>NC_135879.1:174981163-176289711 GCF_964194155.1 Cetorhinus maximus | reverse complement strand
GAAAATTCCCAATGGCAATATCACCGCTGAAATCCCCCACTATCAACATCCTGGGGGCTACCATTGACCAGAAACTAAGCTGGACTAGCCATATAGGGGAGGCAGTGACGTAGTGGTATTGTCATTGGACTAGTACTCCAGATACCCAGGGTAATTTCCTGGGTTTGAATCCCACCACAGCAGATGGTGGGATTTAAATTCAATGGAAAATCTGGAATTAAAAGTCTAATGATGACCATTGTCGACTGTCAGAAAAACCTGATTCACTAATGCCCTTTAAGGAAGGAAATCTGCTTTCTGGCCTACGTGTGAATCTAGACCCACAACAACTCTTAAATGCCCTCTGAAATGGCCTAGCAAGCCATTCAGTTCTCAAGGGCAATTAGGGATGGGCGATAAATGCTGGCCTAGCCAGCAATGCCCACATCCCGTAACAAATAAAAGAAAGACCCAAGATCAGAGCATTGGCACCAGCTGATCTTCACCAGATATGGCTCTCTGAAACTCATTCTCAACACATGCAGCTACCACAGCACTGACACTGATACTTGCTGCATCAGTGTCAGTGTACAAACTTGCTGGTTTGCAATAGGGTTAGGATGTAGCCCTTGAAGATTTTTCATTCAAAGCAGAAATGCCTTCCTCATATCAACATCAGCCATACTGCCTACCCAGATAATGACCAACAGTTCCATGACTCAATTGAACAGTTGCTCTCTGACATTCCCGCACAGAATGCAGAAGTGAAATGGAACATACTTTGAAACACCATCTACAGTATTCCACATTCAACATATGGGAATCAAGAGCGGAAAAATGCTGACTGGTTCGAGGCTAACATCACTGTAATGGATAAAAGCAAAATACTGCTGATGCTGGAAATCTGAAACAAAAACAGAAAATGCTGGAAATATTCAGCAGGTCTAGCAGCACCTGTGAGAGAAACAGAGTTAACGTTTCGAGTCTGTATGACCCTTCTTCAGAGCTGTGATGGAACCTGTCACTGAAGCCAGGCGGTCTGTTCTCATTAATTACAAGAGAGATCCAAGCAACAAAACTCTATGCACTAAAAGCTGCTCAAAGTGGGTGGTGCACCAAAGAGTACTGGTTATAACTCTGCAAGAATATCCAGATGTCCTTCGACACAGGGAATGTCAGAGGCATGTATGAAGGGATCAAAAAAGCTATGCACTAAAAGCTGCTCAAAGTGGGTGGTGCACCAAAGAGTACTGGTTATAACTCTGCAAGAATATCCAGATGTCCTTCGACACAGGGAATGTCAGAGGCATGTATGAAGGGATCAAAAAGGCAACAGGTCCATCAGCAAAGAAAACAGCTCCACTGAAAACAAAGGCAAGGGAGGTCATCAGCAACAGCAGCAAATAGTGGCAGAGATGGTTGGAACACTATCATGAGAACACTTGTCACCAAGGAAGCTCTGGACACCATAGAGAGCCAGTCTATCATGGCAGAGCGGGATATCGAACCCACAGTGTAGGAGCTTAGCAACGCTATTGACTTGCTTGCCATGGGCAAAGCTCCAGGTGCTGTTGTTCTACCACCTGAACTCATCAAGCATGGGAAACCAACACTACTGCAGCATCTGCACGTTGAGCTGGGCTGCGCACAGTGAGTGCTCTGGGTGTTGAGCTGGGTTGCGCACAGTGAGTGCTCTGGGTGTTGAGCTGGGTTGCGCACAGTGAGTGCTCTGGGTGTTGAGCTGGGCTGCGCACAGTGAGTGCTCTGGGTGTTGAGCTGGGCTGCGCATAGTGAGTGCTCTGGGTGTTGAGCTGGGCTGCGCACAGTGAGTGCTCTGGGTGTTGAGCTGGGCTGCGCACAGTGAGTGCTCTGAGTGATGAGCTGGGCTGCGCACAGTGAGTGCTCTGGGTGTTGAACTGGGCTGCGCACAGTGAGTGCTCTGGGTGTTGAGCTGGGTTGTGCACAGTGAGTGCTCTGGGTGTTGAGCTGGGCTGCACATAGTGAGTGCTCTGGGTGTTGAGCTGGGCTGCGCACAGTGAGTGCTCTGGGTGTTGAGCTGGGTTGTGCACAGTGAGTGCTCTGGGTGTTGAGCTGGGCTGCGCACAGTGAGTGCTCTGGGTGTTGAGCTGGGCTGCGCACAATGAGTGCTCTGGGTGTTGAGCTGGGCTGCGCACAGTGAGTGCTCTGGGTGTTGAGCTGGGCTGCGCACAGTGAGTGCTCTGGGTGTTGAGCTGGGCTGCGCACAGTGAGTGCTCTGGGTGTTGAGCTGGGCTTCGCATAGTGAGTGCTCTGGGTGTTGAGCTGGGCTGCGCATAGAGAGTGCTCTGGGTGTTGAGCTGGGCTTCGCATAGTGAGTGGTGTTTGAGGGTGGGGGGGGGTGCATGATGGCAGGCACAGGGAAGATTGGGGGTGAGGAAGCTGGAGCTCAACATGGACACTGGAATGCAGACACAGTAGGGAGGCAGATGGGATGCAGATTGCAAGAATGTGAGGGGATGCACGCAGACTGAATTAGGAAAGTGAGGTGGTTAGTGTGGCATGAGAGGGAAGGGTTGCACAGAGATTCACGGAGGGGAAAGAAACAAAGTCTAATGGCCAGTCCTGCAGGAGCCGGAGAGCTGAGTGAAAGACAGTCTTAGTCCCTGGACTGGCACTAAGAGGTCTGTTTGAGAGATTATAGGCAGTCCTGGGGTTCTGTGGGCCATGCTACAGGCTATGCATGGCAGGCACTTCGTCTTCCCACTCCAGGGAGGGGAAAGGCCTGTGTGCTCAATCAGGATTAGGCACAGCTTGGTGTGCAGGGCATGATCATTGTCTCACTATTGGGGGTGATGGGGGTGTCTAGCTTGGTACTGAGCTGCAGATGGGACCATCATGGTCAGTGGAGGCATCTGCAGCCTATAAATGAGGAAATGGTAATAGAGGTGTGAGCCGGTACTTGAAGCTAAGGGCGGGGTTGGTGTCACCTCTGCATGTCACCGTGCACACAACCTCGAGATGGGGAGGGATGAGGTCCGCATGGGGCAAGGGGACACCAACAGTAATGGGTTTAAGGGAGAGGGCTGGAATGTCCACCACAATGACAATGGGATCGTGGGGGAGGTTGGAGAGTAACCAGAGGAAGGTCTACCTGCGCATTGTGAGGTTCCAGGAAGATTAGAGGGACCCGATCGCTGATAGGGAGAGGGTTGAGGCTGGTCTCAAAGTAAAAATGCAGCACCACCATTTTGAGACCTCAAAGTTATTACACAGTTTAAAATCCAAACTGGGAGAGAATCTACACAGGAAGGGTCTGAGGCAGTGTGGAAGGAGCCCACAGCTGGATTCAGGGGCCCTCTCAGGGGGCACCCTCAAACACCTTAGAATAAGATTGAAATGAACTTTGAGCTGATAGAAGTCTGGAAGGGTTATTTGGGAAGGTGCAGTTGGAAGCACTGACATTTGGAGCACTTTAACTTGAGAGTGCAGGACTCATTGAGATCACTATTTGAGCATTAACAGAGAGGAATGTGAGAATGGAAGATGCAGCCAACCATGAAGGGAACACAGCTGCTGGATATCTGCTAGATGATCAATGGAAGCCTCTAAGGGGTTTTTTCCAATTGGCATGGCGACGGGCCGAAGGGCATCCAGTCATCCCAAAAGTGCAGGTTCGGCATAATCAGTATACCAGAGTAGATATGGTAGGAGTGCCTTTGGTAAGGGTGAACATATCATGGATGCGCTGAAACCTCTTCCAACCTCTCAGCGATTGAGATGCCAAGTATCTGGGGTGCCATCTTGGCCAACTAGATCTGTGAGGTAGTGCCTTAGCTGGAAAAGCAAGTAAAACAGATGCAGCTCTAGGGCATGACCGTGGCTTTCTGGTTGCGAATGGGAGGTTGGCTACAGATACCTCTATCTGTCCACAGGGAGGAGGAGTAGTGAATTATGGAGCCTGTGCTCAATGCTGCCTTCTTGATGGCTACGTCCCAATCGAGGAGGAGAAGAAGGGCTTGGCGCCACTTAGCACAGCTTCAAGAGGAGGCCCGGCCTGAGGTCCATGGCCCAGGGAAGCCCCAGCAACACCCTTGGATAAGGAGGTCAGACTCATCTCACAGATGACTCGAATGACCAAGGGTCTACCGAAGATGCCGTTCCTATCTGGAGATGAGCGGGAGACAATGCCGTACACATCGGCACTTGTTAAGAGGTGTGATGGATCAGGTCTGCCACGTTCTGCAGGAGGGGCTAATGCTACATGGACTGGGACGATACCCCCTGCCAGTGTCCCTGAAGGTCACCGCCGCACTCAATTTTTATGCCAGCGGGTCATTCCAGGGATCCACAGGGGACCTATGTGATATTTCTCAGTCCTCAAGGAGGAGACGGATACCCTTTCAGTAATGCTCATAATTTAGTGAAGTTCACGATGGATGATGCCAGCCAGGCTGCTAGATTCCTGGTCTTTGCAGCTATCTCAGACTTCCCTAGAGTACAGAGCGCAATTGATCACACACATTCACTTTGAGAGCTCCATGGCTGCAGCCCCTGATGTTCATTTACTGGAAAGGGATCCACGCCCTCAACATTCAGCTGGTGTGTGATTATCAGAGGCACATCATACACATTTATGCCAGGTACCCTGGGAGTTCCTGTGTCTCCTACATCCTGAGCCACTCCCAGCTGCCTCAGGCATTTGAAGGCTGTAGCGTTACAGCGCTGTCTGCCTGGTGATAAGGGTACCCGCTGAAAAGATGGCTCATGACACCTGTGCATCATCCTCAAAGTGCCTCGGAGGAGAGATACAACATGGTGCATAGCTCGACAACAAGATCCATCATAGAGCAGACCATCGGGATCCTAAGGATGTGCTTCCGATGTTTGGACCGCTCAAGTGCAGTACTCTCCACAGAGAGTTTCTTCCATAATTGTGGCGTGCTGCGTTCTGCACAACCTGGCGCTTCAAAAGGGAGATGACTTGCCAGAGGGAAACATGAAGAAGGCTGAGAACTCCTCGGACAATGTAGACTTGGAAGGGCATGAAACTGAGGAGGAAGATGATGCCATTGAAGCAGCTTGGCACAGAAGAAGTGCCCATGAGACACTGATAGCCACACAGTTCCAGGAGGTGTAAGGTGCTGGAAAAGGGGCCTGAGGGATGGGCTCCTGTCAGATGCTGTGTTCAATGATGAACCAGCGGCCAGGTTAAAAACAGCCCTGGAAGGCTGCCACAGAAGGACGTGTGTTCAGCGTTCCCAATGGAGTCAAGTGTGGCTGGACACAGCAAGCGGGGGGGTCGGGAGGGGAGGGAGCTGGTCGGGTGGCATGGGAGGAGGTGGCAGCAATGGTGAGCAGCCATGAGATGGTGCAGCACACCTGGGGTCCAGCGCCAGAAGCGCTTCAATGACCTGCTGCATTTAGGAAAGCTGAGTACCATGTTGGCACGAATCAATGTGCAGAAGTGTTAAGGAGTGGCCATCTCCCCATGGACCTCAGGGGTGCTAGTCTGAGTACCAACTGTCAATGACGCTGGGGCCTGCCAAGGGGGTGAGCTGCTTGGACTGAGTGACTTGTGGAAGGGCCATGACTCGGATGTGCCCTGTGAAGTGTTCCTCAGCTGGGGTTGGCCAGGCTGCAGGAGCGCTGCATGTAGAGAGTGGGCTAATCAATGTTCCTCTGTCCTTTCAGGAGATGACAAGCCATAACCAGGCAGAGAGGGCACATACAGGCAGAGGGCAGCCCAACCTCTTGCTGCTCAGCAGGTTCGAGCAAAACGCCCTGGTGTTCGAGAGCCAGCACGGGCAACCGGGCGTGGAGAGGTGGGGGCGTCAGACGAAGGCAAGAGTACAGTGCACAGAGGTGAGGGTTTTGGATTGTGCAACCATTTTAGTATAGTGTCTTCATTGATGGGGGTCCTCAAACCTGGAGACCCCATTGATCATTGAAAGATGATGGCACCCTGATACAGATCTCCATTGTCTCACCAGGGTGCCTGGTATGCACAGTGACAGTGATAAAGTAATAACTTTAACTAATGACATATCCTTGTTCTCCCTTTTAGGTTTGCCGGCAGGCGTTCGCTCTGCAGACTCTGAAAGGCCACCCCTGATGCCGGAGGACCACCGAGCTTCGATTGCGCCTGCGACACATCCGCTCTCCGAAACCGGCATCAGCTCAGATACCAGCACTGCGATGGGCATTAGTTCGATGGCTAGCATCTTGGTGCACATTGGTGAAGGCACTTCACACTCGCTTGAGGTGCAAGCGGAGGCAGAGTGTGCCCAGGGCGCTGGCAGTTGAAGGACTGCTGGGGACCAGGACGATGCTCAGTCGAAGGCTGATGATGGGCCCCTGGAGTCGTCCGTTAGATGCAGGATGTATAGCGGGATGTGTGGGAGGATCTTGCAGAGATCCATGAAGCAATGCATGCCATGGTCTCCGTGCTGGTGGAGTCCATGCAGAGTTTGAGTACTGCGTTGACCCTCATGGCTGAGTGTAATGCCACTTCCGTTGAGAGAGTGGCGACTCTCATGGAGAGGCAGCTCTAGGGACAGAATGAGAGGTTCCAGGGGTTGTGCTCGGACCTGCAAGCCCTCACACAAGCAATGACCTTAGGTGGTCAGTGCCAGTGTGGGAGATGGGTGAGGCACAAAATATCCCAGCTTGGTGCCTGTCCATCAATGGTAAGCAGGGAGGTCCATAGTGACCTCAGGTTGGCATATGAGCTGCTTATTGTCCCTGCGGGTTCCTCTCAGGGTGCTCTGGATGACAGCAGCAATGACCATGGCATCTGATGAGGATGCGACGACTGGGGAAATACCAGCCGTGGCACTGGTCACTTGCTCCCAGGTAGGGCCAGCACAGGCTCCATTGGCCTGTGGACGACTGCCAAGGTCATCAAGGCCAACAAGACAGCAGAGTCAGCAGGCTGTCTCCAATGCCGCAACCAGTGATGGGGGGGAAGGGTGCACCAAAATATAGCTTTCGCTACTAGTCCTGCTTGCCACCTCACTTATTCTCTGGAATGGAACCTTCTGCCCTATAGTTTGCCTTCATCTCACCAAGGTATTTCACCACGTGAGCAGAGGTGGTCTATTTAAGCTGCTGGAGAAAATTGGCTGCCTGCCAAAGCTGGTCAACATGATTGCTTTTTCCCATGACAACATGGTGGATAAGGTCAACTATGATGGAGCAACACTGGATCCATTTGAAATCCGTATTGAGGTTAAACAGGGTTGTGCTCTGGCGCTGACGCTCTTTGGCAAATTCTTCTCTTTGCTGCTGTCAGGTGCCTTTAGGTCCTCTACAGACGGTGTCTACTTACATACCAGAACTGATGGAAAGCTGTTCAGCTTTGCTCACCTGAGATCCAAAACAAAGGTGCATCAAGTCCTCATCAGAGCAGCTCGATACTGACGATGCCGCACTAACATTCCAAACTGAGGAACACCTTCAGCAGCAAATGGACAGCCTCTCATGCCTGTAAAGAGTTTGGTTTGACCAAAAGCTTCAGTAAGACAAATATCATGGTCCAGGATGTTGCCATACTGTCATCTGTCAGCATTGACAATGTGATGTTGGAGGTTGTTTATAGCTTCACATATCTCAGTTCCACGATCACCAGCAATCTGTCACTTGATTCTGAAATCAACACACACATTGCAAAAGCTGCAGTGGTTATGTCCAAGCTGATTAAGAGAGAGTGTGGAACAGCAGTAACCTGACTGAGAACACAAGCTGCGAGTCTACCAAGCCTGTGTCCTCAGTGCACTGCTCAACAATGGGGAGCCCTGGACAGCATATGCTAGGCAGGAGAAAAGGCTGAACAGTTTCCACCTTCACTGTATCATTCCTTTCCTTGGCATGACAAGGTCACCAACTCAGGTGTCTTGGAATGTGCCAATTCCATCAGGATACACTCATTGCTAAGCCAATGATGCCTGTGCTGACTCAACCATATTAATCGGATGGATGGTGGCTGTATACCCAAAGACTTTCTGCACTTTGCATTGGCCACTGGGTCACAACCTCCTGGATGTCCATTCCTCCACTACAAGGATACCCACAAGTCATATATGAAGATGCTGGACATTGATACTGACAACTGGGAGCGAGTCGCTGATGACCATGACCTCTGGACACTGGTTGTTTGGAAGGGCATTGGAAGTGATGAACAGAAACGAGAAGCTCAGCTGGTAAAGAAAAGGACCAGGAGAAAACAAAGACCAGTGAATCATGCACCTTCTCAACCCACTGTCTTCTTCTATAGCCAATGCAACAGAGACTGCCATACCAGAGCAAAGCTCCTGAGCCATACCATTGATACTTAACACCAAGTTGACCACTGTGGTACAACCCATTGTCTTATGAGATGAAAGGCTACCAACAACGTACTTGCTATATCTATAGTTTTTATTTGCAAAACACTTAGGGCTGCATTTTTAGTTCGGCGGGCGAGCGTGCGCCCAACCTGACCAAGCGTAATATGGCGCACAATGACGTCAGATGAGCGTCCTGATGCCATCGTGCAGTCACATGAACCTTTGGTCGGCAGGCGCGCACCGGAGTTGGCGGCACGCCAGCCAACAATTAAAAGGCCTATTAATTCCATTAAAAAGGTAATTAAAAGAAATTTTTCACTGCCTGTCCAACCTTACGGCTGGCGGGCAGGCGAGAAGGCCTTTGCATTTCTTTGGAAACCTCATCCACGGGAGGGATGAGGTTTCCAACAGCAAATAAAAATAAAATAATTTTTTTAAAATTTAACTAATAGCATGTCCCTGCTCATGCGACATGTTTTATAACATTTTTAACATCTTTAGTTTTTACGTTGAAAACTGTTCATCTCCCCTGCAGCCCTGCATCTCGGGGGGGGATTTTCAAGTGTGCATCTGTGCACATGCGTGAAGTTCATGCCCACCCTCCTCCTCGCCCCCACACAGGCAGCGCTGAGCACTGCCACTCACGTTACACTCTGGGCAGGCTTTAATTTGCCCACCAGCGTGAAATCGTGGTCTGGCCCTGATCGCGGGCGGTGGTTGGCTTCCCAACCACCCCCACCAAGCCCACCCTACAAGGGGAAAAATTCTGCCCATAGAGAAACTGTCACAAAAACATTCTATGAAACTGGGTTTGTAGAATGTTTTTGTGACAATTTCTTGGAGCAGTACATGATGGAACTGTCAAGCAATAAAGCTACCTTAGATCTCGTACTGTGTGATGAAGCAGGGTTAATTGGTAATGTCACAGTAAAAGATCCACTGGGAATAGTGACCATAACACTATTTAATTTCATGTTAAGTTTGACAGTGACATATTGCAATCGCAAACAAGAATCTTAAACTTAAACCAAGCCAATTACATAGACATGTGGGGAGAACTGGCTAAGGTTAATTGGGTAAATAGACTAAAAGGTTTGGAGATAAATGAACAGTGGGAAACAATTAAAGAAACAATTCAAAATGTTCAACAAAAGTACATTTCATGGAAGAATAAAATTCAGCAAGAAGGACCCATCCATGGCTCATTCAGGAAATTAAGGATAGTGTTAGGTTAAAAGAAGAGGCATACAATGTTGCAAAAACATAGTAGCAAGTCTGAGGATTGGGAATGTTTTAGAAACCAGGAATAGGCCACCAAAAAGTTGATAAAAAGGGAAAAAAATAAAATGAGAGTAAACTAGCCAGAAATATAAAAACAGATTATAAGAGCTTTTATAAGTATATAAAAAGGAAGAGAGTAGATAAAGTAAACGCTGGTCCCTTAGAAGCAGGGACAAGAGAAATTATAATGGGGAACAAGGAAATGGCAGAGGCATTGAACAAATATTTTGTGTCCGTCCTCACAGTAGAAGAAACAAGTTCTACACCAGAAATAGACGGCAACAAAGAGTGAGGAAATTAGGGAAATTAATATCAGCTGAGAAAAAGTATTGGAGAAACTTATGGGACTAAAATCCAACAAAATCCCCAGGACCTGATGGCCTACACCCTAGAGTTCTAAAAGAGCTAGCTGCAGAGACAGTGGATGTGCTAGCTAGGATTTTCCTGGATTCCTTAGATTCGGGAACAGTCCCATCTGATTGGAAGTTGGCAAATGTTACACCACTTTTCAAGAAAGGAGGGAGAGAGAAAACAGTGAACTATAGGGCAGTTAGCCGAACATAAGTTGTTGGGAAAATGCTGGAATATATTATTAAGGAAGTCTTAACAATGCACTTAGAAAATCATAGTGCGGTTAGAACAAGTCGACATGGTTTTACTAAAAGGAAATCCTGTTTGGAAAATTTATTAGTCTTTTGAGGATGTAACTAACCAGTAGATGCAGTATTCCTGGATTTCAAAAAGCATTTGATAAGGAGCTGCACAAATGGTAAATAGGCAAAATAACACATGGGGTTGAATTTTCCCCACGTTGTGGGGGGGAAGTTGATGGGCGGGCGTGTACGGGCGCACTTCCGATTGGCGCCTCCGGTCGGGAATGCACCGCCATTTTACGTGGGTGGGCCAATTAACGCCCGCCCAGCATGACGTCCGCACAGAAGCACTATGCTTGTGCGAGCGGGGGGGGGGGGGGCGGGGGGGAAGAATCCCAAAATCAATAGTGTGTTCTTTCGCGCGTATGCACGAAAGAGCGCACTCATCTCTCTGAGGCTAGGTGCTGCCTCAGGGAGACCGGTTCTACAGTAAAAAAGATAAAAATAGAAAAATAAAATTTCCCTTACATGTCCCCTCATGTGACAATGTATGAGTTGGGACATGTCCATAATTATTACAAAATCTTTATTAAAATTTTTAAAGCCTACATGAAACCTTATCCCGCCCATGGATGAGGTTTCATGTTTTTCCTATTTCCCGCCGGGACTCCTGGCCTGCCCACCAACCTTAAGATTGGACGGGCAGGTCCTTTAATTACTTAATTGACCCTGTCAATGGCCTCAATTGGCCATTGACAGGTCGGCGGGCGTGCAGCTGATTTTGCTGCGCTCCCACCTTCCTGAAAATTTAAATCGGGCACGGTGACGTCAGGAGTTCCCCCCATCGTCACTGTGCGTCCTTTTATGCGTCGGCGAGCGGGCCCCGCCCCTGCTCGCCGACTCATAAAATTCTGCCCATGGAGTTGGGGGTAATAAATTAGCATGGATGAGGATTGGTTAATGGATAAAAAATAGAGAGTGGGCATAAACAACTTTTTCAAGTTAGCAGGCAGTGAACAGTGGAGAGCCGCAAGGATCAGTGCTGGGGCCTCAGCTATTTACAATCTATATTAATGAATTAGATGAAGAGACAGAGAATAATGTAACTAGGTTTGCTGATGATAGCAAACTAGGTGGAAAGTTAAATTGTGGGGAGGACACACGGAGGCAAAAAGAGACAGATTAGGTGAGTGGTCAATAAGATGGCAGATAATGTATAATATAGGGGAGTGTGCAGTTATTCACCTTGGTCATGATAATAAAAAAGCAGAGTGTTTTTTAAAGGGTGAGAGATTTGTAAGTGTTAATGTCCAAAGAGACTTGGGTGTGCTCGTACAAGGAATGCAGAAAGTTAGCATGCAGGTGCAACAAGCAATCCGGAAGGCAAATGGTATGTTGGCCCTCATTGCAAGGGGATTGGAGTACAAGAATAAAGAAGTCTTGCTCCAGTTGTACAGGGTTTTGGTGAGACCACATTTGGAATACTGTGTGCAGTTTTGGTCTCCACATTTAAGAAAGGGTATAATTGCATTGGAGGTGGTACAATGAAGTTTCACTAAATTGGTCCCTGGGATGGGGAGGTTGTGCTATGATGAGAGGAGTAAATTGGGCTATGTTCTCTGGAGTTTAGAAGAATGAGAGATGATCTCATTGAAACCTACAAATTTCGGAAGCGATTTTATAGGATGGACGCTGAGAGATTGTTTCCGTTGGTCAGGGAATCTAAAACACAGGGGCACCGTCTCAGGATAAGGGGCAGATAATTTAGGACTGAGATGAGGAGAAATTTCTTCACTCAAAGGGTTGTGAATCTTTGGAATTCTCTCTCCTAGGGGGCTGTGGATGCTTCAGGACTGAATACATTGAAGGCTGTGATACACAGATTTTTGGTCTCTCAGGGAATTAAGGGATATGGAAAGCGGGTGGGAAAATGGAGCTGAAGCCCAAGATCAGCTATGATCATATTGAATGGCGGAGCAGGCTCGATGGGCCATATGGTCTCCTCCTATTTCTTAGGTTCTTAACACTTCAATGAACTTTTCTTCATCCATTCAAAGCTGCTAAATTACATCAAAATTCATGCCTTAACTCTAGATTATGGAACATCTTCTGAAACCCCTGCCAGGTCACTGGCAGTACTTCTTCTCTGTGTGAATGTCTACCAGGCTTTATCATGCTCTTGAATTGCTGAGGCTGTTTCCTCTCACCAAAATCTGCTCACGTCACTCTTATTTTCTTTATAGATCGTAAACCCAGGTGCAAAATCGACGTTTCACCTATTTCCGTCAAATGGAGGAAAATATTTCTCCTAAGGGTAATCTAACCATAGGAATACATGGAACATTTTCCTGTAATACATAGAGCCTGAATTGTATCACTGCTAGATAGCAATTGTTTCATTAATTTACTGATATGAGTCTATAGAATCCTGCTTTTATTATACACAGAATTCAAACTTGTAAAATGTATTCTATTTAAATACTTTAAGCACTGCTATTCACGTTACCTTGTTAATATAATTCTTACATGTGGGAGCATGTTTAATTGCTGAGTTAAAAATAAAGTGGTCTGCAGTTGGTTTCCCGAGGGATCCCTTGCAATCAATGGATTCTCCTGTCGCTTCGATGGATGAGTAAGAATGTAAATAGCGGAGGATGGTTTTGATCCATTTACTACTGGGTTATCGGCCCAGCATGCTTCAGCTGCACCACTTCCAATAATAATGGTGCAACTTCAAGAGATTTTGGTTCCAGTTGCCAATAAGATGTCTATTATTATTAGCTTCCAATTCATGGGCCATTTGACTTAGTCTACGGAAAATATGTGTTATTTTCAGTTGATAAACTCTCCACGTATCAATCAGGATGGGAAAAAGTATCATAGGTGACATTAACGGCACAACAATTATGAAAATGCCTGATTAATAATTAACTACAGCTGTGCTCAATTATTGATGTGATAGTTGATAATTTATCTATATTTGACAAGAGGTGAGATGCTATCTTAATTTAATTGACAATGACATTTTTCTGCAACAGAATCTTGCTTTTTTCACATTGACTAACAAGAGGACAGCGGCACGACGGGGAAAACAATACAACGCAAGCCAGAAAAATGATTATGATTGCAAATGTTCAAATTACATTGTGTGATATTATTCTGTGAAAGCTTAATGCTTTATATTGAATTGTTTTGTCCTTTTCTTTAAACTGTTAATAAACAGTTTATTTATTTATGTATTTATTTATTTGTTTATTTATTTATTTCCAATAGGTAATTTCAAACATTGCCCTTGGAATGTTAATGGTGCAGAGACTCTGGAGGACAAGGATTAAATATAAACAATTCAAAACCACAGAACATCGCAAAACATGAATTTCTGGGTTTCCAGTCCATAGGGTGGAATTTTACTGTGGGTGTTCCTTCATCATGGCAGGGTTGGGGCTGGAAAAGGCGGCAAGCCATTCCAACGTCCACCGACTTTGGCCGGACCAGAAGATCCTGCTGGTGGGAAGGGCCGTAAAATTCCATCCATAATTCCTATCCTCCCACTCTGAACACGTGGCTCAGTAAATAGTGGGACCAGATTCCCAGTTTCTATGATCATTACTCTGTATCCACTATCTGTCCTGCTTTTGCTCAATGGTAGCCATTTCACCTGAGAGTCAGAAGATTGTTGGTCCAAGCCCAACTCCAACACTTGGGCACATAGAGCAGAATTTTTAGCTTGGCGGAAGGGAGCGCGTCCGACCCCACCGAGCATGAAATGACACGCGTTGACGTTGGCCGAGCATGCCGACATCAACGCGCAGTCGCGCCATAGTTCGGCTGGTCGGCGGGCATGCTGCCAACTCTGGCAAGTGCCTGCCAACAATTAAAAGGCCTATTAAGGCCATTAAATAATCAATTGTGCTTAATTTTTCATTGCCTGTTCAACCTAATGTTTGGTGGGCAGGCTAAAAGTCCAAGTGCCCTTTGCATTTTTTTGGAAACCTCATCCACAGGCGGGATGAGGTTTCCAAAATCAAATACAAATGAAATAAAAACTTTAATTTTTAATTAAAAACACGTCCCTGCTCATGTGACAGAGTCACATAAGGGGACATGTTTCATTAAATTTTTCAGTTCTTTAATAATTTTTTCAATATATTCTGAGATTATTCAGCACTCTTTCACGCGCGTGTGCGAACTTTGCACTAGGCCGGCTCGCCCTCCTCCCCCTGCCCACACAGGCAGCACTCAGCGCTGCTGCTCACGTATCATGCTGGAGGGGCCTTAATTGGCCCACACACATAAAATCGTGGAGCACTGCCGATCGCGGGCAAAATTCTGCCTATAATCTTGCCTGGATGAGTGCAGCTTGAACATCACTCAAGATGCTTGACACCATCCAAGACAAAGCAACCCACCTGATCAGCACCACATCCACCATTTTAAACATTCACTCCCTTCCCTTTCAGTGCATCATGGCAGCAGTGTGTACTGTCTACAAGATACAACTCGCTGAGGTTCTTTCAAAACAGCACCTTCCAAACCTGTGATGTTTCCCACCTAGAATAACAAGGGCAGTAGGCACATGGGAACACCATCACCTCCAAGTTCCCCTCCAAGTCACACACTATCCTCCTGACTTGGAACTGCATCACTGTTCCTTCATCGTTGCTGGATAAAAATCCTGGAACTTACTCCCTAACAGCACTGTAGGTGTTTTTATATCAGATGGACTTCAGCGGTTCAAGAAGTTGGTTCATCACCCATACCTTCAAGGGCAGTTAGGGATGGGCAATAAATGTTGGCGTTGCCAATGACGTTCACATCCTGTGAATTAATATTGAAAAATACTCTCAACTTGTGCTCCGGAGTAGTATTGAAGGAGCACCTCACTGTTAGTGGTGCCAGTCATTGAATGAGATGTTTGGCCAGTTCCTATCTGTCCTCTCAAGTGGACATAATATATCCTAAGCTGCTTTTTGAAGAAGGGCACGTAAGATCGCTCAGAGTTCTGGCCAATATTATTCCTCAATCATTGCCTCTAAGACAGTTTAATTGGTCACTTACATCATTGCTGTTTGTGGGACCTAGCTATGCACAAAGTGGCTGTTGCAGTTCTCCAAATCAATCTCAGTCCCTTGGTGTCTCTCTGGATATGATATTTTGCAAGAGGAGGAACATTTTTGATAGATTTAAGCAGTGATATACAGACATATGAATGTTACTTTAAGCATGCTAACAGTGTTTGATTAAAATCCAGACTGAAAAGGTGCAAGTTTCCTCTTATTCATAATGACACTGAGTTTTTAATGAAGTAAATTCAGCAGTTTTAATCCAGATCCCATTTAGCCCAAAGCTTTAATTCAATCTCACTTAGTCTGCTGTAAACCAATCATGCATTAACAATTGGCAAGTGTTTTTAAAAATTGCAACCTGGCACAATTGTGGAGTTTGACTGCAAAACTCCATGAAACCCAATGCATACTTTAAAATTCAAAATTTAGACGGGAAGATTATCAGGCAACACTTGTCACATAGCCTTTGCCTGAAACAGCATCTGTTCAATGTGCCAGTCAGAAAATTGAGTATGAGTGAAAATTAATCATAGTGAACAGCTTAGCTGCATGCTGTTGTTCCATGGTTCATTGCTCCTTGCTGCTTCATCATTAATAAGAAGGAAAGTGGAGACTCTTCTGAGAATTGATGGTCTAAATAAATTATGGAGGGAATTTTAACCCTTGCCGCTGGGCAGAAATGGAGCATGTGAGAGATAAAAATCCAGCAGAATTGATTCCAGAGTCTGCAAGTTTTAAACCAGTAGTGAGCTTCAGGCACTCAGATCATTGGCATCTTTTCTGCATTAAAGTCCTGGTGACCTCAGACACCCTTAGCCTTTCATTGTTTAGGATTGAAATTGTTCAGTCAACTTTCATATCAAATACTTGACAAAGCAGTCTCATAAGCTGCTGTACAAACACAACATAGACCAGCATGTCAAAAGTAATGAGAGGAAAAAGAATATTTGCATAGAGTGGCTTCCAGTTATTCTTGTGGTGCTACATGGACTCATGTTGATTCTCCAAGGCCAGACAGCACTGTGTGCTGCTTCCTGCATAGCCCACACAGCATTCTTGAAGGATATTTCATACAGTGTAGGTAGTGTCCCATGGTGTTGCCTGTCCCATTGAATCAAGGTAAGTCTGCGGAGTGCTGCTGGAGATGGAGCTATATGGATGTATTTCTCCCTTGAAAATTTTAATGTGCACCCATCATAATTAGCCCCTTCAAATCATTAATCACCCAAATGCCAACAGTGCTGGATTTTAAAGACTCAAGTACTTCTATGAGGAGCTCCCCCAGAGTTGATGATTTTGCTGTGATAATGGCTGCATCTTTGACATATGCTGTTTGCCAGTGGCCTCTGGGAACTTGAGCCTGTTAGGGCATGTTACGGTTGTAGCTGTTCAGCCCCCATCAGTGCTTTCTCTCTATCTCTCTCTCCCTCCACAGGTGCTGTCAGATCTGATGAAAATCTCCAATAATTTTTTTAAATTTCAGATTTCCAGTTTTCACTGCGTTTTGTTTCTCTGAGAGGAAAACCTTTGCCTGTTATATAATGCTGCTGTCACTGTCATGAGGCTGCAGCTCATCATTTCTAACCTAAGAATCGAGTAATGAGAGGGAAGCCCCCATCCTTTTGGTCCACTAGTCTGTTTCATGTGCAACAGATGTTGGAGCTCAGAATCTGGATTTGAGCTGTCAGAATTTCTATCAAAGCTCCAAAAGTAACACATATTCCTGCGATGAGGGTGTGGCTTCAATGTGTCCTGGAGGTGACTGCACACTCCAAGATAGATTGCAGAGTGGAAATGCCAAGTGACAAAACTTCAAATATGTGGAAGTACACTCCTCCATACTTTCAGATGTAAAATCAAAGAATGATATAGCATAGAGGGGGGCCATTTGATCTATCATACCTGTGCCAGCTCATTGGTGGAGCTATCCACTCAGTCCTCTCTCCTGGTTCCAAACCCATGGCCCTGGTCTTCAAGTATTTATTTATTTTATTTTTTTTGAATCTGCTTCCACCATCCCTTCAGGCAGTGTGTTCCATATCACAACAATCCCCTGTGTTGTGATATCAGAATCCCCTCCAACTGGACTTTGAAAGCCCCAAACCCCAATTTTGTGTACGATTGTACAGCATAGCAGGAAGACACACTTTAATGTCAACAAATAACATCTTCACATCGGTACATAAGAACATAAGAAATAGGAGAAGACTATACGGCCTGTTAAGCCTGCTCTGCCATTCAATATGAGTATGGCTGATCTTCAGATTCATCTCCACTTTCCTCTCCCACTCCCCATATCCCTTGATTCCCTGAGTGACCAAAATCCACCTATCTGACTTAAATATATTCAATGATGGAGCATCCAGGGCCCTTAGGGGTAGAGAATGCCAAAGATTCACAAGGTTCTTTGATTGAAGAAATTTATCCTCTTCTCAATCCCAAATGATTGGCCTCTTATCCTGAGACTTTTCTAGATTCCTCAGCAAGGGTAAACAATCTCTCAGTGTCTACCTCTTCAGAATCTTGTATGTTTTAATGAGGTTACCTCTCATTCTTCTAAACTCAAGGGAATATGGACCCAATTTACTCAGCCTCTCATCATAGGACAACCTTCTCATCCCAGGTATCAATCTACTGAATGCTGTACCATTTTCAATTGTTGCATACATGTTTAATTTCATGATTCATATATTTTATGTGTATAACTTTTAATTTCAGAATTGAATCTTTAAATGCAAGGTAAATGCGGAAAGAGAGCTAAGTTTGAGAGGTTGGTAAACAACCCTAAAATGTTTACAATTTAAGGGTAGTCTGTATTTATTTAATAAGGTCAGAATTAGAAGTGTAAAAATATTAAACAATGGATGACTCCTTTCTGAGTGTTGCCAGAGATGAGATGTCTACAGTTGCCTTCGAAAGGGGTTTAAATTATTCATGTAATTTCCCAAATCAAAGTTGGAAAGCAACCGGTAAACAAGGTATCCATATACTTTTGAGATCAAAAGACATGCATTGGAAGGTGAAATTAATTCATTGAAATCTCTATCTGGAACATCTCAGTTGTGCCATGTTGCCATGGAGATAGGCTCCAGGGGAGGTAACCTTTTGATTTGGGTTTATCTGTGAGATCTTTCACAGAAAACAGGTAGTTTACATGTGCAGAACCACAGAAGCAGAATCACAGAATCACAGTGCAGAAGAGGCCCTTCGGCCCATCGAGTCTGCACCAACACATGAGAAACACCTGACCTACCTACCTAATCCATTTACCAGAACTTGGCCCATAGCCTTGAATGTTATGACATGCCAAGTGCTCATCCAAGTACTTTTTAAAGGATGTGAGGCAACCCGCCTCAACCACCCTCCCAGACAGCGCATTCCAGATGTCACCGCCCTCTGGGTAAAAAAGTTTTTCCTCACATCTTCCCTAAACCTCCTGCCCCTCACCTTGAACTTGTGCCCCCTTGTGACTGACCCTTCAACTAAGGGGAACAGCTGCTCCCTATCCACCCTGTCCATGCCTCTCATAATCTTGTACACCTCAATCAGGTCGCCCCTCAGTCTTCTCTGCTCCAACGAAAAGAACCCTAGTCTATCCAACCTCTCTTCATAACATAAATATTTCATCCCAGGCAATATCCTGGTGAATCTCCTCTGCACCCCCTCCAGTGCAATCACATCCTTCCTATAATGTGGTGACCACACTGCACACAGTACTCCAGCTGTGGCCTCACCAAGGTTCTATACAACTCCAACATGACCTCCCTACTTTTGTAATCTATGCCTCGATTGATAAAGGCAAGTCTCCCATATGCCTTTTTCACCACCCCACTAACGTGCCCCTCTGCCTTCAGAGATCTATGGACACACACGCCAAGGTCCCTTTCTTCCTCAGAATTTTCCAGTGCCATGCCGTTCATTGAATACTTCCTTGTCAAATTACTCCTTCCAAAGTGTATCACCTCACACTTTTCAGGGTTAAATTCCATCTGCCACTTATCTGCCCATTTGACCATCCCGTCTATATCTTCCTGTAGCCCAAGACACTCAACCTCACTGTTAACCACCCGGCCCATAACTGAAAGTTGAGATTCTTCCCACTCAGCTCCAGACAACCCAGCAAACAGTCCAGTGAGTAATATGACGCTTGCTGAACAAGTAGCAGGAAGCATCTCTAATGAGTGACATGCTTTTAGCTGGTGAAACTCCAGGACAACTCTGCACAGTTTGGGAATCCCTAACCATTGGCTCTGCCAAACCACACTTGTGCTTTGTGCATTTGAGTAAATAGAACCTGTTCCTTCCATAAACAGAAATCCAACAGGTTTCCTAGTGTCTTGATATGATGATGTGTTTTTATGTGTCACAGAAACCCAGATGACCAAGTCAAAACTGACTAGCTGAAATTATGGCTGGAAATAGATTTGAATAATAGGGGATCTCAAAAAACTTATCTCTGGTAACTGCAAGCAACATGCCAATGATTTTCCACCTGTTAAAAATAATAGGCAGTTAATCACCCAGAATTTCTTGGGATACACTCCTGGCAAACACTCTTCCTTATCAAGAGTGGTGTTTCACAGAATCACATCTAAAATCTGCAGGGTTCCCAACAAATTAATAGTTTTATCAAGCTTTATTTCACAATTTATCATGGAAGAGTCTGAGCTTGCAACTTTCGAATTGCTATTCTAGTACTAGAATCAGCCTGAATTGTACCAGTGAACCAGCTGATAAATAATGGTAAAGCTTTTTGTTAACCAATGTACACATTGTATTTTAGAATGTGGTCAAAAGAATGCCATTTGCCTTGATTTTCAAAATACAATGCTGAAGATTTTGCAACCATCTTCTGTCAGAAGTGCTGAGTGCATGTTATATCCCCTCCTGTGGTCCCTAGTATCACAACAATCAGTCTGCAGCCAATTTGATTCACCCCACCTGATATCAAGAAATAGCTGAATGCAATGGACACTGAATAGGCTATGGGCCCTGATAACATCCCACTATGGTGCTGAAGACTTGTGCGCCAGAACTAGCTGCATTTCTAGCCAAGCTGTTCCAGTACAGCTACAACACTGACATCTTCCCAATAATGTGGAAAATTGCCCAGGTATGTCTTATCCACAAAGAACAGGACAAATGCATTTTCCAGCCAAACACTGCCCCATCAGACTACTCTCAAACATTAGCAGCGCGAAAGGTGTCATCGACAGTGTTATCAAGCGTCACTCAATCATAACCTGCTCACTGATGCTCGGTTGGGTTTTGCAGGTGCACTTGGCTTCAGTCTTCATTAAAGCATTGGTCCAAACATGGACAAAAAAGCTGAATTCCAGCAGTGCGGTGAGAGTGACTGGTCTTGGCACCAAGGCAACATCAGACCAAGTGTGGCATCAAGGAGTCCTAGCAAAATTGAAGTCAATGGGATTCAGGGGAAAACCTCTCCACTGGTTGGAGTCAAACCCAGCACAAAGAAAGATAGTTGTTGTTATTGGAGGCCAATCATCTCAGTCCCAGGACATTGCTGAATGAGCTCCTCAGGTACTGTCCTAGCACCAACCAATTTTAGCTGTTTCATCAATGACTTTTTCTCTAACATAAGGTCAGATGTTCGCTGTGATTGCATATTATTCAGCTCCATTCACAACTCCTCAGATAATGAAGCAGCCCAACCCTGCTTGCAATGAGACCTAGACAGCATTCACATTTGGGCTGATAAATAGCAAGTAAAAAATTCACACCACACAAGTGCCAGGCAATTACCATCCCCAACAAGAGCAGGGAGATGGTGACGTTATGGTAATGTCACTGGACTGGTAATCCAGAGGCCCAGGCTAATGCTTTGGCACAGGTTCAAATCCCATCATGGTAGCTGGTAAAATTTGAACTCAGTAAATAAATCTGGAATATAAAGTGAGTCTCAGTGATGGTGACCATGCCAACTATCATCAATGGTTGTACAAACCTATCTGGTTCACCAATGTCCTTTAGGGAAGGAAATGTGCCATCCTTGTCTGGCCTACATGTGACTCCAGACCAACAGTAATATTGTTGACTCTGAATTGCCCTCTGAAAGCCAGTCAGTTTCAAGGGCAATTAGGGATGAGCAACAAATTCTGGCCTTGCCAGTGATGACCACAACACAAGACTAAAAAAAAAGAGAATCTAACCATCTCCCCTTCTATGGCAAAACCATTGCTGAATCCCCCACTATCAACATTATGGAGGGGTCAACATTGACAAAACTTTAACTGGACCAGCCACATAAATTGTAGCTACAAGAGCAAATCAGAAGCTGGAATTTCTGCAGCGAGTAACTCACCTCTTGACTCTCGAAAGTCTGTCCAGCATCTACACTTGCCTGAATGAGTGCAGCTCCAACAACACTCAAGAAGCTTGACACCATCCAGGACAAAGCAGCCCGTTTGATTGGCAACCCATCTGCCAGCTTAAACACTCACAAGCTCCACGATTGGCATCCCATTACAATGGCATGTACTGCCACCAAGGCTCCTTTAACAGCACCTCCAAACTTGCTACCTGTGACACCTAGAAGAACAAGGGCAGTTGGCATGTGGAAACATCACCACTTTTAAGTCCTCCTCCAAGTCACACACCATTCTGTCTTGGAAATATATTGCCATTCCTTTACTGTTGCCGGGTCAAAATCTTAGAACTCAGTCCCTAACAGCACAATTGAGGAGGATGTACTGCAGTGTTTTAAGAAGATGGTTCATCACCACCTTCACAAGGACAATTAGGGTTGAACAGTAAGTTCTAACCTTGCCATTGATGGCCACATTCTACAAACAAATCATAAAATTAATAACGACCTGTGTCATTCACAGGCTATTATCTTATCAGCTAATTCAGGCATATTACACATTCTATAGCTGAATCAACCAAGCATTTGGCATTTATATTGATCATGACAGAGGATAAGGCTTCCTCATGACATCAGTCATGATGAGACTTTCACTGTAACATTGGAGCTACATGCTTGTATAATTTCTAAGGGCTGGCAAATTTGAGTCCCACAGCTAACAGAAATTCACTTGATGTAACTGCGGGATGCAGACGTTGCAATGTAATCCCAATTCTGTTCCCTACACTTTCGTCTACCAAGACTCCAGGCTAACAGTGGAGCCTCTTGATTTGTGTACTTTAGACCTTACCTCAGAAAGTCTTATTACTTCCTTGCAACATGTTGCACAATCCTTATTGTATTTCTTGCCACTGATTCAACTTTATATTAAACTTTAATCTCAGGATCTGAGGTTTCAAAGCTATAACTCCCAGTTTGAATGGATAGTGAATAACTGGAATACAAAAAGAGAAATTTTCTTTTGAACAGAGACAAATGTAAGAGGTAGCTTTTATGATAATACCCTATCAGTGGGATACCTTGACCACCTGCCGAGCTTATCAGAAAATCGGAACACGCTGAAAACATTGAGCAGGTCAGTCAGAATCCTTGGAGAGAGAACAGAACATTCTGATGAAAGGTCCAACAATGAAACATTAACCTCTTGTCTCTGTGCTGTTGGCTGGATAACATCTTCTTAAAGCTGGGGCCAACTGTTTTCTAGACAGACTTTTTTGTTGCACTGACTAGGCACGTTGCTGTTTCTGAATTACTTGTGCAATTTGTTATTCTATGCTGCCTGTGCTTGATCTTTTTTTGTAATTCAGGAGCCCTTTGGCACACACTTCCAGCCATAACAGTCCTGCTCCCATCAGATGCAAGTCTCAGCTCTCACCATACCCCTCAGTACTCCACTGGGTCTGCTGACAGCTATCATAGATTGCAAGGAGGAAGAGGAGCTGTCACTGAGGAATGAGAGGTGGGTATAATAGCACCTCTGGTGCCTGTACCCACCTACAATTAACCCATGAATCATGTTTTCAGGTCAAGGCACAATTACTTGGCCAAAATCTGAGGAGGTCTGCCTACATCCCCTCCACCGCACTACTGAGGTTACGGTCACCTTATAGACTCTACTGCAGCCTGACTTACAGACAATATTTAGCATAGGGACAATCCGCCAGTTGCTGTGTCACCATGGTTTTATACGTTTAAACCAGGATCCCTTCAAGTCACAACTGGTCATACTTCAGCCTGTCAGTGCAAAAAACAGGTCCCTGCTGTTTCCTATTGTAGGTTGTATGTTGTCTCATGAAGAGGTCTAGAAGCGTGTCTGGTTGAACAACTGCTTATTAATAACACATAACTATATGCATATATACAGACACAGTCCTGACTAGGTGTTATATTCTTGCCAACTTCTACCAGAGTCACCACTACACTGTACTACTCCCATGTGACTCTCAGCATCATAATGTGGGTGGTACTGTTTCCCCAGTCCCATATCAACCTTTACAGTCCCAAACACCCCAATACTACATTTCCCAAGGACAACATTTGTGCCACTTTCTCCATGCAAAGGAGACAAGAGCATGAGACTGTTATAAGGTGGTTACTGGATTTCCTAAAATGCAGGATCTCATTTAGCAAACGTGTGGTCAACAAGGTTAATAACGACAATTGCATGGTATATGTGAATAAGCTTTCATTCCATCAATATACAGGTGCTACCTGACCACATGATTAAACTAATGCACATGTATGTGTCATACTCTGGCAACAGCTATAATACCTTCATCAAAGTAACAGGCCACAGTAGCGACACTACTTGAAGTAGCAAGCAAACTGGATAACTGATGGCTCTGAGGCTGGGCAACCACCAGGAGCCTGACTATCAATACCAGCCAATGCCAACAGCAAGTACAATCAAGCTGAATCTTCACTCAATCTCTGGTGGAAGATATGATGAGCAAGTTGAATGAGAGATTCTGCTGTCTGGATAGATCAGGTTTAGTTCTGCTGTGACCTAAGAAAAACTCTAATATTAATCACACCTGCTGTGTGTTGCATTATTTTGTTATTCAGAGGGCAGAATTATCCATCCAGGGCACTGGGAAGGTGGGCCTGCCACCTTGGCAGAAAAGATGAATAGAGAAATGGTGGCAGAAGATGAAATGCTGAGAGTTATGCACAGTCAGGAAGATTGCTGCATCAAATTGTCAGGATTTCACTTTGAAACCTGACGGTGTTAGCCATTCTGCTGCCCTCTCTGTATTGCACTAACCCCATTAGCAACATGTTGTGCCCAATTCCCACTATCTTTATAAATATCACTACCTGTTACCCTCACCCTGAACTATAATATTTATACACCTTCCTGACAATGAAGCAACAAGGACAACTTATAGCTTTATGATGTGAGGGTATGTGTGTGTCCTTCGATTGACAGCAGGTGAAGAGGATTTGCCATTAATGGAAGCAGTAAAGGATGGTGAGTGTGTTTTGTTAGTGAGATTGCAAGGTGGTATATGTGCCCTTGGGATTGGTGGAGAAGGATGAGATGCAGGGGTTGCAATTGCTCTGATTGCTGGAGATAAGAGGCAAGGAACCTTGACCAGGTACAATTCAAGAGAACCAAGGAGGAAATAAATTCACCTCTGCTGATCTTGTTGAGGTCATTGAACCACTTCCTGCATTGTATTAGGTTTTGGGGGGAATGTTGAGCAAATAAAGCAATGAGAATAATATTTTGGTATATAGCATCTTTACAGATATGCTTTACAAAAGCTTAGTCAAAGAGCAAGGCTTTTTAGAAGCACCTTAAAGGAGGAAGAAGAGGGAGAGAGGCAGGGCAGTTTAGGGAGGGAATTACAGAGCTTAGGGCACGTTCACCAGTGGTGGAGTAATTAAAATCAAGAATGCTCAAAAGGTCAGAATTAGATGAGTGCAGATATCTTTGTGAGCTGTGGAGCTGGAGCAGGTTATGGAGGTAGGGAGGGGTGAGGCCATGGAGGGATTTGAAAGCAAATTAAAGTTTTAAAATTGAGGTATTGCTTATAACCTAACTTTACAGATCATTCCAAAATGAATGCAAAAAATTTATTTCAATATCCAACATATGAGGTACTGGCTTAATGCTTGCTGCTGCACATGTTTGCCCTTGCTGATTTGTCAGGTATGTTGTCAATCATGCAGCTCTATGCTCCTTCAAAATGCCATCTCAGTAGAAGGAAGCTTATGAATCAGCTGTGGCAATTTCCTGCTTTTTTGCCCTGTTCTAATTGGCTTTCTGCTACTTGCTTTTTCTTCCATCTTCAAGGGGATGGGTGGCAATGGGGTTAGGTGGATAAATAGGGTTAGGTAAATGGTTCACTGTCCTCTGAGATGAGTGCCTCATTTGCAATGCCTCAGTTACTGAGTGATCTTTGTTAATGACCAGGAATCTCTATGGGAAGCGTCCCTCAGGCAATACTAATCATCGAATCATAGCAATTTACAGCAGCAAGGAAGCAATTCGCCATCCAGCTAATCCCTCTTTCTAGTTCTTGGTCCATAGCCTTGTAGGTTATGGGTTTCAAGTACATATCCAAGTAGGAGGTCAGAGGCTGGGAATTCTGCATAGAGTAACTCGCCTCCTGACTCCCCAAAGTCTGCCCATCATCTACAAGGCTCAAGTCAGTCATGTGATGGAATACTCTCCACTTGCCTGGAAGAGTGCAGCTCCAACAGCAGTCAAGGAGCTTGACATCATTCAGGACAAAACAACCCGCTTGATTGACACCCCATCCACCATCTTCAACATTCATTCCCTCCATCACTGATACATGGCAGCAGCAGTGTGTACAATCTATAAGACATATTGCAGTAGCTCACCAAGGTTCTTCAGACAGCATCTTCCAAACCCATGACCTCTACCATCTAGAAGGACAAGGGTGGCAGATGCATGGGAACACCACCACCTGCAGGTTCCCCTCCAAGCCGCTCACCATCATGACTTGGAAATATATCATCGTTTCTTCACTGTTGCTGGGTCAAAGTTCTGGTACTCCATCTCTAACAGCACATTGTATGTACCTACGTCACATGGACTGCAGCAGTTCAAAAAAATGGCTCACCACCACCTTCTCAAGGGCAATTAGGGATGGGTAATAAAATTGCTGACCTAGCCAGCCATGCCCACGTCCCATGAAAGAATAAAAATATCCCTTAGAACATGGTTATCCACATAACATTCAATGTGCAAGCTTTTCTCAGAATGGCCCTTATATAGGATTTCCCTCTAAATAATTGATAAGTACAATCCCATATCTATCACTTCTACTAGAGCCAATGTTTCTGCACCTAAGGTGCTTTAACTACCCTTTTTATTTTCTTCGCTTCCCAAGCCAATGGACAATATTTGCTATTCTTTTCCACCAAGAATAGGATAAAACCTGTTGTAGTGGAATATTCATTTGGAAGACTGGCATATGAAGCATCGCTAAAAATTACCAATTTCATATCTTCTGAATCACCCAGGGCTGGGAACTTGACTGCACGTTTATCTGAATTTAATTTCTTTAATGTTGTATTTGTTCTCAGAAATTCCTTAACAGTAATATGTTTCATCATAGTATTCAGTTCCAATATGTCAAAACTAGCATCAGGTCTAGTCTGAGTGCTCAACCAGTTCAACTGCCCAATCAAACTTCTTAATTGGTCTATTTCTTCCTTGGATGCAGGATTCTCTTTTTATGAGGACCGGGCCTTATTTATTGTAATGCAACTTGTATTTTCTAAATAGGACTGATGTGCTGGGCTCCCCCATCATTGGGAATGGGGATATTTGTGGCAGCTCCTCCTCTGGGTAGATGTTTAATTATCCACTACCATTCACAACTGGATGTAGCAGGACAGCGGAGCTTAGATTTAATCTGTTGGTTCTAGGATCACTTAACTCAGTGTATTACATGCTACATCCACTGTTTGGCATGCATGTAGTCCTGTGTGGTAGCTTCACCAAGATGACACCTCACTTCGAGGTATGGCTGGTGCAGCTCTTGGCATGGCCTCGTGGACCCTTCATTGAACCAGTGTTGATCCCCCCACAGCTTGATGGTAATGGTAAAGTGAGGGATCATAAGACCATAAGTCGTAGGATCAGAATTAGGCCATTCAGCCCATCGAGTCTGCTCCGCCATTCAATGAGATCATGGCTGATCTGATAATCCTCAACTCTACTTTCCTGCCTTTTCCCCATAACCATTGATTCCCTTACTGATTAAAAATCTATCTCAGCCTTGAATATACTTAATGACCCAGCCTCTATAGCCCTCAGTGGTAAAGAATTCTACAGATTCACTATCCTCTGAGAGAAGAAATTCCTCCTCATCTCTGTCTTATATGGGCGACCCCTTACTCTGAGATTATGCCCTCTGGTCCTAGGCTCTCCCGCAAGGGGAAACAACCTCTCAGCATCTACCCTGTCAAGCCCCCTAAGATGTGAAACAATATTTTTCAATAAACTCGCCTCTCATTCTTCTAAAGTCCAATGAATACAGGCCCAACCTACTCAACCCCTCCTCATAAGAAAATCCTCCAAACCCGGGATCAACCTAGTGAACCTTCTCTGGGCTGCCTCCAATACCAGTATATCTTTCCTTAGATAAGGGGACCAAAATTGTTCACAGTATTCTAGGTGTGGTCTAACTAGTGCCTTGTACAGTTTTAGCAAAACTTCCCTATTTTTATACTCCATTCCCTTTGAAATAATGGCCAACATTCCATTTGCCTTCCATATTACCTGCTGAACTTGTATGTTAGCTTTTTAGTGATCCATGCCCAAATCCTTCTGTGCTGTAGCTTTCTGCAGTCTTTCTCCATGTAAATAATATTCCGCTTCTCTATTCTTCCTGCCAAAGTGCATAACCTCACATTTTCCCACATTATATTCCATCTGCCAAGCTTATGGCCACTCACTTAACCAGCCTCTGTGGGCTCTGCGTCATCCTTACCACTTGTCTTCCCATGTATTTTTGTGTCATCCGCAAACCTGGCAATAGTACATTCACTTCCCTCATCCAAATAATTGTGGCCCTGGCACTGATCCCTGTGGCACTCCACTAGTTACAGGTTGCAATCCTGAAAATGCCCCCTTTATCCCAACTCTCTGTCTTCTATTAGTTAGTCAATCCTCTATCCATGCTAATATACTACCCCCAAAAATCATGGGCTCTTAGCTTATTAAGTAGCCTTATGTGCGGTACCTTATCGAACACCTTTTGGAAATCCAAATATATGACATCTACCGGCTCCCCTTTATCTATCCTGCTTGTTACCTCCTCAAAGAATTATCATAAATTTGTCAGGCACGATTTCCCCTTCATGAAACCATGCTGACTCTGCTTGATTATATTATGCATTTCTAAATGCTCTGCTATCACATCCTTTATAATCAACTCTAACATTTTCCCAATGATGGATGTTAAGCCAACTAGCCTATAGTTATCTGTTTTTTTGTCTCACTTCCTTTTTGAATAAGGGTGTTACATACAGATTGTGGCAGCATACAATTCTGTTGCTGCCCACAGCACTTCATGGATGCCCAGTTTTTCATTCCTAGATTTGTTTGAAATCTATCCCATTTAGCACAGTGGTAGTGCCACACAACGGGATGGAAGGTCTCCTCAGTGTAAAGCTGGGGCTTCATCTCCACAAAGACTGTGCGGTGGTCACTCTTACCAGTAACGTCATGGACAGATATATCTGCGACAGGCATTTGCTCTGAAGAGTCCGTTTATTTAATCAGGGAGTTTTATGGTATATTCAATGGCTTCTAACTGTTATAATAGGGCCTGTGAGTTCTATTCATAAACTGGATAATGGCTGCAGGGGTGAGGGTGTGAGAGGGTGAGGGTGAAGGTCGAGGATGAGAGGGATGAAGGGGTGATATGAGCATCAATGGCAAGGCCAGCATTTGTTGCCCATCCCTAATTGCCATTGAGAAGGTGATGGTGAGCCACCTTCTTTAACTGCTGCAGCCCGTGTGGTGTAGGTATGCCCACAGTGATGTTAGGAAGGGAGTTCCAGGATTTTGACGCAGTGACAGTGAAGGAACGGCGATATAGTTCCAAGTCAGGGTGGTGCGTGACTTGGAGGGGGGGCGAGGGTGAGAGGGATGAAGGCTGAGGATGAGGGGGTGGCGGGTGTGGGTGCGAGGGCTGGGGTGGTGAGGGTGAGGGGGATGAGGGGGTGAGGGTGAAGATGAGTGGGGTGAGGGGGTAAGAGCGAGGAAGAGGGGGTGAGAATGAAGGGGATGAGGGGGTGAGTGTAAATGTCATGATGGGTGGGTGAGAGGGGTTTAAGGTAGTCAAAATGTTCAACCATATACAGGTAACCCACTAATTGTCTCAGAAGCACATGGCGAAGGCTTTTTGAGAACTGAGGTGGGCCTTTAAATTAACCTGCCCTCTCTGGACTCAGCACACTTCCACCCCTGCTACTCAGAGCCTGGACCCCCAGAAGATACCACCTGTTGGAAGTCTCGAGACTGAGGCAAGATCACAATGGCACGATTAGTCCCGTCTCCCAATTGCCTCCTTCAACATGAAAATCCAGCCCCTGGTCTCTGGATGGGTATGCACATAACTGATTCCATGATTGCTGCTGATTTTTTCCCTCAATTGGTATTTGGCCCTTCGCCTTCTCCCTGTAGCCTCTCTGTCAAAACTGGGTCATTGGTTTCAGGTGCCATGCTTTGTATGCCAATATGGGACACATTTCCCATTAAGCACCATACTTAATCCCACCTTACTTTCTGTATTATTTGATTTATTACCTGATTGCCCACATTTGCTTCCTAAACTGCAGCAAAGTTTTCCAAGAGAATTGTGCAGCATATGAGCGCTGTACTGTACTTCCAAAATTGCTGTCCCCGCTCCTTAAATTGCTGTGGGCACAAACATTTTGGCTAACAAGAACCTCCAAGTTACCGAAAATAAATATACACTATGGGCAGAATTTTATGGCCTCATTGCATTGGGGACGGGGCCGTAAAATGCAGTGAGCTTTTCAAAACTCCATTGGATTCGGCAGGACCATAAAATCCCGCCAGCATAAAATTCCGCCCCATGAGTTGAATTATTAATGGTACAGAAAGATAAATTATATTTCTTTGTTTTAATTTAGTTATCACTGTGTGCTTGCTCAATTCTGTGATCTGATTTTCGTGATTTGATATAGAAGCAGCCAGGAGGTTAGTCACTTCCTTCTTTCAATAACACATGTCTCAAGGACAGAGCAGTACTTGTTATCCACTGGATTTCCTGCTGATCAAGTAGACATGCACTTGTCAAGCCGCTGGGTAACGATGTGTAAGATGAATTGCCACCATCCCAGTTACCCACAGCTTCAATGAACCAGGAAGAATGTCAACATGCAGAGTGAAGGTTTCACTGATGGTCTAATCATAGACTGGGCAGAAAGAGGACACAACATGATTGAAAACAAGATATCTGAAAATGAAGGTGTTTTGAGGGGCATTTACATAAAGTATCCTAAACTGGTAGCTGAAAAAGTAATTTTGCGAAAAAAACATTTTAAGATGTCTGAAAACAAAGATCCCCCATAATATTTACCTTTAGATTAATTTATAACTGAAGTTTATGACAGACTTTCTATTAAATATTAAAGAAGATTATTTGCCATGACAACAATTAAAAACAACTTCATGCAAAAAATGAGGCAATTAGCAGTATTACATCATTTAATGACACATTAAATCTGCAGTGCGAGAGGTCAAAGAATATTAAACGTTACTTCCAATTATTTTAAGCAATGTTTAAAGAATATTCTGGGGTCTCAATCTACTCTGGAATTTCCTTTGGTACCTGGAGACAGGATACAATGATGGATACATTCCGTATACAGTTAATAATTCACAAGAATCAAAATATTGCTTCGGGCTTTTCCACACCCACCAGCAAGTTACATCCACTCCTGTACAAAAGAGGCTGGTACATTTATCTGTAAGTGGTCAATGCCACAGACTGATATGTAGATGTTGGCTTATAAATGTGGTTCAATCTTCTCCTTTCTCCATGTTGGCAAAATTCTTTGTGAATATGCATATTTTTACAGAGTTCTGACAGTGCAGTCACGGTTGTACCTGTGAATCTGACATACATTCCACAGTACAGGGACATAAGAGCATAAGAAATAGGAACACTTGCCATTTATAACATCTTCCATGGCCTCAGTACATTCCAAAATGCTTTACATCACTTTACCCTTGATCATCATTAAAGTGAGAGGAGGTTTACCAGGATGCTGCCTGGTCTGGAGGTTATTAGCTATGAGGAGAGGTTGGAGAAACTCAGATTGTTCTCACTAGAGCGATGGAGATTGAGGGGCGACTTGATAGAAATTTACAAAATTATGAGTGGCATGGACAGAGTAGATAGTCAGAAGCTTTTTCCCAGGGTGGAAGAGTCAATTACTAGGGGACATAGATTTAAGGTGAGAGGAGAAAACTTTAGAGGAGATGTGCGGGGCAAGTTTTTTACGCAGAGGGTAGTAAGTGTCTGGAATTTGCTGCCAGAGGAGGTGGTGGAAGCAGGTACGATAGTGGTGTTTAAGAGGCAGCTTGACAAATACATGAATAGGATGGGAATAGAGGGATACGGACCCCGGAAGTGCAAAATGTTTTAGTTTGACAGGCAATATGATCGGCGCAGGCTTGGAAGGCCAAAGGGCCTGTTCCTGTGCTGTACTTTTCTTTGTTCTTTGTTCTTTGTAATGGAAGGGGTCATCACCAGTGCTACCAACTGGCATTGCTTAGCAATAACGTGCTCACTGACGCTTAATTTGGGTAGCGCCAGGGTCACTCAGCTCCTGACCTCATTACAGTCTTGGTTCAAACATGGACAAAAGAGCTGAACTCCAGAGGCGAGAGTGACTGCCCTTGACACCAAGGCAGCATTTGACCAAGTATAGCATCAAGAAGCCCTAACAAAATTAAAGTCGACGGGAATCAGGGCGGAAAATCACCATTGGTTGGAGACATACTTAGCACCAAGGAAGGTGGTTCTGGTTGTTGGAGGTCAATCATCTCAGTTCCATGAGATCACTGCAGGGGTTCTTCAGCATAGTGTTCTCGACCCAACCATCTTCAGTTGCTTCATCAATGACTTTCCTTCCATCATAAGGTCAAAAGTTAGGATGTTCGCTGATGATTGCACAATGTTCAGCATCATTCACGACTCCTCATTTACTGAAGCAGTCCATGTCCAAATGCAGCATGACCTGGACAATATCCAGACTTGAGCTGACATGTGGCAAGTAACATTTGCACCACACAAATGCCAGGCAATGACCATCTCCAACAAGAGAGAATCTAATCATCACCCCTTGACATTCAATGGCATTACCATCATTGGATCCCTCACTATCAACATCCTGGGGGTTACCATTGACCAAAAACTGAACTGGACTGGCCATATAAATACTATGGCTACAAGGGTATGTCAGAGGCTAGGAATCCTGAAATGAATAACTCACCTCCTGACTCCCCAAAACCTGTCCACCATCTGCAAGGCACAAGCCAGGAGTGTGATGGAATACTCGCCACTTGCCTGGATGAGGGCAGCTCCAAAAACACTCAAGAAGCTTGACACCATCCAGGACAAAGCAGTCCACTTGATTGACACCCCATCCACAAACATTCACTCCCTCCACCACTGACACATAGTAGCAGCAGTGTGTACCATCTACAAGATGCACTGCAAAAACTCACCAAGGTTCCTTAGGCAGCATCTTTCAAACCCATGGCAACTACCATCTAGAAGTACAAGGGCAGCAGATCAATGGGGACACCACCACATGCAAGTTCCCCTCCAAGACACACACCCTCCTGACTTGGAAACTTCCTTCACTCTCGCTGGGTCAAAATCCTGGAACTCCCTCTCTAACAGCACTGTGGGTGTACCTACACCACATGGACTGCAGTGGTTCAAGAAGTCAGCTCATCACCACCTTCTCAAGGGCAATTAGGGATGCGCAATAAATGCTGGCCCAGCCAGCGAAGCCCACATCCCATCAATGAATAAAAAAAAGTCAATTACTTACTTTGACAGTGTAGTAACTGTTGTATTGTAGGAAGCATTTAATGGCAAGTTCCCACAAACAGGACTACGATAATGAACAGACTTTCTGGGTAGTATTTAATCCAGATGACAGGGGTTTCACCCACTGGCTGAAGAGCTGGCAAGAGCCCTGTATCAGCTTCTTTGGGGAAGGCCGGCTGTATTGAGTGCCAGTCAGGCACTTATGTGGCCAGTAGTGGGCCTTCCCTGGGATCAAGGAAAATGTTGGGGTGGAAATCTCACCCCCATCCCACCCCCCATCCCCCAAGAGCTGCCAGTCAATCAGAGACCAGCAGCACTTCATCCCAGGCAGCATCATTGGGGGAGCAGTGGTTGCTGCTGGCAATGTACCCACCAGAAGCTCAGGATCAAAAAGGGACCCATAGGTGAATGAGGGTGGATAGGGGTCATGGGGGGGGGGGGAGTGGGGGGGCGGGGGGGGGGGCGGGTTGGGGTTGTGGGAGAGGTGGAGGGGTCGAAGAAGGCAAGGGCAGGGGGAGGTTCTTAGCTAGGCCCCCTTCCCAATGTCAAGTACCTTGATCAAGCACTGAGTGCATTTGAACAAGGGCCCCTCCCCAACTTCCAGGAGCCCTCCAACCCCTTCTTGGGAGCTCCCCATCCAATGCCTGGGAGCCTGCAAGCAAATACGCCAGGGTCTGCTTTTCAGGCTTCCTATGTGGCGACTGCCCTGCCCAATGCTGCTTAAATACCAGCGGTGATGGGGTGAAGTCCTTACGTGGGCACTAATCGCCCTTTTAAGGGCATAAATTGCCAGAGGAGCAGGAAGGCCATCCACGAGTCTTCCCACCCCTGACTGAATCAGGTCAGAGGCTGTACGCAGGTGAATTCACACCTCCCTTCTTATAATCCTAACTCCAATGTTCGACTGAATCTGTCTGGGTGAAGAAAATGGTCAGTGCTCACAACTTTTCATTTTAATAGCTCATTGTAACATCAATAAACTTACAAACTTCAGTACCCTGCTTCCTTTTTAAATGAAACCAATATCATACTTACAAATACTCATCCCATAACCTCTGAGCTGCACTCACACTGTTAACCCTTGAATTGCTGCTTCTGAAAAGTTGTTGCCTTAGTTCCTGCTGTTCCTTTAGCTTAGTTGTCCAGTTTTAGTTCATCCAATTCCCTTATTAAACTTATTTTCTGAGTCACTCTAAATTGTGTAGTGCTGCTGTTGCTGCTGGCCGCTGTTGCTTTTATAGTTGCCTGGTATCTGTTACTACTACCCTCTTACTGCTAAACACACGTTTCTGAAAACTACCCAAAAAAATCACACCTCTGACAATGATTGCTGCAAACCCCTCCCCAAATCTGTCGACATATTGTAACAATCTCCCTAGTTCATGATAGTCCATTGACATATGAAGATGGTTACGATGGAGAAGATTCTGGTTATCATATCTGTTAAATTTTGCTGTAATCAAAATGTCCCCTGATGCCTGACAACTCAGATCATTGGTCACCTTTAAACCACTTCTCCTGTTTCTTGCTGACCAAGACCTCACACATTAATGTTTGCTGTCAGCTTTTCAAGTTGAACGCGTTCTTGCTGAAGGGCAGGAGGTGGCGAGGTCCCCACCCAACACCCTCCTACCCAATTAAATGCCCTCCTGCCTCCAAATCTGCCTCCCAGGAGGGCATTAAAATCCACCCTCTGTTTTAATGATTCAGCTCTTATGAAAGGTCATCAACCTGAAATGTTAACTCTGTTTCTCTCTTCACAGATGGCGCCTGGCCTGTTGAGTATTTTCAGCATTTGCTGTTTTTATTTCAGATCTCCAACATCTGCAGTATTTTGCTTCTGTTTTAATGGTGTTGGTTGAGAGATAAATATTGACCAGGACACTGGGGAGAATCATAGGGCAGAATTTTGCCTTTGGCAGGTGGGCCCAGCGGGGGCGGGTGGGAAGCTGATCACCGCCCATGATTGGGGCCGGACCACAATGTCACACTGGGCGGCCAGTTAAGGCCCACCCAGTGTGAAATCCGAGTGGCAGCGCTCAGCACTACCTGTGTGTGGGGTGGAGGAGGGTGAGCGGGGCGAGTGGGGCGAGCTTGAACTTCATGCATGTGCGCGAGTGAATGCTTGAAAATCTCTCTGAGGCACGGAGCTTTAAAAAAAATAAAGATTTGAAAAATGTGATCAAATATGTCTGTCACATGAGCAGGGACATGTTATTAATTACATTTTAAAACTTTTATTTTATTTTTATTTGCTTTTGGAAACCTCAACCCGGCCATGGATGAGGTTTCCAAAAAAAATAAAGGCTGCTTGGCCTTTTTGCCTGCCCGCCAACCATGAGGGCCTTAACAGGCCTTTTAATTGTCAGTGAGCGCGCTGCCGACTCCAACATGCATCATTTCACGCTCGAATGGGTCGGGCACGTGCCCGCCCACCAAGCTAAAAACTTTGCCCATAGAATCAGAATGGTTACAGCTTAGAAGGTTTGGCATATCATGTCTGTGCTGTCCCATGCAGCTGCAATTCACCTAGTGTCACTCCCCTGCCTTTTCCCTGTAGCCCTGACATTTTCCCTTTTCATATAATAATCTAATTCTGTTTTGAATGTCCTTGATTGAACTGTCTCCACCACATTTGCCGACACTCTATTCCATATCCTAACCATTAGCTGTGTGCAAAATTTATCCCTAGTGTTGCCATTGCTCTTTTGTCAATTACCTATAATCTGTGCCCTCTCATTCTTGATCCTTTCACCAATGGAACAGTTTCTCCCTATCTACTCTGTCCCAATGCTTTATGATTTTGAATACCTCTATCAAATCTCCTCTCAACCTTTTTTTCTCCAAGGAGAACAATCCCAGCTTCTTCAATCTACCTACATAGTTGAAGCTCCTCGTCCCTGGAACCAATCTTGTGAACCTTTTCTGCACTCTATCTAATGCCTTCACATCCTTCCCGAAGTGTCGTGCCAGAAAATAACGCAATACTCCAGCTGAAGCTGTACCAGTATAACACGGGTTTAACATAACTTCCTTGTTTTTAGACACTATGTCCCTAGTTATAACGTCCCTGCTTTTCTTCTAATTCTTTTATGCCCACCTGAGAGTTGAACTCTCAGTTAAACACCTCACCTGAAAGACTGCAGCTCCAACAATGCAGCATTCCTTAGATCACGTGCTCAAGTTTTTGCAGCAGGACTTGAACCTACAATCTTCTAGCTCAGAAGTAAGAGTGATGAGTCACAGCTGGTTGGTGAATGCCTGTATGGAAAATAAACAATTTTGGTCATACAGAAAACTGAATTCATTTGTACATGTCAGCTTAGTTTTTGGATCTGGATCTGACAGGAAAAGTTAGACTTCTGTTTTATGAAGGAAACAGTCTCAAGATTTTGGCAATGAATGATTGTGAGAGGTAGTGCAGGCTTAACCCTTAATCATTGAAAGCATTAGGCTATAAGCTGCTCTCTTGTTCCATATATCATCCTTGCCGTATACCCTCTTCATGCTATTGGGAAGGAAGTCCTTTCCACCTCCAACATACAACTAACCTGAGAAGCATGCCCTACAAATAATTGGAATGGAACCATTGGGGGAGAATATTCACTTCACCCTACTTGAAGTAACATCAAGGTTAGAGTGAAGCTTTTAGCTTTTTGTTTTTATATTAGAGTGAATACTTGTTGGCCATATATGGAAAGTAAGCACATTGTGGGCACTCATCTCTTGTTATTTTAACTGAGTCCAGGATATTCCTCATTAGTGGCATTGTGATTCCATTGATTTATGGTGACTTGTGAATCACACTTGCGGGCTTGTTGAGGGGTGACCGAGTTGGTACTTTAGATAGAGTATTTCTGCAGACACTTAGGTGGAACACATTCTGTTTATTTACAAGGTACTCAGTAGCCACACATGTGTGTTTCTACATCAAACTCTATCTACATACTTCTGCTGCTCACTTGCAGACTACTGACTTCCAACTAACTACTAACTCACCAGTGACTAACTACAGAGTTAGCCCATGCTGCTCCTCTATTGGCTACATAAGGTCATGGATTTTCCATTATAACATCCTTCTTAAAGGATACTACACATTACATACAACCATAGTTACCACATCCTTCCCCCTTTACTCAGAAACATTTTTACATTTACAATTACGATCTTTTCAAAATAGCAAATTATTTACACTTAAGTAATTTACAAATTCAGTCTTTCTGGGGGCTTCCTTAGGCATGTAGAACATTTCAGCTCTGCAACTTCAGATGCTTTGTTAGGAGCTTCATTTTCTGGAGTTGTCTGCACATCAGGTTCTTTGGCGGGTACTTGCAGATCTGTTTCCTCAACTCTTGTAGGTACAGCAAGCACTTCAGACACATCCGTACTAGGTTGAGTTCTCTCAACAGGAACCATTGACTCGGTTGTGAACACTGATGGAATCATTTCTCTATATTTGTCTCTTTTCCTCAAATTATCCACATGGCTCCGTATGACCTGGCCTTCCACCTTCACGTGATAAGATAGAGGTCCAGTCACTGCATTTATTTCACCCGGCAACCACTTTGGTCCTTCTCCAAAGCTCTTCACATATACCGTCTCTCCACTGTAAATTTCCTCTCACGACTATGCCAGTTGTGTCCAGTTTTCTGGCTTCCTTGACTCCTTGCCATCTTCTCTCCTAAGTCGGGCATTATTAAGCTCAATCTCATCCTGAGACAGTATTCCATTACTAATTCTGCAGGTGTAACACCTGTTGCTGTGTGAGGGGTGGTCCTTTAATGAAAAAGAAAGTGTGCTAGCTTGGTTGCTAGGGAATCTCCAGTTAACATTTTCATTCCAGACTTGAACGTTTGAGCTGTTCTCTCAGCCAGTCTGTTTGAGGAGGGGTGGTACGACGAAGTTTTCACATGAGTGATGCCGTTGAGGCTGATAAAGCGTTGAAACTTAGCATTCGTAAATGCTGTGCATCAATCAGATACGACCACTTCTGGTAGTCCATTAATTGCAAAACTTTGACATTGCTTCTCACTTGTAGCAGATGTTGGTGACTTCACCTGTTATATGTCCATCCATTTTGAGTGCGCACCTACAATGAGCATGAAAGGTCCCACATTGTCAATGTGTAATCGTACCCATGGCTTTCCTGGCCACTCTCAAGGGTGTAATTGAGCTGTTGAAGGTAACCTTTGCAATTGTTGACATTGCACACGATTCTTCACTAAGCTCTCTATTTCTCCATCCATCTCAGGCCACCATAGATAGCTGCGTGCTATGGTCTTCATGCAGGATATTCCTGGATGTGCACTGTGTGGTTCAATTAACCCTGGCATTCTTCTTTTTGGAGGAATTATCACTCATGCTCCCCACAATAGGATACCATCCCTGGTTATTTCACGCCTTCTGTTAAAGTATGGTTTCATTTCGTCAGATACAGGCTCTTGTAACTAACCATAAAGTACTTGTTCTCGTTCTTGAGGTAGGACTGGGTCCCTGCTTGTCCAGTCACTGATCTGTCTAGCATGAACCGTTGATGAATCTAAGAAATTTAACAATAACACGAGTACTTGTGGAACTGAAACATCTTCATCATTTTCTGTAAGGGCAAATAACTAAGGGCATCGGCATTTGCAATTTGATTTCCAGGCCTTTGTACAAAAGTGTACTCATAATCTGCCAGGATCACGGCCCATCGTTGTATACTTGCCAAGGCTATGGGTGGTATTGTCTTGTCTTCACTGAACAATCCTAGCAATGGTTTGTGGTCAGAAATGATTGCAAAATGATGGCCTTGTGCATACTGGTGAAATTTCTTGGCACCAAAGATGATTGACAGATCTTCTTTTTCGATCTGTGAGTATCCCTTTTCTGCTGAGGTGAGCGTCCTTGACACTTATCTATAGGCCGTTCCGTGCCATCGTCCATCCGATGGGAGAGCACTGCTCCCACTCCGTAGGGAGATGCATCACATGTCAACACCAATTCTTCCATCTGGTCAAAATATACTTATAGGTTGGACGAGTGCAACAATTGTTTCACCTTAGTGAAAGCTTTTTTCTGGGGTGACTCCCAAGATCAATGTTGGTTGTTCTTGAGTAGATAATGCAGGGGTGCCAGTTTTGTAGACAAATTGGGTAAGAGCCACCCATAATAAGTGATCATCCCTAAGAATGATTTGAGTTCTGAGGCGTTCTTTGGTGCAGATGCGTCTCTTATGGCTCTCACTTTTTCCTCAACCGGGTGGAGGCCCTGTGAATTTACCTTGTGGACCCAAATTGTGACCCAAATCCTCCCTCGTTTGGAATGGGCACTTTTCTTTTTTAATACGGACTCCAGCCTGCAAGAAATGTTTCCAGACTTCTTCTAAGTCCGCCAAATGTTTCTTTTCAGTGAGATCTGTCACCAGAACATCATCCAAATAAACTACAATGTGGAGCAGTCCCTGCAGTAAAATTTCCATTGCTCTCTGGAAGATGGCACAAGCTGAGGAGATGCCAAAAGGTAATCGAGTATATTGGTACAACCCTTTGTGGGTATTAATTGTGACAAATTCCCAGGAGGCCTTCTCTAACTCTAATTGTTGATAAGCCTGACTCATATCAAGATTCGTGTAGGCGGTTCCATTTGCCAGCTTGCTATATAAGTCTTCAATTTTTGGTATGGGCTGTCTGTCCAGCCTAGCCACTTTGTTAACTGTCAATTTGTAGTCCCACAAATTCGGACACTTTGGTCAGGTTTAAGTACAGGGACTGTTGGCGCTGCCCACTCTGAGAACTGCACAGGCTGTATAACACCCAGTTTCTCTAATCTGTCCAGTCCAGTGTTGACCTTTCCCGCAATGCATACGGCACTGGTCTCACCTTCATGAATCGTGGGGTTGCCCCTGGACCCTCATGAATTTTTGCTTGCAACCCCTGGATCTTCAAGTTCCTTGAAGACTGAGGTGTATATTTGTAATAGCTCTGGTATCCCATTTGCTCTTAGCTGGAAAATTTCAGCCCATTTTAACTTAATCTCCTTTAGCCAGTTTCGTCCCAGGAGACTTGGCCCTTCACCTGCTACCACCATCAAGGGTAGCTTTGCTGATTGGCATCTGTATTGGACAGTAATTCTACTTATGCCTTTGACTTGTATGTCTTTACCCGTGTAAATTCCTAATTTGGCACCCGTTTCTCCTAAATTCAGGTCATGTTCTTCATTCCTCAAATATCGGAAGGTATGCTCACCAATCGTTGTGGTGGAAGCCCCTATGCCCACTTCCATACAAATAGGTCTGCCATTCACTTTTACTGTTACATAAGTTGGTTCTGCTTTCCCTATCTTCAAATTAAATAATGAATAAACATCTGAATTTGTTGCTTCAGGCTCTTCTACACTGTAAATCTCACGGGGTTTTCTCTTTTGCTTGAAAGTCTGCCTGACTCTTTCCTTGTACTGTCTAATTATGTGTCCATTTTGATGACAATAAAAACATTTGATTTTTTTACACTGCCAATCATTACTAGTCTGGTTATTTCCACTTCTGTTGCCATCATTTCTTATTTTTGCTGCTGAGTTAATACTTTTTATTTTTCTGTTAGTGGTGGTTGTTTCCCACTTCTCTGCAGACCCTTGCATTTTCACACCCTTTCCTTGCATTTTCGTGCCCTTTTCAACTGGGGCTTCCTTCCCAATGTGGAGGATCCCTGTATGGCTTTTGAATCCTTTACTGTGCTTTCCATGCCCAGTGTTATCTTTCGTGCCTTCTTAAAATCCAAATTTGTTTCAGAGAAATCTCATCTAAATCGTGCCCTCATTCACATCACGCACTAAACAATCTCTGAGCATATTGTTTAAAGATGTACCAAACTCGCAGTGTTCTGTTATCTGTTTCAAACTTGCCACATAACAAGCAATTGTCTCCCCCGGGGCTCTATTCCTTGAATTAAACTTGAAACGTTGCATCATTATCGAGGGCTTTGGCTGGTATTAACCCTTCAGGAGGTTCACCAATTCATCAAAATCTTTTGAGTCTGGGGCATTGGGTGCCATCAAACTTCGAATTAGACTGTAGACTTTATTCCCACATGTAGATAAGAGGATCACCTGCCTCTTCCCTTCCCCCGTAATGTCATTCGCTTGGAAATAGAATGCAAGGTGTTCAATATAATGAGACCAATCATCCATGGCTGGATCGAATGGATCAATTCTCCTGAATTATGACATGCTTTGAGGGTATTGCTTCGATGACTTGAACGGAAACTTCTACTTACTCCGAATGTGTGAGGTACAGCCCAATTTCGATTCTTTTGATTTCCTCCGTTAAGTGATTTTACTCTTGACACTAGTTCATTGTATCTTCTTCTATCCTCCTTTTTCCTTGTCGCTGGTTTGTTGCATCCTGGTCGCAAGTTTGTTGGGTCTCCGCTTTACCATTGTTTTATCCTCATTCTATCCTCGTCCCCAACACCCTCAGGGATTGGGGGATAGTCAGGGAGTGTGAGGTAGTCAGTTAGTAAGTGGTGTGACGGGGTATTGAGTGGTTGGGCCATGGTGGAGGTGGGGGAGGGTAATCGGGGGGTGGGGGGTAGTCGGGAGGATAGTCTACGGTGCGGGTGTGTTGGGTGGTGGGGCCATTGGGGGGTTGGGGGATGTAGTTGGGGGGTTGGGGAGGGTGGTTGGGGGGTAGTCGGGGGGGGTCCACTGGGGGATCAGGGGCACCAGGAATATAGTTACTCAGGAGTTAGAAGTGGTTTTAATCCTTCTAACTTTTCCTGGGTACTTATTTTGCTAAGAGAGACAGAAGCTTTCAAAGTCTCCAATTTAAATCGGAGTGTTGGATGTTCCCAGGTGCAGGGTAATTGCCCATCAGAGGTTTAAACTTCCTGGGCAATTCCCGTGTAGTTCTTGAGTGGGAATTTCTGGGCGGTCCCCAGTGCACCTTCTGGGGTACCTCTGGGGTATGACCCACTGGGAAATTGAAGTTCTGGGTCAATGTTTCAGGTCAAGGACATTTCTTCAGAGTTAATGTTCTTCTCAAAGTATTTCAACTGCACTGCCCCACAAATTAGAAAGCTGGGATTGAACTCTTGGCCATGGCTGACATTTGTATTTGAGAATACTTCATATATATGGGGCGTTGTTAACCTTGCATTGAGGGGGAAAAAAAGCAAGGGATTGCCACTTGGTCATGAAGGATATTGTAGAGACCAGGGAGACAGTCATGGCATTCATCTTCAGCAAAAGCCCAGGGCACATTTTCTGTCATTATACAAGGCAAAGAAAATGAGAATATGCTATGTAAGTGTCTCTTTTAAGTGCAGCATAGAATGGTTAACTGCAACAATCAGCAGAGTTGATTCTTTCCAAATGCCATTTCACTGTTAGCTGGCCTTAATATACATGGAAATGTGCATTAAACAAACAGGGTAAAAATCAAAACAGAGCAGTTAAATTAGGCTAGATGAATCTAAATTGTTCAATTTAAATTGACAAAGAAGTTCAATAAAAATAGGAATGGAAAAAAGCCATATTCATAAACCAGCCTCACTCCCAACCTAGCTTTCATTGTATCCCTCAACCGTTTCTCTCTCCAGAAAAACAAACTGGCTATTGAATCATTTTATAGCATCCACTTAAATTTGATTTTTGGCAAATTACTGCAAATTACTTAAAACAGCTCTGCAGTAATTTCTAGAGTAATGTCAAATGTGTTTGCTGGTATTTGAATCCTTTCTCATAATGAAAACTATCTGAATCATTTCTGACAATTAACTATTAAATATAAGTTAAGACAATTTTTATAACTCTGCTAGGTAATCTTACAATGTATTTTCTAATGAAAGCAAGCATTTTTTTATTTCCTTATAGTTGATTTTCCTACTCCAGATAACGTTTGACCATTACCTTATGGAAAAACAGTATAGCTTCTTTTGATTATATTCTGTCTCTGGTTTGTAGCCTATAATTGAGTTCAAAAGCCAGAGTAGCCCATCAGTCAAAAGATGCCTGGTACACTTATACTCTTATATAAAAGCAAAAAACTGCGGATGCTGGAAATCCAAAACAAAAACAAAATTACCTGGAAAAACTCAGCAGGTCTGGCAGCATCTGTGGAGAGGAGCACAGTTAACATTTCAAGTCCACATGACTCTTCAACAGAACTAAGGAAAAATAGAAAAGGGGTGAAATATAAGTTGGTATAAGGTGGTGGTGGGGGTGATTCTTCTTGTCCCACCTCCCCCCCCCTTAAACACTTATACTCTTGCTTGTTTAGCTTTCAGCCAGCCACTGAGCATTGAGTCTGCAAAAAGCTTATGTTCTTCTTTACACACTTTGCAGCCATATTTATCATGAACTGCTGTCAGCATTTTTTGGGAAGAATGTATGAAAAATATGCTAACCATCTTAGTTTTAAAATAATGCATTTGGAAAGTAGACATGAAAAAAATATAACCAATGTAACAAAAAGTAAAAGTCTAAAGAACCAACTTGTAAAAACATTATTGTGAAATATTCTTGGTGACAGAAGTTTTTAGCCTATATTACAAATAAATATGTGCTCAATATAACACGTGACTCTATTGTTTAAATTCAATTTGTCTGAAATATAATTGTTTCATGGTGATTTAGTCTATGATATTGGACTAACATCAGGTAAGTAAATATTAAGCTGGATGCTCAGTTCTGTGAATATTTGCGTATTATAGAGTAATAGGTCTTGCATGGATAGTAAATTGATTGAGGATTGTTAAATATATTATTGTTACTGTTAAGATCTATAAGTAATTAAAAGGAAATGCTCTTCTTTGCATAACTTTTGATTATAACTTATTGTTAGAATTTAACACTATAGACATTTAGATACATTGAATTTGCATATGCGAATAGTAACTAGTTGACATATTTGACCAAACACATGTCATTTCTTGAATGTCTTACTAAAAGTATTTTCCAAAATGTGGGTTTATGACAGATTGTTATTATATGCGTGAAAAGTAGGCTATTGATAATTAATTTCCCTTCAACATGTACTCAAGGTACTTTTAAAATAAGAACATAACAACGTAAGAAATATGAGCAAGAGTAGGTCATTTGGTCCCTCGAGCCTGCTCCGACAATCAATAAGATCATGGCTGATCTGACTGTGGCCTCAGCTCCACTTTGTTCCCTGTTCCTCATAGCCCTTGACTCCTTTGTAGATCAAAAATCTTTTTAACTCAGCCTTGAAAATATCAAGGACCCAGCCTCCATTACTCTCTTGGGTAGACAATTCCAAAGATCAGCAACCCTCTGAGTGAAGAAATTCCTTCTCATTTCAGTCTTAAATGGGATGCCCCTTATTTGAGGGGAGATGGTGGCATAGTGGTAATGTGACTAGCCTAATGATCCAGAAACCCAGGCTGATGCTCAGGTGACAAGGGTTCAAATCCCACTAAGGACAAGGGCAGCAGATACATGGGAATGCCACTACCTGGAAGCTCCCCCAAAAGTCACTCACCATCCTGCCTTGAAAATATACCACCATTCCTCCACTGTCACTGGGTCAAAATCCTGGAACTCCTTCCCAAACAGCACTCTGGGTGTACCTACACCAGCAGTTCAAGAAGACAGCTCACCACCACCTTCTCAAGGGCAATTAGGGATGGGCAAGAAATGCTAGCCTTGCCAATGAAAGAAAAAAATTCTGAAACTGTGCCCCCCTAGTTCTAGTTTCCCCCATAGGGGAAACTTTCTCTCAGCATCAACCCTGTCATGCCCCCTCAGAATCATAAGATCACCTCTCATTCTTCTGAAATCCAATGAATAAAGACCCAACCTGCTCAATCTTTTCTTCATCCCAGCAAACAACCCAATACACCTTCTCCGAACTGCTCTAATGCAAGTATATCCCTCTTTAAATAAAGTCTGAAATCATATGTAGTGCTCTAAGTATGGTCTCACCATCCTTCTGTAGCAAGACATTCCTACTTTTATATTCCATCCCCCTTGCAAAGAAAGGCCAACATTCCATTTATCTTCCTTAATACTTGCAGTACCTGCATGCTAACTTTGTGATTCATGTACAAGGACATTCAGATCCCTTTGTACTGCAGCATTCAGCAGTGCCCATTTAAATAATGTTATGCTTTTCCATTTTTCCTACCAAAATGGTTAACCTCTCATTTTCCCACATTATATTCCATCTGCCAAATTTTTGCTCACTCATTTAACCTATCTATGCCGCTTTGCAGACTCTTTGTTTCCTCCTCAGAACTTGCTTTCCCACCTATTTGTACTGTCAGCAAATTGGGCGACCACATGCTCTGTCCCTTCATTTAAGTCATTAATATAGATTGTAAATGGCTGAGGTCCCATCACTGATCTCTGTGGCACCCCATTATATACCCCAGGGTTTGACAACCTGAATATAACCCATTTTCCCTGACTTTCTGTTTTGTTAGTTAGCCAATCCTCTATCTATGTTAATATATCGCCCCCAACACAATGAGCTCTTATCTTGTATTATCATTTGTTAAATGTCCCCTATTACTTTCTTAATAATGGATTCTAGCATTTTTTCAATGACAGGTGTTAAGCTAACAGGCCTCTAGTTTCCTGCTTTCTGGCTCCTGCCTTTCTCAAATAGGGACATTCAAATTGCAGTCTTCCAATCCACAAGGACATTTCCAAAATCAAGGGAATTTGGAAGATTACATCCAATGCATCCACAATCTCTGCAGCCATTGTTTTAAGACCCTAGGATGCAGGCCATCACGTCAGCCTTAAGTCCCATTAGTATTTCCATTACTTTTTCTCTAGTAATAATGATTGTTTTAAGTTCATCTCTCACTTTGTGCTCCTTGATTTTCTACTATCATTGGGATGCTTTTAGCATCTTACTCTGAAGAAAAGTACAAAATACTTGTTCAAAGTCTCTGCCAATTCCTTGTTTCACACCCTTTAAGGGATCAATGTTTACTTTGGCTGCTCTCCTTTTTATGTACTTTTAGAAGACTTTAACCATTTAAAAATTATTTTTGAAGATTTTTTTCATCTTTTAGGCATAAGAGGCATAAATGATATATCTTAGAAAGATGCAGTTGTAATTAATTATGGGCAGCCTGGCATTATCCTAGCTTTACTTTGGAAGTCATGTCACCTTGCTGGGTGAGATGTAAATTCTCGTTTCTAGTTTTCCCTAATTTGCAAGTTTTGGAGCTGAGACACATAGATAAATCTGTAGCGTGGAAAGGCCTTCTACCTAATGGAATGTGACAGTGTGAAACTTGAGCTAGTGTATGACCTTTATTATGTATTGTGCACAGTTTGCAAATAGTCACAGTTATTACGTCTTATGTAGAATGTTATTTTTAAATGTGTCTTGAGACAATGAATCAGCTCAGGAAATGAATGGAACACTTCATCTCAGCCTCTGTCCTTTAAAGGAGGTTGGAGTATAAACCTACAAATATATATTTTTGCCTAGGCTTTAGTAGTTCCTAGAGGTTCAAATTCAGAATGAGGCAGAAAGAAAATAACTTCCCGCTTTATGAGAATAATTTTGAAACAATTGACCACTTTTATAACGAGATGTCGCACATTGCTTTTTGGTTTCAGTTTTGCTTTTACTAATGTTTTATTAACGAGCTTTCATTACGGTGTTCCAAATTAATTAAGAAGATCTAATAATTTGTGAATATGGCTTTTGAGATTGAACCATCCAGAGATTAAAGGCGTGATTTAACTACCCCACCATCCCAGCCCACTCCCTGCTGAGTCTCGCAGGATGGCATGGGTGGGGAGGAGGGTTAGCTCCTGATGCATTCTCGCAACCACTCCCACCCATCTTAACTTTCCTGCATACAGGTACAAGAAGGCCATCAGCTTCAGAGGAATAGGGGTCTACTTTAAATGGCAAGATTTTATTTCAATGACCTCATTGAGCTGTGCATGCCATTTTAACTGTGGGCCTGGCTATGACCTGCACATCCCATAAACCACCAGCAATAGGAGGCCCATTTAAGTGTTCTTTTTTGACTTTTTGAAAGTTCAGCTAGGGTTTATGATTAAGAAATAGTTAAGAAATCTATTTAGTGTCAAAGAATTACATATTTTGCCAGAGAACAAGAGGGGGATGAATTAAAGACCCTTCTTCAAAAAAGGGAGACAAACATTAGTGCCAAAGTTATAGAACAACTAGTCTTCATGTCAAGTACGCTCCCAGAGTCTATGCCAAGCATGGAATTCTTTTAAGAACTAACATAGAGGATAGATAGAGGAAGTGATTTAAAAAAAACATTCAATGATGTACCACAATCGAGATTTACAATGGCACTGTAGAAAAAGGAATGTGGCAACATAATTGGAAAGATGTTTCAAAGGCTGAAGATGAAAGGGAGTGGTAAAAAGAAAGTTTCCAGGACTTGAAAAATGTGCTGACTGACGTTCCACAGGATTTTGTGTCGTGGAGATACTAAAAATAGCCAAAGCTTAGAAATCGAGGGAACAATATTCTAATATGCTGTGACATCAAGTTAAGGGATATAGAAAACTGTGAGAAGGACTTTAAAAGACTACAGGGAGCATCAATATCAGCTGGATGAATGCTTAGGTGGAAAATACAGTTCAATGTAGAACGATCTGCAGTAATACATTTTGTAAGTAAGAATAGACAAAGGAAAAACACCTTAAGTGGTACATTGTTAAATAGATTACAAGAGCAGAAGGACCTTAATATGCAGATACATAGATCATTAAAGGTGGCAGTCCAAGTGGCTAAGTTCATACAAAATGCAATCAGAATCATGGGTTTTCTATTTTGAGACACGGAATGAAAAAGCAAGGAGCAACTAGGACATTAATTAAGGTGATGGTGTAGTGGTATTGTCACTAGACTAGCATTCCAGAGCCCCAGGGCAATGATCTGGGAACCAAGGTTTGAATCCCACCATGGCAGATGGTGAAATTTGAATCAATAAAAATTGGGAATTAAAAGTCTGCTGATGAAACCATTGCCAATTGTCATAAAAACCTGTCTGGTTTACTAATGTCCTTTGGGGAAGGAAATCTGCTGTTCTGACCTGGTCTGGCCTACACGTGACTCCAGACCCACAGCAATGTGGTTGACTCTTAAATGTCATCAGAACAAGGACAGTTATGGATGGGCAATAAATGCTGGCCTAGCCAGCGATGTTGACATTTCATGAACGAATTTTTAAAAATCCATCCAGGCCTCCACCCTGAAAAACGTAAGAGACTTTGGAAAAGTTCAGCGCAGTAGATAATGGAAAAGGACTCTGATGGAAGACTCGTGAGGCATTTCAAAAGTCAAAGAAGTGGAGAAAGAAAGAGTTGTTCATGTGTGTCAGCCATCCTGCCTGATCTGGACCACCACATGTCATGGCCGTATGTTTTTGTTATATCCTGTCTTAAACTGTTATTAAAAACTCAACATCCCACCACATTGGTTATACTCAAATCCTGAATGACAGATTGACTGACTGATTGGATGGTGATAACACTCAATTATCTTTCAAAGTTTAATTCAATGTATCCTTCAAAGATTTACAACATGGGGAGAATTTTCTGTTCAGCATGCGGGGGCAGGCCTGACAAGCCGATGCGTAAAATGACGCACAATGATGTCGGGCATGCGTCCCAACGTCATTGCTCACCGTTAAGGCCATTAAGAAATCAACTGAGCCACTTGTGAATGCTGCCCATCCAACCTTAAGGTTGGCGGGCAGGTGAAGAGCCCAAGCAGCCTTCGTGTTTTTCAGGAAACCTCATCCACGGGCGGGATGAGATTTCCTGAGGCTTTTGCAAAATCAATAAATTAATTTTCATAAGTATAAAAGCATGTCCCCACTCATGTGACACAGTCACATGAGGGGACATGTTTAAATACATTTTTAAATCATTTATTGGATTGTTTTAATATCCATTCAATCTCCCTGAGGCAACTCTGTGCCTCAGGGAGATTGTTGGGCTCTTTCGTGCGCTGGCAAAAGAGCGCTGGCGCCGACTATCCCTCCTCCCCCCGCCTGCACGGGTAGCGCTGAGCACTACCGGCCGCGTATTATGCTGGGCGAGCCTTAATTGGCCCGCCCGCGTTAAATGGCGCAGAGCCGATCGCATGCGGTGATCATCTCCGCGCCTGCCCCCACCCGTTCCCACCCAGCCCTCCCGCCATAGGAAAATTCCTGGCCCATGTGTGGGGGAGACGCTGTAGCATGCAGCAAACCTGGATTTCCCCACATGCTGTTGAGCCCCCCTCCAAGAAGTCTGTCAGAGTGATAGGCTTAGCTTTCAGTCAGGCAGAGAACACTGGGCCAGGTAGGTTCAATCTTTGATCTGTGGTGAGATGGGAGAGGGTTCCGATCTGTTCGCCAGTGCAAGCAATCACGATATAATAATTTTATAAAATCCTATGAAATGTATTGAATATTTTAGCAATAGCACTCCCCTTTCCTCTCTCTCTCTATCTATCTCTCTCCCTTATAAATGAACCTCCTAAAGCAGCTTCCTGAGCTGACAAGTACAACACAGCAAAAGCCGTTGTCTCTACCAAGGACATGTCTAGCACAAACAGACTGAAACAGGCGTTATTAATCCTGATCAACAGAGGGGTGATGGGGATTGGGAGTTGACCTCATGGCCTGAAGGTTAAACAGGACGTCCTGTGAAGTGGTGACTCATTAGTTGACTTCATGATCTTCAGACAGAATTAGGAGGGATCACCTTGAATATCTGTCCCTGGCTAATGGACAATTGAATAAATAATTGGCATAAGCCTCCCAGAAATAAGGGATAGAAATGGACTATTGAGAGGGAAAAACAACACTTCGGATGGAAAACCAACTTCTCAAGGTGAACCAATGCTGATTCCAGCTTAACACTTTGGAAAGACTGAAGAAAACAAGAAACTGCTATTTCCAACCCTCACCTAGGAGAAGACAAAGAGCTCCAGGATATCTCAGCTGACTTAAGGAGATAGAGAACAAAGAGAGAAGACTGCTGTTCTCAAATAGACACAAGGCTGTTACTTTCAGTGATGGAGATCAGCTTCATCCATTTGTTTGTCTGATCTGGGACCAGTAGATCATTCTGAGGAGAATGGCACCATCAGCCATGGAGACCAGCATCCCCCTGCTTCCCTCATCCATTTGTCTGATCCGGGAGCAATGAGTCATTGTCACTGGTTATGGGTCTTATAGGCGGAGTTTTACAGTCTCGTCAGAGTCAATGGACTTTTGAACGTCTCGCCGCATTTCACAGCCCCACCCCTGTCGCGACAGGGCCATAAAATTCTGCCTTATGTCTTTTCTGGAAGTGGGTCGACTGCCTGCCCTGGAAGTTGGCAAACTGCTTTCATTTTTGTCTATTTAACCCCCTATCTACACCCAATCTCAGCCACGCATGCACGTTAAAATTCCTCTCATTTTGTGTACTTTTTTTGTTAAGTTTTATAATTTGTCACTTCTTTATTAGTTGGAAAGGCTGCTTGCAATGGCTGGGCGAAGGGCTCTGCAGAGGGGCAATGGAGGTTATGCAAGTCCGAAGAGTAGGCAATCGGGGCAGGCCAGGCCGGAGGGTAGGGCCAGTTTGCCCCTCGTTTTTCCGATGACTGCCTTGCTGCCCTCCGCGAGGAGGTGGCAGCACAGCAGGAGGTGCTGGTTCCCCAGGATGGGAGGAGGAGGCCCCCCCACATGACGAAATGTTCCTGGGAGGAGGTGGCGGAGGTGGTGAGCTCCCGGGACGTGGTGCGGCACATCTGGATCCAGTGTCGTAAGTGCTTCAATGGCTTTTTGTGCTCTGGAAGGGTGAGGACAATGTTGGCATTGGTCACTTAACCCAGCTGGTAGGCTTTTCCCCCTGATGCCCCTCGCCCCCCCCAAGTCTGAGTGTAGTGACTGCATTGAATCATTGATGGCATGTGTCCATTGCTGGGTGGGCCAGCAGATACTGCCCATGCCAAGGTCAGCCTGAGAGGGTGGTGAAGAGATGGGTTCTGCGTCCACAGCATGTGGTACACTGAGACCCACATGACTGTTTTGGGGGCAACCTGGAGGAGCTGCACCTAGGTGTCCAAGTCAGGGTGATGACATTCTGGGAGGGGAGCTTCAATGGGGCGTGGCAACGAAGCATCTGCTGCCCTCTGCGCTCCACGTTCTTGCGCCTCCTTGCTATGGAAGGATATACCGTGTGGTGCCTAATGTGATGTAGGCAGCATGTGCCCACTGGGGGGGGAACAGGCCTAGCACCCTTGCGTGAGTGTTCGGCAGCAGTGGGGTGAGAGGCACTGGAGCACTGATATGTCCCACTCTGGTTGGGATGGGCTGTGCGTGAAGAGAGTCCATGTACAATTTGCACTAATCAATGCTCTTCTCTCATTTTCAGGAGAAGAATGCTCATAATGCTGCAGAGAGTGCGAGGATAGGCAGTGGCCAGGCACAGATCACCATTCTTAGCTGGTTTGAGCAGGAGGCCCTGGATCTGGAGAGGCGCCCTGCAGCCAGGTGCACCAGTGTCGGTGAGGCTGGGGTGCCACAGCCAGATATGTATGCCAGCAGTGAGGTCAGCATTGTTCTCCCAACAGCCATAGCAGTGCTGAATGTTCAGTGATTGAAGTTTGCAACATGGCTTGACCATTGCTTGTGGAAGGATGAGCGCATAATGATCCGGGGGACAGGGATACACATTGACATTGTCTCCACGTTAACTGATCCAATGTCCTTGTTCTTATTTTCAGCATCAGCGGAGCAGGGCCGGGAGGAGGAGCAGCAGAGGCCCCCTCTCACGCCTGAGGACCCTGAGGTCTCACCAGCGTCACACCATCTCTGCCAGGCAGGCACCAGCGCAGATACTAGCACCTCGGTGGGAATTAGAACATCGGCTAGTGTCCCGGGGCACAGCGGTGAGGGCACTTCACAGTCGCTGGAGGAGCTGACAAGACAGAGAGTGCCCATGGTGCCAGCAGTTGGAGGAGGTCCGCGATGCAGCAGGGGCAGGAAATTCGGCCAGGTGTGCGGGAGCACCTGGGGGAGATACATGAGGCTGTGCTTGGCTTGGCCTTCGTGGTGGAGGAGTTTACGCGGACGATCATCGAAGCAATGAGCCACATGTCTGAGCGCCACGCATCCTCCATGGAGAGAATGGCGACTCTCGTGGAGAGGCTCCTCCAGGAGATGCATCAGGGCTTTCTGGGGATGCGCTCTGACCAGCAAGTTGTCACATTGGCATTGACCTCAGCTGGTCAGTGCCAGTGTGGGAGATGGTGTTGGCAGCAAGTTTCCCAGCTCGGTGCCCATCCATCCACGATGAGCAGGGAGGTCCAAAGCTACCTCACATCGGCACAGCACCTGCCTGTCGTCTCTGCAGGCACCTCTCAGGACACTCCGGATAAGGGCAGCAGCTCCTCCATCCCTCTCCCAGTGATTGTCACATCTGGTGAGGCTGCGACGACTGGGGAGATGCCAGTTGTGGAACAGGCAGATCCCTCCCAGGTGGGCCCAGCACAGGCTCCACGGGCCAGAGGGTGGTGGGAACCAGAGCAATAGGTCAGCAGGTGAAATAAATGACTGGGAACCAGTGAATATGGCCAGTAGGACTAAGCGGAAGGGCAGGCAGGGAGAAATTGCTGAACACAGTGGGACTGGGGGTCTGAAATGCATTTGTTTCAATGCGAGAAATATAACAGGCAAGGCAGATGAGCTTAGAGCTTGGATTAGTACTTGGGACTATGATGTTATTGCTATTACAGAGACTTGGTTGACGGATGGACAGGATTGGCAGGTAAATGTTCCAGGGTTTAGATGTTTCAGGCAGGATAGAGAGGGATGTAGAAGAGGTGGGGGAGTTACACTGCTGGTTAAGGGGAATATCACAGCTGTACGGCAGGAGGACACCTCGGTGGGCTCATGCAGCGAGGCAATATGGGTAGAGCTCCGGAATAGGAAGGGTGCAGTCACAATGTTGGGGGTTTACTATAGGCCTCCCAATTGCTGGCGGGAGATTGAGGAACAGTTATGTAGGCAGATTTTGGAAAGATGTAAAAGCAACAGGGTTGTTGTGGTGGGTGATTTTAACTTTCCCTATATTGACTGGGAATCACATAGTGCTAGAGGTTTGGATGGTGCAAAATTTGTAAGGTGCATCCGGGAGGGCTTCCTGAGACAATATGTAGATAGTCCTACTAGGGAAGGGGCAATACTGGACCTGGTATTAGGGAATGAACCCGGCCAGGTGGTCGAAGTTTCAGTAGGGGAACATTTCAGGAAAAGTGACCTAATTCAGTAAGTTTCAAGGTACTGGTGAATAAGGATAACAGGAGTCCTCAGGTTAAGGTGCTTAATTGGGGGATGGCTAATTATAACAATATTAGGCAGGAACTGAGGAATCCAGACTGGAGGCAGATTTTGAGGGCAAATCAACAACTGATATGTGGGGGGCTTTCAAACGTCATTGGATAAGAATTCAGGACCGGCATGTTCCTGCTAGGATGAAGGATAAGCATGGCAAGTTTCAGGAACCTTGGATAACGAAGAATATTGTGAGATTAGTCAAAAAGAAAAGGGAAGCATTCGTAAGGGCTAGAAGGCTGGGAACAGATGAAGCCCGTGGAGAATATAAAGAAAGTAGGAAGAAACTTAAGCAAGGAGTCAGGAAGGCTAAAAGGGGTCATGAAAAGTCACTGGCAACCAGGATTAAGGAAAATCCCAAGGCCTTTTATACATATGTAAAAAGCAAGAGGGTAGCCAGGGAAAGGGTAGGCCCACTCAGGGACAGAGGTGGGAATCTATGTGTGGAGCCAGAAGAAATGGGAGAGATACTAAATGAATACTTCTCATCAGTATTCACCAAAGAGAAGGACTTAGCGGGCGATTTGTCTAGGGAAAAGTGTGTAGATAGCCTGGATCATGTTGAGATCAAAAAAGAGGAGGTATTAGGCGTCTTGAAGAATATTAAGGTGGATAAGTCCCCTGGGCCAGATGGGGTCTACCTCAGAGTACTGAGGGAGGCAAAGGAGGAGATTGCTGGGGCCTTGACAGAAATCCTTGTATCCTCACTGGCTACGGATGAGGTCCCAGAGGACTGGAGAATGGCCAATGTTGTTCCATTGTTTAAGAAGGGTAGCAGGGATAATCCAGGAAATTACAGGCCGGTGAGCCTTACGTCAGTGGTAGGGAAATTATTGGAGAAGATTACTCGTGACAGGATTTACTACTATTTGGAAGCAAATGGGCGTATTAGTGAGAGGCAGCATGGTTTTGTGAAAGGGAGGTCATGTCTCGCTAACTTGATCGAGTTTTTCGAGGAAGTGACAAAGATGATCGACGATGGAAGGGCAGTGGATGTTATATACATGGATTTCAGTAAGGCCTTTGACAAGGTCCCTCATGGCAGACTGGTACAGAAGGTAAAGTCGCACGGGATCAGAGGTGAGCTGGCAAGATGGATACAGAATTGGCTTGGTCATAGAAGACAGAAGGTAGCAGTGGAAGGGGTTTTTCTGAATGGAGATCTGTGACTAGTGGAGTTCTGCAGGGATCAGTGCTGGGACCTTTGCTGTTTGTAGTATACATAAATGATTTGGAGGAAAATGTAACTGGGCTAATTAGTAAGTTTGCAGACGACACTAAGGTTGGAGGAGTTGCAGATAGTAAAGAGGATTGTCTAAGGATACAATGGGATATAGATCGGTTGGAGACTTGGGCAGAGAAATGGCAGATGGAGTTTAATCTGGACAAATGCGAGGTAATGCATTTTGGAAGGTCTAATACAGGCAGGAATTATACAGCAAATGGCAGAACCCTTAAGTGCATCGACGGGCAGAGGGATCTGGGTGTACAGGTCCACAGGTCACTGAAAGTGGCAACGCAGGTGGATAAGGTAGTCAGGAAGGCATATGGCATGCTTGCCTTCATTGGCAGGGGTATTGAGTATAAAAGCTGGGAAGTCATGCTGCAGCTGTATAGAACCTTGGTTAGGCCACACTTGGAATATTGCATGCAATTCTGGTCGCCACATTACCAGAAGGATATGGAGGCGTTGGAGAGGGTGCAGAGGAGGTTTACCAGGATGCTGCCTAATCTGGAAGTTATTAGCTATGAGGAGAGGTTGGAGAAACTCGGATTGTTCTCACTAGAGCGATGGAGATTGAGCGGTGACTTTATAGAAGTTTACAAATTTATGAGTGGCATGGACAGAGTAGATAGTCAGAAGCTTTTTCCTAGGATGGAAGAGTCAATTACTAGGGGACATAGATTTAAGATAAGAGTAGAAAACTATAGAGGAGATGTGCGGGGCAAGTTTTTTATGCAGAGGGTAGTGAGTGTCTGGAATTCGCTGCCAGAGGAGGTGGTGGAAGCAGGTACGATAGTGGTGTTTAAGAGGCAGCTTGATAAACACATGAATAGGATGGGAATAGAGGGATACGGACCCCGGAAGTGCAAAATGTTTTAGTTGACGGGCAAAATGATTGGTGCAGGCTTGGAGGGCCGAAGGGCCTGTTTCCGGGTCTTACCTGGGTCAGTGTCTACCCCCTCAGCATTTCCCTGTGCATGCTCATCCTCGGACTCACTGCTGGACTCATCATGTACAGCCGCAGCCACTGCATCGACGTCTTCATCATCCACTGCGTCCCCCCTTTCCAGCTCAAGATTGTGGAGAGCGCAGCATGCAACCACTATCACCGAGACACGATCTGGGGGGTACTGGAGTGCACGCCCGGAGTGGTCCAGGCATCAGGAGCGCATCTTGAGAAGACTGATGGTTCTCTCCACCACAGCCCTTGTGGTGCTGTGGCTCTTATTGTACCGCTGCTCAGCTTCTGTTCTTGGATGACAGAGAGGGGTCATGAGCCACCTTCTGAGGAGTTAGCCCTTGTCACCCAGCAGCCATCTATCAAGCCGGGCTGGAGCACTGAAGAGCCCCGGCACCTGGGAGTGTCTGAGGATGTAGGCGTCATGGGAGCTGCCTGGATACCTTGCACAGACTTGTAGAATCTGCATCCTGTGATCACACACTATCTGCACGTTCATGGAGTGGAAGCCCTTCCTGTTGACGAAGGCACCGGGCTCACCTGCTGGCGTCTTGCTGGCCACACATGTGCAGTCTATTGCACCCTGGACACGGGAGAAGCCAGCAATGGCCACGAAGCCTCTGGCTCGCTGTGTCTGGCTTGCCTGGTCCCAACGGAAGTGGATGAAGGTCAATGCACGCCTAAACAAAACATCTGTAACCTGCTTACACAAGTGTGGATAGCTGATTTGGAGACACCGCAAAGATCACCCACCGAACCCTGGAAGGAGCCAGAGGCATAGAAGTTGAGGGCAGCTGTGACCTTTAGAACCACTGGTATGGGGTGTCCACCCACACAGTTAGTGAAGATCTCAGGCCCAATCACCTGACAGATATAGTTGACTGTCTCCCTTGAGAGATGGAGCCTCATTCGGCACTGCACCTCAAACATGTTGAGGTAGCTGCTTCACCGCCTGTATACCCTGGCAGCAGGATAGTGTCGTCTTCTGTGGCCCCTTCTGCCTTGGTCTACCTCTTGGTCCTGCGCCCCTTGTACCTGCGTCTGTGCTCCCAAAGGTGGCTCCCCTGGAGGCTGAATGTGCACTCGTGGGCTCTTTCCCCTTCTAACCCTCCTTTCCTCCTCAGAGGAGCTGCCTCCAGTGGACAGTTCTGCTCCCATTCCCAGGCTATGGAAAGGCTTCCTGAAACCTGCAGGCCCAAAAAAGATTTCCCACTGCAGTGTGCTGACCTGAAGGCTAAGAGTCCAGACAAAGCAGCTGGAATGTGTTTTGAAGTATTGCAGATCACACAGGCAAGCTTCAATAACTTTGAAAAATCAATACTTGAGAGAGCACTCTCCCAACCCCACTGAGCCCTCTTATCCTGCCTGTGGATGAGGTTTATACAAATGTGTCCTACCCACCTGCCTGTTACGCCCGTGCGCCAGCCTGAAGATTGCACGGGCACTGAAAAATCAGTCGATTGGTGAGCCAAGGGCCTAAAGTGGCCCATTAATTAATGGCAGGCGTGCAGCGGAGATCATCGTGTGTCCGCCCACTGAAATATCACGATGACGCGCGGTGACGTCGGGATGCTCGCCTGGTGTCAGTGCGTCATTTTATGCGCAAACATGCGGAGCCTGCCCCCGCACGCCAATGGAAAAATTCTGCCCATCTAGGATTCTTAGGGGACTTGACAGGGTAGATGCTGAGAGGTTTTTTCCCCTTGATGTAGAGTCTAGGACCAGAGGGCATAATCTCAGAGTAAGTGGGCGTCCATTTAAACCAGAGATAAGGAGGAATTTCTTCTCTCAGAGGGTCGTGAATCTGTGGAATTCTTTACCGCGGAGAGCTGTAGAGGTTGGGTCATTAAGTATATTCAAGGCTGAGATAGACAGATTTTTAATCAGTAAGGGAATCAAGGATTATGGGGACAAGGCAGGAAAGTGGAGTTGAGGATTATCAGATCAGTCATGATCTCATTGAATGGCGGAGCAGACTTGATGGGCCGAATGGCCTACTTCTGCCCCTACGTCTTATGGTCTTATGCTCTTGTGTATTTCCAGTGATTTTCATTTTTTCAATTGAGAGACGTTGAGTATTCAAGACATTTTCTGCCTTGTCTCACTTGATTATTTCGTATTCTCTTTGTACTTCTTCAGTCAAATTTATTTATTCATTTTCTTTCTGTTTGATTTGGATGCTTTCAGTTGTTACTGGTTATTGTGTTCTGAATATGAAACCAGAGCCAATTATCTACAAGAAATTTGTTTATCATAGGGAGCACCAATGCCATTGAAGTATGACATAGGAAGTGTTAAATGTTCAACAAAACAACTCGAATGGCTATGTGCAATCCGAGCTTTCTTGATAATGAATTTGTTTGATGCTGCTAATATATTGGAACTCACTGTTTCGTACCATAGCTCATTCAATTAATAAGTGTGATGTCTCTGCAAGTTTCATTTGGAGCACCAATTCATGTGAACACTAAGGGAGATGTAATGAGCGCTTGAGAATCCTTCCCTTTTGTTGCAGATATGGACATGTCTAGGCTGAAATAAAAGTAGCAAGTGTGTTATTAAGATAAATCGTAGTGGAATGCTTTTTCTGCAAACCTCAAGTTAACATTCAAAGTGCAAACTAATCAACGACGAGAAATTTAGCTATAAGCAAATCAGCTGCAATTGCCTCCAATGAAGTGTGACAGGCAGGAAATGCATGTACATGCACCACTGAGGTTCCTTTAAAGTTTTTCCTTGATTTTACAGCTGACCTGACTTAGGGGCTGTGCTTAATTTCTCCCTTGTTATTGTTAATTTAGTTAATTGTTTTGACTCGAAAAGAGTTACATGCACCACTGATCGAGCTATTGTAGCATTGAATACAATGGGCGGAATTGTCCCAGATTTGCACAAAGTGTGGTAGTGGGCGGGAAAAAGGATGTTTTACCCACGGGCTGCAATGGCGGGTTTTCGCACCGTATCATTCCATTCCCAGCGCATCCCACCACGTTAATAATGCATTCCCAGCAAACACACTGGATTGCTGGTGGGGCGGCCTCTGATTTGTTGGCCCTGCCGTCACCTCAGGCTTTCAGTAATCTGGGTGCCACATTTAAAGGGCACCCTGCCCCCTGCCCCCTGCACAGAACTAGCACTCTCTAAGGGATCAGAAGTTGCTGGAAAGTCATGGCTGCCAAAGGGAGGAAACATGCTGCTCCCAAATTTAACAAAGCATCTCTTGGGAACACCTACTGGATGCAGTGGAGGCCCACTATAAATTCCTCTAGCCCTACTCTGGAGGCAGTGGCAGCAGTGGTCAGCGCCAATGCCCCGCGAAAGAGAATAGCCACCCAGTGCCGAAAGAAGGGAATGGTCTCCGTTCTGCCAGGGTAAGTCACTCTTCTCATCACTCTCAACTCACACACTCACAAGCCATCACACATCCACAGGGATCTCACTCACTGCCAGTTCAAGAGACATTACCATTCACTCTCTCACACACACCTTCATCTGTCCTGCGGATCATGTCCTCATCCCATCCATGGTACCCTCGCCACCCACAAATGCCAGACATCCTTCTCATCTGACCTAGCAAGCATCCTGTTTATGCTCTCTCCATCTGTCTTCATGCAGGACAAGCTGGCACGCAATAAAAGGGAGAGGTCGTAGACCACTGGAGGAATGTATGACATCAAGGCCCTCACAGACTTTGAAAATAGAGTCATCCAGCTGGCCAGGGATGATCTGGACCATTCCTGCGCTGACGGTGAGGTTGACAGTGCTCAACCAAGTGAGGGTCCAGCAGTGCAACATCCATCAGACAACCATGCTGTGAGTGATGTGTCCTATTTCACAGGTCACTGCCATGCACTAATTGTCTCCCCTTGCTTTCGCGGGCACAATTGGAAAGCAACCGAGGGGGTCCATGGGCCAGGTCCTCGACTCAATCCCTAAAGACATCTTGGAAGAAGAATCTGATGACACCCTAATTGAAGACCCACCACAGTGCTCACCCATGCCCTCCACCATTGCAGAGACTCACACCTTGATGGGACCTACTTCTAGAAGAGCTTTGGGGTCACAATCTGGTGAGTATACCCCACTGTCTGACCCATAGCAGGCAGCGCCAGGGACTTCCCATATTTCCAGCACTTGGAGGACTGCTGGAGGCTAGGAATCTCCTGGGTCCAAGTCAGATGACGAGCCTCTGGACCCGATCATACCTCAGCTGCTGGAGCTGTAAAGGCAAGCTCGGGACATCAGGAAGGGATGTCCGGTGCACTCCTCAGATTGCAAGGCACAATGGATGAGTCCGTCTGCCTTCAGTCTGAGATGATAGCGCTGGCATGCCAATGCACCAAGATCAGCACTGGTAGGATGGCGGCAGCCATGGAGACCTTGGCCCAGGACATTGGTCCTGCACTGCTGCGTGGGCTGAACTGCATCGTTGACACCATAGTTGGTCTCCAACAGTGTCAATGCGAGAGGGGTGCCAGGCAGCTCGATCTCACTCCAGCTTCTCCTTCCCCTTAAGGAGTTGGCCAGGGGCCCATGAGCACCCATAAGGAGCAGGTGCCCAGCACAGGGCCATCCACCCAGGTGTCTCCGGGAGTATCCGTCCCGTCTTCCTGTGACCCCAGCAAGTCCAGCGCCACAGACTGAGGAGGTGCCACTGCCACACTGCAGGATCCCAAAAGCAGGCCAGGGCCCTCCAGGTCTCAGCCCTTCTCCAAGATCATCACAGGCAGGACGTGGCAGTCAGCAGGCTGCCTCCACCCCTACTCTGGACGCCAATGAAGCAACAAGACGTAGCAGCAGGGTTAGGGTGATTAAGAAGATGTAGTTGCACAGCCTGGGCATGGGTTTAATTACTTGTACTTAATGTTCACTATTGTAAATAAACTCCCAAGAATGTATCCTTGCCTATGGCTCCTTGTTCTGATGAGCAGTGTTTGTGTCACTCAGATGTGAAACCTTTCTGCACAAGATAAAGGTAAGTCGGGGCTGGCACCCATCTCTTCAGCATCTGTGACCGGTGACTCTGTGCTCCTGAAGGGGTCAGGTGCTGAATGCAGACAAAGGATCAGATGCACTTAAACGTCAAGGCTGCATCTCCATGATATGACCTTGATCACAGAGCGCAAGCGAGCTGCCATCAGCCGCACAGGAGTCAGACATTCACAGAGGAACGTGAAGATTTATGGAGTGCCCTCACTGCATGTTGTCATCATCCTCCTGGAATCTAGCGAGCATTCAGGCCTCCACTGTGTCTCCATGACATGAGCCTGAGCACTGAGGGTATGTGCGCTGCCATCAGCCACACAGGAGTCAAATGTTCACAGATGCAAGATGAGGATGTCAGGACTGTCCTCACTGCATCTCACAATCATCCCCCACAAATCTTGTGGCTATGGGGGCCTCCCAAGTGCACCTGCCTCGTCTGGCCAGTGCGATGGCCTCATCGTCGGCATCCTCGCCTTCGAGGACCTCATCACTGTCATCCCTTTCGATGTCCTCCTTATTGGAGGATATGTAGAGCTCCTCCATCTCCTCCTCAAACAGGTACTCCTCTGGTTGCAGCATTAAGTTGTGGAGTACGCAGAATTGCAGTGCTCCACCGGTCCTGTTGAGGCACCTGAACTTAATTTTCAAATGCCTATCATTTGCTCCACCAAAGTCTAGGTCGCAGCCTGAGCCTCATTATACCTTCGCTGTGCTGCAGCTTGAGGCCGCTGCACTGGTATCATCAGCCACGTCCTCTGCGGGTAGCTCTTGTCCCCGAGGAGCCAACCCTGCTACCTCTGTGGACCCTGGAAAATGTCAGGGATCTGAGACCTTCTAAGGATGGAGGGGTCATGGACGCTTCCTGGGAATTGTGCACAAACCTTTAGGATGTGTTTTTATTGGCCGCACTCCAGCTGAACATTCAGCAAGTGGAAGCCCTTGTGGTTGATGTAGTTGACTCCTTGTTGTCACAGAGATCTATACAGAACGTGAGCGCATTCGATGGCACCATGCACCTGTGGAAAACCTTAGATCTGGGCAAATCCCAGCGCTCTTGCATCCTGGCTTTCCTGATCCTGGGTGAAATGCACAAAGTCCTGTACCTTCGTGAAGATGGTGTCCGTGACCTCCAAGATACACTTGTGCATAGAGCCTTGTGAGATCCTGCACAGGTGCCCTTTGGAGCCCTGGAAGGAGCCACTGGTGTAAAAATTGAGTTCCGCAGTCACTTTCATGACCACTGGCAGTGAATGCCCTCCATATCCCCGTGGCGCCAATTGCTGCAGCAGGTGGCATATGTGACGGATGAGTTCCCTAGACATGTGCAGTCTTTGGCGACACAGGTTTTCAGTCAGTCATCTGCCAGGATGACAGGCATCATCTATAAACCCTGCGTCTAGCAAGGCACCTATGAGCGACGGCTCACTGTGGATCTTCAGCTGCGTGTGCAGCGGGCCCTGCTGCCCCTTCAACTTGAGGGAGGTGCTCCTTCCTTTGCTGAGGCAGATGCCTCCATCGCACTCTTCTTCTTCTCTGGTCTCTGTACGCCATGAGCTAAATCACCAGGCTCCATGATCCTGATGTTCTCATCCTGCAGGATAAAAGAGAGACTCGTGGGTTAACAAAGGTGTCCTAAGAACCTCTCTTGCTTAAGTCTAAGACCCCTCATGCATGCAGGAGAGTGCTGGCCAGCACTTGTGTGGCCAGTGTGTCGTGCACCCATTGGCTGTCCAAAACTCCACCCACGTCCAGACCACTCCACCTGACTGATTGGCAGCAGCTTCAGCCATTGGCTGCATGCTGTGCTCTAAGCTCAGGCGCAGACATTCACCTAACCCACACTGGAAAGTTGCTCTGTTAGCTTGAACCATGAGGGATACTGGTCCAAACCACAATAAATACATTGCAAGGGGCTATGAGCACCTCCATAAGTCACTGCGCCATGGCCACTTTTCGCAAAGGGATTCTACAACTTGCCCAGTCGGCCAATTGCTCTGCTTTCCCCTAAAATGTGCATTAATTTGCAGTCTGCACCCAAGGGGTGAAAAGTTCTGGAGTATTTGGTGGCACTTCCATGCTTTTACATTGCTTGATCAAGCAGAAAAGCTTTAGAGGCCCGACTCCAATCATGTCAACGGAGCTGCTGCTGAACGGTCTCAACTGCCGAAGATTGCTCACTTTTGACAAACTTTTCCAAGTGTGGCCACTCTCTCACCCTCCTCCACCTGCCCCAACCCTGCCCCCATGGCATGTGTTTGAGTATTTCCTTCAGCCTGTCTGTGCTGCCTTCCTCCCGCCACCTTCTCGCCATATTGCTCCCCCCCAGCCCCGCTCGCCATGACGCCCGATGCCAACGGGGCCAGAAATTCTGACCAATAAATTATATATTGTTATTTTTTTGACCAGAGATGGATAATAAATGCTGGCCATTTCCCAAAAATATTTTCTTACAAGTGAGCAATTATTATTGTGTTAAGGCCAGTATTATCCCTTAGAACTAAAAGAGTTTAAATTGGGATTCATCAGTGTCAATCTGGCAGATGGAGTATAATGTGGGAAAATGTGAAGTTGTTTAGCTTGGCAGGAAGAATAAAAAAGCAGAGTATTACTTAAACAGAGAACGACTGCAGAATTCCAAGATGCAGAGGGATCTAGGTGTTTTCTTGCATGAGTCAAAAAGGTTAGTATGCAGGTACAGCATGTAATCAAGAAGGCTAATGGAATGCTATCCTTTATTACGAGAGGAACTAAGCATAAAAGCAAGGATGATATGCTTCATGTTATGACGTGGCAGATGATATGTGCCAGGGAGACCAAATTCACAAGGGAAACTTGGTCATGTTATCACAACAGTTTTGCAATTTGTATTTATTACAAGAAGACTTTATTACTGAATTCAGAAGTAATGAGTCCACCAAGGCTTTTAGAGATTTTCAAAATTAAATTAAAATATTTATTAAGAAAATTAAAGGTTAAAGCACTTACATAAGATTATAATTACTTATACTATAACAAATCCTAACATTCCTAATTGACCTGACTCCCATTTACACACCCTCTTTAAGGCAACAGTCCAAAATAGATTTTAGATTTAAAACTAAACCAGCAAGTTAACGCAGTACCCACTCGAAAGTGAAATTCTGAATGGCTTCCTCAACTTCAGTCACTTTACATAGCAGGTTTATGCACACATGGCTGGAGGCTTCTTAAAGGCTGTTTCATACATACCTGTTAGATCTTACATGGCCCTCTCCTCACATAGTCTTTCATTTTCCTTTATACTTGTTTCTCTCTCTCTTTAAAATGTAAATTCTATTGTTTCATATGTTTTTGAAACTGTATCTACTTCATAATATAAAAACTTTCATGTTGCCAATATTTTCAGTAACCTTTGAGAAAAATAAACACACTCCTTAGCCTTGCTTATCTGGCTAGTTGTAAACAAACTCAGATCCTTCTGAATTCCAAACAATTCCTTCATTTATCTAAAAAAAAATGTGAATTCCCTTCATACATTACATGCTAAGCCAGCATTCATGTTTACTCATTAGCATTTCAATTGCATTTCTATACCTAGCTTCTTTTGATGTTTTCAAACTTGCATTCTACTTGATTCCAAATGTAATTAAATTATACAGATAGACCCACCTATACATACACCCATAAACCTACTTCACAATAAACCGGAAAAAATTATGAAAATTATTATACTTTTGTCACATTCAGTTATACAGAGCATTGGTGAGGAGAATTTTTTTCTCTCAGAGGGTTGTACGACTTTGGAATTCTCTGCCTCAGAATGTGGTGGAGGCGGGATCACTGAATATTTTTAAGGCAGGGGCAGATATATTCTTGTTAGGCAAGGGAATCAAAGGTTATCAGGGGTAGATGGGAATGTGAAGCTCAAGACACAAACAAATCAGCCAGGAATAGTGGAGCACGCTCAAGGGGCTGAATGGCCTACTTCTGTTCCTATTTCATATGTTTGTATGTTCATATGATGCAGTACAGAAGCATCAACATTTCAACAGAATAACAAATTGTTAAATCTGGATGATATTGACAAGCTTATGTGCTATTTTTAATATATTATTGGCAAATCTGTCATAGTAAATCAGGTGTTTTATAGTGGGAGTGCACATTGTATCAGTCAGTTGGTAAGATGGAACTGTTACTGGTGGCCTGACCCTTTAAGGTCATAGGCAAGGATTAGGGCAGAATTTTTCTGCGGCTGTTAATCAGCTGGAGGCAGGTTTTCTGCCCCCGCTTGGGTGGAAGCCCCATCTCAGAAAGATGTCGGCCATTGTGCTACAAGCACAAGTGCAGGGTTTTGAGGAGGGGAGGGGAAGGGGGGCCTGGGGATGATGGAGAGGGTTTGGTGTTCGGTGGGGGTGGTGTCGTGCTTTGAAGGTCAAGTGGAGATGGAGCACCCAGGGAGCTCATGTTTTGGAAGGGGCTCCCGATTTTGAAAGGGGGCCAATAATAGAGGCCCCCCTGACTGAGGCTCAAGCAGGATAGTCTGCCAGACATCCACCACCTCCATCCCTGACCTTTCCCACCAGCCTCAAAAAAAATGTAGCTAGGGCAGGAAGCCACACTCAAGTGTCCATTAGTTGGCAACTTAAGAGCCATAAATGGGGTGATGGAAATGCCGTCCACACCACATCCCCGCCCCAGAAAATTGCAGACAGGTTGGGGGTGTATGGGAGGTTGGCAGAAAGGACACTCTTGGAATTTTACTGCTCCCCCACTCCCGACAGCAAACCCACCAGTGAGGGCCTGTAAAATTCTACCCTTTAATTCTTGTCAGGCCTGAGAACTTTGTTGATTTGATTTTGAATTTCTGTTTTGGTTGCAGCTCAGAAGCAGCAAGTATTTTAAGCTTGTACCTAAGGGCTGCATTTTACATTGCTCGAGTGAGTGACGTGTGAAGAAGTGGAAGTGGGTGGTTCGCCTGCATGTGGCGTGCGTGGGAAGTGTCTGCCAGGGGCATGGCTGAATGGTCCCCACACATTCACAATGCCGACTGAAGGCGAATCGGCACCTTGCAAGGCTCTGAGGGGCAGGGGCACTTTGCCTGGGATGGTACCTGCAAGGGCAGCAGTGCTGTGACGTGAAGTACAGAAGGACCAGAAATTGGGCATACCTACCTGAGGGGTTAATCCATCCATTCTCCAATTGTCTTCACAGGAGAAGAGAGCCCACAACAGCCCACAAAAGATCCACAACAGGTGGGGGAGTGTCAAACTTGGCAGTGCTGATGAAGATGAAGGAGGACATCCCGGATCTGACCAGGCAACAGGGGGCCAGATCAGTTTGAAGAGAAGAGGATGAGATTCGGGCTAGGGTTGGTGAGTTTCCGAGGGACCATCTCTCAACAATTGGGATGAGTGAAGAATTGTGCCTGAGACGGCAGATGGAATTGGTCCGTGTATTGCAATGGGTATAGATCACACCTGTGACAAGCGTGACATGTTGGAGGTTTCTGTGCGAGATGTAACTATTTTTACTCAGTCTTCCTCATTATTGCTGAGTTGAACTCATCTATGTTGTTCCTTCAATAGGTCAGTTATGGGCCCCAGCAGACACCATCCCCAAAGGACCGGCGTTAACCTCTGAGGAGGAGGAGGGAAACTCAGGGGCTGCATCGTCTCATCCTTGCTCTGCACCTAGCACCAGCTCAGATACTGGCATCTTGGTGTGTATGTGGCATCAGCTGGACCAGTAGCACCAACTGGGTGGAGCATTGCACAATAGCAGGTCCAGCTGTTGGAGGCTGTGGCATTCCAGGACTTTAACACTTGGAGGAGAGTGGAAGTCCAGCTAAATGCTGAGCCCCAAGCAGATGACAAGATGATGGAGTCATCCAGGAGGTGGCAGATGTTGGATGCCCAAAAGGAGGTGCGTGAAGAGCTTGTAGAGATCCTAGAGGGTATGTATGCCCTGGGGAGGGCAGTGGAGCAGCCCATCCAGAATGCTGCTTTCTCCCTCTCTTCTGAATCCTGTGGCCTCTTTCATCAAGAGATTGATGACTTTCACGGACACCCAGACCCAGCAGCACAACCAGGGTACACATCTGGGTACACATTCAGGCCTGCAAGCCATTATGTTGTCAATGTGCTAAAGTAGGCTGTGCCATTGCGAGAGATGAACAAGGCACCTGCAGTCTCTACTAGGTCCTTGTTCATCTCAGGTAAGTGGGGAGGGCCATTTGGACTTCACCTTGTGGATAAGCAGCAGTCTGCATCTGAGGGCTCCTCTCAGGTCACTCCTGATGGGGACAGTGTCTCTCTGCCCATCTGCCAGTGATACCAGTGTCTCAGGATGGCTTGGTGCTAGAGAAGGCTCCCGCCACCGGACAGAAGTCCTTCACCATGACAGGGTCCTCATGTCCTTAGGCGAACAGAAGACACCTTCCAAGAGGACAGAGGACATCTGGTCTTCTAGGCTAATGTGGCATCAACTCAGCAGCTTGCCTCCAGCTTAGCTGTCAGCAATGGGGGAGCATCAGAGCGCAGCCTGTAAATGGGTGAAGAAGTCATTTAGACACAGAAGTGTCATCACGGTGACCAGTGGATGTGTAATGCTGAATGTTATGTTGGTCTCATGCACTTTATTGAACGATTATCACCTTTTATGACAATGTCATCTTTATGAAGGGTCTTGCTGCTACCTGACAATGATAAGGGCGGCAATGCCATGACCTTTCCTGATGGAATTTGAAGGACCGTCAAAGGGAAATGTGCTGATGCAAGCATTTTGAATGTAGTAAGTGTTTGTTTAATTGGAGTGGACAGACATCAGATGACGACTCCTTAATGCTGGCTGGGGAAAGCCTCCAACCATTGGCTGAAGCACCTCATATCAGGTTCTCCCTCATCTCCCTGGCACCTACTCGCTGATGGCCCTCATGTGGCTTGACAAGCTGCTCTGAACCCTGATTTTCCTCTTCTGAGTCACCATAGGACTCATCATTTGAGAATGCCAGGCAGTCCACGATCTGACAGTTGTTCAACTCCTCTGTAATGCCAAGTTGCTGATCAGTCGAGGCAATGGGATCTCAATTTTAGCAGGCCATTTGTCCTCTGTATAATTGTCCTGGTGGAAGCATGGCTCATGCTGTACCTGTCCTCTGCCTCAGAACGTGGATGCCTGATTGGTGTCATAAGCCAACTCTTTAACAGATAGTCCATGTCTCCAATTAACCAGCCATCTAGTTGCACTTGGGGCACAAACAGCTGAAGCTCCTTGTAGTGCCTGAGCATACAGGCGTCATGGTTACTCACAAGGTACCACACACATACCTGCAGGAGATGCAGGTGGCGATCACATACTACCTACACAGCCAGGGAATGAAATCCTTTCTGGTGCACAAATGTGCCTGGCTGGCCCACGGCACCTTGATGGCACATGTGTGCAGTCAAAGTCCCCAAGCCCCCTTGCTCCCTCAGTCTAGCTGTTGTCATCAGTGGTAAACTTTATGAAGCCGTCCACTCTCTTGAACAATGAATCAGTTACCATCCTGATACAACAATGGGCTGATGATTGTGATATGCCGCAAAGACCTCCTGCTGATTCTTAAAAGGATTCCAAGCTATATAAATTGAAGGCCACCATGATCTTCAGTGCCACAGGCATCAGATGGTCACCCATACAGTTATCTTCCCTGCAAACATCTCACTAATGGATGTGACTGCCTCTGTGAAAGAGGTGCAGCTTTCTATGACACTCATGCTCTGTCATCTGAAAATAATTTGAGCATTACCTGTACACTCTTCCTACAGGGTAGCATCTTCTCCTTAAGTGGCCCAGCATGTGGCTGGCTAGCTGGTTGCTGCTGTCCCTGGCCAGCTGCCTTACTCTCTCTGCTTCTTCTTCTCCCATTCTCACTTGAGGAGCCTCCACCGGAGTGCACTATCCCCCTGGTCTCTGCGCCTCCTTTGTTTCTGCCTGCCCTGTGAAGGTCCCTCCTTGTCAGAAACCCCTCTTCCAAATGACTCTTTTACAGCTGAACCCTTCACTGACTCAACATCAGACATTTGCTCAGAGAGCTCAGAAAACAACTCCCCTCACCTCTCACACAGTCTCAGTTGCAGCCTCCGACTCTTCACGGTCAGTTCTGATTTTTTAAAAGCCAGTCAACCATGAAGCTGCCTGAAGATCTTTCCTGCTCTCAGCAACTATAAGTTTCTTTAAAAAAAAACCCATTGACTGTCAGTTAAACTGTCAATTGCTGAGAATGGGGACTAATTGCAGAGCAGTGATTGGAAGGGCAGCAGGTGTGGGAAAGATAGAGCTGCGCCTCCGATCACAGATTCTGTCTCTCCAATGTTGGATATTTGCAAGTTCTTCCCTTCATTCTTTGATTGCTGTTGATTTGCTTGCAAAACTGGTTTTCAAATTGCTCTGCTTGGTGCTACATGTTTCTTTCTCTCTCATGCTGATTGGGCTGTAAAGGTCATCTGGCAGCGCACTTCATTTTATGTATGAAAGAAAGTGAACAAGTCATAGCATATGAATGGATCTGCAGGTGTGAGTGCACTTGCTGAGGACTTTCTTTTGAAGCTCTCATGTTATCTTCCCTTGAAGTTGCTAAGACCTGTTGATTGTAATCTATTGAGGAAACCAATGAGAGAAGACAAGACTGTGCATTCAGTGCTCAAATGGCTCATAGCTCCAGCTCCTTCAATCATGGGTTTTCTCCCTCCTGTTCTTGCCGCTCCTCCAGAGACAGAATCTATGATTGAACCAGCAGCAAGGGTGTAAGAAGGGGAACCTGTGATTGGAGGAGTTCTAACAGTTATTCTGGGCATTCCCACTGGCCACAATGCATGAGTTTGTCAACTGCTCTGAACGATTTGTGACGGCATCTTCTGGAAGTACAAGGAGAAGAAACAGAAAATGAAAGAACAGGAGGGAGTCTCCGCTGGTAAGGAAACTGGAGCAAGCGTAGAGGAGCTGTTAATCAGCCTCGCGCCAGGCCAGACTTGACTATCGTCTGCGTCCACAGCACAAGCCACTCCCAGGGAGCTGGAACTTCGCTTCTAGTGATACAGTGTTATCTTGAGCGAGGCGAGTGAGTGCTGTGTCAGTGCGTTCAGGGAGGGAGGAGGGAGTTTAGGCAGCAGATAATGAATGGGACCATTCCCTCTCCTCCTCCCCATCTCTCCCTCACTCCCTTTTTTTTTTCATTCATGGGATGCGGGCTTCACTGGCTGAGCCAGCATTTAGAGCCATAAGACATAGGAGCAGAAATTAGGCCATTTGGCCCATCAAGTCTGCTCCATCATTCAATCATGGCTGATAAGTTTCTCATCCCCATTCTCCCGCCTTCTCCCCGTAACCTTTGATCCTCTTACCAATCAAGAACCCATCTATCTCGGTCTTAAATACACTCAATGACCTGGCCTCCTCAGCCTTCTGTGGCAATGAATTCCATAGATTCACCACTCTCTGGCTAAAGAAGTTTCTCCTCATCTCTGTTCTAAAAGGTCTTCCCTTTACTCTGAGGCTATGCCCTCGGGTCCTAGTCTCTCCTACTAATGGAAACATCTTCCCCATGTCCGCTCTATCCAGGCCTTTCAGTATTCTGTAAGTTTCAATTGACTTATTGCCCATCCCTAGTTGCCCTTGAGAAGGTGGTGGTGAGCTGCCTTCTTAAACTGCTGCAGTCAATGTGGTGTAGGTACACCCACAGTGCTGTTAGGAAGGGAGATCCAGGATTTTGACCCAGTGACAGTGAAGGAATGGCGATATATTTCCAAGTCAGGATGGTGAGTGACTTGGAGGGGAACTTCCAGGTGGTGGTGTTCCCATCTATCTGCTGCCCTTGTCTTTCTAGGTGGTAGTGGTCATGGGTTTGGAAGGTGCTGTCGAAGGAGCCTTGATGAATTCCTGCAGTGCATCTTGTCGATGGTGCATACTGCTGCTACTGTGCATCGGAGGTGGAGGGAGTGAATGTTTGTGGATGTGTTGCCAATCAAGCAGGCTGCTTTGGCCTGGACGGAGTCCAGTTTCCTCAGTGTTGTAGGAGCTTCACTCATCTAGGCAAGTGGGGAGTATTCCATCGCACTCCTGACTTGTGCCTTGTAGATGGTAGACAGGCTTTGGGGAGTCAGGAGGAGAGTTACTCGTTGCACAATTCCTAGCATCTGACCTGCTCTTGTAGCCACATTATTTATATAGCTAGCCCAGTTCAGTTTCTGGTCAATGGTAACCCCCAGGATGTTGATAGTGGGGGATTCAGTGATGGTAATGACACTGAACATTAAGGGGTGATGGTTGGATTCTCTTTTGTTGGAGATGGTCATTGCCTGACACTTGCGTGGCACGAATGTTACTTGCCATTTGTCAGCCCAAGCCTGGATATTGTCCAGGTCTTGCTGCAACTCCCTTCTGCAACTCTCCAACAATGAAACAATGTAAGCTGCAGCATGAAGACGGTCTTTATTTTCTATATAGAACAAGCAATATATAAAACAAAGCCTGAAAGGTTTCCTTGCAATCTAGGTTGCAAGTATTGAATCTTTCCACCAAATATGAATTTATTTTCACCGTGTCCATATGGTGCGATGTGCCGAACATGTTAATGAGGATTAAGGTAGTCACCGAAATCAGTGTGATCAATAATAATGGGATGTTTTCCTGCCAAATTAACAATATTCCACGATGTTTGTAAAATAAAATTTGCACTCTCTGGTTTGTTTAATAGTTAATAGTTGTGGTGGAACCACCTATAGGGTGCACGCAAATTAACTCTGCATTATATTATTGTTGCTCTTAATAGTAATGACCAGTGCTGCATATTTATCAGGCAATATTTGTAACCAGGGCATTATCATTTTACGAGGACCTTTCTGTGATTGTCTGGTGAATTGATTGGCCAGTCTTGAAAGCAGAAGTTATAACATGCATGATTTAGGGGGGCGGGGGTTAAATGGGGGGTGGTGGGGGGAGTGTTAATAAGGGGCCCAGAAACAAGAGAAGCACAAGGGCCCATGATTTCTCCTCCAGCCCTGCTCACTATACTTCTCTGATGAAGCTTTATCTTCTGCCTTTTTGCTCCTTGGACAGCCATGCTGCGATTCCCTCCCACCCATGCATCCCCCGTGACCACTGTTAAATGGCACAGGCAGTGGAAAATCACTGTGAATTGACAATGTAATTGCCACAACTAGCTTTCAATTGGTCTGTATTGGAAGGCAAGCAGGCTTCCGACTTTTTTTGCCCCACTTGCCTTCTTAATATTCCATCGGGCCTGATTTTACAGTGGATCGGCAGGTTTGCTGTGTGAACATAAAATTCTGCCCTACGCGTGATATTGGGAGTGCGATGTCCACAGGCACTGAAGTACCTTTTTAAATATATTATCAGTCAATATCTTGTGATGCTGGTAATTGTAAGTAAGAAAATGCACTGTTTTATAAGGACAAGAACATGATACTATCTAAACCACAATTAGTTATTCTGCTACAGAAATTTGTGTCACTTTACAACTATAAAGCCTAATTGATGTTAAGAAAACTGAGGTTAGTTTCATTAAAAAGTTAATGGTTATTCAGGCTGCCTTTTGATATGATCAATCACACCATCTGCTTTCTGTGGTTCCACTCCTGTCCATATCAATATAGTCACAGTATGCCCAGCAATGGCTTTTCTTCCAACTCCTGCAGAGGAAATTCAAAGTTCCCTAAGGATCTAACCCACCCTGGGGGAGTGGGGGGGGAGGGGACGGGGGTAGCGGTGCTGGCGGGGAGGTGGTACTGGTTAACTCACTTGCCTAGATGGTTAATGGGGTGCAGAATAATGCCAACAGCACAGGTTCAATCCCTGCACTGGCTGTGGTAGTTCTTTGGGCTTGCCTCATCACCATACCCCATCGTAACATGATGGCATAAGGCATGAATAACAACCCTCAGTCAACAAGGATACTACTCAGTGTCTTAACAATCATAATTTGATGATTGAAATAAAAACAGAAAATGCTGGAAAAACTCAGCGGGTCTGGCAGCATCTGTGGAGAGAGAGAGTTAATATTTTGAGGCCGTATGACCCTTCCTCACATCACTCACAGCATGGTAGCCTGATGAGTGTTGCACTGCTGGACCCTCACTTGGTAGAGCACCGCCAACCTCACTGTCAGCCCATCCTGGGTCCAGATTATCACCGGCCAGCTAGATGGCTCTGATTTCAGTTGACCTCTCTAAGGGGAACAGCCCCAGCTTCTCCAATCTATCCTTATAACTGAAGTCCCTCATCACTGGAATGATTCTCTTTTCTGACCCTCTCTAATACCTTCTCGTCCTAATATAATAATATAATACATTCATATAATAGTCTTGGTGCTAATTGGGAAAAATATAGTTATACCTGATTTACTTTTCTATCGCTGTCTTTTCTGTAAACCACATTTAATACTTCTTAATAATCCTGAAGAATAGTGTGAAATGCTGAACGTTCCAGACGTTAATATTTAAATGACACACTTACCTATTTGCGTTTGGTGCCTTCATCATTGCTGGTCCAGCCCACCAGCAAATGAACTGCCTGCCATGCAAACGGTACAGAATTGCCTCTTTCTGCTGCTGGCTGTCCAATTTACCTACAACTTCAGGGCAATGGCAACAGCCATAGATTGTTATTCTGGAGAAGTAACACATACCTTGTCTTCTGAGAAACAAAGACTTATCATGCAGGACTGACACTGTAAGTATCCATGCAAGAATGCACAGGCAGGGCTCTCATGTTGCAGGCTGTAACTGCAGCCAGATATTGTAACAAGGGTCTTGTCAGCTGTGAATTGTACTCTGCACCATCTGTTTCTTACAGGGAGTACTGTATAAACACAAGCTATAGCTAATTACTCAACCCATTAGTGGATCAGGCAATATTGAATGTTTTATACGTCTGTCAATGGGAAATTTTAACTCCCTCTGACTCAAGGACGTTTACAGCACAGAAGGCCACTCAGCCCATCGTGTCCGCGCCAGGCGACAAAGATCTAATTACACTAATCCCATTTTCAAGTGCTTGGCCCATAGCCTTGGAGGCTATTGCAACGCAAGTGAATTTCTAAATACTGCCCCATGTTAAAATTGAATGACTCACTTATAGGTGGCATAGTGGTAATATCACTGGACTAGTAATCCAGAGGTTAAGGCTAATGCTCTGAGGACATGAGTTCAAATTCCACCACAGTAGCTAGTGGAATTTAAATTCAAATAATCTGAAATTGAAAGCTAGTCTCAGTAATGATGATCATGAAGCTATCATTGATTGTCATAAAAGTCCATCTGGTTCACTAATGCCCTTTAAAGAAGGAAATTGCCTGGCCTATTTGTGACTCCAGACCCTCTGAAATGGCCTTTAGTTATAGATGGCTTACCACCTCCTTCTCAAGGGTAATTAGGGATGGGCAACAAATGCTGGCCTTGCCAGTGAGGCCCATATCCCATGAATGGATAAAAAAAAATGAAGCTGTAATCTTGCTTCTAGTGGCTCAGTGCTTATCTGGCTTAGATGGATCTGAATTAATACATAGTGATCAGGTTCCTAAGCCTCAGTCTTCAGATCCTGATGTGGGATCATGAGAAAGTGTTCAACCAGGAGAGACTGAGGCTCTGATTTTTACCCATTCAAAACTTAGTTGCACAGTGTTAAAATTGGGCCCAAGCCTCTGATACCCTGAAAATTTCCTTTCACCCATAAGGCCTAACATAAGGCCCTTCCAGCCCCAGGTGGAAAATTGGGATGACAGTGGACAACTTCTAGGCCACACGATCTACTCCTGCCAGAACTATCCAGCTGGAAGGAGACTCTGTTGTGGTTCTGCCCTGCCAGTTTTCCACCTGGGAGTTAAAATTCCCCCTTGTCAAGACTTATGCAGCTCCAGACTAAGGTAAATAAAAAGGAGTCAATTGGCAATCTGACAGTGACTGCCACTCCACAGAAGATTGATTGGAGAGGTTCCATAAAGTTTGACATGATCATTAGGACCCATGATATAAAGGCAGAGTCACAAAGCTGAATGTGTTATCACTTGGGAAAAAGACATTGGAAGAAACATAATGCCGGGGTTGAATTTTTCTGAGCTCATCTCTACAGGGTCAAGACAGGGCCTCTGTCCACTGCCCCAGCCCGGCTGTGAGCCTAGCCCAATTTCTTGGGTCAGAAGTCATTAGGTAAATCATTTTACAGAATCACAAAATTGTTATAGTACAGAAGGAGGCCATTTTCCCCATCGTGTCTGCACCAGCTCTCTAAACGAACACCTAGTGCCACTCTCCAGCCTTTTCCCCGTAACCCTGAACATTCTTTCTTTCTGGAAACAGTCTAATTCCCTTTTGAATGTCTCGATTGAATCTGCTCCACCACACTCTCAGGCTGTGCATTCCAGACCCTAACCATCTACTGCGTGAAAATGTTTTTTCTCATGTCGCTTTTGTTTCTTTTGCCAATTGCTTTAAACCTGTGCCTTCTGGTTCTCGATCCTTTCACAAATGGGAACAATTTCTCCCTATCTACTCTGTCCAGACCCCTCATGACTTATAATATCTCTATCGGATCTCTTCTCGCCCTTCTCTTTTCCAAGGAAAACAGTCCTAATTCTCCAATCTATCTTCATAAGTGAAGTTCCTCATCCCTGGAACCATTCTTGTGAATCTTTTCTGCAATCTCTCCAATGCCTTCACATCCTTCCTAAAGTGTAGTGTCCAGAACTGGACGCAATACTCCAGCTGAGGATTCAGCCAATTAAATACATTTTAAAGTTTATACACTGTTGTAAAGCAGTGAAAATGCGGCAGTGGGGCTTCCACTGCAGTACCTCAGGAGCTGAGAGATGTTAATGTAGCAACAGGGGCCTAAACACTAGACCAGGGCATTGAAGACTGGAAAGACAACTTCAACAGCTAAGTGGCCAGAGAAGAGGGGGCCCTCACGAGGATATTGTAATTCCCTTTGATTCTTTAGGGGCCTTTCCTACCACTACCTGGGGCAACTGACATGACTCATGTGGCATCCTGGGGAACAGCAGGGACAGGGGCAGATTGAAGTGAAATGAAGCAAAAACATGAACGCTGCAACCCTTGGCAGCAGTTGCATGTGGCCAATGAGAATCGAAAGGGCCACAGTTTTGGGTGGGATAATGGAAGAAAACCCACCCCAAGTGCTACAAAGTACAGATTATGCAGATTCAAGAAATCAAGCTTTCTAAATTAGAATTTGAATACAGTTGAATATTTCAAAAATACTAACAGCAATTTATACACAGAGCCTTTAATTTAGAAAGCATCTCAAAGAACAAAGAACAAAGAAAAGTATAGCACAGGAACAGGCCTTTCGGCCCTCCAAGCCTGCACCGATCATATTGCCCATCAATAAAACATTTTGCACTTCCAGGGTCCGTAACCCTCTATTCCCATCTTATTCATGTATTTGTCAAGCTGCCTCTTAAACACCACTATCGTATCTGCTTCCACCACCTCCTCTGGCAGCGAATTCCAGACACTCACTACCCTCTGCGTAAAAAACTTGCCCCGCACATCTCCTCTATAGTTTTCTCCTCTCGCCTTAAATCTATGTCCCCTAGTAATTGACTCTTCCACCCTGGGAAAAAGCTTCTGACCATCTACTCTGTCCATGCCACTCGTAATTTTGTAAACTTCTATAAAATCGCCCCTCAATCTCCGTCACTTTAGTGAGAACAATCCGAGTTTCTCCAACCTCTCCTCATAGCTAATAACTTCCAGATTAGGCAGCATCCTGGTAAACCTCCTCTGCACCCTCTTCAATGCCTCCATATCCTTCTGGTAATGTGGCGACCAGAATTGCACGCAATATTCCTAGTGTGGCCTAACCAAGGTTCTATACAGCTGCAGCATGACTTCTCAGCTTTTATACTCAATACCCCTGCCAATGAAGGCAAGCATGCCATATGCCTTCCTGACTACCTTATCCACCTGCGTTGCCACTTTCAGTGACCTGTGGACTTGTATACCCAGATCCCTCTGCCCGTCAATGAATTTAAGGGTTCTGCCATTTACTGTATAATTCCTGCCTGTATTAGGCCTTCCAAAATGCATTACCTCGCATTTGTCCAGATTAAACTCCATCTGCCATTACTCCGCCCAAGTCTCCAACCGATCTATATCCCGTTGTATCCTTTGACAATCCTCTTCACTATCTGCAACTCCTCCAACCTTAGTGTCATCTGCAAACTTACTAATTAGCCCAGTTACATTTTCCTCCAAATCATTTATGTATATGTATACTACAAACAGCAAAGGTCCCAGCACTGATCCCTGTGGAACTCAACTAGTCACAGCTCTCCATTTAGAAAAGCACCCTTCCACTGCTACCCTCTGTCTTCGATGACCAAGCCAATTCTGTATCCATCTTGCCAGCTCACCTCTGATCCCGTGCGACTTTACCTTCTGTACCAGTCTGCTATGAGGGACCTTGTCAAAGGCCTTACTGAAATCCATGTATATAACATCCACTGCCCTTCCATCGTCGATCATCTTTGTCACTTCCTCGAAAAACTCGATCAAGTTAGCGAGACACGACCTCCCCTTCATAAAACCATGCTGCCTCTCACTAATATGCCCACTTGCTTCCAAATGGTAGTAAATCCTGTCACGAAGAATCTTCTCCAATAATTTCCCTACCACTGACGTAAGGCTCACTGGCCTGTAATTTCCTGGATTATCCCTGCTACCCTTCTTAAACAATGGAACAACATTGGCCATTCTCCAGTCCTCTGGGACCTCACTCGTAGCCAGTGAGGATACAAAGATTTCTGTCAAGGCCCCAGCAATCTCCTCCCTTGCCTCCCTCAGTACTCTGGGGTAGATCCCATGTGGCCCAAGGGACTTATCCACCTTAATATTCTTCAAGACGCCTAACACCTCCTGTTTTTTGATCTCAACATGATCCAGGCTATGTACACACTCTTCCCTAGACAAATCGACCGCTAAGTCCTTCTCTTTGGTGAATACTGATGAGAGGTATTCATTTAGTATCTCTCCCATTTCTTCTGGCTCCGCACACAGATTCCCACCTCTGTCAAAGAGTGGGCCTCTGAGTGGGCCTACCCTTTCCCTGGCTACCATCTTGCTTTTTACATATGTATAAAAGGCCTTGGGATTTTCCTTAATCCTGGTACTTCATGAGACATAATCAAAATTATACATTGAGGCAAAAAAGGAGATATTGGGGTTTGCTAGGGTAACCAAATGATGTGTTTTAAGGGTGGTCTGAAATGGGTAGTTGGAGGGGCGTTGGTTGAAGGAATTCTGGGAGGGATTGCCAGAATGTGGTCTTTTTTGGCAGCTGAAGGCATGAACCACTGATGAAAGGGAGGAGGGATACACAAAGTTGGAGCCAGAAGAAAGGAGCATTCAGAATGGTGGGATCAGACCATGAATGGATTTAAATGCTCAAACCCATTTTAATGATTCCTAGTGATAGCACTGTCATGGTGGTAATAAAGTTCCCAATAAATCCATTTCAGTACACATTTTGAAATTTTTTCACACACCTAATATTGTTTGAGCTCAGGAGTGGATAGGACATATTGCAATGTTAGCCAAATAAGAGTAAGGCTAATTAAGTCTTGAAAAGTGACCTTAAAATGTCTCTTATTGTCAATAAGGTCTTCTTCCCAAATGAGCTCATCAAAAAATATAATTAAAGACTTCTAGCACAATGTTTACGGTAATGTTTTTTCTTTAAACATAGCTTATGAATGGTCATTGACCAAGCAATTCATCAGTGAAGCAGTATTTTTCAAGCCCACTCGACTGTTAGAATTAATCATCCTCTGCGGAATACAGGGCACTGTGCTTTTATTACTACACTACAATCTGCTTTCACAGGAAATGGCCTATGGAGAAGTTATTGGCATTGATTTTCTGGCCAACTCCCAGGCAGGAGGCACTTTTGTACTTGGAAGAGAATTTCTGAATCAGTTTTGTTGTCACAATGGCAATAAACAGCTGATACCAAATATACCTGCAGCCCACTGTTGAGTAGTGTGGTGAGAGATCCGATGTTGCAGCAGAATAATAGAGCTACAGTTAAGGGAAGGGGCAGATAAACAATTTGGGAGGAGTAATGAGATTTAGAAGACAGCTGGTGGAAGCCATTATCTGCAGACTGGATATTTGAACATACGCTTAGTAATAAAGAATTTGCATTTATATACAGCCTTTTGTGACCTCAAGTTTTACAGCGAATTAAGTACTTCTATAATGTAAATTGGGATTCCAAAGGGATTGATTGAATTAGAGAGTCAAGCATCGTGGTTAATGTTCTACATCACTATTGGTGAAACAACCATTTCAGGAAGTATGTGCTATCTCTCATTCCAGTTGTTCTCCCTGGTGTGGCCCTCATCTCTGCTCCCTTAAGTACAAAGGATGCAGACGTGAACATCTATGGCAGGTAACTGGCTTAACTATACACCGACAAATCTGGTTGAGCCACATAAATCACTATTGGGTCCTGTTTTCCTTTGCCAAAACTGTCCACTATCCTGAGTTCAACCTTGAATGCCAAGATAAGCCCCACTTCTCTTCTCCAACACAAGCTGGCTTTTTAAACCACCCTCCCATGCCTCCATCGCCTTCATCTCCAATAATAATTGCAATAAGCTCATGGATATTTTTCTCACAAAGATTGAGACCATCTGCTGCTTTGCTCCCTTTCCCCCTACCCCACCTGGCCAAAATGCCCCTTATGTTTCCCAACGCCCTAGTCCAGAACTCACATCTTTCTCTAGATTCTATCCAATCTCCCGTTCCCAAACTCATCTTGTCCTTCAGCTCCTTTGATTCTATTCCCACCAAGCCCTTTACCACCCAACTTCTCTTCCTGGCTCCCATATTGGCTGATATTAATTGTTCCTTCTCCTCAGCGACTGTCCCCCTCCCCTTTAAATCTATCACTGCTCCTCTCCTCCCCGTCTCCAATCTCCCTTTCCTCTTCAAAATCCTCGAATGTGTTGTCACCTCCCAAAATCTGAGTTTATCTTTTCCATATTTCCATGCTTGATTCCCTCCAAAATCACACATTACAATCTACGTAACTGTGACCATGGTAAACTAATCCCCCTCATCTTTCTCAACCTATCTGCAGTCTTAGATATGGTTGACCACACCATCCTTCTTGAAAGTTTCTCCTCCATCGTCCAGCTGAGTGGGACTGCAGTTGCCGCATTCCATTCTTATTTATTGAATTGTGGCTGGAGAATCATCCAAAATTGGAGGGAGTGGTGACCACTACTAGGCCTTCCTCTCCATCCTGACAGTTGGAGCATTCCTACCACTACTTCAGGGGCTACCATTAAGATTCTGAAGTAGTAAAAATTCTGAGTCCCACCATGTAGTGAGCAGGGAAATGGAGGACAACAGCTGTCCCAGTGGGAGAAGGGGAAGGAAATACACACACTGTTTAAGTTGCACTGTTTGCTGCTGTAATCTGATTTTGACTAGACAGGAGAGAAAAAATTGAACTCTGATTCTCTGTCAAACTGGGGTACTTGTCTTCAAATATTAAGGATGGGCAGTGCTGTTGCAGGACAGCCCCAGCAAATTCTTTTACATGTTGGGTAAGAGGAAACAATAAGGCTGATTCTTCTTCCCTTGCGCTAATTAGACACAATCAAAGTCTTACCCAAGCATAGCCCCATATAGACATATTTCCTGGAAGGGGCTTGTGCTAGGAACCAGGGTCAGAAACATGATGCTGTAGCTGTGCTCTCAGCTACCAGCCTTGAGGAGAGCAGTAGCTAGTGTTGTGATATCGCTTTAATAGCGAATGTGTTCATGAGAAAGTAACCAGGATGTAAACCATGTGACCAGCACATATTGTGCGGAGGAGCTTTTTGTTTAGCTAGCAGCATGTCGTGTGAAGCCATTGCAGCTGTACTTTCCTGTTGAGAATAGCTGTTGAATCTTTATAGTAACTCTGTCTGATGGGCAACCCAGTACTACATCTCTAAAGAAACCAAACCTACATTTAGTTTACCAGTCCTGTGTGAGATTGGTAAGTTTGTATTAAGCAAACATAGAAATAGAACAGTGGAAGTCCACAAGGTTCAGAGATTAAAAGCAAAATACTGCGGATGCTGGAAATCTAGAACAAAAACAAAAATACCTGGAAAAACTCAGCAGGCCTGACTGCATCTGCAGAGAGGGATACAGCTGACGTTTCGAGTCTGTATGACCCTTCATCAGAACTAAAAAATTGAAATGAGATGAAATATAAGCTGGTAGAGGAGGGTGGGAGGGACAGGTAGAGCTCGATAGGGGGCCAGTGATAGGTGGAGGCCAAGAAGAGACTGCCAAAGATGTCATTAACAAAAGGACAAAGGGGTGTTGATGGTGGTGATATTATCTAAAAGATGTGCTAATGGGGAACAAGCAGGATAAGCTAGTGGCAGATGGCCCTAGTGGGGGTGGGGTGGGGGGAAGGGATCGAAATGGGCTAAAAGGTAGAGATGAAACAATAGATCAAAATAAATTTAAAAATAGGTGGGATAAGAAAAATATATTCGTAAAAAAATTATAAATTATTGGAAAAGGGGGGATCGGAAAGGGGGTGGGGATGGAGGAGAGAGTTCATGATCTGAAATTGTTGAACTCAATATTAAGCCTGGGAGACTGTAAAGTGCCTAGTCAGAAGATGAGGTGCTGTTCCTCTGGTTTGCGTTGAGCTTCACTGGAACATTGCAGCAGGCCAAGGATGGAAATGTGGGCATGAGAGCAGGGTGGTGTGTTGAAATGGCAAGCGACAGGGAGGTCTGGGTCATGCTTGCGGACAGACCAAACGTGTTCCGCAAAGCACTCACTCAGTCTGCATTTGGTCTCTCCAATGTAGAGGAGACTGCATTGGGAGCAGCGAATGCAGTAGACTAAATTGAGGGAAGTGCAAGTGAAGCGCTGCTTCACTTGAAAGGAGTGTTTGGGCCCTTGGAAGGTGAGGAGGGAGGAAGTAAAGGAGCAGGTATTGCACCTTCTGCGTTAAGAGATTATATTGTGGAGGGAAGAAAATAAATGACAGTAGTGAACATCTTTCAGTTGTTCCCATCAGACTCTCTGATCTGACAAGTGTACCAGAATAAGCTCCACCAGCAGCTTTCCTGATGGACTTCTGCATTTAGATGCCACATCTATGGGCATAGTGAAAAGTAGGAAGACCAAGAATATTCCCACCTCAATTCAAAATGAATATAGGATCTGCTACAGATCCCTGAGCCAAAAAAATGATATAAAGACACCACCTCAGTTCCCTACTAAATACTCTTAAAAACAAAAATAGATAGCATTAAAAATACAATGTTTCAGAAAAATAAATCAAGCATAAATGTATTAACCCCATCATCCAATTGTTGCAACATTTCATTCCTCCTAGCTAATGTGATCAACACACTGTTCTAGGGTTCAGAAATGTCTATAACTTGGGTAATCCCTCTCCCAAAAATTCCTATGATCAACTGAGGCCTACAGGGCTAAGTCAAACAACCTCACTTCAACTGACACAAGCCACCATGCATTGCAATGTATATTGCAGCACGAGCGCAAAGAGTACACCTAGATCATGAGCCTAACGTGGTCTTAAACCCAAAGGGTGCAGATTAGACCAGGCATAAGCAGATCTGAACCTTGTGGATTCATTTCAATAGTCAAGGTACCCTTTTGGAGAGATAAGATGCCACTTTGGATATGGACCTGGGGCACCTTTGGGAGAGGTAGGCAACCTTTGGGAGATGTAAGGCACTATTTGAGAGAGGTAAGGCACTCTTTGACAGGGTCCGGTGCCTTTTGAGATTGTTAACAGTAGACATAATTGTGCATAAAAAGTGCACAAATTCATTGGAACTGCCCAGCTGCCAAAGAACTGTCAAAGCTATTAACAACTGTCAAACCTCATTGGAACTGTCAAGGCTGTCAAGGGATTTAACTCTGTTGGGCTTTAAATTTAACAAAGTAAGTGTGGAGTTTTAAAAAAATCAGTGCATGACATTTCACTCTGTATGTTGACATAAGCCTGAGGGTTGTCATTATAGGATTTGTGCTGCATGTCTGATTTTACAACCTAACATTATCTTAGTAGGGTGCCTGTTAAATTGAGCAATTTGATTGACAGCTTCAATTGGTTATAGAATAGAAATGTCTGTTTTCATAAGAGGTTCGTTGAAGGAATTACAATGTAATGATTTTTTAATCAATGAGAGTGTTTTTTCATCATGATGTCACCAATCAACACAACTTTATTTTATGCCAGCATGGCTCCTGCGGTTTTCTCATGGTGGATACTAAGAGTATTGGCATAGAAGGGGCAAGGGTAAAGGATGGTGGGTGCAGGATTGGGTTGGCATGAGTTGGCACTAAGTTGACATAGGGGCTATAAAGGGCCATGTGGATTAGTGGGGTGACATGGGGGTATGAGAGGCCATAGAGGGTGGATAGAGAGACATAGGGTGGCATAGGGGGCACAAGCAGCCATAATGGGTGGGTAGAGAGGCATGAGATGGTGTAGGGATACGAAAGGCCATAGGGCTGGGTAGAGGGTCATGAAGTGGCATAGAGGGTATGATAGGCTGACGGGGCTGGGTAGAGGGGCATAGGCTGGAATGAAGGGCCATGGGGATGTGTGGGGGGCATGAAGTGGCATGATGAATGTGTGGTGGGGAGGAAGGTTGAGGGCTGGACAGCTTTTTTGTTTGTTTTGTTCACTTTCTTAATAAATTCACCAAAGTGCCGGAACATAGAGACAGGCTTTCCGGCCAGCCTACCTCTGCACCTGGCAGCCTCCGCACTCATTCCAGTAGCAGCGGGCCTGACATCTAATCCAGCCCACCTGCTCAGAATGAAAATCCGATCTTTCAAACCTCTTTCTCCCGGCTAGGGTTGCCGGAGCTGGGAAATGTCCCGCCTCTACGCTTTCAATCCAGGAGCGAAAATGCGGGCCAAATTCTGCCCATAAGTGCCACACATGAAGTTCTCTCTCGCTGGTGGTGCAAGATGACTCCTTGTTTGCAGGGGTGGCATTTGCTTTGGAGTTTCTGAAACCTCATGTCGTCGTGGTGACGAACTCCTGCCCACAGCTGGGGTCGACATTTGCATCGATTGTCAGCTAGAGTTTCCCAGTTGTGATTGATGCTGATGGCTTTCATGTCTTTCTTGACAGAGTCCTTGATTTGGAGCTTTGGGTGCCCTGCTGGACTCTTGGCATGGGCTATCTCGTCGTATAGCATATCCTTGGGGATGCGGCCATCTTCCATGCTGTGCACATGCCCAAACCAGTAAAGCCTTCTTTGCTTGATTAGCACAGTGTTTGGCAATGATTATAATTTTTCACACCATTAGCAAACCCACCAGCAGGGGAATGCCAATTTCTGCCCATTGTGCTCTTCTAATTGTTCTGATGCATTCTAAAAATTTTGGAAATCTGAATACTTTTCATTTCTCTGTTCAGTGCAAAAATAGAAATACCCCTAAATGAGGTGCAACCTGGTAAGCCATCCTACCATATTTCTCCATATGGCTGTTTCATTACACCATTGTTTCTAAATACCCTTTCTATTGGTTACTTCATTAAAATGCCTTAAGTTCCAGTCTGCCCTAGACCTCCCTCTTTTTCAATGATAATCAAAATCTTTTCCTGAACTTTGAGCCTTAAATGCAGCACCAGTGTTAGTTCTTTTCCCCTTTGACATTCTGGTGTGGAGTTAAAATAGTTACATCATTTACAATACTAAGTTGGTGGGATAGAGTGTGTGATTGTTCTTTTTCAGCTGATTGAACTAACTATAAAGATTGAACAGTATTTGCAGCTCTTACCCAGAAACAGTAGCGTATTGGAAATGATACTGGACTAGGAATCCAAAGGCCCGGACTAATGGTCCGGAGACACGAGTTCTGGATTAAAAACTCAGTCTTATTAATGGTGATGATGAAACTACCAGATTGTCATAAAAATCCATCTGGTTCACTAATGTCCTTTGGGGAAAGAAATCTGCTGTCCTTACCTGGCCTGACCTCTATATAACTCCCGGCGCACAGCAACGTGGTGGGCTCTTAACTGCTCTCTGAAATGGCCTAGAAAACCATTCCGTTGTAACAAACACGACAGAAAAGTTGCAGCACTATGGGCTCGATTTTCACTACTGAGGTGGGTAGCTCGAAAAACTTGGTAGACTTATCTTGGTAGAAGGTGCTCTGGGTTGGGGGGTATGGGGGTGCAGGGGGTGGGTGTGAAGCAGGCATGGGATAGAGGTGGGCTTCCTGTCCAAGAAGAAGATTGTAGGCATCCATAGTGCAGAAGCAGGCTGTTTAAATGGCATGGTTCTCTGAGACTCTATCCCAGTTGTTTCATTAAATCTTAAGCCCTCTAGCCCTCACCCCTCATTACCCATCACTGCTCCCAACCACTCTCTGTGCCACCTTCATCCCCCTCATACACTCCATGCCAACTCGTGCCTCCCACCCACTACCAAGCCCCCATATAACACCATGCCAATTTAATGCCAAACCATGCCAACCCACCCATCACCCTTGGCCCTTATATCCTCATTCCGGCTCACCAGTATCCACCATGGGCAGAGCTTAGGAGCCATATTGAGATGAAATAAAATAAAGGTCTAAAATTGAAATGCAGCTTTCACTTTATTTTTAAAAATCCTATTCATATAATCCATTTAAAGCTTTACAACCCCTCAAGTAGTCAATCTCTTGTAAAAATAAATTTCTATTCATAGCCCCACATCAAAGGCAGCTAATCCTTTAAAAACCTCTTTGATTTGTCAGTCAAACTGTGAACTTAGAACTCTCTGCTGAGATAATTATAGCTTATGGAAATCAGCCAAGCATTCATAAAGATCTCTTAGGGAAATGTCAACAAACAGATATTGTAACTGTTAGGATAGAGTTTTTTTTAACTCTCACTACCACTGGCAGGCCATTTGTTTTTTTTTTCATTTTAAAGGTCTGGACATTTAAATAATCTCACATCATGACAGTTAAACAAACTTTATCCACCATTTAAGAGCCTTTACATCTACTCCATAAAATTGTGACTCACACACTGTGAATTAAGGCCCTTGCTACAGCCAAAATGGGGTCTGTTTGAACACAGCACTGAGTTCAAATGGCCCAGGTGAGACTGATTCACACCCTGCCTCCTTTCACCTACCTGCAGAAATTGGATCTATCGGAAATCTGAATCCGGGCTGCACTCACCATTTTGGAAGCTCCACAGTCTTCATGACTTCACAAAAATTATGGCCCTGTGGATGTGCCTACAGCACATGGGCTGCAGCGGTTCAAGAAGGTGGCTTAACACCACCTTCCAAGGGACAGTTAGGGATGCAAAAAAAATGTCGGCCTTGCCAATGAAGCTCAGAACCCATGAATTTTTTTTAAAGTAACAGATTTCCACCAGGAACACTTGGCTCCAAAACTTCTTACAGTCTTGGTCCAAACATGGACCAAAAAACTGAATTTCAGAGGTGAAGTGAGAGTGACTGCCCTGTCAAGGCAGTGTTTGACTGTGGCATCAAGGAGCATGAGCAAAATTGAAGTCAATGGGAGTCAGGGGGAAAACTGGTTGGAGTCATACCTAGCACAAAGGAAGGTGGTTGTGGTTGTGGGAGGTCAATCATCTCAGCCCTAGGACATCACTGCAGGAGTTTCTCAGGGTAGTATCCTAGGCCCAACCATCTTCAGCTGCTTCATCAATGACCCTCCTTCCATCATAAGGTCAGAAGTGGGAATGCTCGCTTATGATTGCACCGTGTTTATTACCATTTGAAATTACTCAAATATTGAAGTAGTCCATGTCTGCATGCAGCAAGATCTGTACAACTTTCAAATCTGGGCTGAAAAGCGCCAAGTGACATTTGCACCACACAAGTGCCAGGAAATGACCAGCTTCTGCAAGAGAGAATCTAACCATCTCCCCTTTACATTCAAAGGAATTACCTTCACTGAATCCCCGCCATCAACATCATGGGAGGTCACCGTTGAAAAGGAACTGAACTGGACCAGCCATATGAAATACTGTAGGTATAGGTCAGGCCAGAGGTTGAGGATTGGATGGTGAGTAACTCAACTCCTTACTCCTCAAAATCTGTCCACCATCTACAAGGCACAAGTCAGGAGTGTGATGGAATACTCTCCACTTGCCTGGATGAGAGCAACTCCAACAACACGCAAGAAGCTTGACACCATTCAGGACAAAATAGACCACTTTATGGGAACCTCATCCACCACTTTAAACGTTCGGACCCTACACCACCGGCACACAGTGGCAGTAGTGTGTACCACCTACAAGATGCACTGCAGCGACCCACCAAGCCTCCTTTGATGTAACCTTCTAAACACCAGCACCTAAGGCACCAGATACATGCAAACATCACCACCTGCAAGTTCCCCTCCAAGTCACTCACCAGCCTCACATGGAACTATATCGCTGTTCCTTCACTGTCGCTAGGTCGAAATTCTGGAACTCCCTCCCTAACAGCACCATGGATGTACCTACACCACATGGACTTCAGTGGTTTAAATAGGTGGCTCACCACCACCTTGAACAATAAGAGATGGCCAACAAATGCTGGCCTAGTCTGTGATGCCCACATCATATGAATGAATAAACAAAAACAGATTTTAAAGTACACGCTGTGTGGAATGAAGCTCTGGACATGTTTTGTTACATTTTAGATATACTGTGTAATATAGCGATTTTGATTCTTTTCTGCCTTTTGTTCCTGAGCAGATAGAAACATTCAAAGCAATCATTCGGTCACAATGGAGGGTAAAGTTCACCAATTGATACATTTGGCTTGACAGACTCATTTGTTCAAGCTGACTAATAATTAATAAAAATCAATATCCCACACAAGTCAAGCTTTCAGGTTTTTAATCTTGCTGCACAAGATTTGTTACATGTTTTATTCTTTTTTAAAGCTAAGAATTATCAACAAAAGTACTGAAAAGATTAGAGCAGGACATCTTTTGGACAAACACCTTTAAAATGGCAGTATTGCCTAGGTTCTGGCAATGTTCTTGAACATATCATTTTGATATTGATATTAGCCTCAGGTTTTTCAATAATTTGTTTGAATGGCCTCTCATAGTTAACCTTTGTAAGATTCAGTGAAACGGAAAGCAAATTCAAAACATGTTTCAAAGGTAAGCCTGAAAGAATGATTTTCATTTCAAGCAGCAGTGCACACTGTCTTGCTGTTTTTAGTTTTAGTTTTATAATTATTCTGGATCAACCTTACAGCATTTGCAACACTAACAGAATGTTACAGATCCTGTTACCCGACACTAAGCAAAATGCTGTAAGATAGCACCACTTCAGCAAAGAGGTAAGCCGATTACTTACATATCATATAGTTATGGAACATAATTATAAGATATGCTAATGGTTTAATATGTAACAATGCACAAAATGTAAAACCTGAACTTTCATTGAAGCTCCATTAAATTTTCTTTGAACTTGAGCTAGATCCCAATCAATTTTCTGTATACACATCAATGCATCTACATCTCAGAAAACAATTTTCAGTGCAAAATCAAAACTTGCTAATAAAATGCACAGGAGCCATTTTGCTGTGTTTTTCCACCAGAAATAATGTCAGCTATTGGTTCTGTTTGTCCCACTGTGCGTGGGCTTATTTAATGACATCTTGCACCCCATTCCCTGCAAATGGTGCAATACCAATGGATGCCAGGATGTTCTTGGAGCCTATTGTAGCAGCGTAGTTGCAGAAGGGGATTTAACTTTTAAATGGTCCTCTAGTGAAAGTAGTCTGTCGTGCTCAGCAAATATTATACTTCCTGGAAAAACAACTAGGACCCCCCCACCCTCCTCCTCTTCAATTGCCCTGAAAGGCAACCTGTCCTGCTGTGGCCATTTTTACCCCTTGCCCCAAGTGGGCTCCCTAGTGCAGATCTTGCCAAAATTATGCAAATCCTTCTAAACAGCAGCAGCCAAGTAGGGTGAGTGTAAAGCCCCAAAAATCCCAGTTCTTCTACATCCCTGGAAAGCATTTACAGGAGTACAGAATAGGAAGAATCTTAAAGATCATGCAACTCCTAAAATACAAACTTTCTCTGTAGCGCAGGAAGTGTTATATCTATCTGTAAACTACAGAATCCAGCACCATTTGGCAAGTCAAATTAAAGTTACTAATGGGATTTGTTTTAAAAGTAATGAACTCACATGTTTGAACAGCATGGCAGTGAAATTAACTGGTGTTGAAAGTGGACTGTGAGCACCTGCCTTTGTGTACCCTGTATCTGTAGGCCATGGCTTACCTACTGGCAATGGGTCTCTGAATACTCCAGGTTCCCTGTGGTCTGAATGTAGCAGCCAATCAGAAAGATTTGTTTTGGTCTACAGGTTGACCATGGTAATCTTGGTTATTGCTGTTCCAAGGGAAAAATCAGGACATGTTGACAACTGTTGACTTTTGCAAGTGCACAGACTTGCACCTGTCTTCTGTTTCACCAAGCCATGTTGACATAGTACTACCCCTGTCAAATGGGTCAAGTGGCATTGTAAGTTCCTTAGTAGCTGCGTGTTCACACTGACAAAACGTGGCTGTTGTCCAGGGTATTTTGTTACAGTTTATCTCACAATCCTCTTTGTCACAAATGTCCCATATCTGCTTACAAATGAAGGCTGCACATAAAAGGATGCAGAACCTGCAGAAAGAGGATCAAAGGTTAACCAAGCTGCAACACTTGATTTCTCCTGAGGAGAGGGCTAAGGTCTTTGGGAATGAGGATTCAATGGAGGAGGTGGTGATGGCTGAATTAAGGGTCCTACCACCAGCTCATTGCTTATATTCTTTACTATTTACTATTTAACTCATTACTTCATCATTCATTCTCCACATTAGTGCACTTCAATATAACACCTTGCAAACTATTGCCATGTTTGAAGGGATGTATTCTTGTGAGCATTGTGGAATATATTTTTCTGTTTCTGAGGCACCCAAGAGCAGGAGCTAGCTTAGCTAAATATGCAGTCTTGTCAGTACATTTTCACATTCACAAACACATATACACATCAACCCTGATACACATCAGCCATCTTCTTATCCTGCCTTTTATTCTGCCTTTTTCAAGCATACTTCATCATATGACTCCTTACACCCACTTACCTTCCAAGCACACACACCTTCTCTTTCTATGTACTTTCTCATAAAAACAAAGGCTGAGCAGGATTTTTACCTCATCGGGTGGGCGCGGCTGGCTGGCCCAGGAGGGGCCGCAAAGCCAACCGCAGCCCGCGATTGGGCCCCAACCGCGATTTCACGCTGGCTGACCAATTAACGGACAGCCAGCATGAAATGCACGCTGGGAACCCCAGCATTGCTGGGGAGGAGCGCAAGCGCTGAAGTGTGTGCATGCATGGGGTTGCATGCGGCGAAAGCTCCCTGAAGGCACAGAGCTGCCTCAGGGAGCTCAAGGATTTTAACATTAAAAATAAAGAATTAAAAAATAAGGAAAACATGTCCCCTCATGTGACTCTGTCACATGGTCAGGGACATGTTGAAAATTAGTTTTAAAGGTTTTTTTTAAATCACTGGTCGAAGCCACATCCCGCCCGCCAACCGAGCTGTTAGACAGGCAGTGAAAAATTAAATTAAATTAATCTCATTAAGGGCTTTAATAGGCCTCTTAATTGTCAGTGGGCGTGCTGCCACCTCTTGCACATGCCCACCGAGCAAAATGGCGCTCGCCCGATGTCATTGCGCGCTATTTTACTCTTGTTCGGATTAGGCGTGCGCCCGCCAACGCGGGAAAAATTCTGCCCAGGGAGCTTAGATCACTGCATGATGAAAGCATCATGGCAGCTCCTTGGACTCTTGCACATACCTGCAGAAATATCTTTTTGTGGTTGGACACCAGCTGCACATTGATGGAGTAGCAGCCCTTGCTTGCCATACTCCTGATTGACCTGGCAGTGTGTGGATTGACACCCTCCACCTTGGGAAGCCATCTAGAGCTGCAAACCTGCGTGACTGTACACTCTGACTGGCATCATTGCAGGCAAAGTTTGCATAATTGCCGGCCCTTGCAAATGTCCCAAAAGTCACCTGTCTTATGCATTTGTGGGCAGTCTAATGGATAATTATCACAACTTCACAACCTTCATTCATTTGAATGCTGAGCCTCTTGACAAGATACCGGTCTACCACAGGTGTGGAGGAGCAGAACAACTTCCTGATCTCCACATTTATACATGAGAGGTGACTGGAAATTGCTTTCTGATTTACTCTTGAATAATGGTGAGCACCTCACCATTACTTCCACCATAAATTCAGCACCATCCACTGTGATGCTCTCTGAAGCATCCTTGACTGCGATTCTAAGTGTGGTATATGCTTCCCTTAGGAAATACTAGTACTATGGAAACCTTCAGATTCAACACAACGGGCGGAATTTACTATGCCTGTTGGCGGCGGGTGTGTTTGACGGCGTGAGCAGACAATATGGTGAGAAGGTCAAAAAACGGTTTCGCAACATTGTGAAACCAGTTTGCAATTGTCTGCTCCACCCGTCAATGACGAGCCGCATTTCCCACCTTCAGTTGTCAGGAACTTCATTGTAATGAATCTGCATATTATTACGAGCCCTGCTCGTTGGAATCATCCCCTCCGGGCACATCAGTGTGATTGCATGCCAATGTGTTTCACAACTGTACATAAGTGACATGCACCTGGCGAGCTGCACTTCGCTTGGGTCTTCGAGGTTTGTTTGCCTACCTTAATTTGGGCAGCACTCATGGTCATCAGCTCCAGGCTTCACAGGCAGCACCACGTCACTTTTAGGGGGACTCACAGGCAGGTCTCTATCTGTCAGACAAGCCATAAGGCAGGGGTGGCTTTTCAATGGCTGCAGGGCTAGGACTTCCTTGGGGAAGGGGGAGAAATGGCCTCAAGCAAGGCAAGAGGTTGCAGGGCGAGGGCTTTACTGAGGAAGGTGGGTATCCCAGGGTGTGTGTGTGTGTGGCGGCACAAGTTGATCTGTGCAAGTGGCCTCAAGATGGTGAGGGCTGAGGAGGCAGTCTCCAGAGGAGATGAGGCCAGATATAAATGTGACGGTGTGTGTGAGAGAGTGAGTGGTGATGTCATGATGTCCCTTGAGCTGGCAGTGAGTGAGATGCCAGTGAATGTGTGTGAGTTTGTGAGTTTAGAGTGATGAGATGTTTGCCTTACCCTGGCGGCATGGATGAGATCATTCATCAGCTTTCTGCATTAGATGGCCAACCACTTCTGTGCAGTGTTGGCACTGACCATCACTGCCATCACCTCCCAAGCTGGAATGGTGAGATTGCTGGATCTCCTATGGCCAGGGCAGGGGTAGAGGACTTACCGGTGGGCCTCCACAGCATCCAAAAGGTGTTCCAGGGTCGCTCCACTGCATCAGGCGGCTGCACTCTTCTTGGCTTTCAGGGCCATGTCAACCATACAGCAGTCCTGGGCTGGAGGAACTGAGAAATGTGCTTGTAGCGTGTATTTTAAGTATAGCATCTGGCATGAAGAAGCTGTGAGGTGACAGCGTGACAGGCAAATGAGAGCCTGCTCACATCGAAATGGCATGTTTCCCGGGAATGCATGATTAATGAGGTGGGATTGGGACGATACGGCGTGAAAAGCCGCCATTGCGGTCAGCGGGTAAAATGTCCTATTTCCCGCCTGCTACTGCACTTAATGCAAATCTGAACCGATTCTGCCCAACCTCTGGAATAATCACAATGCGCAAACAGTTTGAGACAGCAAAGTTTCAACTCTCTCACAGGGACATTAGACACATGGATAGACCATTCAGCCCCTCAAGCCTGTTCTGATATTCAATTTGATCATGGCTGATCTGCATCTCAGCTCCATTTGTCCATCTTTGCTCCATGTCCCTTGATGCCAATACCAAAAATCTGTCAATCTCAGGCTTGAAAGGTTCAATTGATCCAGCGTCAACAGTCTTTTTGATGAGAGAGGTCCAGATTTTCATTGCGTAATGAAAGCCGTTCCTGAATTTGATCCTAAACAATCGAGCTTTAGTTTTAAGATGATGTCCCCTTGTTCTTTATTTCCTACCAAGAGGAATTAGTACAACCCTGTTGAATCTTTTTAACATTTGAATTCCACAGAATCATAGAATTGTTACAGCACAGAAGGAGGTCATTTGTTGGAGGTCGTGGCTGTGCCAGCTCTCTGAACTTCCCCACCTTCTCCCTGTCGTCCTGCACATTCTTCCTTTTCAGATCATAATCGAATTTCCTCTTAAATGCCTCAATTGAACCTGCTTCCATCACATACTCTCAGGCAGTGCATTTCAGATCCAAACTATTCACTCCATCATTTCACTCCTCAGTCTTCTATGCTCAAGGACTTTTTTTTCCAAAAATATACTTTATTCATAAAATTTGTAAATATTCATTACATAACAGTTCAAATTTGACATTACATAGAGTGAAATACAGATCAGTTTCTTGAAATGCAGTACATAAGGTGTCTCGCTACATTTGCCATTACAGGTTATATTTACAATGTACATTTATAATTCATGACAAGCATTCTCTGGTGCATACAGCCCGATTGGTTTCACACAGTTCCCTCAGTTTACTTTGGCAGGAGGACTTTAGACAGTGGTCTTTGCCCATTGAGCCTTTGCAGCAGCGTCCCTTAGCATGTAGTCCTGGGCCTTTGAATGTGCCAGTCTGCAAAACTCGGTTGTCGCCAGTTCTTTGTACTGGATGACCAACAAGTTTTGGGCAGACCAATCAGTATCCCAGTTGATTGTCCTCCAGCAGCAGTTGATGCTTATCTTGGTGTGTGCCCCTGGAAAGAGCTTGGAGAGCAGTGAGTCCTGTATTACGGAACTGCTCAGGAAGAACTTCATCGGAAACCATTGCATCCCTTTACAGACCCGTTTTGCAAAGGAACATTCCAGAAGGAGCTGGGTGGAAGTCTCTTCCCCACTGCAGCTGCCTCAAAGGCAGCATGTGGAAACAATGAGACTCTGGGTGAGATTCTGGGCATGCACAAAGGATCTGACAGGGAGAGCCCTTCTCACCCACAACCAAACTATGCCTTGGCTCTTGTTTGAAAGCCCTGATGATGAAACATTCCGCTAAATGACCTTGACAGTCTGCTCATGAAATCATCCAACAGACTACAACATATCCTTTTCCTGCAGGTCCTCAAGTACGTTACATGCAGACACTGCCTGTTGGACTTGTGGTCAAAGTATGTTTCTGCACAAACTTTTCCACGATCCAACTGAATGCAGAATTCCAGGGCAACATGGCCCGACTCATCCTTCGCAACACTGGGGACAGATGGAATTTCAACATGGAATGACACTTAGGGCAGATTTTTTAGGTGGGCGGAGGGGCACGATCAGCAGGTCAGGGATTGGCCTGGGAACAGACCACCGACTACGATCGGCCCCTGACCATGATTTCACGCTGGCTGGACAATTAACAGCCAGCCAGCATGAAGCGTGTGCAAAAATGCTCAGCGCTGCCGGGGTGAGGGCGGGAGGAGGGTGGGCACTGCTGTCAGCGCGGGTACAGACGAGCACTGAATGAAAGGTCCCTGAAGGTAGAGAGCTGCCTCAGGGAGCTGAGAACCTGAAAGACCAAAAATAAAGGTTCCAGAAGCTGAAAGTATCCATGCATGGTTATAAATCACCTGAAAATTTAGCTGCTGAAAATGCTGTGCACAGAAATGTACTTATATTTTATTTCATCACGGAAATCCCACCCATGGATGAGGTTTGAAGGAAAATGCAAAGGCTACCCGGTCGATTTGGCCGTTCGCCAACCGTAAGGTTTAACAGGCAATGTAAAATTAAAGACAATTGCAACATTAATTACCTTAATTGGCCTCTTAATTGTTGGAGGGGGCACTTGCGACTTTTGCGCGCACCTGCCAACCAAAATATCTCGCACGATTTAGTATCTGATCGGGTCAGGCGCACGCCCGCCCACCAAACGAAAATTTCTGCCCTTAGTGTTTGCATAGCGAGGGACTATGCAGGGCTTGATGCAGCTACATACATAGATGGCCATCTGGATGAGGGTGACATTGCATACATTTTTTTCCACTTTATCTAGAGGTTGGTACATTATGTTCCAGCGGAGGGAATACAAGCCAATCTTATGCAATTTGTCCTCATATTATAACCCTTTAAGCTCTGGTATCATGGGGCAGGATCTTCCCTTCATCAGGCGGGCGTGGCAGGTGAGCCTGGGAGCAGCCGCAAAACGGGCCACTGCCCGCAATTGGGCCTTGACCGCAATTTCATGCTGGCTGGCCAATTAACAACCAGCACGCATGAAAGGTGTGCTGAAAGGCTCAGCGCTGCTGGGATGGGGGGTGCGGGACGAGGGCGAGTGTGCAAGTCTGCACATATGCGGGGGAGTGCACGCTGACAGCTCCCTGAGGGCACAGGGCTGCCTCAGGGAGCTGAAGATTCGGACGAAGGAAAAATAAGATTTACTAAATGAAATGAACATGTCCCCACGTGTGACTCAGTCACATGAAGAGGGATATGTTTAAAATGAAGTTGAAAAAAATTTTTGAGCTTTTTTCTTGCCGTTGGAAACCTCATCCCGCCCGTGGATGAGGTTTCGTAAAAAATACAAAGGCCGCCTGGCATATTCGCCTGCCCGCCAACCGAATGGTTGAGCGGGCAGTGAAAAATACAAATTAATTAATACTTTAAGGGTCTTAATAGGCCTCTTAATTGTCATTGTCGCACTGCTGACTCTCGCACACGCCCGCTGACCGAAAGATTGTGAGAGCGTGCCTGCCCGACAAACGTAAAATTCTGCCCCTGGTGAATCTGCACTGCAACCACTCCAAGGTAATACATCCTTCCTGAGGAGTGGTGCCCAAACTGAACACAGCGCTCCAGATTCTGACTAGAATTCTGTTCCGCCACAGATATGCTTCATGCTATGTAATATATTCAATATTCCTATTTCCTTTCTATTACTAACCACCTGGTTTCAGATTTATCATGTATTTTTCATTTTTCATTGACACTGACAGCTTTCCCCACTAAACACTGTAACTATAACTGCAAAGTATGTTGTTGCAGCTTGGGAATGCCTGACAGGAAGGCAATTTATTTTGGAAGATTTTGAGCGCAAACTAACTATAATGGCAGCAGATAACTGAACGTGTCTAATTAAGACATAATTCACTCTTTTGAATGACTTATAATCATCTCATAATGATGATTATTAATATGCATATTACTTTTCTTAGCCTAACAGAATCATGAATAATACATGATTCAGAGCGAACTTGTCTTTAGATAGCTCTTTTTCTAACCTTTGGATATCTTCAAGTGCATCATAGCCAAAGAATACTTTTTGAAGTCTAGTCGCCTTATTTTGTAGACAAACACAATAGCTTTGAACTTGGTGTGAATTGGTGGTGCGTGGGCTAAAGATGGTGGAGAACTGTACCTCCGCACGGAGCATGAAGCGCAGGAGATTTTAACACTCAAGCTTCATTTCCATTCCTTTACGCTGGCGGATGGGAGTCAAAGTTTGTGGCTGCCAGAGTCTGACAGCCCACAGAAACAGTAAATCAGGGGCAGAATTTTGCCCCCCTTGGGCGGGCTCGATGGGCGGACCCAGGAGCGGTCACGAAGCCGACCGCTGCCCGCGATCGAGTCCCGACCGAAATTTCACGTTGGCTGGCCAATTAACGGCAAGCCGGCGTGAAACACGCGCTGCAGCGCTGCCGGGGCAGGGGGTGGGAGGAGCGCGAGCACTGAAATTCGCGCACGCGCGCGGGTGTGAGCAGTAAAAACTCCGTGAGGCACAGAGCTGCCTCAGGGAGTTGAAGGTTTTTAACAATAAAAATAAAGATATTTAAAATAATGAAAACTTGTCCCTGCTCATGTGACACTGTCATATGAGCCGGGACATGATCAATGGGAGTGTTGAAAGATTTTTTTAAAAAAATCACTGGTTGAAACCTCATCCCGCCCGTGGATGAGGTTTCGCCAAAAATGCAAAGGCCGCTTGGCCTTTTCACCCACCTGCCAACCGAACGGTTGGAAGGGCAGTGAAAAATTTGAAACTATGAATTGATTAAGGGCATTAATACCCCTTTCTGAGTGTAAACATGTTCAAGTTAGCATAATGGGGGGGGGGGGGGCTGGTTTGTAGGTATTTGGAGGTGCCACCCTCCATCTTACCCATTGCCCACCCTGCTCATGACAAGTAGTGGGGGTTAAAATTCTCCCAGTCATCAACAGCAGTGAACAGCAAAGTCTCACTGTGCAGCAATGAACTGAGTGACCAATAAATCTTGTTTCATTGAGGGAAGAGTGTTTTCCAGGACACTTCTTTAAATAGTGTATATCAATCTTATTTATATTCCTGGACAGGTACACAAGGTCTTTGTTTAACATCTCATCATAAGAATGACATTACCAACAATAGGGCATACTAAATTGAAAGAAGCACAAGTAAATCGCTGTTTCACCTAGGACTGTTCACCCCGCAACACCCTGGTTTACTCCTCAATCACCCCCATTTCTCCCTCTCCTCACAGCACCTTCCTGTATAAGCACAGGAAATGCAATATCTACCCTTTCAAATCACCCTTTCTCACCATCAAGGGCCCTAAACATTTCTTCCAAGTGAAACAGTGATCTACTTGTATTTCTTTCAATTTAGTATACTTTATTCACTGCTCACAATGTGGAGACCAAATCAGGTTGAGTGACTGCTTTACAGAAGACCTCAGTTCAGTCCGCATGCATGACCCTGAGCTTCTGGTGGCCTCTGCCCCACTCTCACTCTGGCCTCTGCCTTGGCCTTTTACAGTACTCTAATGAAGATCAATGCAAGTTCAATGAGGCTTGGCAATGATTCTTTTACATCACCTCATGATCCATCTTTTCTTTCTGAAAAAAGGGTCATCGCCCTGAAATACTAACTCTATTTCTCCCTCCAAAGATGCTGCCAGAGAGTGCAGAAAAAAATCACAAAAATGGTTCTAGGAATGAGGTACTTCACTTACCCAGATAGATTGGAGGAGTTGGGATTGTTTTCCTTGGAGAAAAGAATTTTGAGTGAAATTTGATAGAAGTACTCAAAATCATGAGGGGTCTGGACAAAGTAGACTGGGAGAAACTGTCCCCAGTGGTAGAAGTATCGAGAAGCCATGCCTTTCCTTATCTTTGCACCTGTTAACAACCTGTTACAGCTCCTCCCTCTTTCCAGTTTGATGGAAGGTCATTGGCCTGAAACAGCTTTGTTTCTCTCTCCACAGATGCTGCCAAAATTTCTGGGTATTTCCAACATTTTCTGCTTTTTAAAATTCAGATTCCAGTCGGTCTTACTGAGCAGTTACAAACATTACGTCCTTGTTCAAAAAGGTTGTAAAGACCTGCCCAGCAATTACAGACCAGTCAGTTTAAATTCGGTGGTGGGGAAACTTCTAGAAACAATTATTCTGGATAGAATTAATGGTCACATGGAAAAATGTGGATTGATTCGGAAGAGTCAGCTTGGATTTGTTAAAGGAAAATCGTGTCTAACTAACTTGCAGGAGTTTTTTGAAGAGGTGACAGAGATGCTTGATGAGGGCAAGGCTGTTGATGTGGTGTACATGGACTTCCAAAAGGCATTCAATACAGTGCCACACAACAGACTTGTGAGGAAAGTTAAAGATCATGGGGCAGTAGCAACATGGATACAAAATTGGCTGAGGGATAGGAAACAGAGAGTAATGGTTAATGGGTATTTTGTGCTGGAAGAAGGTTTGTAGTGGAGTTCCCCAGGGGTCAGTATTGGGACCTTTGCTCTTCCTGATATACCTAAATGATCTAGATCTTGGTGTGCATGGGACAATTTCAAAGTTTGCAACTACACAAAACTTAGGAGAATTGTAAACTGTGAGGAGGACAGTGTAGAGCTTCAAAAGGGCATTAACACATTGGTGGAGTAGGCAGATAGGTGGCAAATGAATTTCAATGCAGAGAAGTGTGAGGTACACTTTGGTACATAGAACATGGAGACAGTATAAAATAAAGGATGCTATTCTAAAGGGTGTGCAGGAGCAGAGAGACCTTGGTGTATATGTACATAAGGCATTAAAGGTAGCAGGACAGGTAGAGAGAGCTGTTTCTAAAGCATACAGCATTCTAGGCTTCATTAATAGGGGCATAGGGTACAAGAGCAGGGAGATTATGATGAACTTATATAAGACACTGGTTAGACCTCAGCTGGAGTATTGTGTACAGTTCTGGGCGCCAACTATAGGAAGGATGTGAACGCATTGGAGAGAGTGCAGAAGAGGTTTACGAAAATGGTTCCAGGGATGAGACATTTCAGCTATGAGGAAAGATTGGAGAAGTTGGGACTGTTTTCCTTGGAGAGGAGAAGGCTGAGAAGAGACTTGATAGAAGTTTTCAAAATCATGAGGACAGAGTAGATAGGGAGAAGCTGTTCCCGCTCGTAAATGGATCGAGAACCAGCGGGCCCAGTTTTAAAGTGTTTTGCAAAAGAAGCAAAGATGAGGTGAGAAAAAACGTCTTCACACAGCGAGTAGTCAGGGTTTGGAATCCACTGCCTGGCAATGTGGTGGAGGCAGGTTCAATTGGGGCATTCAAGAGGGCATTGGATGATTATTTAAACAGAAATAAGGTGCAGGGTTACAGGGAAAATGCAGGAGATTTGCACTAAGTTAAAAAGCTCAGAGAGTCGTTACAGACAAGATGGACTGAATGTCCTCCTACACCGTAACAGTTCTGTGATTCTATGATTCTGTGAGTTCAGCAGTTCTAAAGGCTTTAAAAAATATATATATTTTATCATGCATTTTGTGCTGAGGAAGCTGAGAGTGATATTGGGGAATACATTTCCACTTCTGCTATACAGTGTCAGCGTTAATTCCTCCTAATTCAGATGTAGCATAGTGAGGTGCAGCATAAAGCATCCTCCAGACTGCTTCAAGGTCTTAGGAATGCACATTGATTACACTATTGCCTGCACCAGAAACCCTTGTAATTGCTTTGAGTGAAACTTCCAATTTAATCTGTCAAATTGTGGACAGTTTTATGCTTTAAAACGTCCCGAGCAGCTTGGGACATTTTACTATGTTAAAGTGGCTAAATAAATGCAAAACTGTTGTTGTAGAGCTACATTCACTAAGAACTGGATTGGGACTATCCAAACTCTGAGGACAGTATTGTACAAAGTAAATGCAGAACAGTTTTGCCCCAACAATATGCCTTAACATCAACACCATAAGATCAACACACCTGTGCCATTGATTTCAATGGAAATGAAAGTCAAGAGAGATATATAATGGCTAGCTGATTCGACATTGCCTATTTTACACAATCTCCCAAAGACCATGTTACGAGTTCAATGAATACTATGCTTCGTGTACTCTTGGCTGCTTCAAGTCAGTGCCTTATGGCAGAAGTCACCTGACTACAGCAAGCCAGGAAGGACCTGTATCACATGATTGCATTTCAATCAAAACAGTCCAAATGACCTCCACCCCCACCCTTAATTTTTCTGTGCAGGAATACAATTTCGCCCAGCATCTCAATACTTATAAGTATTTGAACATGTTAAAGACTTATCTATTTATCTCGATCTGATAAGATAACTGTTTTGAGGGCTGGCCCATTTTATTCAAGGAACCCTACTCAGACACTTGGTCCTTCATTAATAAAATGGTGCTAACCAGCCTTCCTCTGTCAAAACAATAAAAAGGATACCGTGAACTAATGGTTAAAAATTCTGAAGCCAAGTTCATATCAAAAGCAATTTACATATAAATTACAAGACACACATAGGCCATTTGACCCAACCAGTCAATGTGGGTGCTTGTTCTCTACATCAACAGTGGCTCTAATTGCAAATAGCCACCCTGTTCCTATCTCCCTTTATCTTCTTTTCTTTTCAATCACCTACTTAATCCATTCTTAAATCTTCGCAGGGTGTCTGCTGCATTTCAGGGATTCCAGTCGTGTATTACAGCACTCTGTATAAAAAGGTTTCTCCTGCTTTCTGCTTGAAATATCTTATGTTTAAATTTATAACTACCTTGCCTTGTTTTAGATCCATCAATCATCAGTAGTAGTCTATTTCTATCCACTTTGTATTATAAGAGTATTTGGGCAGAGCAAGGTTTAATGTGGGACTGGGGAACAGTCCCACCCACAGTATGATGTAGAGAGTCGCATGATGGTAGACTGTGGCATGAAGTCTGGAAGGAGCCAACATGGAAACAACACCCATGCAGGGCAGTACCTTGGAGATATATATAGTTGTGAGTTACTAATAAATGGCTTGTGTTCATACAAGCCTCCAGGCCTCTTAGTGAGGCAGCAAACAACCTTACAACATGGCGGCAGTGAATGATGGACCCTGAAATCCCAGAGAAGCTGGAGGAGGAACTCAGAATCTCAAAGCATGAAATATTAAAGAAACTGAGATCTGACCTAAGCGAAGTGCGCCTAAATTGAAGACGCAGTTGGAGATCGCCTAACAAGAAGCTCCGTTGCAGAAATGGAGGCTGAAGGATTCCATCGGGTCTTGTGGCGATCCATTACTAGATCTGATCGAATGCTGAGTCGAGGGACTTAACTAGGCTACAAAAGGCTGAGCAAAATTCAAAAAGGGGAAAAAAAGGCTGAAAAGCAGCAGAAGAATCCACTGTGCAGATGAAAAGCCAGACATGACCAAATGCAGAGGCAGAGTCATAGGACCAAGCTAGATCACAAAAGGCTGAGCAAAATTTTTTAAAAGCTGAAAGGCAGAAGAATAATCCACTGTGCAGATAAACAGAAGAACCTGAGTGAACACAGAGTCAAGGGACCAAGCCAAATCACAAAAAGGATGAGCAAAATACAGTAAAAAGGCAGAAATTAGCATTTAAAATAGGCAGCAATCAGGAACAGCACTACCACACCAGGGTGCAGCTGGAAGGAAGCTGCAGCAACACGTCCACAGCTGGTACTATAACACATGGCAGCCAAGCTTGACTGAATGAAAATAAATTCTTAAAAGAGCAACCAGAGCTAAAAGTTCACCCTCAATTACATTCTCTAAGCTTAAAATGCCAAATACCTGGGCCAAATGGCTTGATTGAAGATTTCCTGCAGAGCCATTTGGTTTGGAGAGTCGGGCCTGTGATCACTGCGAGAGCCCGCCAAGGTCTGATAAGCACAGGATGAATAAAGAAAAGAAGAGAAAAGAAGACCAATTTGAGCTCATGCAAGGGTCAAACCAGACACAAAATTGAGTGTCATGAAGAAGAAAATTTTTAGATTACAGGAGTACATCAGGATTAAGCAAAAGATCAGAAGGAGTCCAAATCAATGCATTTTTATACTTGAGATATTAAAAGCCTTTCACAAGGCCAGGCCAGCATTTGTTGCCCATCCCTAAATTTCCTGAACTGAGTGGCTTGCTTGGCCATTTCAGAGGGCAGTTAAGAGTTAACCACAGCATTGCTGTGAATCTGGAGTCACATGTAGGCCAGACCAGGGGTAAGGATGGCAGATTTCCTCCCCTGAAGGACATTAGTGAACCAGATGGGTTTTTATGACAATCGATGATAGTTTTGGTCGCCGTTACTGAGACTAACTTTATTTCCAGATTTTGTTAACTGAATTCAAATTCCACCGGCTGCCATGCTGGAATTTGAAGCCATGTCCCTAGACCATTAGCCTGGGCCTCTGGATTACTAGTTCAGTGACATTATCACTACACCACCATCACCCCATTTTAAACTCCAAGTTGTGGAGAATGCAGACCTTAAAGAAAGGCCAATAACACCCCAAATAAAGCGCCAAAGTTGCAAGAAGACCCCAGGCCGAGGGAGACAGGAGACCGCAGGCCAAGGGAAACAGGAGACCCCAAGCCAAGGGAGACAGGAGACCCCAGGCCGAGGGAGACAGGAGACCCCAGGCCGAGGGAGACAGGAGACTGCAGGCCAAGGGAGACAGGAGACCCCAGGCCAAGGGAGAAAATACCTAAGCAAACCACAAGATAGTCACAGACCATGTCAGTGCAATAAAGTGCATGAGCTGAAGAGTTTAGTGCAGAAGAAAGAAGAGGCAGAGAAGTAGCCGAGCGGGTTAAAAATAGAGCTTTTTGAAAAAACCCAAATTGCATCAACAGGTGGCAGTGCGGAGTGAGAAAATGGCTGTGAATGAAGGAAAGCTATTTGAAGTAATCCAAAAGAAGCAAAACCTGCAAAAAGAAAATTAAACTATTCCACAGGAAAATGTTCATATCAAGGCTGAATTGGAAGAACTTAACCAGAAGTGCTACCAGGCATAACAGCAGGCAGAAAAGGTACTCAAAGAAGTTGCTACCCTGAAAGACACTTTGAAAGATCAATATGTAGCCCTGGAAAAACATAAGGAGCTAAAAAGGAAGTTGTATACTACTTAAGAAAAAGCTCCACTGGAACTATCAGTGGTGACAAAGCAATGCACAGAAGTACAGTGTGAGCTTGCAAGTGATCAGCAAGAAAATAAACCGTTTAAAGAGCAGTTGATTTTCCTTCAAGATCAAATGCAAAAAGAGCAGTTAACCCTTCAGCAGCATGAAGAAATTAAGACTGTCTTGAACAGCAGAATAGATGAACAGCAGATCAAAGTCTATTGAATTACAAGAAAACTCAAGACAAAGCAATTGAGCATTGCAAAGAAAAGGAAAACCTGTTGAAGGACCTTCACATGCTGCAAGGATCCCTCAGGTCAAAGTTTGTTCCTCTGGAAAATTACAAAGAGAAGCAAAATGAATTTAATATCACTCTGAACAAATTGAAGAACCAGTTGGCAGAGAAGACTCAGCAATACTCAACATTCCAGGAGGAAGCCAAAAGGTAACAAGAAAGAGACTGAAGAGTTAAAGAACCAGTTGCATGGAAAAGAAGAGGTATTGAAAGGAAAAGCCATAGAACTTTCCAAGCTGCGAGCGGATAACAAAGTCATGAGCAGCACAATTACAGAACTGAAACAAGTTAAGGGACAGACCTGGCCCACTGTGAAACCAAAATGAAGGACAAGGACAAAGCTCTGTTGCAGATGGAGAAAGAAAAGACAGAAATAAGATCAGAAATGTAAATCTGATGCGGAAGATCAAGGAACTAAATGATAAAACATTGGATGCCTCAGATGTATTGAGAACCATTGAGTTGTTGAAAAATGAAATGGCTGAAATGAAAATCAAGAACCTAGAGTGTCAAGGAAAAGTTGAACAGTTACAAAGTAGAAGTTCTCACAAAGGAGCGTGAAGATTCTAGGAAACAATTAGCAGAAGTAAACTTAAAGAATATGAGCTTGAAGGATAGCAGACAGGAATTAGGTCTGCTAAGAATAAACTGTTCAGTGTAGAGAACCAGCTATCACATGCAAAAGATGAGTTTGCTAATAAAAAGTTAGAACTTGATGAACTTCAAGTATCAGAAGTATCGATTAAGCATCATGAAAAATGCCTGGAACAGGAAAAGGGATTGCTACTGAATCTGAATGGTTGGTTGACTGCAGAATTAGCAATCAAAACTGATGCAATGTTGGAACTTCATCAGGAAAAGAGCAATGAAATTCTTCAACTCTGATCCAATACGAAGAATATGAAAGATGAGATGTGCATTATGGAAAAGAATCTCCAGACTTTAAAAGCAGACCGTGTTAATCCAGTGTAGATTCATTTAGACTCTTGAAAGGTCACAATTTACATCCAGCCAGTCCCCGATGTGCTGCTTCCACATAAAAATGAAAGCCACACTTCCTCAGGGAAATGCCCATTCCCAACAAGAGAGAAACCCAATAGTGCATACATCGACATGGCTGAAGCCATGACCATCATAAGCTTTGGGTTTGACATAGCGCACAAATACACCTTGAAAAGTCCTTCATAACCTGGACCCTGCACATATCTGTTAGTGGCTGTCAAAGAGCCAATCAAAATGCCACTCTGTGCAACACTCAAACCATGCCCACTATGCCAAGAGTGCTAGTCAGAAGCGGGAGTTTACACCCACGGCCTTCAGATATGATTGTATAGGCCAACAGTGCTGCTGCAGCTACTGCACATTGTGCAGGGTGAGGCCACACTTGTGTTAGACCAACTCCTTCAATTACCTCCCACATTATTCATCCAGTATCAGCAGTGTATGACATCTGCAACATGCAGTGCTGCCAAACACCTCAGCTCCTTGTGAAACCATAGCCTCTACTATCTAGAAGACAAAGGCTTCAAATGTAGTGGGGACACAACACAAACATGCTTCCCTGGAGCATGCATTGCATCGTGACGTGCAGGGGATTGCACTTAAGAGACTGTGTAACGATCAGATGAGGGTGACTGTCTTCCACACAGCAAACATTGAGTCCCTCTACCCAATCCACAAATATTGACTCCCTCCACCACTGACGCACAGTGGCAGCAGTGTGTACCATCTAAAAGATGCACTGCAGAAACACACCAAGGCTCCTTAGACAGGATGCAGGTGAAAATGATGCCTGGTAGTCCTCCACCAGGGTCTGCAGATCGGACACCATTAGTTAATTAGTCATTAGTTAAGGTCATCACACTGTCCCTGGTGAGACAATGGAGATCTACTTCATGGTGCCCTCATCTTTCAATGATCAATGTGGACTCCAGGTTCGAGGCTCACAACAATGAAGAGACTACATTAGAATGGATTCACAAGCCGAAATTCTCACCTCTGTGCACTGGGCTATTAACTTCGTCTGACAGCCCCATCTCTCCACGCCCGGTTGCATGGGAGCATGCTGGCGCTCGAGCTCGAGGACATCCTGCTCGAACCAGGAGAGCAGCAGCAGGTTGGGCCTCCTCCTGTACTTGCCCTCTCAGCTTGGTTATGGCTTGTCTTCTCCTGAAAGGACAAAGGATCATTGATTAGTCCACTCGCTACCTGCAGCACCATTGCAGCCTGGCCCACCCCAGCTGAGGAGCATCTTGCAGGGCACATCCAAGTCATGGCCCTCAAGCCACAAGTCACTCAGTCCAAGCAGCCAGGGCTCACCCCCTTGGCCAGGACAGCGAGGCACTCATCAGAAAAGCGGGTGGCCAAGAGCCCACCCGACCTGCCCTCCCGCCTGGCATTTGCAGCCGCACTCAACTCCACTGTTAGAACGGCAGACAGACGTCCTTCCCTGGAAGCCTTTTTCGGGCTACCTGGGCTGTTTTTAAACCAGCTGCTGGGTCACCATTGGACCCGGCGGTCGACAGGCCCCCATCCCTACTCGGCCCTTCCCAGCCAGTGGAGAGCTGCGTTAACTAATTAATTCTTAATTAATTGGCCCATCAGCGTGAAATCGCAGTCGGGGCCCGATCGCGAGTAGCGGTTGGTTTTGTGGCCACTCCTGGGCCCGCCCACCACGCCTGTCTGACGAGCGGAAAATCTTGGCCTATTAGTTTTAGCTTCCTGCATTGATTAGTAAGATGGTCTAATTGGAGGCAAATAAAATGCACTGCTTTCTCTTAAGCCAAATTACTTAACATTATTACTTAATATTATTAGATTGGCAGCAGACAAGTACAAAGTGCATTTGTATGGCACCTTCAACACAGCAAAATGTCCCAAGGTGCTTCACAGGAGTGTAATCAGATAAAAGTTGACTCCAAACCAAAGGTAGGGATACTATGATAGGGTGTGATGAGATGACTAAAAGTTAGGTCAAAGAGGTAGGTTTTAAGGAGGGTCTTGAAGGTCGAGAGGAAAATGGAAAGGTGTAGGGAGGAGGTTCCAGAGCCTGGGGCCTGACGATTGAAGGCAGGATCACCAACGCTGGAGAGAGTGGAATCGGAAATGCACAAGGGGACAAAGTTGCAGTTTTTGTCAGGTCCTAGGACTAGAGATGCTGACAAGAGTAGGGAACAGCAAAGGCATGAAGGGTTTAACCACAATGATGAGAAATTTAAATTTGGGGTGTTAGGGAGTCATAGTCATAAAGTCATAGAGGTCGACAGCACAGAAAAAGGCCCTACAGCCCATCGAGTCTGTGCCAGTCAAACAAGTACATAACTATTCTAATTCCATTTTCCAGCTCTAGGCCCATAGCCTTGTATGCCATGGCATCGCAAATGCATATCCAAATACTTCTTAAATGTTATGAGGGATTCGGCCTCTGCCACCCTTTCAGTCAGTGAGTTCCAGATTCCCACCACCCTCTGGGTGAAAAAATTCTTCCTCACATCCCCTCTAAACCTCCTGCCCCTTGCCTTAAATCTATACCCCCTGGTTATTGTTCCTTCCATCAAGGGGAAAAGCTCCTTCCTGTCTACCCTATCTATGCCCCTCATAATTTTATACAGTTTAATCATGTCCCCCCCTCAATCTCCTCTGCTCCAGGGAAAATAACCCCAGTTTATCCAATCTCTCCTCATAACTAAAACTCTCCATCCTAGGCAACATCCTGGTAAATCTCCTCTGCACTTTCTCTAGTGCAATCACATCCTTCCTATAATGCGGATTCCAGAACTGCACACAATAATCTAGCTGTGGCCTAACCAGCGTTTTATACAGTTCCAGCATAGCCTCCCTGCTCTTATATTCTATGCCTCAGCTAATAAAGGCAAGTATCCCACATGCCTTCTTAACCACCTTATCTACCTGTCCCACTACCTTAAGGGACCGGTGGACATGCACACCAAGGTCCCTCTTATCCTCGGCACTTCCCAGGGTCCTACCATTCATCATGTATTTCCATGTCTTGTTTGTCCTGCCCAAGTGCATCACTTCACCCTTACCCGGATTAAATTCCATTTGCCACTGATCAGCCCATCTGACCAGCCCGCCTATATCCTCCTGTAATCTAAGGCTATCCTCCTCACTATTTGCCACCCCACCCATTTTCATGTCATTCGCGAACCTACTGATCAACCTTCCTACATTCAAGTCTAAATCCTTTATATATACCACAAACAGCAAGGGACCCAACACAGTGGAACCCCACTGGACACAGGCATCCAGTCACAAAAACACCCCTTGACCATCACCCTCTGCTTCCTGCCACTCAGCCAATTCTTGATCCAATTTGCCAAATTGCCTTGGACCTGGGCTCTTACCCTCGTTATCAGCCTCCCATGCGGGACTAGGAGACAATATTGATCAGCAAATTTCTTATGAACTTTGGGTTTTGGGGCTTATTGTTAGTTAGGATACTGATAGAATAGGTTTGAAGGAGCTTAAGTTTCAAAGTGAAAGTTGGGAGGTCAACCAGGATAGCATTGGAATAGTTGAATCTCGAGATCACAAAGACACTGATGAGGATTTCAGTGGCCAATGGGTTGGGGCAGGTTCACAATCAGACGATGCTACAGAGGTCAAAGTAGGCTTTTTTTGTGAAAGAGAGAATAGGGTCAAGTTTGGATACGTACGGTAGCACCAAAGGCACATTCCATTGAGATTGATTTTTCTGGGGTAGATTTTAGTCTGTGCCTGTATTTGGATCAGGAGTTGGTGCTGTGCAATAACTGCATGTCTGAATGGACAGAAATTAATCCTCCGACCACATCATCATACATGACACAAACTGCTAGCACTCGTCACATCTCCACATGTTCCCTACATGAGTGTTGACTTCAATTGCAGCTCACCTGTTTCACCAGCAGCCGCCATCAAGTAATTCCTGTGTGGGGATTTGGAGCTGGCCGGAGTCAAGGTGGTGGATAATCATAATTCCTGTGTAGCTGCAGGGGCATTCCCTGCTCTCTCATGTCCACAGGAATTCTTTTTTAAGAAAGGAAAATGCTTTTACTTCCTTGAAGCCGCTGCTGCATCCTGAGATGAGCAGGCCCAGTGTCTACCCCGCTCATTGATAGACTAATTTCTGGATGGTGCCTTTAAACAGGCATTAGGTGTCTAATTTACATACATAATCTGGAGGACAGGTACAAAAATCATTTAAAAGCTAACTGAATGTTGACCTTATCCCAACAGGGCTGGAATACAAAGGTTAAGGGAAGTGACGTAACAGTTTTATAAAGCTTTGGTTCGACAATGTTTGGATTAAGTTCTAAAGCATCATACCTAAAAAAGGATATACCGGCCTAGGAGAGGAGGAAAGGATATGAAGGGATATGGGGAAAAGGCAGATAAATACAGATCAAAGATCCAACAAATTTAGCAGTGGGACCAATATCTGTGCAAAGTGGGAACAGGCCAGCCCACTGCTAAATTAACACAACGTATAACCAATTTCTAACGCTCATTTGGTTACATAGCACAGAAAAATGTGGCTAAGAACTGAAAACATTATCAAGAAGAGATATGCTTTGGAGTCATGGACCAACTTTGCCAACGTGTTAATAAACATGCAATGAAAATGTAAGTCATCCTTTAACTTTGGGAAGGGATAAATAACTTCTATTATGTATTTCAGTTATAACTATGATACTAAAGTAGAAAAGCCCATACTTCTGTTTATCATTCATGCCAATAATTTATTTCAACATTTAATGAAATTACGTAAATACCTAACATTCTGCTTTTGTAATTATTTGGTGTGCCAACAATAAATTAACAAGCGATCCTCTACCTTCTGCAGCAGTTCTATTTGCAAAAGCACCTGCGTAGACCAAATGTTAAATATTATTTACTAAATCTTACATCCCTGGAAACAAGCTGACAGAGGCCAACTTTGCATTGCAGCCAAGAAGAACTCTTTGTACAAATCAACATCTGGACTCATCCTAGAGGTCAAGTAGTTCATGTGAAAGCCTTATAATCATCCAAGATACAGTTAGGGAGGTGTGATCGGGGTGGTTGTAAGTATTCCTGTTGGGTACCTCCTTCCTTTGTATTTTTTATTCATTCAAGGTATATGAGCATTACTTGCAAGGCCAGCATTTATTGACCATTCCCAAATGTGAAGGTGATGGTGAACTGCCTTCTTGAGCCGCTGCAATCCATGTGGTATAGGTACACCCACAGTGCTGTTAGGAAGGGGGTTCCAGGATTTTACCCAGTGACAGTGAAGGATGGCAATATAGTTCCAAGTCAAAAGGGTGTATGGCTTGGAGGGGAACTGGCAGAATGATGGTGTTCTCATCTGCCTGATGTTCTTGTTCTTTTTGAGATTGCAAGGTTGGGAGGTGCTGTCAAAGGAGAATTGAAAGTTGCTACAGTGCATATTGTAGATGGTCCTTACTGCAGCCAGTATGTGGTGATGAAGGGAGTGAATGTCTAAGTTAGTGGATGGGGTGCTGATCAAGCAGACATGTTTATCCTGGATGGTGTCAAGCTTCTTGACTATTAATGGAGCTGCACTCATTCAGGCAAATGGAGAGTACTCTATCACACTCCTGACTTGTGACTTGTAGATGGTGGACAGATCTGGGAGTTAGGAGCTGAGTTACTCACCACAGAATTCCCAGCCTCTGAGCTACTCTTGTAACCACAGTATTTATATGGCTGCTCCAGTTAAGCTTCTGGTCAATGGTAACCCCCAGGATGTTGGTAGTGGGGCAAAGAGCGATGGTAATGCCATTGAATGTCAAAGGAGGATTCTCTCTTGTTGGAAATGGTAATTGCCTGGCAATTGTGTGGTGCAAATATTATTTGCCACTTAACAGCCTAAGCATGAATGTTGTCTAGAACTTGCTGCATGCGAGCACAGACTACTTCAGTGTCTGAGGAATTGTGAATGGCACTGGTCACTGTGCAATTGTCAATAAATGTCCCCACTTCTGAACTGATGTTGGAGGGAAGGTCATTGAAGTAGCTGAAGATGGTTGGGCCTAAGCACTACCTTGAGAATCGCCTGCAGCAATGTCCTGGGGCTGAGATGATTAGCCTCCAACTATCCAGCTTTCTTCCTTTGTGCTAGGTATAGTCATAGCGTAGTCACGTGAAGAGTTTTACCTATGATTCCCATTGATTTCAATTTTGTGAAGGCTATTTGACTCATAGACTCATGGACATTTGTAGCACAGGAGGAGGCTATGCAGCCCATCGTGCCCACGCCGGTCAACAAAGAACTGACTACACCAATCATTTTCCAGCGCTTAGCCCATAGCCCTGGAGGCTATGACAACGCAAGTGAATATCTAAATGCTTCTTAAATATTACAAGAGTTTCTGACTCAACCAGCCTTTCAAACACCCACCACACTCTGGGTGAAAATAATTCTCTTCAACTCCCCTCTTGGCCTTCTACTTCTTACCTTAAATCTATGCCCCCTCCTTATTGATCCCTCTACTAATGGATAAAAGTGCCTTCCTATCCACCCTATCTATGCCCCTCATAATCTTATACGCCTCTATCAGGTCCCCTCTCAATCTTCGCTGCTCCAAGGAAAACAGCACCAGCCTATCCAATCTTTCCTCATAGCTCAGATCCCCCAGCCCAGGCAGCATCCTGGTAAATTTCCTCTGCACCCTCTCCAGTGCAAACACATCCTTCCTATAATGTAGTGACCAAAACTGCAAGCAGTACTCCAGTTGTGGCCTAACCAGCGTTTTATACAGTTCCAGCATAACCTCCCTGCTCTTGTATTCTATGCCTCGACTAATAAAGGCAAGTATCCCATATGCCTTCTTAACCACCTTATCTACCTGCCCTGCTACCTTCAAGGATCTGTGGATATACACACCAATGTCCCTCTGATCTTCAGTACTTTCCAGGGTCCTACCACTCATACCATCCCTTGCCTTGTTAGCCCTCCCCAAGTGCATTACCTCACACTTTTCCAGGTCGAATTCCATTTGCCACTGCTCTGCCCACCTGACCAGTCCATTGATATCCTCCTGCAGTTTACGGTTATCCTTCTCACTATTTACCACCCTACCAAATTTCATGTCACTTGCCAGCTTCTTGATCATACCCCCTACATTTGAGTCCATATCATTTACATACACCACAAACAGCAAGGGCCCCAGCACTGAGCCCTGCAGAACCCCACTGGAAACAGATTTCCAGTCACAGAAACATCCCTCTATCATCACCCTCTGCTTCCTGCCTTGCAGCCAATTTTGGATCCAATGTGCCATTTTGCCTTGGATCCCATGGGCTCTTACTTTCTTGACCAGTCTGCCATGAGGGACCTTATCAAAAGCCTTGCTAAAGTCCATGTAGACCACATCAAATGCATTACCTTCATCAACACACCTGGTTACCTTCTCAAAAAATTCGATCAAATTTGTCAAACACGACCTTCCCTTAACAAATCCATGCTGAATTTCCCTGATTAATCCGTGTCTCTCCAAGTGCAGATATATTCTGTCCCTCAGAATTCTTTCTAGTAACTTCCCCACCTCTGAGGACTGGCCTGTAATTTCCTGGTCTATCCTTTACTCCCTTTTTAAATAATGGGACAATGTTAGCAGTCTTCCAGTCCTCTGGCACCTCCTGTGGCCAGAGAGGATTTGAAAATTACTGTCAGGGCCCCTGATATCTCTTCCCTTGCCTCCCTCAACTGGGATACATCTCATCCGGGCCTGCGGATTTATCCACTATTGAGGCCACTAAACCCTGTAGTAGCTCCTCTCTCCGTGTTAATTTCCTCTATTATTTCACAGTCCTCCACCCTGATGTCTATACCTGTATCGTCCTTTTCCATTGTGAAGACCAACGCAAAGTATACCCACATCTTCCGGGTCCACACACAGATTACCTCTATGGTCCCTAATTGGCCCTACTCTTTCCCTAGTTATTCTCTTGCTCTCTGTATCTTTTAAAAACCCCTTTGGGTTTTCCTTTATTCTACCCACCAATGCTTTCTCATGCACTCTCTTAGCTTTCCCAATTTCCTTTTTTAAGTTCCCTCCTGCACTTTTTATACTCCTCCAGGAACTCTATTGAGTAGGACCCTCAGTATCTGCCATAAGCTTCTCTTTTTTTCTTAATCCTAACGTTTATGTCCTTTGACAGCCAGGGTTCTTTGGACTTGGTTCCGCCCCCACCCCCCCTTTGTCTTTACGGGAACATATTTGCCCTGTACACTTGCTATTTGATGCCACATCTGGTCAAATGCTGCCCTGATTTCAAAAGCAGTAACTCTCAACCCACCTTCAAAATCCAGCTCTTTTGTCTATGTTTGGACCAAGGGTACACTGAGATCTGGAGCCAAGTGGCCCTCGCAGAACTCGAACTGAGCATTGATGAGCAAGTTATTGGTGAATAAATGCCACTTTATTGCACTGTCAATTGCAGCTTCCATCATTTTGCTGACATTTGTAAGTAGACTAATGGAGTGGCAATTGTCTAGATTGAATTTGTCCTGTTTTTTGTGGACAGGATATCTCTTGGCAGTTTCCCACATTGCTGGGTAGATGCCAGTGCTGTAGTTGTACTGGAACAGCTTGGCTATTGACACGGCTAGTCCCAGAGCACAAATTTCTAGTATTCCAGCTAGGATATTATCAGGGCCCATATCCCTTGCTGTATGCAATGCCTTCAGTCCTTTCTTGATATTATGTGGATTGAACTGAATTGGCTGAGGACTGGCATCAGTGAGGCTGGGAGCCTCAGGAGGAAGCTAAGGTGGATCATTCACTTGGCACTTCTGGTTCAAGATGCTTGCAAATGCTTCAGCTTTGACTGTTGCACTGACCTGCCGGGCTCCGCTTTTCACTGAGGATGGGGATGCTGGCGGAGTCTTCTTTTCCCATTAATTGTTTAATTTTCCAGCATCATTCATGACTAAATGAGGCAGGACTGCAGATCTTTGATGTAATCTGTTAGTTGCAGGATCATTTAGCTCTGTCTATTGCATGCAATTGCCCTGAGTTGAAGCTGAAATAAAAACAAAAAATACTGGAAATACTCAGCAGGTCAGGCAGCATCTGTGGAGTGAAACAGAGTTAATGGCTGGTATTTTCCAGCACCCCAGCCCACGCCCCCACCCCCCAACCCCCTTGAATTCCCTGAATCTCAGTTCTTAAATAGTAAGGGCCAGTATTTAAATCTTTAGTGATTGATGCGTTGTCCAGTCTAATGTACGATTCTGTAGATTATCTTTCAATTAATAATACCTCCAAAAGCTCATCTGACACCCCCGAATATGTAGGACCCCAAAATTCCATGGTCTGTCCAGCATGCGCTGCCATTAATTTTGGCAGGAGTATGCTGAAGGGCCAGGTTTTAGGCTGTGATCCAGCTACAAGAGGAGTATAAATGGTTGAGGCCAGGGGTGGCGATATTAGCCGTTAGAATTCTCTACTCCTCACCTTCGTTGTTGATAGATCCAGAATCAGTGGCCAGTACATCTGGTGAGACCGTGTATACCAGGTTGCTGAAATGATGGAAGGGGTGTCCAGGTCAGTATCAAGGCCTGAACCCCTGAAGACAATGTCAAATTGAAAAAAAATAAAAACCATATGTGCCCTTAAAAAGGAGTTGGTGGGGAAAGGTGATCGATACTTATTGGGAGAGGTCATCTAGGCACTCTCCCCCTTTGCCAGCAAACCAAGAGGACTTTCTGGCCTCTTGGGGGGCTGGTAGGCACCCGAGATGCGCTGTCCAGGGCACATTGCTTTCATTGCTTTCTAAAGCAAGAAACTCCTTAACTCTACAAACCCTGGCACAATTAGCCAAGTAGGATCCATGGGATGGGAGCTGCAACAACATCCATGGAATTCTGGGGCCCATAAATTTAATACACAATCATGTTAAATATGATGAACACTAACACGAACTGAAAGCTACAATTTCTCTTACTGTAATTAATGACACATCTAGTTCTGGAAATGAGCGCAATTGACATATGAACATTAAAATTAGTTTGCTTTCAACTACTTTAGTGGAAGTATCAACCTGTTGGTTTTCAAATCACATCCATTTCAATAAGCCTATCTAAATAGCACCAAAAGAAATGCTTTACATTTTTCTCTACATTTCAGAAAATGCAATGTGGCATTCATATTGTTAAGATGTGCATTAACTTCAAGAATGGTGTTTCTTCCAGGTCCTAAACTAGTGTCGAATTCTCATTCCAGTCCACACTACTTCCACCATCCCTGCTAATGATGGGCAACCTCCAAATTGGAAAAGTGGCAGTAACCATTTGCCATTGCCATTCGAGTTAATTACAAAGACAGCACTTAAAACCAAGTAAGTGCGCCAAGTATTTCGGGCAGTTCAATAAATGCTAATGCTGTGCTTTCCAATTTTAAAAATCTGCTGATTTTAGGCAAAGTTAGCTCTGTAAGAAGTTTCAGTCAGCTGTTTGCACCTCATTAACATGCAATTACATTAGCAAAGATGCAACTGCTAACAATTAGGCGAGACAGTTGCTAAGTGAAATTTCCTGTTTTTAGAAAATATGTTAGTCATTTATTTTTTTGGTCTTTCTATTCACCAGGTACAGTGAGCAAATCATGCTATCAATAAAAAGCCCGTTGTGGTGGAAACTGGACACAGATAATTTGGCACAAAAGCAGAATACTGCAGATGCTGGAAACCTGAAATAAAAACCAAAAATGTTGGAAGAGCTCAGCATTTCAGGCAGCATCTGTGGAGAGAGTTAACATTTCAAGTCCCTGGCCACTCTGATGAATCTATATAAATACTTTCAGAAATTGTAGTTGCATTACCTTTGAGGCGTCAGCTGTGGCTCAGTTGGTAGCACTGAAAGCTGTGAGTTCAACTCCCAAGCTAGAACTTCAGCAAAAAAGTCAAAGTTGACACTCCTATGCAGTATTGAGGGAGAGATGCACTGCCAGAGATGCTATTTTTCAGCTCAGATTTTAAGGCTACACCTGCTCTTGCAAGTGGATGTGAAAAATCCCATAGCTCTATTTCAAGGATAGCAGTTGGGATTGCCATTGCTGAATCCATCAACATCCTGGGGGTCGCCATTGACCAGAAACTGAACTGGACTAGACATATAAATACTGTAGCTACAAGAGCAGGTCAGAGGCTGGGAATTCTGCAGCGTGTCACTCACTTCCTGATTCTCCATAGCCTGTCCACCATCTCAAGACACAGGTCAGTCGCATGATGCACTCCGCTTGCCTGGATGAGTGCAGCTCCAACAATACTCAAGAAGCTGAACACCATCCAGGACAAAAGCAGCCTGCTTGATTGGCATCTCATCCACCAGCTTAAACAGTCAGTCCCTCTGCCACCAGCGCTAAGTGACAGCAGTGTGAACCATATACCAGAGCTTCTACAGCGCCTCACCAAGGATCCTTTGACAGCACCTTCCAAACCCGTAATCTCTACCGCCTAGAATGACAAGGGCAGTGGATATATGGGAACACCACCACCTGTAAAAAAAATGATCAGGGGAGTTCTCCTCAGTGCCCTGACCAATATTTATCCCTCAATCAACATCACAAAAACAGATTATCTGGTCATTGTCACACTGCTGTTTGTGGGAGTGTAATGTTTGTAAATTGGCTGCTGCATCTCCTATGTTATAATATTGACTACACTTCAAATATAAAGTGTTTCAAGACATCCTATGGTGGTGAAAGATGCTATATAAATGCAAGTACTTTTAAGACCTCAGCTGAAGAATTGTGGGCACCATACTTCAGGAAAGATGTGAAGGCCCGAGGAAGGATATAGAGGAAGTTTACCATGACGTTACCAGGGATGAGGGTCTTCAGTCATGAGAAGAGGTTTTGAAAAATTCTCTTTGGAATGGAGGATGTAAAAAGGTGACCTAATTGGCATTTTCAAAATGATGAGTGATTTTGATAGAGTAGATAGAGAAAACTATTCCCTTTGGAGAATGAATCAATAAGCAGGGGTCAAAGAATTAAAATCAATGGCCGAAGATCGAGAGGGAAATTTTGTATTTCACTCATAGAGTTGTCAGGATTTGGAACATTCTGCCTGAAAAGGTGACAGAAGCTGATTCCACAAATAATTTTAAAAGACTGTTTGAATGTTACATGAAGATGAGGAACTTACACGGTTCTGGTCAAAAAGTGGGGATGCAGACCTAAGCACTGATCCAGGGGCAGAATGGCAGGTGGTTTCTAAAATTAAATGGCATGACAGTGGTGCCGTGCCCACTACCTACCTGGCTTACCTGCCCTCCTGTGATTTTCCCAGTGGCGGGGGAGGCATCGGTGGCCCGCTTGTTCGTAGGCCATCTGAGGCCCTTAAATTTTCTTTTATTCATTCACGGGATATGGGCTTCACTGGCTGGGCCAGCATTTACTCCCTATTCCTAGTTGCCCATGAGAAGGTGGTGGTGAGCTGCCTTCTTGAACTGCTGCAGTCCATGTGGTGTAGGTACATCCACAGTGCTGTTAGGGGGGAGTTCCAAGATTTTGACCCAGTGACAGTGAAGGAACGGCGATATATTTCCAAGTCAGGATGGTGAGTGACTTGGAGGGGAACTTCCAGGTGGTGGTGTTCCCATCTATCTGCTGTCCTTGTCCTTCTAAATGTTAGTGGCCGTGGGTTTGGAAGGTGCTGTCTAAGGAGCCTTGATGAATTTCAGCACTGCATCTTGTAGATGGTACACACTGCTGCTACTATGCATTGGTGGTGAAGGGAGTGAATGTTTGTGGATGTGATGCCAATCAAGCAGGCTGCTTTGTTCTGGATGTTGTCAAGCTTCTTGAGTATTGTTGGAGCTGCAATCATCGAGGCAAGTGGACCGTGTTCCATCACACTCCTGACTTGTACCTTGCAGATGGTGGACAGGCTTTGGGGAGTCAGGAGGTGAGTTATTCATCGCAGGATTCCTAGCCTCTGACCTGCTCTTCACAGAATCACAGAATCTTAATGGCACAGAAGGAGGCCATTTGGCCCATCATGTCTGCACCGGCTCTCCAAATGAGCATTATGACCTAGTGCCAATGCCCTGCCTTTTCCCCGTACCCCTGCACATTGTTTTTATTCAAACAATCATCTATTTCCAGACGTGAACCACTCATTGTGTGAAAAAGTTTTTTCTCACGTCACACTTGTTTCTTTTGCAAATCACTTTAAATCTGTGCCCTCTTGTTCTGTCTTGATCCTTTTATGAGTGGGAACAGCTTCTCCCTACCTACTCTGTCGAGGCCCCTCATGATTTTGAACATCTCTATCCAATCTCCTCTCAGCCTTCTTCTCTCCAAGGAGAACAGTCCCAATCTTTCCAATCTATCCTTATCGCTGAAGTTTCTCATCCCTGGAACCATTCTTGTAAACATCTTCTGCACTCTCTCCAATGTGCTCACATTCTTCCTATAATATGGTGCCCAGAACTGTACATAATATTCCAGCTGAGGTCTAATGAGTATCTTATATAAGTTCAGCATAACCTCCTTGTACTTGCTCTTGTACTCTATGCCACCATTAACAAAGCCCAGGATACTATATGCTTTATTAACTGCACTCTCCACCTGTCCTGCCACCCTTGATGATCTATTCTCATATACAACAAAGTCTTTCTGCTCCTGCACCCCCTTCAAAATTTCACCCCTTATTTTATATTGTTTGTCCATGTTCTTCCTGCCAAAATGCATCACCTCACACTTCTCTACATTGAACTGCATCTTTCACCTGTCTGCCCACTCCACCAACTTGTCTGTGTCCTCTCAAAGTTCCACACCGTCCTCTTCGCAGTTCATGGCTCTCCCAGGCTTCAGATCATCCGAAAACTTGGAAATTGTCCCCTGCACACCAAGATCTAACTTATTAATATATATCAAGGGGAGAATTTTCTCCCCATCGGGGGTTTGGACGGGAGCGGGCGCATAGCCGATCGCTGCCCGCGATTGGCTGTGCACTGCCATTTTACGTGGGTGGGCCAATTAAGGCCTGCCCAGCATGATGCGCACCCAGAAGCACTGTGCGCTCCCTGTTCGGGCAGGGGGAGGAGGCTGAGTCGGGGCCTGCGATCTTTCGCGCATGCACGCAAAAGACTGCAGAAATCTCCCTGAGGCACAGAGCTGCCTCAGGGAGATTTGTTTGATTTTTGAAAATTTTAATAAAGAAAAAAAATATGAGCTGGGACATGTCAATGAATTTTATTAAAAATTTTTATTAAACTTTAAAAACCTTCATGAAACCTCATCCCATCCGTGGATGAGGTTTCATGATCAATGCAGAGGCTGCCTGGGCTCTTCGCCTGCCCGCCAACCTTAACCTCAGTTAATTAGCTTAATTGGTGTTTAAATGGCCTTAAAAGGCCTTTGACAGTTCGGCGGGCACGCTGCCGATTCCGGTGCGCACCTGCCGAGTCCAAGGTCTGAATGACACACGGTGACGTCGGGATGCACGCCTAATGTCACCGCATGTCATTTTACATGTCGGCGAGTGGGCCCTGCCCCCGATCGTCGACCCAAAAATTCTGGCCCAGGAAAAGCAAGGGTCCCAATACCAACCCCTGGGGAACTCCACTACTAACCTTCCTCCAGCCCAAATAATATCCATTGACCATTGCTCTCTGCTTCCTATTTTTCAGCCAATTTTGTATCCATGTTGCTACTGTCCCTTTTATTCCATGAGCAATAACTTTTCTCACAAGTCTGTTGTGTGGTAATGTGTCAAATGCCTTTTGAAAGTCCATGTAAACCAAATCAACAGCATTATCCTCATCGACCTTTTCTGTTACCTCTTTAAAAAACTCTAGCAAGTTAGTTAAACACGATTTCCCCTTTAGAAATTGATACTGGCTCTTCCTTATCAACCCATATTTTTCCATGTGACTACTAATTCTATGAATAATTGTTTCTAGAATCTTGCCCACCACTGAAGATAAACTCACTGGTCTGTAATTGCTGGGCTTATCCTGACAACCCTTTTTTGAACAAGGGCTCAATGTTTGCAATTTTCCAGTCCTCTGGCACCACCTGAGTCTAGGGAAGACTGAAAGATCATGGCCAGTGCTCCTGAAATTTCTACTCCCGCTTCCTTCAATATCCTTGAATGCATCTCATCTGGTCCCGGTGTCTTGTCAACTTTAAGTACCGACAGTATATTCAACACTTCCTCCTTATCAATTTTGAACCCTTCTAGTGACAGAGTTTCCTTGTCTGTCACTATGGCCTGGTAGTGTCTACCTCCTTGGTAAAGGTGATACAAAATATTCATTTAATACCTCAGCCATGTCCACGCCCTTTGTCCATGTAAATTCCCTTTTAGGTCCCTAATCAGCCCTACTCCTCCTTTTATCACCCTTTTACTATTTATATGCCTTTGGAATTCCCCTTTATGTTGGCTGTCAGTCTTTTCTCATAATCCCTCTTTGCTTCTCTAAAATGCTTTTTCACCTCCTCTCTGGACATTCTGTCTTCCTCTTGGCTCCCAATTGTATTTTCTACCTGGTACCTCTCAGAAGTGCACTTTTTCTTCTTTACTTTAATTTCAATCTCCTTTTTCATCTAGCTCTGGATTTGTTTGTCCTACCTTTCCCTGTCGATGGAATATACCTTGACTGTGCCCGAACCAATTCTTTTTTGATGGTAGCCCATTGTTCAGCTACAGTTTTTCCTGCTAATCCTTCGTTCCAGTCTATTTGGCCCAGCTCCATTCTTGCCCCATTGAATTTGGCTCTTGTCCAGTTAATTATTTGTACTCTGGATTGCCTATTGTCCTTTTCTATCATCATCCTAAAATGGACAATACAATGATCACTGTCTCCTAAATACTTTCCCACTGACAAAATTGGCCTGCCTCATTTCCAAGAACCAGGTCCAACAGTCCGTTTTTTCTTGTTGGATTGGACACCTATTGCTGTAGAAAATTCTCCTGAACACAATCTAGGAACTTTTGCCCCTCTCCACCCTTTACACTACCACTGTCCCAGTCTACATTAGATAATTAAAGTCCCCCATTATAACTACTCTATAATGCCTGCATCTCTGTAATTTCCCTACAGATTTGTTTTTCTGCATCCTTCTCACTATTTGGCGGTCTATAGACTACACCGAGCAATGTAATTGCACCCTTTTTGTTCCTTAGCTCTAGCCAAATTGATTCTGTCCTTGAACCCTCTGGGACATCCTCTTTCTCCAGCACTGCAATGCTCTCCTTAACCAATACTGCCACCCTTCCTCCTTTCCTATTTCTCCTGAACACCTTGTACCCAGGAATATTTAACACCCTGTTCTGATCTTCCTTGAGCCAGGTCTCTGTTATCGCCACAACATCATATTTCCACATGGCAACCTGCACCTGGAAATCCACAATCTTATTTACTATACTCCGTGCATTCACATATATGCATTGTAACCCTGATTTAGATTTTGTTACTTTCTCCCTTACCCCGACTTTACCTATTAACTTACTACTCTCTACACTAGCGCTATCTGTTTCTCCCAGTATTTTGTGCACTCTGGTATTTCTCTCTAATATTTTCTCTAGGTTCCCACACCTCTGCCGAGTTAATTTAAAGCCCTCCCAACAGCACTAGCAAAATGCCCCGCAAGGAACTCAGTCCCAGCTCCGTTCAGGTGCAACCTGTCCGGCTTCTACAGGTGCCATCTCCCCCAGAGCCAGTCCCAATGTCCCAGGAATCTAAAGCTCTCCCTCCTGCACCATCTTTCCAGCCACGTATTCATCTGCCTTATCCTCTTATTTCTGTACTCACTGCCATGTGGTACTGGGAGCAATCCGGAGATTACTACATTAGAGGTCCTGCTTGCTAATTTTCTACCTAGCTCCCTAAATTCTGATGCAGGACCACATCCCCTTCCTACCTAAGTCATTGGTACCAATGTGGACCACAACCTCTGGCTAATCACCCTCCCGCAGAAGAATGTCCTGCAGCTGCTCTGTGACGTCCTTGACCCTGGCACCAGGGATGCAACATACCATCCTGGAGTCACATCTACAGCCACAGAAATGCCTGTCTGTTCCCCTAACCAATGAATCCCCTATCACTAAAGCACTTCCTTTCTTCTTTCTCCCCTCCCGTACAGCCGAGCCGCTCGTGGTGCCACAAACTTGGCTCTGACTGCACTCGTCTGAGGAACCAGTGCCCTCACCAGCTTCCAAAACGAAAAACCGATTTGTGAGCGGGACCCCAGGAGGCTCCTGCACTACCTGCCTACTTTTCTTGGACTGCCTGGTGGTCACCCATTCCCTCTCTGTCTCCAGGCCCTTAAGCTGCCATGTGATCACCTCTCTGAACATGCTATCCATTTCGCTCTCAGCCTCACAGATGCGCCACAGTGACTGCAGCTGCCGCTTGAGCTCTGAAGCCCGGAGCTCAAGTTTCTGCAGCTGAGAGCACTTCCTGCATATGTGGTCGTCTGGGACACCGGTAGCGTACATGACTTCGCACATATTACAGGACACACAGTCCACTTGACTGAACTGCCTTGCCTTGCCTTAACTCTACTTCCCTTACATTAACTTTATTCTACTTTGGATTATTTATATTACTTTATTATATTGTCCTTAAATTGGTCCTCACCAGTTCCTACTTATCAAGGCCACCGCTCTTCTTTCTGAGGAAAGGTAGAAAAAGAAAGGTGCACTTCCTCCCTTCTCACCGAACTCTCCCAGTCACCAAACTCCATCTGACACTCTCTGCTGCAGCCAAACACAGCACTCCAGCGCAGACAAAGTCAGCACTATAAGATAGCCTACTTTTATACTCTGCGAACCTAGCCTCTAAAAACCTGATTAAGCCAGTTATCTAATTAATTAGTTGCAGCTACAAGCAGAGCCTGCATGAGCCCTGTTTTGAGGCTGGACTAAAACTCACCTTCTTCCAACCCTAACAGCAACTTTTTAGTTAATTGCTAAATTAAAGAAAGACTAGACTTTAGATAGAATTTAACCCTTAATTTAACCCTTAAACTCCCTCAATCACCAAGCCACCACTGAAGCTCTCTACTGCAGCCAAACACAGTACCTCAGTGCAGACAACAGTATTTATATGGCTAGTCCAATTCAGTTTCTGGTCAATGCTAACCCCCAAGGATGTTGCTAGTGGGGATTGAGCAATGGTAATGCCATTGAACGTTAAGGGGTGATGGTTAGATTCTCTCTTTTTGGAGATGGTCATTGTGTGGCACTTGTGTGGTGCGAATGTTACTTGCCACTTGTCAGCCCAAGGCTGAACATTGTCTCAGTCTTGCTGCATTTGGACATGGACTGCTTGAGTATCTGAGGAGTCACAAATGGCACTGAACATTGTGCAATCATCAGTGAACATCCCCTCTCTGACCTTATGATGGGAGGAAGGTCACTGATGAAGCAGCTGAAGGTGGTTGGGCCTAGGACACCACCCTGAGGAACTCCTGCAGTGATGTCCTGGAGCTAAGATGACTGACCTCCAACAACCACAACCATCTTCCTTTATGTTGGATATGACTTCAACCAGTGGGGAGTTTTCCCCCTGATTCCCATTGACTCTAGTTTTGCTGGGGCTCCTTGATGCCACACTCGGTCAAACGTGGCCTTGATGTCAAGGGCAGTCACTCTCACCTCACATCAAGAGCTCAACTCTTTTGTCCATGTTTGAACCAAGGTCAATTAATGACCACTTAAGCGCTTCTGTCTGCGGCCACTGGGATTTTACCTGTGGTGGGGGCGGCCAGCACCATTTGTCCAGCCTGTCACAACGTGAAATCTGGCGAACTAGTGGCTGGGCAACGGGGGGAGGGTGACTTCTTTATGGGCTCCCAGTGCCCAATTCTCCCACCAAGACTTCTCCTCCCCCCACCACCCTGACGATCCCTGCTCCCAATTCGTTGGGGCCTGACAACCTGGACCTGGCAAAACCCGGCACTTACCTATAAATGCATGCTCTATTGCTGTTTCTTGCTCGGGGACTGTCTGCAGTCCATCAGTGGCCACCACTCCTGGCAGAGCTACTAGAACAAGAGAGCTGCTGGCCATTTGATTCCCCAGCACCTCTCAGAGGCAGGACTTCTTCCACGATGGGGGAGGAAAGCCCTGCACCTCAAGCTGGTTAATGGCCTGACAACTGTTAAATGGCTGTAGGGTGAGCTGGCCGAACTTAGGTGGACATGCCCCCAACTTTTACACCTGGGGGGCGCGGTGTGGGTCCCCGCATAAAATTCAGCTTTATGATCTGTGGGGACAAAATTGGATATTCCAAAAAATGGGACTGCAATGCGAATTAATCCACACCTGTTTCTTCCAATGCAGGCTGCACACTAGCTTCTTGCATCATGTAGCTTCATTTAAATGATGTCTGCGTGCAGCCCAGTGCTGGTTGTGCTGCTGAGTGGCTGTACTCCTCATCAAGGACCCAAGTTTGCACAAGGCTTGCATCATTTAGAACCAGCCTGCACTGCTTAGAGCCAGCCTGCACCTCTTAAATGGAAGGTGCATTCTCGCTGGAGCAGGGACTGGAACCGGCAGGGCAAGGGGGTCTGACCTGCCGGAAGAGTGACTTATGTCACAACAGGGCCAGGAGCATGCTCCTAGTATCTCAGGTTCAGTACACGAGGCCACTTTGTAGGAGGTGGACAGGAGGGAAGATGCCCTCTATCCACAGGGGGGGCCAGGAGGCCCTCCAGACAAACCTTTAGAAGGAAATGGAAGTAGATATCCATCGTTATCAACGCAAGCACTGTAGCTCTGCAGACCTCGATGCAGTGCTGCAAGAGGTTGAAGAACCTCATATGAGTTGTCAAGATCAGTGAATTCGAATTCAAATGCCATAACCTTACACTGAACCACATAGCCTAAGACACTGCTTAATTTATCACTCCCTCTTCCCTCACCTACCAACAATCTCTATCAATTGGGACTCATACCCCACCTTACCCTCACACACTGAGTATTGCTACAAGACTCACACCCCACATCTCACAATTTGCACACACTGCCAGTTATTCAACCATGACAGGCACGTCACCAAACACATTGCACCATACTCACTGTTATAGTCTCTTGTCGGACATGGAGTATAACCACAGGTAGCAGCACCTAACTGGTGGGGGACAGGCACAATTGCATGTCCTTACCCTGATGGAGGAGGCAGTACTCACCACCATTGGAGTGGCCATGAGCCGTGGCCAGTAGCAACAGTGAAACCATTGAAGATGAGGATAGGTTCCTGCCTAGTTCTTGCTCTCACATCCCACTTCCCCCTCATCCCATAATCTCTTCTGAATTACAAGCTGAAAGATGGAGTAAACATGCACTTGTTTTCCTCATCTCCCCCAACCAAAGAATTATTTTTTGTGCCTTTCTCCTTTCATTTACCCAAGAACTGCAACCTTGCCAGGCCGTGGTGCAGGAAAATGAAATGGTAGAGGAAGAAGACAGTAATGAAGAAGAAACACTGTCACTCAATCTAACACACATAGTCACTCACTCAAATCATGACACTGCACATACTTTAGCTTAGATGTGGGATCTGCACGTGGTGAGTCAACGGGCACAAGTAGTCTGCAACCAGGGCAGAGGGAAAAGGTAGTGCAGGTACCAGCTTGGCGGAGAATGAGGTCATACATAGGCCCTGCAGACGGATGAAAGGTCACAGACCTGAAACGTTAACTATCTTTCTCTCTGACACTTGTGCCAGACCTGCTGAGTAATTACAGCATTTTCTGTTTTTATTTCAGAACGGGATGTGTTTGTTGCTTCTGCCCTGCTTCCTCCTCTTCCTCTTCTTCCTCCTCGCACACTTTAAAGACATCACCAAAATGGCATCCAACTCGGCCCATACCAGCAGAATGTATTTGTGGACACCATTTTGGACCTGAAACGTCACCCACAGACCTGTAAATACAGACACAATGCATCTGAATTTTGCAGCTTCCAATTCTAATAAATGCACTGTTTAAAAAAACAAGTATTTTCTCAGTATACCAAATTTCACAAATATTATAACAAAAATTTATAATTGAACTGTACTGCATAGACCAAATCACATCAGCCAGATTATGACTTCCTAGCTGTTTTAAGAAAAAGTAATTTCAATTATAACATCTTTCAATATTAAATGAACAAATTGAATTCAGCAGCTTTTAACTAAAGTATTTGATAAGCTTCAGTTTAGTGTATGGATTTTTATACTGAGGACTAAAAATTATTGCACTTAATATTAAATTAATATGCATCTTTCCTTCTTTGCAACATAATTACCTTGATACTTAGTGTTATTGAAAAGTTCTGCTTCAATAATGTTTCAATTCAAAGCTTTCATTCATCGAACATCCCCAGGCTTAGATATGTGTGCAATCCTTCCGGTATTTACATTTTTTCTTGCTTGCTTTTCATGTTCTCACTCATCTACAATTTAAAAAAAATGTAACTACATAAAATTATCTACTGGAAAATTATCACTGAAAGCAGCAGTGGTAATACTTACTCTTTCTCAGACACTGATTAAATTACATGGCCTAGTCTGGAAGAGCGATCAGCTTATTTTACTTACTGTTTTTTGTTTGCTTTTATAGTGTTGCTGCAAAGTGACTAATCACACTCATAATGCAGAAACACATAGCTCTGTACTAGTGGCAACAGCCCTGTTAGTGGAAGATACTGCATTTGGACAAGAAGCTGGGGGAGCCATTTGCAAGAGAAAGATATCAACAACTTAGTGTTTCTTTGAAATTCGAACTGAATGTTTAGATGTGCACATCAACGGCTAGGTTTTCCCGGCCTGGTGGAGAAGGGGTTTGGAGGCAGAGTGGGGAGGTCAGGACAATAGTGGGGAACCGCGTTGGGATGGCGCCCTGACACATTACCCCACTGGGAGACTTTCCTGCCAAGGGAAGGGGGTTGGCTGGGAACCGGGTCAGCTGCCTTCACAGACATGGGCAGACAATAGCCCCACTGAAGGACTATTTTGCTGCAGCTCAGGTATTTTATTGATATCAGGACCACGAGGATGAAAAGCCACAGCCCTGTCAGTGAATAGGCCTGCGCTGCAATTTCCCACCACCACAATATCCCTATTGGCTTTGGCTGTCTTCAGTGCAGCCCTTTAGCATGGGCTGGAAAGGGAGCCTTTATTCTGAGGTGCCTTCATGATCCCGACCTGCCATACCCATCTTTCCCAGTGGGACAGCCAGGGCAGTGGCTTTTCATCCTCACAGCCCTGATGTTGGGGCTCGGGGCCTATGGCCTGTCGTGGGAAGAGGACATTGATTGAGCTGACAGCCTCTGCACATGACAGGGGGCCTCTCTGACATCGGTAAAATACCAGAGCTTGCGCAAAATAGTCCCTAAGTGGGGCTATTGTCTGCCCACCTCTTTGGAGTGGGCAGCTGACCCGGTTTCCAGCTACCCCCCCCTCCCCCGAGCCCCTGCCGGACAAGTCCCCCAGTGGCGGAAATCTGCCAGGGTGCTGTCCCGACGCAGCTCCCCACTATTTTCCTGGCCTTCCCACCCTGCCTCCAACCCCTTCTCCACCAAGCCAGGAAAACCTAGCCGTAGATGAGCTGCCGGCCCTCTGATTGAGATGGCAGCATCAGGAGCCCGCAGGATGGTGAACACAGGGGCGGCCAATTAGGAAGCCGCCTCCCAGAAGATTGTGCTGCAGGTCTAGCAACTGGCAAGCGAAGGCCCGGAAAGCCCATTTGGTCCCGATGTCAGGGTTCCAGAGTCTGTGGGAGAATCCAGCTCTGACTGTGGAGCCCCTCCTAGTGGGAGTACGTGAAGGCACACTCCCGATGTAAATGACACTTCTGCAATTGTCATATTTGTGCCCCTTGATGGAAGCATGATTTTGTACAGTTAACGGAATAATACCATGGATCAAAGATTAAGTTGAGAAAGGATTAGTCAGCAGCAGAAAATCTAACAGATTGTCCTGTAAATCACGTCACTAATTCTGTTCAACAGTAACACTCTGGGAGTAAAATCTTGCCTCCAGTGCATGACTAGATGGAAGATGCTATTTGGTACTTGAGTAAACTAATAAGCATCAAAGAAATTGGAGTTTCAAGGGAAAGGGAAGAAGCAAACTCAAAGGAAGTAAAATGGTTGGAACTAATTTACATAACCATTGGGACTTCTCCAGTGTTTAAGACATTGTCTTTCTTAGAAAATGCCCTGTGATGAAAGTAAACATGCTAAGAATTTTGTACTTTCATTAAAATATCTGAGTGCTAATAAGGTGGGTTTGATAATGTATCAATCTGGTACCTATAAGCTTCAGCTTGCCCACCCTTCCACCCCCACATAGCAAGTGTCACATCAATTTGTTTTTTAAATAGTCATGTTAAATGGAACAAAATTAATCTTTACTTCAAACTTCAAAAGTAATTCAATGCCTAAAAAACATCACTTGGGATTGCAGTGAAATTGCATCAAAAATGCAGACAGAAGGAAAACGGCATGAAACTAGATAGAAGTGTTGAGTAAAAGGCCCCCCAGTCCTTTGTAAAGAGGAATATATTGCTGTTCTTTGATTCTTTTAAAGGTCACTTGCATAACCACACCAAAGGCACACAGTGAAAATGCAGTACTTACACTGCAGTCACATCTGGAGGAATGAAACACAAGCTTCAGCCTCTTAATGTGGGAAAACTCATAGTTCATCCCTCATTGAAACTAATTAGAAATATTGAATGCTGGACCAGTCATTGATCTGAAACGTCAACACTGTTTCTCTCTTGACCCATGCAGCTTGACCCCTGATTTCCAGCATTTTCTGTTTTTATTTCAGATTTCCAAGATCCACAGTATTTTGCTTTTGTATCAAAAATAAATGGTTGGACTGGATCATGAGTTGCAATTGTGTAACAAGGATAAACTTTGCTTAAACGTATCATTTGCACTTAATATTAACGTTACCGTGCTGAATGCACAGCAACAAATTATTGGAACTCTCTGACCCAATCAGCAACAGTTTCTTTATTTTGATGAAATTGTTAAGGGATCTAAACTTACCCTGTTGTCGGGCGGATATTGGATGCTACAAGTCCCGACAGACTCCGAAGGTTTACGCACATGTGCAGATCGGAAGCGGGCTGCGTGTGCCAAGTCCAACGTTCTTCTGGCCAAGGACAAATGCCCATCCAGAAGGAAAAAACAGTTCGGACCAATACTCTTATTTCCCAGTTTTTACTGGTGCTCCATTTTAATGTATACCAGACAAGTCCAGACCAGTATTCTTATTTTTCAGTTTTCACTGTTTTTTTTTCCATTCTGGGCAGTGTGCCAGCGTGAAGGAAAGAAAAGAAAACGGCAACAAAAGCCCGATCATGGGTCCCAGGAGTTGGGCATCACAAGAGAAGAGTTACGGGACAGGGAACAGGGAGAGGTCCCAAAGGGGGAACCCAGTGAGGGAACCCAGGGAGAGGTCACAGAGAGAGAGAGAGAGAGAGAGAGAACTGGGGAAGGAGCCATCGGGAGGAAGAGACCACAGGTAGGAACCACTGGGAAGAGGAACAAAGAAAGAGGCTCCAACCAGTAAGAGTGCTGCAGTAGTCAGGCTTTAAGTAGTGAGGGCTTGGGAGAAGCCTTGGAGAGTTGAAAAGGCAGCAGAAGGTTGGTGTCGCTGTGCTGAGGGCCTTTGGGGATAACGGTACCCCTTTGGAACAGTGGTGTTCTGCTCATCGTGGCTGAAGAGCTCAAATTGTGCTTGTCAGTTGGTGCTGGAGTGCAGGGGAACAGAGTCTTGGGAGACGAGATTGAAACCTCGCAAGGTAAGCTGTCATTGAAGGAGTCGAGTAGGAGCGGCTTTTGGAGAGAATTCCAAAGTGACATCTTCAAAGGAGAAAACTGGAATCTCTCGTGAGAGAGATAGCAATTCAATGAGACTGGTTGACTCACAGATAAAAGCAAAGTACTGCGGATGCTGGAAATCTGAAATAAAAACAGAAGATTCTGGAACACCTCAGCAGAAGAGTCATACAGACTGGAAATGTTAACTCTGTTTCCCTCTTCACAGATGCTGCCAGACCTGTTGAGTTTTTCCAGCATTTTCTGTTTTTATTATGGTTGATTCAGAGTTTACTAATATCTGGATGGGTCGCTGAGAAACCTGTGGAATCTGTCTTGGTTGCATTTGCTATTTAATGTGAGGTGTGGGTGTTAGGCCACAGTTTGCCTATTAATTCACATTTACATCACGTTAATCCTGAATGTTAGAGTAAACAATAGACATTGTAATTTGCTTTATCTTTCTGACCTTGTATAGCAAAGTTTATTTTGTTTGTTCAAAAACCATGGAATCTTGTGGCTTTATTCTCTTAGTAAGTACCTTGGATCTCAAACTTTGTCAACTTTAAACAATAAGTTACTGATCCCTAACTGGATGGTAGCAATGACTTGGGTGTCCTGTTCAGGATCATAACAGAAATCTAGTTAGACAATTATATTGACCATGATTTTAACCACTGCCCCCACTCACCACCCCCTGACCTACTCCCCCACTTTTCTCCCAAACTAATAAGCAGGAATGAATTGGATGACAGGGTAAAATTTGGAAACAATGTACCATAAATTGCAGAGTATAAGTTGACCTGGCAAAAAAGACAACCCCATTTTTCTGGCCCTAAAAATGATGTTTTTGCATATAAGTCAATACCTTTTTCAGCCCCGACATACTATATTCACATTTGTAGTCAGCCTCAATTTTTCCACTCCACAACTGCAAGCTTCACTTAGCAGCACCTTATAACTGAGTGCAAGGAGTCAATACAGGCTGTGTTGCAAAGATGCGTGAGAGTTTACGACATGCCCACTCGAAATGGCAATCACTTACATGCACGCCGGCAGTTTACATTTACTCAGAATGGAATCGTCCCAGATAAACGTGATGGGGGGGGCAGGTGGGGGATGCGGGAGAAAGGACGTTTTGTCTGCTGGCCACAATGGCGGCTTTTCACACTGTATTGTCTGCCTTCCACCTCATTAATTATGCAGCCACAAGAAGCACGCCGTGTCGCTGGCAGGAGCCTCTGAATCGACCGCCATGCCGTTACCACACCATTTCTACACTCCGGGTGCCATATCGAAACTGCAGCCGTGCACACAGTTCTCAATGCTTGCAGGCCAGGGCTGCATCAGTGAAGACATGATGCTGAAAGCCAAGAGGAGTTCAGTGACCTGTCACTATAACGCCTTTTGGAGGTCCACGTTGATGTCCTCTATCTCTGCTCTGGCCACAGGAGATCCAGCAATCTCACCGCTCTGGCTTGGGAGGATTTGGCTGTGGTGATCAATGAGAACAGTGCACAGAAGGTGTTGGCCATCTAGTGCAGAAAGAGGATGAATGATTCCATTTATTCCGCCAGGGTAAAGCAACCACTTCATCACTCTAAACTCACACACTCACAAGCCCATCACACATTCATTGGCATCTCACTCACTGCCAGCTCAAGGGACATCACCACTCATTCTCTCACACACACCCTCACATCTCCATCTAGCCTCGTTTCCTCTGGAGATTGCCTCCTCAGCCTCTTGAGGTCACTTGTACAGGTCAAGATGTGTCCCCACACACACCCTGGGATAGCCCCCTTCCCCAGTACAGCTCTCATCCTGCAGCCTCTCCCCTTGCCTGAGGCCACTTTCACCCCCTTTCTCAAGCAAGTCCTAGCCCTGCAGTTATTGAAAAGCCACACCTGGCTTATTGCTGGTCTGGTAGGCAGAGACCTGACCGTGAGCCCCCGCTAATAGTGATGTGGTGCTGCCTGAGAAGTTTGGTGTTGATGACCGTGAGTGCTCCCGAAGCAAGGTAGGCAAAGAAACCTCAAATTCCCGATCGGGGTGCAGCTCGCCAGGTCCACGTCGCTTATGTACAGTCATGCAATCATGCCACGTGCCTGGATGATCCAGCATGGGGGGATTAATCCGGCAGGCAGAGTTTATAAGTATATCAAGATATGTAAAATAACATTCCTGATGTCCGGCGGTGGAGTGGACGATCATCAACTAGTTTCACAAAGTCATGAAATCGATTTTTGGTTTTCCAGCCGTATTGTCCGCTCATTCTCGTCATGACGCCAGAGGCCAATGCGAATGGAAAATTCTGGCCTCAGTGATTGGGGCAGAGTGGATTTTAGTAAAATAAGGCAAGATCTGGCCAAGGTAGACTGGGAACCGCTACTTGTGGGGAAATCTACAGAGGAGCAGTGGGGGTCATTCAAAAAGAAAATGGGGAGGGTACAGGCTCAACATGTTCCCTCCAGGGTGATAGGGAAGAGTAACAAGCACAGGGAACCATGGATGACCAGAGATATTCAGGATACAATGAGAAGGAAAAGAGAGGCTTTTAGCAGGTACAAGGGAAGCAAATCAGGGGAGGCATTAGGGGTGTACAGAAAGTGCAGGGCGGAGTTTAAGAAAGCAATTAGGGGAGCAAAGAGGGGATATGAGAAAGCTTTGGCTGGTAAAAGTAGGGAAAATCCCAAGATATTCTATAAGTATATCAATGGGAAGAAGATAACCAGGGAAAGAGTAGGGCCCATAAGGGACCAAGGGGGCAATCTATGGGTGGAGACAGAGGACATCGGTAGAGTATTAAATGAATACTTCACATCCGTCTTCACCCAAGAGAATGAGGATGAAGGTATCGAACTCGGGGAGAGAGACTGCGAGGTTCTTGAGCAAATTGATATTGGGGGTGACAAGGTATTGGAGGTGTTGGCAGGCTTAAAAGTGGACAAATCTCCAGGCCCGAATGATATATGTCCCAGACTGCTGAGGGAGGCAAGGGAGGAGATCGCAGGGGCTCTGACCCAAATTTTTAATTCCTCTCTGGCCACGGGGGAGGTGCCAGAGGACTGGAGAACAGCTAATGTCATTCTGTTATTTAAGAAAGGTTGTAGAGATAAGCCAGGGAACTACAGGCCAGTGAGTCTCACGTCAGTGGGAGGGAAACTATTGGAGAAAGTTCTGAAGGAGAGTATCTATCTCCACTTGGAGAGGCAAGGTTTGATCAGGGATAGTCAGCATGGCTTTGTCAGAGGAAGGTCATGCCTAACAAATTTGATTGAATTTTTTGAGGAGGTGACCAGGTGTGTAGATGAGGGTAGTGCAGTTGATGTGGTTTATATGGATATCAGCAAAGCCTTTGACAAGGTCCCACATGGGAGACTTATAAAGAAGGCAAATGCACATGGGGTGCAGGGTAATTTGATGAGGTGGATTCAAAACTGGCTTAGTTGTAGGAGACAGAGGGTGATGACAGGAGGATGCTTTAGTGACTGGAAGCCAGTGTCCAGTGGCATACCACAGGGATCTGTGCTGGGTCCCCTATTATTTGTCATTTATATAAACGACATAGATGACTATATGGGGGGGAGGATTACCAAGTTTGCGGATGACACAAAGATTGGCTGGGTGGTTAACAGTGAAGTTGAGTGTTTTGGGCTACAGGAAGATATAGACAGGATGGTCAAATGGGCAGATAAGAGGCAGATGGAATTTAACCCTGAAAAGTGTGAGGTGATACACTTTGGAAGGAGTAATTTGACAAGGAAGTATTCAATGAATGGCATGACATTAGGAAGTTCTGAGGAACAAAGGGACCTTGGCGTTTGTGTCCATAGATCTCTGATGGTGGAGGGGCAGGTTAGTGGGGTGGTGAAAAAGGCATATGGGACACTTACCTTTATCAATCGAGGCATAGATTACAAAAGTACGGAGGTCATGTTGGAGCTGTGTAGAACCTTGGTGAGGCCACAGCTGGAGTACTGTGTGGAGTTCTGGTCGCCACATTATAGGAAAGATGTGATTGCACTGGAGGGGGTGCAGAGGAGATTCACCAGCACGTTACCTGGGATGAAACATTTAAGTTATGAAGAGAGGTTGGATAGACTTGGGTTGTTTTCATTAGAGCAGAGAAGACTGAGGGGGCGACCTGATCGAGGTGTACAAGATTATGAGGGGCATGGACAGGGTGGATAGGGAACAGCTGTTCCCCTTAGTTGAAGGATCAATCACGAGGGGACACAAGTTCAAGGTGAGGGGCAGGAGGTTTAGGGGGGATGTGAGGAAAAACCTTTTTACCCAGAGGGTGGTGACGGTCTGGAATGTACTGCTTGGGAGGGTGGTGGAGGCGGGTTGCCTCACATCCTTTAAAAAGTACCTGTATGAGCAATTGGCACATCATAACATTCAAGGCTATGGGCCAAGTGCTGGTAAATGGGGTTAGGTAGGTAGGTCAGGTGTTTCTCGTGTCGGTGCAGACTCGATGGGCCAAAGGGCCTCTTCTGCACTGTGTGATGCTGTGATTCTGTGTATAAGTCAACTCCTGTTGTTTGGTGGAATTTTCAAGGCTTCAAAGATTGACTGCTTTGCCCACATCTGCAGTATCTGTCACAATCCACAATGATATTAATGCCAGTGATTATCAGGGTCATAAGGCTCATGGATATGTTGAAAACTGGGTCCCATGATTAAATTAAGTCCCCAAATTGAATTTAACTACTGCAGTAATGGGTGCACTGATCAGCAAAGTCACCAGGGAATGTTGATGATACTGGTCACAGGTTGATGGTGTATTTGAAGTAATAATAAGCTGATTGGGAAATGATCCTTTTTTAAAAATTCATTCACGGGGTGTGGGCTTTGCTGGCCTGAGCCAGCATTTATTGCCCATCCCTAGTTGCCCTTGAGAAGGTGGTGGTGAGCTGCCTTCTTGAGCTGCTGCAGTCCATGTGGTGTAGGTACATCCACAGTGCTGTTAGGGAAGGCGTTCCAGGACTTTGACCCAGTGACGGTGAAGGAACGGCAATATATTTCCAAGTCAGGATGGTGAGTAACTTGGAGGGGAACTTCCAGTTGGTGGTGTTCCCATTTATCTGCTGTCCTTGTCCTTCTAGATGGTATTGGTTGTGGGTTTGGAAGGTGCTGTTGAAGGAGTCTTGGTGAATTCCTGTAGTGCATCTTGTAGATAATACACACTGCTGCTATTGTGTGTCAGTAGTGGAAGGAGTGAATGTTTGTGGATGTGGTGCCAATCAAGCAGGCTGCTTTGTCCTTGATGGTGTCAGGCTTCTTGAGTGTTGTGGGAGCTGCATTCATCCAGGCAAGTGGGGAGTATTCCATCACACTCCTGACTTGTGCTTCATAGATGGTGGACAGGGGAGTCAGGAGGTGAGTTACTTGTCGCACAATTCCTAGCCTCTGACCTACTCTTGTAGCCATAGTATTTATATGGCTCGTCCAGTTCAGTTTCTGGTCAATGGTAACCCCCAGGATATTGATAGTGGGGGGTTCAGTCATGGTAATGCCATTGAACATCAAGAGGTGATGGTTGGATTCTCTTTGGTTGGAGATGGTCATTGCCTGGCGTAAATGTTACTTACCACTTGTCAGCCCAAGCCTGGATATTGTCCAGGTCTTGCTGCATTTGGACATGGACTGCTTCAGTATCTGAGGAGTCGCAAATGGTGCTGAACATTGTGCAATCATCAGCGAACATCCCCAATTCTAACTTTATGATTGAAGGAAGGTCATTAATGAAGCAGCTGAAGATGGTTGGGCTGAGGACACTCCCCTGAGGAACTCCTGCAGTGATGTCCTGGAGCTAAGATGACTGACCTCTAACAGCCACAACCATCTTCCTTTGTGCTAGGTATGACTCCAACCAGCGGAGAGTTTTCCCCTGATTCCCATTGACTCATTTTTCCAGGGCTCCTCGATGCCTCACTCGGTCAATTGTGGCCATGATGTCTAGAGCAGTCACTCTCACCTCGCCTTGGGAGTTCAATTCTTTTGTCCATGTTTGAACCAAGGCTGTAATGAGGTCAATAGTTGAGTGGCCTTGGCGGAACCCATACTGGGCATCAGTGAGCAGGTTATTCCTAAGTGAGTGCCGCTTGATAGCACTGTTGATGACCCCTTCCGTTAATTTACTGATGATCGAGAGTAGACTGACGGAGTGGTAATTGGCCAGGTTGGTTTTGTCCTGCTTTTTGTGTACAGGACATACCTGGGTGATTTTCCACATAGCTGGATAGATTGCAGTATTGTAGCTGTACTGGAACAGCTTGGTTAGGAGTGCGGGCAAGTTCTGGAGCTCAAGTCTTCAGCACTATTGCCGGAATATTGTCAGAGCCCATAGCCTTTGCACTATCAAGTGTCTTTAGCCGTTTCTTGATATCACGTGGAGTGAATCGAATTGGCTGAAGACTGACAGCTGTGATGCTGGGGACCTTAGGAGGAGGCCGAGATGGATCATCCACTCGGCACTTCTGGTGAAGATTGTAGTAAATGCTTCAGCCTTATCTTTTCTACTGATGTGCTGGGCAAGGGTTGTTTAATTGTCCACCACCATTCATGACTGGATGTGGCAGGACTGCAGAACTTAGATCTGATCCGTTGGTTGTGGGACCGCTTAGCTCTGTCTATCACTTGCTGCTTATATTGTTTGACATGCAAGTGGTCCTGTGTTATAGCTTCAACAGGTTGACACCTCATCTTTAGCTATGCCAGGTGCTGCTCCATGCATGCCCTCCTGCACTCTTCATTGAACCAGGGTTGATGGTAATGGTAGAGTGGGGAATATGCCGGGCCATGAGGTTACAGATTGTGTTCGAGTACAATTCTGCTGCTGCCGATGGCCCACAGCAGCTCATAGATGCCCAGTCTTGAGTTGCTAAATCTGTTTGAAATCTATCTCATTTAGCACGGTGGTAGTGCCACACAACATGATGGAGGGTATCCTCAGTGTGAAGGTGGGACTTCGTCTCCACATTGACTGTGCGGTGGTTAGCCTTACTAATACTGTCATGGACAGGTGCATCTGCAGCAGACAGGTTGGTGAGGATGAGGTCAAGTTTGTTTTTCCCTCTTGTTGGTTCCCTCACCACCTGCCGCAGACCCAGTCTAGTGGCTATGTCCTTTAGGACTCAGCCAGCTCGGTCAGTAGTGGTGCTACCGAGCCACTCTTGGCAATGACATTGAAGTCCCCCACCCAGAGTACATTCTGCGCCCTTGCCACCCTCAGTGCTTCCTCCAAGTGGTGTTCAACATGGAGGAGCATTGATTCATCAGCTGAGGGAGGACGGTATGTGGTGATCAGCGGGAGGTTTCCTTGCCCATGTTTGACCTGATGCCATCGGATTTCATGGGGCCCATAATCGATGCTGAGGACTCCCAGGGCAACTCCCTCCTGACTGTATACCACACTGCAGCCACCTCTGATAGGTCTGTCCTGCCAGTGGGACAGGACATATCCAGGGATGGTGATGATGGTGTATGATTCTGTGAGGATAACTATTTCAGGCTGTTGCTTGACTAGTCTGTGAGACAGCATAAGCCCCCTGATGGTAGTAAGGAGGACTTTGCAGCGTCAACAGGGCTGAATTTGCCGTTGTCGTTTCTGGTGCCTTGTTTTATTCCTTTTTTGAGGCTTTGTAGCAGTTTGGTACAACTGAGTGGCTTGCTAGGTCATTTCAGGGGTCACTTAAGAGTCAACCACATTGCTGTGGGGCTGGAGTCACATGTAGGCCAGAGCAGGTAAGGACAGCAGATATTCTTCCCTAAAAGGCATTAGCGAACCAGATGGGTTTTTAACCACCATCCACCATGGTGGGATTTGAACCCAGGTCCCCAGAGCATTACTCTGGGTCTCTGGACTACTGGTCCAGTTACAATACCACTACGCCATCCCCTCCTCTCTCCCACTCCTGCTACTGACTTCTGTCACCTATACCCACTTCATCTTTGTTATGACAACTGGCTTCACCTTGCCAATTGTGTGAATTCGCAACCCTCAGTCCCCTGCTCTGCCCACCCCCCCATCCCCCACAGCACCCCCTCTGGCTCTTACAATACCCAGCAGAGGTTCTTCACAAGCTGCACTGGGCCTTCAAGTAGGTGTCTGGAGATTACGTCATGTGGGTGAGCAATGTACCCACCGATGCACGACAATGATATGAAGCTCAAAAGCATATTTCAAATGAAGATTGGTTCTCTGTCATGAAATGCTATGGGCTCATCACCCAATTCCACATCTTTCCCATCTCTGGAATAATACTGGCCATTGAATTCTTAACACTTATGTTTGTGCATTTGGAAATTGGATCAGAGTTTCCCTATGCCAGGCCTCTCTTTGTTCATTATCATGGGACAGGATTTTGCCCTCATCGGGCAAGCTTGGCAGGGGCAGGCAGGAGCAGTCAGGAAGTCGACAGCCACCTGCGATTGGGGCCGAACTACTATTTCACACTAGTGGGTCACGCATGCTGGGGCGCTCAGCGCTGCCTGTGTGGGACAGGTGGGGAGGAGGGTGGGGAACTTGGAGTATGCGCGCAGGTGCATGCAGGAAAAGCTCCCTGAGGCACAGAGCTGCCCCAGGGAGCTGAAGATATAAAAAAAATCAAAAGTAAAGATTTAAAAAAATGTTATAAAACATGTCCCCTCATAATTGGTATTTTAATGGCCTTAATAGGCCTTTTAATTGTCGGTGGGCGTGCTGCTGACTCTTGCATGCACCTGCCGACCAAAATACTGCATGAGTGTGCAATGATGTCGGGACGCTCGCCCGACATCATCGTGAGTAATTTTACATTCGTTCGGGCTGGGCGTGCACCCGTCCAATGAGCTAAAAATTCTGGCCTTGTGTATTTACAAGAATAATTACTTTGGAATTGGACTTAAAACTGGTTTTCCTATTGTTGAGTATATAAGCATTCACATCAGTGTAATTCATCAGGTGAAATAATAAACTACAATTAACAAAGTAAAGATTAGTTAAGTCACAGCCACATAACATTTTGAAATACTGTATTACTTGTCCCGTGATTTTGACACAGCCCTTTTGATACATAAGTGCATTGTTTTCACTTGAATTAGTTGACGTTCAATGTTCAGCCATAGGTAAATTTCTCATTCCTTTAAAAATGTTTTGCAATTTAAATTAAATACTGAAAATGTTGGACTTTATCAGGGAGAACAGCCATGTGAAATACAAAATTTTAATCATGAAATTGCTTATTATTTCCTTCAGCTAAATATTTTCATGCATTAGTTGGTTGCTTTTATGTGATGACCTAAGGGTGCATAACTGTAATGGTTTGTACAGTCCTATTCTAAGTCTCCAGGCAAACTTTGGCTTGTTATAGGCTTCTTGAAATCAATGAAGAATCTGATTAAAATTTTGCTCGAGCTTGAAGGAACAATTGACCCAATACTTGGAAAAATGCCAAATAAATAAAGAGTAATGTTAAGGAAACCATATGTTATTTTGTAATTAGCTGACTATATACATTTGTCGCTAACATTGTAATCATTGATTAGTCAATTAGCCTACTGGCTGCTGCATTAAGTGTTTACTGATACCAGTGCTCTGAGTAATTTGATTTGTTCTACAACATACTGCAGTTGCACTTTTTCAGGTTCCGTCTTTTGTTATCTTGGTGATCTACTATCTTCAGCTGAGGGGACCAGTGAGAAGACCTGCCAACTGCTCCTAAATCCTAGTTTCAGATCTAGACCATAAACCCAGCAGAAAGTTTTCAAAGGTGGAGATAAGCTTACGCTATTTTTTTCCAGTTGAGAACCTTTGCCTCTGCCAAGATTAAAACTCATGAGAAGTTATCTTTAATCTTTGTGGAATTAAGGCTTTTTTTGCACAGTTATGGTTCCTTTGCCTGCCAGCCACATATGCAATGTATTTCAATGCTAGTCCGTCCTGTTTAATGAATTCATGGATTGACTACTGGAATTTGGAGATCATTAGGAGGATCAGTCTCCAGGCATCACACAATAATTACATGTTGATGCATGCCTCTGAATTGGCTGGCAGCACCTCCATATCTCCATGTGAGTACAGTATATGGCACCAAACAGTGTGTGCTATACAACAACAACTTGCATATGTAATTCAGTGTGCCTTAGGATGTTTTATGACTTTAGATTCATAATCTTCCAGATTTTGTAGTCAGTGGCGAAGCAAGGCTGCTCACTGTTGAGCTCTAAGAAAGCTGCACTGAGAGATCTAATTAATTCTGCAGTGAAAACATTAATTCTCTCAGCGTGCAATCAATTGTAGCATTGTTTAATGGAGATTCCCAGTGTCAAACTTCCATATCGTCAAGCTTTCCAGGCAGCCAATCACATTCAAAATTCCCACAGACAGGCAATGAAAAACACTAAGAATCGAATCACTTTAAAAATTTTACAGAGACCAAAGTGGAGATTGGGGCATATGTGCAGGGTTAAGGTAGAAGATGAAATATGGACTAAAGTTCTATTTTTGTTTTAATTAATTTTAAAAGTCTATTTTTAGAATCTAGTGTTTGATCATATTGGAGTGATTTAACAGTATTCCACAAATATAATTGTTTTTGGGGCAAAATCAGTTATTCAGCAGTAGTTACGATTTAGGTCAGCGTTAAAAAACTAATTATGCCTCATTGAACAAGGTGTAGTTTTTAATGGGGTTTCTAACAGCAACATGAGGGCAGAAAAGGGGAAGTTCTCACCAGATCACTGATTGCTGGCTCTAGTAGGGAGTCCACAAACAAGCGGTGGGAGAGCGGTGAATGATAGATCGCAATTTCAGGATTTACGGATATATGAATATGCAAAATAGGAGCAGAAGTTGGCCATTGAGCCCCTCAAGCCTCTGTTTTAAACTGTGTTTGTGCTAAACCCTGAAGTTGTAGTCAGATTTGGAGGGATAAATGATGGGGAACTCTGACAGTTCTCTGTCAAAAAAAACACAAATTCCAGGCCTATGAGTCACAATAGCTGGAAATGGACCAAGCTGCAGGGGAATTAAAAGAATCAATGATACGCATCAATAAAAAAAGAAGTTCCGTAGAGGCTTTTAAAGGTGATCATTTTAAAGATGAGGAGGATTATTGCGAAATGATTAGATTTAGAGTGGCAATTCAAGAGGACCTACATGGCTGAAACCTATCAGTGACTGAGGAGCATTGAGTGGATGAGAGATTGCATGGAAGGCATGGAAGGGAGTTGACTGGAGTGAGACAGATAGGAATCAGAGTTTGGGGTTGGAATGCAAAGATGCAAGGCTATGGACAAATTTAAACTACAACATAGGGCAGGATTTTTCAACTGCGTGTGGGGGCGGGCCCAACACGCCGACGCATAAAATGATGTGCGATGATGTTGGGCGTGCGTCCCGACATCATTGCGATGTTTCGTTCAGTGGGCGCACGCCGGAGTCAGCTGCGCACCCGCCAATATGTAAAAGGCTTATTAAGGTCATTAAGGGAGTTATTAAGGTCATTGTTGATGCTGCCCATCCAACCTTAAGGATGAGGTTTCCTAAAGCTTTTATTAACCAAATAAAATTTTTTTCCTAAATATAAAAACATGCCCCATCTCAGGTGACACAGTCACATGAGGGGACATGTTTAATTACATTTTTAAACCATTTATTTAATAATTTAAGTAGTGATTCAATCTCCCTGAGGTAGCTCCGTGCTTCAGGGAGATTGAAGCGCTTTTTTGTGCGCATGTGTGAAGGAGTGCTGGCCCTGACTCGCCCACCTCCCCCAACCCGCACAGGTAGCACTGAGCGCTACGGCTCATGCTGAAATTGGCCCACCCGTGTAAAATGGCGGCGCGGAGCCAATCGCAGGCGGTGATCGGCTCTGCAACCGCCCCTGCCCACTCCTGCTGAGCCCACCCGCCACCTGAAAAATTCAGGCCAGGCCATAGATTCTAAATTTGGTGTGCTGGAGGATAGGAGCCAGTGGGGGTCAGCAACAATGAGAGGAAGGTAGGACTTAGTGTTGGACAGGACGGAGGCATTGGGGTTTTTCAGCAAGTTGGAGTTTGTATAGGGTGAGAAATGGGAAACCAATAAGAATGCATTTGAGAGGCCAAAGTTTTAGGTCACAAACATGTGGATAAAGGTTTCAATGAGATTAAATGGGTGCAGTATGAGACTGTGGTCCAGAGATCTTATAATGGAATGGATATAGGGTGTGGTGTCCATGATATGCATGCTCAAGTTCAGTGAGAACATTGATGTGTGTCGACTGATTTAACATGAGTGAGCATGAATACAGAGTTTTTGGTAAGAACATTTTGCTAAGAAATTGCTGGCACTGCACCTGTTTTAGAAGCATGAAATCAATGTCTATGTGTCTATTATGGTGAGTCGTGTGCGTGCACTTATTCTGTGCACCAGTTGCTGTATTGGTTAGTGTGGTAAAGTGAGGAATCCTGTCCCTTTAAGAGAATGCAAGTGTACTGATAATGTGACAGCACTGGTGAATCACTATACAGCATGGGCAACTGGGAACTGTAAGTCTAGTTCTGGAAGTTTCTGAGTGAGCAAGTTTGATCTGGTGATCTGCCTTATGTCTTAATAAACCATTACTGTTTATTCTTACATCAGTCTCTCCCCATTATTGATTGCAAGCAGCAATTAAGGAGAACATAGGAAGGCACACAGATAGAGCTCAGTTGGCCAACAAACTCATTCACCCAAGACATAAAAGTGGCGATGAGGATAAAGAACAAAAGAAAATAAATTTCAAGACGGGTGAGCAATGCATTGGAAAGAGCATCTGGACTCAACTTGTAAAATAGGTGACAGCCTGCAATCGGAGCAGAAAGCAGTGCTTCAGTTCAAAATGTTTTTAAAAACCCTGCAGAATCACGATCACGGGGATCTCGCCAAAACTCGAAAAGAGCGCGAAACCCAGTAGAGAAAAGCCGACAGCTGCAGAGACAGAGTTTAAAAAAATTGGTGACTGCTCTTAAAGTGGCAATATATTTAAACTGGTAAATGCATGAAAAATGGCGATGGACAGAAAATTATAAGAGACCCCAGGGAGAGTACAACTCTGTGGTAAGCCAAACACCTAAATTCGTCATTATTTGGAACACCTATCAGAAGCGCAGTCCCCTTGCAGTCATCCACGATGCCGCAGTTTGGGCATTCAATCCTTTTGACCCCATTTCAGATGACTGGTCCCTGTATGTCAAACACAGTTAGAGTTCAGTTGGCCAACAAACTAATTTACCCAAGACATAAACGTTAGAGCCTCTCAGTAAGCATTCAGGACATGTGCTTGAATCTGGCATTAGGTCCTTGTTTTACACATGAAATGGGCTAATGCCTGTCCCAGATCCCTTTGCCAAATTGGATTTGGAATGATGGCAGCAAGCACAGTGCAAACTGCAGTCAGATTCTTACAGTGCTTTTAAGGAAGAAATTAATAGTCCTGAAAAAAGAGCAGAACCAGGTTAACAGTAAACACAGAACTCTCAGCTTGGCCAAAATCAGAGAGCTTAATGGCCTTTGCTCACTTTCCAGAATACTTGAAAAGAAAAGTCAGAAAGACTGATGGTGGGCTACAAAGCCAGGACCAAGATAAAGATTCTGACTGCTACAGTGATAAGGGCAAATGCTGGAAGAACTGATAAACAAGGTCTGAAGAACTGTCAGAATTGGAAAACATACCCAAATGTGGAAAATATATAAAAGCAGCCTATCCTGCTAGGATGTTTGGGTGACATTTGAACAAGCTGGCTGAAGAGAAGAACCTTCTTATTCCCCAAGATGCCACTATTTCTTCATTCTTGAGTTCACCCTAACCCCCAGCCCTAATCCCCTAACCCTAAATCCTAACCCTTAACCCCAAGCCCAACTACTAACCATGTACCCTTTACCCAGAACTGAAATGCTTAACCCCTAACCCAATCCCTAACCCTAAATCCGTGATCTTAACCTCAGTGGTGTTTTTTGACACTCTGGTTCCTTTCTGGTAAAAACAGTTGTGCTTGATGATGAAAAGCTACAAGAGAAAGAATTCAAACAGGTCCATAATGGAGCAGGGAATGAGATGCATGATTGCACAAACTTTGTGCTGCCTCCTCTTCAACATGGCTGTAGTGTGTAGCCTGGTGTGTGACACGCTGCTGTCTGGCTGCTGGCTCAGCAGGAAGTCCAACAGTGCATGAGGTGAGCACTGACATACAGCTAGCCTGCTCTTCTAAAAGGCAATGCCGCTTTTAAAAGAGAGGTGTATTCAAGCTATGACAGCTTTGGAACAGTCTCAGAAAGTCTTTGATGGAAGGAAAAAGACTGGTATTGGAATAACAGGCCAGAGAGAGGGCTCCCAGATTCTCTGATTTGGTAGAGGAGGTTTTAGTCCAGGGTGCTGAAAGCAGCAGAAAAGTCCTCTTCTCATGGGGGTCCAGGAAGTCCTCAAAGCCTATGTTGGGAAGGGAATGGGAGCAGGTCCCAGGATGGTACATCCCCCAGAGTCTGCCCTCGAGGGCCTGATTGTTATGCCAGAAAAATTTGTAAGATGTCACTCAGGTGGCCAAGGTCAGTAAATGGATCTTCACATGACATCTCCTAATCACTACACAGCCCCATCTCAGGTTGCTAATGCACCACAGCCCTATCCCTCTGCCATCAGGACTCTTGTCTAACATTCAGATGCTGCACCTCACCCTTGCGCACTTACCAATATTGCCAACCTCATACCCTGCCTCTCGTTGCTTCCATATAGCTCCAGCAGGCACATCACCTGAATACATTGCAAAACACTCACTGAAATTCTTCATTGTCTCTTTCAGTACAAGGTCACACATAACAGGAGGGAGCAGCTGAGAACCAGTGTGGAAATGGTACGCCCGTATTGCCTAAGACCTTTGAAGGAGACAATACTCCTTATTGATTGAGGCCATTGCATCCGGCGTTATCAAGAGCAGTCAGGATGATGGCATATTTCTCCTTTATGCTCCTTCTGAAATGCCAGTTCATCTTCATTCTGCTCTCTGGCATGCTGCAAGCTGCAGATGGTGTGACTATGGACCTCTTGCTTCCCATCCCACTCCAATCTGCTTCCATCACCCTAACCCTCTCCTTTTGTATTTTTGCTTCCTGATACTCAAGACTTCCCACCTGGCCAGCCCTGCAACCTCACCATAAAGAGTGAGAGCTCTGATGAGGAAACACCATTATTTGAGCTGACAATTGCAGACACAAGCCCAGATCCTGACACTGCGCAGATTTAGAGGGCAGTTTGGAGTTGAGTATAGGGCATGTGATGAGCCACTGGGTATGAGAGGGCTGTAGGCAAGACAGGGAAAAAGAAGAAAACATGTGCCTCTCAGGGTATGGCTGCAGACGAGTTCTGCTACAGAGGATTTAGATGGGGAGCTCAATGGGGTGGCATCCAGGAAAATACTGATGGGCATGCACCCAGAAATGCTTGCTGCATTGGCAGCCCTGAAACAGAGCCTGCTGTCACTGTCAAGGAGTCCAGCTCCAATTTGACACAGGGCTTCGCCTCTAGAGCTGTAAGGCCATTCTTTCTAGCATGGAAGTGGTGGCCAACGCCTTCACAGCACTTGTGGACCCAGCTCTGAAGCAGCCTCTGACGGCCAACGTTTCAACTTCCATTGCAGCACAGTTAGAATCCATCCAACATCTCAGTGTTGCAGTGGAAGCTCAGCCTCAGGTCATGAGATCCATACTTGTTGCTATGCAAGCCCAACTCAGCGCTATCCAGGCTCAGACTGCTACCATAATGCCTGAAGATACAAAGGGATTTGCAGACTCTCACAGCAGTCCAGCAACCTGTCCTCCAACAGGCCACTAGGATTGCTGAGGTGTGGCCCCAGAGGGCTTGTGTCTCCATGCAGCACCTATCTGCTGTCCACTCTCAGGTCTCTCCCAATGCCACTCCACCAATGCTGCTGCTTTTGCCTTTTGGTCAGCCATCCTAGACTGCTCAGCAGGTCTAGCAGCATCTGTGGAGAGAGAAACAGAGTTAACATTTCGAGTCCGTACGACCCTTCTTGAGAAGAAGGGTTATATGGGCTCGAAACGTTAACTCTCTTTCTCTCTCCACAGATGCTGTCAGACCTGCTGAGTTTTTCCAGCATTTTCTGTTTTTGTTTCAGATTTCCAGCATCTGTAGTATTTTGCTTTTATTACTCTAGACTGCTGAGGTCCATACAGTTTGAAGCCAGCAATCAAGTCCCAGAGTTGCTCGAGGGCATCTTGCAAAGTCATCTGTAATCTCATCCACTGAATGTCAGCAACCTTCCACAGCAACTGGGTAGAACTGTGTGAAGCACTGTGCCAGGAGATGATACCCACAAGACAGGCAGTAAGCAATTGCACAAGGGTGAATAGTTCAGCTTTGTATATATTATTGGAAGTGCAGTTGAATTAAGTTGTTCTGGACTGTTTTGGTGCTGTCTTTTACTTCAGGATTTTGGCCAAGAGGACATTGTGATGCTCTGTAGAAGAGGGATGGAAATGTGGAGGATTGTGGAGCAGTGGTGATGTGGGGATAAGAATTCAGGGGAACTGAAGTCTGATGATATGCCCCGAGGCAGCCCCTCTGGAGTGAAGAGATTCCAGATGCCACCTCCCTTTCTTCTCCTCCTCCTATTCCTCCTCTTCCTCCTCTTCCCCACCCTTCCTCTTCTCCCTGAATTGGCCTCCAGATGCCTAGTAGCAAGGGCTGCTTCCTCAATATGGCAAGGTTGGGGAGGATGAAGTAGACCACCATGAATTTGGAGGCCCACACTGAAAAGTACTCGGTGGCTTGCCCCAAGTGTTTTAGTAAGCAGAACCATTGTTTCAGATTGCCAATGGTTTGTTCCAAAGCATTCCTGGTGGCAGTATGGCTCTCATTGTAGGCACTCTGTATGTGCATAGCCCAGTGGCAGAGAGAAGCCAGGAACCATGTTTAGAATGCCACCAAGGAGCAGCCACTAGCTTAACATGGCAGCCCAAAGATGATGGGTATGGTCGACTAGTGCAGAATGAATCCATCATGGCTGCTGCCCGGATGGGGAAATTCACCAAGGTTATATTCCGTGCATGGTCACATACCAGTGGCACGTTCATGGAGTGATTGCCCTTGAGGTTACAGTAAATCTCCCCAATAATAAGTGAAGCCTGCAGAGCTGTCTACATGCAGTCGAAGGCACCCTGCACCAGTGGGAATCTCCAGCCTGCCAAAGCCCCGTGTGTTCGCACCTCCTGCTTCTCTCTACTAAGAGAGAAATTGAGAGAGTTCCATCTCCTGTCTCGCAGGGCTTTGGTGGCTTCCCTGCCAGCAATCCACAACAAACTGAAATGTTGGAAATGTCGCCTATCTTTCTGCGAGAATTCACAATGGTCTGAATAATCTTCACGACTGATCAGACAGATGGCGCCGAGTGGGGAATGTGCAGTGGGTGAGGAACCACTCAGAGCCAGAGAACGTTCAACATAGCCAGCCTCCTGGTCAGCGATCCTGGCATCACCTGGGCCTGAAGGAAGCTTCATATGTTTAAAGTTTCCACTTTTATTTTGAGTGTTATTAATTTTTGATGGTGATCTTCATGGTCACTGACAGCGCTTTACTTACCTTGCTCTGTAGCTGTAAAGGTCTTGTTGTAGGAGATGACACAGCTCAGTGACTACACGCTTGGTGAAACATAACCGCCTTAGACATTGCTTCTGCCTGAGGCGGAGGTAGGAGAAGTGCACAAGTTCAGCTGGGGTGATTAAGAGAGGATGCTATCTGGATCAATAAGGCCCAAAATGGCACAGGGCAAATTGTCCCAAACTAGGCTTGGTTAAATAGTGCTCACAAAGAAATGAATCTCACAGCTGGATCTGCACGATTGGCATAACTTTGGATCATAGAATCTTAGAATAATACAGCACAGAAGAATTGGCCTTTTGTACCTGTGCTGGCTCTTTGAAAGAGCTATACAATTAGTCGCATCCCCTGCTGTTTCCCCACAGCCCTACAAATCGTCCCCCTTCAAGTATTTATCTTTTTGAAAGTTACTGTTGAATCTGTATCTGCCATCATTTCAGGAAATGCACACCAGTTCATAACAACTCAGGATGTCAAAAATATTTCCTCATGTCTTGTCTGGTTCTTTTGCCAATTGCCTCAAATCTATGTCTCACCTGGTTACTGACTTTTCTGCCACAGTAAATAGTTTCTCACAATTTACGCTATCAAACCCTCCATGATTTTGAACAACTCTATCAAATCTCCCCTTAACCTTATCTGCTCTAAGAGAACAACTGCAGTTTCTCTAATATCTCCACAATCAGCCGTCATTCTGGCAAATCTCTTCCGCACCCTCTCTAAGGCCTTGACATCCTTCCTAAAGTGTGTTGCTGAGAATTGGTTCCAGTATTCCAGCTGGGGCCTAACCAGTGTTTTGCAAATATTTACTATAACTTCCTTGCTTTTGCACTCTATGGGTGGTATTTCCCGGCCCCTCCCACTCACAGGCTCTTTTGATCCCGCCGAAGTGAATGGAAGTTTGAATGGCCCGCTGCATCCATCGCAGCGGGACCTACAGCGTCAAGGCTGAAAAATCCTGGCCTTTGCCTTTATTTATAACGCCTGGGATCTCATAAATCTTTTTAACAGACTTCTCAAATTGTCTTACCTTCTTCAATGTTTTGAGTAGGGGCAGGGCAGAATTTTCCATTTGACGTGCGAGGGGCGGGCCCCACATGTCCGTGCATAAAATGACGCACAGTGACGTGGGGCGAGCGTCCCTTCATCGCGATATTTCGCTGGGCGGGCGCGCGATGAAGTCCAACGCAAGTCCACCATGAATTAACGGGCCACTTAAGGCCCTTTAGTGTTCAATCAATGCTGATTTTCCAGCGTCCGTGTGATCTTTGGGTCAGCGCACGGGCGCAACGGGCAGGCAGGTAGCAGGCATTTGCATTAACTCATCCACGGGTGGGGTAAGAGAGCTCAGTGGGGAGGTGAATCTGGTCTGTGAAGTATTTATTGCTGAAAGTTTCTGAAACTTGCCAGTGTGATCTGCAGTACTTCAAAACGCATCCCAGCTGCTTTGTCTGGACTCTTAACCTTCAGGTCAGCACTTTGCAGTGAGGAATCCTTTCCAGGCCTGCAGGTTTCAGGAAGCCTTCCCTTAGCCTGGGCATGGGATCTGATCTGTCCACTGGAGGCAGCTCCTCTGAGGAGGAAGGGGGGGCTAGAAGAGGGAAGAGGCCAGCAGTGCACATTCAGCCTCCAAGGGAGCCACCTTTGGGAGGAGAGGTGCAGGCACAAGGATGTCAAGGCCTTAGAGAGGGTGCAGAAGAGATTTGCCAGAATGAGGGCTGGTTGTGGAGATATTAGAGAAATTGCAGTTGTTCTCCTTAGAGCAGAGAAGGTTAAGGGGAGATTTGGTAGAGGTGTTCAAAATCATGGAGGGTTTGATAGTGTAAATTGTGAGAAACTATTTATTGTGGCAAAAAAGTCAGTAACCAGGTGAGACATAGATTTGAGGCAATTGGCAATTGGCGCACTCCAGTACCCCCCAGATCGTGTCTCGGTGATAGTGGTTGCATGCTGCACTCTCCACAATCTTGCGTTGGAAAGGGGGGACGCAGTGGACGATGAAGCCGTCGACGCAGTGGCTGCGGCTGCACATGATGAGTCCAGCACTAATTCTGAGGATGAGCACCCACAGGGAAATGCTGAGGGGGTAGACACTGACCCAGGACAACTCCAGGGAGGCAGGGACACCCGGGATGCTTTGATCCAACTAACCTTCAGCTAGCACAACATAGATGGATCACCAGGACCAGCCTGGGCTGCCGCCTCGATACTCGACACCTAAGTGCAAAATTTGCCAGGTCTAGCAGATTTTGCACTTAGGTGTCGAGTATCGAGGCAGCTTTATTTTCAACTAAGGGCCTTGAAAATAAAGCTGAGTGTCCAAAAAATCACTCATTACACTTCTGTCAATCACACACATGCAGCAGAAACAAGGCACCCTCAGCCATGGTCACACATCTGCATTTAATGTGTGAAGCAAAAGAGCTTAACACAAATAGAAAACAATAGTGTAAACAATCAAAAAGAAATCATAAGGACCTAATCTCGGGCCAACACAAAAGCACCAGTGAAAAACCCATGGTGTGCCTAAGGTGCCTTATGCTTTTGTTTCTGGGTGCTATGTCTTGGTGCTGCCCCATCGCTCGGAGTGGCATCTGAGATAGCCTGCTGACTCTGCTGTCCTGTTGACCTCGATGACCTTGGTGGTCGTCCTCTGGCCCGTGTGCTGGCCCTGCCTGGGAGGGAGCTGCCAATTCTGCAGCTGGCATCTCCCCAGTCATCGCAGCCTCACCGGATGACAGTCACCAGGAGTGGGGTGGAGGAGCTGCCGCCCTCATCCGGAGCGCCCTGAGAGGAGTCCACAGAGACAACAGGCAGCTGCTGTGCCGACGTGGATGGATGGGCATCAAGCTGGGAAAGTTGATGCCTACACCATCCCCCACACTGGCACTGACCAGCTCAGGTCATTGCCGATGTGAGGGCTTGCTGGTCAGAGCACATCCCCAGGAAGACCTGGCGGGTCTCCTGGAGTAGGCTCTCCACAAGAGTCGACAATCTCTCCATGGAGGGCGCATGGCGCTCGGACATGTGGCTCATTGCTTCAGTGATCATCCGCGTAGACTCCATCATGGAGAGCAAGCCAAGCATAGCCTCATGTATCCCCCCCAGATGCTCCCGCATACCCGGCCGCAATTCCTGCACCTGCTGCGTTGCGGACGACTCAAGAGGCACATCATCAGGCACCGACTGAGCATGTGACTGGTCCTCTGACTGCTGGCGCCATGGGCACTCTCTGTCTCTGCCAGCTCCTCCAGCGCGTGTGAAGTGCTCTCACCGCTGTGCCCTGGGACACAAGCCGATGTTCGAATTCCCACCGAGGTGTTAGTATCTGCGCTGGTGCCTGCCTGGCCAAGACAGTGTAACGCTGGTGAGGCTTCAGGGCCCTCAGGTGTGAGAGGGGCCATCTGCTCCTCCTCCTCCCGGCCGTGCTGTGATGATGCTGAGAGGAAGAACAAGGACAGTGGATCACTTAGCGTGCAGACAAAGACAAAGTTCATCCCTTTCCCCCAGGCTCATTATACGCTCAAACTTCCATAACCAATGGCCCAGCAATGTTGCAACAATAACTAATGTAACAATCAGTAGTGCTATGGCTGTTGGGAGGAAAATGCTGACCTCACTGTTGGGCATAAATTTCTGGCCGTGGCACCCCAGCCTCACTGACACCAGTAGACCTGGTGCATGTCGCTTCTCCAGTTCAAGGGCCTCCTGCTCGAAGCGGCTTAGTATGGAAAGCTGTGCCTGGCCGCACAGCCGCATTCTGAGCATTCTTCTCCTGAAAAAGAGAGAAGAGCATTGATTAGGGCAAATTGCACATGGACTCTGCTCGCGCACAGCACATCCCAACCAGAGTGGGACATATCAGGCCTCCAGTGCCTCCTCACCCCGCTGCTGCTGATCACTCAGACAAAGATGCTGGGCCTGCTCCCCACTCCCCCACCACCCCCTCGGACACATGCTGCCTCCATCACATTAGGAACCACACGGTATTTCCTCCCATAGCAAGGAGGCACAAGCACGTGCAGCGTAGAGGGCAGCAGGTAGTTCGTTGCCATGCCACCTTGAAGCTCCCCTTCCACCATCTCATCAACCTGACTAGGACATGTCCTGGAGTTCTGAGTCTGCACCTAGGTGCAGCTCCTCCAGGTTGCCCCAAACCAGTCATGTGGGACTCAGATCAACACATGCTGCGGGGGAAAACTCATCTCCTCTTGACCCACTCAAGCTGACCACAGCATGGGCACTATCTGCTTGCCCACCCAGCAAAGGATAAATGCCGTCAATGATTCAATGCAATCAAGACACAAAGACTTGTGGGGGGACGGGGGGATGGTGGTGGCCGCAGAGGGTAAGGCTACCTGCTGGGTTGAATGCCCAATGCCAACATAGAACTCACCCTGCCAGAGTGCAACAAATCATTGAAGCGCTTACTGCACTGGATCCAGGTGCGCCGCACCACACCGCGGGAGCTCACCACCTCCACCACCTCCTCCCAGGCACGCTTCGTCATGTGGCGGGGGGGTCCTCCTCCTCCCATCCTGGGGACCAACACCTCCCGTCGTGCTACCACCCCCTCGAGGAGGGCAGCAAGGCAGCCATCTGAAAAACGAGGGGTGCATTGTAGCCTGGCCAGCTTCACTGGCCTACCCTGCAGCCTGGCCTGCTCCTCTGGCCTACCCTCCAGCCTGGCCTACTCACCCGAACCCCTCTGCTGCGGCCTGGAACTGGCCATTGTGAGCAGCCTATAGGAGGCTGCCAGGCCTTCTTTTAAACAGACTGCCGGGTCGCCATTGGACCCGGCAGTCTGTGCATGCCTGCTGCACATCCCTGCTATCCTTGAGAGTCGGGAAATACGCTGTGCGGGCCATAATTGGCCTGCCCGTGTAACATGGCAGCGCGGACCCAATTGCAGGTGGTGATCGGGTCCACGCCCGCCTGCGCCCGCTCCACCCGCCCCTGCCAGATAGAAAATTCTGCCCTCAGTGTCTCTGTTCATGCATCTACTGTATAATTTATTTTATATTGCCTCTCTTCATTCTTCCTACCAAAACGTATCACCACACTTCTTTGCATTAATTTTCAGCTGCCATTTTACCAGTTTGTCTATGTCTTCCTGAAGTCTGTTATATTCTCCTCAATTTATTGCATCGCAAAGCTTTGTGTCATCTGAAAACTTTGAAATCAGACCTAAGTCTAGGTTATTAATATATATCAAAAAGAGTAGTGGTCCTAATATCAACTCCCTGAGGGCCGCCACTGTAGCTTCCCTCCAACCTGAAAGCCAACAATTCAGCATCATACTCTGGGGCAAAAATTTCCCCTATCAGGGGGGTTGTGCAGGGGCGGGCTGCGGTGGGTACGAACCCGATCAGGGCCGCACCCCCATTTTACGTGGGCAGGCCAAATAAGGCCCGCCCAGCGTGACGCGCACTCGGAAGCGCTGAGCACTCCCTATGCGGATGGTGGGGGGATTACCTGAGTCGGGGCCTATATGCGCGAAAGAGCACAGAAACCTCCCTGAGGCAGGGAGCTGCCTCAGGGAGAGTAAGTACAGAATGAAAGTTTTTATTAAAGACAGAGAAAAATTATTTAGACATGTCCCCTCATGTGACAGCATCACATGAGCTGGGACATGTTTATCAAATGTTTGAAATTTTTTAATTTAATTAATAAACCCTTCATGAAACTTCATCCTGCCCGTGGATGAGGTTTCATGAAAAATGCGAAGGCCGCCTGGGCTCTTTGCCTGCCGCCAACCTTAAGGTTGGACGGGCAGCTTTCTTAATTACTTTAATTACTTTCTTAATGGCCTTAATAGGCCTTTGACAGTTCGGCGGGCGTACAGCGGGGTCGGCTGCACACCCGCCAAACTGACAATCTAAATGGCGCAAGGTGATGTCGGAACGCCCGCCCAATGTCACCGCGTATCATTTTATGCATCGGCGAGCAGGGCCCGCCCCCGCTCGCCGACCCAAAAGTTCTTCCCCTGCTTTTTGTCCTTTAGCTAATTTTGAAGCCATGCAGTACCTGTCCCTTTAATCTCATGGGCTTCAGTTTTGCTATCAAGGCCATTATGTGGTACTTTATCTATCACCTTTTGAAAGTCTATCAAACATATTACTCTCAACCACTCTCTCTAATACTTTATCAAAAAACTCAATCAAGTGAGTGAAACTGATTTACCTTTAACAAATCCATGTTGGTAATCTAGTGATCCATATTTTCCCAAATGCCAATTGATTTTCTCCTGGATTATTGTCTCTAAAAGTTTCCCCCCACCAATATTAGGCCGAGTACCCTGCATTAGCCTGATTTATCCCCCTCACCACTTTTTTGAACAGGATCAGTCTTATATTGGTTCAGTATTAGCACTGTAGATGTCGGCATACACATAATGGGGGTCGCCTTTTATGCAAAGTATAAACGAGAATTGTCAGCGTGGATGTCGCCATTTTGAAATGTCATCACCATCCAACTCAAAGAGTGAGCCTGCTTTAAACTCCCGTGCATCTTCAAAACACAGCCCTGATCACCTGCTGGATCCCTTGGCTATAAGGTACTGGTAAGTAAAACATGCATTTGTGGGGTGAAAAATTGAGGTTGACTATTAATGCATGTATAGCTTGGTGTGGCTGAAAAGCTGATGGGGGTGTGTGGGTTGGTCAACTTATACACTGATTATATGCAAAAAAGATGATTTTTGGGGCCAGAAAAATGGGATCATCGTATGCGCTGTGATTTACGGTGATTTAAAAAGAAAATCCTTTCCCTTTGGCTCTTTTTTGAATCTTTAAACATCTATTGCTGTCCTCATCTTTTCAGTTTCTTCCTCTTCTTTTACATCTAGGTTATCCCGCACTTATTTGACAAAGTGAACTATCACGATATTCAATTATTCATTAACAGAGAGAGTATTTAGTTATCTTCTTGTGTTACAGTTTCTCATTAACATTCCTCATTAAATTCTGCGCAGTAGCATTTGTGGGTGTGGTTATCATCTCAGCAATAGGCATAATAAATCCAATTAAAGCAAGATACAATCCTCTCATTTATCATATTTATATCTCCCTGCCCTCCTCAATTTTACCCATTCAACAATAATTGTAATTGCAATAGAAACACGAGGGAGGAGTCACATTCCATTGTGAGAGATCAGCATTCAACAGTCCCTCAAAGGGAGGCAGGCAGGAAAATGGAGTTAAGGCCATGATCAGGTCAGACATGATCTTACTGAATGGTGGAGCAGGCTCAAGGTGCCAAATGGCCTACTGCTGCCCCTATTTCCAATTTCCTATGTTCAAATAATTCCAAGATTTTTCTCCCATTACTCTACTTCCTGCTATTGGTCCTGAATTTTCTATTTTACAGCTTAAGCATGTGTACTGTTACACCTTGAAGTAGTGTTCCCATTCACCTTTTCTATATTGCTTTATTTCACTAATGTCCTCTCTTTGATTTTCCTTTCATTATTATTTGGAGAAGTGCCTTTGTGCAACACGGCCATAGGCTTGCTTTAATCATGTGACCTCTGATGTCATCCTTGGTGTATAAAAACTTGAGAGCAGAAGCCATTTCATCCACCACTCGGAACAATTACTGAAGTTTCTGCTTGTTTTCCACAATCCTGTGACTCTTGTCTGTGCCACTTCTAGAACCCTTTGTGGCCAAAATTGGGCTCTACCCAAAGTGAGGTCTGACCAGAGAACTATACATTAATTGGACTACCACCCTGTCAGCGGCCAACTGACCCAGGAATACATTTTTTCAGTGACAGCCAATTAAGTAGCTGCTCTGGGGTTGTTGTCCCTATTAAGAATGGCAACCCATTCCTAAGAGCTGCCAATCCAATCGGAGGGCTTGTAGTTCAGCACCCTCAGCAGCACCTCTGGCTGCACCTCGACAATGAGGCCACATCAATAGTCAACGTGCTTGAAGACAGATAAGTGAGGTCTGGGGACGGTGAGGCCAGAGTCTCCAAATAGGAGGCCAACTCACCCCTGTAGCCTGCATGAAGGTGCTGCGGTTTACCTGGAGGTTTTTCAATGCGGTGGCTGGCCCCACAGCTCCTGATAAAATGCCAGCGGAGGCGGGAAGATGCCATTCATCGGCCACCTATGTGGAGCAATTGGCCTTCAATCCACCCTGGATGGATGGGGCACCTGGCGCCTTTCCTGCTGCTCGCAAAATGGCATGGCAGCAGGAAGATATCAGGCACGCCACCTGATGCCTTCACACACCAGCTGTTTTTGTTCTTTCATTGGATGCAAGCGTTGCTGGCTAGGCCAGCATTTATTTCCCATCTCTAATTGCCCCTGAGAAGGTGGTTTTGAGCTGCCTTCTTGAACCACTGCAGTCCATGTGGTCTAGGTACACCCACAGTGCTATTAGGGATGGGTCTCTAGGATTTTGATCGTGTGATAGTGAAGGGACTGTGACATAGTTCCAAGTCAGGATGGTGTGGCTGGAGGGAAATTGCAGGTGATGGTGTTCCCACGCATCTGCTGCCATTGTCCTTCTAGGTGCTGGAGGCCACGGGTTTGGATGGTGTGTTTGAAGGAACCTTGGTGACTTCTTGCAGTGCGTCTTGTATGTCAGGCTTGTCCAACTGGCCGCCAGATGCGACCCCAGATCCATTCTATGCAGCTCCCAGAGTCCGTTTTCAAAATGCCAATCAAACAAATAAGTTGGAGTGGAAAATCCTACAAAGAGCTGCCCCTCCAATCATAGACTGTTCCCTCCAACACTTGCTGATGATAGGCTCACTAGTGAGCCTATCAGCAGCAAACATGCGAGAGAAGTGCCTAGCACTTTCTTGAAACCCAGATTCACTTCGGGCAGTAATCTTTTCTGAATAGTGCCCTCTTTTACACCACACATTAAACAATCTCTGAGCATGTGGTTCAGAGTCGTACAAAACTCAATGTTCCATTAGCTGCTTCAAATTTGCCACATAGCATGCAATTGTCTCACATGGGGCTCTATTTTGTGAATTAAACCTGAACCCCTGCATCGTGACTGAGGGCTTCAGTTGAAAATGACCCTTCACAAGGTCCACCAATTCATCGAAATTCTTCCAACGTGGGGCACTGTGCACCATCAAACTGCGAATCAAGCTGTAGGTTTTGCTCCCACAAGCACTCAAGAGCATCGCTCGACTCTTCTCTTCCCCCGTACTCTCGTTCACTTGAAAAAAGGACGTGAGGCATTCTTTGCATTGAGACCAACCATCTGTGGCAGATTCAAAAGGATCAATTCTCCCAAATTGTGGCACTTTGAGAAAAGATAACTTCTTCAATTCTAACAGAGCTTGCTACTTACAATCACTGGGTGAGGTACAGTGCCAATTTCTTTCCAACTTGATTTCTTCTGTTCAATCCTGGTTTATCCTTGTTGCCAGTTTGTTGTAGGGTGGCCAAGTTTTGCCATTAATGATAGAGTTGATCTGCAAACACTTCTTGGGTGGAAACATTAAGTTTATTTACAATGTACTCAGCTGCAACTACATGTGTGCTTTCAACTCCAATTCTATCTCTGCACTGACTCCTGAGGCAGCCCGCGCTATTCCCCTATTGGTTACTACAGATCATGTGATCTTGCCTAACTAGTATTGTTCTTAAAGGTACATTTCTCACTAAGTAAAACCATAATTACTGCAATTCCCATAAACCAAATCCAGCAATGCCTCCTTCCTTGTTGGACTGGAAATATATTGGTCTAGAAAATTCTCCTGAACACTCTTCAGAAACTCTTCCCCTTCTCTTCCCGTTATACTATTACTATTCCAATATATATTTGGTCCCTCGGTATAACTGCTCTATAGTTTTTGTACCTTCCTCTAACTTGCTGAAAATTTCTTCCTCTCTATGCACTATCTGTGTGGTATGTAACTCTGATATGTAAGGGAAATAATTAATTTAGCAATCTGCATTTGGTAAGGAAACCCAATGTATTTTCCAAAATCTGATTTAAAAATCCCTGAACAACGCTCACAAACCTCTTTCCAAACCTCATCATGACTAGTCCCTTCTCCATCCCTATCCTTTGTACAGCATTATTCCAACTTCAACATGATCCACACTATAAGAGATCCAATTAATTTCAAGTTGTATTAATTTTAGGTTGCAACTTTGATATAGTTGCTGACAGACATTTTACTAAGTTTTGAGCATTATTTGGCTGTAGCAACTCTTTTTTGATAATAGAAGGGATTGGAGCTATTATGATCAATGAATATGCAATTTCTACATGAATGTGGATGTTCTGCTTTGAGATGGTCCTTTATATCGCTGACAGCTCAGAATAGTTAATATTTGACTGACACTTGTAGCAAGAAGAACAACATCTTTCAAAGAAAAGAAGTAGTAAGTTATCCTGTGAAGGACTGTTATGGATGCAGGTTTTAGTGTTTATAAGTATTTTTCAATTAGCTCAATCTTGCACTTTAATTTTAATCATGTTTCAGGTTCCTTTCTGGTATTGGTCTTAACATAGCAAATGATGTGTTGAAATTTATGATTTAGAGTTACATGAAGTATTCTATCTGTATCTGTTGCAGCAGGATAGCTGTCCAGCTGGAATAGCTTACCACCTTGTGAAGGTTTTCATCCAAAGCACGTGGTACATATTTCAACTTCTGTTGAAAACTGTTATATCTAAGAAGAACTCTGGATAAATCAATCCCATAACATTTAAGACATTAAGTCAGCTAGAACTAGAAATTTTTCCATGCATTACATTTACCCAAAGGCAAAGTCATGTACCCATTTTGACTTTGCCAATGGGATTAATGCTATGCATGGAGGAATTTCTAGCCCCTGATGGCCTTGATACATAAAGTTTCAGCTTGGTTAGGTTTATAGTTCCTTTTTCAGCCACATTTTATTTCCTGTATTTTCTTTTGTGTTTCGTAAATCCAGTCAATGGGCCCTAAAAGAATTGAGTGCTCACAGTTGTGACTGTGTAACCAGAATACCTTAAGGTAAAATGCCTGGCATGTATTCAGTTCCTTTGCTTGATTTGTCCCATCACAGATATTATAAAATATCCTAATTTGTACATTTTTATTGATTTTATTGCAACAATAGGGGGGAAGCTGGTGTTATACTGATAGCAGCTGAGAGCACCCTGTGCACATTACTATCTTTCTGCTAGATTGCAATTTTCTCAGCTTCTTCTGTAACAGATTGAAATTTCTTCTGACAAAAAGGGAGGATGCTTCTTTTCTATGTGAATAAAATTCCACTAATGAAATTGCAGGGATAAATAACTTTGAAATATGCATTTTCTGAGAATAATATTTAGTGAGCGCGTTGTTAATTATGAAGGAAACCAAGGGTTTACCTCCATTTTGTAAAAATTATTTTACCACTTTTCACGAACACAGTTAGTGTTATATTGTTGTCCATGATTAGGGTGTTTAACTTTAAGGCATTAGTATGCTTTATTACCCTCAGATTGATTTTTTCCAAAATTAAATTATTTCCAGCAGCAAGCTTTAGTGAATTGTAAAATGAAGAAGATTGTTTATTAGCACATACATGCCCCAGCAGTTTAAATGCAATGTCTTACATAAGCTATCACACACACAAAGATTTGATACAGATGAAGGAAAAAGCAATACGATTACAATTTAGAATTATTTCAGTCTCTTTCACTGCAGGACACAATAGTTTCTTTGATGAATTGATGCTTTAGCTGGAGTGGAGTTCTTGTAAAAGCAGAGGATTGTCAATAAGCTGTGAAGCTTTTTGTAGTTGAAATGTCAAGAGTTCGGCTCTCAGGTGAAGTTGAAGTTGGAACAGGTTGGGGCAGAATCCTTCTCCCACTTTCAAGGTATAACTGTTTTACCTTGGCTGCATAGTTGTCTTGCAGCTTAGATGGTGTTTCTGATGGTATCTGTCATAGTGTTTCTGAACAGAATAGCATCTGCTGTTATCTTTAAAAAGAACAGATAGCAAACATGACTATCTTTACCATGTGACGTGTGATGAGTCCAACATTCTCCTTCCAATAAAGGTGGTGGGTTGGTCTTATACTTATCTTGAGTTGTAGCCTTTCATATTTTGAGAGTTTTGAGACATTCAATTTCTTTGTGTTTGGATGTGGAGCCATCACAATTCAATGAAAGGTCAATGGGATCCATTTCATCCACCTACTACCCATGGAGTTGCTATGTCTCTATCATCCCTCCTGACACATGGGGATGAGTTGTCTGCAGAACCTATTGTTTGTACTTTTTGGTCCATTCTCAAACAATAGGATATGTGAATCTCACAGGTGGCAGTAGGATTCCTTCACTCCGGTCCATATTTAACCAGGTTGCAGACTCTATTGTCAAACAGTTCAAATACTAAAGATGTCACATGATATGCTGTGGTCATCTGAAGTTTTTGTGTCCATTTTTTAAAAAAGATAGCTTTAAAATTTGTAATATATTCATGCCTGTACTGGGCATGATATGCTGAATAGCCAAGTTTGTTTTTTTATCAGCCGTTTACTATAGACTATTTCAAATAATGTTGTAAAGAGCTTCTGAGTAAATATATTTTGGAGAACCAATGACAAATATTGTCTTTCATTTTATCAGTTTTAATGTGATGCTTTCTTCAAAAATTTCACAAAGGGCGGAATTTTCCCAGATTTGCACTAAGTGCGGTAGTAGGCAGGTGAAACAATGTTCTATCCGCCGGCCGCGATAGTGGGTTTTCACTCTGTATCGCCCCAAACCCGCCTCATTATTTATGCATTCCCGGGAAACACGTCATTTCCATGGTACGTGGGGTCTCATTCGCCCTCCTGCCATCACCCTGCCATTGCATCACACCGGCTGCCATGTTTAAAAGTTAGCCACCAACACACTGCTCATCGTTACCAGCTCAACACCACTGCCTGGGAGACATGGCCAGCAAAGGTAAAAAGTTCACAGCAGCCCCACCCCGACCACCACCACCACCACCACCACCATCACCCCACCCCACCCCCATCCGGTTTAATGATGGGACCCTCGAGTGATTGCTGGGTGCCATGGAGGCTCGCCACGATGTCCTGTACCCCTGCTTTGGCCGCAGGATGGGCAGCAATGTGACCAATCTGGCTTGGGAGGCACTGGCAGTGGTGGTCAGCGCCAACAGCCTGCAGAAGAGGACAGCCGCCCAGTGCTGCCAGAGGATGAATGATCTCCTCCCTTCCGCCAGCGTAAGTCACTCTTTTCATAACTCATACACTCACGAACCCAGCACACATCCACAAGGCCCTCGCTCACTGCCAGTTCAATGGACATCACCACTCACTCTCTTGCACAAGCCTTCATTGTCCTCAGCCCGTCCATGGGACCATTGCACAGGCCTGGCACATTTATCATCTGGCCTGGCATGTGTCCTGCTTACAATTTCTCCATTTCAATCTATACAGGACAAGCTGGCACACAACAAGAGGAAGAGGTCATAGACCAGTGGCGGAATGCCTGAAATCAAGGTCCTCACAGACTTTGAAAACAAAGCCATCCAGCTGGCTGGCGAGGATCTGGACCGGTCCTGTACTGATAGCGAGGTCAGCACTGCTCTACCAAGTGAGGATCCAGCAGTGCAACATCCAGCAGACAACCATGCTGTGAGTGATGTGTCCTCTTTCACAGGCCACTGCCATGCACTCATTATCTCCCCTTGCTTTCACAGGCACATCTGCCAAACAGCCGACAGAGTCTATGACCAAGGGCCTCCAATCAAGCCCCAAAGAAACCTCCGAAGGGGAATCTGAAGGCACCCTCCTCGAAATTCTGCCACAGCACTCACCCATACCCTCCACCAGCGCAGAGACACACATCTCGGTGGGACCTAGCTTTGGAATAGACACAGGATCACAATGTGGTGAGCAGATTGCATGGTCTGATCCACAGCAGGCAACTGTAGGGACTTCCCAGATCCCCAGAATTAGGAGGACTGCTGGAGGCCAGAACGTTGCTGAGTCCGAGTCAGATGATGAGTCTCTGGACTTGGTCATGTCACAGTTGCTGGAGCTGCAAAGGCAAGCTAGGGAACATCAGGAAGGGATGTCCGCTACACTCCTCAGATTGCAAGGCACAATGGAGGAGCCCGTCCGCCTTCAGTGTGAGGTGATAGCGCCGGCATGCCAACGCACTGAGGTCAACACTGGCAGGATGGCGGCTACCATGGAGACCTTGGTTCAGGATATTGCTCCTGCATTGCTGCGTGGGCTTAACTCCATTGCTGATGCCATAGTTGGCCTCCAACAGCGAGAGGGGTGCCAGGCAACTCGGTTTCACTCCAGTTACCCCTTTCCCTCATGGGATCAACGAGGGACCCGCACGAACCCAAAGGGAGGAGGACTAGCAGGTGTGCAATTCGGGCCCATTCACCCTGGTTACTCCAGGATTGACCTGACCATCTGAATCCCTTCTTCCTTTGACTTCTGCAGATTCAGCTTCACAGGCCAAGGAGGGTGCCACTGCCACACAGCAGGACCCCAAAAGCAGGCCAGAGTCCTCCAAGTCTCAGCCCTCCAGAGGACATCCGCCAAAGTCATCACAGACAGGGCGTCACAGTCAGCAGGCTGCCTCCACCTCCACTGTGGATGCCCGGGGAGCACCAAGATGTAGCGGCAGGGTTAGGAAAGTTAAGGAGAATTAGTTGCACAGCCTGGGCACAGGTGTTAATCACTTGTACATACTGTTCATTATTGTCAATAAACTCTCAAGAATGTCTCCCTGCCTGTGGCTCCTTGTTCTGATGAGCAATGTTCTTGTCACTCAGATGTGAAACCTTTCTGCACAAGATAAAGGCAGGTGTCTCAGTCCAGGGCCTCTTCCCTGTGCTTTGTGCAGCCTTCAGATCAAAGCGATGGTCTGGCCGCACACTCCCTGATGCCTGCACCTCGACAGTGCTTGTCATTGCTGCCAGAATGTAGTGAGCAGGCACCACAGAGTTCACTCATTCTCTCTGTGTGCCCTCAGCATCTTTAAGGAGGGGCTGTCCCACATCTCTTCAGCATTTGTGACCACTGATCCTGTGCTCCAGCTCCTGAAGGTCTGAAGTGCTGAAAGCGGACAAAGCATCAGATGCTTCTAAAGTTTCTTGGCTGTGTTCTCGGGGGTAGGTGGGATGCAGATTTGAGGTTACTATCAGATCAGCCATTATCTTACTAAATGGCAGAAGAGGCTCAAAGGGCTGAATGGCCTCCTCCTGCTCTTTGTTTGCATGTTCATTTCCACATTCTCCCTGTCAAGACCCCTCAGGATCTTATATATTTCAATGAAGTCACCTCTTACTCTCTTAAACTCCAGCTTTGTCTGTCCCCCTTTCCTCATTACCTATTTCTCACCTTACCCATTCCAGGTATTAGTTTAGTAAACCTATGAGCTGCTTCCAATGCATTTCCACCCTTCCTTAAATAAGGAGACTAATACTGTACACAATACTTCAAATGTGGTCCCACCAATGCCCTGTATAACTGAAGCATAACTTCCCTAATTTTATATTCAATCTCCCTCACAATTAACTATAACATTCTATTAGCTTTCCTAATTACTTGCTGTACCTGCATACTAACTTTTTACGATTCGTGCCCTGGGACCCCTAGATTCCTCTGCATCTCAGAGCTCTGCAATCTCTCACCATTTTATAATATGCTTCGTTTTTAATCTTCATGTCAAAATAGATAATTTCACATTTGCCCACATTATACTTCATTTGCCAGATCTTTGCCCAATCACTTAACTGATCTATATCTTTTTGTAGCCTCCTTACGTTCTCTTCACAACTTACTTTCCTACTTATCTTTGTATCATCAGCAAATTTGGCAACCATTCCATCAATCCCTTCACCCAAGTCATTTATATAAATTGTCAATGGTTGAGGTCCCAGCACTGATCCCTGTGGCACACCACTTGTTACATCTTGCTAACCTGAAAAAGCTCCATTTATGCCCAATCTCCACTTCCTGTTTGCCAGTCAATCTTCCATCCATGCCAATATGTTATCCCCTATACCATGAGCTTTTATTTTCCACAATAACCTTTGCTATGGCACTTTATTAAATGCCTTCTGGAATTACATTTCATCTTCTGGGAGAATCTAGAACTAAGGGTCACTGTTTAAAAAGAAGGGGTCGCCCATTTAAATCAGAGATGATGAGGAAGTTTCTCTCTCAGAGGGTTGTGAGTCTTTGTGAAAGTTTTGAAGAAAGCATCACATTAAATCTGGTAAAAATGAAAGACAATATTTGTAATTGGTACTTCAAAATATATTTACTCAGAAGCTCTTTACAACATTATTTGAAGTAGTCCATAGTAAATCCCCATGATTATCATCATGCCTTTCTGACAAGCTCCATTATTTCTTCTTTTATACACCGTCCTACCGCGTAGTTACTATGAAAATAAATTGCATTAATAATTGAAATGATTAAAAAGAACGTTAGTAAGTCAGATTAATAAAAATTGCCATTCAGCATTCACCTATGATAGATAAAATGTAAAATACATTTTGTAATAACTAGTAGGCCCAATTTTTTGTTTTTGTTTGCCAATTTCTCTTGCCGATACAATTAACTCTATGCGGGTACAATTTCCCAACCTCAAGCTATCCTCCTCCCAGTATTGCTTCCGCAGTAACCTTCAACACTTTGTGATGCCTAGCACCTGTGTGTGGTGCTTCTTCAACTTTTAAACTTCTATTGGGGCTGTTCCATGTCCTTCTTAGATACCATCATCAGTAAACACAGGAGACAAATATTTACTTATTAATTAGCTTTGCCATTTGCCCACTCTCAAATACAAAATGGCCCCCTTTATCTCCAAGTGATTCCATTATTTCTTCAATATTACTTTGGCGGAATTTTCCATGCCCATTGGCGTTGGACGTGTTCGGCAGCATGAGCAGACAATATGGCGACAAGGCCAAAAGTCCATTTCACAACATTCATTTTGCGATCGTCCACTCACCCTGTCGATGGCAAGCTGTGTTTCCTGCCGTCGGACGTCAGGAACCTCATTGCAATACATCTGCATATGATTATAAGGCCAGCCCACCAGAATCATCCATTCATGCTGGGTCGTCCGTCCATGTCGGTGGGAAAACACACCGGTGCAGAACACATCTTGACAAGTGTGACGTGCGGAAGATGGGACTTGCCATCAGGGCCTTGCTCACATTACAGACATCCGAGAAGCAGAATATGCTGGAGCTCAACAGCAACAGGACCCTGGATGAATGTCCATAGCATGCTGGGTGGATTCTCAGACATGGTTTCGCCACAAAGCAGCTCACGGAAGGTGGAAAGTCACCATTGAGGGTCTGCTCACAACAGTTGATAGTCGAGGGGGTGGAGAGGAACGTCCAGCTGTGTCTGGGAGAGGAAGATATACTAGGATGGGGTGGAGAGAATAAGGTCTAGGATCGACTGGGAGAGGAAAAGTTGTCGGGGTTGGTGAGGTAGGGACGGGGGAATGAAGCTGTTGGGGGAGGGCATGTGTGGTTGGCAGGAGGGGCACCAAGACATCACAGGGTGAGTTTGGGAGGGGGGAACAAAGTTATCGGTGGGGGGGGGGGTTGTGAGATTGAGGAGGAACAAAGGTGCCAGGTGAGTTGATGAGTGCCAATTGAGGCCATTGACAGCATCATTTAAACAATTAAAGGACCTGCCCAACCAACCTTAAGGTTGGTGGGCAGGCCAGGAGCTCTGGCGGCAAATAGAGAAACTATGAAACCTCATCCACTGGCGGGATGAGGTTTCATGCAGGGTTTTAAAAATTTTAATAAAGTCTTCCTGTAAATTATGAACATGTCCCATCTCATGTCACATGAGGGGGACATGTTAGGGAATTTTTTTTTTCTATTCTTAATATTTTTCAAAGTGGAAGCAATCTCCCTGAGGCAGCACCTCAGGGAGCCAATGAGTACAGGCCCAGCCTACTCAACCTCTCCTCATAAGAAAATCCCTCCATACCCAGGATCAACCTTGTGAACATTCTCTGGACTACCTCCAATGCTGGTATATCTTTCCTTAGATAAGAGGACCAAAACTGTTCACAATATTCTAGCTGTGGTCTAACTAGTATCTTGTATAGTTTTAGCAAGATTTCCCTATTTTTATCCTCCATTCCCTTTGAAATAAAAGCCAACATTCCATTTGCCTTCTCTATTATCTGCTGAACTTGTATGTTAGCTTTTTGTGATTCATGCATGAGGACCCCCAAATCTGTGCTGCAGCTTTCTGCAGTCTTTATTTAAATAATATTCTGCTCCCCTATTCTTCCTGCCAGTGTTTAACCTCACATTTTCCTGCATTATATTCCATCTGCCAAGTTTTTGTCCTCTCACTTAACCTGTCTATATCCCTCTCTAGACTGTCATCCTCACCACTTGCCTTCCCACCCATTTTTGTGTCATCCGCAAACTTGGCGATAGTACATTCACTTCCCTCATCCTAGTCATTAATATATATTGTAAATAATTGTGGCCCCAGCACTGATCCCTGTGGCACTCCATTAGTTACAGGTTGCCATCCTGAAAATGCCCCCCTTATCCCAACTGTCTGTCTTCTATTAGTTAGCCAGTCCTCTATCCATGCTAATATACTACCCCCAACACCATGGGCTCTTATCTTATTAAGTAACCTTATGTGTGGTACCTTACCCAAACACATTTTGGAAATCCATATATATTACAACTACTGATTCCCCTTTATCTATCCTGCTTTTTACCTCCTCAAAGAATTCTAATAAATTTGTCAGGTATGATTTCCCCATCATGAAGCCATGCTGACTCTGCTTGATTATATTATGTATTTCTAAATGCTCTGCTATTACATCCTTTATAATAGACTCCAACATTTTCCCAATGACAGATGTTAAGCTAACTGGCCTATAGTTACCTTTTTCTGTCTCCCTCCCTTTTTGAATAAGGGTGTTACATTGGCAGTTTTCCAATCCTGTGTGACTTTTCCAGGATCTAAGGATTCTTGGAAGGTTACTACCGCATCCACTATCTTTGTAGCTACTTCCTTTAATATCCTAGGATACAACCCATCAGGTCAAGAGGATTTATTGGCCTTTAGCCCCATTAGTTTCCCTAGTGCTTTTTCTCTAGTGATAGTTATTGTATTTATTTCCTCGCCCCATTTTTCCCCTTGATTATTTAGTATTTTTGGAATGCTATTAATGTCTTCTACCGTGAAGACTGATGCAAAGTATTTATTCAATTCCTCTGCCATTTCCTGGTTCCCCATTATTTCTCCAGCCTAATTTTCTAAGGGGCCTATGTTCACATTGGCCTCTCTCTTCCTTTTCATATATTTGAAGAAGCCCTTACTGACAATTTTATGTTACTTGCTAGTTTACCCTCTAAGTTTATTTTCTCCCTTTTTTTTTTGGTCATCTGTTGTTGGTTATTAAAACATTCCTAATCCTCTGGTTTACCACTAATCCTTGCCACATCATATGTTTTTTTCTATCAATGACCCTTAGAAGGGTCATGCAGACTTGAAACGTTAACTCTGTTTCTCTCTCCACAGGTGTTGTCAGACCTGCTGAGTTTTTCCAGCATTTTCTGTTTTTGTCCCCACTCTTTACACTTTATTATAATTAATTTTTTTATTACACAAGTATTGGTCTTATACTTAACAAGCTATTTTTGAGAAAAAGAGAAGAGAAAAGACCAGAGATCTAAATACAAACTAAATACCTTAATTTTACTTTAAAGACTAGAAATACTCATCAATCCCACTCACTAATCAGCTGCTGTCCCTGTACTCTTCATGACGTCACTCTGCCGCTGGTCTCACTGCAGGTAGGCCTCTCAATCCATGCCTTTTATCCTCTCCCGCTCACCTCTCGCTCAAAATATGCTATTTTGAGCCTTAGGAATAGAATAAATCTTAATAACTTACCAGATACTTGCCAATTAACCAGATTCTTCTCCTGTAGCAGAGCAAGAATCAATTCCTGGAGGCTGAAAAAGTTTAGGCAAAAGCAAACAAACACCTCTTTCCCTTCCTCCGCTTAGATCTCTGAAAAGCTCAACACCTGGCACTCTATTGTAAGTCGCGCTAAGTTGGCTACTTATATATGTGGGAAGCCAGGAATATTTCCAGTGCCTGGGACCAGCATGTGTGCAGGAAGTGTGTCCAGCTGCAGCTCCTGGAAGCTTGGGTTTCAGAGCTGGAACGACGGTTGGGACCACTGTGGAGGATCTGCGAGTCTGAGAGCATTGTGGATAGCACATTTAGAGAGGTGGTCACACCACAGCTGAAGGGACTTGAGGAAGGAAGGGAATGGGTGACCACCAGGCAGTCCAAGAGAAACAGGCAGGTAGCTCAGGAGTCCCCTGGGGTCCCACTGGCAAATCGGTATTCCATTTTGGAGGCTGATGAGGGCGCTGGTTCCTCCAGGGAGTGCAGACAAAGCCAAACCTCTGGCACCACAAGCAGCCTGTCTGTACAGGAGGGGAGGAGGAGAAGAAGAGCAATAGTAATAGGGGATTCTATTGTCAGGGGAACAGATAGGCGCTACTGTGGCCGTCAGCGTGACTCCAGGATGATGTGTTGCCACCCTGGTGCCAGGGTCCGGGATGTCACTGAACGGCTGCCGGCATCCTGAAGGGGAAGTGTGATAAGACAGAGGTCATGGTACATGTTGGTACCAATGATATGGGTAGAAAGAGGGATGAGGTCTTGCATCAAGAATTTAAGGTGTTAGGCAGTAGACTGAAAAGCAGGACCTCTTGGATTGTAATCTCTGGATTACTCCCAGTGCCATGTGCTAGCAAGCACAGAAATAGGGGAATAGCGCAGATGAATACGTGGCTTAAGAGTTGGTGCAGGAGGGAGGGTTTTAGATTCCTGGATCACTGGGACCGTTTCTGGGGAAGGTGGGACCTGTACAAACCGGAACGAGTGCGGGACTAACATCCTTGCGGGTGGGTTTGCTGTTGGGAGGAGTTTAAACTAATTCAGCAGGGGGAAGGGACACAGAATGTTAGCAGAATAGGGACACATCATAATACAGTAAAACAATCAAGTCAGAGGGAGTACAGCTTCATTAAGTTTCAAGGGTGTAAGGCAAGGCTGGATGGCCTCTACTTTAATGCCAGGAGTATTACAGGTAAAACGGATGAGTTAAGGGTGAGGATTGACACATGGAATTGTGATATAGTAGCCATCGCAGAGACATGGCTGAGGAAGGGACAGGATTGGCAGCTCAACATTCCGGGATATCGAATCTTCAGTCGAGACGGGGAGAGGGTAAAAGAGGAGGAGGCATTGCATTTTTAGTTAAGGAGTCAGTTACTGCAGTAAGGAGAGATGATATCTTGGAGGGGGCATCGATTGAAGCTTTATGGGTAGAGCTTAGGAATAAAAAAGGGGCAGCCACATTGTTAGGTGTTTATTATAGACCCCCAGATAGTCAATGGGAAATTGAGGAGCAAATATGTGCACAATTTGTGGAGGTGTGTAAAACCAATAACAATAGGATAATTATATTAGGTGATTTCAACTTTCCCAACATTAATTGGTATAGTGTTAAGGGCTTGGATGGAGTGTATTTCTTGCAATGTGTACAGAAGAACTTTTTAGGTCAATATGTAGAGGGTCTAACAAGGGACGGCGCAGTGCTGGACCTAATTCTGGGGAATGAAGCCGGACAGGTGGTTGTGGTGGTGGTGGGGGAGTATTTTAGTGATAGCAAACACAACATGGTATAATTTAAGCTTGTTATGGACAAAGAAATAGACAAGTTGCAAAAAAATGTTTTGGATTGGGGGAGAGCAGATTTTAGTCAAATAAGGCAGGATCTGGCCAAAGTAGACTGGGAACAGTTACTTGTGGGGAAATCTACAGAAGAGCAGTGGGGGGGCATTCAAAAAGGAAATGGTGAGGGTACAGGCTCAACATGTTCCCTCTAGGGTGATAGGAAGGAGTAACAAGCCCAGAGAACCATGGATGACCAGAGATATTCAGGATACAATGAGAAGGAAAAAAGAGGCTTTTAGCAGGTACAAGGGGAGCAAATCAGCAGAGGCATTAGTGGAGTACAGACAGTGTAGGGTGGAGCTTAAAAAAGCAATTAGGAGAGCAAAGAGGGGATATGAGAAAGCTCTGGCTGGTAAAAGTAGGGAAAATCTCAAGATGTTCTATAAGTATATCAATGGGAAGAAGATAGCCAGGGAAAGAGTTGGGGCCCATTAGGGACCAAGGGGGCAATCTATGGGTGGAGCCAGAGGACATCGCTAGAGTGTTGAATGAATAGTTCACATCTGTCTTCACCCAAAAGAATGAGGTTGAAGGTATCGAACTCGGGGAGAGAGACTGCGAGGTTCTTAAACAAATTGATATAGGAAGTGACAAGGTATTGGAGGTGTTGGCAGGCTTAAAAGTGGACAAATCTCCAGGTCCAGATGATTTGTGTCCCAGACTGCTGAGGGAGGCAAGGGAGGAGATCGCAGGGGCTCTGACCCAAATTTTTGATTCCTCTCTGGCCACTGGGGAGGTGCCAAAGGACTGGGGAACAGCTAATGTTGTTCCGCTATTTAAGGAGGGTTGTAGAGATAAGACAGGAACTACAGACCCGTGAGTCTCACGTCAGTGGTAGGGAAACGATTGGAGAAAATTCTGAAGGAGAGAATCTATCTCTACTTGGAGAGGCAAGGTTTGATCAGGGATGGTCAGCATGGCTTTGTCAGAGCGAGGCCTTGCCTAACAAATTTGATTGAATTTTTTGAGGCGATGACCAGGTGTGTAGATGAGGGTAGTGCAGTTGATGTAGTTTATATGGATTTCAGCAAAGCCTTTGACAAGGTCCCACATGGGAGACTTATAAAGAAGGCAAATGCACATGGGATACACGGTAATTTGATGAGGTGGATTCAAAATTGGCTTAGTTGTAGGAGACAGAGGGTGATGACAGAAGGATGCTTTAGTGACTGGAAACCCGTGTCCAGCAGCATACCGCAGGGATCTGTGCTGGGTCCCCTATTATTCGTCATTTATATAAACAACATAAATGACTAGTAGGATTACTAAGTTTACGGATGACACAAAGATTGGCCGGGTGGTTAACAGTGAGGTTGAGTGTCTTGGGCTGCAGGAAGATATAGACGGGATGGTCAAATGGGCAGATAAGTGGCAGATAGAACTTAACCCTGAAAAGCATGAGGTGATACACTTTGGAAGGAGTAATTTGACAAGGAAGTATTCAATGATTGCATGACACTAGGAAGTTCTGAGGAACAAAGGGACCTTGGCATGTGTATCCATAGATCTCTGAAGGCGGAGGGGCATGTTAGTGAGGTGGTGAAAAAGGCATATGGGGTATACTTGCCTTTATCAATCGAGGCATAGGTTACAAAAGTAGGGAGGTCATGTTGGAGTTGTATAGAACCTTGGTGAGGCCACAGCTGGAGTACTGCATGCAGTTCTGGTCACCACATTATGAGAAGGATGTGATTGCACTGGAGGGGAGATTCACCAGAATGTAGCTCGGGATGAAACATTTAAGTTATGAAGAGAGGTTGGATAGGCTTGGGTTGTTTTCATTGGAGCAGAGAAGACTGAGGGGGCGACCTGATCGAGGTGTACAAGATTATGAGGGGCATGGACAGGGTGGATAGGGAGCAGCTGTTCCCCTTAGTTGAAGGGTCAGTCATGAGGGGACACAAGCTCAAGGTGAGGGGCAGAAGGTTTAGGGGGGATGTGAGGAAAAACTTTTTTACCCAGAGGGTGGTGACGGTCTGGAATGCACTGCCTGGGAGTGAGGTTGCCTCACATCCTTTAAAAAGTACCTGGATGAGCACTTGGTACGTCATAACATTCAAGGCTATGGGCCAAGTGCTGGTAAATGGGGTTAGGTAGGTAGGTCAGGTGTTTCTCACGTATCGGTGCAGACTCAATGGGCTGAAAGGCCTCTTCTGCACTCTGTGATTCTGTGATATGCTCCTAACACAAAAGGCCTATCTGAGTCACTTAATGAGGATCCAATTTCAGCTGGTCCTTAATTAAGCTTCTCTTTCACTAGAACCCTTGAAAAAACCCTGCTTAAGGCTGGCAGCTGCAGAATTTAAACTGTTGGTTTCAGTTTAATGCCTTGTACAAACTACAAACTAAATTAGGTTTGTACAAAATAAAAGGTTAGACTTTCTTACCCAACAACTGCACACACTCAGTCCTCCCCTGGATCACTCTTGTTCTCCTTAGAGAAGAGCAAGGCGAAACTTGAGAAAGTTGTGCAAAATCATGAGGGACCTGGACAGAGTAGATAAGGAGAAATTCTTTCCATTGGTGAAGGATCGAGAACCAGAGGGTACTGATTTAAGATGATTGTCAAAAGGACCAGAGGTGATATGAGGGAAAGCTTTATCATGCAGCACGTGGTTAGCGTCTGGGATGCACTGCCTCAGAGTGTGGTGAAGGCCGATTCAATCATGGTTTTCAAAAGGGAATTAGATTATTTATCTGAAGAGGATTTGCAAGGCATCTTATAAATGGAAAGTGGTTTAAACAAATGCCTCCCATTTCTTCAACTATGTGCGAGATGATTTTATCTATTATTGTATATTATTTTAATCGGTTGTTGCTGTAGCTTACTGGTAGGAGAGAGTTGCCAAATGTATCTGGAAAGACTTAATTACCTGGAAAAACTCAGCAAGTCTGGCAGCATTGGCGGAGAAGAAATCAGTTAACGTTTCGAGCCTTCATGGCCCTTCGGCAGAACTGCAGCATAGTTTCAACAAGGGAGAAATATAAATTGATTTAAGGTGGGTGGGGGGGGGGGGTGAAGAGACACATTGAGGGTGTGGTGTGAGCAGATAATCAAAAGATGTCACAGACAAAAGGGTCAAAGAGGTGTTGAAGGTGGTGGTCTTTGTCTGAGAAAAGTGCTAATTAAGAATGGAAAACAGGATATTCAAAGTACAGCTCTAGTGGGGGTGGGGTGGAAAGACTAAAGGTTTTAGTTTTAGATTTAAAAATAATGGAAATAGGTGGGGAAAGAAGAATCTATATAAATTATTGAAAAAAAAGCGGGTGGGGGGGGGGAAAGAAACGGGGTGGGGATGGGGGGAGGGGGAGTTTAAGATCTAAAGTTGTTGAATTCAATATTCAGCCCAGAGGGCTGTAAAGTGCCTAGTCGGAAGATGAGGTGCTGTTCCTCCAGTTTGCGTTGGGCTTCACTGGAACAATGCAGCAAGCCAAGGACAGACATGTTGGCAAGAGAACAGGGTGGAGTGTTAAAATGGCAAGCGACAGGGAGGTTTGGGTCTTTCTTGCGGACAGACCGCAGGTGTTCCGCAAAACGGTCGCCCAGTTTGCGTTTGGTCTCTCCAATGTAGAGGAGACCGCATTGGGAGCAACGAATGCAGTAGACTAGGGGAAATGCAAGTGAAATGCTGCTTCACTTGAAAGGAACTTGACCAAACGCAAACTGGGTGACCGTTTTGCGGAACACCTGCGGTCTGTCCGCAAGAAAGACCCAAACCTCCCTGTCGCTTGCCATTTTAACACTCCACCCTGTTCTCTTGCCAACATGTCTGTCCTTGGCTTGCTGCATTGTTCCAGTGAAGCCCAACGCAAACTGGAGGAACAGCAGCTCATCTTCCGACTAGGCACTTTACAGCCCTCTGGGCTGAATATTGAATTCAACAACTTTTGATCTTAAACTCCCCCTCCCCCCATCCCCACCCCGTTTCTTTCCCCCCCCCACCCGCTTTTTTTTCAATAATTTATATAGATTCTTCTTTCCCCACCTATTTCCATTATTTTTAAATCTAAAACTAAAACCTTTAGTCTTTCCACCCCACCCCCACTAGAGCTGTACTTTGAATATCCTGTTTTCCATTCTTAATTAGCACTTTTCTCAGACAAAGACCACCACCTTCAACACCTCTTTGACCCTTTTGTCTGTGACATCTTTTGATTATCTGCTCACACCACACCCTCAATGTGTCTCTTCCCCCCCACCCCACCCACCTTAAACCAATTTATATTTCTCCCTTGTTGAAACTATGCTGCAGTTCTGCCGAAGGGCCATGAAGGCTCGAAACGTTAACTGATTTCTTCTCCGCCGATGCTGCCAGACTTGCTGAGTTTTTCCAGGTAATTCTGTTTTTGTTTTGTTTTGGATTTCCAGCATCCGCAGTAGCTTTTAGCTTTTTGTTTTTATCTGGAAAGACTTGTCTGGGGATTAAATTGTTTGATGAAATTATAACTTTGACTCCGTCATCCCCGATTAAAATGATTCAAATAAATGACAGATCCCATGGTTCCTAAAATTAAACAAATGTAAATCATCAGTTAACTTCTATTTTATACAAAAACAAAAATTGCTGGGAAAACTCAGCAGGCCTGACAGCATCTGTGGAGAGAAAGACAGAGTTAATGTTTCGAGTCCATATGACTCTTCTTCAGAACTACAGATGCTGTCAGACCTGCTGAGATTTCCCAGCAATTTTTGTTTTTGTTTCAGATTTCCAGCATCCGCAGTATTTTGCTTTTAACTTCTAGTTTACCTTTGTTACCTCAACAACTTGACAAAGCAGGGAACAAACTTTTGAAAAAAACCCATTTTATTTAATTCTGAATGCAGAACATAAAATATAATAGTTACAACTGTGATGAATATTAGTGCAAGGGAATAAGGCCCAATTCCCTGATTACGTTGAAGCCATTCTAACTGATTGATAACAAAATAACATAACCAGAATTTAATTCCTGTAATCAAAGTAGTACCACAACAAAACATACATAATCTGCTAATCGATGAAAGATGTCTAGAAATGGTACAAGGTACAGTCTGTCTCCTGCTAGTGGTAATGATTTACCAATTCTTTCTTTCAATCAAAATGCTCATTCAAATGTCTTGAAAATTGTTAATTCCAAGAATTCCTTCAGCACATCTCCTCGCTCTGGCGCTGTAACTTTTGCAGCGTTTCAGTTAAAACCCTATTTATGCACTGCAATTATGGCAAAAAAGTGGAAGCCCTGTGGAAATTCGATATAAAGAAAGATATGATTGCTTTAGAAACAGTTCAGAGAAGGTTCACTAGACTCATTCCTGGGATGAAGGCATTGTCTTATGAAAAAAATTTGAACGGTTTAAGCCTGCACCCACTGGAGTTTAGAACAATGAGAAGTGACCTTATTGAACCATGTAAGGCCCTGAGGGGACTTGATAGGGTGAATACCCGGAGGATTTTTTAAAAAATTCATTCGTGGGATGTGGGCATCGCTGGCTAGGCCAGCATTTATTGCCCATCCCTAATTGCCCTTGTTCAGAGGACATTTAAGAATCAGCCACATTGCTGTGGGTCTGGAGTCACATGTAGGCCAGACCAGGTAAGGACAGCATATTTCCTTCCCTAAAGGGCATTAGTGAACCAGATGGGTTTTTACAACAATCGACAATGGTTTCATGGTTATCATTAGACTTTTAATTCCATATTTATTGTTCCTTCTTACAGTGGAGATTAAGACTAAGGGGCATAGTTTAAAAATAAGACAGAGATGAGGAGAAACATTTTCTTCCAAAGTGTCGTTGATGTGTGGATTCTCTTCCCCAGAAAGTAGCGGAGGCTAGGTCTTGACATTTTTTAAAGACAATATTAGACAGATTTTTGTTAGGAAAGGGAGTCAAAGATTATGGGGGACAGGCAGGAAAGTGGAGCTGAGACCACAACCAGATCAGCCATGATCTTATTGAATGGTGGAGCAGGCTCAAAGGGTTGAATGGCCTACTCCTGCTCCTATGTTCCTGCACAAGTGCCTTCCATGTTAAATGGATCCAAGTCAGATGGTAAAGTACAAAATCAGACACAGATCCTTTTCTTGATAGTAGGTTTAATCACAAAATGAAGCATTACATATCTCTGCTTTCTACCTATTAGTCAACCCAGTGTCCCAGCAGTCCCTTTTCAAATGTGTTGAAAAACAATTAATCAACCAAGACAAATAGATTACAAAAGTAGGGAGGTCATGTTGGAGTTGCATAGAACCTTGGTGAGGCCACAGCTGGAGTACTGTGTGCAGTTCTGGCCACCACATTATAGGAAGGATGTGATTGCACTGGAGGGGGTGCAGAGGAGATTCACCAGTACGTTGCCTGGGATGAAACATTTAAGTTATGAAGAGAGGTTGGATAGACTTTGGTTGTTTTCGCTGGAGCAGAGAAGAATGAGGGGCGACCTGATCGAGGTATACAAGATTATGAGGGGCATCGACAGGGTGGATAGGGAGCAGCTGTTCCCCTTAGTTGAAGGGTCAGTCACAAGGGGGCATAAGTTCAAGTTGAGGGGCAGTAGGTTTAGGGGGAATGTTAGGAAAAACCTTTTTACCCAGAGGGTGATGACGGTCTGGAATGCACTGCCTGGGAGGATGGGTTGCCTCACATCCTTTAAAAAGTACCTGGATGAGCACTTGGCACATCATAACAATCAAGGCTATGGGCCAAGTGCTGGTAAATGGGATTAGGTAGGTAGGTCAGGTGTTTCTCACATTGCAGACTCGATGGGCTGAAGGGCCTCTTCTGCACTGTGATTCTGTGATACCCACCGCTTGTTAGTGTTATGTCAATTAAATTGTTAAGCTTATGGGTAAACATTTCAAGCTACTGAGATGCAGACTAGTCTTCATTGTGGATCCTCCATGTGAGAATTTCCTCTTCTAGGCCTGTTCTCTCCAACATCATTGATCATGTTTAGGTAAATGGAAGATCAATCCATGTTGGCACAATTGAAAATTAAACCAAAAAGAACTGGACCCAATGTTTCTGGTTCCTGAATTTCAGCCAATTTATGCTGGATGGGCATTGCATAGAAATCCAAATTCTCACCATTTTGCACACTTGAAGACTCTTGGTTTCTGACTCAATAGTTAAATTTAATTATGTTATTGTGGAAAATGTCTTTTTTGATTTTCTTTTTACATTCTGTAAAAATGTTTTTTGATGAAATATTTTGTTAAAATATTTTAAAATACATTGAAAATTAAGTGTGGTAGTTTTTCCTGCTTCACTTCCATGTAGCATTTTGTGATCATGGTACATGTTATTCCAATGTATTTCTGCGAAGAATTAACACTGGTTCAGTGCAAATTATTTTGTATTGTAACTTGGTATCTTTGATATGAACATTTCACTACATTAAACTTAGTGCACTTTTAATAATGTCCTTTAGATTACTGATGATCATAGTCCAACTTGTTTAGATCTGGATGAGTCAGGTTGACTGCCTGTTTCTCTCTCCACAGATGTTGCCAGACCTGCTGAGTTTTTCCAGAATTTTCTCTTTTCATTTCAGATTTATGAACATATGAACAAGGAGCATGAGTAGGCCATTCAGCCCCTCAAGCCTGTTCCGCCATTTAATAAGATCATGGCTGATCTGATAGTAACCTCAAATCTGCATCCCACATACTCCTGATAACCTATCACCCCCTTGCTTACCAAACATCTTTCCACCTCTGCCTTATAAATATTCAAAGACTCTGCTTCCACCCTTTCAGGAAGAGAGTTCCAAAGACTCACAACCCTCTGAGTGAAAAAAATTCATCTCATCTCTGTTTTAAATGGGTGACCCCTTATTTTTAAACAGTGACCCCTAGTTCTAGATTCTCCCACAAGAGGAAGAGCAGACCATTGGGATGCTGAAGATGCCGTTCCGGTGCCTGGACCGGTCTGCGATACAGTCCGCAGAGGGTGTCATGCATCATAGTCATCAGCTGCGCCCTTTACAACCTGGCGCTGCAATGAGGTGAGGAGCTGGCTGAGGAGGAGATGGAGGAGCTGCATGTCTCCTCCATTGAGGAGGACGTCGACGGGGATGAGGGTGAGCGGGACCTTGGTGGTGATGATGACGGGGCTGAGACTCTCGCACTGGCTAGACAAGGTAGAGGCCCTCATAGCTGCCAGATTTGTGGAGGATGATGATGATACGCAGTGAGGTGTCCCCGTAGATCCTCTCATCACAATTGTGAACATTTGACTCCAGTCTGGCTTATGGCAGCACAAATACCCTCTGTGAGAATGCTCCTGTCATGGAAATGCAGTGGAGGCCCGAATAGTCGCTCGGTCGCAGGGGGATGATGACAACATGCAGTGAGGACACTCCATAGATCTTCACATAGCCTCTGAGAATGTCTGACTCCTGTCTGACTGAGGGCAGCTCGCTTGCGCTCCATGATCAGTGCCATCTCAGAGATGAAGCCATGAAACTTTAGATGCATCTAATGCTATGTCTGCCTTCAGTACCTCAGCCCTTCAGGAGCTGGTGCACAGCATCACTGGTCACAGATGCTGGTGTGATGGGGGCCAGCCCCATCTTCAAGTTGCTGAGACCACACAGAGAGAATGAGAGAACTCTGTGGCACCTGCCCACTACATTTTGGCAGCGATGACCAGCACTGCTGAGGTGCAGGCATCAGTAATGTTTCCAGGGAGTGTGAGGCTGGACCATCACTATGGCCTGAAGGCTGCTCAGAGCACAGGGAAGAGGCTCTGGACTGAGACACCTGCCTTTTATCTTGTTCAGAAAGGTTTCACATCTGAGTGACAAGAACACTGCTCATCAGAACAAAGAATCACAGGCAGGGAGATATTCTTGGGAGTTTATTGACAATTGTGAACACTATGTACAAGTGATTAACCCCCGTGCCCAAGATGTGCAACTAACACTCCTTAACTTTCCTAACACTGCCGCTACGTCTTGGTGCTCCCCGGACATCCACAGCAGAGGTGGAGATAGACTACTGACTGTGACACCCTGTGTGTAATGACTTTGGTGGGCGTCCTCTGGAGGGCCAAGACTTGGAGGGCCTCAGCCTGCTTTCAGGGTCCTGCTGTGTGGCAGTGGCACCTCCTCAGCCTGTGGAGCTGGAGCTGCTGAGGTCACAGGAAGAGGGGAGTCAGATGGGCCGGACACTCCCAGAGTCACCTGCTGATCCTCCTCCCTATGGGTGCCCGAGGACCCCTGGCTGACTCTGTGAGCAGAAGGGGTAGATGGAGTGAGATCAAGCTGCCCAGCACCCCTCTCGCGTACACACAGTTGGAGGCCAACTATGGCATCAGCGATGGAGTTAAGCCTGCTCAGCAGTGCAGGAGTGAAGTCCTGGACCAAGGTCTCCATGGTGGCTGCCATCTTGCCAGTGTTGAACTTGGTGCATTGCAATGCCGACGCTATCATCACGGACTGAAGAATGCCGGACTCCTCCATCGTGCCTTGCAATGTGAGGAGTGCAGCGGACATGCCTTCCATAGAACCATAGAAAAGTTACAGCACAGAAGGAGGCCATTCAGCCCATCTTGTCCATGCCAGCCCGAGGACACCCAGGTGCCCTTTCTAATCCCACCTTCCTGCACCCGGCCCATAGCCCTGCAGCTTACAGCACTTTAGGTGCAGATCCAGGTACTTTTTAAAAGAGTTTAAAGTTTCTGCCTCTACCACCAACTTGGGCAGCGAATTCCAGACACCCACTACCCTCTGCATAAAAAAGTTCTTCCTCATGTCCCCCCTACACCTTCTGCCACTTATCTTGAATCTATGTCTCCTGGTTCTAGAATTCTCCATCAAGGGAAACAATTTTATCCTGTCCACTCTATCTATTCCCCTCATTATTTTGTACACCTCAATCAAGTCACCTCTCAGCCTTCTTTGTTCTAAAAATAACCCCAACCTATCAAATCTCTCCTCGTAGCTACACTTTTCTAACCTTGGCAATATTCTTGTAAACCTCCTCTGCACTCTCTCCAGAGCTATTACATCCTTCCTGTGATGCTGTGACCGGAACTGCACACAATACTCCAGTTGAGGCCTCACCAGTGTTTTATACAATTCCAACATTATATCCTTACTTTTATATTCTATACCTCTGCCAATGCATTCCATATGCCCTCTTTACAACCTTGTCTGCTGCCTTCAGGGACCTGTGTACTTGTACGCCAAGATCTCTCACTTCATCTACCCTGTTGTTCCCGAGCTTGCCTTTGCAGCTCCAGCAATTGTGCCATGATCGAGTCCTGAGGCTTGTCATCTGACTTGGACTCAGCAACGTTCTGGCCTCCAGCAGTCCTCCAAGTGCCGGGGACCTGGGAAGTCCCTGCCTCCACCTGCTGTTGCTCAGAAAGTGCAATGCGCTCACCAGATTGTGATCCCAAGGCTACTCTAATGCTAGGTCCCACCGAGATGTGTGTCTCTGCGCTGGTGGAGGGTGTGGGTGAGCGCTGTGACGGGACTTCAGGGAGGGTGCCTTCAGATTCCTCTTCAAAGGTTTCTCCGGAGCTTGCTTGGAGGATCTGAGTTGTGGACTCTATTGGCTGCTTCCCAGATGTGCTTGCGAAAGCACGGGGAGATAATTCGTGCATGACAGTGGCCTGTGAAAGAGGACACATCACTCATGGCATGGTTGTCTGATGGATGCTGCACTGCTTGATCCTCACCTGGTACAGCAGCGCCGACCTCACCATCAGCACAGGACCGGTCCTGGTCATCGCCGGCCAGCTGGATGGCTGTGTTTTCAAATTCTGTCAGAACTTTGATCTCCGGCATCCCTCCACCTGTCCGTGACCTTTCCCTCCTGTTGTGATCCAGTTTGTTCTGCATGGATAGAGGTGGGGAGAGTGTATCAGGACTCCTGCCGGGCCAGATGATAAGTATGCCTGGCCTGTGTGGGTGGTGAGTGGTCCCATAGACAGAATGAGGACAATAACGGTGTGTGTAAAAGAGTGAATGGTGATGCCCTTTGCACTGGCAGTGAGTGAGGGCCCTGTGGACTTGTTTTGGGTTTGTGAGTGTGTGAGTTGGGAGTGATGAAAAGAGTGACTTGTCCTGGCGGCATGGAGGAGATCATTCACCCTCTTGTGGCACTGGGTGGCTGTTCTCCTCTGAAGGGCATTGGCGTTGACCACCGCTGCCACTGCCTCCCAGGCTGGGCTGGTGACATTGCTGCCCATCCTGTGGCCAAAGCACATCCCACGGGCCTGCATGGCATCCAGCAGTCGCTCGAGGGACCAGTCGTTGAAGAGGGGGGCTGCAGTCTTTTTGCCTTTGCAGGCCATGTCTCCCAGGCAGCAGTGGTGAGCTTGTGGTGATGAGCGCTTTGCTGGCAGTTGCCTTTTAAAGATGGCAGCCAGCGTGATGCAACAGCAGGGTGATGGCGAGCAGGCGAATGAGAGCCCACCCACTATGGAAATGGCATGTTTCGCGGGAGTGAATATGTAATGAGGTGGGCTTTGTAATATTGGTGTGAAAACACACCATTTTCATGGGTAGGACTCCATTTTACCCACCTGCTACCGCAATTCTGGGAAAATTCAGCCCCAGGTAAGGACGACAGATTTCCTTCCCTAAAAGGCATTCGTGAACCAGACGGGTTTGTAACAACAATCAACAATGGTTTCTTGGTCATCATTCAACTTTTAATTTAAGGTTTTTACTAGATTAAAATTTCATCATCTGCTGCGGCAGGATTTGAACCTGGGTCCCCAGATCATTACCCTGGGTCCATTGATAATACCACTATACCATTGCTACCCACCCCCCTGCCCTGTTGAGATTCTAAGTATACAATAGTAGCCCTCCCCAAGAGGGACACAAATTGATATCAGTTTTCTAATTTGTACAACAATCACACACCCATTAAAACTTAAAAACAAAATAGAGATCAAATATTTGACCTATCTGGAGGTTGGGGTCATTATGAATTTGCCAAGTAATGCATTAGCAGCGGCAGAGACTAATGGCATTCTGCCACAAAATATGATTGGTTAGTCTTACCACAATGCAAGGTCAGAGAAAGGCAGAGACTGGAAGCCTGATATATTATTATGTGAAGAGATTCCCTGCCAACGATATATTCCATTCAGTTTGCTGGAATGCATCACTCAGAACCTAATGTACAGGATACCATGTTCACATTTAAGAGGTTGTCGCTCTGATTTAAACAACGTTTTAAATCCATAATTTATATATAAATATATTCCAGTAGGCTGAAATGTTTTAAAGAATTGTATTGTTTGTTGACCCTTTGAGCATTGTTAATTTAAGAAGATAACATTTACTTTAATCATATCAGCCAATAATTTCCCCTTTTTGGATTATTTGTATTTTACATCCAGGATTTAGATTATGAATGATATCCAAAGTTTTATTCCTTGTGTACTCTTCCAATCATTCCTTGATGAACGACTTCTGTAACTGCACCTAGCTGAAAGCAGCTCGTCAGAGGAAACTGTCATCCTTCACAACTGAAGCTGTGGTTTAAATGGTATAGAAGTATGGAGATTCATAATTTTATTAGTGCAACCAGAAAAATGCAAGGGAAATAACTGTGTCACAAATAGCCGTGTTAGTAGGAAATATCTGGTTATCTCAGTTCTCTGTCTAGAATATGCACGATCTCCTTCATATAAATACATGTGCCTCTTCCCACAAGTCCTGCTTATTAACACTTCGCGCAACCCCAATGCACTATTTGAGCTCAATCTTGCTCCGAAACCTGCACTCAATCCCATTACAACTCTTGAGCAAATCTTCTCATCAGCCCTGAGGTCAACACTCTTACCATCCAACAGTTAAATTCCAGCACAAGGACTAACATTAACATTCCTTCAGATCAAACTTGCTAACCATCAAATGAGGCCATATGGGTAGAAGTAAAAAACACAAAAGGGGCAAATACACTATTGGGTGTGTACTATAGGCCCCCAAACAGTCAGAGAGAGATAGAGGATCAAATATGTAATCAAATTTCAGGGAAGTGTAAGAATAATAATGCAGTAATAGTAGGGGATATTAACCACCCAAATATAATCTGGGATAGTGTTAGTGTGCAAGATAGTGAGGGAGCAAAATTCTTAAGTTGCATCCAGGAGAACTTTTTTAACCTGTACGTAGAAAGTCCAACAAGGGAGGGAGCAGTTCTGGACATAATATTTGGAAATAAGCCCGGCAGATGGAAGGTGTATCAGTAGGGGAGCATTTTGGAGTTAGCGACCATAACTCAATTAGATTTAGGATAGTTATGGAAAAGGAAAAGGTTGGGCCAGGAATAAAAGTTCTAAATTGGGGAAAGGCTAATTTTATTAAGATGAGATACAATTTGGCCCAAGTGGACTGGGAGCAGCTAATTGCAGATAAAACTGTGTCAGAGCAGTGGGAGGCATTCAAGGAGCAAATAGCAAGAGTACAGGGCAAGTATGTTCCCGTAAAGACAAAGTGGAGCCCAAGTCCGGAGAACCCTGGATATCAAGGGACATAAAGGTTCGGATTAAGAAAGAAAGAGAAGCTTATGGCAGATACCGATGGCTCAATATGGCAGATGTGGCAATATGGTCCCTAGAGAAGTATAAAAAGTGCAGGGGGGAGCTTAAAAAGGAAATTAAGAAAGCTAAGAGAGTGCATGAGAAAACATTGGTGGGTAGAATAAAGGAAAACCCGAAGGGTTTTAAAAAACTTATAAAGAGCAAGAGAATAACTAGGGAAAGGGGAGGGCCAATTAGGGACCATAGAGGTAATGTGTGTGTGGACCCGGAAGACATGGGTGTAGTCCTCAATGAATACTTTGCATCGGTCTCCACAATAGAAAAGGATGACACAGGTATAGACATCAGGGTGGAGGACTGTGAAATATTAGAGGAAATTAACTTAGAGAGAGAGGCGGTACTAGTGGGTTTAGCGGCCTTAAAAGTGGATAAATCTGCAGGCCCAGATGAGACGTATCCCAGGCGGTTGAGGGAGGCAAGGGAAGAGATATCAGGGCCCCTGGCAGTAATTTTCAAATCCTCCCTGGCCACAGGTGAGGTGCCAGAGGACTGAAGGGCTGCTAACATTGTCCCATTGTTAAAAAAAGGAGGAAGGGATAGACCAGGAAATTAAAGGCCAGCCAGTCTAACCTCAGGGGTGGGGAAGTTATTAGAAAGAATTCTGAGGGACAGAATATATCTGCACTTGGAGAGATACGGATTAATCAGGGATAGTCAGCATGGATTTATTAAGGGAAGGTCGTGTTTCACAAATTTGATCGAATTTTTTGGGGAGTGTAGGTGAGGGTAATGCATTTGATGTGGTCTACATGGACTTTAGCAAGGCTTTTGATAAGGTCCCTCATGGCAGACTGGTCAAAAAAGTAAGAGCCCGTGGGATCCAAGGAAAAGCGGCAGGTTGGGTCCAAAATTGGCTGCGAGGCAGGAAGCAGAGGGTGATGGTAGAGGGATGTTTCTGTGGCTGGAAGTCTGTTTCCAGTGGGGTTCTGCAGGGCTCGGTGCTGGGGCCCTTGCTGTATGTGGTGTACGTAAATGATATGGACTCAAGTGTAGAGGGTATGATCAAGAAGTTCGCGGATGACACAAAAATTGGCAGGGTGGTAAATAGTGAGGAGGATAGCTGTAAACTGCAGGAGGATATCAATGGACTGGTCAGGTGGGCAGAGCAGTAGTAAATGGAATTCAACCTGGAAAAGTGCAATTGGGGAGGGATTACAAAGCAGGGGATTACACTATGAATGGTAGGACCCTGGAAAGCACTGAAGATCATAGAGACCTTGGCGTGGATATCCTCAGATCCCTGAAGGTAGCAGGGCAGGTAGATAAGGTGGTTAAGAAGGCATATGGGAGACTTGCCTTTATTAGCTGAGGCATAGAATAAAGAGTAGGGAGGTTATGCTGGAGCTATGTAAAATGCTGGTTAGGCCACAACTGGAGTACAGTGTGCAGTTCTGGTCACCACATAATAGGAAGGATGTGATTGCACTTGAGATAATGCAGAGGAGATTTACCAGGATGCTGCCTGGGCTGGAGGGTCTGAGCTATGAGGAAAGATTGGATAGGCTGGGGTTGTTTTCCTTGGTGCAGCGACGGTTGAGAGGGGACCTGATAGAGGTATATAAGATTATGAGGGGCATAGATAGGGTGGATAGGAAGGTACTTTTTTTCCATTAGTAGAGGGGTCAATAACCATTAGACCATAAGACCATAGACATAGGAGCAGAAATTGGGCCAATCGGCCCATCGAGCCTGCTCCACTATTCAATCATGGCTGATAAGTTTCTCAAACCCATTCTCCGCCTTCTCCCCGTAACCTTTGATCCCCTTACCAATCAAGAACCTATATATCTTGGTCTTAAATACACTCAATGACCTGGCCTCCACAGCCTTCTGCAGCAATGAATTCCATAGATTCACCACTCTCTGGCTAAAGAAGTTTCTCCTCATCTCTGTTCTAAAAGGTCTTCCCTTTACTCTGAGGCTGTGCCCTCGGGTCCTAGTCTCTCCTACTAATGGAAACATCTTCCCCACGTCCACTCTATCCAGGCCTTTCAGTATTCTGTAAGTTTCAATCAGATCCCCTCTCATCCTTCTCAACTCCATTGAGTATAGACCCAGAGTCCTCAAACGTTCCTCATATGTTAAGCCTTTCATTCCTGGGATCATTCTCGTGAACCTCCTCTGGACCCTCTCCAGGGCCAGCACATCCTTCCTGAGATATGGGGTCCAAAATTGCTCACAATATTCTAAATGTGGTCTGACCAGAGCCTTAAAAAGCCTCAGCAGCACATCCCTGCTTTTATATTCTAGTCCTCTTGAAATAAATGCCAACATTGCATTTGCCTTCCTATCTACCGACTCAACCTGCAAATTAACCTTAAGAGAATCCTGGACTAGGACTCCCAAATCCCTTTGCACTCCAGATTTCTGAATTCTCTCCCCATTTAAGAAATAATCTATACCTCTATTCTTCCTACCAAAGTGCATGACCTCACACTTCCCCATGTTGTATTCCATCTGCCACTTCTTTGCCCATTCTCCTAACCTGTCCAAATCCTTCTATAGCCTCCCCGCCTCCTCAATACTACCTGTCCCTCCACCTATCTTTGTATCATCTGCAAACTTAGCCAGAATGCCCTCAGTTCCTTCATCTAGATCATTAATGTATAAAGTGAAAAGTTGTGGTCCCAACACTGAACCCTGCGGAACTCCACTAGTCACCGGCCGCCATCCTGAGAAGGGCCCCCTTATCCCCACTCTCTGCCTCCTGCCAGACAGCCAATCTTCTATCCATGCTAGTACCTTGCCTCTAACACTATGGGCTCTTATCTTACTGAGCAGCCTCCTGTACGGCACCTTGTCAAAGGCCTTCTGGAAGTCCAAGTAGATAACATCCATTGGCTCTCCTTTGTCTAACCTACTCATTACCTCCTCAAAGAATTCTAACAGATTTGTCAGGCATGACCTCCCTTTGATGAAACCATGCTGACTTTGTCCTATTTTACCATGCACTTCCAAGTATTCTGAAATCTCATCTTTAATAATGGACTCTAAAATCTTACCAATGACCGAGGTCAGGCTAATCAGCCTGTAATAACCAGGGGACATAGATTTAAGGTAAGAGGTAGAAGGCGAAGAGGGGAGTTGAGGATTTTTTTCACCAGAGGGTGGTGGAAATCTGGAATTCACCGCATGGAAGGGTGGCTGAGTCAGAAACTCTTGTAACATTTAAGAAGTATTTAGATATTCACTTGTGTTGCAATCACCTCCAGGGCTATGTGCCAAGCGCTGGAAAATTGGATTGGTGTAGTCAGATCTTTGCTGACTGGCGTGGACACGATGGACCAAATGGCCTCCTTCTGTGTTGTAAACATCTATGAATTTATAAGAACAATCCTGGACTCAAACTTGCTATAGTCCCTGAACTCAGCTCCAGTGCTCTCCTTGGACACTTTCGCAGTAGCAGCACTCAGTTTGCATGAAGGTAAGCGATGGATGGCTTCGAGGTTGAAATGAAACAGCAAATTGCTATTTTAACAAAGTAGATGGAATAGAAGACAAATATCTATTAACAAATCATAAAATTGCATAGAATGTACAACATAAAAAGGGAACAGTTAGTCCATCGTATCCATGCCAGCTACTTGGTAGCGCTATCCAATTAATCCCACTCCCCTGTCTTTTTTCCATAACCCTGTATAAAAAGCTCCATCCAAGTGTCTATCATTTCTCTTTTGAATATTCCTATTGAATCTGCTTCCAGCATCTTTTCGGTCAGTGCATTCCAGATCATTACCATTTGCACTAAGTGCAATAGTAAGCATGAAAAAGACATTTTACCCACCAGCTCCAATGGCAGGTTTTCGCACTGTATTGTCCCCTTCCCACCTCATAAATTATGCAGTCACGGGAAACATGCCAGATTGCTGGCGGCAGGCCTCTGATTGGCCCACCATGCCGTTACCTTGCCGCTTCCTCACACTGGACGCCATGTTTAAAATGCAGCTGCATGCACACTTCACAATGCTTGCAGCCCAGGACTGTTCCGGTGAAGACATGGCCCCAAAAGCCAGGAAGAGTTCAGCTCCTGATTCAGTGACACAGCTGGAATTTTTGGACACCATGGATGCCTGTCGCGATGTCCTCTACCTCTGCTGTGGCCACAGGAGGCCCATCAGTCTCACCACTCTGCCTTGGGAGGCAGTGGCAGAGGTAGTCAGTGCTAACGCTGCACACAAGAGGTCAGCCATCCAGTGCAGATAACGGATGAATGAGCTCATCATTGCCATCAGGATAAGTCAACCATCTCAACAATTTCAACTCTCACACTCACAAGCCCATCACACATTCACTGACATCTCACTCTGCCAACTCAAAGGACATCACTACTCATTCTCTCACACACAGCCTCACATCTCTACCTGGCCTCATCTCGTCTGGAGATGGCCTCCTCATCCCAGCCATGGCACAACTCAGCACACACACACACCTGGCAGCCTTCTCATTTGGCCTGGCATGCTCCTTGCTCACACTCTCGCCATCTGTCTTTATGCAGGACGAGATTGCACACAATCAATGGGAGCAGTCCCAGACCTTGGGGTGGAGTGCTGGACATCAAGGTCCTCACTCTATTCTAGTGTGAGCGTTGGAGCTGACCGGAGAGGACATCGACAGTTCCTGCGGTGATGGTGAGATTGGTGGTGAACACCTGCATGAGGATCCTGCACCACATGATCCCTCTCTCAATGCAACTCTGAGTCCACTGTTCTGTGATCAACGCAGCTGCCAAGGACTAATAATCTCCACTTTTTCTCAAGGGGCACATCTGACACGTCACCCTCAGGCAACCTTGAACCTGACCCCAGTGCCAAGAGTACCTTGGCTGAGGAATCTGAGGGAAGCACCACTGAAGACCCATCACAGCGCTCACCCACACCCTCCACCAGCACAGTGACACATGCCTCGGTGGCACCTAGATGTAGAGTAGTCTTGGGATCACAATCTGGTGAACACAGCACATGGTCTGTTCCACAATAGGCAGAGGCAGGGACATCCGAGGTCGGCTGCACTCGGAGGACTGCTGAAGGCAAGGAATCTGCTGAGTCCAAGTCAAATGATGAACCTCTGGACTCAGTCACAAATCAGTTGGTGGAACTGCAAAGACAATCAAGGGAACATCAGGGAGGGATGTCTGATGCACTCCTCAGATTGCAAGGTACAATGGAGGAGTCTGTCTGCGTTCAGTCCAAAGTGATAGCTCCGGCATGCCGATGCATCAAGGTCCACACAGGCAGGATGGCGGCCGCCATGGAGACCTTGGTCCAGGACGTTTGTCCTGCACTGCTGTGCGGGCTGAACTCCATCGTTGACGCCATATTTGGCCTCCAACAGTGTCAGCCCGAGACGGGTGTGGGGCAGCTCAATCTCACTCTAGGTTCCCCTTTTCCTCAAGGAGTTAGCCAGGTGCCATCGAGCACCCATAGGGTGGAGGACCAGCAGCTCAACACCCTAGGGCCATCTATCCAGGTGACTCCAGGATCTGGCTCATCCAAATCCCCTCTTCTTGTGATCCCCACAGCTCCAGCTCCACAGGCCGAGGATGGTGCAGGTGGCCCAAGGCAGGACATCCAAAATAGGCTGGGGCCCTCCAGGGCTCGGCCCTCCAGAGGACACCCCCAAGGTCATCTCAGACAGGCTGTAGCAGTCAGCAGACTGCCTCCACCTCCTCTGTGGATGTCCAGGGAGCACCAAGACATAGCGGCCGGATTAGGAAAGTTAAGAAGATGTAATTGCGCAACCTGGGCACGGGTGTTAAATACTTGTACATAATATTCAATATTGTAAATAAACTCCCAAGAATGTCTTCCTGCCTGTGGCTCCTTGTTCTGATGAACAGTGCTCATGTCACTCAGGTGTGAAACCTTGGTTCCTGCACAATATAAAGGCAGGTGTCTCAGTCCAGGGCCTCTTCTCAGTGCAGTGTGTAACCTTCAGAGCAAAGTGATGGTCTGGCTTCACACTCACTGGACACATCAGTGATACCTGCCACTCGATGGTGCTTGTTATTCTGTCAGAATGTCATGGGCAGGCATCACAGAGTTCCGTCATTCTCTCTGTGTGCTCTCAGCACCTTTAAGGTGGGGCTGGCACACATCTCGTCAGCGTCTGTGACCGGTGATGCTGTGCTCCCGAAGGGGACAAGTGCTGCTGGCTGACAAAGGATCGAATGCTTCTAAAATTTCACGGCTGTGTCTCTATGATATGACCCTGATCACAGAGCGCACGCCAGCTGCCTTCAGCCAGACAGGGGTCAGACATTCACGGAGGCTATGTGAGGATCTCTGGAGTGTCATCACTGCATGTCGTCATCATCCTCCTGGAATCTAACAACTATTAGGGCATCCGCTGTGTCTCCATGACATGAACCTGAGCATTGAGGGTAAGTGCGCTGCCATCAGCCACACAGGGATCAAACATTCACAGACGCAAGGTGACAATGTCAAGACTGTCCTCACTGCATCTTGTCATCAACCCCCACAAACCTTACGCTTATGAGGGTCTCCCGAGCGCGTCAGTCTAGTCTGACCAGTGCAATGGCCTCATTGCCATCATCTTCACCTTTGAGGACCGCATCACCTTCAACCCCTTTGATGTCTTCCTTATCGGAAGAGACTTGAAGCCCTTCCATCTCTTCCTCAACCAGGTCCTCCCCTCGTTGCAGCGCCAGGCTGTGGAACACGCAGCAAGCTATGATGATGCACGACACCCTCGGTGAACTGTATTGCAGTGCTCCACTGGAACTGGCACTTCAAAGTCCGGGTCACAGCATGAGCCTCATTTAACCTCGCTCTGCTGCAGTTTGATGCCACCGCACAGCGTCGGCAGCCTCTGTGGACCCTGGAAGATATCAGGAATCTGAGACCTACTGAGAATGTAAGGAGTTATGGACACTCACTGAGAATTGTGCGCAGACCTGCAAGATTTGTTTGTAGTAACTTTTTCGAGTACATTCACAGTTCTTGGTTTTCCAGGAGTGGGACATGAACCCACAACCCTCTGATTCAAAGGCGAGGGTGCTATGGACTGAGCCACAGCTGACACCTCGATGTGTTTGTGGTAGTCGCACACCAGCTGAACATTCAGTGAGTGGAAGCCCTTGCGGTTGACGTAGTTGACTGCTTGTTGCCACGGAGATCTAAGTGCCATGTGAGTGCAGTCAATGGCATGCTGCTCCTGTGGGAAACCTGAAATCTAGACAAATCCCAACACTCTTGCTTCCTGACTTTCCTGACCCTGGGCGAAATGCACAAATTTCAGTGCCTTTGTGAAAATGACGTCTGTAACCTCTTGGGTACACTTGTGCATGAAAGCTTGTGAGAACCTGCACAGGTCACCTGTGGAGCCATGAAAGGAGCCACTGTCATAGAAATTGAGTGCCATGGTCACTTTCACAGCCACTGTCCCTGTGGTGCCAAATCTTGCAGCAGGTGGCATGTGTGACTGACCAGTTCTCTAGACATGCACAGTCTTCGGTGACACTGGTTCTCAGTCATTTGCAAGAATGAAAAGTGGCATCTATAGACCCTGGGTCGTGCGAGGCGCCACGACCAACTGCTCTCTGTGGATCTTCAGCTGCATGTGCAGCAGGCCCTGCCGCCCCTTCATCTTGAGGGAGGTGCTCCTCCCTTTGCTGAGCCAGGCGCCTCCACCGCACTCTTCTTCTTCTTCTCTGCTCCCTGTACGCCATGAGACATACCGCTAAATCACCAGGCTCCATGATCCTGATGTTCTCCTCCTACAGGAACAAAGAGAGAGACCTGTGGATTTGCATATGTGTCCTAAGAACTTCTCTTGGTTAAGTTTGAAGGCCCCTTCACGCATATAGGAGAGTGTTGGCCACCACTTGGATGGCCAGTGTGCAGTGCGCTCATTGGCTGTCCAAAACCCCACCCACCTCCGCCCCACCCCACTTGACCGAATAGCAGTAGCTCCGGCCATTGGACTGCTTACTGTGCTCTCAGTTCAGGTGCAGGCATTCGCCTAAACTGCACTGTAAGGCTGCACTGTTAGCTTAAACCATGAGGGAAACTGGTCCAAACCTTAATAAAGACATTGCAAGGGGCTGTGAGCGCATCCACCAGTGACTGTGCCATGACCACCTTTCGCAAGGGGATTCTACAACTTGTCCAGTCGGCCAATTGCTCTGCTGCCCCCTAAAATGCACATTAATTTGCAGTCTGCCCCCGAGGAGTGAAAATGGAGCATTTGGTGGCACTTTCATGCTTTTGCATTGCTTGAGTGGGCAGGAAAGCTTCAGAGCCCCGACTCCAAGCATGTCAATGGAGCTGCTGCTGAACGGTCTCAGCTGCTAAAAATGCTCACTTTTGACAAAGTTGTCCAATTCCCCCTCCAGCCCTCCACCCTCCCACCATGTTCATGTGTACTCCCTTCAGTCTGTGCTACCCTGCCTCCCCCCCCACCCCCTGGCCTGAGCTACCCTGGAGCCCTTGTCCCGGCTCCACACTGAAAGCCAGCCAGGAAAGAGTAACTTGCCTGTGGCCCCCTCCCCCACTCCGAATGCATGGTGCCTCTTCCTTGATGTCCTACGGGTGATGCTTGCGAGTGCTGCGCAGGGTTGTGTGCACTCACCTCCAAGTTCCCCTCAAAGTTTAGCTCGCCAGGTGCACACATTTTAAAGGTAGTCATGAAACACGCAGTTCTGAAGTCACGCCAACGTGGGCAGTAAATTTGACCTGGGGGTGGTTTCTGACAAGCAGGGCTTATAATGAGATGCTAAAGTGTTGAAATTAGGTTCCTGACCTGCAGCAGCGAGAAATGTGGCTGCGATTGACAGGTGGAGCAGACAATCGCAAACTGGTTTCACGACGGTGTGATACCAGTTTTTGGCCGTCTTGCCATATTGTCTGCTCATGCCCACCATGACGTCCACCACCAACAGGACCAGACGGTTCCACCCCTCGTTTTGCCTCTGGTTCTTAGCCAACCACTTTAAATCTGTGCCCTCGTTTTTAAACTTATTCAGCAGATGTGGGCATCACTCGCAAGGCCAGTATATGCTGCTGAGAGGTGGGGGTGTTGAATGTTTAAGGTGCTGGATAGGATGCAAAGTAAACAGGTTTGCCCGGGATGCTGTCCAGCTTCTTGAGTGTTGTTGAAGTGGCATTCATCAAAGTAAGTGAAATATAGTCTATTACACTTCTGACTTGTGCCTGCTAAATATTGTAAACGTTCACGGCATCAGGAGATGTGTCACTTGCCCCAGAATACCAAACCTCTGACCTATTCTTGTAGTCACAGTATTTATCTGGCTAGTCCACATAAGTTTCAAGTCAATGGCAACCCTCAGGATGTTGATAATGTGGATTCAGTCATTGTAATCCCATTGAATGACAAAAGGCAATGGTTAGTTTCTCTCTTGTTGGAGGTAGTCATTACCTTACACTTATATGGTGCAAATGTAAATTGCCACATATTAGCCTAGGTCTGAATGTTGTACCGGCCTAGTTGCATGAGGGCATGGACTTTCATTATTCGAAGAATTGCAAATGGAACTGAACACTATGCAGTTATTAGTGAACATCCCCATTTTTGACCTTAGGGAAGACCATTGATGAAGCAGCTGAAGGCAATTGGACCTAAGACAAAGCCCTGAGGAACTGTTACAACAATGTCCCAGGACTGATGGTTGACATCCAATAACTATAGCCATCTTCCTTTCTACATTGACTTCAATTTTAATAGGGGTCCTTGATGCTATGCTCATTTAAATGTTGCCTTCATGTCAAGAGCAGCCACTGTCACCCTACCTCTGGCACTCAGTTCTTTTGTCCATTGTTGCGAATATCTAGCTCATAGCTCATGTTAACATTTTAGAGGCAATGTTTAGTTCTGGGAAGATTATTGTTTTAAAGGTAAGGAATTAAAATGCTGGGCTTTAGAGAGTGGGCAGAATTTTGCCCTCGGATGGCATGCGGGCCCCACCAGCTCGGCTGCAGGCGGACAGCCGACCCCCGCCACCAAAACGGGGCCTGCTGCCATTTTGAGTGTGCGGGCCAATTAAGGCCCGCCCAGCGGTCTGCCTGACAGGAAGCGCAATGCGCTTCCTGTACGGGGTGGGGGGGGGTGGGGGGAGGGATTCCCCATCTGTCAATTTACCTGGGCGCTTGCAGAGAGAGTTTGTTGCAGTTTGGACCTCATGTGGTTTGGACTATATAAAAAGTAAACCTGAGTGCATTACATATGAGGTTATAAACCATATGATTAAGTTAATAGTGCTTATTTTGTTTAATTCTTTTATATATAATAAAGCTTGTTTTGCTAAAAAGAAGTGAATTTTTGTGACATAATTCTATTGGTTAAAATGAGGTATTAGGATTTCTTTTTAAGTGTTAATGATCTCTACTAGATTGTAACAGAGATAAAAACAAAAAAACTGCGGATGCTGGAAATCCAAAACAAAAAATAAAAAGTACCTGGAAAAACTCAGCAGGTCTGGCAGCATCGGCGGAGAAGAGTGCAGTTGACGTTTCGAGTCCTCATGACCCTTCAACAGAACTAAGTAAAAATAGGAGAGGGGTGAAATATAAACTGGTTTAATAAGCTGGTTTGGGGGTGGGAGGGGGGGTGGGGAGAAGATGGGGTGGGTGTTGTTGGGACAAGCAAGCAGTGATAGGAGGAGATAACCAAAAGCTGTCACAGACAAAAGAACAAAGAGGTGTTGAAGGTGGTGATATTATCTAAAAGAATGTGCTAATTAAGAATGGATAGCAGGACAAGCAAGGTATAGATAGCTCTAGTGGGGGTGGGGTGAAATAAGACAAAAAGGGCATAAAAGGTATAGATAAATGATCGGTGGAATACATTAAAAATAATGGAAATAGGTGGGAAAAGAAAAATCTATATAAATTATTGGAAAAAACAAAAAGGAGGGGGAAAAAACGGAAAGGGGGTGGGGATGGAGGAGGGAGTTTAAGATCTAAAATTGTTGAACTCAATATTCAGACCGGAAGGCTGTAAAGTGCCTAGTCGGAAGATGAGGTGCTGTTCCTCCAGTGTGCGTTGAGCTTCACTGGAATAATGCAGCAAGCCAAGGACAGACATGTGGGCAAGAGAGCAGGGTGGAGTGTTAAAATGGCAAGCGACAGGGAGGTCTGGGTCATTCTTGTGGACAGACCGAAGGTGTTCTGCAAAGCGGTCAATCAGTCTGCATTTGGTCTCTCCAATGTAGAGGAAACATTGGAGGTGATATAGTTCCAAGTTAGGATGGTGAGTGGCTTGGAGGGGAACTTCTAGATGGTGGTGTTCCCATGTGTCAGCTGCCCTTGTCCTTCTAGATGGTAGCAGATGTAAGTTTGGAGGTGCTGTCTAAGAAGCCTTGGTGAATTCCTACAGTGCATCTCATAGATGGTGCACACTGCCACCACTGAGCGTCAGTGGTGGATGGAGTGAATGTTTGTGGATGGGGTGCCAATCAAGTAGGCTGCTATGCCCTGGATGGCGTTGGCCTTCTTGAGTGTTGTTGGAGCTGCACTCATCCAGGCAAGTGGAGAGTATTCCATCACACTCCTGACGTCTGCCATGTAGATGGTGGACAGGCTTTGGGGAGTCAGGAGGTGAATTACTCGCTGCAGGATTCCTAGCCTCTGACCTGCTCTTGTAGCCACAGTGTTTATATGGCTAGTCCATTTCAGTTTCTGGTCAATGGTATTCCCCAGGATGTTGATAGTGGGGGATTCAGTGATGGTAATGCCTTGAACATCAAGGGGTGATGGTTAGTTTCTCTCTTGTTGAGATGGTCATTGCCTGGCACTTGTGTGGCGTGAATGTTACTTGCCACTTGTCAGCTCAAGCCTGGATATTGTCCAGGTCTTGCTGCATTTGGACATGGACTGCTTTAGTATCTGAGGAGTCGCAAATGGTACTGAACATTGTGCAATCATCAGTGAAGACCCCACTTCTGACCATATGATGGAAGGAAGGTCGTTGATGAAGCAGCTGAAGATGGTTAGGCCAAGGACATTACCAAATGGAACTCCTGTAGTGATGTCCTGGAACTGAGATGACTGACCTTCAACAATCACAACCATCTTCCTTTGTGCTAGATATGATTCCAACCAGCGGAGAGTTTTCCCCCATTTCCCATGGTCTCCAGATATGCTAAGGCTCCTTGATACCACACTCTGTCAAATGTAGCCTTGATGTCAAGTGCGGTCACTTTCACCTCACCTCTGGAGTTCAGCACTTTTGTCCATATTTGAACCAAGGCTGTAATGAGGTCAGGAGCTGAGCTGCCCTGACAGAATCCAAACTGGGCGTCAGTGAGCAGGTTATTGCTAAGCAAGTGCCGCTTGATAGCACTGTTGATGACCTCTTCCATTACTTTACTGATGATCGAGAGTAGACTGATGGGGCAGTAACTAGCCTAGTTGGAGTTGTCCTGGTTTTTGTGTACAGGACATACCTGGACGATTTTCCACATAGCTGGGTGGATGCCAGTGTTGTAGTCGTACTGGAACGGCTTGGCTAGGGGGCGCAGCAAGCTCTGAAGCACAAGTCTACAGTATCATTGTCAGAATATTGTCAGGGGCCTTTGCATTATCCAGTGCCTTCAGCCATCACCCCCAACTCCTCATCCCCTTCCCACGGCACCGCCCCAATCTTATTGCAGGAGGTGCAACACCTGCCCCTTTACCTCTTCCCTTCTCACCGTCCAAGGCCTTAAACAGTCCTTTCAGGTGAAGCAGCACTTCACTTGCACCTCATATAAATAAATAAACAAACAGACATAGATAGATAAACAGGTAGATAGATAGATCAAATTAATTAATTAATTTAAAAAGGGGTCAAGAGGGAGGAGAGAGTTTGTGGTCTGAAGTTGTCGAACTCCATGTTAAGTCCAGAAGGCTGTTAGGTGAAGCAGGAGTATTCATTGTTCCCAATGTGGTCTCCTCTACATTGGGGAGATTAAACGCAGACTAGGTGACTGCTTTGCGGAACACCTTCACTTAGTCCACAAGCATGACCCAGATCTTCCTGTTGCTTGCCACTTCAACACACCATCCTGCTCTCATGCCCACATGTCCATCCTTGGCCTGCTGCAATATTCCAGTGAAGCCCAATGTAAACTGGAGGAAAAGCACCTCACCTTCTGATTAAGTACCTTTCAGCATTCATCTCCACAAGGACTATGCGGAGATCACTCCTACCGATACTGTCATAGACAAATAGAAATAAATAAGTATGATCTGACAGCCATTGCAGAGACATGGCTACAGGATGACATAGGTTTGGACCTGTATATGGAAGGGTATGTGACATTTAGGAAGGACAGGAAGTCAGGAAAAGGTGGAGGAGTAGCTCTGTTAATTAATGATGGAATTAGCACATTAGCGAGGGATGACCTTACTTCAGGAAGCCAGGATGTAGAAGCGGTTTGGGTTGAGATGAGAAATGATAAAGGCATTTATGGAAGTGGTGTACAGGCCCCCAATTGTAACTACACAGTAGGACAGAGTATAAAAGAGGAGATAATGGGAGCTTGTCAGAAAGGTACAGCAATAATCATGGGGGATTTTAATCTATGTATAGACTGGAAAAATCAAATCGGCAAAGGTAGCCTAGATGAGAAGCTCATAGAATGTTTCTGGGATAGTTTCTTAGAACAGCACATTCTGGAGCCAACCAGAGAGCAGGCTATACTAGACCTGGTATTAAGCAACGAGGTAGGATTAATTAGTTACCTCCTAGCAAAGGCACCTCTAGGAAGCAGCAATCATAATATGATTGAATTTTACATTCATTTTGAGTGTGTCCAAGACTAGTATTTTAAACTTAAGGGTAATTTTGAGGGCATGAAAGCAGAGCTAGTTAAAGTGAATGGCAAATGAAGTTAAGGGATAGGCCAATAGAGGTTGAGTGGCAGGTATTGAAAGGGACATTTCCGAATACATAGAATATATACATTCCAATGGGAAAGGAAAATTCCAAAGGGAGGGCCCACCATCCATGGTTAACTAAAGTTAAAGACAGTATCAAACTCAAAGCACATCAAAGCTTTCCTGCCAGTCAATGATCCTGATTAGATCATTGTTCATTGTGTGTCGCGCAAACTCACAAACGGGCAAAAGGCTACCACTTTCTGACCTGAAAAGTGTTCTGTCCACCAGAAATTACCCTGGAAAGGCAAAGTATCTCAAAAATTTGAACAAGAGATTAAGCAAAAACAGAAAATACTGGAAAAACTCAGCAGGTCTAGCAGCTTCTGTGGGGGGAGAAACAGCTAATGTTTTGAGTCCGTATGACCCTCCTTCAAAGCAAGATTAAGCAAACCTTTTCATGATGCTGCTATGCAATGACTACAAGAGTGGTTCTTTCCACTAACAGGATGTTGCTATCAGTCCAAAAAGACATTCTGCCCATCACACAGTTGAGCAATGTCAGATACTTAAGTTATACATCCCAAAGATTGGCTGATCAAATCAAACAACATGTTCCTCCATTGTTTGTAATAGGCAGACTACAGACCATTCTCAACCAGCTCCCACCTGCAAAACCAAAAACAAAACACCTAATGTTAGATGCAATTCCACTGCTGGGCAGTACTTGCTGAACAATTCTGAATGTGCTAACAGCTACACTAACAACCAAGTTAAGAAAATCAGTTGAATTTAGACTGTGGTTCATTTACGCTTGCTAGAAGTGACGTACATTCATATGCAGACCTGCCCTCTGCAAATGAAAGGAATATGTTCAAATCTTGCACTTTTTTTTGTATTACCTGGGAGCTTGAGAAGCCTATAATTCCCCCTTGCTTTCTCCAGAGCAATGCTTCAGCCAATTAGAGACAACTTTCCAACAAATCATTACCCTTGTCTCCTGTATTATAAATTGCTGTGATTGTTTAAAATTTGGCATTCTTGCATTTGTCCTAATAAATGCAAGATGAAAAGCTTCGTCAGCATGTCTCTCTTCCTAGCAATATTCCAGTTCTGTACCACCAAGGGACTGTTCCTATTTAAAAGTTATTAACCTGTTTCAGCCAGGTTGTGTTTCCAACAGGAACCTCATCCTAAGAAAATGGAAAGAGGTTAAATTGACCAAGGCCTTTCCCGCTGGTGGAGCAGTGTGAACTCACTGCTCACCATGTCTGCCCCACACTGCTTGTGTATTCCAAGTTAAAATCAGGGGTAGTTAGCTTTACACTGATGTTCCGAGTGGTTGTTGTGTTGGCAGAATTGGCTTCTCTTCAAGCATTTTCTAGCACATTAGGATGAGATTTCATGAATGCTGTAGAAGCACAGTTTCCTGCACCCACCCCAAATTTGTCTCCTAAATGCGGCAAATGTGTATAATAATGAAGCTTAGCTCATGGAGCAGAAAAGCCTTCTTGCCCCCACCATGCACACCCAGCATAAAACTCAGCATAGACACAGAGCTAGCACAGGGGGCAAATTCTCAGTTTTCAGCTCCTCATGTGCCATGCTTGTCCTGCACCAACAGGGAAAAGGAGTGCAGATTAAAGTCCAGAGTCCTCAGTGGCAGACCCTGACTGTAACCCACCAAGCGCTCATTGAAGGCCGGCTGTTAAGGCTGAACTGATAAAGCAATATTCTATGCAACCCTGAAGCTTTTATTGTACAGAAAGATGTTAATACTAATGCAGGAAATGTACTCAATTTGCATAACATTCATGCATTATTCATATCATTATTCATGCCAGGATAGGCATAGCATATTTTGGATTGTTGGCAGCAGCTGTCTCGATTTGAGAATGACTTCTATAAAGGGACATGGGTTTCTGCATGGTTCTTTATGTGATTGATCAGGCTGATTCTTCAGTCACATTTATTTAGGCACATGAGGCAAGACATCCCATGAGGTAGCAGGATCCAGATTTGCAGGGTCTGCTTCCTTTTCTTTCCTTCTCTGCCACCATTCTGCTTCATTACAGCATTGGAACCAAAGCCTGATGAAGCTTGATGAACAAGTTGCTGCCATTTTGAGTGATGGGTAGCAAGTTCCTCCACATCATTAATGTCAATGCTGCTGCACTTCAAGGAGAGTTTCAGATTTAATTTGAAGTGTTTTCTTTGTCTTCCCCTGGAACGTTGGCTATTTGAGAGTTGAGGAAACAGGACCTGGTGGGGACGACAGTTTTCGGCCATCCAGACACAGTGCCCAGTCCATTGAAGTTGATTTTGCAGGAAGTTTTGCATTAGCATTTGCTTGACATTCTTCTCATAGGATGCAGTGGAGGCATTGCTGATGGAATTTCTCCATGTGTCGCTGATACACAGCACGGGTCTCACTGCAGTACAGGAGTGTGGTGACGATAGCTGCTCTGTACACGAGAACTTTCGTTGACTTGTGGCGATCTTTGTCGTCAAACGCTCTCTACCGTAGTTTGTAGAAGACCGACCTGGCACAGCTGATCTGGGATTGGACCTCCTCATCAATGATGGCCTTTTGAGAGAGGTGGCTGCCAAGGTCTGGGAAGTATTGAACATATTTCAGAGTCTCTCCTTCAACATATATGTGAGGTGGAATATTTAACTGAACAGATCTGGGTTGATATATGAATTTTGTTTTGGCGTCATCAAGGACAGGTCCAATTTCTTGTATGCAGAATTGAAAAGATCGAGAGTGGCTTGCAAATCTGGTGTAGAGTGGGCAAAGACACTGCGGTCATCTGCAAACTGTAGATCATGCATGACTATGGTGGTCAGTTTAGTTTTGGCATGGAGGTGACTGAGGTTAAAGAGTTTGGCATCTAGACGGTATTTAATACTGACACCACAGGGCAGTTGATCTTTGATGAGGTGAATAGCCACTGTAAGGTAGATTGTGAATAGTATTGAGGGCTATCATATAGACTTGCTTGACACCGGTCCGGATTTTGATCTCCCACTTAAGACAGTTGCAGTGATATCATCATGAAGCAGTTGCAGGATTGTGATGAAGTTTCTTGGACATCCAAATTTCAGTCAATAGAGCCTCATGGTTTACTTAGTTAAAGGCTTTGGTCAGGTCGATGAATGCAGTGAAGAGTTCTTGGTGTTGTTCTCAACAATTTTCTTGGATTTGTCTGGCAATAAAGGCCATCTTGGAGGTTCCTTTCGAAGATCCAAAGCCATCCAGTGGGCTAGATTTAGTGCTACTGCCACAATACCCGCTGGTGGACTGGGTAGTCGTCGGGGATTTGGCACGGGCCCATGGTGGTCGGCTGAACCCAGCAGCGAGTGGAACATGGGTGACACTATCTTGCTGCTGGTGGGGGATGGCACTGATACCTGGAAGCCCCCATCACATGATGGCCATGGAGGAGCTGGTGACATACTTAAAGGGAAGCCAGCCCTGTCTTAGAGTTGAAAATTGTCTTGCTGGCTTTTTAAGAAATCTCTGCAGTTTAAATCTCCAGCGTCTGAATCTCTGTTGTTCCAGCAGAAAAAGACGTTGCAAAGTCCAGGGAGGAGTCAGTGATTCAGGAGAATCCATGTCAGGATTTTTCCTGCTATGGACAAGAGGCATTAGCTCAATAGTTCCCACAACATGATTTTTCTCCCTTTTTGAAGATAGCTACAATTGTCACATTCCTAAAATCAGGGGTTGGGGCAACTCTTTTTCCTCCCAAATCCATAGAATGATTGCATGGAGTCTTGATGTGAGCAAAGGTCCACCAGCTGGAATACCATCGGGGCTGTAGGCTTCATTATTTTCTATCTGTTTGATTGCTTGTTGCAGCTCTCCCATCAATGGTGGTTCACCCATGGATTCTACTACAGGGTACTGGCGGACAGACTGGAGAGTACCAGCTACCACTATGGGTTCACAGTTGAGGAGTTGTTAAAAATGTTCTTTCCAGCGTTAACAGATGGCATTGTCATTCTTAAGAAGAGAAACACCATCCTGTTAGCAAAGAGGATTTTGTTTATTTGACCTTGATTTATAAATGACCCTGGTGGCATTAAAAGAGCTTCTCACACTTTGGACATGTTGCAATGGCCCAGCACAGGAGGGTGTCAGAAAATAGGCCCAAATGCAACTTACATTTTTGTCATAGAGTTGATCTTCTCGGCAACTTTTCTTGTTGGACACATTTAACTTTGTTTACAAGAGAGCAGCTGCAACTATATGTTGCATCAAACTCTATAACTAAAGAAGAACTCTCTCCTAGAGGTTCCCTGCGCTGCTAACTCATTGGTTTACACAGATCATGTGATCTTACAACACAGGATTATTCTTAAAGCTATAGTCCTATGTTTACCAAAACTATAATTACTACATTCCTCCCTTTTTAAATTTTGTACATTTTGTATTTACAAGGATATTTATCTCATTACATTACAATATTTACGCAGGTCATGAAATTACAAGTTCAATCTTTCAGGTGGTTTCCTGATCCGTGTAGAATGTCACAGCTCCATGATTTCCGTTTCTTTGACAGCAACCACATTCTCAGGAATCGCATTAACATCATCAGGTACCTCATTAGGCACAGGCAGTTCAGTGTGATTCTGCCATTCAATATGATCATGGCTGATCCTCTAACAGTTTTTCCGACCAAAGTGGATAACTCCACACTTATCCATGTTATACTACATCTGCCATGTATTTGCCGGATCATTCAACCTGTCTAAATCGCTTTGATGCCTCTTAACTCCTCATTGCTCACATTGCCAACAAGCTTCATGTCATCAGCAAACGTTGAAATGTTACATTTGGTTAACTCATCCAAATCATTGATATATATTGTGAATAGCTGGGGCCCAAGCACTGATCCCTGCAGTACTCACTAATCACTGCCTACTGCTCCAAAAAAGACCCATTTATTCCTATTCTCTGTTTCCTGTCTGCTAACCAATTCTCAATCCATGCCAATATATTACCCGCAATCCAATGTACTTTAATTTTACACATTAACCTCTTATCAAAAGCTTTCTGAAAATCCAAACGCACCACATCCACTGTTCTCCCTTATCTATTCTGCTAGTTATGTCCTCAAAGAACTCCAATAGGCTTGTCAAACATGATCTCCCTTGCACAAATCCATGTTGACTTTGTCTAATCCCATTGATATTTTCTAAGTGTCTTATTATCACATCCTTCATTATGGACTCTAGCATTTTCCCTACTACTGATGTTAGGCTAACCAGTCTGTAATTCCCTGTTTTCTCTCTACGTTCCTTTTTAAATAGTAGGATTACATTTGCCACCCTCCAATCTGCCGGGACTGTTCCAGAATCTACAGAATTTTGGAAGATCGCAACCAATGCATCCACTATTTCCATAGCCACCTCCTTTAGTACCTTGAGGTGTAGATTATTGGGCCCTGGGGATTTATCGGCTTTCAGTCCCATTAATTTCTCCAGCACAGTTTTTTTCAGTAATACTAATTTCCTTCAATTCCTCCTTCTCACTGACCATCGATTCCCTAAACTTCCCTCTGTGAATGAAGGATGAAGAGGTTCAATGAAGAGTGCAGGAGGGCATGCCAGGAGCAGCACCAGCCATACCTCAAAGTGAGGTGTCAACCTGGTGAAGCTATAACATAGGACTACTTGTGTGCCAAACAGCATAAGCAGCAAGTGATAGACAAAGCTAAGCGAACCCACAACCAACGGATCAGATCTAAGCTCTGCAGTCCTGCCACATCCAGTTGTGAATGGTGGTGGACAATTAAACAACTGGCTGGAGGAGGAGGCTCCACAAATATCCCCATCCTCAATGATGGGGGAGCCCAGCACATCAGTGCAAAAGGTAATGCTGAAGCATTTGCTAAAATCTTCAGCCGAAAGTGCCAAGTGGATTATCCATCTCGGCCTCCTCCAGAGGTCCCCAGCATCACAGATACCAGCCTTCAGCAAATACAATTCATTCCATGTGATATCAAGAAACGGCTGAAGGTGCTGGATGCTGCAAAGGCTATGGGCCCTGACAATATTCCAGCAATAGTACTGAAGACTTGTGCTCTAGAACTTGCTGTGCCCCTGGCCAAGCTGTTCCAGCACAGCTACAACTCTGGTATCTACCCAGCTATGTGGAAAATTGCCCAGGTATGTCCTATACACAAAAAGCAGGATGAATCCAACCCAGCCAATTACCACTGCATCAGTCTACTCTCCATCATCAGTAAAGTAATAGAAGGGGCCATCAACAGTGCTAACAAGCGGCACTTGTTTAACAATAACCTGCTCACTGACGCCCAGTTTGAATTCTGCCAGGGCCACTCAGCTCCTGACCTCATTACAGCCTTGGTTCAAACATGGATAAAAGAGCTGAACTGACAGTGATTGCCCTTGATAGCAAAACCGCATTTGACCGAGTGTGGCATCAAGGAGCCTTAGCAATACTGGAGTCAATAGGAATCAGGGGGAAAACTCTCCACTGGATAGAGTCATACCTAGCACAAAGGAAGATGGCTGTGGTTGTTGGAGGTCAACCATCTCACCTCCAGGACATCACTACAGGGGCTGGATTTTACTGTCGGTGAGCGGGGGCGGGGCCCGCTCGCCAACACTTAAAATGAAGCACGGTGACATTGGGCGGAACTCCCGATGTCACTGCGCACCATTTAAATTTTCAGGAAGGCGGGGGCACAGCAAAATCAGCTGCTTGGCGGGATGTGGTTTCATGTCAGGTTTTAAAAATTTTAATAAAATTTTTTGGGAAATTATGAACATGTCACATGAGGGGACATGTAAGGGAATTTATTTATTTCTATTTTTAATATTTTTGAAAGTAGAGGCGATCTACCTGAGGCAGCACTTAGCCTCAGGGAGATGAGTGTGCTCTTTCATGCGCATGCACGAAAGAACGCACTCTTGATTTTAGGCATTCACCTCCAACCGCACAGGGAGCGCATAGCACTTCCCTGCAGACATCACACTGGGCGGGCCTTAATTGGCCCGTCCACGTAAAATGGTGCCGTGCCTCCGATCGGGGGCGCCAATTGGAAGCGCACCTGCACGCACCCGCCCATCAACTTCCCCCACAACGGGGAGAAAATTCAGCCCCAGGAGTTCCTCAGAGTAATATCCTCGACCCAACCACCTTCAGTTGACAATATCCAGGCTTGGGCTGACAAGTGGCAAGAGGCATTTGCACCACACATGTGTCAGGCAATGGCCAACTCCAACAAGAGAGAATCTAACCATCACCCCTTGATGTTCAATGGCATTACCATCACTGACTCCCCCACTATCAACATCCTGGGGGTTACCATTAACCAGAAACTGAATTGGACTAGCCATATGAATACTATGACTACAAGAGCAGGTCAGAGGCTAGGAATCGTGCAACGTGTAACTCACCTCTTGACTCCCCAGAGCCTGTCCATCAACTACAAGGCACAAGTCAGGAGTGTGATGGAACATTCTCCACTTGCCTGGATGAGTTCCCACAACACTCAAGAAGCTTGACAAAGAAGCCCGCTTGATTGGTACCACATCCACAAACATTCACTCCCTCCACCACCGACGCACAGTAGCAGCAGTGTGTACCATCTACAAGATGCACTGCAGGAATTCACCAAGACTCCTTAGACAGCACCTTCCAAACCACTACCATCTAGAAGGACAAAGGCAGCAGATACATGGGAACAGCACCACCTCGAAGTTCCACTCCAAGTCACTCATCATCCTGACTTGGAAATACATTGCCATTCCTTTACTGTCGCTGGGTTAAAATCCTGGAACTTCCTCCCTAACAGCACTGTGAGTGTACCTACACCACATGGATTGCAGTGGTTCAAGAAGGCAGCTCACTACCACCTTCTCAAGGGCAACTAGGGATGGGTAATAAATGCTAGCCCAGCCAGCAAAGTCCATATCCTGTGGATGAATAAAAAAAAGACAGAACTGAAGTAGCTGTTTAATTGCTCTGCCATTTCCTTGTTCTGTATTATAAATTCTCCCGTTTCGGCTATAAGGGACCTATATTTGTCTTTACCAATTTTTTTCTTCTTACGTAATTATAGAAGCTTTCACAGTCCTCTTTTATGTCCCTTGCAAGTTTACCCTCATACTCCATTTTTCTCCTCTTAATCAATCTCTTGGCCCTCCTTTACTGAATTTTAAACTGTTCCAAATCCTCAGGTTTGCTACGTTTTCTAAGAATGTTATAGGAGTCCTCTTTGGGTCTGTACTATCCTTAATTTCTTTTGTTAGCCATGGTTCGGTCGCTTTTCCTGTTGTGTTTTTGAGCCAGAAAGGAATATATAACTGTTGCACTGCATATATTCGTTCCTTAAATATTAGCCAATGCCTATCCACCATCATGCCTTTTAATGAAGTTCCCCAATCTATCTTAGCCAACTCACGCCTCAAACCTGTGTAGTTTCCTTTGTTTAGATTTGGGGCCCCAGTTTTGCATTGGACTACTTCACTTTCTAACCTAAGGAAGTATCCTATCATGTTATGTTCATTGTTCTCTAAAGGACCCTGCACAACAAGATTATTAATTAACCCCTTCTCATTGCACAAAACCAAATCTAGGATAAAAACAAAAAACTGCGGATGCTGGAAATCCAAAACAAAAACAGAATTACCTGGAAAAACTCAGCAGGTCTGGCAGCACCGGCGGAGAAGAAAAGAGTTGACGTTTCGAGTCCTCATGACCCTTCACGTAGTTCTGTTGAAGGGTCATGAGGACTCGAAACGTCAACTCTTTTCTTCTCCGCCGATGCTGCCAGACCTGCTGAGTTTTTCCAGGTAATTCTGTTTTTGTTTCAAATCTAGGATAGCCTGTTCCCTAGTTGGTTCCTCGATGTACTGGTCTAAAAACCATCTCATACGCGCTCCAGGAATTCATCCACCACCGTATTATTGCTAATTTGGTTTTCCTAGCCTATATGTAGATTAAAGTCACCCATAATTACTGTAGCACCCTTGTTACATGCATCTCCTGTTTAATGCCATCCCCTACCTTTCCATTACTGTTTGGAGGTCTATAGACAACTCACATTAATGTTCTCCACCCCTTGTTGCTTCTCAGCTCCATCCAGACTGATTCTACATCTAGATTTTCTGAGCTAATATTCTCTCTCACTGTTGCACTGATTTCATCCTAACTAACTCCACGCCGCCTCCTTTTCCTTTTTGCCTGTCTTTCCTAAATATTGAATATTCTTGGATATTCAGTTCCCAGCCTTGGTCACCCTGCAACCATGTCTCTGTAGTCACAATCATATCGTAGCTGTTTACATCTATTTGCACTGTTGATTAATCTACCTGACTGCAAATGCTCCGTGCATTCAGATACAGGGCCTTTAAACTTGTCTTCTTACACTTTTTTTTTTGTGCTATGGCCCTATTTGCTGCTAGTTCCTGTTTCTTTTCCTTTCAACTTTTGATTTTTACTTTTCTGTCTTTCATTTCTATCTTTGTTTCCCTCTCTTGTGCCTCCCCAGTCAGGTTCCCATCCCTCTTGATGGATTGCTGCAGCGAACCTTGTAGGTGGTACAGACTGTTACCCCTGTGCGTCAGTAGTGGAGGGAATGAATATTTAAGGTGGTGAATGAGTTGCCAGTCAAGTGGGTTGCTTTGTCCTGGGTGGTGTTAAGCTTTTTGAGTGTTGTGAGAGCCGTATTCATCCAGGTAAGTGGAGAGTATTCCATCGCACTCCTGACTTGTGCCTTCTAGATAGATGACAGGCTTTGGGGAGCCAGGAGGTGAGTTACTCAGCACACAATTCCCAGCCTCTGACCTGCTCTTGCAGCCACAATATTCAAGTTCAGTTTCTGGGCAATGTTAACCCCCAGGTTGTTGATAGTGGGGGGATTCTGCGATGTTCCCTGCTGCTCATTTGTGCAGTTCCTCCTTGTGGCCAGTGTCAGTATAGGCAGCCGGTACCAGCTCTCTTCCACTGAGTGCAGTTCCCTTTTAAGTGGGATAGAATGCCTTTAGGTGGAGCAGGTTGGCTGCACCATATGAGATCAGCACACGCTGCTTCACCTCCGGTCAGCACTTGTGCAAACAGCAATGTAGGCCCCATTCATAGCAACACCACAATCAGGTAAATGAGGATGCAGCACCAGGTTTGTTTGTGGCCTGCCTCAACCGCAGCGGCACAGGCCAGTCAAAAACTAAAACCCCTGCACCTGAAAATGGATCATAATGGATTTTTAATCCCTAATCTTTCCCTATTTATTCTATTGAAACTCTTCATAATTTTCAACATACACACTAGATTTCCTTGCAGACTCCTTCTCTCCAGCAGAAATAGTTCCTGTAGCTCAAATCTCTCCTGATAATTATAATTTCCCATCCTTGGTATCATCCTGGTGAATCTATGCCACACAACCTACATGGTTTAATATCCTTTCCATATTGGGATTACCAAAATTGCACACAGCACTATAACTGTAGTCAAATCAAAATTTGACCTTCCAGTCTCATCGAATTGCAAAATATAACAGGAGGAAGAATTGGTCTAGAATTTTCCCAAATCTCTTACAATAATTTTAGGGGAAACTGTGGGGAAAGAGCATTTTTCACCATTAATCCTATTGTCTGGAATTTCTACTTATCTTCTGCCAAAGAATCCCCATGGAAAAAACAAACACTGATGCTGAGTCCAACATAGTCAAAGAAGCAATGCAAATCGTTCCGCCCACTTACTTGCTAAAATCTACTATACCAGTCTGATATGAGATTGTAATACACATTTAAAGTGATTTGTCCAAAGTTGCTCTGAATTGAAGGCACCAAGTTTAAGGTTCTCCCCACAGTGGCCAGGGTTACAAATGTCCAACAGTATGTGATGCACCTTTTCAAAGTCAAGACTGCCACAAACCACCAAGAAATCCTTCCTTGTCAAGGACTTGTTAGTGTCTCTTGATATTCCAAAGTCAGGACTTGATCATCTATGAACATCAGGTCCTCTGGCTTCTTGTCTTCATATTCCTCAAGTGAAGACCCTGCAACTGCCTTACAGATAATTTCCACAATTTCCCAGAGATTATTGAGATATTTGGTGATTGCAAAATTGTTGGATCTTCACTATTTATTCCTAGAACATTCTCTAATACATTAATTATTATTGATCATCTGCCTTTTTCTTAATGCAAATTTGGCTGTTACTTATTTCCATTTAACTACAGATAATGCTACAATTTAGAACAATAGAAACAGATTACTTCCAATGTGTCACATCCAGACCCTAACGTTTGGTAAATAGGCAGAAAGAAAGATCTGGCATTTATGAAGTGCCATTCATGACCTCACTAAAGCTCTTCATAGTCAATGAAGTCCTGTTGCAGTGCAATGACTGTACAATGAATTAAATATGTTTACTCATTTCTACTAATGTAAAACCCTGTTAGCATCTCTTGATTGTTTTTATTTTACTGATGGTGAAGAGTAGAGTGATGGGCGGCAATTGGCCGGTTTGGATTTGAATTGCTTTTTGTGTACAGTACAGCTGCAACACTGGCATCTACCTGGCAATGTGGACATACTTGGGCATACCTGGGCAATTTTCCACATTGCCGGGTAGATGCCAGAGTTGCAGATATACTGGAATAGCTTAGCTAGGGGTGCAGCAAATTCTGGAGCACAAGTCTTCAGTACTATTTTTGGAATATTGTCAGGGCCCATAGCTTTTGCAGTAACTAGTGCCTTCAGCCGTTTCTTGATATCACATGGAGTGAGTCGAATTGGCTGAAGACTGGCATCTGTGATGCTGGGGACCTTCAGAGGAGGCCAAGGTAGATCATCCACTCGGTACTTCTGACTGAAGATTGTTGCGAATGCTGCAGCCTTATCTTCGAGGCTATCTCATCAGGAAGGGAAATTATAGTTGTTTATTTAGGAATGTGAAGATTTCTTTGTTTGGCACAGATGTCGGGCTAACCATTCGATTAGGCCCGTTAGCGTGATTACATTGTGCTCAGTCAATTTGAGGCAGGTAGCATGCAAACCTCATGCTGCCTGCTCATCTTCATGATTGTAGCATGCAGCCTGGCGTGAAATGTGCTGCTGACTGACTGCACACTCAGCAAGGGGCCCAGGTGTATGCGTGACTAGCATGATGCACAGCTAGCCGATACTTCTTAAAGGCAGACTGCTCCTTTTAAAGGGGGGATGCACTGCTGCTACAGCAGCTGTATCAAAAAGTCTTTGATGGAAGGAAGAAAACTGTAAATGGAGCAACAGGTGATAGAGAGGGCGCCCCCAGCTTGGCTGATACAACGCTGAAGGCCATTGTCCAGGAGGTCGAGAGAATAAGAGCGGTCATGTTAGCATAAAGGCATACCGTGTGAAGGGAATAGGAGCAGTTGGCCACAGAGACTAATTACTAGTGTCTGAACCCGAGGGCTTAGCTGCAGTGCCAGAAGAATTAAATGACCTCACATGAGTGGTCAACTTCAGTGAATGCATTTTCAAATGACAACTTCTAACCACCACACCACCAACTCACACATTGCTCAATGCACCATACCCCCAGCACTCACCAATCAACAATCAGGACTCATGCCTAACAGTCAGATGCTCTGTCTTACCTTTGTACACTTACCAATGATGTAAATGTCACACCCTATTCTTGCTGATATAATTCCAACTATTCATAAAGTGAACAGTACCTCACCTGGAAGCCCCATTATGATCACTTTAAATATGATTTGAGGGGGGTCCATTGTGCAGCTGAATGCAGGTTCAGCTGAATGTGAGTGAAAGGGGACATTAACAGAAACTGCAAGGTCCAAAATGCCTGGTCCTGCACCAAATTAACATCAGTGGCTGTTTGATATCACAATCTGCCCACTCTGCATGCCACCGGCACACACACAATATGCCTGCATTTTAGTCCTTACAATCATGGCATGCCTTGTGGTTCCGGCTAGAAATGGTTCAGCTGCTTTATTAGGAGCTCCGAGCTGAACTTTGAAGTTGTTGTGATGACTTTCTGTTTTATTTTCTCCCTCCTTTTCCCTGCCTTCTGTGTTTATCATTCTAGGTTGCAAACTGCCGAGCAAATTGGGAGGGGTAAGTTTTGTTCATCATTCAAATGTATTACATGCTAAATATGAGCCAGGAATTCGATGTATCAGTGTCACTTTGCATTAATTGAAGTTACACAATGCAGGACAAATATTGTTAGTGCAATTGTAGATGCAATTACTTTTGTTCTTAATTCAATTTGACTACTGATATATTTACCATTAATTAAAGCTGTGTTTTCTAAATACAGCACAGTACAATTATATTTATATTAATGGGTTCAAGAAACAAGTATATCCATTTCTTCAAGAGGAGAGGTGACAGAAGGATATAAAGAAGACAGGAAGTTAGGATTGAAATGAGCCCAAAAAAGGTGTTGATTTATAGGATTGAATCACCTTTCCTATTGCTAAAATTACCTAAGATCATGTGTGTCCCCCAACAGCTCGTATACTGTTACAAAATGTTTTAATGTTCAGCGTTTGCAGAGGTGTGACTGTAGGCTTAATCTCTCGATTATTAAAAATGCATTGAGCATCATCAGCTAGAAATGTCTACATGCAATTTTCTTAAACTGTCCAATACTCCTGACCTGCCCCCGTGACTTCAATGACGTGACTTGACTTTCATTGTTTCACAGAACAGTTGCATGTTGGAAAGAACTGTGCACTTCAGCAAATGTTACTGTTCAAACAGACAATGTCCTGAGTCACTTCTAAATTGATCAAAGTTAGAGAAAATTTGCACCCAATCCTATGAAATGGATCCCTGGTGTAGAGCTCTGTGAAAAGTATTCCATTTCACTTAGAACACCTAAGAAGATCTAATCCGAGAAGTGCCAAAGATGATAAAGTTACAGAAATAATGTGATTACTATCTCAAGGTGTACTATTTAGCTGACGTCATCATTTTAGGAGACTGAAAATATACCATATATAATTTATAACCAGTGATTAATATAGCAAAGAAACACGAACAGCAAAGCTCTAATTCCATATAAATTGGTAGATATTACTGCCTCAGCTGCATGTGCAATGATCCAAATGAATGTGATATTCTTTCTCCCGTTTACCTGTGTTATTTTTGGGTCTGCTCAGTTTTCCATGATTGTCAAGCTTTTACCTTTATTAAAGCTGCAGTATCTCTTTCCAATAATCTGCTTGAAGTGTCACACCTCTTTCTCAAACTCAGAATGGACCAGCCAATTATTATTGTCTATGAGACTATATTCAAGACTAGGATTACTGGAATAGAACTAAAAAAAAATTCCAAACAATCTAAATGACCAAGTAATTACAGACAGTCTAATAGAACAATAATTGTCATTGTTGAATCTTGTGAGACTTAAATCACGATTAGGAAGTGGCTCTCCATCACATGGAGAAACCATAAGGTGAATCCTGGCATCATCCCAGCATGCTCGGGATGGGGGTGGGGAAACGTGGCTCGGGTAGTCCCTCCTATTTGGGCACTCATCAACATAGACCACTCCAACTCACCAGGGTCTGTCTGACTGGCCCTAGCATGCCCAGACCCCACCTACATGGTTGGGAGGGTGGCATCCTTCATGGCATCCATTTCTTCGAGGTGCAGTCCCAGAGTGGCCATTTTCTGGGGATGGGCGGTCATCAAGGGACAGCAGCCCTGACGGCAACCACTTAGTTGCTGGACCCTCCAAAAATGCAGCCATTGGTCCTGCAAACAGCCAAGGCAGGGTACTCCCAGCTTTCCAGCTTGTCGCCGGGACCCCCAATGCAAGAAAAAAATTCAGCCATATATCTCTTTTTTCTGACCACCATGAAATGTCTTCGCAGTTGCCATTGTGCCATAAAGGATCTTCATCAGACATCCAGACCACATGGTCTTACCATTGTGGCCTTACCATCATGATCAGAACATCCATGTCAGCTTTCTAAACACGTTCTAACCATTTGATCATCATTCATTGTCCCAGACAGTGAGTGATCCCGTTTCTTAATGGGGCCTGAATATGTTGTCCAAGTTTCATAGGCATAAAACAGGGCCACCAGAACTTTATCCCTGTAAACTTTAAGTTTGATCTGCAGGCTGATGCCTCCTTTGTCCTGCTAGTATATACATACACACACAAAGAGGGGAGGCTGGTACTGAAGCAAAATACTTCAGGTGCTGGAAATTGGAACTGAAAATTCTGGAAAGGTCTGAAATCTAAACAGGAAATGCTGGAAAGATCTGGTGTGAGGTCAAATACTTAAAACATTAACTCTGTTTATCACTCCACTGGTGCTGTCAAACCTGCTGAGCATTTCCAGCATTTTCTACTTTTATTTAGGGGATTCAAATATGAGCCATGGCCTTTGTAGAATCCTGGATCACTTGTGAAAATAGTTGGATTCACAGTAAGGTCGGGTGGAGCACAGACATGTGTCACTCTGCTCCCCTGACAGAGACAGAATCTATGAAGTTTATGTGAAGTTTGATTTAAACATGGAGCTTTCATTTATGTGGCATTGTTCTGTTAACTGGATCCATGCCAGTTTGGTGAAGTTAAAATGAGACACAAAAGCTTTCTTTGCTGGAGAGAGTTTATTGACTTAGTTCACAGTCAACACAACTCCAACCCACCAGTATCCTAGCTATCCCCATTTATAGGTGTACAAATACCCATCATCTGTTTAACAATGGAATTGCCATTAATCCTTAACATTGTAATTATTAAGAAATTGGACATGTTCATGACCTCAGACAATCCCAAAATGCAGTACAGCCAATAAAGTACTTTGAAGTGTAGTCATTGTGTAGGAAATGCAGCAACTGATTTGAACACAGCAAACTTCCACAAGAAACAATGTGATAATATTTTTTCAATTTTGACTGAGGGATAAATATTGGCTAGGAAACAAAGGACAAGCTCCTTGCTCTTCTTCAAAATATTACCATGGGACCCACCTGAGAGGGCAGGCAAGTTCTCGGTTTAATGTCTCACCTGAAAGACAGCACTTCAGGCAGTGCAGCACTCCCTTAGTACTGCACTGGAATGTCAGTCTAGATTGGTGTGCCCAAGTCCCGGAGTGAGTCTCAAACCCACAACCTTCAGACTTAGAGGTGAGAGTGTCATCAACTCAGCTACAGTAGACTGAGGACTGAGATGAAGAGAAATTTTTTCACTCAGAGGGTTGTGAATGTTCAGAATTTGGATGTTTTTATTATTGGTTTGTGGAATAAGTGTGTCGCTGACAAGGCCAGTATTTATTGCTCATCCCTAATCGCCCTTAAGAAGTTGGTGGTGTTTGTACATCCATAGTACTATTAGGAAGCATGTTCCAGGATATTGAGCCAGTGACGACGAAAGAATGGTGATAGTGTTCAAAGTTGGTCCATACTGCTGCCACTATGCGTTGGTCATGTCCTGTAGGAAGGTAGTAGATGGGTACTAATCAAGCGGGCTGCTTTGTCCTTGAATTTTTAAAAATTCTTTCACAGGATGTGGGCATCATTGGCTGGGCCAGCATTAATTGCCCATTCCTAAATGCTTGAGAAGGTGGTGGTGAGCCACCTTCTTGAACCGCTGCAGTCCATGTGGTGTAGGTCACCTGACCTGGGGGGGTTGAAGGTCAGGTAACACATGTTGGAGCCTGTCTTGATAGAGTTCAGTTACTGCAGATATATGTTCATGTTAGAAAAATGTATTATCGATAAAATTAGCTCAGCTTGTGTGCATCACTGGAACATAAAACAAGATAACGACCATCTGCAAGTTCCCCTCCAAGCCACTTACCATCCTGTCTTGGAAATATATTCCCATTCCTTCACTGTTGCTGGATCAAAATCCTGGAACTCCCTTCCTAACAGCACTGTGGGTGTACCTACACCACATGACTGCAGCGGTTCAAGAAGGCAGCTCACCACCACCTTCTCAAGGGCAACTAGGGATGGGCAATAAATGCTGGCCCAGCCAGTGACACCCACATCCCGTGAATGAATAAAATAATATATAGTACAGAGAGCCGTATAGTATGTAATACTGGAGTCCACAACCACAATCATCTATTATCATGACATTTTCGCTTTTTAAAAAAAACTTTTATACAACTCAAGTACACAAAATCTCTTATCTATCCTTTCTCACTCTGTTTTGATCAGTCTGTTTTGTCTTTTACTCATTTCTGTATCTCTGTTTTTTTCACAATTCTTTGACTGGATATGCTGAATAGTGACAGAGGTGATTTTGAAGGATAAGGGGCCTTCTCCAGCTCTGTATCACTATCACCCCTTGGATAATTTTCAGTACTCTCAGGCTTTGTCTGGTTATCTGTTGCTTCACTGGTGCATTCTGGATTTTGATCTTCAACTACACTTTCTGGTTCAGAGCAGGGTTGTGTTTCATTTGTTTTCTGTAAGAATTTCCGGTTTCTCCTGTACTCTTGTCCGTCTGGAGTCTGCACTGTGTAAGACCTTGGTTCTCCTGTTATTTCTGTGGCAACAGCAGGTTTCCAGATTCTTCATGCTGAATCCTCACTGTCTCTCCCATGTTCAAGTCAGGCAGAGGTCAGGCGCCTCGATCAAAGTACTGTTTCTGCTTCTACTGTCTCAGTTTGAGCAGGTCCTGCATGCTGCAGCTCATTGGCTGTGGAAATAACAGTCGGGGTGCAGTTGGAAGCTTAGTTCTTAGTCTTCTCTCCATCAGGAGCTGTGCTGGAGATGATCCAATGCCCTCTAATGGACTATTCCTGAAATCCAGCAGAGTCAGGGAGGGGTCTCTTCCATCTGCCTTTGCCTTTTCAACAGGTGTTTTAAGGTTTGCATGGTACGTTCCACCATTCCATTGGATTGTGGATATTTGGGATTTGACATAGTGTGGCAAAACTCCCAGTCCTGTGCAAATTTGTGAAACTCAGTGCCTGAGAATTGTGGACCATTATCTGAGACGAGCATTTCAGGTATGCCATGGCGTGCAAAAATTAATTTTAAATGATTTATAATATTGATGCGAAAAAGTGCACAGATCTCCCTGAGGCAAAGTCTGTCTCAGGGAAATCAGCTGATTCAAAAGTTGACAAAGGTGATAAAAAAATCTCCCTGACATGTCCCCTCATGTGACACTGTCACATGAGTTGGGACATGTCCTTAACTTTTGTTTAAACATTTGATAAATATTTAAAAGCCCTCATGAAACCTCATCCTGCCCATGGATGAGGTTTCATGCTTTTTCCGAGGTTGGATGGGCAGGTCCATCAATCAAGTTAATTCATTTTTTAATGGCCTTAAAAGGCTGTTGACAGTTCGGCGGGTGCGCAGCTGAACTGAAAGTCTAAATGATGTGGGGTGACATTTGGACGCAGGCCCGACGTATCCCCGTGTCATTTGGCACATTGGCGAGCGGTCCCCGCCCCCACACGCCGACCAGAAAAACCTGCCCACTGTTGTCAAATGTGAACAAGTTCACTCCAATTTTCTTCCAGGCCCTCTCTGGAACACTGTGTGGTTGAAGTGGTTCTGATTGTTGCAACTTACTGTACTTTTGGCACATTGCACACACATTCACCATTCCCCCGATTTGTGCTCCCATTCCAGGCCAATACATTACATCTCAAGTTCTTCTCCTGAATGATTTTATGACGAGGTGACATTCATGTATGCACCGCAGCATTTCCTACCTCAGTGTATCAGGAATTATGATCTTTTCTCCCTTGAAAAGTATTCCCTCTGCTACATGAAGTTCCTCTCGAAAGCTCCAGTACTCTTGGAAAGCAGAAAGGGCTCCGCTCTGATGTGTGGGCCAGGCAGTTTGCACAATCTGCTGCAGTTTTCTCAGGATGGCGTTGTTCTTGGTTGCTTCTCTGACCTCAGTTTGGTTACAGCCAAAGGTAAATTCTTCGTCAGCATGTGAACCTGTGCTTCCGTTTCTTTATCCTCTTCCTCCGTGATGGGTAGGTATGTACATGACAGAGTGTCTGCGATGTACATTTCCTTGCCTAGTTTGTATTTAACTCTTACCTTGTACTTCTGAAAACACATTAGTAATCTTTGGATTCTTGGTGGTTCACAGTTCAGGGGTTTTTTAAGTATAGCTTCCAAAGGCTTATGATCAAACTCTACATCCACATCCTTGCCATAGACAAAGAAATAGACAAAGACTGGTGGAAGTGTTCTAGCCCAAACACAATTGCTTCCATTTCTTTCTCTATTTGGGCATACCGTTGCTGTGTTTCAATCATTGCCTTTGAAGCGTACACCACTGGTGTCTCATTTTGCAAGAGGACAGCTCCCAGGCCAGTCTTTGAAGCCTCCACTGAGATCTTGACTGGCTGACTGACATCGTAATACTTTAACACTGGTGCCTGGGTCAGTGTTCTCTTCAGACTGGTCAAAGCTTCCTAGTGACTTTGTTCCCAGTGCCATTCCACACCATTTTGTAGAAGTTCTCTGAGAGGTGCTGTCAGGTCTGAATGTTCGGAACGAATTTCCAAAGATAGGTCACCAAGTCTTTCTTACATTCTGGGGGTGGCATGTTCACAACTGCTTCAATTTTACTCAGGTCCAGCTTCAGTCCCTCACATGTCCCAAGTACTTGATTTCATGAAAACCTATTTTGCACTTTTCCTTCTTCAACTTGAGGTTCCTTTGTCTAGCTCTGGCCAGCATCTGCCTCAATCTGTGGTCATGTTCTTCTTGTGAGGCTCCCTAGACCAGCACATCGTCGATGTAGGTTTCCACGCCCTTTAACCCTTCAAACAGCTGCTTCACTGTTCTGTGGAACACCTCCAGAGCCAAATTAATACTGAAAGGTAAGCATAAAAACCTGTATCGCCCTTATGGTGTGTTGAAGGTACAGAGATAGGAGCTGCGTTCATCTAGCTTGATCTGCCAGAAGCCTGAACTCACAACCAAGACTGAATAGTATTTAGCAGCAGCTAGCTTACATGTGATCTCTTCTACTGTGGGCAGCTGGTAATGCTCTCTTTGTACTGCCTGATTAAGGTCTCTGGGATCCAGACTCTCAGATTTCCATCTGATTTTTCTACAATTACAATTGGATTAACCCACATTGTCGGTTCTTCAATTTTCTTGATGATGTGAAGTTTCTCCATTCTGTCCAACTCTGCTTTCAGTCAGTCTCTCAGCATTACTGGGATTTTCCAGGGCGGCTGTAATTTGGGTGTCACAGTTTTGTCAATCTTGATGGTGTGTTCTCCTTTTAGGCAGCCAATCCCCTGGAACACATCTTTATATTCGCTCAGGATGTCTTCAGAGGTGACAGTCATTCTCTTGATTAGCTTCAGATTTTCACAAAGTTTGATTCCAAGAATGAGTTTTGCATCAGTTTTCACCACTATGAATGGAAGTGCTTGTGACTGTTTTTTGTAGTTCACTTTAAGTGTGCACTTGCCTTCTAGAGCAATTTTTTAACCTGTATAAGAAGACATCTTCACTTTTGTTTTGGGTAGCTGTTTTTCTTTCCTTATCTTATGATACAGGCTTATGCGAATAACATTTGCTTGTGTACCTGTGTCAAGCTTGAAATTCATCATCATGTTGGCAATTTTCAAATCAATCTTTCGTTAGCCTTCTTTGGAATTTGTTGTTATATTGCACCAATGAAAAGTTTAGTTTCAGTGTCTATGTCATCTGCAATTGTGTGCACTTTCTTCGATTTACACATCTTAGTGAAGTGATTCAGTTTATCACAGTTCTTACACTGCTTTCCATAGGCTGGACAACTCGTGGTAAATGCTCTGTTCTGCATTGTTTGCATTTAAATGATTTAATAGCAGTTTTGTTCTTTTTACTTTTAGGCTGTTTATTTGTTCTTTCCTGGGGCCATTTCTGTTTAACTGCATTCAACTGCTTGACCGTATGAGGCTTATCGTCTTCTTTCATCTGTTTAATCTGGCATTTCAATGTCTCTGTCACTTTGCAGATATTTATTATTTTCTCCAGCGTGAGATCAACTTCTCTCAGAAGCCGTTCTCTCAGCTTCATTTAAAATCTCGCAAATTATTCTATCTCGGATGAGTGATTCTTCAAGCTCTCCAAATTCACAAGACTTAGCTCATTTTCTCAACTCAGTTACATACTGACTAATGTTGTCACTGCCTTGTGTGCACATACAAAATCTCTATCTTTCATACTTGATGTTTTTCTTAGGGCTGCAATAGGCATTGATTTTTTTCTATTATTTCTTTCAAGTCATTTCATTTCTCATCACTTTCAAATCTGAATGTGTTATAGACTTCAAGGGCTTCTTCCCTCGCTACATGAATAAAGATGGAAGACTGTACCTGAAGGTCTTTTTTATCACTGCCTGTCACTGTGAGGAACAGTTTGAATCGCTGCCAGAACCTCCTCCAGTTTTTGGCGAGATTTCACTCCAAACTAAGATCTGTTAGTGGTTTCAGAACCTCCATTATTACATTTAGTTTACTTATGACACCATGGGCAGAAATTCTCTCTCACCGGGCAGGCGCTCGCCTGACCCAAATAAGAGTAAAATAGTGCACGATGATGTCAGGTGAGTGTCCCGAGGTCATCACGCAATCTCATGATATCTCGCTTGATGGGCGCGCAGCTCACCTGTCGACAATTAAGAGGCCTAATAAGGTCCTTAATCAATTAATTAAATTGGCGTTTTCATTGCCCATCCAACCGTTCTGTTGGCAGGTGGGCAAAAAGGCCAAGCAGCCTTTGCAATTATTATGAAACCTCATCCACGGGCGGGATGAGGTTTCCAACAGGAATTAAAAATTAAAAACAGGAGTCACATGAAGGGACATGTTCACCTTAGTTTTTAAATCTTTATTTCTACTGTTATAAATCTTCAGCTCCACAAGGCAGCTCTGTGCCTTCAGGGAGCTTTCAGTGTGCGTACCCGTGCGCATGCGCAAACTTCCGCATTCGTACTCTTCCCGCCCCCACCCCAGCATCATTCAGCATTGCAGCGCACGATTCACGCTGGCTGACCAGTTAATTGGCCGGCCAGCGTGAAATCGCAGGTGGGGCCCAATCGTGGGCAGTGGTCGGATTCGCGGCCGCTTAAGGGCCTGCCTGCCGTGCCCGCCCGACGAGGGCAAAATTCAGCCACATGTCTTGTTTTTTGTTTCAATGATGCACACAGACCATCAACATTGTAGCTGAGCTAACTTCACTGAGAACATATTTTCCTAACATGAACACATATCTACAGTAACTGAACTCTATCAAGACAGGCTCCCACATGTGCTATCTGACCGTCAACCCCCAGGTCAGACGACCCCGTATATAGTACAGAGCACTGTATAGTATCTAATATTGGAGTCCTCAGCCACAATCAGCTATTATGTCAGTGGTGTTCCCATGCATCTGTTGCCCTTGTCCTTCTTGGTGGTAGAGGTCACGGGTTTGGAAGCTGCTCTCAAAGTAGCCTTGGTGTCGAGCTTCTTGAGTGTTGTTCGAGCTATACTCATCTCGGCAATTGGAGAGTATTCCATCACACTCTTGACTTGTGTCTTGAATTTGGTGGACAGGCTTTGAGGAGTCAAAAGGTGAGTTACTCACTGAAGAATTCCCAGCCTTTGACCTGCTCTTGTAGCCACAATAATTATATGGCCAGTCCACTAAAGTATCTGATTAATGGTAACCCCCAGGATGTTGATGGTGAGGAAATTCAGTGATGTTAATGCCACTTTGACTCTCTCTTTTTGGACATAATCATTGCCTGGCACATTGTCACATGGCTGTTACTTGTCGCTTATCAGCCTGAGCCCGAATGTTGCCCTGGCCTTGCTGCATGTGGGCATGGGCTACTTCAGTTTGATCTTTAATTTCTTTGTACTATTGTACTTTGATTCTCAATCTTGTGTCTGACCATGCAAATGCACAGAATTCCCATATTTGTACAGGAAGCCCGTGTGAGAGATATGACATATGCTTTGGCAGAATTATGTTTGTAACCTGAATTGTGACCAAAGCCTTTGATGGTTTGGAACCTGGCCAGTAGAGAGTTAATAATTTGTCATCAGCATACAATTTTGTGCTCGATCCCATCAGACTGCGCTCCATAGGTCTCTGAATGTTTGTTAGTGAGGATAAGACATCACTCCCCAGAGTCTTCATGACTAAACAAGAAGCAGTCCCAAATAAATTTTTTTAAGATTATATAAATGAATTAAGTCAGCTGTGCTAGCTATTCTGCAGCTTTAGTTACCTTACCCATGGAGCAAACACAACTTAGGCCATTATATAAAACATAGACAGTTATAATACTTCATTTTCATTGTTACTTCCGGTGAAAAGGTTTAGGGTAAAACCACTGCTGGCAGTTTTTCAATTAATAACAGGAACCTCTTCCAATTCTACCAGCAATCAAGATGTCCAGTTTTAAGATTTTAAGGTTGACATGAACTATGAATAAATGTGGAAGTCTTTCAAATTTTATAAAAAAAGGAAAACGGCAAATGAATCAGAACTAATGTTACTGCCATTGTTTTCCTCCTCGTGACCTGAACAGATGACACTGAGTTGACATTATTTGTTATAATTCAATTAATAATAGTAATGTGACTTAGCCAATAGAGAATCTGCTTTGGGAATCATAGACATGGGAGGTTGCTCAGAAGAAGGTCAGTTATCAATTCCTCAAGGCAATTAGGGATGGGCAATCAGGTGATTTTTCAACATTTTGTACATCTTGACCACAGTTAGGAAAAAGAGCTCCAGTTCTGTTTCTGACATGCTGTGCTTTCCTAATCACTTCCACTTTACTATTGTCAGCATCAACCAGTAGTGTTGATTGCTGCAGTAACTCAAGTAGGCTAAGGGGAACAGTTTTAGTATGCCTTTTGACTTGGCTCCAGACCTTATTTCAGCCTTAGTCCAAATATGGACAATAGAGCTGAACTCCAGAGGCGAGGTGATACTGACTGTCCTTGACATCAAGGCAGCATTTAACCGAGTGTGGCATCAAGGAGCCTGAGCAAAATTGAAGTCAATGGGAATCAAGGGAAAACGCTCCACTGGTTGGAGTCATGCCTAGCACAAAGGAAGATGATTGTAGTTATTGGAGAGCCATCATCTTAGCCCCAGAATATAGTTGCATGAGTTCCTCAGTGCCCTATGCCAACCAGATTCAACGGCTTCATCAATGACCTTCCCTTCAATACAACAAGGTCAGAACTGGGGATGTTCATGGTGATCGTTCAGTGTTCAGTATCATTTGTGACTTTTCAGATACCGAAACAGGTTGTGTTGGCATGCAATAAGATCTGGGCAACATTCAGGCATGGGCTGATAAGCAGCAAGTAACATTTGCACAAGTCAGGAGCATGATGGAATACTGTTCATTTTCCTAGATGATTTTGGCTCCAACAACACTCAAGAAGTTTGACAGGGCAAAGCAGCCCTCTTGAATTCCATCCTTTTCACTGTCTTAAACATTAATTCCCTCCACCAACTGGCACACAGTGGCAGCAGTGTGTACCATCTACAAGGTGCACTACAGCAATTCATCAATGCTTCTTCAACAGCACTTTCCAAACCCACAACCTCAACCAACTAGGGCAGCAGGTGCATGGGAACACTATCACTGGCAAGTCACACACCATCGTGACTTGGAACTATATCATTGTAACTGGGTCAAAATCCAGGAACTCCCTTCCTGACAGCACTGTGGGTGTACCTAAACCACATGGGCTGCAGCAGTCCAAGAACAGGGCTCACTACCACTTTCTCAAGGATGGGTTGAGATGGGTAATAAATACTGGCCTTGATATCCTATGAAAGAATAAAAGAAGAGGTGGTACAAGTCTGGTTAGTAGTCAGGGACAGGAGAGTGTAACTGCGAATCACACAGGTAATGAACGCTGGAGGAGCCTCAGCCTTTGCCCTTATCTAACAGGTGTGTTTGAAGGTTTCTTAAATATTTTAAAAATATTTAAAAATTAACTAAACTAAAAGTGCATAAATAGAATGCCACATAGATCATAAAGTTTCTGAAGAAGCTTGAAACATTAATTCTGTTTCTCTTTCCACAGATGCTGCCAGGCCTGCTGAGTTTTTCCAGCACTTTCTGTTCGTATTTTAGATTTCCAGCATCCACATTATTTTGCTTTTATTTTAGCCATGTAGATAATGCTGTGATACCTTGTTGCTCATATGTTGTGTTGTCAAGCCTGTCTGTTGTTTAACTGTGGTAACACACTAGAATCCATTTGGCATTATCCATTTCTCCTGATGATCATAGCCCTAACATTAACCTTCCTAGAGAGATCATTAGGAACAGTTTTTGTTCAATAAGCCTTAATTATCTTTAATGATAGTAGCTACTCACCTCCCATTTCTATCTCCTCCACTGTCATACCATATTATGTCTCCATTTTCATCAATATGATTTGGATGACTTCTGCTGTGCTTATGATTTCCCACCCGAATTTTTTCTTATATACTTATTAGCTACCATGAGGAAAGTCCTGTAAACAATTTTGATAATTCTGCAGTTGTTAAATTAATTGTAATGCCATATTAAGAGACAGCAAGGGGATCTCTAACAAGTATCCCAGTCACCTCCTATACTGTACCATGTGACTCATAATTACCATGCAAATATAACTTCAAAGTTAAAAACAGGTAGAAAAACATTAATTAGGCAATGAAAAGGCATTCACAATTTGACATTAATAGATGATAAATTAATAGAAGTGTTAAGAATGGACTCCGATAACACTCAAGAAGCTTGAAACCATCCAGGACAAAACAGCCCGTTTGATTGGCACCCCTTCCACAAAAACAGCAGACACATGGGAACACCACCACTTGGAAGTTCCCCTCCAAGCCACTCACCTTCCTGACTTGGAAATATATCACTGTCCCTTCACTGTCACTGGGTCAAATCCTGGAACTCCCTCCCTAACCGCACTACGGATGTACCTACACTACATGGACTACAGCGGTTCAAGAAGGCAGCTCACCATCACCTTCTCAAGGGCAATTAGGGTTGGGAAATAAATGCTGGCCTATCCAGTGATGCCCACATCCTGTAAATAAATAAAAGAAAATCATCAGCGATCATCTCCACTTCTGACCTTATGATGGAGGGAACATCATTGATGAAGCAGCTGAAAATGATTGGGCCTCAAACACTACCCTGAGGAACTCCTGTAGTGATGTCCTGCAGCTGAGATGATTGATCTCCAACAACCACAACTATCTTCCTTTGTGCTAGGCATGACTCCAATCAGCTGAGAGCTTTCTCCCTGATTTCCAGTGACTCCAGCTTAGCTAGGGCTCCTTGATGCCACTCTTAACAGGATTATGTATAATTCATAAGTAAGGTAGCTTCTCTTTTTATAACTGAATTGAGCGGAGATTCTGCTGCTGACTATATAGTTTTAAGGTAAATGAAAACTTTATATTGCAGGCAAAATATTTTTTTTAGATACATTTGATGATCTTTCATTATGAAATTGTCTGCTGTCTTTCTGTTCAGCAATGTGCTGTGAAATACCTTTCTTGGGACTGATAATCACACCATCCCTTCCCATTTGTTACAGTTTGATAGCTATTCTCTTTTTAGTAGCTTTGTATTGCGATCCAGTCCCTAGCCTTGGTTTCTTGTGTACATGTTATATTTGATTGTCACTTTTGTTCTTATATTCCTATTATTCTTCTTCATTCTTGTTATGTTATCATTCTGCTGTCTGGTGTAGTGTCAGCATGGCTCAGTGACAGCATCATTCCTCGGAGTCAGAAGGTTATTGGTTGAAGTTGCAATCCAGCAGTTGAGCACATGATGCAGGCTGAGATGTGAGTGTAGCACTGAAGACCGCTGCATTGTTGGGGCTGTGGTAAGAATGAGACGTTAAACTGTGGATGTGTCTACTTCCTCAGGTGGCTCAGACTGACTTTTAAAAAAGGAGTCGGGAGTTCTTAACCAAAATCTCCTCCCTAACCAGCAGCACCAAAGCAAATCATGGTTATCTATCTGAGGGCTCTATAAGCAAACTGACTCCTGCATTTTCTTACAGCTCTGGGTGAAATATATTGGCTGTAAAGTACTTTGAAATGACTTCAGCTTGATAATGTCTTCTTTAACTTCTTGAAATTCAAATTACCCTAATTTTATTTACATTGTTGTCACATTTTTCTCCTTCAAGCATTGCTCCACCTCTCGTTTCACATTTAAAACCTGTATTGCTTACTATGCCCCCAAGCTGCCAACCTCAGTTTCTTTCCAAGATATACTCCCTTTTTTATTCCCCACTGCTTCTGCGATGAATGACGCCTTGTCCATCAAACCATCTGTAAATAATATGGTAGATCTCCCTCCACTCATATTCCTTTACTGTCCTTCAGCTTCACTTTCTCAAAGCCGCCCTTGGAAAACCTGTCCCCAAGTTACTTGCAAGTGTATTCTTATTAACCTTGCACCCTCCATTTACCATAATATTAATGCAGCTATTAGTCTGCTCACCCACTTCCTCACCCTTACATTTAATGCCATCAATAATGCTGAGCAGATATCCCTCCTTTGGTCAGGAGAACTCTAAGTGCCCTCAAGATGACCCATGCTTTTGCATCCTGGTTACTACTGACCAAGAGACCTGCCATCCAGGTCTTTCTTTGGAATCACCTTGCCAGGCCTAAGTAGGTCATTGAAACATTTCCTGCACTGGACCCAGTTCCTCTTTGTCATTGCCTCCAGCAACACCTTAAGTAAAGTATCAGAAAAACAGGGGGCTGCCCTGGTACGGGAGCTCTCCCTACCCAACGCCCTCTGTTCAGCTACACCTCTAACCTTCAGACGAGCAGAAACCATAACAATGGCTGCTACTTGCCCTTTAATTCAGGCCAGTGCCTCCTTTAGTCCCACCTCCTTTCCCTGTCTGCTGCTGCTAATTGGGCGGCAACTGGACTCTGGGCCAACTAACTTCTCTACCAATTAAAATCACAATGCATACATGTTGGTGACATAGTGTAGGGTCAGGACATGGAAGTGAATGCGATGGCGGGGACACCAGAATTGAAATCCCGCCTAAGCACTCTCAAAAAGCCCATCTTCAATCCCTCTGTTCTTGAAAACTACTGCCACATTTCCATCCTCCCTTTCCTCTGCACAGTCCCTGAACATCCTCTATGTGTGACAATCTGTGACCATTCCTCTTGCAACTCCCTGTTTGATTCCCTCCAATTGGATTTACACTCCAAATTCACTCTCTAAATCCTTTGTCCCTCCACCTCCCTCTCTTTTAAGACCGTCCTTAAAATCCACCTCTTTCACCAAGCTATTAGTCACTCTGACTCTGTGGAATGCTTTTCCTATATTAAAGATGTATGATTGCAAATTACAACCAATCTTTTCATTATGGTTCTTCATTTTCTGAATCATGCTGGACAAATAACAGCGTATTAACAATAAATGCCACTATTAATGTACAAATTGACCAACAAATTTAGGGGATTAAGAGACATGCTGTAAATTGCAAATTTCAAGAACGTGCTGGCCAATGTATATTGCTCTTCAGTTTTCTTCTGACATATGTCATCACGCTATTAGCCTCCCCATTATTTTGAAGAATTTGTTTAATTGGCACATTAATGGCCCATTAAACTTGCCACAGAAAGTTGTGTGGTAATTAACAGCACGAGTACTTTTTTAAAAAACTGCGATCCATGTGTCTGGTCCATCAATTTCATAACTTAAACAGTGGAGCTTTATTTCTTCATGAATTAATCTAAAAGGTTTTTAAATTGTTGTATCTTATATTTTGATTTTTCCTAACTATTCCTCTCCATTTGTTTTCATTCTCTCATAATCTAGTCTTTGTTTCCCTCTCTTTATTTCCCTTTCTGTACTTGATTTGATTCTAATTTACCTTTCACCTCAGTTGTTCCTCTGTTTCTTTCTCAATCCTTAAAACTCATTTGTTAACAAAATACACTGTTGGTCCCACTGTTCAATAAATTCACAGATGCCTTTGCACATCCAGCAAGTCACAGTACAAAAGAAATGAGCTCAAGAGTGCAAAAAAACTCTAACTAGGCAACTGGACACACTGCGGGATGCCCCATTCCAGTAAAATCCAGCTTGATGATCTTAATAGAATCTGAATATTGTGGAAAAAGCTAAATGTCAGTTCATGTCAATAAACAATGATGCTCAGCAGGAATGTGCCTCGTAATCCTTGTTATTTGGATTGGCTGTAATAATGCAATTGAGAAGAGGAAGAGAACAATGGACTCAAAATGAGCAAGACCGCAAACACTCAGAGGTTTTGTGGTTGACAGTGCTATTGACAGAAACAGAAAGAGAAACAAATGCCACCAGGATTTCATAAGCCAGAGAAAAGTGTTCACAGGATAGTTGAAATGGCTACTAAAGGCACCAAGAATATTTTACTTACACACACCTTATGGCTTTGGGCTCTTCTCCCTCCTTCCTTAAAGTGGCTGGGTGCCACTCTGACTTTGAGGGAGCAAGATGGATGATTGTTCCTTGTGCTTCTACAGATGTGTGCTGCCCATCCAAATTATTTAAATGACTCCATCTCAGTGACTTGGGATGATATCATATGGCAAAAGTAGTAAGTGATAGTTTTGCTCCACTGCAGTTTCATTACCTGGGATGGATTTGAATAGGCTTTTATCTCCAATGTTAGTTACAATACAATATTGTTAATCTGAACTTATTCAGTACATGCTAGAAGTGGAGAATAAAAGAAATAATTAATGACATTCAAAAGTAATTCTGGCAGGGAAGAAGGAATGTATTTACATAGCTTTAGATGATTAGAGGTTTGCTACACTTGTCCTTCCAGCTCATGGCACAGATTTACAATTTGGTCCAAGCAGAGGCTGAAGACAAAACTGTGAAAATTTTGCCAGGGTCCAGAGATATCATTGGTGGCATCATGTCAGATGTGGACAATCCATTGCTAATGGTGAGGGCTAATCTTCCTGGCATGCTTTCTTTAACTATGTAACACTTACTCCATAAACAACTATATTGGGATACTTGAAAAGACCATGAGGAAGAGAACATGGTTTCCTTTTCAGGCAGTACTCAACTGTTATTTATGTAGAAATATTGTCAACATCTTCTGATGTCAAACAAAAATCAGAGGAGAAAAGCAGGAAAAAAAGCCAAAATCAAGTGCTCTAAAGCTGTTGAAAAATTATGATTCCAAAATCTGACAAAAAAAGCTCTTTTGAACATTAGATTCTCTTTTGTCACACTCCAGATGAATGAGCAGAGCATGCAGCATAATCTCATCCTAACCAAAAGGAAAATTGTTAGAGGCCATTAAAAAGAAGCTAACATGTATTTTGAGCACTTTAGATTGACCTCAAAGATGGACTGGCAGATTGCATTCTGTGTTAATCTGATGGGGTATGGAACACTTAAAGAATCAACCAACCATAAGTGCATCAAATGGGTACTTTATCCCTAGAAGAGTTTGAAATTCTGAAATTACAACAACTATAATTAACTTAACTATTCTTTCTATGAGGCTTTCAGAAGATCGCCAAGCATCAACACTGAAATTATTGGAACCAATGTACACGATGGTATTTCAACATGCAATTGAAAATAGTTTCATGCTTTGACTTTGTTATGCTGAACTGACAATAACTGTCTTGGTGGAGGAGGCTGATTCAGCTTGAAACTAACAGCCCTGTACCATTTATATTAGTTGAAGCTGGTGCCAACAGGCAAAGAAGGTCTGGCTGTTGTTTTGTTGGGGATCTAATTTGCCATGAGTCTGGCTCAATTCTTGTGTGACTCTAATCTCCAGGAACCAACATATGTGACAACTAGCAGAATTTCATGTGCATAGGCATTTGCTAAACTAAACTGTTCACCCCTGAGTGACAGTTCAACCACTAATGGAAAATATTCTTTGCTGTCGGCAGCAATTCATGTGGGAGCTGGAATTCCCTCCTACGGTGTGCAGTGGTCTGCACAAGTTCCATTGAGGGGATGCTGAAGCTGAGCAGGCATGATATGAAAGATAAAACCAAAGAGGAGGTGAGTTTGGGCCATCATTAACTAGGGGAGTATGGAAGACTGCCACCATTAATTTAATGGGATAAGGGTACCAGTACTAACTGAAATTAGGCAAAAGTATAACTACTAACTGAGGGATTCGGAGAAGAGTACCAACATTAACAGGTAGACAAAGACCAAACATGAATTAGGTTGTATGGGATGAAGAAATTAGATTGAAGTGAAGGGGGACAAGGAGAAGAATGGCAGTATAAGTTGGGATGGTTGGACAGAAAGACAGTGGGATGAAATTTGACAGAAGCAATGGAAAGGGAAATTTGGAAACATGTATCATAACCAGTTGTCCTATGACCGGCCATGTTGTATCCCCAACAAAATTCAAACTCACCCCAAATGTCCTTATGAAAGGTAGGGATTTGGATAGTAGCCAGTTCCTGGGAAAGGATGGGGAATTGGATGAGGTGCAGTGTCTCTGTGAAAGGTGGGGAGTTGAATGGGGGCAGAGACTGTGAAAGATGGGGAGTTGGATGGTGGGCAGTAACTCTATGAAAGGTGGGGAGTTGTATGGGGAGCAGAGACTATGTAAAAGGTGGGGAGTTGGATGGGGTCAGAGACTGTGAAAGGCGAGGAGTTGGATGGGGGCAGCAACTCTATGAAAGGTGGGGAGTTGTATGGGGAGCAGAGACTATGTAAAAGGTGGGGAGTTGGATGGGGTCAGAGACTGTGAAAGGTGAGGAGTTGGATGATGGGCAGTAACTCTATGAAAGGTGGGGAGTTGGATGGAGTCAGAAACTGTGAAAGGTGGGGAGTTGGATGGTGGGCAGTAACTCTGTGAAAGGTGGGGGGTTGTGTGGGGAGCAGAGTTTCTGTGAAAGGTGGGGAATTGGGTGAGGGGCAATATCTCTGTGAAAGGTGGGGAGTTGGATGGGGGGGCAGTGTCTCTGTGAAAGGTGGGGAATTGTATGGGGAACAGAGACAGTTGTGAAAGGTGGGGAGTTGGATGGGGAGCAGAGACTGTGTGAAAGGTGGGGAGTTGGATGAGGGGCAGTATCTCTGTGAAAGGTGGGGAATTGGATGGAAGGCAGAGACTGTGTGAAAGATGGGGAGTTGGTTAGGTGGCAGAATCTCCGTAAAGTTGGGCAGGCGGGATTAGATGTGGCTGTTGATGAAATCTCTTTGGCAGTGATGGTCTGGTTTTTCCACTTAAGGTCCAAATTTGTCTTTTTTAAATTAAAAATTAATTACTCCTGAAAATTAAAAAGAGCTTAAAAGTAACCCGAATTCATCACTTCAGCGAATCGACTTAGATATCCTGGTGGAGTATTTCTCTGGCAGTACGGGCGTTAGAAATGTTTAGTGCCCTCAAGATTTGCTTTTCACGATACAGCTTTTCATGGATTTATGCAAAGGAATGCTGGCCATATCTAGAGTTGCAAATCTCATATGTCACAGGCATAAAATCAGGACCATTGTGATGTTCAGGTTTAGAGGCCTGATTTAGTTTCTTTAACTCATTGGTCAGCTTTTACTTGTTTTCTAGGTTGTCGTGTATGGACGAATAATTAACGCACAGAACTTATTCTACAATGAACTCAGGAGTGATGCATCATAGCTTGCATTATCTGTGCCAAAGTGTGTTATAAGCCAATGAAATGTGATCCTGCCCAAACTCTGGTGAGATGGTGGTGGCAAATGAGGCACAATTTGGTAGTGAGATCATCTGCAACCTCTCACCACTACCTTACTCTCTCTCCCCCTAACGTCCACTGAGGGCACCACCAGCTGCACTTTCACTAGTCAATACATGCAAATGATGGTAGGAAGATATGAGTCTACATTCATAGTGGATAGTCCTGTGTCACACCCTTTACAGGACCTCCTGGAGAAACCTGGCCTCTTGAGTAGCAGTGGAAGAATTTCAAAATGTCAAGGTGGATAGAGAGGGTTTAATCATTCTCTCCTCCCACTCCAAATAAGCCCAAAACCTGCCTCTTCTGATGCTGCTGCTTTACTGGATTCTCTTTCTCCTCACATTGGCAGGCTCCCTATTGGTGATGGGACTCTCATTAGAAGAGCATTCAGCATTAATAATGACACCTGACTAAAAAAAAATGATAAGATTGAAGGTCAGAAGGTACCACTATCCTGCTGAAATGAGAGAATCCAAAGTGGTGCCTAACTTTTCCCATGGCAGTAGTAATAAAAACACAACAGGATGTTGTTTGAGACTATTATTAAAGCTGTATAATTGGCTTGCAGCCTATGACCTGAATTTCACGTTTGGCGTGTGTGCCAAGTCGACGGGCCTGAAAACGGACGCGAAATGTGCTTCCACCCGCGATTGGCCCCCAAATGCAATTTCACGCTGTCTGGCCAATTAACAGCCGGCCAACATGAAACACATGCTGAGAAAGCCTCAGAACTGCTGAGGGGGGCAGGAAAAGGGCGGGCACCGACAAAAGTGAAGGTGCGGGTGGGTGCTTCTCGCGAGTTCCCTGAAGGCAGACAGCTGTTGCGAAGCTGCCTCAGGGAGCAGCAGACCTGTACAGATTAAACAACTGGAAAAGGAAGCACCAAACTGTGTCTATGCAACACATTCAAGCACCTGACAACTCAAAAAACATCAGTTCATAGATACCTTAATTATTATATTCACACCAGACATTTCATCCCGCCCTTCAATGAGGTTTCAGCAAAATCGTACTGCCCGCCTGCCCATTTGGCCTGTGCGACGAGCACGAAATCACATGAGAAATGTAAAATCGTGGACAATAGGGTTTTTAATGGCCTTAATTGGCCCTTGAGTTGTCGGCTGGCGCAGCTCCAACTCCCGCACGTGCCTGCCGACCTCAATATTGCTCGCGTGCGAGATGATGTCAGGACGCACGCCCAATGTCATTTCGTGCAATTCCACGTGCATTTGTGTTGGGTGTACATCCTCTCGATCAACGTAAAATTCTGGCCATGACTTTGGATCTACATGTGGCTTATTAATGGCTCATGTGCAACACTCAACCTTGATCAACTGAACCCATTTTGATGGTAATTAAATGGCCTGTTTCACTTAAAAAAATTTTAATTAACTTTGCACTTGTGAGAAAGTACCATTTAATTAGCAATTCTTTTGTAAAACCCTTTAAAATTATGTTGAAATATGTCTCGTTATTATTGGCATTTCAGTAACCAATTGAGTAACTGATTGTGGTTCTTAAATTATTGCATTTTTGACTAATTTTTTTTTAATGGCGCTTCTTGTTATTCAGGCTGCCAAACCTTATATCATGGAGGAAATTTGTGAATGACTAAATACTAAAAAAGTTCTAAGATGTCAGCAGTATGGTTGAAAAACATTCCCTCATCCCAATATGCTAACACAAGATCAAGAATTTTTAATTGGTGGCTAAATGTAACAATTGCATTGATCCCAGTAAGAAGCTGAAGGCAAAAACAAAGATACAAAAGCACAATACAGATGCTGGGAAACTGAAACAAAAACAAAAGATGCTAGAGAAGATCAGCAGATCAGGCAGCATCTGTTGGGAGAAACAGAGTTAATGGGCAGAATTTTCCCATCGGCGATTTGGGGGTGGGGCCCGCTCGCCAACAGGAAAATGATGCGGGATGATGTCGGGAGAAACCCCCAATGTCATCCTGGTCCATTTAAATATTGAGGAAGGTGGGCGGACAGCAAAATCAGCTGTCCGCCCGCCGACCTGTCAATGGCCAATTAAGGCCATTGACAGGATAATTAAGCTTGTTAAATGCCCTGCCCGTCCTTAAGGCTGGCGGGCAGGCCAGGAGCCCCAGCGGGCTTCTGATAAAACATGAAACTTCATCCACTGGCGGGATGAGGTTTCATGTCTGTTTTTAAAAACTTCAATAAAGTTTATGTGCTTCTTATTAACATGTCCCATCTCATGTGACATTGTCATGTGACATGTTAATAATTTTAATATTTTTCTATTTTTAAAGATTTTTATACTGTCAGTAATCACCCTGAGTCAGCACTTAGTCTCAGGGTGATGTGCGCTCTTTCGCATGCATGCGTGAAAGAGCGCACTTTGACAGATAGGGAATCCCTCCACCCCCTGCACAGGAAGTGCATAGTGCTTCCTGTCTGGCAGGCTGCTAGGCGGGCCTTAATTGGCCCGCCCACTCAAAATGGCAGTGGGCCCCGTTTCGGCGGCGGAGTTCGGCTGCCCGCCCGCCGCTGAGCCGGTGGGGCCCGCCCGCCCATCAAGGTAAAAATTCTGGCCAATGTTTCAGGTCACTGACCTTTCACCAGAGCCTGATGCCTTTCAAAAAAATATATAATTTGTAATCTTTGAAATTCTGTCCCTTAGAGAGCAGTGAAGGCTGTGTCATTGAACATATTCAATGCTGATCTAGACAGATTTTTGATCTACAAGGGAGTCAGCAGTTATGGGGGCAGGCAGGAAAGTGGAATTGAGGTCACAATGAGGTCAACCATGATCTTAGTGAATGGTGGAGCAGGCTTGAGGGGCTGAATGGCCTACTCCCACTCTTATTTCAAATGTTCATATGTGGTTTTCAAGTCGGGAAACCAAATTTCTTTGAAATGCATTGTTGCCACAATTTATAATTCATTTTCCTTGAAGAATGCCATAATATGCATTTTTACCAAAAAATGTACCTAGAAGTTATGGTGCACATTCTACTTGGTAACAAGTTAAAATGGGTTTCTTTGCAGCCAGTCAAGAAAATTTTTTCCACAGGTGTTGTTAATGATCATGTGCACTTACTTGAAATATTGCTTTTCAATGGCATTTCTTTTAGCATGTCACTTTCTCTTTTCTCTGCCATGTCAACGGTTAAAATTTTTAACTCAAAGCATTCATACGAAGAATCCTACCTTATAAAAGGTAGCCTACCTTAGGGATTTGCTCTGATGGTGAGGGTAGCTGATTAGCAAGCAAACCCAGCTGGGTGGATTGCTTTGATAGACGTTTCACTTTTTGTGTTAATGCATCTGACCTGGAATGAAACTGATCAGCTCCAATTCCAAGTACATTCAGATGGCTGGCCTAGGAACACCTCACATATGTACCTTATTGCCCCAAGTTAACCTGCAAAACGATTCAATTGTTAAGTGCGTATTATACATGGTGATTAAGGCAACTTTGTCTCTTCGTTCATGAAAATCAGAGTGTGTATTATATTTGGGTGTGCATTATATTCAGAAAATTATGTTATTCTTTTTTATCATTCTTTTTATGCAGCAGAGCCAATAATTTGTCCTGAAGCACGACAGTGCCGGTGCTGCACAGATGTTCCAAGGTTCCATGGAGGAATGAGTTGATATCACAAGGCCAGCTCATTTTCATATTTTTCTGGAGCTCCAGGTGTGTTGCATATGATGCATTGGGACTGAGGAGGGGAGGGCCTGAGTTTGGGCTGGGAATTTAGGCACCTGCAGCTAGAGAAGAGCGACTGACTGTCCATGGAATGCTGGAGGCTTTGCCTGCAGTAAGACAGAGAGGACGTGGAAGGGAGAGAGAAGGTGGATGGAGGAAAAGAGATAGCAATAGGGTCAACTTGTATAACAGCAGCAGAGGCGTGATGAGGGGAAAATGCTACTGATACAATACAGTGCCCCCAGAATATGGTAATATTTATTTTTAGCTATATCTTGATACATACAATTTGCGTTCTGTGAACTAAAAAAACATTCTCTGAAATGATGGTATAGCTTTAATTTGGTTAGCTGATACATTGCCCCAGTAATCTGAAATTTAGTTCCATTACCCTAAAAATTGCACGTGCACTGGCCTGTTTCTTCCATCCCATATGAATTCACAGACTCAAGTACAGTTCTGTGTGGTAGGCAGACATCCACAATAGTTGAGGCATAACTGGGTGCCCACCAAGCTGGATGTGAGAAAATGTACAGCAGAGTCATGGAACTGTCCATTATATTGGTGGGCAACAGAGAGATTAGTTATTGTTCACATTTCCAATTTCACAAGCCCTCGTTTACCCCAAGTGTGATGTCTTTACCCCACAATCATTAAGGATATTTTGGACCCATTGCCTTTCTCAAGTTAGGTTAAGAGGTCCTGAGGGCACATCAATATTTAACCCTCTAACTCCCCCTTTTATCCCCTGACTCCAAACCTGATCCCACCAACTTCTGCCATCCCACCCTAACCCAACCTCACCACCCGACTCCCCAACCAACATCCCCCCCAACCTAAACCTGAACTGACCCCTCCACCAGACTCCCCAACCAACTAACTGACTCCCCCTCAACCACCCCCCCAACTACACCCTGACCCAACCCCTCTGCCCAACTCCCCAACCAAATCCCCAACACCCCCTGACCCAACCCGACCTGTCCTCACCACTGGCCCCCGACTACCCCCCTTTTACTTCCCAACTCCCCCCAACCCAAACTGACTAGCCCACACCACCCAATTCCCCCTTTAACCCCCCCCACCCTGCCAGGAGAAGGAATAAGGCACTCAGCCCCTTGAGCCTGCTCTGCCATTCAATAAGATCATGGCTGATCTGAATGTAACCTCAACTCCACATTCTTGCCTACCCCTGATAAACTTTCACCCCCTGGCTTATCAAGTATCTATCTATGTCTGCCTTAAAAATATTCCAGGACTCTGCTTCCACCACTTTTTGTGGATGAGAATTCCAAAGACTCACAACCATATGAGAGAAAAAATTGTCATCTCTGCCTTAAGTGGGAGACCCTTATTTTTGAACAGTGACCCCAGTACTAAATTCTCCCACGAGAGGCAAGACCCTCTCTACTTCGACTCTGTCAAGACGCCTCAGGATCTTATATGTTTCAATCAAGTCACCTCTTACTCTTCTAAACTCCAGCGGATACAAGCCTAACTTGTCCAACCTGTCCTCATAAGAAACTGTCCATTCCAGGTATTAGTCTAGTAAACCTTATTTGAGCTGCCTCCAATGCATTTAAACCCTTCCTCAAATAAGGAGGCCAATAATGTACACAGCATTTTAGGTGTGGTTTCACCAGTGCCCTGTACAACTGAAGCATAACCTCCCTACTTTTGTATTAAATTCCCCTCACAATAAATGATAACATTCTATTAGGTTTCCTAATTACTTGTTGCACCTGCACACTAGCCTTTTATGATTCATGCATTAGAACCCCTAGATTCTTCTGCATCTCAGAACTCTGCAATCTCTCACCATTTAGATAGTATGCTTCTTTTTTATTCTTCCTGGCAAATTGGACAATTTCACACTTTCCCAAATTATACTCCATTTTCCAGGTCTTTTCCCACTCACTAACCTATCTATATCCCTTTGTAGCCTCCCTGTGTCTTCTTCACACCTTACTATCCCAAATATCTGTGTGTCAACATCAAATTTAGCTACCATACCGTCAATCCCTTAATCTAAGTCATTTATATAAATTGTGAAAAGTTGAGGCCCCAGCATTGATCCCTATGGCACACCACTCATTACTTTTTGCCAGCTAGAAAAATGCCCCTTTATGACTACCCTCTGGTTTCTGTTAGCTAGCTAATCTTCTATCCATGCCAATATGTTACCCCTACACCATGAACTTTTATTTTTCTCAATAACCTTTGATATGGCACTTTATCAAATGTCTTCTGGAAATCAAAATACAGTACATCCACCAGTTCTCCTTTATCCACAGTATGATTTTAGTTTAACAATATAAGTGACAGCCATTCACTGGTTAATTCCTCAGGGCAATGCTTTTAAATTATTGGTTTAAATTATAAACAATGCTTGGTTTAAATTATAAACAATGCTTGACCGTTAACTGTCAGTCACAATTAACTCTCGGCTGGAATCCAAGATGGGTCGTGTCAGGACTAAGACGGTCAAGAAAGCCGCCCAAATGATCATTGAGAAATACTACACCCGCCTTGGCAATGACTTCCATACCAACAAAAGGGTCTACGAGGAGATTGCCATCATCCCCAGCAAGAAACTTCGCAAATAAATGCTTCTACCAATCAGAGACCACTTGCCAATCAATCAGCACTCTTTTCTCAGGCAGTATAAATTGTTGATCCCTTTGCTTTTGGTATTCTAGCGAATTGTCTTGAATACAAGAGGAAAAGCTTCAACAAAAATGTCTCTTTTTTTCAGCAATACTGAAGTTCTGTACTACCAAACAACTATCTTCTAGAATGCTTTATTATAAGATTCTAAGTTCTGAGAGATATCACTCTCTAATAGGAGAGATAATTCTGCTAAAATGTACCATGTATGTTTTATTCTGAGATATCTTTAATTAGTCTAGATATTCCTGGAAGAGAGAATATTTTATCTTAAGACCACGTCAATTGATAGCATAGCTCATTTGAGCTCTTATGATGATTTAAAATTTCTTTCCATTGAGGATTTAGGCTAACAATAAGTTTGGCTGAATAAATTTACCTTTCCAGGGTAAAGATAACAGAACCCTAATATTAACAGCTGAATAATTCAGGGGGTGGGGGGGGGGGCGCGCCCACCAGAAACAACGTCAGCATGGAGCCGGAGCCATCGTGCTCCACACTGACCCACCCTGCAGCCATAAAACACTGCGGGGTGACCTAATGAGGGCCAAGCGGAACTTCTGCCCCTCAATGGGGTGGAAGTTCTGGCCCCTGGAGCTGCTGGCCGATCCAATTGGCCGGCAGTGTCATCAGTCCCAGCAGTGCCAGGAAGGCCTTAGTGGCAGTTGCTGGGACTGCAGAAGGAAAAGAAGATCAGGGCCCATGGATCCCCTGAGCAGGTATGGGTTGTGTTGCGAGGGTTTGGATAGGATAGGGAGAGGGGCAGTGGGGAGGGAGTGAGTTTAAGGGAGGGAGCAGGTAGGGGGGACTGCCCCACATTCAGCAGAGGGCAGCCCGCAAGGAGTGACACACCCACTTCCTTCCCACGCTTTAAACATTTAATTTTTAAAAATTGGCCTTCCCACCCCTCCCCAGCTGCCCATGACAAATGTACACGGTGTGGGCAACATATTATCAGGGACAATTGGCTTGATAACAAGTGTAATTGACCCTTAATTATTCATTAAAATAGGGCGGGATGCTGATTTTGGCACCCACCAGTATGATGAGCGCAAGCTCAGGTGTTGGGCAGGAAGGTGGTGGGATAGGAGACCACCCTATTTTACGTGCCACCCTCGCGGAAAACACACCTGCCAGGGGCACATAAAATTCAGCCCTAACAGCATGAAAAAAATCACTATTCACTGAACCGTATGGAAAATGCTTTAAAAAATATCAGCAACTTTGACAATGTAAAATGTTTGCGAAAGCATTGGGGGTCATGGTGCTGGGGGAACTTTTTGGAAGTCGCCATATGGATTAATTTTTTGGCGTGGTTGCTGTGTTGGGATAATTTATAGGAGTTAAAGGGGGGAGAGTGAGAGAGACAGGGGGAATGGGGGAGAGTGAGAGAGACAGAGGAGGAACGGGGAGAGCGAGAGAGACAGAGGGGGAACGGGGGAGAGTGGGAGAGACAGAGGGGCAACGGGGGGAGACTAAGAGAGACAGAGGAGGAACGGGGAAGAGTGAGAGAGACAGAGGGGGAACGGGGGAGAGTGAGAGAGACAGAGTGTGAAAATTTCTCCAATGCCAAACAAGTCTGCGAAAGAAACATTGCAAGCAGCTCAGCACTTTTTCAAAATTATTCAATCATGGGATGTGAGCTTCGCTGGCTGGGCCAACATTTAATTCCCATCTCTAGTTGCTCTTGAGAAGGTGGTGGTGAGCTGCCTTTTTGAACCGCTGCAGCCCATGTGGTGTAGGTACACCCACAGTGCTGTTAGGGAGGGTGTTCCAGGATTTTGACCCAGCGACAGTGAAGGTACAGCAATATATTTCCAAATCAGGATGGCAAGTACTTGGAGGGGAACTTCCAGGTGGTGGGGTTCCCATCTATCTGTTGTCCTTGTCCTTCTAGATGGTAGTGGGTTTGGAAGATGCTGTCGAAGGAGCCTTGGTGAATTTCTGCAGTGCATCTTGTAGGTGGTACACACTGCTGCCACTGTGCGTCAGTGGTGAAGGGAGTGAATGTTTGTAGATGGGGTGCCAATCAAGCGGGCTGCTTTGTCCTGGACGGTGTCAAGCTTCTTGAGTGTTGTGGGAGCTGCAGTCATCCAGGCAAGTGGGGAGTATTCCATCATATTCCTGACTTGTGCCTTGTAGATGGTGGACAGGCTTTGGGGAGTCAGGAGGTGAGTTACTTGCTGCAGGATTCCTAGCCTTTGATCTACTGTTGTAGCCACAGTATTTATATGACTAGTCCAGTTCAGTTTCTGGTCAATGGTAACCCCCAGGATTTTGATCATGGGGATTTCAGTGATGGTAATGCCTTTGAACATCAAGGGGCAATCATTGCCTGACACTTGGGTGGTGCGAATGTTACTTACTACTTGTCAGCCCAAGCCTGTATATTGTCCAGGTCTTGCTGCATATGGACATGGACTGCTTCAGTACTGAGGAGTTATGAATGGTGCTAAACATTGTGCAATCATCAGCGAATACCCCCATTCCTGACCTTATGATGGAAGGAAGGTCAATGATGAAGCAGCTGAAGATGGTTGGGCCGAGGACACTACCCTGAGGAACTCCTGCAGTGATGTCCTGGAGCTGAGATGATTGACCTCCAACAACCACAACCATCTTCCTTTGTGCTAGGTATGACTCCAACCAGCGGAGAGTTTTCCCCTGATTCCCATTGACTTCAGTTTTTCTAGGGCTCCTTGATGCTCTCAGTCAAATGCAGCCTTGATGTCAAGGGCAGTCACTCTCACCTCACCTCGGGAGTTCAGCTCTTTTGTCCATGTTTGAACCAAGGCTGTAATGAGGTCAGGAGCTGAGTGTCCCTGGTGGAACCCAAACTGGGCAACAGTAAGCAAGTTATTGCTGAGGAAGTGCCACTTGATAGCATTGTTGCTGACCCATTCCATCACTTTACTGATGATGGAGGATAGACTGATGGGGCGGTAATTGGCCGGGTTGGATTTGTCCTGCTTTTTGTGTACAGGACATACCTGGGCAATTTTCCACATAGTCGGGTAGATGCCAGTGTTGTAGCTGTACTTGAACAGCTTGGCTAGGGATGCCACAAGTTCCGGAGCACAAGTCTTCAGTACTATTGCCGGAAAATTGTCAGGACCCATAGCCTTTGCACTATCCAGTCTCTTCAGCCGTTTCTTGATACCGTGTGGAGTGAATCAAATTGGCTGAAGACTGGCATCTGTGATGCTGGGTACCTCCGGAGGAGGCTGAGATGGATCATCCACTTGGTACTTCTGGCTGAAGATTGCAGCAAATGCTTCAACCTTATCTTTTGCACTGATGTGCTGGGTTCCTCCATCATTAAGGATGGGGATATTTGTGGAGCCTACTCCTTCAGTGAGTTTTTAATTGTCCACCACCATTCACAACTGGATGTGACAGGGCTGCAGAGCTTAGATCTGACCTGTTGGCTGTGGGATGATTGAGCACTGTCTATCACTTGCTGCTTATGCTGTTTGGCATGCAAGTAGTCCCCTACAAAAATAAGTGTGGTACTGCCAAATCTAGACCCCCCTGGTTGTGTAGAGGAATACACGGGAAGATCAAACAGAAAAAGAAAGCGTACGATAGACACAAAGAACTAAGCACTGCAGGTGGCCTAGATGAATATAGGAAGTGTAGGGACAAAGGAAATAAGGAAATCAAAGAGGGGGCATGAAAAAAGATTAGCAAGTAAAGTTAAAGATAACCCAAAGATGTTTTAACAATACATTAATGCTAAAAAGTTAGTTAAGGAAAAAGTGGGACCTATCAGAGATGAAGATGGAAACTTGTGTGTAGATGCAGAGGCTGTGGGAAGGGTTTTGAATGAATATTTTGTCTCCGTGTTTACAAAGGAAAGGGAGGATGGAGATATAGTAGTCCAGGAGGAACACTGTGAGATATTGGATGGGATAGTCATAAAGAGTGAGGAAGTACTCGAAGGGCTGAAATCCTTGAAAGTTGATAAGTCACCAGGGCCAGATGGATTGTTTCCAAGGCTGCTGAAGGAAGTGAGGGAGGAGATAGCAGATGCTCTGAGGATGATTTTCCATTCTTCACTAGATACAAGGGAGGTACCGGAGGACTGGAGAAATGCAAACGTAGTTCCATTGTTTAAAAAGGGATCAAAGGAAATGCCAAACAATTATAGGCCAATGAGTCTTACGGTGGTGAGCAAATTAGTAGAATCAATCCTGAGAGATAGGATTAACTGTCATGTGGAAAGGCATGGACTAGTCAGGGATGGTCAGCATGGATTTGTTAAAGGAAGGTCTTGCCTCACAAATTTGATTGAATCCTTTGAGGAAGTGACAAGAAGGGTTGATGAAGGTAGTGCAGTGGATGTTGTGTACATGGATTTTAGCAAGGCATTTGACAAGGTCCCACATGGCAAATTGGTCAGGAAAGTAAAAGCCCATGGGATTCAGGGTAATGTGGCAAACTGGATAAAAGGTTGGCTTTGTAACAGGAAACAAAGGGTAATGGTCGATGGATGTTCTTGTGAATGGAAAGTTGTCTCAAGTGATGTTCCACAGGGCTCAGTATTGGGACCTTGCTGTTTGTGTTATATATTAACGATTTGGGCGTGAACATGGGGGACACGATTGGGAAATTTGCAGATGACACAAAGATTGGCCAAGTAGTGGATAGTGTAGAGGATAGGCATAATCTCCAAAACGATATAGATGGGTTGGTGGAGTGGGCGGTAAAGTGGCAGATGGATTTTAACATAGAGAAGTGTGAGGTCATACATTTTGGGAGGTCAAACAGTTGCAGGGATTACACAATAAATGGGAATATACTAAGAGGGGTAGATGAAGTGAGAGATCTTGGCGTACAAGTACACAGGTCCCTGAAGGCAGTAGTTCAAGTAGACAAGGTTGTAAATAAGGCATATGGAATTGCCCTCCTTCATTGGCAGAGGTATAGGATATAAAAGTAAGGATATAATGTTGGAATTGTACAACACACTGGTGAGGCCTCAACTGGAGTATTGTGTGCAGTTCTGGTCACCACATTACAGGAAGGACGTAATAGCTCTGGAGAGAGTGCACAGGAGGTTTACAAGAATGTTGCCAGGGTTAGAAAAGTGTAGCTACGAGGAGAGATTGGATAGGTTAGGGTTATTTTCCTTAGAACAAAGAAGGCTGAGATTGAGGTGTACAAAATTATGAGGGGAATAGATAGTGTAGACAGGATAAAATTGTTTCCCTTGATGGAGAATTCTAGAACTAGCGGACATAGATTCAAGGTAAGTGGCAGAAGGTGTAGGGGGGACATGAGGAAGAACTTTTTTACACAGAGGGTAGTGGGTGTCTGGAATTCGCTGCCCAAGTTGGTGGTAGAGGCAGAAACTCTAAACTCTTTTAAAAAGTACCTGGATCTGCACCTTAAGTGCTGTAAGCTGCAGGGCTATGGGCCGGATGCAGGAAGGTGGGATTAGAAAGGGCATCTGGGTGTCCTCGGGCTGGCATGGACAAGATGGGCCTAATGAACTCCTCCTCTGCTGTGACTTTTCTATGGTTCTATAGTCCTGTGTTATAACTTCACCAGGTTGGCACCTTATTTTTAGGTGCTGCTTCTGGCATGCCCTCCTGCACTCTTCAATGAACCATGTTTGATCCCCTGGGGATATACCGGCCCATGAGGTTACAGATTGTGTTCGAGTACAATTCTGCTCCTGCTGATGGCCCACAGCACCTCATGGATGCCCAGTCTTGAGTTGCTAGATTTGTGTGAAATCTATCCCATGGTGATGTCTGGGACATTATCTGTAAGATATGATTCCGTGAGGATGACTATGTCAAGCTGTTGCTTAACTAGCCTGTGAGACAGCTCTCCCAATTTTGACACTAGCCCCCAGATGTTATTAAGCAGGACTTTGCAGTGTCAACAGGGCTGAGATTGCTGTTGTCGTTTCCATTGCCTTGGTCGTCCGTCCGGTTTCATTCCTTTTTTATGACTTTGTAGCTGTTTGATATGGCTGAGTAGCTTGCTAGGCCATTTCAGAGTCAACCACATTGCTCTGGGTCTGGAGTCACATGTAGGCCAGACCAGGTAAGGACAACAGATTAAGTGAACCGGATGGGTTTTTATAACAATCAACAATGGTTTGGTTTCATGGTCTTCATTAGACTTATAATTGCAGATTCTTATTGAATTCAAATTCCACCACCTGCCATGGTGGGATTCAAACCCGAGTCCCCAGAGCATTATCCTGAGTCTTTAGATTTCTAGTCCAGCGACAATACCACTATGCCATCATCTCCCTGCCCAGGCACACCCAGAGTGCAGGCCCCACATTGATTGTCACAGTTGAGGATGAGAGTGTGCATGTGTAGCAAATGTACAATTGGAAAGATATTGATTCTCACAATTCCTTTGCTCCAAGCCACACACCATCCTGACATGGAAATATATTGCCATTTCTTCACTGTCACTGGGTCAAAATCCTGGAACTCCCTCTCTAACTGCACTGTGGGTGTAGCTACACCACATGGACTGCAGCGGTTCAAGAAGGCGGCTCACCACCACCTTGTCAAGGGCAATTAGGAATGGGCAATAAATGCTGATCAAGCCAGAGACTCTCATATTCCATGAACGAATACAATAAAATAAAATAAAAGTTGCACGCCTTTTACTCAAACTTTTATTCTAAGTGTTTTGACTGCATATATGGAGATATAACCTCAAATTCTGCGAAAAGCACTTTTTAATCCAAAGCACCTACATTCACACACACACACACATCGGAAACAGGCTGCGTACTTTCAATTGATCGCTGACATCAGTTAATCTTCATTTGAGCCTGCAACATATAAGTGCACCAGCAATAAATACCACTGGATAAACTGGAACAATAACCAGTTTGGACCAGTACTATCTATAATACCACCAGTATTACTGGCAGTTCCTGCTGGACTACCATTTCAGAACTGATCTTCAATCAACTGGTGCCAGGATTACCAGAACTTCTTTTTAGCCATTTGCCTTACCTACCCTACCCCCTTACCAATTTAACTTACCCACCTTACTCCCTTACCAACTTACCTCCTCTCCATAGCTTTTCAAGGAAGCTTTGGGATGTTTAAACTCATCAGAATATGGCAGTTTTGCTGTAAAAAGAGGGCATGGCTTCTGCGCAGATTCACTCCACTGTGCCCTCCGAGGTTTCCTGCACTGAGTCAGTTTGGAAGGATCCTCCATTGGAATATTGCGCAAAAAAATCAGAGGAAGGTGAGTGGGTATTTTTTTTGTCTGATCAGGGTTGGAAATAGGGGTTCCGATTCTGCGCGAAAGATTTGGGCCAATATATGTAGAAAGCATTAAATATGTAAAGGCCTTGTTAAGGCATCAATCCCTAAGAATGCACTGGTTATTCTTGTGCTCCTGCCATATTTTTGACATGGTATTGCAGGAAACCCTAGAGAACTGGAATAAATTGTTGCTTTTAGCTGTTTATGCATTTCCCTGAGTTCCCCAGTTCATATTGCAGAACCCCTGTGGATTTCTTTGCTGCTGATTTTTTGCTCAGTTAAGAGGTGTTTTCCAAATGCTTTTTTTCCCCTCTTTCAGGAGAGATGAGCATCATTTTTGGTATAATGATGAAAAGTACAGATGTCCTGATGATGGCTCAGAAAATGTATGGCTGGTTCAGGAGTACCCCCACCATGACGCTGTTGGGAAGCTGTTTGAATGGCTGGAAACTAGGCTCGGCCCCAAGTATGTCAGTTCCCAGCCTTCCTCAGAAGAGTCTGCAATGTTTGGGGCAGAGTCTCAGCCTGTACCAAACACAACCATTGCTGTGAGGAGTGGGAGGGGGGGCGGGGGGTAGGCAGAAATTAAGAGTTCCTGCGGTCCTACATGGTACTTGGACCTATCACAACAAGTGTGCTTCCCTGGCCATCAACAGCTGCAGCACCCACATGAGAACCCTGGCCAGGATCAATGTTGTGACCCTTAAGGAGTGCAGTTCTAAACATTTTCAATGCTGCATCAATGCTGGGGAGGTGGGGAGGGGGATGGGCACCTTCATTTTGCATCCAAAGGGGAAACTTGACATTACCAGCCAAGCCTGGTCATCTCTAGGGGACTTACTGGCCTTCTACCAATGGTGGGTGCCCCCAAATTAGCACTCCTGGTGACGCAGCTGTGCACCATTGAATCCTCATGACTTTGGTGGGGTCAGCAGCAAACTGGTGGTCTGGATTGGTTTACTTGGGCTGGTGGATTTCCTGTAGCATCACATACAGTTAGTGCCTACAGGTCTATCCCAGGAGAATGGAGAGGCAGAGGGGTGGGGGGACAACCCCAGGCAGGTAGTGACCTACTGGCTCCACAAACATTATAATCCAGGAACTGTTTTAGGCTGTTTTTGAAGTGACCTGGTGTATTCCTTTTAAGAACCACCGGTGACCGCTCAACACCAGGACACAGGGGCTAAATGGGCTACTCCATTTTCTATGTTCTTATGCAAATTTAATTTAAATGCTGGGGTGCGACCAATTCAATCAGGATTGTCTTTAATTGAGAAACCGGCAGTGCTCTTTCTGCTAGCTCACAATTTCATTTATTAGTATAGCCCACATAGCCATGTGGAATTCAATAACAGATGCGAGGCACCCCACGGTAAAAGGAAACTTCCTCAGAGCGAGATCACAGTCAGACGTGTAGATGGATTAATTGAACCACAGACAAAAACACCACAGAACCCCTTGGCAATGGTTGCTCCACAACAGACATGGGACGTACAATGTAAAGTAGCCAAGCAATTATTTAGGGACATGACTTTACCCAAGGATGTTGAAGAATGGTTTGAATTAATTGCTAAACAGGCCTCTGGCAATGTGTCAGAGAAAAATGATTTGCTGAAACTCCTACATGAATTCTTCACTCGTTTTCTCAGAAGCTGGGATGAACTGATATGATTACACATTATACTGACACAGGGGAGGCTGATTCATTACCTTAACTCCATATTACAGGTCACCTTTAAAGAAAGCTTTGTTGGACCAATATAATGAACAGATACTAGCAGCAGACAGCCAGACTTGAGACCACAGTCATTTCTTGGTTATAGTTTCATTGTCCTGGGAAAGCTGGCTTCAGTGAGCGAAGTGACTTAAAACACAAATACCTGATGCCTCAAATTTATGACCCTTTAAACATTTTGTCAAAAGTCAGCTATACTGTTCAAAAGTCTTTCAGGGTTAGATTCTCTTCAAAAACCTCTCCACAAATCTGCAGCATCAGTTTGACAAGCCTTTCATACTTGGCTTTAGGGTAGCACCTTTGTAACCAGGAGAGAGCAGTAGCTTAATAGTTATGTTATCAGTGCTAGTAATCCAGAAGCAAATGCTAATGCTCTTGAGTCATGAGTTCATGGCAACACATTCAGTTCATTATTGGGAATTCCTTCCTTTTGGAAAATAATTCTCCCTTCCTCACCTGCTCTAGCTCCAAAGCTGTAGCAATGTGGTGGACTCTTTGGGCCAGATTTTTGTGGCGTGTTGGACGCTCCAGGGACCTTTAAAATGGTGGGTGGAGCCCAGATCTGGAAGCCCCATACCATTTCCTGTTTTCACTGGGGGTAGGAACTGGGGGAAATGTGACTCCCACATGTGGTAAACCCAAACTCAGCAGAGCCATTTGAACTCAGTACTGAGTTCAAACAGACCCCATTTTGACGGGACCAACGGTCTTATATCGCAATGTGGGAGTTATGAATCCTTAGAGAGGTTGTAAATGCTTTTGAAGGGTAGATAAGGTTTGTAGAGCTGTCAATCTATCAAGTTATTTAAATGGCCAGCCCTTTAAAAATTAAAAAAAAATGCCTGCCTGTGTCTGAGACTTGAAAATCTCTCTGAACAGTTTCAGTAGCTGTTTATTGACATAACTCTAAGTGCAATCATTATAGCATTATTAATACTTGACTACTTTCTACAACTTATCATAATGGGGGGTTGTAAGTTCACTTGCCTTCCTAATTGCTTGCTGCACCTGTATGTTAGCTTTTAGTGACTTATGAACAAGGATACCCAGGTCCCTTTGGACATCAACATTTCCAAATGGTGGCTCCGAGCCAGGAAATGTCCACCAAGGGGGCTAAAATCCTGTCCTTGATTTCTCTTTGAAATTAGCAATCTTCCCTCAATCATAAGGTCAGAAGTGGGGATGTTCAAGGATGATTGCACTGCGTTCACTTCCATTCCCAACTGCTCGTACAATGAAGCAGTCCAAGCCCGCAAGCAGCATTGGACAACATTCAAGCTTGGGCTGATAAGTGGCAAATAACATTCATGCCACAATATTGTCAGGCAATGACCATTTCCAACAAATGTGAGTCTAACCATTGCCCTTTGATATACAGCAGCATGACAAACACCGAACCCCACATCATCGATATCGTGGGGATTACCACTGAAAGAAACTGAACTGGACCAGCCGTATAAATACTGTGGCTACAGAAACAGGTCAAAGGCTGGGAATTCTGCAGCAAGTGTCTCCTGGGTCCAAACAGCCTTTCCACCATGTACAAGGCACAAGTCAGGAGTGTAATGGAATACTCACCACTTGTCTGGAATTGTGCAGCTCCAAGAATACTCAAGAAGCTCAACACCATTCAGGACAAAGCAGCCCATTTGATTGGCACCTCATTTACCACCTTAACTAACCTCTCCCTCCACCACCAACACAAAATAGCAGCAATGTGTATCATATATAATATGCACTGCAGCAACTCACCAAGGCTCCGTTGACAGCACCTTCCAAATCCATGTACTCTACCACCTTGAATGACAAGGGCAGCAAATACATGGGAACATCACTACTTGTAGTTCCCCTCCAAGTCACTCACCATCTTGACTTAACTAAATCGCTGTTCTGCCTTCACTGTCACTGGGTCAAAATCCTGGAAATCCCTTCCTAACAGCACTGCAGGTGTACCTACACCACAGGGACTGCGGATTTCAAGAAGGCAGCTCACCACCGCCTTCTCAAGGGCAATTAGGGATGGTCAATAAATGCTGGCCTTGCTAGTGACACCCACACCCCAAGCACAAATAAATGAAAAGACAGAGAGGAGCAGGGTCCATTGCTGTTTTCCTTCTGAAGCCAATAGTCATCCTCCCAGCCCTGCCCCATCACTGAGATCAACAAACTCAAAGACTGGACCAAGATATATTCCTGGTCTCCAGCACTCAACTCCTTGCTGTTTTACCCAGCTGAGTAACTCCATCTGCAGTCAACCTGTCTGCCAACATTAAAGAGTTTTGGATTTCATTTTTAAAAATTCCAAGTAGTCCAAAGGATTACGTGTGAGCTGTTTAATCTTTTGCGTTGATTTGGTGGCTGAGGAAGGTTTCTGTGTTACACTATTGACCTAAATTGGCGTATATGGAACATAATCACTACCATAGAGAAGTTTGACCAAATGACCTGTTTTTCTGGTGTATGCGTTTATGTAATTCTACGTAAAAAATATTTAGGGTGAATTCACATCCAAATTATACTATTTCTTATTGACAAAAACTATGTAGTATAATTGTTTATTTAATGTTTTTGCAACATATATTTTTCATGCATGAAAGCATTGTATAACCTAACAAATAAAGGAACTGAAAAGTTTAATTGATTTCATTTTCATCTGGAAAAGCAAATGGTTCAAATGTTCTTCTAAAATATGAGATAGTGACTTCAAATAAAACAGCAATATAATGACAGATTGAATTGTTATTAACAATGACACTGCTTTGGTATTTAAACCCTCTTATGTCAACTGAAATGTTCTGAACAAAGCAGCAGTTAGTACTTAATAGAGTTAACAAACTTCAGTTGTGTTTGATCTCAGTGACCACATTATCTAATAAACTTTTCTGATTGCAGTCACTGCCTGGGTATGAACCCATCTAAATGCCAATGAAACCATGTAAGCGCAGAGGAATTTATTTAGCAAAATTGATTTGTTTAGAATACATCTGGTGTTTCATTCTGAGGATATGAGCTGTCAAATCAAATCACTGTGCTAAAAATACTGGGAGCCATACCCCTTCAGTGATGCATCATCACACAAACAGTCACCATGGAGAATATCAGCACAGCTTCAATCAGCGGTAATTATGCAGGAGATAGAGAAATAGCTTCATAAGTTAAATTAACTGAAATGTGCTGAACAAAGCTGTAGTTAGCACTTATTAGAGTTAACAAACTTCAGTTATGTTTGATCTCAGTGATCATACTATCTGATAAAATGTTCTGATTGCAGAATCCATCTAAATACCAACAAAACCATGCAAGCACAAAGGAACTTATTAGTAAAATTGAGTTGTTTAGAATACATGTGGTCTTTCATTCTTTGCGACTAATTCAAATAATGCTTGTGTTTACAGGCTTGACATCACTAACTCTGCATATTTCTTCATTCCGGGTACCATGTTGATCAGTGAACATTTATAATCGTAGATTTATGGAATCTTTCAGCACAAAAGGATGTGACTTGGCCCATTATGCCTGTGCTAGCTATATGAATGAGTTGTCCAGTTAGGTCCCAAACTCCATATTTTTTAGGCCATAATCCTGCAAATTTGTCCTCTTCAAGTGAAAGTCCAATCACCTTTTGAAAGCTCCTGTCGAATCTATTTCCACTGCACTTTCAACTCTGAAGAGTCATACAGACTCAAAACGTTAACTCTGTTTCTCTCTCCACAGATGCTGCCAGACCTGCTGAGCTTTTCCAACATTTTCTGTTTTTATTTACTTTCAACTATTGTGTTCCAGATCACAACACATTGTGTAAAAAAACTTCTACTCATTTTCCCTCTAGTTCTTTTGCTAATTATTTTAAATCTATAACCTTTGGTTACTGTTCCTTTTGCCAGAGGAAGCAATTTCTCCCCATTTACTCAATGAAAACCCTACACTATTTTGATTATCTCCATTATGTCTCCCCTTAACTTTCTCTGAGGAGAACAATCCCAATTTCTCTAATTTCTCCACAGAACCGATATCCCCCATCTGTGGTATTGTCCTTATACATCTTCTCTGTACCCTCCTCAAGACATTGATATCCTTCCTAACGTGTGGTGCCCAGAACTGTACACAGTACTCAAGTGTATATGTGTAGGTTTAACATGACTTCCTAATTTTAGTAACTGCCATATACATTTGACCTACCAACTTGAAATATTTGTGCATGTGCACCCATGGGGCCTCCTGCTTTTGTACAACCCTCAGAATTCACTGTTTAGATTATACTGCCTTGCCATGTTGCTTCTCCCAAAGTGCATTACTTCAGACATTAAAATGTATCTGCCATGTTTGCTGCATGTCCATCCCATTATTTCTCATAAATGTATGGTTGTCAATGTGACAAATTGTGTCCGCCCATTTCACCAGTCCATCAATGTACTCTTGAAATCTGCTGCTATCCTTGTTACTAATTACCATGTTGCCAAATTTTGTATCATCTGCAAACCTGGAAATGTTGCTCCCTAAACCCAAATTCTATATCTAACAAGAAAAGCCATGGTCCTAGTATCAATGCCTGGGGGCCCCACTGCAAACTGCTCTGCAGTTCAAAAACATCTGCCCATTGTTGATGGATGAAGAAGACTAAAATGGATTATCACATTACTGTTTGTTGGAGCTTGCTGTGCACAAATCGGCAACTATGTTCCCTATAACACAAAAATATTTACACTTTAAAAGCACTTCATTAACTTTAAAGTACTTTGGGTTGTCCTAATGTTGTGAATGGCACTATATAAATGCAAGTCTTTCTTTCTTTACTATTCCATGCCTCCTATCCCAATGTAATACTTCTAAGTTTGCTGATGACCCAAAACTTGGTGGGATTGTGTGTTGTGAGGAGGATGCATAGAGGCTTCAAGGGGATTTAGACAGGTTAAGTGAATGAGCAAGAACATGGCAGATAGAATATAATGTGGAAAAATGTGAAGTTATTCACTTTGATAGGAAAAACAAAAATGCAGAGTATCTCTTAAATGGTGAGATTATGGGAAATGTTGATGTCCAAAGGGACCTGGGTGTACTTATTCACAAGTAACTGAAAGCTAACATGCAAGTGCAGCAAGCAGTTGGGAAGGCAAATGGTATGTTGGCCTTTATTACAAGAGGATTTGAGTACAGGAGTAAAGAAGTCTTGCTGCAGTTGTATAGAGCCTTGGTGAGACCGCACCTGAAGTATCGTGTACAGTTTTGGTCTGTTTACCTAAGGGAGGATATACTTGCCATAGATGGAGTACAGCTAAGGTTCACCAGACTGATCCATAAGATGGCAGAATTGTCCTATGAGGAGGCTGGGTCTGCATTGTCTAGGGTTTAAAAGAATGAGAGGTAACCTCATGGAAACATGCAAAATTCTTACAGGGTGTGACAGGGTAAATACAGGAAGGTTGTATCCTCTGGCTGGAGGGGTCTAGAGCCAGGGTAGACAGTCTCAGAATAAGGGGTAGGCCATTTAAAACTGAGACAAGGAGGAATTTCTTCACTCAGAGGATGGTGAATCTTTGGAATTCTCTATCCTAGAGGGTTGTGGATGCTCCATCATTGACTATATTTAAGACTGAGATAGACAGAGGTTTGTTCTTTCAGGGAATCAATGGATATGGGAAGCAGGTGGGAAAGTGAGTTAAGGCCAATGATTAACTTTGATATTATTGAATGGCAGAGCTGGTAGGATGAGCTATATGGTCTACTCCTGCTCCTGTTTCTTACGTTCTTAGATCAGTAAGTTTTATCCAATTGAAAAAAAACAGCACCTGGTATCCATCTTTGAGCTGGGTAAGCTTGTGTGAAAATTGAATTCACAATCGAAGAGAGTAAGCAGTATTAGGGGAAAAAAATCAAAGTACAAGAGCTGTATGTGGCAGATGAAACAATTGCTTTGCCTACATAGCTGGGAACTGGGAAAATACTTTGGTAGTTTATAAGCCTGAATATGAAATATGCTTTCCTTACACTTAAACCTGCTTTTAAAATCGAAGGTTAGGATTTGGCCTTTGTGTACGAGCAGATATCACACAATACAGCAAGCACACAGAGAATAGCAGATACCTGGAGAGAATGAATTGGCAGGAATTCAATTAAAGGGTAAGATGATATCATAAGCTGTGAAAGGGAAGTGTGGGTGGATTGTGAATGATCCTTGCACCCTGAGCAGTGCTTTCTGAACTTTATTTCCTGGATTACAACCTATTATTCTTCATAAAACACTTCATTTAGATAGTGTCTATCACATCTTCATGACATCCCAAAGTGCTTTACAACCAGTTTCAAAAGAAAGTACCTTTTTTTTTGTATGGGCAAAACGTCAATGAGCAAAAAGGGAACAAACTCCTGGTTTGCTGGAGTTGGTCATTAAAAATCAGGAGAGATGTAAAATGAGCTGTTCATTTACTGTCACCCATAATACATTATCACACAAAGTCAAAATGACTGTCTGGCTGGCTGCTTCCAGTGCTCACATTATTCTGAAGTAGAATGAAAACTGGGTGGACGATGCTTTGGAGGCCAGGACTAACTTCTGTATCCAACTGACCCTGCTGAAAAACCCCTTAACAGGAAAGAACTGCCTCAAAATGGAGTTTAAGCATCTGTTTTCAGCAATTTACATTGTCCCACTGGTCTACAATGGGGAAAATTTTGGGCAATTTCAGGCTCAGAGCTTCAGAGTATAGGACCAAAATGGCTGAAGGCTAGGTGAGGAAAGGGGCTGAGTATTTTAAACCTGAGTGAGGAGAGATAATCAAATACTCCACAAAACGTATTCGCCTAGGATTTCCGATCAGCTAACATTAATTTCAGCTGTTAGAAGAAGAGCTGTGTCACCTACAGAAAACAATGGGCTGGAATTGAAGACAGAGTTGTGCAGAATAATCAACGTTCTTCAATTTGATAGTTTTCCACTGAGATTAGGTAGACATTATTCATAGCTTTTCTTCAAAGTTCTAATTGAGCATCATAGAGCAGGCTGTAAGTGGTCAGTGGGAGAAGCTGGATTTCCATCATTCCATGGTTACTTCATGGAACTAAGTGACTGACTCTTTTAGAGTTAGAGCACAACTATACCTGAATAGTCTCTTTCCATGCTGAGCTCCTGATTCAATGGATCTGATGCATATAAATGAGATCCAAGTAAAATATTTGATTATTACTTTATTTTTTCTTTAATTGCATCAGATTCTCAATTACTGCAGACAGAGCCAACCTGAAGCCAATTAGAACATTAGAAATTAGCCAAACTAATTGACTATTTCAGTCAGTCAGAAAAACTTCAGAAGTATTTTATGAAGAATAACGGATCACAACCCAGGAAATAAAGTTCAGAAAGCATTGCTCAGGGTGCAAGGATCATTCCCAACCACCCACACTTCCCTTTCACAGCTTATGATATCACCTAACCCTTTAATTTAATTCCTGAAAATTCATCCTTTTCAAGTATCTGTTGTTCTCTATGTGATTGCTGCATTGTGCGACATTCGCTCTTACACGAAGACCAAATCCTAACCTTTGATTTCCTATGTAAACAGCTTACTACAAAACTAATTGCTAATTGGGAGTCTCTGTTCTTAATTTTAATAATTAAGTAATGGATTTTCAAATAATTGCATACTGAGAAGTTAGCATTGATCATGCACAAACCATCCTGATTTATACCTGTTCTGAATTAAGTAATGGCTTTTCAAACAATTGAATACTCAGGAACAGGTACAAATCAGGATAGTTTATGTGAACGCATTACTAACTTCTCATCTACAGTTGTTTTATTGTAAATACACAGTAATTGAACATCGATCAGAATCAATGAAACACTCACTTAATAAGTGCAGTGATTATATAGGATTCAGTAACCTGCCTTATCGAATAAAAGGAGACCTGACTAAACCCAGGGGGTTAAAAATTCAATAACGCCCTAATGGGATGGTGATGCACATAGTCATGACAATACAGGCAGCCTGCAACCTTCATGTTGCCTGCTCATCTCCCTGTACTGCCTGGTTGCATGCTTAGCAGAAGGGCCCAGGCATGGGCATGGCCAGCACTTGTTACAGTTAGCTTCTACTACTTAAAACCAACCAGTACCTCTTATAGGTAAAGGGCATACAGGCTGCAGCAGCTGGTGGAAGTGTTTGTGAAAGTCTTTCAGGGAAGGAATAAGACTGCCAATGGAGAAGCAGGTCAGAGAAAGGGCTCCCAGATTCCCTGAAGGCCTTAGTCTAGGAGGTGGAAAGGTGGAGAGAGGTCATATTCCATCAGGGATCCAGGGGGCCTTCCACGTACACTCCATGAAGGGAATAGAAGCAAGTGGCATGGAGGATCATTCAAGATGTCTGCCCTGGTGACCTGGTTATAGTGCCGAAGGAAGTTCAATGATCTCACACAACTGGCCAAGGTCAGTGAATGCATCCTCAAATGCCTTCTGTTTTCCACAACACCACCAACTTCACACACTGCTCAATGTATCATACCCCCATCACTCACCTAGCAGCGCTCAGGACTTGTACCTAGCCGGGAGCACAGACAGCTGAACCTGAGAGGGACACCTCTACTCGGGCAGTGGGCTGAGTTGAAAAAAAGTCCAGGAGTAGCATCACGGGAAAACTGTTAAGTTCATTGGTTGGTGAGAAGCTGCCGTTGGGGAGTGTTTTTAAACAGCTTAAAACTCGAAAAATGTATCATTTATAAAAAAGCAGCTACTTGGATTTCAGCAACGAACACTGGCAATAGGGAAGTAAAGTTGAATCAAGTCAAAGTGAAACAAAGTAATAAAGTAAACCAAAGATAAAGTTTGCATAACTTAGTAAAGTTAAGTTACTAGTAATTTATTCTACTGATTCTACTTACTCTAAGTGTAATAAATAGTTTTTAGAGTTACAGGATGGCAGGTCAGCTCGGCCAAGTGGAATGTACATCCTGCAGTATGTGTGAAGTCGTGCACGCACCTACAGATGACAAACACATCTGTAGAACGTGTCACCAGCTGCACAAGCTTGAGCTCCAGATTTCGGAACTTGGGCAGCAGCTGGAGTCACTGTTGTGCATCCGCAAGGCAGAGGACTACGTAGATAGTACATTTAGGGAGGTGGTCACACTACAGGTCAGAAGTGTACAGCCAGAGAGGGAATGGGTGATCACCATGCAGACTAAGAGATTCAGGCAGGGAGTGCAGGAATCCCTGAGTCTATCCTGCTTGCTAATTGGTTTTCCATTTTGGATGCTGATAAGAGTGATGGTTCCTCAGGGGAGCAGAGCCAGTGTCAAGCCTGTGGCACCAAGGGCAGGGGAGAGGAAGAATGGAAGGACAATAGTGATAGGGGATTCCATAGTCAGGGGATCAGACTGGCATTTCTGCAGCAGTAAATGTGATGCCAGGATGGAGTGTTACCTCCCTGGTGCCAGGGTCAAGGATGTCATTGAGCGGCTGCTGGACATCCTTTGCGGGGGAGGGGGATCAGCCAGAAGTCATGGTCCACATTGGTATAAACAACATAGCTAAGAAGAGGGATGAGATCCTGGGAGGGATGGGAAGGAAATTAAAAAGCAGGACCTCAAAAGCAGTAATCTCAGGATTACTCCTAATCCCATGTGCTAATGAGCATAGGAATAGGAAGATTGATCAATTAAATACGTGGCTGGAGAACTGGTTTAGGAGGGAGGACATCAGATTTATGAGGCATTGGGACCAGTTTTGGGGCAGGTGAGACCTGTACAAGCTGGAGGAGTCACACCTTAACCAGACTGGGACTGATATACTCACAGGGGGATTTGCTAGTGTTGTTGGGGTGGGTTTAAACTAGCTTGTCGGGGGAGGGTGGGGTGGGGGTGGGGGGGTGGACCTGAGGGGGTAGCTCAAATTGGAAGAAAGTAAAGTTGGTAACAGGAACTAATACTGAGACGAGAAGGCAGGAGAAACAAAGCAGAGCATTGAGTATATTTGGAATGTGGAATTATGTCAGAAATACAAAGTTAAGGGCACTCTACCTGAATGCGTGCAGCATTCACAATGAGGTAAATGATCTAAAGGCACAAATAGAAGTAAATGGATATGATATAATTGCCATTATGGAAACATGGCTGCATGGTGACCAAGACTGGGAACTGAATAGTCAGGGATATTTGACGTTCAGGAAGGGCAAACAAGAAGGGAAAGGAGGTGGAGTTGTGCTGATAACAAGGGACGGGATTAGCATTAGTAAGGGGGATCTCAGATCGGAAAAAGAATGTGTGGGATCTGTTTGGGTGGAACTAAGAAACAGCAAAGGGCAGCAGGCTTTGGTTGGAGTTATTTATAGGCCACCAAATAATAGTGTTAATACAGGGCATGGTATTAATCAGGAGGTGAGAGAAGCATGTAGCATGTGCAATACAGTAATCATGGTGACTTCAATTTGCATATAGACTGGGTAAACCAATTGAGCCCTAATGCAGTGGAAGACGAGATTCTGGAGTGTGTTCAGGATGGTTTTCTACAGCATTATGTTGAGGAGCCAACTAGAGGACAGGTTATTTTAGATCTAGTATTATGTAATGAAAAAGGGCTAATTAATAATCTTGTTGTAAAAGAGCCTTTAGGGATGAGTGACCACAATTTAATAGAATTTTATTTTATGGGAAAATTTTTTACCTCGGTGGGTGGGCGCATGCCAGATCCGTTCCAGCATGAAATCACATGTGTCAACACACAGTTGCATGATATTTCATTCGCAGACACACGCGGGATTCGGCAGTGCGCCCACCGACAATTAAAAGACCTATTACGGCCATTAAATTCTCAATTAACAGACATTTTTCGCTGCCCACCCAACCTTACAGTTGGTGGGCAGGCATAAAGGCCAAGTGGCCTTTGCATTTTTAGGGAAACCTCATCCACGGGCAGGATGTTCACAATATTTATCAATGATTTGGATGTGGGGACCAAATGTAATATTTCCAAGTTCAGGGATGATACCAAGGTAGGTGGGAATGTTTGTTGTCAGGAAGATGTAAAGCAGGAGGATTTGAATAGACTTAGGACAGACTGAATGGGCAAAAACATGGCAGATGGAATATAATGTGGAAAAATGTGCGGATATGCACTTTGGGAGAAGGAATAGATGTGCAGATGGTAAGAGATTAGAAAGTGTAGATGTACAAAGGGACCTGGGTGCCCTTGTCCATAAGTCACTGAAAGCTAACATGCAGGTGCAGCAGGCAGTTAGGAAGGCTAATGGAATGTTGGCCTTTATCACAAGAGGATTTGAATACAGGAATAGCGAAGTCTTGCTTCAATTGTGTAGAAACTTGGTTAGACCTCACCTGGAGTACCTTGTGCAGTTTTGGACCCTTACCTCAGAAAGGATATTTTTGCCATAGAGGGAATGCAATGAAGGTTCACCAGACTTGTTCCGGGGATGGCAGGACTGCCTTGTGAAGAGAGATTGGGGAAAATGGGCCTGTATTCTCTAGAATTTTGAAGAATGAGAGGTGATCTCATTGAAACCTGCAAAATACTTAAAGGAATAGATGGGGTAGATGCAGGTAAGATATTTCCTTTGGTTGGGGAGTCTAGAACCAGGGGACATAATTTCAAAATAAGGGGGAAGTCACTTAGGACCGAGATGAGGAGAAATTTATTTACTCGGAGGGTTGTGACTCTTTGGAATTCTCTACCCCAGAGGGCAGTGGAAGATCAGTCACTGAGTATGTTTAAGGTAGAGATTGAAAGATTTCTAATTAACAATAACATAAATGGTTATGGGGATGGTGTGGGTAAAAGGCATTGAAGTGTTTGATCAGCCATGATCGTATTGAATGGCAGAGCAGGCTCGACGGGCTGAATGACTGTCTCCAATGTGCCATTTCCAGGGTTTAAGACCCCAGAACCAGAAATCTCACCTTCTAATAGATGCCAGCCAATCAGAGGCTGACTATTCTCCATTGCCTGTCAGTGCTACTTGGTGCCGAGCAGCTGCTGGTAATGCACCCATCAGAGGCCTAGTATCGACGAAGGACTCAAGCCACAGGTGAGTGAGGGCGGGATGGTGGCTGCTGGCTAGCAGGGTGGAGGGGTCAGAAGAAAGGACAAGGGGTGGCTCTCAGAAGGCCACCCCCCTTCCTGGTACCTAGCCCCTCGATCAGGTACTGAGTGCCTTTGAATGAGGGACACCCCACCTTCCCCCGGGAAGCCTGCATGTAAACTTGATAGGGTTTGCATTTTGGGCTTTCTGCGTGGTGAGTCTCCTGCTTTTCACTGAGTTAATACCAACAGCAGCAGAATAAGGGCCTCAATGAGTGTGCAGGCAGGAAGACTGCCTACGAGCCTTCCCATCCCAGATTTAAATGGTTGGAGGAAAGAAGGTAGTGGTGTGCCCATCCCTCACTACCCCCCCATCCAATTAACTGCATCCTGAACTCCAAATTCTCTGTTGAGGGGCATTAGATTCTGCCCACAAATGCTGCCAGCCTCAAACCCACTTTTTCCTGCTTCAGGCACATCATCCAAGTACAGCAACATAATCACTAGCACTCATTCATCTCTCCTGCAGGACAAGGGCACATATAACGGGAGGGAACAGCAGAGAACCAGCAGTGGGCAGGCACGTCTGCATCCCCTAAACCCTTTAGCAGAGATGTTCCCTGTAGTGGCTAGCAGTGACTGAGACTGTTGCATCCAGTGTTGCTCAGAACCTTCAGGATGATGGTTTGTGCCAGCATTATGCCCCTTCTTAAATCCTACTTCACCCTCATTCTGCAATCTGACATGAAATGCAAGCTACAGATAGTGTGACTTTGGACATCTTGCTTTCCACCCACATCCCCATTCCACCCTCCCCCACCCCCACAGCTCCTGCATCACAACCCCATGCCTCCCGCAACCCCCCCACCACAAGCACTGCCACCCCCCCGACTTCCCTCATTCCAACCCTCTGCTTCTACATTTTTACTTTCAGATATTCAAGAACTGCTGCTGGCCAGTCTCTGTAGCCTTAACAGGAAGTGGGTGAGCAAGAGTAAATGCCTGATGAAAAAGCACCATCACTTGGTCTGACGCTCACAGCCACCAGCTCAGTTACTTGGACTGCTTGTACTTTAGAGGGTAGTATAGAGATGGGATCAGAATGTGGTGAGTCACCGAGCATAAGTGGGTGGCAGCCAGGCCAAGGGGAAGGGTAGCACATTTTCCAGCTCACCAGAGGGTGGGGTTGCAGATGAGTGCTACTGCAGAGGACTCAGATGAGGACATAGATGGGATGACATAGAGGAGAAAGCTGATGGGTATGCACACTGAGATGCCTGGTTTACTGACAAGCCTATCACAGAGTTTGTTGTCACTGTCAAGGAGCATGGTAGTGTTGGACTCCAATTTACCAGAAGGCTTCGTGCAGAGCTTGGAACCCATCCTTCCCAGTGTGGAAGTGGTGGTCAACTCCATGACAGCACATTTGGGTCCAGACACCTGGTGGCCAATATCCACTGAAGCTCAAGCAGAAGCCACCCAACATCTCAATGCTACAGTGGGTGTTCTGCTGTAAGTTAGGAGATGCATGCTTGTTGCAGGCCAAGTCCAACTTTGTCCTTTGCAGGCCCAGGCTGCTGCTATCATATCTGTCGATCTAAGTGCTGAAAGGGGCTTGCAGGGTCTCACAGCAGTCCAGCTATCTGTCCTCCAGTGGATTGCTAGGTTTGCTGAGGCATCATCCCTGGAGAGGGCAGTGGTTCCGTCATGCAGAAATATGCTGTCCTTGCTTAGGATGATAGCATTCATGGTTCTAACACTGCCACTCCACCAGTGTCTTTGTTGGTGATCGAATGTGATGAGAAGAGCTGAGTGGTGCAGGATGGAAGTGTCCTGGCTGCTCCTAGGGGCAACAGGTGTTTACTGACATGACTGTCTTTGTACACCAATTGACCATCCAGGGAGCGGTTCGGGAACATCTCACCATTGAGATATGGCATCCCCAGAGCCACATGTGTGCAGCCCTTCATGTTGGGAATCCTGTAATCCCGGCAAAGCCATGTATCTGTTTCTTTTGCTCTCTCTGCTTAGAGAGAAGACAAGGAAGTTCCCTTTCCTTTGAACATGGCCCCTGTCACCTCCCTGATGCTGCAATGCATGATGAATGCTAAGATGTTGGCAAAAGCGTTTGCTCCAGCCTGGAAAGATCCACTGGTGTACAAATTGAGGGCTACAGTGATCTTCATGGCTACCAGCAGCATCACCCTCACCCTCATGTTAGAGAACGATATAGTCAATTATTTCAAAAAGTAACTTGCTACAGTACTTTTATCTATTACACATACATTGAGGAGCCTGAGTCAGCACTTGGGTCAATTTGAAGAGTATTAAACACTGGACATCACAAGGAACTCAACATTCTTTGTTGCACTAAATCAGGAGCTGTGAGAATGATAAGTAATGGAAAACCGTTATGTCACATTATTAGTGGCTGATATACATTGTCATTATGCATATAAATGGTGTCATGGAAGACTGGTTGTTGGCACTGCTATCCGTTATTGAACAGGTTGCAATGGGGAGCTCTCCATAGACACTCTGAGATACAAACTCCAACATCTAGTCTAGGGTTTCAGCTCACATGGATTACACTTCTATGCAGCCATAATAAAAACATTCTACAATTCCATAGGCGCATCTACAATAAACATGGAGAGGTTCAAAACCAAGGGCAAATGCTGCAGTGAGATTTTTAATGACGTTCATCATAGGACTAAACATAATAAAATCAATTCACTGCTTTATCATCATCAGATTTTGTACTGAAAACAATGTTTATAATTAAAAAAGAATTTGTAATTACATTTTCAATTGTCCAAGAGCCAACTGAACTTAAGCACTACCCAGCAAATCTAAATGAGTGTGCTTAATAGCAGCTTTCCGATTGTAATTCTGCACAAAATGAAGATGCAGTGACCAATTGCAGAGTTCATTGGAAGAATTGAACAATGAAGACTATCATGTACTTGTCTGCCTGCCTCAGTGGCTCACCTGTTGCTAAAGGACACGCTGAGGCAAAAGGGCAGTGCCCTGGTGACATTCTCAGTCATTGATAGCATAACAGGGGAGGTGGTGGTGCAGTGGTATTGTCACTAGACTAGTGTTCCAGAAACCCAGGGTAATGCTCTGGGGACCTGGGTTTGAATCCCACCAGGGTAGATGGTGAAATTTGAATTCAATACTAAAAAAACAAAAATCAGGAATTAAAAGTCTGATTCTGATGATGACCATGAAACCATTGCTGATTGTTGTACAAGCCAATCTGGCTCACTAATGTCCTTTAGGGAAGGAAATCTGCCATCCTCACCTGTTCTGGCCTACATGTGACTCCAGACCCACAGCAATGTGGTTGACTCTTAAATGCCCTCTGAATGATTAGGGATGGGCAGTGATGCCCACATCCAACGAATAAAAAAAAACATTCTTACAGCACTCTGTGGATCAAATGGTGAGTCTGAGCCCAATAATACACTGCACCTCCAGTATGCCAAGTAGTTGTCTTGTTGCAATGCACCAATTTTTCAGGTAGTGTTTGCAATAGGCTGTCTTCTTCACTTTTCCTTTTCACTACTATGCTATTCCAAATTGTTCCCATTCATTAATCCCAGTAATTTCAGCTGTGCCATGAAGAAAAGTACTTTTTGATTTGATTGTTAACGTGGAATGCCATATTAATAGCCTTCAACAAGTTGCTTTAACTGTTTTGTCATTTTGTGCTAGATTGTTTGGAATTTTTGGAGAGGTGGGAATATTCAGAACAGTGTCAACTACTAATGATCCATCATTCTTTGCCCTAATATTCTTTGCACAGGTCTAGTTTTTAATTACTAAAATTAGAAAGCACAATGATCTCAAGCACAAGGTCAGTAACCATAACAAAAACAGAATTACCTGGAAAAACTCAGCAGGTCTGGCAGCATCGGCGGAGAAGAAAAGAATTGACGTTTCGAGTCCTCATGACCAGTAACCATGTTGATAACAGATGTAATCAGGTATACGGACACTAATGTCTCAATCCTCACCTCTTCTTCTCCCTTCAAGAACAACAGCAGTTTACATTTATGCACACTTTTTATGTAGAAAACATCCTAATACACTTCACAAACTAAACAAAAACATTTCCAATGACTCATCAACTCTGAACCTCAGAAACCAAAGCCCTAAGCATTTTGTAACTCATGATACAACTGATTTCTCAGGCTGATTACCAGTCAGTGCAAAGTCTAAATTAGCTGACTGGATAGTCTTTTAACAGAAACTATTATGAGGGGGAAAGCATTTTTGCCAGTGAGATTGAAGAAAGGCATTAGAGCTGCCTAATCTAGGCCTATTAAATAACTTTTTGCAAAGTTGCCTAAAAGACTTAGAGAGAAAAATGAATATACTTGTACTGGTTTTGTCAATGTGTTGATTATATAATATGAATTTTAAAAATAGAAAATAAGAAAATAATTTTACTCATTTATCATTAAGATGGGGAAAACATGACAACAGCTTGTATTGATATAGTGTTACTAACAACAACAACCACTTACAGCAACAATGTATACTTATATAATACCTTTAATGTAATGGATCATCCAATTCTTTCCAGCAGCATTATAAAACAAAGTATGACTCTGAGTCACATAAAGAGAAATTAGGCCAGATGACCAAAACGTTGGCCAAAGAGGTAGGTTTAAATTAATATCTTAAAGGAGGAAAGCAAGGAAGAGAGGCGGAGAGGTGTAGGGAGGGAATCCCAGAGCATGGGCCAAGGCAACTGAAGGAATGGCCACCAAATGGTGGAACAATTGCAATTGGGAATGCACAAAAGGCCAGATTTAGAGGAGTGTAGATATCTCGGAGGGTTGAGGGGCTGGGGGGGATTGGGGTGAGGCCATGGAGCAATTTGAAAATAAGGATGAGAATTTTAAAATCAAGGCATTGTTTGACTGGCCAGTGAGCACAGGAGTTATAGAGGAATGGGATTTCCTGCGAGTTAAGACACAGGCAGCTGAGTTTTAGATTACATCAACTTTATGGCAGGTAGAATATGGGAAAGTAGCCAGGAGTGCATTGGAATAGTCAAGTCTAGAGGTAACGAAGGCAGGGATCAGGTTTTCAGCAGCAGATGAGCTGAGACAGGGGTGTAGCTGAATGATGTTATGAAGGATGAAATAGGCAGTCTTAATAATGGGGTGTGAATATGAGGTTGGAAGCTCGGCTCAGAATCAAATGTAACACCAAGGTTATGAACGGACTGGCTTAATCTCAGATTGTTTCCAGAGAGACAGGGATGAAGTCTGTAGTAGGGAATAGAGTTTGGAGCGGGGGCTGAAGACAATGATGTCAGCCTTCTCAATTTCTGCTCATCCAGCCCTGGAAGCTGGGTAAGCAGTTGATAATTTAGCAACAGTGGAGGAATTGAGAGAGGTGGTGGTGAGGTAGAGCTGTGTGCCATCAACATATATGTAAAAACTAATGCTGTGCGGTCAGATGATATCACCATGGGGCTGCATGTGGAGGACAAGGATAGATCCTTGTGGGGACACCAGAGTTAATGGTGTGGGAGCAGGAGGATAAGTCATTGCAAGTGATACTCTGGCTAGGATTAGATAGATGAAAATGGGACAACATAGTAGTAAAATGTCTCAAGGTTTACAAGAGAGTTATAAAACAAAATTAGACACTGAGCCATGTAAGGAGATATTAGGGGAGATGGCCAAAAGTTTTGTCAAAGAGGTAGGTTTTAAGGAACATCCGAAAGGAAGAAAGATGTGGAGAAATTGAGAACTTTAGAAGGGGAATTCCAGAGAAAAGCACCTCAGACGCTGAAGGCACAGCCACCAAAGGTGGAGCGATCAAAATCAGGGTGTTCAAAAGGCCAGAATTGGAGGAGCAGAGATAGGTTAGAGGTTTGAGGGCTGGAGAAGATTCCAGAAATAGAAAGGGATGGTGTGGTGAGAGGTGGCCGAGTTGGTACTGTTGATAGAGTTGATCAGCAGACACTTCTTAAGTGGAATGTTTTCGTTTATTTACAAAGGTACTCAGCAGCAACTGAACATGTGCTTTTGTTTCAAACTCTATCTCTACACTACTAACTACTAACTACAGAGATAGCCTGCACTACTCTCCTATTTTGTATTAAGATCATGTGGTCCTCCTTAACAGCATCTTTCTTAAAAGCATATTACACATTAGATAGAACCATAATTACCACAGATGGGTAGGGCCATGGAGGGATTTGAAAACAAGGATGAGAATTTTAAAACTTTGACGTTGCTTAACTGAGAGCAATTTAGGTCAACAAGCACAATGATTGAACAATGTTCAGCAACATTCACGACTGATACTGAAGCAGTCCATGTCCAAATGCAGCATGACTTGAGCTGACAAGTGGCAAGTAACATTCACGCCACACAAGTGCCAGGCAATGACCATCTCCAACAAGAGAGAATCTAACCACCGGCCCTTAATATTCAATGGCATTACCATCACTGAAACCCCCACTATCAATATCCTGGGGGGTTACCATTGACCAGAAACTGAACTGGACTAGCCATATAAATACTGTGGCTACAAAAGCCGGTCAGAGGCTAGAAATCCTGCAGCGAGTAACTCACCTCCTGACTCTTCAAAGCCTGTCCACCATCTATAAGGCACAAGTCAGGAGTGTGATGGAATACTCCCCACTTGCCTGGATGAGTGCAGCTCCAACAACACTCAAGAAGCTTGATACCATCCAGGACAAAGTAACCCACTTGATTGGCACCCCATCAGCAAACATTCACTCCCTCCACCACTGACGCACAGTAGTAGCAGTGTGTACCATCTACAAGATGCACTGCAGAAACTCACCAAAGCTCCTTAGGCAGCACCTTCCAAACCCATGACCACTACCACCTAGAAGAACAAGGGCAGCAGATAGATTGGAACACCACCACGTGGAAGTTCTCCTGCAAGTCACTCACTATTCTGAGTTGGAAATATATTGCCATTCCTTCATTGTCACTGGGTCAAAATCTGGAACTCCCTTCCTAACAGCACTGTGGGTGTATCTACACCACATGGACTGCAGTGGTTCAAGAAGGCAGCTCACCACCACCTTCTCAATGGCAATTAGGGATAGGCAATAAATGCTGGCCGAGCCAGCGATTCCCACATCACATGAATGAATAAAAATAAACAACAAAAAATCACAGGGGTGATCACAGTGCATGTTAAAATATGAACAGTGGAATCTTGGATGACCTTAAGTTTATGGTGGGCTAGAAAATGGGAGAACAGTCAGAAGTGTGTTGTAATAATCAATGTAACAAAGGTATGGAGAGTTTCAAAGCAGATGGGCTGAAGCAGAGGGGGAGTTTGATGAATTAAGAGGTGGAAGCATAGGCCTGAATTGTCCTGAATTGGGAGTCGAGAACCCAATATCAGGATTGATGGTGACTGATGTCCACCCGCCATTGCAATCTTATTGCTAATCAAGTGGTCCCCTTCACATTCGCCATCCAATTAAGGACAGTTGGCGAAATTGCAACACGGGAGGCCCAATCAGAGCACTGCATGACTGGAAGCCTCACCCGGAGAGGTGGCACGGCACTGAGGCAAAAAGGTGAGCACAAGTGTACTGCAAAATAGAGGCTTTCTCAGATGTCAGCTGAGAAACTAAAAATAATGAAGGCCCACAGTTTTTAGGATCAGTGTGGAGGAAGAACCCTTCCATAGGGTAGAATGTGGCTGCTGCTGTGGCCTTTTCATTCTTGTGGCTCCTTCATTGGTGCATTATGAGGAGACTCTGATGGCCCCTGACTTGCTATCCGGCTGTCACCTCCTAGCAGCTACCAGACTCTGGCCAACAGGGGCTGAACCGACACAGGTAAACAACAGCAGGTTCTGAAAATGGCCTAATTGGCTGTCCTCCTCCAGGGAGCAAGTTGCTGATTCCCATGGCAGTCCATCCCTGGGAAACCTGCCCAGAGGTGGGATAATATCGAGGAGCCGTCCTGATGTGTGATTATTAGATTTTTCCCGCCACCCCACATAACACTATTTCCATAGGTATGGGAAAATTCCACCCAGAATATTACATAAAATTTCACCTTTCAAACCCTGTTCTATACAAGACAGCCATATTTAGCTAAAATTAATCTGTGATATATTAGTTATTCAACGGATATGTATATTAGCTATAAAAATGTAATAATGTTCAATTAACACAGTCCTATTGCATTGCAAGGCACTGTGTGTTCTTTTAACTGGGACATCCACTTTCTTACAAATAACAATGGTTTGCTTCCCAGTTTAGAATCATTTCATCTTGTTAATCAGATACAAATTAAACAGCAGGATACATATTTTCCACCTCTCACTCTCCCTCAGGGGAGTGAGGCTATTTGGATCTCTCTTTCAAGGAACCATACATGCACAATGGTCCAAATAGCTTCCTTCTGTACAATTTCATTCTCTGATCCCATGTTTCTCTCTCCTTTTCTTTGTCCCTCCCTAGCTTTACATTTTGCACTTCCCTATGGATTGCCTTCTTTGATTTTCTGCACCAGTGACGGGTCTGGACAGAGTAGATGGGGAGAAACTGTTCCGCTTGTAAATAGATCGAGAACCAGAGGGCACAGTTTTAAAGTGATTTGCAAAAGAAACAAATGCGAGGTGAGAAAAACCTTGTTCACACAGTGAGTGGTTAGGGTTTGGAATGCACTGTCTGGGAGGTAGGTTCAAATGAGGCATTCAAGAGGGCATTGGATGATTGTTTACATAGAAACAATGTGCAGGATAATGGGGAAAAGGCAGGAGATTGGCACTAAGTTAAAATGCTCAGAGAACCAGTGCAGACACGATGGGCCAAACAGCCTCCTTCTATACCGTAACAATTCTGGGATTCAGTGATTCAGTGCCTACATACAGATAGAATCTTTGATTAAGTACAGAGTGCCTGTAGATGTGGAAACTCTGCATCATTGTGACTGTATTATGTTTACTAAAATAAAACATCAAACTTGAAAATAGCTAATTTAGACATCAGAAGGTAAGCCAAATTCTCATTTGACAATTCTTCATCTTTTGGTGGCACATTTCAACTGAGAAGTGTAAATTCCATGTTAAACTGAGCTTGACTTGCATGGGAATGGCAGCATCTTGTCACTCCAGCAGCTGCAGTAAAAAGAACAAACTTGTGAATTTTAAAAATAGCATTTTAAAAATAATAAATCTTTCACTACGTGAGGATGCAGAAACATCTTCACGATAACTGCTGCTGTTGCTCTCTGGTGAACAAATGAATATCTAAGCAGTTTCTTTTATTACGCAGGACTCTGCCATGCACAAAAATACATCACCTTGTTTATGAGTCTTAAAACCAAGCAACTGAGAGAACCACAGAGGTATCCAAAATACAGCAAGTAGTCTCTCCTCAAAAGGGTGCCACTTATCTGAGTCCAGAGAGCTTGGGTGCAAGTTCACAAGAACCAAGGACTTGGGAACTCTAAATATGCACAGGGGTGTATGGGAACATATACCTGTACAGGAGTAGGCCATTCAGCCCCTTGAGCCTATTCAGTCATTGAATTAAATCATGAGAGTTCTGTATCTTAATTCCATCAACCTTCCCTGGTTCTGGAATCATCGCCTAACAAAACTCTATCAATCTCAATGCGGAAATTTTCAATTGGCCTCACCTTAAAAGCTCCTTGGGGGAAGAGAGTTCCAGGTTCTGCTCCACTTTGTGAGAAGAAATGCTGGAGTTTAATGAGTTTAAAACCATACAGTAACCCAGCATGGAACAGCAAGTAGAATTCAGCTGATTGTTTATCCATGGCAACAACAACTTATCTTATGTGGCACCTTTAATGTAATGAAACATCCCAAGATGCATCACATGAGCGATATAAAACAAAGAATGACACGGAGCCACATAAGGAGATATTAGGTCAGATGATCAAAAGCTTGGTCAAAGAGGTAGGTTTTGAGAAGTGTCTTAAAGGAGGAAAGCGAGGTGGAGAGATGTAGGGAGGGAATTCTGGAGCTTGGGATTGAGGCAGCTGAAGGCACGGCCACCAATGGTGGAGCAATTATGATTGGGAATGCACAAGTGGCCAGAATTAGAGGAGTGCAGATGTCGCAGAGGGTTGTGAGGTTGGAGGAGATTACAAAGAACAGAGTCATTTAGAGCCATGTCATCCACTTCCAAGAGACCCACAGCCTCTTTCTGACACAGCCTGTTATAGTGATAGTCAGCTGGAACCTTAAACCTTCCTCCATATTTTTCCAGGAATGGTGAAAAAATTGGAATGCGCGATGGAATTAACAGCCACCTCATTCAGCGCCAGCTCCCCTTCGGAAGCTAGCATCAGGTTGGGAGATAGGTTGCACCATCATGGCTGCAAACTCAGGTTGAGAACAAATGAGCTGACCCCAGGAAATGCTTGCAGATTACCATTCTGGCTAGACTTGCATCTGTTATATGTCCAATACTATTGTAACTCTACCAATCACCTTTTTTGAGGCTGGCTCAAGATGCAGCCAATTCAACTGTGGCAATTATTGCACCTGAGCACAATCACGTCTTCAGCTGATATCCATACAAATGGGTTACTAACAGGAGTTATCGTATAATAATAATCAGAAGTGGGAGAATTTTCCTCTCTATAGCCCACAGGCTCTGAGGCCAACTGCAGAATGGCTACCAACTCTCTAACTCTCTAACTGAGTAGAGCTACATGGACATAGACTGCACTTCAAACCTGGGAAATTCTTGGCGATGCATGACTTACCAACACTGAATATGATGGCTACAAATGGTGGATTACATAGTGGATCTCTCAAATCATTTATATGCTTTATTTTATGATTTACTTTTTTCACTTGGATGCTTGTATCCAAATACTGAACAACAAAAATACCTTTTTTTATTCATAAATAATATAACTGTACTCAGGTTAATGCTTTTTAAACTGAAGAAAGTTTGGAATAAGAATATCTTTTGGTTAATGAAGCTCACCCCTACCATTCAACCATTTCCCCATGACATTCAATGGCATTACCATCACTAAATCCTCCACTATCAACATCTGGGGGGTTACCATTGACCAGAAACTGAACTGGACTAGCCATTTAAATACTGTGGCTATGCAGCAAGTAACTCACCTCCTGACTCCCCAAAGCCTGTCCACCATCTGCAAGGCACAGGTCAGGAGTGTGATGGAATACTCTCTATTTGCCTGGATTAGTGCAGCTCCAACAACACTCAAGAAGCTGGACACCATCCAGGACAAAGCAGCCCGCTTGATTAGCATCCCATCCATCACCTTCAACATCCACTCCCTCCACAATCGATGCACAGCAGGAGCAGCGTGTACCATGTACAAGATGCATTGCAGAAACTCACCAAGGCTCTTTCTCACCAGCAGTTTCCAAATCCGCGACCCCTATCACCTAGAAGGACAAGGGCAGCAGATCGATGGGAATACCACCAAGTTCCCCACCAGGCCACACACCATCCTGACTTGGAAATATACCGTCGTCCCTTCACTGTCGCAGGGTCAAAATCCTGGAACTCCCTCCCTAACAGCACTGTGGGTGTACCTATACCACATGGACTGCAGCAGTTCAAGAAGGCAGCTCACCGCCACCTTCTCAATGACAACTAGGGATGCACAATAAATGCGGGCCTCAGTGGCGGATATACAATTAGTACTCAGCTTCATTTCTAGGCCCCCCCTTGGGGGCCCCTCCCACACTCGGGAGCATACCCCCAGGTCTCGAAGGCCAAAGCCAAGAAAATACACAAATTGATCAGTGCGTCTTCACTTGTGAAATCATGCTTACATGAACAATTACCTTGTTAAAATCCATGCTTGGCTCTTGTCTGAATGATGGTAAAGATGGTAAATGTTGCAATGTGAGGTGAGCTAACATGGAACTTGCTGATAAGAAACAAACGGAAGAATCAGCCGATGACATCACTGCAGCTCCAAAGTGGCAAGGCCAAATTGTTAGAGAAAACTGGAATCTGGTAATGCACTTATTTTTTCAGTTTATTTTATATGCGCTTTTTATGATCTATAAGGAAATGTAAACTATGTGGCTATGCATATAGAAGCATTTTGAATGGTCAAGCCTTTTGTTAGATAATTTTAATTAAATGTTGTAAATGACCTATACAGCTAGTAAAAAATATTGCTGAGCAACTCTTTTCTTAAAGATTCATCCATCACAATTAGGATTTATTGGGAATGAGCCTGTGCAGGAGCAAATACTCCAATCAACAAGATACATAGGCTGCCATTCATAATATTGCACAGATTCTCATTTAGTTCGAAAAATAAAAGATAACTTCCTCTGAAGAAGTCAAAGAGAAGTATTGGCATAAATTTATGTGAGTAGAGTCCAGGTCCAATGTCAGGCGGCTTTGTCTGGCAGAAATCCAGGTCCTTGTCCGAGGTGCTTGGTTGTAGCAGCTGGAGATGCAGCAAAGTATTCTTGTGTTCTGGGAATTAGTCCACTTTGTAGGTGAAAAACAGGATTCTTTCTGAAGACCAGCCTGGAGAGAGATGGTGGTCAGAGGCAGGCTGCTATCGCAAGCAGTCCTGCTTCTCTTCAGAGGTTAAAACAGAGACTAAAGATGGAATTCGAAAGCTGTATAGTTAAAGCAATTCAAGCCTTGGTCATGTGAAAGGCTGGTTTCAGGTGGAGCTGTTCGGCTAATGAGGCCTCCGTGGTAAAACCCATTGGGCTGAAACGTTCGCTGAGCGGGTGGGCCGCTCGAGCATAAAACGACGCGCGATATTTCAGTCTGCAGGTGTGCATGGGAGTCGGCAGTGTGCCCGCCGACAAGGCCACTAAGGTAATAATTGAATGAAATTTTTCGCTGCCTGTCCAAACTTACAGTTGGTGGGCAGCCGAAAAGGCCAAGCGGCCTTTGGATTTTTTAGGAAGCCTCATCCAAGGGCAGGATGATGTTCCCAACAGCAATTAAAAATTAGATAAAAATTTTGAAATTTCATCTATTGCATGTCCCTGCTCATGTGAAAGAGTCACATGAGGGGATATGTTTTTAACATTGGTAACTTTTTTATTTTTGAGTTTAAAAATCTTCAGCTCCTTGAGGCAGCTCTGTGCCTCAGGGAGCTTTCATTGCACATACCCCGGGCCCGATCGGGGGCAGTAGTTGGCTTCGCAACAGCTCCCGGGCCCAATCGCCGAGCCAGCCCGACAAGGTAAAAATCCTGGCCATTTTGTTTTGAGCAGGTAACTTTAGAGCCAGGTTTTAGAGTGACCAGCTGCAGCCATTTTATCAGCCTAGCAATTGTCCATATTGAAACACAGAATTTAAACAAGGGAACATGGAAGAGAAGTAGGTTTTTAAGACTTGTTTTTATTCATTCCTTGTTGGCATGACAACTTAGATAGCTTTTTTTCTACACTTTTTCTTTACAAAATCGTCAATTACGTCATCATATGTAATTCTTGTAAAGAGGCACTTTCAGTTGTCAATATTGCCAAACTTGTCAAATGTTCCTGACTCATCGTATTTCGCAAATAATTTTTAACTTGCTTCAATACAGAAAACGAAGGTTCACCAGAAGCATTTGTGGCAGCTTTTTAAAAAATATCTACAGAATGATTTCCACATTTGGAAAGGTTGCCTGCAAACCGTCACGTACGCGATCTCAAAGCACAAACCTCATCATTTTCAATAAAATGAATGGGATGTTTTACTTCATCTTCAAAAAGATTTCTGTCTATGTTCTTTCAGTACAATTCATTTAATTTTTTTAATCAGTAGCTTTTAGCATTTTCGTCCTTACTTCTGTCAAAAAACATGCAAAATAAATCAACAGTTTCTTTTAGAGATTCACCTCTACTCTGCAATTGCACCATTACTGTGTCACAAATAACATTGAAGGTCTCAACGATGATCTTCTCTTTCTCTTGTAAATTGATTCCATTGTCCTTAGTTTCATCGAAAAATAACTTCCTGCTTCTTTTACGCCTCATCAGATATACCAGAGGGACCAATATTTTCTGTTAATGTTAGTGCCTCTGCTTCTACCAAGTTATAGCCATTTCAAACTTCCATGACAAAACTTTTAACTGAGGCTAACAACTGTGCAGCATTCAATAAAATTGTATCAACATTCTGCAGCGATTTGCTGATAGCATTAATTCTTTGAAGTAAACGGTTCCACAAAAGAGTAAAAACGACAAGATCGTACTCTTCAAACTTTTCTGCTAAGGATTTTGCTTAGTTTTCATATGTGGTTTTTCTGAATTTGATGTGGCTATGTCTTATAAGGTTTTCTTTATATCATCATAGCTCATTTTCAAAGCCAAAACACCATCTGCATGAACAGACCACCTGGTAACACAAATTCCTTTGACTGTCAAATGTTTACCCGATTGTTGTCTACTCTACCGACGCGTGGAAACCAAAACAAAGCATTCACGGTTTGAACGAAGTCAAAAAAATGTGTAGCTCCCTCACAAGATTCGGCTGTGGCATTGCAGATTCAATTTAAGGAATGACTGGAACATGGTGTGAATAAAGTAGAGGGACTTGCATTGTTCAGTCTTGCTGGTAAACCTGAATATTTTCCTGCCATATTTGCAGCATTGTCAAAGCTCTGCCCGTGACAAATTTTGATGTCCAAACCTAAATTTGCAATGATTTCCAAAACAATTGTCTCCAGACATTCAGGAGTGTGGTATTTAAGCGGGACCAAATAAAGAAATCACTCTACCACTTCACGATCGCTGGTCACATATCTTAGACTTAATGCTAATTGGTCTACATGACTCACATCTGGTGTTGAATCGACTATTATGGAATTGTACTTGGCATCCTTTACTTCATCAGTGAATTGATTTCTGAGCCATTATAGTGATGAATTCATCGTAGGCTTGGTGCATTAAAAAGCTGGTCTTCCCTGAGCAACAATACTGGTAATTTTTCAAATGCTCTTTGAGAAAATTGTCAAATTCACTAAGTTATTCAAGGCAGGCTAAAAAATTACCTTTCTAATTTGAGAATGATAACTCATCTTGTCCTCTTAGAGGTAGTCCCAAAGAAGACAATAATTTGACTGTGACAACAACATGTCTCAGCACCTTCCTCCAATAAGAACACTCCTTTTCAAGCTGAAACGATAACAGCATCAATCCTTCCAGATAATTTACACCCTTGAACAAACTTACACATAATATGAGCTCTGGAAGTTATATGATCAGCAATATCTCTTCCAACATTTCTCCAATTAAATGTGGGAAAATGTGAAGAACAAAAAAGCAGAGTATTACTTTAATGGAGAACAGTTGCATAATTCTGAGGTGCAGAGGGATCTAGGTGTTCTGGTACATGAGTCAAAAAAGTTAGTATGCAGGTACAGCAAGTAATTAAGAAGGCTAATGGAATGCTAGCCTTTGTCATGAGAGGGGTTGAAGTAAGGATGTTATGCTTCAGTTATACAGGGCATTGGTGAAACCGCACCTCCAATACTGCAGTTTTGGTCTCCTTATTTAAGGAAGGATATAAATGCATTGGAGGCTTTTCACTAGATTGATACCTGGTATGAGTGGGTTGCCTTGTGAGGAAAGGTTAGACAGACTGGGTTTGTTTCCCACTGGAGTTTAGAAGAGTGAGGGGTGATTTTTTTATTTGTTCATGGGATGTGGGCATCACTGCCTGGGCCAGCATTTATTGCCAATCCCTAACTGCCCTTGTTCAGAGGCCATTTAAGAGTCAACCACATTGCTGTGGGTCTGGAGTCACAAGTAGGCTAGACCAGGTAAGGACAGCAGATTTCCTTTCCTAAAGTACATTAGTGAACCAGATGGGCTTTTATGACAATCAGCAATGGGCATCATTAGACTTATTAATTCCAGATTTTTTTTGGATTCAAATTCCTCCATCTGCCATGGTGGGATTTGAACCCAGGTTCCCAGAGCATTACCCCTGAGTTTCAGGATTACCAGCCCAGTGACAATACCACTATGCCATTGCCTCCGCTATGATTGAAGTATACAAGATCCTGAATGGCCTTGACAAGGTGGATGTCGAAATGATGTTTTTCTTGTGGGTGAGTCCAGACCTAGGGGGCACTGTTTAAAATTAGGGGTCTCCCTTTTAGGACAGAGATTAGGAGAATTTTTTTCTCTCAGAGGGTTCCAACTTTGGAACTCTCAGCCTCAGAAGGTGGTGGAGGCGGGGTCATTGAATATTTTTAAGGCGGAGGTGGGTAGATTCTTGTTAGGCAAGGGAATCAAAGGTTATCGGGGTTGGATGGGAATGTGAAAATTGAAAAACAAGAAGATCAGCCATGATCTTATTGAATGGCGGAGCAGGCTCGAGGGGCCGAATGGTCTACTCCTGTTCCTATTTCTTATGTTCTTATGTTCAATTAGAGTGCCCATCAACAAATGTTTGTTTTCCTTTACTATGGTGAGGGAATAATTTGTAAACATACAGTAGGCTGCCTTAGTGGTTTCCAAAAAAAATCAACCAAATTCTCATTTCTATCATCATATTTTTCTTCACCGTCTAAAGATGGGGCTCATGAAGACCTCTAAATTGCCTTTGGCCTCCAACCTCATACTCGTTTCTCAGATTTTCCATATTACCTATGTTTTTTGGTTTGTTTAGTAAGAAATATTCTATCATATCCAATGAAACAGAGTTTGACCAGAATGCAATGTCTTCAGGGTAGGTTTCTTCTCTTATTTTGACAAAATCATCAATATTTTGTAGTTCCGCTGTCACTTCAGAGTCCACTTATTCAACTCGACAAGTGATTGGATAACTCAGATCTTTCGTCGCCCATACTATTTGATGAATGTCCACTATTCAATAGTTCAAGCTTTTTCAAATATGATAAACTTTGCTTAGTTTGGTCTCCTTGCCTCACCTTCATTTTTCTGCATTTTTGACTGCCAGACTCACATCGTCGCTTTATTATTGCCGATAAACTGGCCTCGATTTTAGGCAGATAATAAATTTTCTGACAGAGCTGGGTTTCACACGGTCAATCCCACATTGTCATCAGGCCCCTTTCATTATTTTTTCTCAGGTTTTTAGCCAGTAATAAACTTACTCTTCCTTATACTCAAGAAAGCCTGGTTAAATTGGCTCCTTCTAAAACATAAGTACATTTGAACTGGGAAAAGGTATCCACGGGGGTGGGGCAGAGGGATCCCGTTTAAATTAACTTTGTTGCGGTCAACTGAGGGGTTGAATAAAGGAGGAGAGCCAGCTCATCTCTTCTCGCCCGGGAGCATAACAAAATTGGGGCCCCTTTTGGAACATTAACAAATTGGGACCTTGCCCAAGGACTGGTCACAAAGATTTCCTACAACTCTCTTTCTCCTCCCACCACCCTCACTCATACTCTCTCCCCACCACTCCCCACCCTCAGACTCTCTCTCTCCCCCCACCACCCTCACGCTTTCTCTCCCACCTGCTACTCTCAGACTCTCTCCCCACCACCACCCTCACTCACACACTCTCTCTCCCCCTGCTGCCCTCACTCACACATTACCTATCCTAACACCCACCCTCAGTCTCTCTCTCTCTCTTTCTCTCCCCCACACCCTCTGCCTTAAGACTCTCTCTCTCCCCACACCAACCTCACTCGCACACTTTCTCTCGCCCCACCACCCTCACATACTCTCTCTCCACCCGCCACCATCACACTCTCTCTCCCCACAGCACTCTCCGACTCTATCTCTCCCCACACCTGCCTCACACTCTCCTTCCCACCCCCCACCCTCAAACTCAATCTCTCTCTCACTTTGCCTAGGGTCCATCTGCTGCCTCGCCCAGGGTTCACTGCCTCGCCTGGGCTCCACTGTGCTGCTTTGCCTGGGGCTCAGTACAGTGTTCCTAACAGTTCCCATTTGAACTTTCCTTTTTAAAAACTTACTCTCCGACTCTCTGCGGTGAGATATCGGAAAAAGAACACGAGGTCTGAGTGCCAAATTAAACTGACATTTCAGTGCAGCCACAACTGACTGACTGACTGTTCTGCTGTTTGAAAAATATGAGTGAAGCTATTCAGCCCATCACAGGCTGATTCCCCCCTGCATTTGCTGCTGATGGGCTCATCATAGCTCAGTTGTGGCTGTGCTGGAAAGCCTGGAATGTCGGTTTAATTTGACACTCAGAGACCTCATATTTAGCCGATATTTTGCGGTGGGCTTCAGGTGGAGGGAATTCTGTTTGGTTTTGAGGATTAACAGGAGGGCATGTTTTGAAACTCATATGTTTTGGGGCCCCCCTGTCGTTTGGGGGCTCCGTACCATGGCACGTTGTATTTCATTGTAAACCCGCCCCTTGCCAGTGACACCCACATCTCCTGAATGAATTTTTAAAAATGTAATATACAACTTGCCTGTCACAGGTTTTCTGTGACTCATTCAATTGCTTGGAAAAATCAATCAAACGCTGGCAATTTCCTCAAACAGAGAATTCTCTATGAAATTTCTCAACTCCTCTATAACAAACATCATTTAATGATGGTAATTCACTCTTACCATCAACATGACTGTGTTCCACAGATGACTCATTCACATACAGGAACATCATGCTGCATATAAAAATGATCATTTACATTTATCCTAATGATTTCTGATTGGTTCCTGATCAGATATTAATAGACCTCCTTTCTTTTAAAGGAGTTAACACACAATTATTCCTTTTACTGGGAATTTATGCATTATGGGCAGAATCGTCGCACCTTTGCACTAAGCGCAGCAGCGGGCAGGAAAAGGAACGTTTTACCCGCCGGCTGTAATGGTAGCTTCTCAAGCGATATCATCCCAAACTCGTGCATTCCCGGGAAACACGCCGTTTCCATGGCGGGTGGGCTCAGATTCACCCGCCACACCATCATCTCACCGTTCATCACGCCGGGAGCTAAATATAAAGTACAGCCGCGCGCACACATCTCAGTGCTTCCAGCCCACAACTGCTGCAAATCAGACATGGCCCCAAAAGGCAAGAAGACTCCAGTCCCAGGTTTAGTAATGTGTCCCTGGAATGTTTTTTGGATGCTGTAGAGGCCTGCTATGATGTCCTCTACCCCCACTCTGGTCACAGGAGGGGTACCAACATTACCACCCTGGCTTAGTAGGTGATCAGTACCAGTGCCGCACAGAAGAAGTTGGCCATCCAATGCAGAAAGAAGATGAATGATCTCATCCGTGCCACCAGGGTAAGGCCACCATCTCATCACTCTAAACTCACACACTCAAGCCCATCACACATTCACTGGCATCTTACTGCCAGTTCAAGGGACATGACCATTCACTCATCACCACACACCCTCACATCTCCAACTGGCCTCATCTGCTCTGGAGACTGCCTCATCAGCCCTCACCATCTTGAGGCCACTTGCACAGATCAACTTGTGCCCCCACACAAACCCTGGGATAGCCCGCTGCTTCAGTAAAGCCCATAGCCTACAGCCTCTTCCCTTGCCTGAGGCCACTTCTCTTCTTTCCCCAAGCAATCCCTAGCCCTGCAGCCGTGCAAAGCTACCCCTGCATTTTGGCTAGTCTAGTAGGTAGTCACCTGCCCATGATACCCCTAAAAGTGATGTGGTGCTGTCTGAGAAGCCTGGCACTGATGATTGTGAGTGCTGCCCGAAACAAGATAGGCAAACAAACCTCGAAGTCCCAAGTGAAGTGCAGCTCACTAGGTGCACATCACTTATGTGCAGTTGTGAAGCACGTTGGCATGCAATCAAGCTGAAGTAGGAGGACGATCCAGTGTGAGGAGATGAGTCCAGCAGGCTAGCCTTATAATGATGTGCAGGTGTATTATGATGATGTTCCCGTTGTCCGATGGTGGGAAATGCGGCACGCCATTGACGGGCTGAGTGGACGATCGCAAACTGGTTTCATGACGTCATGAAACTGATTTTTGGCCTTCTCACCATATTGTCCTCTCATGCCGCTGAGCACGCCCAATGACAGTGGGCACAGGCGATTCTGTCCTATATATGCAAAGAAAGCATTGGTTTGAATTTGAACTCTGTAACACTCCAGGAGGAAGCTGCTCCAGCAAGCCAAGTTCTCAATCAACAACAGTAACAGGGATCCAAAGAATGAATGGGAAATGAGTGCAGAGTGGCTGTGGATAGGGAAAGACTCTGGGAAAAAGATCATCTCCCAATTCCTCCACAAGGCATGCACCATCCTAACTTGAACATATATCACTGTTTGTTCATTGTCTGCGCAGTGCGGGCTTGAAATTTAGCATCTACCTCCAGAAAACAGACAAAAGAAGATTTTCATTGATCTATGACAAGTTTCATTAGGTTGTGTTTTTGGAGCATCCTGAGTTACATCTTTTGACTCAAAACTGACACCTTAGAAACTCAGAGCAGAGGACAGGGAATTGGCTTAGCAGTCATTGGAAACTCTTCAAGGTGTTCTTGCCTTTGTGGCTGGGTTTGTGTGAGTCCCAGTTCTGAGTGCTAGCTTGTTTGATCCTTGTTTTGCCAATTTATATGTTTTCCCTTTGGCCCTTTGAGAATTTGGATATTCACAAGGGTCAGTTAAATAGGCGGGGGGAGGGGGGTGGGGGGGTGGTGTTGTGGGGTGGTGGTAGTGTGAGTGTGGGGATGAGTAGACTTTCAGACAGGAAACTCAGAAGTTCAGGTTTCTCTGCATGCGGTGGAGTTTTGACTGCATGGTGTCCATAGATTTCCCTTGACATGTTCCCCACTCATAAATCAGCCCAATTGGTTGGCTCACAATCATGCGGGAAGGACTCCAGGACAGATTGCAGGACCAGATAGGCTCAATCCATTTCCCTAGAGGTGATTTGATTCCTGACCCCAGGGACCTTTGTTTTGGGGGTGGAGGTCTGATGGCAGAAGCTGGTGGGAGCAGGTGGGTGCCATGGGGAAGCACTCATTCCTCCTGACCAGCATACAAGTAGTTTTACAAAGCTCTTCTTCCCAAGGCTGCCCTCACCTTGCTGCAGCTGCCAGGTTTCCTGGGGCTCAGCTAGCCACAATTCAACCTTAAAACAGGTTAAATCAGAAGCTGCCAGCCTCATTAAAATATTCAAATTGTCAACTGGTCTATTTTTGAGTGTTAGAATCCAGTACCTTGAAATTTGTTTGCTTAACCGAGAGTGGAGCTTCTAATTGCTTCAGAATTTTTATTCTTCACTCCAAAACATGCAGTTATTTTGCCTAGCCTGAGGAAGTTGACCCACACAGAAGGAATTTGGTTGCGGATTGTGCTGCCTCTTCATGAGGTGGAGGATGAGGAGCGACTGCACCACGTGCAGCAGAAGCAGGTGCACCGGCATTGCAGAACAGAAAGGCCTATCCTTGCATGCACAGAGGCCCAGAAGCAGTATCCTGGCGATGTCAGAAAGCAGCTATCTTTCAGAAGGCTGATGGGAGGGAGTTGTGAGTCTGTGTTGCGAAACTCTGAATGTGGGATTCCACATTCAGCACATAACATCCAATGCAAACAGGGCTTTTGGATTTCTGGGGAAGAATCTTTGGTCTCACAACAAAAATATCAGAGTTACAGCATACCAAACATTTGTTCAGCCAATCTTGGAATATGCAAGTTATGTTTGGGAGAGATTTTTAAAAATTTGTTCATGGGATGTGGGCGTCGCTGGCTCGGCCAGCATTTATTGCCCATCCCTAATTGATATAAATGAGATTGAAGTGATCCAAAGACATGCTGCATGATTCTGCATGAATCAGTATGGGAAATGCACCAGTGTCACATCCTTGATCAAGGGTTTGGAATGGGGATCACTACAGCAAAGGATGGACAACAGTAGCCTGGTCATGTTCAATTAAATATGGAATGAATGACAAAAAACAAGTTCACTGCGCCCTGGCAGGCAATGATAAAACATGAGGTAGCCATTCACACAAACTACAAAGATCATTTGTTTCCAAGCCAATGGGTGGAATTTTCCGTGCCCACTGGCATTGAGCAGCATGAGCAGACAATATGGTGAGAATGCCAGCAACTGGTTTCATGATGTCGTAAAACCAGTTTGCGATTATCCGCTGAGTCCAATGGTGGGCTGCATTTCTCGCCATTGGACGTTGGGAACCTCGTTGTAATACATTAGCATATCATTATCAGGCCAGCCCGCTGGAATCATTAAACCCCTCCCAGCTGGATCATCCGCCCACATTGGCATAATTGCACACCGACATGTTTCACAACAGCATATATAAGGTGTGCACTTGGCGGGCTGCACTTTGAGAGGTACTTGGAGGTGAGTGCACAGTAACATTGGGGAGTGCTTGCGCGGGTTGCCTGTTGGACCTCAAGATTGAGGCAACTTGGGAGAGGGGGGCAAGAACTGCCCTGCGGTTGAGGTACACAAGGCGGGGCAAGGGCTTCCTGCAGCCCAAAGCTCAGGGAAGAGGCTTGGATAGACACCTGCCTTAATCTTGTGTAGGAACCAAAGTTTCAAATCTGAGTGACACGAACACTGCTCGTCAGAACAAGGAGCCACAGGCAGGGAGAATGCTTGGGATTTGTTGACAATAGTGAACATTATGTACAAGTGATTAACACCCATGCCTAGGCTGTGCAATTACATCTTCTTAACCTTCCTAACCCTGCCGCTACGCCTTGGTGCTCCCCGGACATGAACAGCAGAGCTGGAGGCAGACTGCTGACTGCGACGCCCTGTCTCTGATGACCTTTACGGGCGTCCTCTGGAGGGCCGAGACGTGGAGGGCCGAGAAGTGGAGGGCCGAGACGTGGAGGGCCCCAGACTGCTTTCAGGGTCCTGCTGTGTGACAGTGACACCCTCCTCAGCCTGTGGATTTGGATCTGTGGAGGTCACAGGAAGAGACAATTCAGATAGTCTGGACAGTCCTGGAGTCACCTGGGTGGTTGGCCCCAGGTGTGCACCTGCTAATTCCCCTCTTTATGGGTTCCCGAGGGCCCCTGGCTGATTCCTTGAGGAAAGGGGAAGCTGGAGTAAGATTGAGCTACCCGCACCCCTCTCGAGTACACACTGTTGGAGGCCAACTATGGCATCAGTGATGGAGTTCAGCCAGCGCAGCAGTGCAGGAGCGATGCCCTGGATCAAGATCTCCATGGTGGCCACCATCCTACCAGTGTTGACCTCGGTGCATTGACATGCTGGCGCTATCACCTCAGCCTGAAGATTGACGGACTCCTCCATCGTGCCTTGCAATCTGAGGAGTGCAGCGGACATCCTTTCCTGTTGTTCCCTAGCTTGCCTTTGCAGCTCCAGCAACTGTGACATGACCGAGTCCAGGGGCTCGTCATCTGACTCGGACTCAGCAATGTTCTGGCTTCCAGCAGTCCTCCGAGTGCCGGAAAACTGGGGAGTCCCTGCCGCCACCTTTTGTGGATCAGAAAGTGTGATGTGCTCTTCAGATTGTGGACCCAAGGCTAATCTAAAGCTAGGTCCCACCAAGGTGTGTGTATCTGCGCTGGTGGAGGGTGTGGGTGAGTGCTGTGATGGGACTTCAGAGAGGGCACCTTCAGATTATTCTTCAGAGGTTTCTCTGGGGCTTGCTTGGAGGCCCTGGGTCATGGACTCTGTCGGCTGTTTGGTAGATGTTCCTGCGGAAATAAGGAGAGATAATTAGTGCATGGCAGTGGCCTGTGAAACAGGACACATCAGTCAAAGCATGGTTGTCTGATGGATGTTGCACTGCTGGATTCTCACTTGGCAGAGCACTGCTGACCTCACTGGCAGTACAGGCATGGTCCAGATCCTCACCGGCCAGCTGGATGGCTCTGTTTTCAAAGTCCGTGAGGACCTTGATTTCAAGCATTCCCCCACCGGCCTGTGAACTATCCTTCTTGTTTGCGTGCCAGCTTGTCCTGCATGAATAGATGGAGTGTAAGAGGATGCCTGTTGGGCAAGATGATAGATATGCCTGGCATGTGTGGGTGGTGAATGGTCCCATGGACGGGATGAGGACAATGAAGGTGTGTGTGAGAAGTGAATGGTGATGTCCCTCGCACTGGCAGTGAGTGAGGGCCCTGTGGATGTATGATGAGTTTGTGAGTTGAGAGTGATGAGAACAGTGACTTACTCTGGCGGAACAGAGGAGATCATTCATCTTCTTGCGGCACTGAGTCTTTTGCAGGGCGTTGGCACTGACCTCCGGTGTCACTGCCTCACAAGCTGGGTTAGTGATGCTGCTGCCCATCCTGTGGCCGGAGTGGGGGTAGAGGACATCACGACGGGCCTCCATTGCATACAAAAAGTGCTCAAGGGATGCATCATTAAACCTGGAGGCTGCAGTCTTTTTGTCTTTCGGGGCCATGCAGCAGTCGTGGGCTGGAAACACTGAGAGGTGTGCGTGTGGCTGGTCTTTAAATATGGCTCTCGATGTGATGAAGTAGTGAGGTGATGGCATGGCGGGCAAATGAGAGCCTGCCCGCCATGGAACAGGCATGTTTCCCGGGAATGTATAATTAATGCGGCGAGTTTGGTACAATAGGATGTGATATTGTGGCCAGCGGGTAAAACATAGTTTTCCTGCCCGCTACTGCATTTAGTGCAAATCTGTGACAATTCGGTCCAGTTTCTCAACAATCTTTCTTTCTAAGAACAGTTCCACAGTGGAACAAGTTGCTAAATGTCATGTTGATTATACAGGAAGCCATGAACCTCCAGGTCTAACATTGTTTGTGTTGTTGTGATTACCAGAGTCTGAAATTTCTACATTATTGATGTTTCCAGACTTTCTCTTTTAATCTTGACGCAAACTCCCAGAATCCCTTTATTTTGGCATCTTTTCTATGCTGTGCCCTACTTCAAAGTTTTGCCACTTTACTATCCTACAAAGAAGAGTATCTAATGAAGTCAAGTGTTAGTACTACAGGGGTTAGATGTTAGTTTCTATCAATCCAGTTGATTATAATATTTTGCATTCTTGTTATTCACAGAATCACAGAATCACACGGTGCAGAAGAGGCCCTTCGGCCCATCGAGTCTGCAACGACATGTGAGAAACACCTGACCTACCTACCTAATCCCATTTACCAGCACTTGACCCATAGCCTTGAATGTTATACAAAAACAAAAATACCTGGAAAAACTCAGCAGCCTTGAATGTTATGATGTTCCAAGTGCTCATCCAGGTACTTATTAAAGGATGTGAGGCAACCCCGCTCCACCACACTTCCAGGCAGCACATTCCAGACCGTCACCACCCTCTGGGTAAAAAAGTTTTTCCTCACATCCCCCTAAACCGCACTAACATGCCCCTCACCTTGAACTTATGTCCCCTCGTGACTGACCCTTCAACTAAGAACAGCTGTTCCCTATCCACCCTGTCCATGCCCCTCATAATCTTGTACACCTCAATCAGGTCACCTCTCAGTCTTCTCTGCTCCAATGAAAACAGCCCAAGTCTATCCAACCCCTCTTCATAACTTAAATGTTTCATCCCAGGCAACATCCTGGTGAATCTTCTCTGCACCCCTTCCATTGCAATCACGTCCTTCCTATAATGTGGCGACCAGAACTGCACACAGTACTCCAGCTGTGGCCTCACCAATGTTTTATACAACTCCAACATGACCTCCCTATTTTTGTAATCTATGCCTCGATTGATAAAGGCAAGCGTCCCTTTTTTTCGACCCCACTAACATGCCCCTCCGCCTTCAGTGATCTATGGACACACACATCAAGGTCCCTTTGTTCCTCAGAACTTCCTAGTGTCATGCCGTTCATTGAATACTTCCTTGTCAAATTACTCCTTCCAAAGTGTATCACCTCATGCTTTTCAGGGTTAAATTCCATCTGCCACTTATCTGCCCATTTGACCATCCCGTCTATATCTTCCTGTAGCCCGAGACACTCAACGTCACTGTTAACCACCCGGCCAATCTTTGTGTCATCCGCAAACTTACTAATCCTCCCCCCCCACATAGTCATCCATGTCGTTTATATAAATGACAAATAATAGGGGACCCAGCACAGATCCCTGTGGTACACCACTGGACATGGATTTCCAGTCACTAAAGCATCCTTCTGTCATCACCCTCTGTCTCCTACAACTAAGCCAATTTTGAATCCACCTCATCAAATTACACTGTATCCCATGTGCATTTGCCTTCTTTATAAGTCTCCCATGTGGGACCTTGTCAAAGGCTTTGCTGAAATCCATATAAACTACATCAACTGTACTACCCTTATCTACACATCTGGTCACCTCCTCAAAAAATTGAATCAAATTTGTTATTATTAATCTGGTAATTTTGTACTCTTGTGTATTTATACCCCTTTCGGTTTTTATTTCATGTTTCCAACATTGTGTTGGAATCTATTATTGTTATAAGTGCCTCCTGTCAAATTAATCAGTCATCTTCTCCCCATTTACAGCATAAATAGTTATCATTATTTCCTCAATCTCTAAGTATTATTGCAAGGCTGTATGAAACCTTGCCTGTAATTGTCAATTATTCTTCTTCCCTTTTATAAACTGTGATCTGTTCACACTTATTGTGCCATCTCTATGCACATTTCTTCCTGTACATGCTCCATTTTGGGAATGTGTACAATAGCCCCTTTTTCATGGAGCAAATGAGCAAATGACATCTGCCTGAAATGGAAAGGTGTGCTGATGGAGCAACCTGATTACCCACCCAAAGCCAGCATCGTAAGATCTGAACCATTCTTGGGTTCTTGCCTCATTTGAGTGGTGCCAATAAACTTCGGTCACCAAGTGTTGTCCCCTTGCGGCTAGCTGGTCATTGGGCAGCGGAGTGGGTTGGGGTGGGGGAATAGCTGGAAATTTGCAGGCATTCCTGTTGAGCCAGCCACTCAGATCTTGAAAGGGAGAAGTTGATCCCAGGAGGCTGTCAGCTCACAGTAGCATGGAGAGTTTCTGTGAGTCCAGGCGGAGTACTCACTCATCACTGACCTGTACCCGTCACTGGCCTACCAGTTTCACCATTGCTAAAAGCTAGAGCAGAATTCCTTCTCAGGAGATCCATTACTGTTCCTCGTATGGAATTTACTTATGGATATCTGGGGTGCGATCTCGAGTTGCCTCCCCCATATTATGAGCCAAGAGTAAGATTCACACCCAGAAGAGGAAAACAGTTTGGACCAGTACTCTTATTTCGCAGTTTTTACTAGTTCTTCCTTCTGGGCAGCATCAGTAAGGGCAAATATCTGGATAATATCTCCTAGTGGCAACAAACAGCTGATATAATATAGGAGAAAAATTCCAGGAGAGCTTGGTGAGGTATGGTATCATAGTGGTAATGTTACTGGACTAATAATCCAGATGCTTGGACTAATGCTCTGGAGGCATGAGTTCAAATCCCACAATTAATTAATTGAATTAAGGAATAAAGTCTGGAATAAAATGCTGGTCTTATTAAGGATGATCACGAAATTACCAGGTTGCCATAAAATCCTTTACTGAAATCCTTTAGGGAAGGAAATCTGCCATCCTTACCCAATTTGGCACATAGGTAAACCCAGACCCAGAGCAATGTGGTTTCCTCTTGATTATCCTGTGAAATGACCTGGCAAGCCACTCCATTGTGGCAAATTGCTACAGAAAAATTGAATAAGAATAAAACAGGATGGACTCCTGGCATTGACCTAGGCACTGGGTATGATAAGGGCACAAGATAACCAACAAGTCCTGCCAAGTTCTCCTCACTAACACCTGGAAACTTGTGCCAAAATTGGGAGATCTGCCCCACAGATTAGTCAAGCAACTGCCTGACGTAGTCATCCTCAGTGAATCATATCTTACTGACAATGTCCCAGGATCCTCCATTACCATCCTTGGGTATGTCCTTCAGGACAGGCACACCAGAGGTGGTGGCACAGTAGTGTACATTCGGGAGGGAGTTTCGTGCCCTGCGAGCCCTCAATGTTGACTCTAGACTTCATGGAGCCTCATGATATTAGGTCAATCATGGTCATGGAAACTCCTGCTGATTACCACGTACCACCCTCCCTCGGCTGATGAAATCAGTACTCCTCCATGTTGCACACCACTTTGAAGAACTGAGGGTAGCAAGAATATACTCTGGGTGGAGGACTTCGATGTCCATTACAAAGTGTGGCTCCACAGCACCATTGCCACCCAAGCCCTGAAGGACTTAGATTGAGTCTGCGGCAGGTGGTGAGAGAACCAAAAAGAGGGAAAAACTTACTTGACCTCACCAATCTATCTGTCACAGATGCATCTGTCCTTGACAGTATTGATAGTGCTGACCACCACACAGTTCTTGTGGAGAAAAAGCCCTGTCCTCACAGAACATCCTCGATGTGGCACTACCACCGTGCTAAATGGGATAGACTCAGAACAGATCTAGAAGCTCAGAACTGGACATCCATGAGGCACTTGGGGCCATCTGCAGCAGCAGAATTGTATTCAACCACAATCTGAAACCAAATGACCCAGCATACTCCCCACTCTACGATTACCACCAAACCAGGGGATCAACCCTGGTTCAATGAAGAGTGCAGGAGGGCATGCCCGGAGCAGTACCAGGCATACCTAAAAAAGAGGTGGCAACCTGGTAAAGCTACAACCGAAGACTACAAGCATGCTAAACAGTGGAGCATGTGATACATTGAGCAAAGCAGACTCACAACCAATGGATCAAAACTCTGCAGCCTTGCCACACCCGGTCATGAATGGCGGTGGTACTGAAGACTTGTGCTCTTAAGCTAGCTATGCCCAAGCCAAGTTGTTCCAGTACAGCTACAACACTGGAATCTACCACCAATGTGAAAAAATACCCAGTTATGACCTGTTCACAAAAATCAGGAGAGATCCAATCTGGCCAATTACCACCTGATCAGTCTATTCTCAATCATCAGCAGTGTGATGATTGGTGTCATCGACCATGTTAAGAAGAAACACTTACAAACAGCACCTCGCTCACCTATGCTCAGCTTGGTTTCTGCAATAACCACTCAGCCCCAGAACACTTTAGGTCTTTAGTCCAAACATATTGGGAGGTGAGAATGGCTGCCCTTGCCATTTGACCAAAGCCAGAATTTTCCGTTCCCGATTGTGGCAGGTGTCATGGCGGGTGTGAGAGCTAAATCTCTTCATTAGCCTCGGACCCAGCAGAATCGTGGCCTCCAGCAGTCCTCTTGAGTGCTGACGTCCTCTGATGTCCCTGCCCCTGCCTGCTGTGCAGCAGATTGTGTTCTCCAGATTGTGACCCCAAGGCTAATCTAGGACTAGGTGCCACTGAAGTGTGTGTGTCTCTGAGCTGGTGGAGGGTGTGGGTGAGCGCTATGATGGGTCTTCAAAGGTTCTGTCCTCAGGTCCCTCATCTGACATGTCACCGTGGCTGGATTTGAGGAGCTGGCTCATGGTCGCCATCGGTAGCTTCCCAGAGATGCCTACAAAAGAAAGGAGAGACAATTAGCGCATGGCAAGAAGCTCTGAAACAGGAGAAATCACTCACAGTATGGTTGTCTGATGGATGTCCCAGTGCAGGATCCTCACTTTGGTGTACGCTGCTGACCTCACCATCAGCACAGACACAGTTTACATTCTCTGTGGCTCTGTTCTCAAAGTCCGTGAGAACCTTGATCTCAGAAACTCCACCCTGATATCAAACCTTCTTGTTGTGAGCCAGCTTGTCCTGCATGAAGATAGATGGAGAGAGTGTGAGCAAGACGCATGTGAGGGCAGATGGTAAGGATGCCTAGCATGGGTGGATGGCAAGTGGAACCCTGGACAGGATTAGGATTCAAACTCCAGAGAAGATGAGGCCAGATGGAGATGTGGAGGTGTGTGAGTGGTGATGTCCCTTTAAGTGGCAGAGAGTGAGATTCTTGTGAATGTGCGATGGTGGGGCGTGTTTCCCACCAGTGCACATTGGGAACTTCATTGTAATACATCTGCATATCATTGTAAGCCCAGCTCACTGGAATCAACCCTCCGAAGCTGGATCATCTGAGCACGTTGACATGAATGCACACCAATGTGTTTCGCAACAGCATTTATAAGGCGTGCACCTGGCGAGCTGCACTTTGAGGGGAACTAAGAGTTGAGTATACAGGGACATTGCACAGCACTCGCGAGGTTCGCCTGTTGAACCTCAAGATTGAGGTGCTGTGCATTCAGACGAGGGCACGGGCAAGTCACATTTTCCTGGCTGGCTGACAATACGGTGGTGGGACAAGGGCTGCCTTGTGGTTGAGGCGAGTTGTGGGGGGAGGGGTTGCCCTGCGGTTGAGGCGAGTTGTGGGGTGAGGGGCTGCACTGTGGTTGAGGCGAGTTGTGGGGGGAGGGGCTGCCCTGCGGTTGAGGCGAGTTGTGGGGGAGGGGCTGCCCTGTGGTTGAGGCGAGTTGTGGGGGGAGGGGCTGCAATGTGGTTGGGGCGAGTTGTGCAGGGAGGGGCTGCCCTGCGGTTGAGGTGAGTTGTGGGGTGAGGGGCTGCACTGTGGTTGAGGCGAGTTGTGGGGGGAGGTGCTGCCCTGCGGTTGAGGCAAGTTGTGGGCGGAGGGGCTGCCCTGTGGTTGAGGTGAGTTGTGGGGTGAGGGGCTGCACTGTGGTTGAGGCGAGTTGTGGGGGGAGGTGCTGCCCTGCGGTTGAGGCGAGTTGTGGGCGGAGGGGCTGCCCTGTGGTTGAGGCGAATTGTGGGGGGAGGGGCTGCAATGTGGTTGGGGCGAGTTGTGGGGGGAGGGGCTGCCCTGCGGTTGAGGTGAGTTGTGGGGGGAGGGGCTGCCCTGCAGTTGATGGTAGTGCACAAGCACTTGCGGGGGAAGAGAGAAGTGGCTACGCATTAGGGACACCTTGTATAAACGCCGCTGAGACAGTTCAGGTGCAGCCACATTGATATGCTTGGAGCCGGGCCTCTAGCTTATCTGCCCACTGAAGCAATGCAGAGGCCTGAAAGTGCCACCAAATGCTCCAGAGCTTTTCACCCCTCGGGCACAGACTGCAAACTAATGAGCGTTTTAGTGGATTGCAGAACCTAATTGGCTCCCTGGGCACATTGTACAATCTCCTTGCTAAAGCTGGCCATAGAGCAGTCACTGCTGGAGGTGATCACCGTCCCTTGCAATGTCAACAACCCGGTTTGGACCAGTCTCCTCTGGTTCAAACTACCAGTGTAGCCTTGCAGTGCAGGTTAGGAGAATGCCTGTGCCTGAGCTGAGAGCACAAAGCTGCCGCCAATCAGTCAGGTGGAGTGTGGTGGAGATGGGTGGGGTTTCGGGCAGCCATGCAACACACTAAACTCTGGCCATCCAAGTGGTGGCCTGTGTTCTCAAGGATGCGTTAAGGGGCCTTCCAAGAAAGGTTCTTAAAACACCCAAAATAACCCATGCAACTCTCCCTTTCATCCTGCAGGAGTACATCAGGAGCATGGAGCCCATGACCTACCTGCATGCCTCATGGCTTACAGAGAGCGGAGACAACAGAGAAGAGAGTGACGGAGGCGCCTGGCTGGGCAGAAGCAGGAACAGCACCCTCAGGATGAAGGGGCGGCTGGGGCTCCCACACACACCGCCAAAGACCAACAGAGAGCTGTCGCTGGACAGCGCCTAGCTAGACCCAGGATCTAGAGACACCGCCTTTCATTCCTACAGATGACTGAGAACCAGTGTCGCTGAAGGCTGTGTATGCCTAGGGAACTGGTCGGTCACATCTGCCACCTGCTGTAGGATTTGATGCCACGTGGACATGGAGGGCATCCACTGCCAGTGGCCATGAAAGTGACACCTGCGCACAATTATTATATCAGTGGCTCCTTTCAGGGCTCCACAGGTGACCTCTGTGGGATATCACAAATCTCCACCCACAAATGCATCCACGAGGCCACAGACACCATCTTCGCGAGGGCACACAACTTTGTGCATTTCTCATGGGACCAAGAAAACCAGGATGCAAAAGTGCTGGGATTTGCCCAGATCTTAGGTTTCCCTCAGGTGCAGGGTGCGATCAACTGCACTCACATGGTGCTCAAATCTCCGTGGCAACAAGTGGTCAACTATGTCAACCAGAAAGGCTTCCATTCACTGAATGTGCAGCTGGTGTGCGACCATCACAAACGCATCCTGCAGATCTGTGCACAGTTCCCAGGGAGTGTGCACGACTCCTACATTCTCAGTCGGTCACAGATCCCTGACGTATTCCAGGGTCCAGAGAGGCCACAGGGTTGGCTCCTTTGGGACAAGGGCTACTCGCAGAGGCCGTGACTGATGGCACCCGTGCAGCAGTCTCAGACTGCAGCAGAGGGAAGGTATAATGAGGCTTATGCTGTAACTCGCACCTTGGTGGAGAAAACTATCAGGATGTTGAAAATGAGGTTCTGGTGCCAAAAGCAATATGGTGGAGCCCTGCAATACAGTTCACAGAGGGTGTCACGCATCGTCGTCGCCTGCTGCACCCTTTACAATCTAACGCTGCAACAGGGAGAGGAACTGGCTGAGGAGGAGATGGGGGAGCTGGAGGTCTCCTCTGATGGAGAGGACATCAATGGGGATGAGGATGTGGTGGTCCTCAAAGGCGAGGATGCTGGCAATGAGGCCACCGCACTCGCCAGATGAGATGGGCACGCTCAGGAGGCCCTCATAACTGCTAGGTTTGTGGAGGATGATGACGATATGTAGTTAGGAGACAACATAGATCCTCACATTGCATCTGTGAACGTTTGACTCCAGTCTGGCTAATAGCAGCACACATACCGTCAGTGATAATGCTCATGTCATGGAGACACAGCGGAGGCCCTAATAGTCGCTAGATTCCAGGAGGATGTTGATGACGTGCAGTGAGGACACTCCATAGATCTTCACATAGCCTCTAAGAATGTTTGACTCCTGTATGGCTCATATCATAGAGACGCAGCCATGAAACTTTAAATGCACCTGATTCTTTGTCAGCCTTCAGCACCTGTCACCTTCAGGAGCACAGCATCACTGGTCACAGATGCTGAAGAGATGGGAGCCAGCCCCACCTTAAAGGTGCTGAGATCACACAGAGAGAATGATGGAACTCAGTGACGCCTGCCCACGACATTCTGGCAGAATGACAAGCACCATCGAGGTGCAGGCATCACTGATGTGTCCAGTGAGAGTGAAGCCGGACCATCACTTTGGTCTGAGGGTTACACACTGCACAGGAAAGAGATCCTGGACTGAGACACCTGCCTTTACCTTGTGCAGAAAGGTTTCACACCTGAGTGACATGAACACTAATCATCAGAACAAGGAGCCATAGGCAGGGAGACATTCTTGGGAATTTATGTACATGTGACTAACACCCATGCCCAGGCTGTGCAATTAAGTCTTCTTAACCTTCTTAACCTGCCACTATGTCTTGGTGCTCCCCCGGCATCCACAGCGGAAGTAGAGGCAGGCTGCTGGCTGCTACACCTTGTCTGTGATGACCTTGGTGGGCGTCCCCCAGAAGGCTGAGACCTGGAGGGCCATGGCTAGTTTTTGGTGTCCTGCTGTGTGGCAGTGGCACCCCCCTCGACCTGTGAAGCTGGAGCTGCTAGGTTCACAGGAAGAGGGGATTCGGATGGGCTGGACAGTCCCAGAGTCAACTGGGAGGATGGCCCCGGGATGTGCACCTACTGATCCTCCTCCCTATGGATGCCCGAAGGCCCCTGGCTGACTCCTTAAGGAGAAGAGGAAGCTGGAGTGAAATTGAGCTGTCCTGCACCCCTCTTGCGTACACACTGTTGGAGGCCAACTATGGCATCAGCGATGGAGTTCAGCCTGTGTAGCAGTGCAGGAGTGAAGTCCTGGACCAAGGCCTCCATGGCGGCTGCCATCCCACCTCGAGTGTTGACCTCAGTGTGTTGGCATGCTGGCGCTATCATCTCAGCCTGAAGGTGATGGACTCCTCCATCAGAAGAGTCCAGCGGACATCCCTTCCTGATGTTCCCGAGTTTGCCTTTGCAGCTCCAGCAACTATGACATGACCGAGTCCAGAGGTTTGTCACGTGACGTGGACTCAGCAACGTTCTGGCCTCCAGCAGTCCTCCGAGAGCCAGAAGACTGGGAAGTCCCTACCGCCGCCTGCTGTAGATCAGACAGTGCGATGTGCTCACCAGATTGTGACCCCGAAGTTACTCTAGAAATCATTCCCACTGAGGTGTGTGTTTCTGCACTGGTGGAGGGCGTGGATGAGCTCTGTGATGGGACTTCAATTGGGTTTCATCAGTTTCCTCTTCCAAGGTGTCTTCAGGGCTTGACATGAGGACCTGGGTCATGACGCTGTCTCCCTCGGCAGTTTCCCAGATGTGACAGAGGAGAGATAATTAGTGCATGGCAGTGGCCTGTTAAACGAGACACCTCACTCACAACATGGTTGTCTGATGGATGTTGCACTACTGGATCCTCACTTGGTAGAGCAGCGCCGACCTCACCATCAGCACCAGAATGGTTCAGATCCTTGCCAGCCAGCTGGATGACTCTAATTTCAAAGTCTGTTAGAACCTTGATATCAGGTATTCCTCTAGCAGTCTGTGACCTCTCCCTTTTGTTGTGTACCAGCTTGTACTGCATGAGTACAGATGGGTGCCCTGCCTGTCAGGCCAGATGATAAGGATGCCTTACATGTGTGGGTGGTGAGTGGTGCCATGGATGGAATGAGGACAATGACAGTGTGTGTGAGAGAGTGAATGGTGATGTCCCTTGAACTGGCAGTGAGTGATATCCCTGTGGATGTGTGATGGGTCTGTGAATGTATGAGTTGAGAGTGATGAAAAGAGTAACTTACCCTGGCAGAATGAAGGAGATCATTCATCCTCTTTCTGCACTGGGTGGGCTATCCACTTTTGCAGGGCATTGGCACTGACCACCGCAGCTACCACCTCCCAAGTCAGATTGCTGATGTTCCTGCACCTCCTGTGGCCAGACTGAGGGTAGAGGACATCACAGCATGCCTGCACGGCTTCCTAAATGTGTTCCAGGGACGCATCATGAAATCGGGGGGCTGCAGTCTTCTTGCCTTTCGGAGCCATGTCTTCTGTGCAACAGTCCTGGGCTTGAAGCACAGAGGTGTGCGCACAGCTGCATTTTAAATATGGCGTCTGGCGTGAGGAAGCGGTGAGGTGACGGCGTGGTGGGCGAATGAGAGCCTGCCAGCCACCAAAATGGCGTGTTTCCCTGGAATGCATGATTAATGAGGTGGGATTCAGACGATACGGTGTGAAAAGCCACCATTGCGGCCACCGGGTAAAACGTTCTTTTTCCCACCCTATGTGTGTTTCTAAACCAGGAATGCTCCTTTTTAAGCAGGAAAGCCTGAACAGGTCTGAATCCCACCCTTCAAGTCGGTGAAGTCAATGACCAAAAACAAGACAACGAATTTGAAAGAGAATTTCCAAAACTCTTCAGGGGCTTGGGAAAATTGAAAACTATGTACCACATCATGCTCAATATAGATGCGAAACCCATTTTTCTATTTCTACCCAGGAAGGTCCCACACCCACTTCTGAAATGGGTAAGGAATGAGATTGAGGCGATGTTTCAACAAGGGGTTAATTTGTTAGTAATTAAGCCAATCAGGTGGTGTCCTTGTATGGTACCAGATCCAAAACAAATAGCTCCACCCAAATCTGTATTGACCTGATGCAATTGAACAAGGTGGTAGAACAGGAGACACATCCAATGGCAAATGTAGACTCGAACCTAGCAAAACCCGCTAACAGTACAACCTTTACTAATCTCAATGCAAACATAGGATTCTAGCAGTGACCACTGAATCAGGAGTCAAAACTTCTAACCACCTTCATTACAGCCTTTGGACGTTACTATTTCAACTGTCTGCCTTTTGGCATCATGTCCACACCAGAGATTTTCCAAAGGATGATGTCCAACGTATGAGAAGGTATGGAAAGTGTCATATGCCACATGGACAACGTTTTCAACCATGGCTCAACAAAGGAAGAACATGACAGAAGAGTAAGGGATGTATTAAGAACATTGCAAGATGCTGGGTTAACACTAAATGAGAGGTGTGAGTTTTCAAGATCCACAATAAAATTCTTGTATTATCCAGGAAACAGGAATCATTGCAGACCCACAGAAAACAAAACTATAAGAGAATTTCTGCCACCCAGGAATATCACCGAACTACAAAGGTTTATGGGCCTGGTCAACAAACTGGAAAAATTCCTACCCCACGTAGCTCAAATGAACACATCTGTAAGACAACTTTTGAGGCAAGACCAAGCATGGTGCTGGACTGAGCATCAACAGCAATCATTTGAGCAAATCAAAAGGATGTTGATATCGTCGGAGATCCTAGCTCATCATGATCTGAAACTTCCAACTATTGTAGCAGCGGATGCATCTGCAAGAGGACTGGGGGCAGTGCTATTTCAGATTCAGAATGATGGAACTAAAAGACCTGTTTATTATGCATCAAGGCCCTTTACTGAGACTGAAAAGTGCTGTGCTATCATAGAAAAGGAAACCCTCACAGCAACTTGGGCAGATGAAAAAGTTTCTGATTGCATTTTAGCACTATAGTTCAAATGTAACCTGATCACAAACCGCTGGCAATTTTGTTGAACACGAGAGAAATCGCTAAGACGCCTCCCCGAATCCAAAGAGTCAGATTGAGGACCATGCAATACAGCGTTACTTGAGAGTACGTGCAGGGTAAATACCAAGCTACTGCTGACACTCTAACACAGATACCCACCAATTACCAAGAACAAGAAGATAAAAAGTTCATCGAGTGAGTCAAGGCCTTCGTGACCTTAACCATTCAATACTTGCCAGCAACAGCATGGAAGTTGCAAGAATTTCAGGAGGCTCAAACATGAAATGAGGAATGTGTGCAGATTCGCACATCCTGCCGTGATAGATGGCCAGAGTATGTTCCTAGTAACCCGGTCCTGAGGCAGTACATTAAACAACAGCATCATTGATGACCTCCAGGTCTAAAATGAGCAATTGGTGGTCCCACGAGCTCTCCACCTGGATATTCTCCAGAAGACACACCAAGGTATTATCAAGTGCTGAGCCAAGGCACAACTGTCCATATGGTGGCCAGCTGTGTCATGTTCTATTGAAGCCAACTGCATCACCTGCATCATTCACAGACAGGAGCAGAGAGAATCACTCCTGCCCTCTTCTTTCCCATCCAGGCCAGGGGAAGGCCTTGGTATGAACCTATTTGAATTCAAAGGGAAAGTGTTTCCCAGCAATGTGGATTATTATCCCAGATGGTTAGAGGTGCAAAAGCAACATGGCCACGGCTCTGAAGCTGTCATAACCTCCTGAAGAGGATGTTTTCCAGATACGGCATTCCAGAAATTGCCGTCTTGTGACAATGGGCCACAATTCACCAACAAGCGTTCCAATCTTTTGCAGCAGCATATGGATTTGCCCATGTCACAAGTTTGCCTAGGTAAAGATAAAAATTTCATCGAGTGAATCGAGGCCTTCGTGACCTTAACCATTCAATGCCCCAGGCCAATGGAGCAGCTGAGAGAGGGTATATACCATTAAAGACCCCCCCAGAAAAATGCTCAGTTATCACTCTACAGCATTGCAGAACGGCTTCACCCGATGCAAGTTTTTGATGGGTCACAAGCTAAGAATGGACTTCCTTCCCTTGCTCACATATTAACACCAAGAGTCATGATAGAGGACCACGACCATGCCTGACATAAGGAAATAGGTTATAGTGTAGGCCAAGCCTGCACTTTCAACCAACAACACAGGCTTGTGACCTGCCCACACTCGATGCTGTGGATTAGGGAAAAGCAGCAAGAAGGCACCATAATGGAGAGGCTGCAACAACCAAGATCACATCTTGTTCAGGCAGAAACCGGTATCATCTGAAGAAATAGGAGTGCCTTGATTTCGATAGCCAGATGGTGTGCATTCCCTGATCCTCCAGAGGAAACTGTGACTACAGAACCAATAAAGATGGAAACAAGAAATGACCACCCTCTGAGAATGAGTTTGGAGCAAACAGATCCTCAACAACCTCAAAAAATTACTCTGAACATGTTCGGGGAGATTGGTGAAGATTATCCTATAAAAAGAGACTTTGGGGGAGGTGTAGGAGGATGTTTACATGTAAAGATAAAGACTTGGGGGAAGATGTGGAGTAAAGGGTTAACTCTAACACTACTCTAACAATAGCTACTGAGCTTGTGTACAAGAAACAATGTAATAATGAGGTCACACAGAAGAGAATGAGGAGAATCTGAGAGATGAAAGCAATGGCTCTGTCCTAGTGTTTTATAATCCTGTACATAGTTGAATCTGTAAATGATGGTTACTTTGAAAAATGATCTTTTCCTCCATCCGGATCTCTTGCTAAGAGTAAGATACCCAATACCTTCCAAGATGCACTAACAAAAACAGAGGCTCCATTAATTTTAGTACCTTTTCCTAACAAAAATCTAATGAGCTCAGTTTTGAAATTTACAATTTTTTGTATTCACTCACGGGATGTGGGCTTCGCTGGCTGGGCCAGCATTTATTGCCCATCCTGAGTTGCCCTTGAGAAGGTGGTGGTGAGTGAGCTGCCTTATGGAACCGCTGCAGTCCATTTGGTGTAGGTACATCCACAGAACTGTTAGGAAGGGAGTTCCATGGTTTTGACCCAGCGACAGTGGAAGAAGGTAAAATATTTCCAAGTCAGGATGGTGAATGACTTGGAGGGGAACTTCCAGGTGGTGGTGTTCCCATCTATCTGCTGCCCTTGGCCCTCTAGGTGGTAGTGGTTGTGGGTTTCGAAGGTGCAGTCTAAAGAATCTTGGTGAATTCCTGCAATGAATCTTGTAGATGGCATACACTGCTGCTACTGTGGGTCGGTGGTGGAGGGAGTGAATATGGTGCCAATCAAGCAGGCTGCTTTGTCCTGGATGGTGTCAAGTTACTTGAGTGTTGTGGGAGTTGCACTCATCCAGGCAAGTGGGGAATATTCCATCACACTCCTGACTTGTGCCTTGTAGATGGTGGACAGACTTTGGGAGTCAGGAGGTGAGTTACCCATCGCAGGATTCCTAGCCTTTGATCTGCTCTTGTAGCCACAGTATTTATGTGGCTAGTCCAGGCTGGTCAATGGTAACCCCCAGTGTGTTGATAGTGGGGGGTTCAGTGATGGTAAACGTCAAGGGGCAATGGTTATATTCTCTCTTGTTGATGATGGTCATTGCCTGATACTTGTGTGGCATGAATGTTACTTGCCACTTTTCACCCCAAGCCTGGACATTGTCCAGGTCTTGCTGCATTTGGACATGGACTGCTTCAGTGTCTGAGAAGTCATGAATGGTGCCGAACATTGTGCAATCATCAGCGAACATCCGCACTTCTGGCCTTATGATGGAAGGAAAGTCATTGATGAAGCAGCTGAAGATGATTGGGCCTAGGACAACTACCCTGAGGAACTCCTGCAGTGATGTCCTGGAGCTGAGATGACTGACCTCCAACAAACGCAATCATCTTCCTTTGCGCTAGGTATGACTCCAACCAGCAGAGAGTTTTCTCCTTGATTCCCATTGGCTCCAGTTTTGCTAGGGCTCCTTGATGCCACACTCTGTCAAATGCAGCCTTGATGTTAAGGGCAGTCACTCCCACCACACCTCAAGAGTTCAGCTCTTTTGTCCATGTTTGAACCAAGGCTGTAATGAGGCCAGGAGCTGAATGGCCCTGGCGGAATCCAAACTGGACACCAGTGAGCAGGTTATTGCTAAGCAAGTGCCGCTTAATAGCACTGTTGATGACCCCTTCCACTACTTTACTGATGATGGAGAGTAGACTGATGGGGCGGTAAGTGGCCGGGTTGGATTTGTCCTGTTTTTTGTGTACAGGACATACCTGGGCAATTTTCCACATAGCCGGCTAGATGCCAGTGTTGTAGCTGTACTGGAACAGCTTGGCTGGGGCCGCGACAAGTTCTGGAGCACAAGTCTTCAGCACTATTGCCGGAATATTGTCAGAGCCCATAGCCTTTGCACTACCTAATGCACTCAGCCATTTCTTGATATCACGTGGAGTGAATCTAATTGGCTGAAGACTGGCATCTGTGATGCTGGGGACCTCTGGAGGAGGCCAAGATGGATCATCACTCACCACTTCTGGCTAAAGATTTTAGCAAATGCTTCAGCCTTACCTTTTGCACTAAAGTGCTGGGCTCCCCCATCATTGAGGATCTGGATATTTGTGTAGCCTTTTCCTCCAGTGAGTTGTTTAATTGTCCACCACCATTCACGACTGGATGTGGCAGGACTGCAGAACTTAGATCTGATCCGTTGATTGTAGGATCGCTTAGCAATGTCTATCACTTGCTGCTTATGCTCTTTGGCACGCAAGTAGTCCTATGTTATAGATTTGCCAAGTTGACACCTCATTTTTAGGTAGGCCTGGTGCTGCTCCTGGCATGCCCTCCTGCACTCTTCATTGAACTAAGGTTGATCCCCTGGCTTGATGGTAATGGTAGAGTGGGGAAATGCCTGGCCATGAGGTTACAGATTGTGTTCGAGTACATTTCTACTATTGCTGATGGCCCACAGCGCTTCATGGATACCCAGTCTTGAGCTGCTAGATCTGTTCGAAATCTATCCCATTTAGCACTGTGGTAGTGCCACACAACACAATGGAGGGTATCTTCAGTGTGAAGCTGGAACTTCATCTCCACAATGACTGTATGGTGGTCACTCCTACCGATACTGTCATGGACAGATGCATCTGTGGCAGGCAGGTTGGTGAGGATGAGGTCAAGTATGTTTTTCCCTCTTGCTGGTTCCCTCACCACCTGCCGCAGACCCACACTAGCAGCTATTTCCTTTAGGACTCAGCCAGCTTGGTTGGTAGTGGTGCTACCAAGCCACTCTTGATGATGGACATTGAAGCCCCCCACCCAGAGTACCATCTTCACCCTTGTCACCCTCAGTGCTTCCTCCAAGTGATGTTCAACATGGAGGAGCACTGATTCTTCAGCTGAGGGAGGGCAGTACGTACTAATCAGCAGGAGGTTTCCTTGCCCATGTTTGACCTGATGCCATGGGACTTCATGGGGTCCGGGTCGGTGTTAAGGACTCCCACGGCAACTCCCTTCCGACTGTACACCACTATGCCACCACCTCTGCTGGGTCTGTACTGCGTGGGACAGGGCATACCCAGGGATGGTGATGGGAGTGTCTGGGACATTATCTATAAGGTATAATTCCGTGAGGATGACTATGTCAAGTTGTTGCTTGACTATTCTGTAAGACAGCTCTCCCAATTGTGGCACTGGCCCCCAGATTTTAGTAAGGAGAACGTTGCAGGGTCGACAGGGCGGAGTTTGCTACTGTCGTTTGACCTAACCTTTACAGCATTTTGCAGGGGGAAGAGAGTTCCTAATTTCCTTTGTGTGAAGAAGTGTTTCCTGAGATCACTCCCGAAAGGCCCAGCTCTAATTTGTTCTAAACTCTCCATCCAGAGGTAAAAGTCTATATTTACCCTATGAACTGCTTTGATTACCTTAAACTCCTCAGTTACATCACTCCTTATTCTTTTATTCTCAAGGGAGTAAAAGCCTTGCCCAGACTTGACATTCCATTTAAAAAGTGAACGTGGTCAATATTAGGAGTGATCTCACAGTGCCAAATTGAAAAGAAGGTATTGGCAGTTCTTTGATTTGCCAGCCTTCATCAAGTCAATTCTCTCCTTCAGGCACTGAGCTGCTGCCCTGAAGGTGGAAGAGGAGGCAGTCAGCGCCACTGCCATCTTGCTCCAGAGAATTGACAACACACTTCTCAGTGATTTCCTTCTGTTCTCTCCTACCGTCATTTCACCAATAAAGACTAGTAGATCAGTGAAATCCTTGGTCTGTCACCAGTTGTCTGACACTGTGCTTGGGCTCTCTACCAGTGACTGATGTTAAAGTTGTTCTCTCAGCTCTTGAGGGGGCAAAAAAGGCATAGCCACCATCTGGTAAGAAATCACTGTAGCTGTACCTTGTGAAGCTGGTGGAGAAACTAGCACAACGCCTAATGGCTGTCCAAGCTGCTGTTACTTTAAATTGAAAATTACAAGAATTAGGAACAGGAGTAGGCCATTCGACCCCTCGAGCCTGCTGCACCAATGGACAAGGCCAAGGCTGGTCTGAATGTGGCCTCAACTCTTCAATTCCTGCAGTCTTCTTAATTCTGCAGTAATAAATTGCAGTTTCAAGGACCCGTTGGATGTTCAGGACCACTGCCTCCTTAATGGTTCCTTACACTCTGTTTAGAAATTATAGTAGATTTATATTTAGTTGATATATTTATGTACCAATTTAGCAGGATAAGATATATTAATGCTATTTAATATGAGTAGCATCAACCATTTTAACACAAAGAATTACTGAATGAGCTTGGTTCAGTTTATTCAGTAATGTGCACTAATAATTGACTTAAAGGGTATTTTAGTAAACTATTGCTAACTAGTTATGATATATATATACATATGTGTGTGTATGTATGTATATATATAAATAATGTAAACTTGCATGAAGTGCTGTAAGATTAGCATTACCGCTAGGGAAAGATACGACTTTAAGCACGAAACATGCAGTAACATTCTCATAATACTGGCAAAGAAATCATAAATATCTGGGCAGTACAGGAAAAGAAAACCTTCATTTATATAGCACTTTTCACAACCACTAGACCTGTCAAAGTCAATGAAGTATTTTTGAAGTACAGTCAATGTGCACACTGCAAACTCTCTCAAAAAGAAATGTGACAATGACCAGATAATAGGCAGAATCATTCGTGGAGTGCAATCACGGTCAGATTGCCACTCCGCTCCTTCTTATTTACCCTAGACTGGAGCTGCACATTTATCACCTGGACTTCTGCTCAGCTGCTCCTGGAGTCCGTTCTGTGCAGTGGAACAGTGTCGGGAGAAGTAAAGCCACGCCCCCTTTTATGGCACTAGCTGCCTTAAACCAGGTAAGTTTAAAGGTCCCAGCCACTTTGACAGGAGAGAAAGGAAGTGTTTAAGGTAAGTGGGTAGGATGGGTCGGGGTTGGCAGGGGGCCAGTTGGTCGGGGGGTGGGGGGTGGGTGGGGGGGGGTGGGGTCATGTGGTCAGGGGTGGTTGGGTAGTCAAGGGGATCAGGGTGGATGGACGGAAGGTTGGGGGGGTTAGTCAGGGAGTGGGGGGTGTAGCCAGCGGTGGGGGGGTCAGATGGTCAGAAAGGATGGGTGGGTAGTTGGGGTGATGGCGTGTAGTAGGAGGATGGGGGATTTTGTGTTGCCAGGGGGCTAGCCAGGGGTCGGGGAGTTGGGTGGTTGGGGTATGGGGAAGTAGTCGGGGATAGGGGTAGCCAGGGTGGACGGGGTGCGTTGGGGGGCAGTTGGGTGGTCTCAGGGGGATAGTTAGATGTCCAGTGGGTGGCTGGGGGGTGTCAGTAGTATAATTACCCAGGGGTTAGAACTGGTTTTAATCATTCTAACATTTCCTGGCTGAGTATTCTACCAAGAGAGTTCGAACCATCTGAAGCCTTCGACTTTAACTGGGAGCTTCAAAGGGTTCCAGACACAGACCAATTGCTCAACAGAAGCTGAAACTTCCCAGGCAATTCCCATGCAGTCCTTGTGTGGGGACTTCTGGCAGGGGGGGGGTTCCCACAACACATCTTCCGGGCTACGTCCTGGGTACGACTCTCCGGAGAATGGAAGATCTGGCCAATCTATTTTTGTGTTGTTGATTGAAGGATAAATATTTTCCAGGACACCAGGGATAATTCCACTACTCTTCCTCAAAGTAGTACTATAGGACCTTTTACACACACCTGAGAGGCCATACAGGGCCATGGTTTAACATATCACCCAAAAGAAGGCACCTCCAACAGCACAGCACTCCCTCAGTACTACGCTGGAGTGTGAACCTTGACTTTTTTGCTCAGCTGCTGGAGCGAGACTTGAACCCAGACCCTTATGGCAAGAATGTAACCAACTGAGCCACAGCTGACATAAGAGAAGCCAGAAGGCATAAACAGACTAAGTTAGCAGTGTCTGACCTTGGTGCAAATTATTGTTCAGTACATGCAGCACAGATAAAGGAACAAAGTTGATACAGAGGTTCTTATGACAACATTCCTCATATGATTGTGATGTGATACTAGACAGGAAACAGGCTCGTGTTATACTCCAGCTGGGCCAGTCAATAATAAATGTGTTAATTATTTGACGCTCTCATACCGAGCTCACTCTTCGGTGACGATGGCCGTGTTATTGTTGGACACTTGACTGAAACTCCCAATGGCATATAAAACCACAGCAATGCCCCTCAAAATCCTTCATCTCACTAATGTTCCTGTGTACTAAGAATGGGATTCACCTCTTTGCATTAGCTCATTCTGGTGGAGGCTTTTAGTAACACATTGACTTTTAAAGTGTCATGACTCACCGGCGATAGAGCGCTGTAATATCAAGCCCCACTGTTCCCTGAGACGTGACAAATGTGAAAAAGTTGGATCAAACCACCAGATTGCCCCAATTCTGCCTAACTGTTTAATTTAGGTTAACAGAATACGAGCACCAGGTTTGTAAACTTAATAAGTAAACAACTGTTTATTGAACAAACTGTTGTTAACCAGTGGCAAAAGAAAGAAATATGAATTGATCATTTCTAACACTACAACTTAAACTCTACCCTCTTCTTAAATCCCTATACACGCACACATACAAGACTCATAAGACACACAAAAACATGTGCCAGAATATAACGCTTGTCGGGCGGGCGTGCGCCCAACCTGATCGAGCGTAAAATGACGCTCAATAATTAAAAGGCCTATTAAGGCCATTGAAAAGCTAATTGAATTTAATTATTCACTGCCCATCCGACCTTACGGTTGGCGGGCAGGCGAAAAGCCCAGCAGCCTTTGTATTTTTTAGGAAACCTCATCCATGGGTGGGATGAGGTTTCTAACGCACACCCGTGCACATGCGCGAACTTGCACTCTCGGCCTCCCTCCACCCCACACAAGCACTGCCAAGCACATTTCACGCTGGGCGGGCCTTAATTGGCCTGCCAGCATGAAATCGTGGTCCAGCCCCGATAGTGGGTGGCGGTTGGCTTCCCTAATACTCCCGCTCGCCCCCTCCGAGCCCACCCGATCAGGGAAAATTCTTCCCCATGGATTTTAAGGTGGGATAAAACAGTTCAATAGCACCAATTCTGGAATTCAGGATTCGAAGGGTTGATTTGGTTTTCCAAATTCCTTTCCGTTGTTGTTGATGACAAGAGGTGGTCTTCCAGAACTTTCAGTATTTAGTTCACTGGTTGAGCACTTGCCTTTCAATATCTCTAAAAGTGATTTTCCCCTTTGCCCTTTGACAGGGGTTTTCAGAGAGAGAAAGCAGGTTATAGAGATATGAGAAGAAAAGCCAGCTAGCTATTATTGTGGAATTACTGGAATCTTCCGCACACAGGAGAAAGAAGTTTTAGGTCTTGTTCCTTTCAGGCTAGGAGTTATTCAGCTGCACTGCTTCTCACACAAAACCTGGTCACCTGGTCAGGAGCCAATTAAAATGATGTTGTCAGGCAGCTTCCTTGGTGTAGGCCTCCTTTTCAATACCATCCTGTCTTTCATGGCACACTCTTTTCCAGGACTGAAATATTGTATATAGCTCTCATCCTGTTCCAGTAGACACGTCTTTCAACCTGCGGCCTTTGTAATCTTAATCCACAGTCCAACAGAAAATAAAAAGATATGTTCCTTACAACAGTCCAACGGAAATAAAAATATATGTTCCTTACAAAGGTAAAGAAATAAAATGGTTGGACATTAGACTGGGACTCGGATATGCCTTGTCTTAACTTCATGGCCCAACTCTTGGAAAGCCTTTATGGGGGCCATTGTTTTAAAGGAGGGTCCTGGGACTCTTAATCTTAGATTCAGTTTACAGTTGGTGCAAGCACTCCTACTGCAATCCGCCCTGCAGCAGACATGGGCAGCATCTGGTGGCCCAGGGCAGGACCTAGATTCTCAAAGATTAGGTATGACACATTTGCAATATTTTTTGAATTTTGTTTTACCTTTTACTGGGACCGCTCAAAGAACCTTGAGGAAAATGTGTGGCGGGGGTGTGGTGGTGGGGGGGGGGTGGGGGGTGGGGGGGGGGGTGGGGGGTGGTGGGGGGGCGGGGGTGGGGGGTTGTGGTGGTGGGGAGTGTGGTGAGGGTGGGATTTGATACCCCCTGGCCTGTCAGTACTCCTATTCTTGCTGTAATTGTGGACACCCGGATGTCACCCCAGTGGTGTAGGTGCTCACCAATGGTAGACTGTTAAAGGGACCTCTCAAACATAGACAAGGCAAGTAGCAGAGTTCCAGAGCAGGCATATCTTGGAACTTACACTGAGAAGCACCAACTTGTGACAAGGGCATGTGCAGTGTTAATGAAATATGCACAGAAATTGTGCTAAAAGCATGGACTGTGTCCTATTAATTCTCCCTTTCTCAAGTTTTCTTTCTTCCTCAGCTGAAGACATTAGGCACAGATCCTCGCCAATAGATGCCAAACATCTTCATATATTGTGTGTTAAATATTCCAATAATGTAATTCTGATTAGTTTAAATAAATACTACAGGGGAAAAAAAAATCCACCACGGCATTTCACTAATGGTGTAGATGATAAAAATTTCTCCTGACCATGACACTGTCCCAAATGCTGATGATGGGATTAAAAATAATAGGGATTGATTCCATACATGCACAACAGACAGGGGCATTCACCTACTGGCTAGTTGTAACTTTTTAATATTTATAATTGCACTTATATTTAGTCCCAGGATGTGAACCTTTCAGGCAAGTTCAGCATTTATTGCCCATGCCTAATTGCCCTTGAGAAGGTGTAGCTGAGTCGCCTTTTAGACCCGCAGCAGTCTTTGTGGTGAGGATGAACCCTATTAGGAAGGGAGTTCCAGGATTTTGACCCAGTGACAGTGAAGGAGCAACAATATAGTTCCATGTCAGGATGGTATGTGACATGGAGGGAGCTTGCAGATTGTGGTGTTCCAATGGTCTCCTGCCCTTGTCCTTCTAGGCAGTAGAGATTGTGGGTTTGGAAGGTGCAGTCAAAGCCTAGAAAATTTGCTGCAGTGCATCGTGTAAATGACAAAGCTGTTACTGTGTACCAGTGGTGCAGCAAGTGAATGTTTAAGATGGTCCTTCGGGTGCCAATCAAGCGGGCTGCTTTGTCCTGGGTGGTATTGAGCTTCTTGATTATTGTTGGAGCTGCATTCATGCAGGCAATTGAAGAGTATTCCATTGTTCCTCGTCAATGATCAAAAGACTTTGGGAAGTCAGGAGGTGAACTGCTTGACACAGAATATCGAGCCTCTGACCTACTCTTGGATCCACAGTATTTATTTGGCTCACCCAGTAAAGTTTCTGGTCAACGATGAGCCCCAGAAAGTTTATGATGGGGTGATTCAGCAATAATAATGCTGTTGAATGTGAAGGGAAGATGGTTAGCGTCTCTCTGATTGGAGATGGTCATTGGTTGGCACTTGTGTGTCATGAATGCCACTTGCCACTTAACAGCCTAAGCATGAATGTTGTCTAGGTCTTGCTGCATTTGAACATGGACTGCTTCAATATCTGAGGAGTCATGAATGGTGCCGAACATTGTGCAATCATCAGCGAACATCCCCACTTCTGACCTTATGATGGAAGGAAGGTCATTGATGAAGCAGCTGAAGATGGTTGGGCCTACCTAGGGCACTACCCTGAGAAACTCCTGCAGTGATCTTCTGGGACTGATTTACTTCCAACAATCACAACCATTTCCCTTTGTGCTAGATAAGACTCCAACCAGCAGAGAGTTTCCCCCTGATTCCCATTGACTTCAGCACTGCTAGGGCTCCTTGATGCCACACTCGGTCAAATGCTGCCTTGATGTCAAGGGCAGTCACTCTCACCTCTGGAATTCAGATCCTTTGTTCATGTTTGGACCAAGGTTGCAATGAGGTCAGGAGCCGGGTGCTGCTGGATGAACAAAAATTGAGCATCAGTGAGCAGGTTATTGCTGTACAAGTGCCACTTGACAGGACTCTAGGTGTCACCTTCCATCCTGCTGCTGATGATTGAGAGTATACTGAGGGGCAGTAATAAGCTAGTTTAGACTTGCCCTGTTTTTTTTATATTCATTGATGAATTAATGTTTGTGGAAGTGGTGCCAATCAAGTGGGCTGCTTTGTCCTGGATGGTGTCAAACTTCTTTTGTAAAAAGCAAGAGGGTAGCCAGGGAAAGGGTAGGCCCACTCAGGGACAGAGGTGGGAATCTGTGTGTGGAGCCAGAAGAAATGGGAGAGATACTAAATGAGTACTTTTCATCAGTATTCATCAAAGAGAAGGACTTAGCGGTCGATTTGTCTAGGGAAGAATGTGTAGATAGCCTGGGTCATGTTGAGATCAAAAAAGAGGAAGTGTTAGGCGTCTTGAAGAATATTAAGGTGGATAAGTCCCCAGGGCCAGATGGGATCTACCCGAGTACTAAGGGAGGCAAGGGAGGAGATTGCTGGGGCCTTGACAGAAATCTTTGTATCCTCACTGGCTACGGGTGAGGTTCCAGAGGACTGGAGAATGGCCAGTGTTGTTCCATTGTTTAAGAAGGGTAGCAGGGATAATCCAGGAAATTACAGGCCGGTGAGCCTTACGTCGGTGGTAGGGAAATTATTGGAGAAGATTCTTCATGACAGGATTTACTACCATTTGGAAGCAAATGGGCGTATTAGTGAGAGGCAGCATGGTTTTGTGAAGGGGAGGTCATGTCTCACTAACTTGATCGAGTTTTTCGAGGAAGTGACAATCGACGATGGAAGGGCAGTGGATGTTATCTACATGGATTTCAGTAAAGCCTTTGGCAAGGTCCCTCATGGCAGACTGGTACAGATGGTAAAGTCGCACAGGATCAGAGGTGATCTGGCAAGATGGATACAGAATTGGATTGGTCATAGAAGACAGAGGGTGGCAGTGGAAGGGTGCTTTTCTGAATGGAGAGCTGTGATTAGTGGAGTTCTGCCGGGATCAGTGCTGGGACCTTTGCTGTTTGTAGTATACGTAAATGATTTGGAGGAAAATGTAACTGGGCTAATTAGTAAGTTTGCAGACAACACTAAGGTTGGAGGAGTTGCAGATAGTGAAGAGGATTGTCAAAGGATACAACGGGATATAGATCGGTTGGAGACTTGGGCAGAGAAATGGCAGATGGAGTTTAATCTCGACAAATGCGAGGTAATGCATTTTGGAAGGTCTAATACAGATAGGAATTATACAGTAAATGGCAGAACCCTTAAGTGCATCGACGGGCAGAGGGATCTGGGTGTATAGGTCCACAGGTCACTAAAAGTGGCAACGCAGGTGGATAAGGTAGCCATCGGATGAGTGCAGCTCCCACAACACTCAAGAACAAAGAACAAAGAAAAGTACAGCACAGGAACAGGCTCTTTGGCCCTCCATCACACTCCTGACTTGTGCCTTGTAGGTGGTGGGCAGGCTTTGGGGAGTCAGGAGGTGAGTTACTCGTTGCAAGAAGAGGTGAGGCAAAGCAGCTGAAGGTGGTTGGGCTGAGGACACGACCCTGAGGAACTCCCGCAGTAGTGTCCTGGAGCTGAGATGACTGACCTCTAACAACTACTTCCCCCTGATTCCCATTGATTCCAGTTGTCTAGGGCTCCTTGATGCCACACTCGATCAACTGCGGCCTCGATGTCCAGGGCAGTCATTCTCATCTCACCTCGGGAGCTCAGCTCTTTTGTCCACGTTTGAACCAAGACATGGGACTCCTTTTTTTTGTGTTCAGACATATCAGACAATTTTCCACATTGTCAAGTGGATGCCAGTGTTGTAGCTGTACTGAAACACCTTAGCTAGGTGCGTGGTTAGTTCTGGAGTACAAGTCTTTAGCCCTACAGTCGAAATGTTGCCGGGCTCATAGCCTTTGCCGCTGTGTTAAGGTGTTTTTTGATATCACATGGAGTGAATTAATTTGGCTGAAGACTGACACCTATGACCCTAGGGACCTCAGGGGGAGGCTGAAATGGACCATCCACTCAGCACTTCTGGCTAAAGATGGTTGATATGCTGAGCTCCACCATTATTGCGGATGGGGTGTCAATGGAGCCTTCTCCTCCTATTAATTGATTAATTTTCTATCATCATTAACCACCGGAGGTGGCAGGAGGGCAGAGATTTAATCTGATCAATTGGTTGTGGGGTCACTGCGATCTGTCTTTTACATGCTGTTTCCGTGGTTTAACATATACGTAGTCCTGTGCTTCATTAGGTTGGCAATTCAGTTTTAGGTACTTTTAGTGCTGCTCCTGGCATGCTCTCTTAAACTTCTCATTAAAACAGGATTGGTCCGCTGGCTTGATGATAATGTCAAAGTGAAAGATAAGCTGGGCCATGAGGTTACAGATTGTGCTGCAATAAAATGGTGCTGCTGATGGCCCACAGCACTTCATGGATACCCAGTTTTGAGTTGCTAGATCTGCTCTAAATCTATCCCACATAGCAATGTGGTAGTACTACGCAATGTGATGGAGGGTATTCTCAATGTGAAGGCGGGAACCTCAGCTCCACAAGGATTGTGTGGTGGTCACTCCTACCAATGCTGTCATGGACAGATACATCTGCAACAGGTAAATTGGCGAGGGCAAGGTTGTCATGAAGAGATTAATGTCTATAATGTTATTGGAAATTTTTAAAAAAAATAAAATTTAGTGGTGTCTATGTGTGTGCATGTGTATGTGCCTTAATTGGATTAAAGCCAGTTAGTCTGGGTGCTTTATGTATAGAAAGAAGTAGGTTTGAAATGGTAATTTGATAAACATTGGGAAGTTTAGAAACATAGGCATTAAGGGGGTACATTTGCATTTGTTGAATAAATCATTCAAGACTGTGGGTGAAATCTTGTGCCTAGCTGGGAGATGCCAAGCAATGTGTTTATATTACTAATAAAATTAGTGGGATGAAAATGTTATTGTTCGAAGATGTGATGTCAAAAACCTAGTGATACAAAGGGAAATTTACATTCAAAGGAAAAGCTAGGTTTAAACAGAAAGGAGTTTGTGTGTGTAAGGCAGAGGCATCTAAGATCTAACCAGCCTGCAATTGTGTCTGCAAGAAACCTCATTTTGAATTCATAAGGTCAAATATGCTTTGCCTGGGGTCTTTTAAAATCTATGAGTTTTACTGTTGTCTTAACAGGGGTTGTGACTGAGAGTCAGATTAATTAGGGGTTTTTTTGTAGCTATTATAATAGTAATTTTGTAGACATATGTATGTGCTTACAATTTTTCTTGTATTAATAAATGTTTAATTTAGTTTTATAAGAAACCTCTTGAGACTCGGTGGTTTTATTACTACTGAAATTCAAAGCCTGCATCTCGAAACATACAAATTGCAAAAATAGATTATGACAGTTATTTCAAGTTTCTTTTGGGATTTGAGCAGCTCAGCCTTTACCATTGGCTGTGTCATAATAAAGGCAAGTATGTTTTTCCCTCTTATTGGTTCTCTCACCACCTGCCATGGGCCCAGCCTAGCAGTTATGACCCTTAGGACTTGGCCAGCTCGATCAGTCGTGATGCTACCAAGCCACTTTTAATGATGGATAACGAAGTCTGCAACTCCAAATACATTGTGCCCCTGCTTACCCTCAGTACTTCTTCCAAGTGGTGTTCAACATGGAGGAATATTGATTCATCAGCTGAGGGAAGGCAGTAGGTGGTAATTAGCAGGGGGTTTCTTTGTCCATATTTGACCTGATTCGGTCAAACTTTTTAGGATCTGGAGTCAATGTTGAAGACTCCCAGGGCAATTCCCTCCTGACTGTATGCAACTGTGCTGATCTCATCAGTCTTTCTTACTGATGGGATGGGAAATACCCTGGACTATTGATTTGAGGATGCTATACAGAGAGGCCTGCCAGAAGTGCAAAGGTATAAGTGTCAGGTGAGGATATAATGAGGCTTCACTGATTTCTCCTGTGGCTAAGTAATGTGCCCAGAGGCAATTTCTACAATCAGCCAAGCATAGCTGGGATTACAGAACTGCACACCTAGCAAGAATTTAAAATATTTGGAGGAAGGTGAGGAATTTGATGGGAAAATATTAGGGAGAAAAATAAAACACAGTCAATAAACAGCAGCTTCCAGATGCTAATGAGAAGGGCTTTGTGTGCACATGCATATAACAATTTATCCTGAATAGTGTGCAGCCAGCAGTATAACTCATATCTGCCAGACCCATGCCTCTTCAAACCAGTATTTATTGTAAACTGACATCTAAATAACCAACACATGGTAAACTGTATTTTAGTTTAATTAGTTAGTAATAATTTCTACAGTGATGACCAATTACAGCATTCCCTCTGGCTATCTCTTATTGCGTGCAATTCTGGTCACCACACTACCATTGCGTGCAATTCTGGTCGCCACATTACCAGAAGGATATGGAGGTGTTGGAGAGGGTGCAGAGGAGGTTTACCAGGATGCTGCCTGGTCTGGAGGTTATTAATTGTGAGGAGAGGTTGGAGAAACTCAGATTGTTCTCACTAGAGCGATGGAGATTGAGGGGCGACTTGATAGAAGTTTACAAAATTATGAGTGGCATGGACAGAGTAGATAGTCAGAAGGTTTTTCCCAGGGTGGAAGAGTCAATTACTAGGGGACATAGATTTAAGGTGAGAGGAGAAAACTATAAAGGTGATGTGCGGGGCAAGTTTTTTACGCAGAGGGTAGTGAATGTCTGGAATTCGCTGCCAGAGGAGGTGGTGGAAGCAGGTATGATAGTAGTGTTTAAGAGGCAGCTTGACAGATACGTGAATAGGATGGGAATAGAGGGATACGGACCCCGGAAGTGCAAAATGTTTTATTGACGGGCAATATGATTGGCGCAGGCTTAGAGGGCCGAAGGGCCTGTTCCTGTGGTGTACTTTTCTTTGTTCTTTGTTCTTATCACTATGGAGATTGTGCACAGCCAGAAAATCAACTGACATGTGAATCATATGAATCACACTGCGCCTCTGTCATCAATTCAATTTTTCTTTTAAAGTATGTCTATGTTGTCATTTTATTAGCACCAAAAACATAAAGAGGATTTTCAAAGATTAGCCAGTGTTATTCTGTCTTTATGTTTTATTTATGTTGTGATTCACTCATATTTAGAGTGTAATTAAAACATTTGAATGATGCTACGTTTTGATGGAACGTACAGCATTTTAAATTCAGATCAAGTCAGCCATGGCTCAATTGGTAGTGCTCCTGCCTTTGAGTTCGAAGGTTGAGCACAAAATTTAGGCCAACATTCCACTCAGGGAGCGCTGCGCTGTTGGAGGTGTCATTTTTCAGATGAATGTGTTCAATTAAAGCCCCATAAAAGATATAAAAGATCCCATGGCACTACTTTGAAGAAGAGCCAGAGGAGTCTTTTCTGGTGTCCTGACCAAAATTTAGCCTTCAGCCAACATCACTAAAAACAGATTATCTGGTCAATATCACATTGCTATAAGAAAAATACTGTAGATGCTGGAAATCTGAAATAAAAACAAAAAGCACTGAAAAGTTCAGCAGGTCTGGCAGCATTGGTGGAGAGAGAAACAGTTAACATTTGGAGTCGGAATGTTTGGAAAGAAGAGTCATATTTAACTCGGAACATTCACTCTGTTTCTCCCTCCACAGATGCTGCCACACCTGCTGAGTTCTTCCAGCACCACTTTGTTTTTATTTAATATCAGTTTGCTGTTTGTGGGAACTTGCTGTGTACAATTTGGTTGCTGCATTTCCTACATTACAAAGGTGACGACACTTCAAAAGCATTTGGTTTGCTGCAAAGAATACTGGGAGGTCTGGAGGTTATGAAAGGCACAATATAAATGCAGTTTCTTTCTTTAAGCCTTTTAAAAGAAAACTGTTGGTTAACAGTGAACAATGTCAGATAAGAGTGCCAGATGCAGTCCCAGCAGTGAACATTGCTCCCAGTGGTGCTGCTGGTTATAGAGACCTGCCAACCATTTGATTGGCCAACAATTCGGAGGCGGTGGAGGCAAAATGCCCAGCTCAAGCCAGTTAACGGCCAGACAGCAATTGAATGGCTGTAGGGCAAGCTGGCCCCCCAGGGTAAAATCCAGCTCAATGTTTCAGGTAATGATCTTTCACCTGAACCGAAAAAAATTAGAGATGTAACAGATTTCAAGTAAGCACAAAGACAGGAAAAGGAGGAGAGAACTAAAGAGAAAGTTTATGACAGATCATAACCTCTGCCTTTCTTTTGGAGGCAGCTGTTGGTGATGATTTTACTTTTACCTATCATGAAGGTGTGCTTTATGCCAATTGATGGTTTTTAATCCATCAGCTAGAAACCTAATATAAATTTTTAAAAACAGACTTTTTAAAAACACAGAAACTAAAGTGATTTGAACTCACAGCCAAAGATGGCTAATCTCAATTTGCATTACTATATGTTCCACATTCTAATTCAATGGAATTGGGTCAGTCTGTCTGCAAAACCATCAATAAAAATGACTTCGGTGGAATGTGAAGGACTCACATCTCCTGTCTCATTGACAAGGCATCTATGGCAATCCTGAGGTATTCAACTCTTGGAGACAGGCCATTAAGACTAATCACTTGGACATGAAGCCTTGGCTAAATTAGCTTTCAGACAATAGCTAATCAAGACACCTTTGGAATACATGAAAAATGCCTTTTTTAAATTCCCCTTACAGTGGAGAAGGAAGATCACATGACAAGCCAGCCCTTTGTATGTTTTGAACACAAGTTTTCTCAGCAGGACTGAGGAGAGGCAGCACCTAAGTGGGATCCCTCTTGCCTTCCTTTTGTCTTCAAGCCATGTGTTAAGCTTCAACCCCTGTTTGCTGGCTGCGATCATTCAGGAATATCCTGCTGCATTCAGCACTACTGTCTCCTGAAGAATAAGCAACTCAGTCATCTACATCCTTAAACTGGAAGAATTGAGACCATCAATTCAGCCTGAAGCCAGCCGAGTCGCCAAACTACAGACTGTGTGCTCTATTTTGGCCAACCTATCCTTCCCCACTTTATAATCTGTAACTGTGTGTAAGTGAGTTTAGGGTGTGTGTGTCTGTGCAAAAGTCAGTGCGTATTTTATTATTACACTTAGATCGGTTTAAGTATAATAAAGCCTTCCTTTGTTAAACTCAAGAAAACCTGCCCTATTGGTTCTATTATGTTCACAGCGCATAAACAGTTAAAGTACTCACTGAGTTGGTAAGTATATCCTTTTCAAACAAAAAAACCAGTTATGGTCAAACAAGAAGATCGCAAAGAGGGAAGACATTCAATCCCTCATCACCTGGCCATGACATACCATTTACACCTCCTCTAGACATGTTGCTTATTTCTTTACCAGTCTCATAACCTATTCTTTTACCTTGTACCATCACCCCATTTATCATTTAATTGCTCCTGTCCTCCATCCTATCACAGATTTTCCCTTTTTAGATGAAGGGTCATCGACCTGAAAACTCTCTCTCCACAGATGCTGCCTGACATGCTGGGTATCTCCAACATTTTCTTCCTTTATTTCCAATTTCTAGCATTTGAAGCATTTTGCTTTTGCATTGGTCTGTTTAATCTCCCGCTGTGACAAAGCAGTCAGATGAAAACTATATATCCCTAAAGTTAATTTAAGGTCATTGGTTGCAACTCATAAAATTTCACAACTCCCCATCTTGGCATTACTAAATACCGACATCATGAGTGATTTTGAGCTGTACTTCTTCTCTGATCAGAACCTCATAGGTTGCATTCGGCTGATGTCATGGTCATCCACTGCAAGTAATAGCACCAGCTTTGCTAGTGAAAGTACTTCCTTTATTTCTATTAATAATTGCACATTAAATTAGTAAGCAAGATGTTTATAGAAATATAGGCTACAGGAACAGGGAAAAAACTGAAGTTTATCTGTCTGATCCCAAAACTAATGTTCCTCAAATACCTTCCCCTTTAAATATTTATCCAATTCTCAAAATTTTTGTACACTGGAGATGTCCACTACAGGAATGAGCACTTGGCTAAGAAACATAGAAACTAGGAGCAGGAGTAGGCCATTTGGCCCTTCGAGCCTGCTCATGCATTCAATATGATCATAGCTGATCCTCTTTCTCAACGCCATATTCCCACTTTCTCTCCATACCTCTTGATGCCCCTAATATCCAAAAATTTATCAATTTCTTTTTTGAATATACTCAGAGACCCGGCCTCCACAACCTTCTGTGGTAGAGAATTCCACAGGTTGACCATCCTCTGAGTAAAGAAAGTTTTCCTCATCTCAGTCCTAAATGGCCTGCCCTGTATCCTGAGGCTGTGGCCCCTGGTTCTAGACTCCCCAACCAGGGGAAACATCTTCCCTGCATCCAGTCTGTCTAGCCCTGTTAGAATTTTATATGTTTCAATCAGATTCCCTCTCATTTTCCTAAACTCTAGTGAATACAGGCCCAGTCAAACCAATCTCTCCTCATATGACAGTCCTGTCATCCCGGTAGCAGCCTAGTGAACCTTCACTGCACTCCCTCTACGGCAAGTATATCCTTTCGTAGGTAGGGAGACCAAAACTGCATGCAATACACCAGGTGTGGTCTCGCCAAGGCCCTGTTTAACTGCAGTAAAACATCCCTACTTCTGAACTCAAATCCTCTTGCAATGAAGGCTAGTAGACCATTTGCCTTCCTAATTGCTTGCTGCACCTGCCTTTTTACTTTCATTGAGTGGTGTATAAGGACACCTAGATCCCTTTATACATCCACATTTCCCAATATATCACCATTTAAATAATACTCTGCCTTTCTGTTTTTCACACCGAAGCATATAACTTCACATTTATTCACATTTTACTGCATCTGCCATGTGTTTGCCCACACACACAACTTGTCTAAATCGCCCTGAAGCCTCCTTACATCCTCCTCACAACCCTGCCCAGTTTTGTGTTGTCAGCAAACTTGGAAATATAGAGGTAATATTCTAATTCTGAGTGAAAGATAACAGCAACAACAACAACCCTTGTTTATATAGTGCCTTTAATGCACTGAAACATTCCAAGGCACTTAATTCACTGGAGCATTACAAAATAAAGCATGGCACCAAACCACATAAGGAGATATTAGATCAGATGACCAAACATTTGGTCAAAGAGATATGTTTTAAGAGGTGTCTTAAAAGAATAAAATGAGGTAGAAAGGCAGGGAAGTGTAGGAAGGGCAATCCAGAGCTTGGGGCCAAGTAAAGACACAGCTACCAATGGCGGTGCATTTAAAATGGGGGATAAAGTAAATCCCCTTTATAGGTTGCCACATTCAGCCTTGCTCTAGTTTAACATTGCGGATATAATGAGGCCAGTATGCACACGTAGGGCAGAATTTTCTGGCTGGCGGGGGGCACAGAGCAGAAGTGGGCATGGGCGGGCACAGCTCCGATCGCCACTCATGATCAGGTCCGTGCTGCCATTTTACGCGGGTGGGCCAATTAAGGCCTGCCCAGCGTATTTCACGACTCCCGTGCATAGCGGGAGTGGCCGGGCGGCGGTGGGCGCGCTCAGCCCTCCAGGTCCAATGGCAACCCGACGGCCTGTATAAAGGAAGGCCTGGCAGCCTTGGAAAGGTTGCTCACAATGGCTGGGCGAAGGGCTCTGCAGAGGGGCAATGGAGGTTATGCAAGTACAGAGGGTAGGCCATCGGGGCAGGCCAGGCTGGAGGGTAGACCGTCGGTGCAGGCCAGGCCAGACTCATCGTTTTTCCGATGACTGCCTTGCTGCCCTCCTCAAGGAGATGGCTGCACAGCGGGAGGTGTTGGTTCCCCAGGACGGGAGGAGGAGGCCCCCCCACATAATGAAACATGCCTGGGAGGAGGTGGCGGAGGTGGTGAGCTCCCGCGACGTGGTGCAGTGCACCTGGATCCAGTGTCGCAAGCGCTTCAATGACTTGTTGCGCTCGGGAAGGGTGAGGACAATGTTGGCATTGGTCACTTAACCCAGCAGGTCGGCTTACCCCACTGCTGCCCCCCACCCTCCCTCAAGTCTGAGTGTAGTGACTGCATTGAATCATTGACGGCATGTGTCCTTCGCTGGGTGGGCCAGCAGATATTGCCCATGCCGAGGTCAGCCTGAGAGGATAGTGAAGAGATGGGTTCTGCGTCCGCAGCATGTGGTACACTGAGACCCACATGACTATTTTGGGGGCAACCTGGAGGAGCTGCACCTAGGCACAGTGCTGGAACTCCAGGACATGTCCAAGTCAGGGTGATGCCATGCTAGGAGGGGAGCTTCAATGGGGCGTGGCAACGAACCATCTGCTGCCCTGTGCACTCCATGTGCTTGCGCCTCCTTGCTATGGAAGGATATACCGTGTGGTGCCTAATGTGATGTAGGCAGCATGTGGCCAGGGATGGGGTGGGAGCATTGGGAACAGGCCTAGCACCTTTGTGTGAGTGTTCAGCAGCAGTGGGGGAAGGAGGCACTGGAGCCCTGATATGTCCCACTCTGGTTGGTGTGGGTCATGCACGAAGAGAGACCATGTACAATTTGCACAAATCAATGCTCTTCTCTCAGGAGAATACGTTTCAGGTGAAGAATGCTCATAATGCAGCAGAGTGTGCAAGGACTGGCAGCAGCCAGGCATAGATCACCATTCTCAGCCGGTTTGAGCAGGAGGCCCTGGATCTGGAGAGGCACCATGCAGCCAGGTGCACCGGTGTCGGTGAGGCTGGGGTGCCAAGGCCAGGTATGTTTGCCCAGCAGTGAGGTCAGAATTGTTCTCCCAACAGCTATAGCACTGCTGAATGTTAAATGATTTAATTTTGCAACACAGCTTGACCATTGCTTATGGAAGGATGAACGCATAATGATCCAGGGGACATGGATGCACTTTGGCATTGTCTCCACATTAACTGATCTAATGTCCTTGTTCTTCCTTTCAGCATCAGCGGAGCCGGGCCGGGAGGAGGAGCACGTGAGGGCCCTGAAGTCTCACCAGAATCACACCATCTCTGCCAGGCAGGCACCAACGCAAATACTAGCACCTCGGTGGGAATTAGAACAACGGCTAGTGTCCCAGGGCACAGCAGTGAGGGAAGTTCACAGTCGCTGGAGGAGCTGGCAGAGACAGAGAGTGCCCATGACACCAGCAGTCGGAGGAATGCAGAGGACCAGGCACATGCTCAGTCGGTGCCAGATAATGTGCCTCTGGAGTCGTCCGCGACACAGCAGGGGAAGGAAATGTGCCAAGTGTGCGGGAGCATCTGGGGGAGTTACATGAGGCAATGCTTGGCCTGGTCTCTGTGGTGGAGGAGTCTACGCGGGCGATCGCCGAAGCAATGAGCCACATGTCCGAGCGCCATGCGTCCTCCATGGAGAGAGTGGCGACTCTCGTGGAGAGGGTCCTCCAGGACACCCATCAGGGATCAGGGCATCCTGGGGATGCGCTCTGACTAGCAAGCCCTCACATCAGCATTGGCCTCAGTTGGTCAATGCTATTGTCGGAGAAAGTATGGGCACGAAGTTTCCCAGCTCGGTGCCCATCCACCCATGGTCAGCATGGAGGTCCGAAGCGACCTCACGTTGGCACAGCAGCTGCCTGTCGTCTCTGCGGGCACCTCTCAGGGCGCTCCGGATGAGGGCGGAAGCCCCTCCTCCCGTCTCCCAGTGACCATAGCATCCGGTGAGGCTGCGACGACTGGGGAGATGCCAGCTGTGGAACTGGCAGATCCCTCCCAGGCGGGGCCAGCACAGGCTCCACGGGCCAGGGGACTTCCGCCAATATCATAGAGGCCAATAGGACAGCAGAGTCAGCAGGCTGTCTCAGATGCCACTCTGAGCAATAGGGCAGCACCAAGACGTAGCACCCAGAAACAAAAGCATAAAGCACCTTAGGCACACCACGGGTTTATCACTGGTGCTTTTATGTTGGCCCGAGATGAGGTCTTCATGATTTGCTTTGAATTGGAACGCCCTTGCCATTTTGTTTCATTAAGTTTCTTTGCCTATGATATTAAATTCAGACATGTGACCATGGCTGAGGATGCATCTTTTCTTCTGCATGTGTATAGTTTCCAAAAATGTTATGAGTGCTTTGTGGGACATTCAGCTTTATTATTAACAAGGCTCTTAGTTACTGTTCCTAACCTGGAAGATTTGGCACTTAGGTATCGAGTATGGAGCCTACAGCCCAGGCTTGTCCTGGAGGTCCATCAGTGGTGTGCTAGCTGAAGGTTCATTGGATTAAAGTCTCCCAGGTGTCCCTGCCTCCCTGGAGCATGCCCGGGTCAACGTCTACTGCCCCAGCATTTCCCTGTGCGTGCTCATCCTCGGACTCACTGCTGGACTCATCGTGTGCAGCCGCAGCCACTCTGTCAACGTCTTCATCGTTCACTGAGTCCCCCCTTTCCAGCGCAAGATTGTGGAGAACGCAGCATGCAACCACTATGAGCAACACACGATCTGGGGGGTACTGGAGTGCGCCCCCTGAGCAGTCCAGGCATCGGAAACATATCTTGAGAAGACCGATGGCTCTCTCCACCACAGCACTTGTGGAGGCGTGGCTCTTATTGTACCGCTGCTCAGCTTCTGTTCTTGGATGGTGGAGAGGGGTCATGAGCCACCTTTTGAGCGGATAGCCCATGTCACCCAGCAGCCATCCATCCAGCCGGGCTGGAGCACTGAAGAGCCCCGGCACCTGGGAGTGTCTGAGGATGTAGGCGTCGTGGGAGCTGCCTGGGTACCTTGCACAGACTTGTAAAATCAGCATCCTGTGATCACACACTGTCTGCACGTTCATGGAGTGGAAGCCCTTCCTGTTGACGAAGGCACCGGGCTCATCTGCTGGTGCCTTGATGGCCACATGTGTACAGTCTATTGCACCCTGGACGCGGGGGAAGCCAGCAATGGCCACGAAGCCTCTGGCTCGCTGTGTTTGGCTTGCCTGGTCCCAAAGGTAGTGGATGAAGGTCAATGCACGGCGAAACAGAGCTCCTGTAACCTGGCTTGGCACAAGTGTGGACAGCTGATTGGGAGACACCGCAAAGATCACCCACCAACCCCTGGAAGGAGCCAGAGGCATAAAAGTTGAGGGCAGCTGTGATCTTCAGAGCCACTGGCATGGGGTGTCCACCCACACAGTTAGCGGAGGTCTCAGGCCCAATCATCTGACAGATATAGTTGACTGTCTACCTTGAGAGACAGAGCCTCCTTCGGCATTGCACCTCAGACATATTGAGGTAGCTGCTTCACCGCCTGTATACCCTAGCAGCAGGATGGTGGTGTCTTCTGCGGCCCCTTCCACCTTGGTCTACCTCTTGGCCCTGCGCCGCTTGTGCCTGCGCAAAGGTGGCTCTGGAGGCTGAATGTGTACTCTTGGCTTCCTCCCTCTTCTAGCCCCCACTTCCTCCTCAGAGGAGATGCCTCCAGTGGACAGTTAAGCTACCATTCCCAGACTAAGGGAAGGCTTCCTGAAACCTGCAGGCCCAAAAAAGATTCCTCACCGCAGAGTGCTGACCTGAAGGTTAAGAGTCCAGACAAAGCAGCTGGAATGCATTTTGAAGTGTTGCAGATCACACAGGCAAGTTTCAATAACTTTGAAAAAGCAAAACTTGAGAGAGCACTCTCCCGACCCCACTGAGTATCCTGTCCGTGGATGAGGTTTATACAAATGTGTCCTACCCGCCTGCCCGTTGCGCCCGTGCGCCGACCTGAAGATTGCAAGGGCGCCGACAAATCGGTGTCGATTGGCGAGTCAAGGACTTTAAGTGGCCCGTTAATTAATGGCTGGTGCACATTGGATATCGTTGCGCGCCCGCCCAATGAAATATCGTGATGGCGAGCGGTGACGTTGGGATGCTTGCCTGACATCACTGCGCGTCATTTTACACATGGACATGCGGGGCACCCCCGCACACCAACAGGAAAATTATGCCCTTAGAATCAGAACATCCACTATAGCATTGTTTCATGCAGGGGCCTACGTCGTGTTGTGTGATCTGATAGGTGCCATTTTGGAGTGAGTGCAAGGAGAGTAGAGTGCTGCTTTGGATGCATTAGAGTACTTAAGTTGGAGCTTGGTGAGTGGGGGAGTTTTGAGGGTTAATTTTCAGGGTTAATTTAATTTACAGGTTAATTTCTACTTGAAGTCTAGTCTTTTCTTTAATTTAGCAATTACTAAAAGTTGCTCTTTGGGTTGGGAGCAGTTGAGTTTTACTCCAGCTCATAAACAACAGTATACAAGCTTTCCTTGGAACTACAGCTAGTTAATTAGATAACTGGCTTATACTGGTTTTCAGAAGCGTGAACCTGGGAGAACAGAAAAAACAGGCTGCTTGTCTGCACTGGAGTGCCACTTTGGGTGCATTAGAGTGCTTAATTTGGAGTTTGGTGAGTGGGGGAGTTTGGGAAAGAGGAGTAGGTGGTGCTCCTTTCTTTTTCTGCCTTTCCTCAGCTTCCAGGAGCTAACTCTTACATTGCTACAGGGGCAGAAGCTGATTGCTGAGTGACTGGTAAGTTATTCTACTTTTATAATTATAATAATAGCTTTTAAAGTTATGGTATGGTAGGTCAGTTCAGCCGAATAGCATGTACATGCCACAGTGAGTGAGAAGTCATGGACGCATCATGTGTCCTAGACAAACATATCTTCAGGAAGTGTCACTGGCTGCAGAAGCTTGAGCTGCAGGCTTTGGAACTTGAGCGGTGGCTGGAGCCACTGTTGTGCATCTGCGAGGCAGAAATCTACCTAGATAGCACGTTTAGAGAGGCGGTCACATTGCAGGTTGAGAACATGCATTTAGAGAGGAAATGGGTGACCGCCAGGCAGTCTAAGAGAACCAGGCAGGTTGTGCAGGAGTCCCCTGATTCTATCTTGCTTGCTAATCAGTTTTTCATCTGGGATACTGATGTGGGCGATGGTTCCTCAGCGCAGGGCAGACAGAGCCAAGCCCGTGGAACCACATGTGGCTCAGCTGCACAGGAGGGGAGGAAAAAGAGTGGGAGAATAATAGTAATAGGGGATTCCATAGTCAGGGGATCAGACAGGCATTTCTGCAGAAATAAACGTGACTCCAGGATGGTGTGTTGCCTCCCTGGTGCCAGGGTCAAGGATGTTACAGAGCAGCTACAGGATATCCTTCCAGGGGAGGGTGAACAGCCACAGGTTGTGGTCTACATTGGGACCAATGACATAGGTAGGAAGAGGGATGAGGTCCTGAAAGCAGGTTTGAGGGAGTTAGGAAGGATATTAAAAAACAGGACCTCAAGAGCAGTAACCTCAGGATTGCTCCCACTGCCATGTGCTACTGAGCATAGGAATAAGAGGATTGAACAATTGAACATGTGCTTGGAGAATTGATGTTGATGGGAGTGCATCAGATTTCTGAGGTATTGGAACCGGTTCTGGGGCAGGTGGGACCTGTACAAGCTGGACGAGTCACACCTTAACAGGGCCGGGACTGATACCCTCTCAGGAGGATTTGCTAGAGCTGTTGGGTGGGGGTTTAAAACAGCTTGTCAGGGGGCTGGGAACCTGAGGACTGGCTCAAATTGGCAGAAAATAAAGCTGGAAACAGGAAGTAAAAAGTGACAAGTGTAATTAGAAGGTAGGTGAAATTAAGGCGAGCATCACTAAACCTAGAATGCGGAATAATATCAAAAAGACAAAGTTAAGGGCACTCTACCTGAATGCACGCAATGAGGTAGATGATTTAAAGGCACAATGAGAGGTAAATGGGTATGATCTAATTGCCATGACGGAGACATGGCTGCAGGGCGACCAAGACTGGGAACCAAATATTCAAGGATATTCCACATTCAGGGAGGACAGAACAAAAAAGAAAAGGAGGTGGTGTTGCGCTGATAAAAAGGGATGGGATCAGTACATTAGTAAGGGAGGATCTCAGATTGGAAGAACAAAATGCGGAATTTATTTGGGTAGAGCTAAGAAACTGCAAGGGGCAGCAAACATTGATAAGAGTTGTTTATAGGTCACCAAACAACAGTGGTAGTGTGGGGCATGGTATTAATCAGGAGACTAGAGAAGTATGTAGCATGGATAACACAATAATCATGGGTGACTTCAATCCACATATAGACTGGGGTAAACCTAATGAGCACTAATGCTGTGGAAGATGAGTTTCTGCAGTGTGTTAGGGATAGTTTTCTAGAGAAGTATGTTGAGGAACTAACAAGAGGACAGGCTATTTTAGATCTAGTATGATGTAACGAAAAAGGGCTAATTAATTATCTTGTAAAAGAACCTTTAGGGGGTGAATGGCCATAAAATGATTTAAGACAGAAATGAGGGGGAATTTCTTCTCTCAAAGGTTTGTTAATCTGTGGAATTCTTTATTGCAGAGGGCTGTAGAAGTTGGATCGTTAAGTATATTCAAGGCTGAGATATATAGATTTTTAATCAGTAAGGGAATCAAGGGTTATGGGGAAAAGGCAGGAAAGTGGAGTTGAGGACTATCAGATCAGCCATAATCTCATTGAATGGCAGAGCAGACTCGATGGTCTGAATGGACTACTTCTGCTCCTACATCTTATGGTCTTATGGTCTAAGCTCAGCCTGTATTCTCTAGAATTTCGAAGAATGAGAGGTGGCGTTATTGAAATTTGCAACATACTTAAAGGAGTAGACAGGGTAGATGCAGGTAAGATGTTTCCCCTGGTTGGGGAGTCTAAAACCAGGGGACACAGTTTCAAAATAAGGGGGAAGCCATTTAGGACCAAGATGAGGAGAATATTTTTGGTCAGAGGGTTGTGAACCTTTGGAATTCTCTACCCCAGGGGGCCGTGGAAGCTCAGTCATTGAGTATGTTTAAAGTGGAGATTAGCAGATTTCTAAATGCCAATGATGTAAAGGGACATGGGAATAATGTGGGAAAAAGGCATTGAAGCGGATGATCAGCCATGATCATATTGAATGGTGGAGCAGGCTTGATGGGCTGAATGGCCTGCTCCCGCTCCTATGTCCCTGCGTTCCTATGAGAGCCATTTGATAGCATTCATAGCAACATCGACCTTTTCTTAAAACTCAGCAGTATAGGGCAGAATGGTCCCAGATTTTCACTAAGTGCAGTAACGGGTGGGAAAAAGGATGTTTAACTCACCGGCTACAATAGCAGCTTTTCATGCTGTATCACCTGCTTCCCACCTCATTAATTATGTAGCCACAGGAAACACGCCATCACGCTGGTGGGCGACCTCTGAATCACCCGCCACACCGTTACCTCACTGTTCCCTCACTCCGAGTGCCATATCTAAACTGCAGCCGCGCACACAGTTCTCAATGCTTGCCGCCCAGGGCTGTTCCAGAGAAGACATGGCCCTGAAAGTCAGGAAGGTTTCAGTGACCCATCACTGGAATGCCTTTTGGAGGCCCATCGTGATATCCTCTATCCTCGCTCTTGCCGCAGGAAGTCCAACAATCTCATCACTCCGGCTTGGGAGGCGGTAGCAGTGGTGGTCAGTGCCAACGCTGCACAGAAAAGCTTGGCCATCCAGTGCAGAAAGAGGATGAATGATCTCATCCGTGCCGCCAGAGTAAGGATGTTATTGCCACAAAGGGAGCACAAGGAAGGCTCACCAGACTTGTTCCCGGGATGGCAGGACTGTCCTATGAAGGGAGATTAGTGAAGCTCGGCCATATTCTCTAGAATCATCTCATCACTCTAAACTCACGCACTCACAAGGCCATCGCATATTCACTGGCATCTCACTCACTGCCAGCTCAAGGGACATCACCACCCATTCTCACACACACATATCCTCACACCTCCATCTGGCCTCTGGAGACTACCTCTTCAACCCTCACCATCTTGAGGCCACTTGCACAGATCAACATGTGCCCCCCACACACACCCTCGGATATCCCCTTCCCTAGTACAGCCCTCACCCTGCAGCCTCTTCCCTGTCTGGGGCCACTTCTCCCCCTTCTCCAAAACAAGGTAGGTAAACAAACCTCGAAGACCCGAGCTAAATGCATCTCACCAGGTGCACGCCACTTATATACAGTTATGAAACATATTGGCGGCAATCACAATGTTGGATCTTGTGGACCCTTGTCACACACTTGTTGTAAGTGGTGGCCGAGTTGGTACTATAGATAGAATTGATCAGCTGGCACTGCTTAGGAGGAAAACATTTTGTTTATTTACAAAGGTGCCAAACAGCAACTCATATGTGCTTTCACTTCAAACCCTATCTCTACACTACTGACTAAGTAACTACAGGGGTAGCACGCGCTGCTCTTCTATTGGTTACTCAGATCATGTGATCTTCCTTAACAGCATTATTCTTAAAGGTATATTACACATTAGGTAAAATCATAATTACCACATACACCGACATGCCCGGATGATCCAACGTTGGGGGATTATTCCAGTGGGCAAGGATTATCATTATATGCAAATGTATTAAAATGACATTCCCGACGCTCGACCACAGGAAACACAGCCTGCCATTGACAGGTGGAGAGGATGATCACAAACTAGCTTCACGACGTGAAACAGATTTTTGGCCTTCCCACCATATCATCCGCTCACACTCGCCATAACACCCAGTGCCAACGGTGACGGAAAATTCCGGCCATAGTTTTTTGTGAAGAATATCTATGCCCACCCTAATTTTTTTCAAGGGTGAAGTTGAAGCACGGACTGCTCACTTTTGTGAAGCACAGATGCAGTTCCTGACTCTGCAGTCCAATTTTAGAGCCCCTGAGGGTGCCTGCTGTGGAAATTTACACGGGGTGAGACAGAGAGGCTAAAGTTGGTAAGAGAGGCAATTACTGGAGGTAAAATTCCTTTCTTTGGCTCAGCGGCTTGTTTGAGTGAAAAATACAGGATGCAGCACTTACTCTTCAGGAGCCTAACTCTTAACTCCTCTGATTAATTTTGGAGCCCTGAGTGTTGCCCTTGTTCAATTTTGCAACAGGCGAAGCAGAGAGGCCAAGTTGGTGAGAGAGGCACTTGCTGCAGGTTACAGTGCTGTCCTTGGCTCAGGGCCTTCTTTTGGCAAAAATTACAAGGCCATTCATGAGGAAAGAGACAACAGGTCCTGATTCCGCAATCTTCTGGTTAATTTTGTAGCAGCGAGTGTGACCCTTTCTTGGCTTTGCATTGGGTGGAGGCAGACAGGCCATATTAAAGTCATTTGAGCTTGTTTTAGGCTTGTGATTTAGCGCTTCAATCCTTTGGAATCACTCTTAAATGTGAGTCAAAAAGGCCCAGCAAGTGATGGTTGTGAGCCTGACACTGATGAATTCCCTGCCTATTTGAAGAGAACCATTGAAGAAGTGGAGACTTGTTTAAGTGAGTAGCCACCTTCTTCAATGGTTCTCCTCAAACAGGCAGAGAATTCATCAGTGTCAGCATTCCAGTGTCGGCACAAGCTGCTATGCTGGTCACTGTAATGCTATGGAGATAGGAATGTTTCTTGAAACACTCGAACCATGCACGACTAGCACACTGAAATTTTCCAACTATGAATTCGCACCCTGCTCATTCTGTAAGTCATCATACAGGCTTGGGATTGACATCATATTGAGGTTATTGAAAAAAGAGTAGTAAATCCATGCAGAATAGCTGTAGTAGGCCATTTTCTCAGAACAGGTGCAGTATCTGGTGAGATAACTTTGCTGCTGAGCAAATAATGAAATTGTATATGAAACATGATAAAGCAATTGTCTTCAGAAAGTCAGTAGTTTTGCAATTTACCCAATCAGGACATTGTTGCATCCTTTTAACAAAACCTAACATCTCTAAACAGAATGTTAAAGAAGTATTAATGATGTCAGGAGATAGGAGTTTGAAAGAAAATAGCAAATTTTCTTAAAGTTACATCGACAATTTGCTTTTCTCTGTTGTCCCAGATTAAAAATCCTACTAAATGATACACGGGTGGGTGATGATGAGTACACAAAGCTTATTGAAGAGATTGGTGAAAAACGTGATATATGCAAACAGTATCGGAGGACACTGTCACAGCCTATTGTAAGTCTCCCATTAGCATGAGACTTCAATGATGAAGTAGTAGCTGTGGATTTAAAGGTGTGGGGCTAGAATAGAAATATTTTCATCTTCCATTTGATAGACATGGCAACAAGATTCAGTCTCTCTAGAGGAAAACAAAAGAGTGATTATAAATAAAATCATGGAAAAATGGATAGGGACCAGACTGGGAGCACTGACTAAATTCCTGGCTGACAATGCAGATGGGCCCTCACCATCATAAATGTAGGTGGGACTACCATCTGTGTAGAAATGCTGCTGCCCCTTGCCAAGGCTCCTTTGACAGCACCTTCTAAACCAGTGACTTCTACCAGTTGGAATGACAAAAGCAACCTACAAGCTCCCCTCTAAGCCACACTCCAGCCTGGATTGGAACCATATCTCAGTTCCTTCACTGTCGCTGGGTCCAAACCCTGGAACTCCCTTCCTAACAGCGTTGTGAGTGTACCTACAGTGAGTCGATTAGGATTATATTCGCTGGAGTTCAGAAGAATGAGGGGGGATCACACAGAAACCTATAAAATTCTAACAGGACTAGACAGGGTAGATGCAGGAAGGATGTTCCCAATGGCGCGGGAGTCCAGAACCAGGGGTCACGGTCTGGGGATACGGGATAGACCATTTAGGACTGAGATGAGGAGAAATTTCTTCACCCAGAGAGTGGTGAGCCTGTGGAATTCGCTACCACAGATAGTAGTTGAGACCAAAACATTTTATGTTTTCAAGAAGGAGTTAGATATAGCTCTTGGGATGAAAGGGATCAAAGGGTATGGGGAGAAAGCGGGAGCAGGCTATTGAGTTGTATGATCAGCAATGATCATAATGAATGGCAGAGCAGGCTCGAAGGGCCGAATGGCCTACTCCTGCTCCTAGTTTCTATGTTTCTACGCCACATAGACTGCAGCAGTTCAAGAAGGCAGCTCACCACCACCTTCTCAAGGGCAACTAGGGATTGGTAACAAATGCTGGCCTAGCTAGTGATGCCCATATCCCATGAAAGAATAAAACAGAAAAGCAAAATACTGTAAATACTCAATGTTGTGTTATTATAATGATGTAATACCTTGGGCTTACCAGATAATTCAAATCTTGGCAAACAATTCAAATGAGGTGATGGCATCTATGTTTTTCAAGAGACTAAAAGTGTGAAACATGTGTTTACCACTCTTCATCTTGTCGTGCACATCATCATCATTTTCTGGTTTGTCAGTCGCGTTCTGCTCTTCATGCAATTAAGTAATGTGGTATATGAATATCAGTGCCGGTGTGATGCCAGGTATGTCGGCCGTACATCCCAGTAGCTGGTGGATCGAATCAAAAAGCATGTCCCTTCTGCTCTTCACAACAGGCAAAGTATTGACCATACCCAACCAGCCTGGTGTTGCTAAATTCAAAAACATATGGCAAAATCATCCCAGATTTGCACTTAGTGCAGTAGCAGGTGGGAAAAAGGACACTTTACCCACTGGCCACAATGGTGGGTTTTTGTGCTGCATCATCCCATTAATTACACATTCCTGTGAAACACACTGGGTCACTGGTGGGGCATCCTCTGATGTGCCTGTCCTGCTGTAATCTCAGTCATTCAATAAACCCGGTGCCATATTTAAATGCCACCCCTGCACAGAGCTAGCCCTCTTCAAGGTATAGGAAGCTGCTGGGAACTGATGGCTGCTAAAGGGAGGAAACATGCTGCCTTCAGGTTTAGCAATGCCCCCCCGCCACCCCCCTGCCCCCCACCCTTGAGCACCTACAGTGGAGGCCCGCTGCGATGTCCTCCACCCTACCTCTGGGTGAAGGCCAGCAAGCAAAGTCACCAGCCCAGCATGGGAGGCAATGGCAGCAGTGGTCAGGGCCAATGCCCTGCAAAAGACGACAGCCACCCAGTGCAGGAAGAGGATGAATGGTCTTATCTGTTCCACCAGGGTAGCTCACTCTCCCCATCACTCTCAACTCATGCACTCACAAACCCATCACACATCCACAGGGACCTCACACATCAAGGGACAACGCCATTAACTCTCACACATCCCCTCACATCTCCATCAGGCTCATATCCTCTGGAGGTCGCATCCTCATCCTGTCCACGTCTCCACTCACCACACAAACATTCCACACAGTGCCATGTGTCCTGCCCATACTCCATCTGTTTTCATGTAGGAGAAGCCGGCTCACAACAGTAGGGAGAGGTCCCAGACTGGGGGTGGAGTGGCCCACATTAGATCTCTCACTCACTTTGAGGAGTGTGCCATCACGCTGACTGGTAAGGCGTGGACCGTGCCTGTGGTGACAGTGAGGTTGGTGGTGAACACCCACATGAGGATCCTGCACCACATCATCCCACTCAATGCAATTGTGAGTGCTCTCTCTCCTGCTTTTGACTCTGCTGCCATGCACCAATTGTCTCTACTTTGGTTTACATGGAGCACTGCCAAGCGACTGACACCCTCAGCCAGCCAGTCCCTCAGCTCCATCCAGGTCCTCACCTCCAGCCAAGAGGACACCTCCTCCATTGAAGAGCTGGAAATAAGCTGCCTTGTAGACCCGTGACAGTACTTACCCACACCCTCCACAAGCGCAGAGACACACATCTTGGTGAGACCTAGATCTAGAGCAGGCTCGGGTTCACAATCTGGTGGACACCGCATAGACATGTGTCTGCAGCAGGAGGAGGCAGGTTCAGCCAAGCTCCCCAGCACTCGGAGGACTGCTGGGGAATAGGGATATGTGAGGTCTGAGACAGATGATGAACCTCTGGATTTGGCCTACCAACTCATTATGAAGAGTCAGCAGAAGGTGTGGGAACATCAAGCAGAGCTGCTGGAAGCCCTCAGCAGAGTGGCACATGAGTCAGAGGAGTGCATCAGCCAGTTCTCTGATGAAGTGATGCCCACATGTGTGCGCATGTGGAGGTCTCCATGGGAAGGATGGCAGATGTCATGGAGACCCTGATCCAGCCAAACGCTGAGATGCATGCAGACCTGGGCTCCATTGCGGTAGCCATGGGTGAGTTCCTGCAGTGGCGACGTGAGAGGGAAACAGGGCATCTCAATGTCCCTCAAGGTGCTCCTTTCCCTCAAGGAGTCAGGCCGGGACCCTCGGGCACCCAAAAGGAGGAGGAGCAGCAGCTGGACGCACCTGGGTTATCCGCCCAGGAATCTCAGAAGCTGTCCTCTCCCTCTGAATTCCCTTTTGCCTGTGAGACCCCAACCTGATCCTCTGTCACCACAGAGGGAGCAGCTGGCCCATAGGAGGACAAGCAAAGCAAGCCAGGGGTCTCAAGGCATTGGCTCTCTAGAGGACCCACACCAAAGTCATCAGAGGCAACAGGGCGAACCATTGCACAGGCTGTCTCCATCCCTGCTCTGCATGTCAGGTCAGCATCTTGAAGAAGTGAAAGGCCTGCAAGAGTTACGAACTGTTGATCACAAGTAGTTGCATGGGTGAACACATTTTGTCATTTTATAATCATAGAACCATAGAAAAGTTACAGCACAGAAGGAGGCCATTCGGCCCATCTTGTCCATGCCAGCCCGAGGACACCCAGGTGCCCTTTCTAATCCCACCTTCCTGCACCCGGCCTAAAGCCCTGCAGCTTACAGCACTTAAGGTGCAGATCCAAGTACTTTTTAAAAGAGTTTAAAGTTTCTGCCTCTACCACCAACTTGGGCAGCGAATTCCAGACACCCACTACCCTCTGCATAAAAAAGTTCTTCCTCATGTACCCCCTACACCTTCTGTCACTTATCTTGAATCTATGTCCCCTGGTTCTAGAATTCTCCATCAAGGGAAACAATTTTATCCTGTCCATTCTATCTATTCCCCTCATAATTTTATACACCTCAGTCAAGTCACCTCTCAGCCTTCTTTGTTCTAAGGAAAATAACCCCAGCCTATCAAATCTCTCCTCGTAGCTACACTTTTCTAACCCTGGCAACATTCTTGTAAACCTCCTCTGAACTCTCTCCAGAGCTATTACGTCCGTCCTGTAATGTGGTGACCTGAACTGCACACTATACTCCAGTTGTGACCTCACCAGTGTTTTATACAATTCCAACATTATAATCCTCACTTTTATATTCTATTCCTCTGCCAATGAAGGAGAGCATTCCATATGCCTTCTTTACGACCTTGTCAACTTGAACTGCTGCCTTCAGGGACCTGTGTACTTGTACGCCAAGATCTCTCACTTCATTTACCCCTCTTAGTATATTCCCATTTATTTTGTAATCCCTGTAACTGTTTGACCTCCCTAAATGTATGACCTCACACTTCTCTATGTTAAAATCCATCTGCCACTTTACCGCCCACTCCACTAACCCATCTATATCATTTTGGAGATTATGGCTATCCTCTACACTATCCGCTACTCGGCCAATCTTTGTGTCATCTGCAAATTTCCCAATCGTGTCCCCCACGTTCACGTCCAAATCGTTAATATATAACCCAAACAGCAAGGGTCCCAACACCGTGCCCTGTGGAACACCACTTGAGACAAATTTCCATTTGCAAGAGAATCCATAGACCATTACCCTCTGTTTCCTGTTACAAAGCCAACCTTTTATCCAGTTTGCCACATTACCCTGAATCCCATGGGCTTTTACTTTCCTGACCAATTTGCCATGTGGGACCTTGTCAAATGTCTTGCTAAAATCCATGTACACAACATCCACTGCACTACCTTCATCAACCCTTCTTGTCACTTCCTCAAATAATTCAATCAAATTTGTGAGACCTTCCTTTAACAAATCGATGCTGACCATCCCTGACTAGTCCATGCCTTTCCACATGACAGTTAATCCTATCTCTCAGGATTGATTCTACTAATTTGCTCACAACCAATGTAAGACTAACTATGGCCTATAATTCTTTGGAATTTCCTTTGATCCCTTTTTAAACAATGGAACTATGTTTGCATTTCTCCAGTCCTCCGGTACCTCCCCTGTATATAATGAAGATTGGAAAATCATCCTCAGAGCATCTGCTATCTCCTCCCTCACTTCCTTCAGCAGCCTCGGAAACAATCCATCTGGCCCTGGTGACTTATCCACTTTCAAGGGTTTCAACCCTTCGAGTACTTCCTCTGTCTTTATGACTATCCCATCCAATATCTCACAGTGTTATACCTGGACTACTATATCTACATCCTCCCTTTCCTTTGTAAATACGGAGACAAAATATTCATTTAAAACCCTTCCCACAGCCTCTGCATCTACACACAAGTTTCCATCTACATCTCTGATAGGTCCCACTTTTTCCTTAACTAGCCTTTTAGCATGAATGTATTGGTAAAACATCTTTGGGTTATCTTTAACTTTACTTGCTAACCTTTTTTCATGCCCACTCTTTGAATTTCTTATTTCCTTTTTTACTTTGTCCCTGCACTTCCTATATTCGTCTAGGCTATCTGCAGTGCTTAGTGCTTTGTGCCTATCGTACGCTTTTTCCATTTGATTTTCCCCTGTATTCCTCTAGACAACCAGGGAGGTCTAGATTTGGCAGTACCACTGTTATTTTTGTAGGGGACCTGTCTACTTTGTACAATTAGGATCTCGCTTTTTAGTGCTTCCCACAGGTTTTCCACTGTTTTACCTTCCAGCAGTGCTGTCCAGTCCACCTCAACCAAGTCCCTTCTCACTTCTGCAAAATTTGCCTTCTCCCAGTTCAAGACTTTTACTCCTGCCTTATCTCTGTCCTTTTCCATGGTAATGCTAAATTTAACTGAATTGTGATCACTGTCCCTGGTATGATCGCCAACTGTCACTTCACCCACTTGCCCTTCTTCGTTCCCCAAGACTAGGTCAGAATTGCATCTCCTCTTGTTGGGTTTGTCACTAATTGGTTGAAAAAAATTTACTGGACACACTGCATGAATCTTTCTCCGTCAGTGCCCCTTATATTGTTTGAATCCCAGATGATATTAGGATAGTTGAAGTCTCCTATTATTATTGCCCTCTTGTTCTTACAAGCAGAAATTTGCCTACATATTTGTTCTTCTATCTCCCTTTCACTATTTGGGGGTCTGTAGTATACTCCCAGTAGTGTGACTGCCCCTTTTTTATTTCTAAGCTCAATCCATAAAGCCTCGTTTGTTGACCCATTTAGTATATGATCCCTTCTCACAACTGGAATTGATTCTTTAACCATTAGTGCTACCCCCCCTCCTTTTTTATCTCCTACTCTATCGTGTCTGAAGACTCTATAACCAGGGATATTAAGCTGCCAGTTTTGTTCCTCCTTTAGCCAGGTTTCCATTATAGCAATTACATCCTGCTGCCATGTGTCTACTTGTGCTCTTAACTCATCGACCTTGTTTGTAATACTCCTTGCATTGAAGCATAAACAGTTTAACCCCTTCAATTTCCCTGCTGGACACTTTTTAAACTTTGCTTCTCCTGTAACTCCAGGTCTATCACAACGTTCCTAGCTAATATTCTATCTCAATTTTTCTGATCTGAATCTGACTTATCTGATTCTACTCCTGGGATCCCATCCCCCTGCCACACTAGTTTAAATACTCCCCAACAGAATTAGCAAAAGACCCCGCAAGGACACTGGTCCCAGCTCTGCCTGGGTGCAGCCCGTCCGGTTTGTACAGGTCCCACCTTCCCCAGAACCAGTCCCAGTGCCTCAAGAACCCGAATCCCTCCTGGCTACACCATCTCTCCAGCCATGTGTTCATTTGGCCTATCCTCTTATTCCTGCTGGAGGGTGTAATGGGGGAGAATGTTTCATCTTTCATTGAATAATGTGTAATGGTGTCTTTCAGCTTCATTAACAGGCTTCACGAGTCCTCCCACTGCATCTCCCCAAGCACCTCCCACCTTCCACCCCCACCTCCGCACACTAGCATTTCATCTGAGCCAACCCGCATCTCCACCCACCCACCGATCACACTCCCATGCAGAACATGTGGCCGCCCAACACGAGGCTCCGCTCACTTTTGATTTTACAAGATGGTTGTTGTGATGTCTTCAGCTTCCCCATCTTCTTCTCTAGTCACCCGTGTCCTTTCCCCCGTCACTGTTGACCCCCCTGGCATCACCGTCTGCCTCCCTACTGTCACCTACCAACCAGAACCCTTTTCTTTCCGGAATGTCCAGATGAAGGTGCAAATTCCCTACTTTCCCGAGACTTCCACCTTCATCCATATTGACTACTCCGGCCCCCTCACTCCCACCCCTAGGGTCCATGACTGCCCCTGAGTCCCCACCCACCACCTTTACTGTCCCTTCTACCGCCACAGTTACATCCTCACCCTCTCCCCCTAACGCCTCACTCTGCCCTCTCTCAGACTTACCATTCCCGCGTACCATACCCACCCTCATTTCACTTCCCAGGAGGCAGTCATCAACCTCACAGACACATCCCTTGCACGTTCACCTGGACAGCCCCCCTCCCCTTACTTGTTCCTCCACCCTTACTCCTTCCTCCCCCCTAATTCACTCCTACCCCTGGACTCCTTCCCCCCTCAAAACTCCTTCTTTCCACTAGACTCTTTATCCCCTGAACTCCTTCCCCCCTCCGAACTTTTTCCCTTACACCTTCCTCCCCCTTACACCTGCCTCCTCAGTTGCTACATTCTCCCCTGTTACACCCACGTATTCCCTCCCCCTTGCCAACTTCACTTCCCCGACACCTTTGTTTCCCCCCTCCCACCCTCACCCCTCTCAATGCCATCATTCCCCCCCACCAACCTTCTCCCCCGCCCCCCAATAAACCTTTCTACCCCAATCAAACCTAGAACTTCCTCTCCCACGCCACCCCCAGTACACCTTGCTCTCTCATTCACAGCTGGACATTCCTCTCCACACCCTGGACGATCATCCGTAGCAGACCATGGCCAAGGTCCTGATGTCCTGAAGCAGGCCCCAGACATTAACAGTGACCTCCCACCTTTGGTGAGCTGCTTCACAGCAGAGTCATGTCAATCAGAATCCATCCAGCATGTGATGCATGTGTTCCTCCAAGGTCTGGTAGTTGTAGGGCTCCAGCATCTTCTGCTCCTCAGATGTCCACGATGTAACCAAGACCCTAACACTAAGTGCCAACTTCTGCACATCACACTTGTCAAGAAATGTTCCGGGCCGGAGCGTTTTCCCACCGACGTGGATGGTACATTTGAGTGGGGGGATGATTCTGGTGAGCAGGGCTTATAATTAGATGCAGATGTATTAAAATGACGTTCCCAGCAGGAAAGGCAGCCCACCATTGACCGGCAGAGCATACGATTGCAAACTGGTTTCACAATGTTGTAAACCTGACTTTTGCCCTTCCCACCATGTTGTCCGCTCACGCCTTCCATAATGCCCAACATCAACGGATACAGAAAATTCTAGCCATAATCTCCAACATTAGATGTGGTTCTGTGATTGGACAACTAATTTAAGATTCTCAGGCAGGCTCGCAGTGTGGTTTAGTTACACATGCTAGAAGCTACATATATTCACACACAGGGCCCTGTCAGGAGATGCATGTCCATGCATTCTGCCTTTTTCAACTAAACAAAAGCATTGGGGAGAGCCATTCCCTGGTTCATTCCCCAAGAGAATGCCTTGACCAATCAAAGTTGAACAGCCTGGTATGATGTTAAACAAAAGCTTGACAGTTAACTGCTCCCTGGTGCATTCCCCATGGCAACTCCTCTACCAAAGTCTACTTGCCAACCAATCAGCACTCTCTTCTCATGCGGTATAAATTATTGTTCCCTTTACAATTGTTATTCTTGCAAATTCCATCCTGATGAGTGAAAGACAAAAAATTTTGACAGTGTGTCTCTTTTTTCAGCAATTCTTAAGTTCTGTATTGCCAAACGACTATTTTGTTTATTGTTCAGCAACTCTCAAAGCCTCCAATTATAATCGCAACATTTTCTGGCCCGATTTTTATGAGTTTTTTTTTTGTTTGACTCTCCCTTGCTTGCTATCAATCCGCCCCACACCCTGGTCACTCACCTGCCCCAACTGAGCCAACCTGGTGCTGCTTCTCTCGTCGTGCTGTCCCACTGAGGGAACTAACAGCCTATGTGCAACAATCTCACCATGAGGGATCTGTCTGCTTACCAGCTCTTTATGTGAGCACTAGCTCGGTGCTGTGTCCCCAAAGCTTTTCTTCAGAGTCACAATGCTGCATTGTCAACACTCTTAAATGCTGCAACTTTGTTGCAGTCTAACCAAAACATCGAGGGTCTTTTCATGCCATGTAGCATGATCTAAGGCTGTTCACCATGTCATACCTGTACTTAATCTTGCTGCCACCTGTCATAACACCACTGATCACCGTGTCATGTTATTATAATGATGTAATACCTTGAGCTTATTTACTGTAAAGAAACAAGGCACCAATCGGTCATAATGATTTGGGTGAACACTTTGTGGGTTAATTTATTAAGACTAGGCATGAGAACAGATATACATAGGTATAAAGTTGATGACGTTACTGCTGTCTGTGTGGTCTACTCAAAGCAAAAGTAAAACTAAGACAGGATCGCATGACACATTTCCCTTTTAGTGATGTCATGCTGATATCCCTTAAAGGCATATTACACACTAGAAATCTGAAATAAAATCAGAAAATGCTGGAAATAATTAGAAGGTCAGACTGCTTTGGTAGAGAGAGAAACATAGTTAACAACTGGAATTACCTCAGCCTCTTGGACTCAGGGTTGGGGTCAGTGTGGGAGCCAGGAAGTTGCAAAAAGATGCGTTGAAACAGCTTCCTGACGTTTTCCTGCCTTTGTGCACTTCTGCCATCAGGACACTGATCGCAACCCACTCAGCAGTGGCAGGAAACCAATTCAGGCACTTGAGTAGGTGATCAAGCTAAATTTTCCTGGAGCATTCCTATTTTCCCAGAACTGACCAGGAGTCCCACAGTGTGCATGACTCATCAGCTCAAAAGAGAACCCAGGGCATGAGCATTATGTTGGATCTGGGAATAATCTCACAAAAACAGAGGTGTTCAAGGGTTGGCGGAGGCTAGCCATTGCAACAGAATCTCAAGCATCTGCTGCCAATGAGTATCCTGTGGTTTAACGGAATCATTGCATCCCCTTCCTCCTCACCTCCCTCGGGTAGCGGCCGACTAACGCCCTTAAAGAACTAATTGACTCAAGTTTTTCACTGCCTGTCTAATCGTTCGATTGGCGGGTGGGCAAAAAGGCCAAGCGACTTTGCATGTTTGATGAAACCTCATCCACGGGTGGGATGAAGTTTCAACAAGTGATTTTTTAAAAAATGAAAAGCTTTTAATACTCATATTTAACATGTCTCTGCTCATGTGACAGAGACACATGAGGGGACATGTTTTCATTATTTTTAATATCTTTATTTTTATCTTCAGCTCCCTGACGTAGCTCTGTGCCTCAGGAAGCTTTTACCGCACACACCCCCGCACTTGTGCACACGTCTGTGATCGCGTTCCTCCGACCGCCACTCCGGCAGCGCTGAGCACTGCAGGATATGTTTCATGCTGGCTGGCTGTTAATTGGCCAGCCATCATAAAATCCATGTTGGGGTCCGATCGTGGGCAGCGGTTGGCTTTGCGATCACTCCTGGGCCTGCCCGCCATGCCTGCCCGACGACAGCAAAATTCTGCCCATAGACACAGACAGTGCTAACCTCTATTTTAAAATAATTTCCAATAACATTATAAACATTATTATACCTTCTTGACACTGGATCTATGACAAAGTATCACCTGCTCTCATGCATTACAGCTTGAGCAATCCACAGCCTACCAGACTGCACCATTAACTGGAAGCCACCCCCACCTGCTGCCTTGCACCAACCTGCACAATATGCTGCCACCTCTGCCATTACCCCAAACATCTCCCAAACAAAAAGGGACAGAGAAAAGTAAGCTGAAATAGAGACACAGAAAAAACATGAAAGAAGGGCAAAGAAGTAGCCATGATAACCAGAAAGGGCAGAGTCAGAGGGCAGAATTTAATGTTCCCCTCCCCCTATCTCCCCATAAGTGAGTTGGGAGGTGAGGAGGGCCACATAATGGGGCGGAAAACTCAAGGTGGAGAGCCTGTTACCTTCCTGATTCCCCTCAGTTAGGTTTGTGATGGGAAGGGTTGACAAACATTTCCTGTGCAGACATCTTAAGGGCTTCATTGCGCCAACAGTGGTATTCAATCAGCAGTGGGTGGGGGGCATGCCATGTCAGCACTCTGCCAGGTAAACCCTGGCAGGTATGCCTGCAGCCTTGCGGGACCCTTTGGCCTTAAGGGAGGGAACTGTGGGAAGACACCTCCCTTTCCCCTCTCACCACAGCCTCCCTGACTGGCCCTGCTGATCCTCCCCCACTTACTTGCATTCCAGGGCTCCAGTGATAATCCTCAGCCTTGGGCCTACTGCAGCACCAGGAGTGGCCACCACTCCTGTTGTACTGCCATTACTAGAGAGCCCCTGGCGACTCTGTCAACTCTCGGAGGTAGGACATCAACCCTGCAGGATGCAGGAAATTCCTCCGGCGGGAACTGGGAGCACTATTAGCAGCCAATAGGCTGCTTGATAGTGATTTAGCCCCAATAGGCCTCCCAGAAAGGGCCACAGCAGATTGCTACCAGCTCTCCAGCCGATAGTTGGACCCACCACTGTGACCATTTAATTCCACCCAGACAGATCATGAAATGCAACTTTGGCAGTGTTGCAAAGTGGTTCATGGAAAGGAAGCTAGGCATGTAAAGTAGGCTGCTGTTCCCCCACTGCCAGTACTGCACCCCCACTGAAGTTGAACTACACCTCCAGAGGAAGAATCAGAAGGGACGTATGATCAGAGGAGAGAGTAGCTGCGATATAGAGACACGTAAATGAAAGAACATACCTATTCTGAATTCAAGTCCCACTCTAGAGCTTGAGCACAAAAATCTAGGCTGACACTCCAGTGCTGTATTGGAGGGGGGCGGGGGGGGGGGGGCGTGCTGCATTCTTTGAGGTGCCATCTTTTGGATAAGACATTAAACCAATGGTTCTCTCAGGTGGATGTAAAAGATCCCACAGCTCTATTTCAAAGAAGAGCTGGGGTGATATCCCTGGTGATCTGGCCAATACTTATCCTTCAAGCAACAGCACACAAACAGATAATCTGGCTATTATCACATTAGCATTTGGGGGAAATTACCACTGGCAAAGTGGTAAAGTCACTGGATTAGTATTTCTAAAGCTTGTCTGGGGACATGGGTTGAAATCCCACTCTGGCACCTGATGGAATTTGAATACAATTAATAAATCTAGAAGGGGAAGTTAGTCTCAGTAATGGTAACCATTGATTGTTGTGAAAACCCAGAAACAGATACCGGCAAAGTGGGTAATGGCACTGAATTTATAATCCAGAGGCCCAGGCTCATACTCAGGTGACATAGAGTATAAAGAGACACTGCTTTGGACAATTGGTGGATGCTGCAGGGGCTGGAGTGCATCGTCAACACCCGGAATGTTATTTTAATTTGATTAAGTTTCCTTTGATGATTTTGGTTTCAGCTACAAAAACCTGAAAGTACCCCTTTAAGGGGTTGATTGTTGCTTGGTAATCAAAAGAGTATAAAGAGAGACTGCTAGGACATAGGGTTGGTAGGGAGGAAGTAGACATATTTAATGCTGCATTCTGTGAAAAAAAACATTATCAAGAAAAGTATTAGTTTCAAGTTTCATGCTTCACCAACTAGTTTGGGATAGAAGTAACAGGAGTATAAGTGCATACATTGTTGAAGGTGGTAGGACAGGTTGAGAAACTGCTTCACAAGACATTCAGGATCCTGAGCTTTATAATTAGGGGCAGAAAGTACGAAAGCAAGGAAGTTCTGATGAACCCTCAGATGACACTAGAATGGCCTCAATCAGAGTATTGTGTAGAATTCTAGACATCACAGTTTTAGTTCCAGGAATGAGAGACTGCAATTATGTGAATTGATTGAAGAAGCTGTGTCTGTTCTCCTTAGAGATGGTTGAGAGGAGATGTGATAAAAGTGTTCAAAATCATGAGAGGTCTAGAGAGAGTAGATAGTGAGAAACTGTTCCTATTGGTGGGATGATTAAGAACCAGAGAATACCAATTGAAGGCAAAAGAACTAAAGGTGACATAAGGAAAAATCTTCAATCTGTAGTGTGTCTTGTTTTTTATTTCAACGATGCACATGGGCTGTTGACATTGTAGATGAGCTAACTTTATTGATAGCACATTTCCTAACATGAACACATTTCTGCAGTAACTGAATTCTATCAAGACAGGTTCCAACATGTGCTATCTGACCTTCAACCCCCTGGTCAGGTGACCCCATCTCTAGTACAGAGTACCATATAGTATCTAATACTGGAGTCCACTACCACAATCAGCTATTATCATGACATAGCATGTGCTCAGGATCTGGATTGCACTGCCTGAGAGTGAGGTGGATGCAGGTTTAATTATGGCTTTCAGAAGGGAATCTGAAGTGGAAAGCTTTTGCAGTGATGGGTAAAGGGCACGGAACTGGGACTAGCTGAATTGCTCTTGAAGACCATGGCATAGACCTGAAGGGCCAAATGAGCTTCCTTCTGTGCTGTAACCATTCTGATTCTATGCCATGGGGTGAGGAACATAATACAACATCCATTAATCAAATTGTTTAGGACCTTTTAAACATTCAGTTTTAATCCTTTGTTGATGAAATATTGGAATTTCTCTTGCTTAATTAGTTTCAGTCATTGGTGCTGACCAAAGGAATCCTTTCCATGATGAATGCTGATTGCATTGGCAATGGAAAAAACTGATTTGGAGTCATTTTTGCATTATTGCATGCCCTGTAAGTGGTGCAATCTAATTATCCTGCTTCGTATGATGACTTTCTTAGTTTTTCATGTCAAAATGTGGAATGAGTCTTGGTTGTTCTGATGGATCTTTTTGAATTTGTTTGCAGTTATTGTCTACGCAGTAATCTGTTACAATGAGCAGCTAGGAGACTGCATTTGGATACAAATGTATTTATTGAGGTGCTACAACAGCCATCACGCCCATCTACCTTGCAGACCAATGGAAAAAGAAGTACAAAGATTTGTTTCCAAAGTATGTATCTTGCCACTTAATTGCCTCTTTGGTGGTAAGAATTCATTAATTATTGTGAACAGCTTTTTCCTACAATTATATTGTTTGTTCCTTTGAAGTTCCAAACAGTTAAGCCATTTAGTTCCTTCATTACATGCTGCTTTTATCTGATTTGGACAGAGTTGTGACAATGGATGGCCCCAAGTTGGATTGGCTTTTGTGGGACAAATCATGTTAAGGTGTTCAGTCAGAGGAAGGATGTTGATGGCCCTGAAGCCTGAACTAGATCTGTGTAATTGTTGGTAGACTCAATAATGTGGCTAATGATGCTTTTGCCTCAGTGGCCAAAGTCAAAGAGATATAGTCACCTAGGTGCTCATTGTCTAAGCAGTAACCTGTTAAAATAATTGCAAAGGAACTCAAAAAGATCCTTCAGAACAACAAAGACTTTGTCCAAATTTTGACATGGAAAACTAAGAAAGGCATTAGGTTTGGGAAGCAAGATGATTAGGTTGCACCACTTGCAGTCATCCCTGCACTCCTATGTGCGGCAGAGACTTTGGACAACCTTCATTAGGCACCTCAAAGAACTAGAGAAGTATTTCCAGCGGTACCTTCACAAGATCTTCCAAATGCAATGATAATAAAGGCAACAACAGCATCCTCTCCCAAGCCAAATTGTCCAGCGTTGAGCATTAATCATTCAAAACCAGCTCCACTGGACAGGATATGTGGTTCATATGCCTGACACCAGACTCCTGAAGCAATTGCCCTACTTGGAACTCGGTCGTGGCAGGAGACTCCCAGCAGGACAGTGGAAATGCTTCAGGGGTGTCCTCAAACTCTCCCTGAAGAGGTCAAACATACCCGTGGACTCATGGAAGATCCTAGCTTGTAACCAACCAAATGGAGAAGGGTCATTCGGGAAAGCACCAAACAGATAGAGGCTTTATCGGGAATGTGGAGAGGCGAAGTTGAGGTGTTGGAGGGAGCACATAAACCTCCAAACAACCCATCTATCCAACCCTTCAAGCAGTACCTGACCCACATGTTGCAGAGTGTGAAGATCTCACATTTGGACTTTTCAGCTATCTCAAAACCCAGAACTGGAGTGGAAGCAAGTCATTCTCGATCCTGAGGGACTGCCTAAGAGAACGGAAGCTTAAGTCTCAGGTATTGAAAAAAGCACTATACTGAGTTAACGTCAGGCCCAAATGCCTTAGCGGAGATTCATCTGCATGGGGATTATTAAGGTGGCAGTGCGTACTGTGCAAACAGATGGCTTTAATAATCATCCCTCTGGTGGGAAATGATCTTCACACTGTATCGCCTAGCTAGTGGTAAGGCAGCAGATGTAATGAATTTTTCAAAGCTACTGGAGGTTAAGAGAGGCCTACTAATAGTCTGCAAATCAATGCTAAGAACTACAAAATCACCTTGGGGCTGCTCTTCTGACGATGGAGACATGTATTATGTTAAAAGCCCAATTGTTTGTTTCCTTCCACATTGAGGGAGATTCCTTGTGAGGCCAGAAACAGCTAAACAAAGTCACAGACATGATTGGTTTTTAAGATGGTTCTTGTGGTCATCATGATACATTAAGCTGCTACGTTTGAGGATTAATTACTCAAAATGGACTAGAGTGCATTTTATTCTCATGAGGGAAGCGTGTAACGAAACTGTGGAACTTAATTATCCTGAAGGAAAACTGATTTTAGTTGCCTTTATAACGCTTCCTAATGTTTTGGACCTTGTGCTTCATGCAGATCTTGAGAATATTAGAATCTAAGGGCAGGATTTTCCCGATTGAGCTCCAACCTTAATTTCACGCTGGCTGGCCAATTAATGGCCAGTCAGCGTGAAATGTGCGCTAAGAGCCTCAGCGCCACTGGGGTACAAGCGGGAGGAGCACAAGTGCTGAAGTCTGCGCATGCACAGGGGAGTGTGCACTGATAGCTCCCTGAAGGCACAGAGCTGCCTCAGGGAGCTGAAGAATTTTAAATACAGAAATAAAACATTTTACAAATGATAAACATGTCCCCACATGTGACTCAGTCACATGAAGAGGAGCATGTTAAAAATTATGTTAAAAATTTTTTATTGACTGTTGGAAACCTCATCCCACCCATGAATGAGGTTTCGTAAAAAATGCAAAGGCCTATTTTCCCTCCTGCCAACCGTAAGGTTGGATGGGCAGCGAAAAATAACTTTCAATTACTTGCTTATGGGTCTTAATAGGCCCCTTAATTGTCGGCGGGCGCGCGGCTGACTCTCGCATGTGCCCGCCGACCGAAATATTGTGTGAGTGCGCGATGACGTCAAGACGCTCGCCCGACGCCATCGCGCACTATTTTACTCCTGATTGGGCCGGGCCTGCAGGATGAAAGCTTCTGCCCTATGTGTACACAAAGCATAAATGAATATCAGCTATGGCACAGTTGGTAGCACACATGTCTGTGAATTACAAGACTTCTGGGTTCAAGCTGCACTCCAGAGCTTCAGCATAAAAATTGAGGCTGACACTCCAGTACAGTGCTGAGGGGGCATTCCACTATTGAAGATGCTGTCTCTCAGATGAGGTGTTAAGCTGTGGCCCTGCCTGCTCAGATAGATGTAAAAAATCTCATGTTACTATTTTAAAGAAGAGCAGGAGAGTTGTCCTGTGTGTCTTGGCCAATAATTATACTTCAATAAACATCACAGATTATCTGGTCATTATCACATTGATGCTTGTGGGAGTTTGCTATGTGCAAAATTGGTTGCTATGTTTCCTGCATTGGAACAATTACTGCATTTCAAAAGTACTTTATTGGCTGCAAAGTACTTTGAGACATCTGGTGGTCATGAAAAGTGTTATATAAATACAAGTCTTTCTTTGTGCATTTTATATAGGAATAATACTGCAAATACAAGGAAAGCTTCATTGAATTTATTTGTCCATTGATAATATCCTATTCAATATCTTCATCAATGATGTGTTGGATTACATCAAAAATCCAATCTCAGAATATCTGAAAGAATTGCAGTACTTTTTAAGACTTTTCTAATGGACTTGCTCGGAGATTCAGCATGATCAATGGTCCAGTATGATCAGTTCACTGTCTAGAACAATGTATCTAGAACCAGTATTTTGTCATGGATGTCACCAAATGTAAAACTATGTTCTGCATAGTTCAAAAGGAGACTCTGAAGGCGATGATCGGAGGATATAAGGGGTTTGGGGGATCTTGCAAAGGCACAGCTGCTGATATTTCTCCAGTGCTTTGATGTGTCTGCTGTTGGTTGTCCAGGTCTCCGAAGCATATAGGAGTGCAGAGATCACTGCTGCCCAGTAAACCATGACCGTGATCTATTGAAGTGCACTGAATCTGTTAGTTTTCGGTGCTGACAAAGGGAATCCCTTCCATGATGAATGATGATAGTATTGGCAATGAAAAAAAAAACTGCTTTCGAGTCATTTTTTGCATCATTGCATACCCTGCAAGTGATTCAATATAATAATCCTACATTGTATGTCTAATGACTTTCTTAGTTTCCCATGTCAAAATTTGGAACAAGTCTTCGTTGTTTTGAAGGATATGTTTGCATTCCTTTGCAGTTATTTTAATAGGTTACTGCTTAGACAATGAGCAGCTAGGACTCTGTATCTCTTTGACTTAGGCCACTGAGGCAGAAACATTGGCCACGTTATTAAGTCTACCAACAATTATGCAGACCTAGTTCAGGCCTCATGGCTGTCAACCTCCTTCCTCTGGCTGAATAGCTTAACATGGTTTGTATCACAAAAGCCATTCCAATTTGCTTATTAGACCCAATAGATTTTTTTTAACAATACCTGGAGGTTCTAGTGAATAGCAATTTTCGAACGGACACAGTTCTTAAGGGCTGTGCTAAAAAGGGGAAGAAACGCTCTTGACTTCATAAGTCTCTGTTGAATGATAGTAAAGTTCCAATATAGGTTACGCTCATAGAGTATAAAGTTTTTTTGTCCAAATATTTAACTTTTATGATTTCAATCTCTTAGACATGCAAAAAAGAGGCTTGAGTATGAGATCCCCAAAACTCAGGTGTGAGCCTCTGATCAGGGGCAAGGGCCCCTTAGCATCAAACCTGGTACCTGCCATTGGGCTGCTACATCTGGCAAAATCAAAGTAACTTATGTATTGCAAGTTGTGCTGCTGAAGACCTTCCGTTGTACCAAAAGCTGATACCTGTCATATAACTGATGAGGAAATTCTGAAAAATTGGGGTAAAGGGTGCTGGGTGGCATTAGCAGGAGGATGGTAATGTTAATATTTGTCCAGCCCAGACAGGCAAATGCTGCTAAAATGCTGAGCCTTTCACAGATTTTGTGATCAGTAGGGTGGTGGCAGTGCACTCATACAATTTTAAGGTAATTTGTGCCGTTCACTCTGCCACTCAGGAAGAGTTCCTGCTGTTCACCTATTGAGATCTCACACCAGTGCTTGTAAATTTTTGAATGACCAACTCAAGCCAAGATAAGCAGCAGTCTATGGGGTTGAATTGCCTGCAGGATGATGGGCACATGTGGAACCCCAGGTAGAATTGAAAACAACACAAAGTTGTGTTTATACAACACTCTAACATAATAAAACATCCCAAGGTTGTTCACAGGAACATTGTGAAATAAAATTTGTCACCATGGCCCAAATGTTTGCTCCCGATTTGGGAGCACAGATTCGGGAAAACTCCAAGTCAGGTTTGAGGAGTTGGGAAAACTCTAGACTCCGCAAACTTGACTCGGGAGAAAGTGCCTTGAGCCGTTGGATTTTCATTCTGGGGGGTGGGTGGGTGCTAATTGGAGTCGGGCCTGCCAGCCCCCTGCAAAAGTTCAGAGATAGCCATAGGGGTAGCCCGGGTGCCGAGGCAATCTGTTTAAAAGGCCTGCCTTGGTGCTCTGGGACTTTGTACCAGTTGTAAATAAAACAGTAAAACCAAGAACAGTCCTCAAGCCCTCACACACTCCCCATGCCCCATCCATGCCAACTCAAGCCATGTCATGCCCCCCATCCACCCCCCCCATAACCCTTCATACCCTCCATGCCAATTGTTTGGAGGGATTCAAGCATAGAGTCATGGGAGTGTTGGGCACAGATTTGGTAGGTAATTTTGAAAAAAAATTGTTTTACTTATTCTTTCATGGGATGTGGACGTCACTGGCAAGGCCAGCATTTATTGCTCATCCCTAATTGCCCTTGAACTAGGTGCCATGCCAAACCATTTCAGAGGAGAGATCAGAGTCAACCACATTGCTGTGGGCCTGGAGTCACATGTAGGTCAGCCAAGTAAGGGCGGCAAATATCTGTCCCTAAAGGCGAATTAGTGAACCAGGTGGGATTTTATAACAATTGGCGATGGTTTCATGGTCACCATTACTGAGACTAGGGGCGGAGTTTTCCGGCATCCGGTGTGCTTGGCAGCGTGAGCAGGCAATATGGCGAGAAGGCCAGAAATCGATTTCATGATGCCTTGAAACCAATTTGCAATTGTCCGCTCAGCCCATTGATGGCGGGCCGCATTCCCTGCCATCGGATGTTGGAAACCTCATTGTGATACATCAGCATAGCCCATCGGAATCATTCCACCCCTCTGGATCATCCGCCCACATCGGCGGGAAAACGCATCGGTGCAGAACATGTCTTGACAAATGTGACGTACACAAGTCGGGACTTACCGGCAGGGCCTTGCTCACATAGAGGACAGCCAAGGATCAAAAGATGCTGGAGCCCGACAGCAACCTGGAGGAACGTCTATCGCATGCTGGGTGGATTCTCATGGATATGGCTCTGCTGCGAAGCAGCTCACGGAAGTTGGAAAGTCACTGTTGAGCATCTGCTCACAATGGATGTTGGTCGGGGGAGTGGAGAGGTAGGTCCAGCTGTGTTTGCGAGAGGAAGGTGTACCAGGGGTGGGAGAGGAAGGTCTAGGATCAATTGGGAGAGGAAGTGTTGTCAGGATGGGGCGAGGTTGGGAGGGGGGGAATGAAGGTGTCGGCGGGGAGGTTGGGGTGGTGGGTGCGGAATGCAGGTGTTGGGGGGAGATTGGGAAGGGGGAGGGAGTAGGGCGGAGGAGGGGTTAGCAGGGGAGAAGATGGCAACTGGGGAGATAGGTATGAGGGGGGTTGGAAGGTGTATGGGAAGGAGCTTGGAGGGGGGAAAGTGTGTGTAGAAGGGAGTGAATCCAGGGGAGGAAGGAGTGTGGAGAGGGGAGGGAGTAAGGCTGGAGCAAGAAGTAAGGGTAGAGGAAGGAGTCAGGAAGGGGGAAGGACTAAGCAGGGGTAGGTTGGCGGGGGAGAACCAAGGTGGGGGAGAGCCCAGTGGGGGGAAGGCTTTCCGACGGGAGAAGGGATCCGGAGGGGGGCAGGGGTCTGGGGGCAGTGGGGAGGGCGTCCGGAGGGAGGGATGTTTTGGTGAACATACAAAGGAGGGCTCTGATGAGTCCATGACTGCCTCCTGTGGAGCAACTGAGGGTGGGTACGGAATGAGGGAATGGTGATAATGACCAAGGGCATGGTGAGGCGGTAGGGTGGGAGGGTGAGGGTTTGACGGTAGTGGTAGAAGGGACAGCGATGGTCGTTGGTGAGGACACGGAGGTAGAAACGGACCCTGGGGGTGGAAAGGAGGAGATCGAGGAGGTGAAAATCGATGGGGTTGGAATTTTTGGGAAGGAAGGGAATGTACACATTCACCTGGACATCCCTGAAGGAAAAGGGTTGTGGCTGGTAGGTCACGGAGGGGAGGTGGAAGGTGATGCCAGGGGTTCAACAGTGATTAGGAAAGGAAATGGGAGACTGGGGGAGGGGAAAGTTGAGGGAGCACACAAAAAACCGAATCAAGACCATGCTGTCTAAATCAAAAGTGAAACGACAGTCACGGTGGGCGAGATCAGCAGCTGCATGTAGTGCGATCACTGGGTGGACAGGTCAGTTCAGAGCGACAACTGAGAGTGAACCCCAGCAGGCAGCATTGAAAATGCTCAGGGCATTGAGGTGAGTGTGATACATGAAGGATCTGCGTGCGTGGGAGAGTGCTTGCACGAGGCTCCAAAAGGCCCTGCCACACACACATTTTTCCCTCCAGAATCACTGGTTGGCCAGCTGATCCCTCTGCGGTGACAGAGGACGAGGTTGAGGGGCCCACAGGCAAAGGGGACTCAGAGGGAGAAGACAACCTCTAAGGTTCCTGAGTGGATGGCCTAGGGGTGTCCAGCTGCCGCTCCCCTCCCTTAGGGTGCCCAAGGATCCTGGCCTCACTCCTTGAGGGGAAGGAGCACCTGGAGGGATGGCAAGGTGCCCAGTTTCCCTCTTGTGTTGCCACTGCAGGAATCTCACCCATGACTCCTGTTATGACACAGCAGTTGGTAAAGGCTGAGTTATTTAAAATCTCAAAGGAAAACTTTAAACAACTGTCGTAACCTATATTTTCAATTGGTATGTTTGAGATGCAACTGTGAATTCAGAAATGAAGCCACCAAGCCTTCAGAGGATTTTTATATAAATGAAACATTTATTAAGTTTGCAAGGTATTAAATACATACACATGTCTAAAAATTATTACCATAATAACTATTAAACAAATCCCCAAATTAATCACTCCCAGGTAATCTTCCCCAAGGCAACAATAACCCATAGACCTAACAGACACCAGGCAGAGCACATTTTATCTTACAAACTCAAAATGAGGTCCCTTGCAATTTGTTTCTTTTACAGACACAGTGGTAGGCTTACAGGTGGCTTAGATCTCACATTCCTCTGACCCCCGCACAAAACTCTCTTCTGTATATACCTTTGAATGTAAATTCTCATTGTATCACCAGGCCCTTTGAACTCCACCTCTTCTAACAATAAAACTCCTTTCATAGTACTAATTTTACTTGTAAACTAAACATATTGCTTGGTGTCTCATAGCTAGGTGCAAGATTTCACCCCTAGTCTTTGAATGGTTTATTCAACAAAATGCAAATGTACTCTTTACCTTACTGTTTAACATCTCAAAACTACTATTCATTAAAACGCCCAGACTAGCTGGCTTTAATCCAATTAACACACATACACTCACATCCATAAACATAGGCCCTACTACAAGTCCAATTTAAAATAATTTCCAATAACATTATATACATTACTATCTTCATGACATCCCCCTCCCTACTGAAAAATGGACCGTCATAATTCTAAAAGATGGCTTCATTTTTTAATAATCCATCTCACACTATCTCTTACACTTATTACACTATCAGGTGCATGTATTAACATAACAATATATACACAAGTCCTTGTATCAACATAAATCACTCCAGTTCAGTGTCCAGGTTTTTAAAAAATGTCCAATTTTCCTTCAAGCTTCAAATTCTTGATAACGCATCTGCACACAGGTTTTCTCTACCAGCAATGTATATAATCCATAGATTAAATGGTTGTAATAATAGAGTCCACCTGAAAAGTCTTACACTTTTGTCTCAAAATTTGTCCAAAAATTTCAAAGGATTGAGGTCTGTATAAGCAATTTTTTTCTGATGAATTGTTGGCAACATAAATTTCAAAATGCTGTAACGCTAACACCAAACCCAAGGTCAATTTTTTGATCGTTGAATATCTTCTCTGTTGTACATTCAGCTTCCGTCAAAAATACCCTATCAGTTTTTCAATTCCAGTGTCATCTTTTTGTAAAAGTACAGCCCCAAAGCCTATATCGCTTGCATCAACAGCCAACTTGAATTGTTTGGCATAATTCAGTGCTGCCAAAATTGGTGTCGTAGTTAATACAGTTTGCAAACTATCAAATGATTCTGACACTCCAGTGTCCATTGAAACTTCTTGTTCCTCATTACTAGTTCAGTCAGTGGAGCAACCACACGGCTAAAATTTGGTACAAATTTCCGGTAAAACCCACTCATTCTCAGAGATCTCAATACTTCTCATTTTGTTGTAGGCACCGGGAAATCCACAATAGTCTTGACTTTCGCATCTTTTGGAGCCACCTTACCATGTCCAATGATGTGGCCTAGATATGTAACTTGTGCTTTTGCAAATTCACTTTTAGCCAATTCATCACTAAATTAGCTTCTTGTAATTGAGAAAATAATCCTTCCAGATGCTGTAAATGCTCCTCCCACGTAGAACTGAAAACTATTAGATCATCAACATAAACAGCATAATTGCTTAGACCTGCAATTACTTTGTCAGTCTTTGAAATGTCGCAGGTGCATTCTTCATACCAAATGTCATGACTTTAAACTGATATATCCATTTGGCGTTACAAAAGCCAATATCTCCTTTGCTCTCTCCAACAATGGTACCTGCCAATATCCTTTTAGCAAGTCAATCTTTGTGATAAATTTCGATTGTCCTACTTTTTCAACGCAATCTTCCAACTGTAGTATGGGATATGAATCTGCTTTTGTTGCCTATACTTTTCAATACTCCACACATACCATCCGGTTTTGGTACCAGCACAACTGCAACTCTAGTTACTGCAACTAGACTCGATGATATCATTTTGAAGCATTAAATCAATTTATTTTGTACTTGTGATAACTTTGCCAGATTTAATCCATAAAGATGTTGCCTTATTGAAGATGAAACCTGTACAGAGGTTTCCCAATTTATTCCCACAAATAGGTTTGTGTGACTGCAATAGCTTTCCCAAATCACTTTAACACTTGTTTGGAACGTAACTCAATATTTCATTTAAATTTTCAAACACGCCCTCATTATTAAATTTGATTAGAGGAAACTCAATTTCAGAGTCCTGCACTTCTACTTCTTTCTCATCATTCACCATCACTAATACCTCTTTTTGTTCCTCTTCCCTGTCAAAGTACTTTTTAAGCATATTTACATGACACACCCTCTGCTTCTTTCTTCTATCTGGAATAAATATTAAATAATTTACTTCACTCAATTTCTTTTCAATAATGTACGGCCCACTAAATCTTGCATTTAATGAATCACCAAGTACTGTTAACAAAACTAATACTTTCTCTCCAGAAACAAAACTGTGAGCTTTAGCTTTCTTATTTGCCTTTACTTTCATCACTTGCTGTGATATCTTTAAATGTTCCCTAGCCAACTCATATGTTCTGTTCAGTCTTTCCCTGAGATTTGATATGTAATACAAGAGAATAATTTCTGAATTTTGACCCACCGATTTCTCGTGAATCAATTTCAGTGGTCCCCTTACCGCGTGACCATAAACTAGTTCAAAAGGGCTAAAACCAATCATTGCATTAGGAGCATCTCTAACAGCAAATAACAAGAATGGAATTCCTCCATCCCAATCCTGACAGTACGCTCTCATCATACTTTTTAAAGTTTGATGCCATCTTTCCAAAGCTCCTTGTAACTCCAGATGATAAGCTGTTGACATAAACTGTTTTATTCCCAAACTGTTCATAACTTTCTTAAATAGATGTGACATGAAATTTGACCCTGATCTGATTGTATTTCCTTAGGTAAACCATATCTTGTAAAAAGATTTAATTAACTCCTCCACAATCTTCTTAATTGTAATATTTCTTAAAGGTATCGCTTCAGGAAACCTGTTAGACACATCCATTATTGTCAATAAATACTGATTTCCACTTTCAGTCTTAGGGAGGGGTCCTACACAATCAATCATGACCCTGGTAAAAGGTTCTTCAAATACTGGAATTGGGATTAAAGGCACCTGCTTAATCACAGCTTATGGTTTTCCTGTTACTTGACATGTATTACAGGTTCTACAGAATTTGACTACATCCTTCTGCAATCCTGGCCAAGAAAAATACCCTTTGTATCTTTTCCTGTGTTTTCCTAATTCCTAATTGCCCCCCATTGGAATTTCATGAGCAATCCTCCGAATCTCATTTCTATAGTCTAATGGGATAACAATCTAATGCACCTCACACCAACTTTCATTTGCTAAGACGTGATCCAACCTCCACTTTCTCATTAAAATATCCCCTCAAAGATAATAACATACTGGAATACATTTTGCTTCGGTTTCTAAATAAGCTTTCTGATATAACTGTTTTAATTGCAAATCATTTTTCTGTAACTCGACTAACCTCTTTGATTTAAATATTTCAACTGAACTGTCCTGCATTCCTTCCTCCTGAACAATGTTATCAAATACAGTGCCAGCTAATTGGATTTTAGCACCTTCTAGCCTTTGAACTGCCTGCTTATCTTGTTTGTCTTGTTCTTCCAGATGAGACTTTGATCTTGTTATAGCACAATCAGGAAACAATCCAAGATGCTTTTTCTGTAACGCCTTTGTTGAAAACACTTCTACAAGCTGCTCAACTACCATAGGCATCATCCACATTTGCTATCCAGCTATATCATTACCCAGAATAAATTGAATCCATGCAATGGGCAATTTTTCCACCACTCCAACTACAACTTCACCTGACTTCCATTCGCTCTTTAAATTTACCTTCCACAATGGAATAGATTTAGCATCGCCATGAACCCCACTTATTATTACCTTTTCCTTCAACACTCCATTTGAACAACAAATATCACTATCCCAGAACATTAAGAATTGACTAGCCCTGTGTCTCTTAAAATTTTAAATCTTTACCTACTCCACCCTGTACACATGGAAAGACTTTCATTTCACATACAAAATATTTAAACATTTCTGCAACCTGCTCCTCAGAATTCTCTTGAGTAAACTGTGAACACATTCTCACTTCTTTACCTTTCACCGACTCTCCCTGTTTCACCTGGACACAAACCACTGGTTTCTCCTGTGCCTGAACCTCAGAACCAACAGCACTTTCACTTCCAGAGCATTTCTGTACCCCAAAATTTCCAGCAGATTTTCCTGCAATCTCCAACACACTGACTTCGTATGTCCCACTTTATTACAATGAAAACACCTCAATTTTTGAATGTCACTTCCACCTCTATCACCTTCCTTTTATTCTGAGAAAAACCTTCCTTGGCATTTCCAGATACTCCTTGTCTTCCCTGACTACCTGCCTTCCTTTCACCTTCCCACATTTTATCCTTTTCCAGTTTGAAAGGGTGACGGAGAAAGATTTAGCTCCATGAACTAACTCATAATCATCAGCTATCTCTGCTGCTTGATTTCCTCCACATGAATTCTTACTATTGAAGGAATTGAATCTGTGGGCTGAATCTTACCTATGTCGAGCGGGCTGGGCGGGAATGGGTGGGGGTGGGCGCGGAGCTGATCACCGCCTCCGATCGGCTGCATGCCGCCATTTTACGTGGGTGGGCCAATTAATGCCTGCCCAGTGTAATAAGCGTTCCATAGCGCTCAGCGCTACCTGTGCGGGCAGGGGGGGAGGGAGAGTCGGGGCCTGCGCTCTTTCACGCATATGTGCAAAAGAGCGCAGCAATCTCCCTGAGGCATGGAGGATGAGGTGGACGAGGTTTCCTGAAAAACGTGAAGGCTACTTGGGCTCCTCGCCTGCCCACCAACCTTAAGGTTGGACGGGCAGCATTGTTAACAATTTTAATGGCTTTTTTAATGGCCTTAATAGGCTGTTGACAGTTTGTCGGGTGCATACCCACCGAACAAAATATTGAAATGACCTACGATGACGTTGGGATGCACGCCCATCCTCATCACGCGCCATTTTACGTGTTGGCGTGTTGGGCCCGCTCCGCATGCCAACGGAAATATTCTGCCCTTTATATTCTTCCAAAAGAATTATTCCTCCAAGAGCTGCATATATTGTCTCTATTTTAATAACCGTCTCCGCTGGTCAGAATTACTTTGTTTTACTCTCATGGAGTCATAGAGGTCTACAGCACAGAAAAGAAACTTCAGCCCATCGAGTCTGCGCTGGTCAAACAAGTACCTAACTATTCTAATCCCATTTTCCAGTACTAGGCCCATAGCCTTGTATGCCATGGCATCGCAAGTGCACATCCAAATACTTCTTAAATGTTATGAGGGTTTCTGCCTCTACCACCCTTTCAGGCAGTGAGTTCCAGATTCCCATCACCCTCTGGGTGAAAAAACTCTTCCTCATATCCCCTCTAAACATCCTGCCCCTTACCTTAAATCTATGCCCCTTGGTTATTGATCCCTCCACCAAGGGGAAAAGTTCCTTCCTGTCTACCCTCATAATTTTATACATTTCAATCATGTCCCCCCTCAATCTCCTCTGCTCCAGGGAGGATGACCCCAGTCTATCCAATCTCTCCTCATAACTAAAATTCTCCAGCCCAGGCAACATCCTGGGAAATCTCCTCTGCACTCTCTCTAGTGCAATCACATCCTTCCTATAATGCGGATTCCAGAACTGCATGCAATACTGTAGCTGTGACCTAACCAGCGTTTTATACAGTTCCGGCATAATCTCCCTGCTCTTATATTCTATGCCTCGGCTAATAAAGGCAAGTATCCCATATGCCTTCTTAACCACCTTATCTACCTGTCACGCTACTTTGAGGGACCGGTGGACATGCACACCAAGGTCCCTCTGACCCTCGGTACTTCCCAGGGTCCTACCATTCATCATGTATTCCCATGCCATGTTTGTCCTGCACAAGTGCATCACCTCACTCTTATCCGGATTAAATTCCATTTGCCACTGATCAGCCCATCTGACCAGCCGGTCTATATCCTCCTGTAATCTAAGGCTATCCTCCTCACTATTTACCACCCTACCAATTTTCGTGTCATCCGCAGACTTACTGATCAACCCTCCTACATTCAAGTCTAAATCCGTTATATATATCAGAAACAGCAAAGGACTCAACACCGATTCCTTTGGAACCCGACTGGACACAGGCATCCAGTCACAAAAACACCCCTTGACCACTTCCTGCCACTCAGCCAATCCAGGATCCAATTTGCCAAATTGCCTTAGATCCCATGGGCTCTTACCTTCGTTATCAGTCCCCCATGCGTGACTTTATCAAAAGCCTTGCTGAAGTCCTAGTAGATCACGTCAAATGCATTGCCCTCATCTACACACCTGGTCACCTCTACGAAAAATTCAATCGAATTGGTCAGACATGAGCCCCCCCTTAATAAAACCATGCTAACTGTCCTTGATTAATCTCTGCCTCTCCAAGTGTAGATTAATTCTGTCCCTCAGAATTGCTTCCACTATTTTCCCCACCACTGAGGTTAGACTGATTGGCCTGTAGTTCCCTGGTTTATCCCTTCCTCCCTTCTTGAGTAACGGTATTATATTGGCTGTCCTCCAATCCTCCGGCACCTCTCCTGTGGCCAGAAAGGCATTGAAAATTATTGCCAGCACCCCTGCTATCTCCTCCCTTGCCTCAATCAACAGCCTGGGACACATTTCATCCGGGACTGGAGATTTATCTACTTTTATGCCTGCCAGACCAGTTAAATCCTCCTCCTTTCTATGCTAATTTCTTTAATTATTACCACAGTCCTTCTACCCACGTCGTCCCTCTCACTTGTGAACACCGGCACAAAGTATTCATTTAGAACCCTACCTATGTCTTCTGGCTCCACACAGAAATTACCACCATGGTCCTTAATGGGCCCTGCTCTTTCCCTAGTTATCCTCTTATTCTTAATGTACTTGTAAAATAACTTTGGATTTTCCTTTATTTTACCTGCCAATGTTTTATCATGCCCCCTTTTTGCTCTCTTCATTTCCTTTTTAAGATTCCCCCTACACATTCTATGTGCCCCTCCAGGGCTCCCGCTGTTTTGAGCCCTCGGTATCTGCCATAAGCCTCCCTTTTTCTCTTTGTCCAATCCTGTATATCCCTCGACATCCAGGGTTCCCTGGATTTGTTGGTCCCACCGTTTATCTTTACTGGAATATGTTGGCCCTGTAGTCTCCCGATTTCCTTCTTGAATGAGTCCCACTGCTCTGACGCAGATTTACCTAAAAGTAGCTGCTCCCAGTACACTCTGGCCAAATCATATCTGATCTTATTAAAATTGGCCTTCCCCCAACTTAGAACTCTAATTTCTGGCCCACCCTTGTCCTTTTCCATAACAACTTTGAATCTAACGGAGTTATGATCACTATCTGCAAAATGCTCCCGCACTGATACCTCTACCACTTGCCTGGCTTCATTCCCTAAAATTAAGTCCAGGACCGTCCCATCTCTTGTAGGACCTTCTACCTACTGGCTTAAAAAGCTCTCTTGGATGCATTTTAAGAATTCTGCTCCCTCTAAACCTATCACACTATGACTAACCCAGTTAATGTTGGGGAAGTTGAAATCCCCCACTATTACTACCCTATTATTTTTACACTTCTTTGAAATTTGCCGACATATCTGCTCTTCCATTTCTCTCTGACTGTTTGGGGGCCTATAGTACACTCCCGGCAATATGATTGCTTCATTTTTGTTTTGAAGTTCTACCCATATGGCTTCATTTGAAGAGCCTTCTAAGATGTCATCCCTCCTTACTGCTGTAATTGATTCCTTGCTCAATATTGCCATACCCCCTCCTCTTTTACCTCCTTCCCTGTCTCTCCTGAAGACCCTATATCCTGGAATATTGAGCTGCCAATCCTGCCCCTCTCTCAATCATCTTTCTGTGACAGCAATGACATCATACTTCCATGTGTTAATTTGTGCCCTCAACTCATCTGCGTTATTCATCAGACTTCTTGCATTAAAATAAATACCATCCAAACTTTCCAAACTCCCTTGTGCCTTAACTGGCCTATAATTTCTATGCCTTCCAGACTCACTTGCTCTCTCTTCTAATTTTGGCTGTGCATCTATCCCTGCTGAACCTCCGCTCAGGATCCCATCCCCCTGCCAAGTTAGTTTAAACTCTCCCCAACAGCATTAGCAAACCTCCCCGCAAGGATGTTGGTCCCATTCCAGTTCAGGTGCAACCCGTCTGCCTTGTACAGGTCCCACCGCCCCCAGAAACAGTCCCAATGTCCCAGAAATCTAAAGCCCTCCCTCCTGCACCATCTCTCCAGCCACGCATTCATCTGGACTAACCTCCTATTTCTATATTCACTAGCGCGTGGCACCGGAAGTAATCCAGAGATTACTACCTTTGAGGCCCTGTTTTTTAATCTGCTTCCTAGCTCCCTAAATTCTGCTTGCAGGACCTCATCCCTCTTTCTACCTATGTCGTTGGTACCAATGTGTACCACGATCTCTGTCTGTTTGCCCTCCCCCTTTAGAATGCCCTGCAGATGCTCAATGACGTCCTTGACCCTGGCACCAGGGAGGCAACATACCATCCTGGAGTCATGTCTACGGCCGCAGAAACACCTGTCTGTTGCCCTTACTATCGAGCCTCCTACCACTATTGTTCTTCCCCTCTTCCCCCACCCACCCTGTGCAGCTGAGTCGCTCACAGTGCCATGAGCGTGGCCGCACTCCCTAGAGGAACCGTCACTCTTACTCTTTTCCAACACAGATAAACGGTTCTCGAGCAAGATACACCCTGAGGATTCCCTGACTACCTGCCTGACACCGTTCTTCTGACTGATGGTCACCCATTCCTCTCTGTCTGCACTTCCATAAGCTGTGGGGTGACCACGTCTAAAACTATGCTATCCACAAAACTCTCAGCCTCACGGATGCACCTCAGTGCCTCCAGCTGCCGCTCAAGCTCTGAAACTCGGAGCTCAAGTACCTGCAGCTGGTGGCACTTCCTGCACACGTGGTTGGTCAGAGTGCAAGGAGCGTCTAGGACTTCCCACATGTTGCAGGCGGTACATAACACAGGACTGAGCTGCCTTGCCATGCCTCTAGTTGAAAAAAACCCTTACTTTAAGTTAAAAACAGTAAAAAAACTTTAAATTATTTATTTTCTTTAAATAAAAAACTAGATCACTTACCTTTCCTTAGTTTAATCTATTTTAAACTGGAGAAAAACTGGAGAAAAACACTTACCCACTCAAATTCAATAAAAGTTTGCCCAGGCTGTTTTCTCATATTCCTAAATTTCTGCCCGAATGCTTCAAGAACCAACTCATATCACTCAAAATAGCCTTTTTCACCACATCATAATTCATCGATGCATCTTCGGACAGCCAAACATATATCTCAGGCGCTCTTTGCAGAAACCTAAACTGTAAGAATAACATCCAGATTTCCTGTGGCCATTCCATCTGTTTAGCTATTTTCTCAAATTAATTAAAGAATCCTTCCACATCTTTTCCCTTAAACTTCGGAAGAGCTTGTACAAATTTAAACATCTCCCCACTGGGCTTTTGGTTAAATGTTTTTCCACCATCAGAACTCTCCTCAGAATCCGAGATGTCTTTTTTAACTTCCAGCCTTTTAAGCAGCCTAGACGGTCCTTGCACTCTGACCAACCATGTGTGCAGCAAGTGCCACCAGCTGCAGCTACTTGAGCTCCGAGTTTCAGAGCTTAAGCGGCAGCTGGAGGCATTGAGGTGTATCTGTGAGGCTGAGAGTTTTATGGATAGCATAATTTTACAAGGCATTAAACATGTATATGCATCTAAAAATTGCTACCATAATAACTATTAAACAAATCCCCAAATTAATCACTCCCAGGTAATCTTCCCCAAGGCAACAATAACCCATAGACGTAACAGACACCAGGCAAAGCACATTTTATCGTACAAATTCAAAATGAGGTCCTTTGCAATTTGTTTCCTTTGCAGACACAGTGGTAGGCTTACAGGTGGCTTAGATCTCACATGTCTCTGACCCCCACACAAAACTCTCTTCTGTGTACACATAGCCTTACCTTTGAATGTAAATTCTCATTGTATCACCAGGCCCTTTGAACTCTACCTCTTCTAGCAATAAAACCCCTTTCATAGTACCAATTTTATTAGTAATTTAAACACATTGCTTGGTGTCTCGTAGCTAGGTGCAAGATTTCACCCCCAGTTTTTGAATGGCTTATTTAACAAAATACAAATGTACTCCTTACCTTACTGTTTAGCTTCTCAAAACTACTATACATTAAATCACCAAGACTAGCTGGCTTTAATCCAATTAACACACACACACTCACACCCACAGACACAGACCCTACTACAAGGCCAATTTAAAATAATATCCAGTCACATTATATACATTAATATCTTCATGACAGCTCCTGCGATAGAGTGCAGGTCTGCACATATCTCCACGTTCTGCTGGACCAGCATCTCCATGGCGTCCACTATCCTCCCCATGGAGACCTCCATGCACTCACATGTGGGCAGCACTTCATCGAGAGCAGGCGGATGCACCCCTCCAACTCATTTGCTACTCTGTTGAGGGCTTCCAACAGCTCTGTGTGATGTTCCCACGCCTCCTGCTGTCTCTCTAGGCTTAGTTGGAAGGCCAGATCCAGAGGTTCACCACCTGGCTTGAACTTGCTGCCTCTTCCCCAGCAGTCCTCTGAGTGCTGGGGAGCTTGGCCAAACCTGCCTCCTCTTGCTGCGGACACGTGCCTGTGCGGTGACCATCGGACTGTGAACCTGACCCTGCTCTAGATCCAAGTCCCACTGGGATGCAGGGTGTGGGTAAGCGCTGTGCCAGGTCTTCCAGGCTGCTTATTTCCAGCTATTCAATGGAGGAGGTGTCCTCTTTGCTGGAGGTGAGGACCTGGGTGGAGCTGAGGGACTGGCTGGCTGAGGGTGTCAGTCACTTGGCAGAGGTCCCTGTGAACCAAAGTAGTGCATGACAGCAGAGTCAAAAGCAGGAGCATGTGAATTGAGAGTGATGAGAAGAGTGAGTTACCCTGGTGGAATGGATGAGACCATTCGTCCTGTAGCGGCACTGGGTGGCTGTCCTCTTTTGCAGGGCATTGGCACTGACCATCGCTGCCACTGCCTCCAATGCTGGGTTGGTGATGCAGCTGTCCATCCTGCGGCCATGGGGTAGAGAATGTCACGGTGAGCCTCCACGGCATTCAAAAGGTGCTTCAGGGACACGTCACTGATGCCTGGGGCTGCAATCCTTCTGCCTTTTGGGGCCATCCTGTCTTCCAAGTGGCAGTTGTGGGCTGGAAGCACTGAGAGGTGTGCACGCGGCTGCACTTTAAATGTGGTGTCTGACATGATGAAGCAGTGAGGTGATGGAGTGGTGGGTGAATGAGAACCTGCCCGCCATGGAAACAGTGTAGTTTCCCGTGAATGCATAATTAATGTGGCGGGATTGGAATGATACAGTGTGAGAAGCCGCCATTGTGGCCAGCGGGTAAAACTACCACACTTAGTGCAAATCTGTGACGATTCCACCCTAGGTTTTCAATTCCAGATTATTAATTGAATTTAAGTTCCATCAGTTGCCATGGTGGGATTTGAACCCTTGTCCCCAGAACATCATATCATGGCCAATGACTTTGGAGAGGAAAGTGAGGTTGGAAATGGGGTGGTGGTTTGCAAAGATGATGGTGTCAATGTTTGGGTTTTTGATGAGAGGGATGATGATAGCAGGTTTGAAGGAGGGACAGTGCCTGAGGAGAGGGAACAATATTGGCTAATATGGGAACAAAGAAGTGAGGTTGGAGTGGTCAGCAACTTGGAGGGAATAGGGTTAAGGAAGCAGGAGGAGCTTGAAGATGGCACGAGAGAAGACTGCAGACTGAAGAATAGAGATCGATGGGAGTTCAGGGCTGGGGCAGAGAGCACTTCAGCGGACATTTGGCCTGGTGTGTTAGTGGTTTGAAAGGAAGTGACAGGAGCAGCTAGGTGGATGATCTCGAGCTTAATGACAAAGCATTCTAAGGGCAGAATTTTATGGTACCCCGATGGCCGGTTTGCAGGCATGGGGCGAGTAAAATACCCCAGGTGGCCCACCACACTCCTGGCTGCCCCAGACCTGTCTGCAATTTTATGTGGGGCGGCCTGCCCAGCCTCACCCTAATTGAGGCCAATGTTGAGGCTGGTGGGTAGGGGGAGAGGAGGTGGTTGGGGCATGGGAGAAGCCGAGGTCACCCTACTAGGGCCTTGGGTGGGAAGGGGAGGGGGGGTGCCTCCCTCAAGGGCCCCTTTTCCACACTGAGCATTCCCATCAAGTCTTCTCCCCTGTGGGTGCTGCCTCCCCCTAGCCTCTCCATCAAGACCCTTAAATTCCCTTCTCCCTACCCAGAGCCTCATTTCCCCTCTGCACTGTGAGACCACCGCCCCCACACCCTCCACCCAGCAGCCCCCTGGCCTCCCATGCCCCTGCACTTACCAAGACTCTGAGACTTAGAATCTGGGACTGCTGTTTGGAGCATTAAATGTTTGTGGGGCTGCTGCTGCGATTGGCGAGGAAGTGTTCTGCACCAACTCTTTGGGTGATGGTTTGGGAAACCCAGTCATCTGAAAAATCCTGCCCATGAACTCTTCACTTGTGAAAGCGTAAGAGATAGGAGAGAGAGGATTAAGAAGGCAGTCTGTAGTAGAGAAAACAAGTTACGGTTATCCTTGCATTCCAGGAGAGTCCTGGAATAGTGAGCAGATAATGCTTTATGTGATCAAAGCTGGCAATGACTAAACCAGTTATCCACCATAATAGTTCAAGCCTGCATCCCTTGGAATAAAGGAACAGAGACGAAGACCATACTAGTGGAATCAGCTAGGGTGAGAGAAAATGATGGTTTTAGTGAGGACTATGGTTTCAAAGGAGAAGGTGAGGGTGTGATTGAGCAAATCATTACCTACAAAAATAATGTGGTGAAAGGAGGGCGAAAGATCATTGGGATTTTGAAAATGCAGTTGCAAGTGAATTGGGAAGGGTATTTTCCAGGGATGGACACAGAAAGAAGTAGTGTTGCAACATGGAAGGGGAATGGAGTGGAGAGTCTAGCAGATGGATATTCTATTGTGGGAGCAATGCAGGTTGCAATACTCCAAAGCATTGTTAATGAGTGACAAGCCAGGTAGCCTGGCTCAGATTCTTTCCATGGGTAGAGTGATCCTAGCTGGAGAAATAGTAGGAAATTTACCAATGGTGTATAAAGGTTTTAGTCCATTAAACACTAGCCGCATAACTGGGGTGAAACTTTTAACTTTGGCTGGGGAGTAGAATGGATGGTCCTGAATTAGTTGGCCATTAAACACCCTGCCCTCTGCAGCACTCACCAAGACTCCTTCCAAACCCGTGAGGTTTACCACCTGGAAGAACAAGGACAGCAGATGCATGGGGACAAAACAATCTGCAAGTTCCCTTCCCAGTCATGGACCATTCTAACTTCGAACTGTATCGCCGTTCTGAAACCATCGCTGGGTAAAAAACCTGGAATTCCCTTCCCAACAGCACTGTGAGTGTGCCTACACCAGATGGATTGCAGTGGTTCACCACCACCTTTTCAAGGCCCATTAGGGATGGGCCATAAAAATTGGCCTTGCTAGCAATGCACACATTCCATGAATGAGGAAAAAATACTTCGTTTTGAGTAAACAGAAATCTCAGATCTAAGCAACCTGTTTAAACAAAGGGCAATCCATTCCTGGGAATGGACATGTCTGATTGTAGACTATTAAGTGTAGCAATGGATTTTCATGTAAGATTGTCACCTAGCTATTTTTAAAAGCTTTAGTTTTACAGGATGCGCGGCTGAAGAACCTCACTTATTAGCAACTCACTTGGATAATGTTTGTTTTTTAATATTTTGCTCCTCTTATGTTCAAATGTCCATTAAAGTTTCATTACAAGCAAAAAAAATAATTTAGCTCATCCACTGTTGTCTTTCAGCAAGAATGTTACATTCAATGTTTCTTCCAATAGCACCATTATCCAACACTGTACAACCAAGCATCCCCTGTTTTGCCACATGGTGTTAATGAACATGAGAACTATAGTGAAATTGTGCAGCATTATCACATCTGGATGTAAATATATACAAAGATGAACTATTTGAGGTCATGGTGTCAACACCAGAATTTATATATATATATATCTTTTATATTTTACATAATGATAATCCTATTCAGTTTTACTCAATTTCTGCACACATATTGATATATACATTAATTTGTGCCATCTGCAGTGAGCATAAACCTGACTTTATAACAGACACATGGATGGTTTTATCTGTCAACATTGGGTTTCTGGATTTCTAATCGCTTTCTCTGAAACTATGAAGATGGTGATTTTTTTAAAAAACATTTTAAATTTCCTTTGCATACATACAAATATAAAATGACCACAATTTAGGCACACAATAGCTTATGAATGTCTTTTACAAAGATAATCTTTATGAAATAATTACAAAGGAAAGCAAAAGAATATTAAAAGAATCCAAAGACACAAAAAGGAACCCCACAAAACACAATTTCCTATTGAAATAATCATTTTCCTTTATTTGTTCCATCTGATTCATTTAGTAATAATCATTGTTTTGCATTCCAAAAAATATGTAGCCATTTGTGCTGCATATGATAAACATAGTTCAAGTTAAAGCCATATTCTTTTCTGTGGTAAACTGACTGAAATTATAAACATGATTTCAGTCTAATGTATCACTATTCAACAAAATCATACACGACTACAGTATTATTCATTGAGGTGTGAAAAATTATTGGATAAATACTGTAGCTTTGTTGAAAGAGAAAAATATGCTTGTGATTTTCAGTCTAATCAGACATTCAGGACTGATTTAATTTTGATACAAAACCGAATCACACTGATAGGAAATGGGACTTTTCGTGACCTTCTTGACCAGCGTTAAGACCAATGACCTCACAATTTTAAAAAGATGTTTCAAAAATATGTTTATAGAAACAAAAAGTAGAAGCAGTTTACAATCAATATGCACTTATTAAGGAGTTTAAAGATACCAATGAAATTATATAAGAGTATGGCTTTAAATCTTATCTTTAATGATGTGTTGTGACATCATACACAGAAAAAATTGGATTTTTTTTCTCTAAAATCAACACATATGAACTACAAATTTTAAACAAACAAGATATGTTACCAAATACAATGAAAACAAAGAAAGAAAATAAAGGAAAAAGATCTGTTTAACCTAATCTGTAGGTGGTTATTTAACCAATAAAACCATTGTTTTAATGAATTAATGAAGTAGGATATTGCAAATTTCACAGCACAGTATTCACTGACATCAAGTGATGCCATGTCTATGAAAGTATTTTTTTTAAACTACCTTCCTGGCCTACAAATTTATTTATTTTATCAAAGCTGAATTGGGAAATGATGATACAAGTAAGGAAAAAAAGAACATGAATGAAAAATTCCTAGTTACCACAATAAGCAAATTTGTCTTTATAGTAACATTGAAGATATGGATGCATTCTTTTGTCCATATGCATGTCGTAGGTAAATGTTCTTTAGCAGAATCCATTAAAATGAAGCATACATTTAACATTGAAGCTGAAACGAGGAATGTCTTGTCTATTTTAGAAGAGATGTCTGATTTTTTTTTAAAGTTGGTCCTTAGTCCACCTATGAACATGCAGAAATATCACCCAGTATAACACTGGAACAGAATTTACAGAATTATCTATTGAGAGTTCATTACAAAACATATTAGATGTTCCATGCTTTGCTGATAAAGGATAGAATATCTTGATGAGTAGTTCTCGAGCAAGAAACACTGAATGGTGTAGGTGATGCTATATGGAGCAGCATTGGTATACTTTTAAAAACTCAGTCCTGAACTGGATATGCATTGTTGTGCGCTCAAAGAGATTTTTGTTTCAACAATAATATTGATCCAGCTGACGAGTTATTGTTACATTGCTCTTATTTTACAAGAGTTTATAAAACAATTCAACATGTCCAAAATCCATGGGGAAGGAAGACTGGTGATATACTAATTAGAACTCTGAAAATTGTGGTTTATAATCTTTTATTCTGTCATATTTTACATTCGTTGAGCTGTGCATGTGATGAGGACAGCAGTGTCCAATCTGTCAGAAGATGATAAGACTATCCTCATGAATGATGAGGTTGACTTGTAGAACATTGGTGAAGAATCTCAGTATTTAACGATAACAAGTCGGTACTGAACAAAAACCTTTAGGGTCATAAATTAGAGGGAAATCGTGGTCTTCCTTGATTAGTATCTGTATTTAAGACTGTAGATGTCTCCCTTTTTTGGGCTGGTGAAGCTACTTGTGGCCCTCGAAGTGGTGGTAGAGCTCCTGAGGACATATGCCGGAAGAGAGCCACTCTATGAGGAACAGTGCTTCGGATTCCTCCTTGAGGTCCTACACCTTGCATGGTGGAGACTGGTGTAGGTATGGTTGATAAATATTCTCCAGAAGATGGATGTGGTCTGACAATTAATGGTGTCACCTCATGTGGTAGAGAGGGCTGAGATGCTGAGAGAGGTCTTGCTTCTCTGCTCAGGCTGCTTATTTGCAAACCCTGTGTACTTTTGTTAGAATCACGCCGTTGAGTTGGGGTGTGTGCTTGCTGTTGCTGCATCAAGGACAATTGTGACACATTTAGCGAGCCATATTGAAAAGTTCGGCCTGCCAATGGGCTTTGAACAGAAGGACTCGAAACTACAGCATTAAAAGAACTGGGTGATGGCACCGCTGCCTGTGGGCTAGGTGTGGGCGAACTCTGGTTGCGTGCAGTCTGAACCAATTGGCGTGGTCTTGTGTATGACTGAGAAGATGGTGAATTGGTTTTCAAATTTGGTGAAGAAGTCTGCTGAAAATCTAACTGAGCTATATTTGGTGGCTGTGACTGCATAGAAGCTCTGATGACTGAGTTGCCAGAAATTGGAGGAAATACCCCAAATGATGTATTAAGGGGCGTTTCCATAAATTGCACCATCTCCCGGTCTTGTTTCACCATCTTTTTGAGAAGTTCAGTCTCTTGGTTATCAAAAACACCAGTGTTCAGATCACGTTGGACCTTATGCAGAAGGAGCGAGTTCTTCTTCCCTATAAAACAAAACAATATAAATGCTGGCATGGCGCAATGTAATAAATATATCATTCTACATGCATAATGGTAATTTTGATAAAATAACAGAAGATAACCCTTTAACAACAACAAAAAAACATATAAGGGTTATCCACCTATCTTTCCAGACGAACCCTCCTTTATCTGCCTGCATTCTTGGATGTAGTTCAGTCTGGAAAAGTAAAGATGGAACCTTTTACTGACATCCTAAAAATTATATATTACACAAATAGTCACTGTTTTTTATTGGTTATTGTGTCAAAACATCCCATATGTTAATAATACCTTTTTGGACTGAGTAAAAACCCATAATAGGTCATTTTAAAGTCAGAAAGGGAATACTTTGACGCTACAACCTTTAAAAAAAAGTCAATATTTGTATATTATATAGAAAATAATGGAAGGAATGCATGATAAAGATGCATGCGGTCCCAAACAATCCATCACCAACTATTAGTTAATTTCTTTACAGCATCCTGCATTTTATGATGAACTGTGATAACTAAGGAGGAGCAGATGAAAATATTGTCAAAATCAACTGAATACGCAGCTTGGTGTTTGCAATTAAAACAATTGATTAATTATATTGGAGAATGAAAATGAAAGCTTTATTCTGGTGCATGTTTTCAGAATGGGGACATTTGACAAAAGTCCTATTAAAACAGGTGTCTTTGGTATATTGTTGAAGTGCAGTCAATTTTCCTTTTTCTCTTTGATTAGTCACAAATCAGCTATGGAGGTAATTTTAAGAAACTGTCCCCCTGACAGGCAACACTGTGCAGTTGGAATCTAAATTTGTAAAATTACTCGGTCTACAGGACACATTTTTTCATTAACTATGGCCTCACTATATGACATTATGATAGCATTAATCAGAGAGAATAAGCCTGAGAGAAAACCGTGCTGGAGATCAAAAGGTAATGGTGGCAGAGAGTCAACAGGAGATAGAGAGAATGAGCCTGAGGGAAAACAGTGCTGGAGACCAACAGGTAAATGCAGCGGACCTGAAGGAGTTTGGGGCTGGAGCCTGGAAGGAGTATGAGCGTCAGGGAGTGAGGTAATAAACAAAACTAAAAGTGACATCAAACAAGGAAAATGTTGATTGGTGAGTAACTGGTCAATGTTTTTTATCTAAGTATTTAGTTTATTTCTGTTAAGTTTAGTTAGTCCAATAAATAGTGACAGGAAAGATTGCCTCACTTCCATGGAGTATTCTGTTCCATGTGACAACTTCAGGATGCTTCTCATACTCTGGACAACCACATGTCCAGGAAGTGTCATCAGCTGGAGGAACTCGAGTTCCAGGTTTCAGAGTTTGAGCAGCAGCTGGCATCATTGTAGTGCATTCATGAGCTTTTGAGCTATGTGGGTAGCACATTTCTGGGTGTGGTCACCTTACAGCTTGAGGGTGTGCAGACAAAGAGGGAATGGGTGACTGTCAGGCAATCGAGGAGGACCAGGCAGGTAATACAGGAGTACCATGAATTCATTCCACTCTCCAACTGGTTTTCAGTTCAAAATAATGGTGAGGCTGATGGTTTGTCTGTGGAGTGCAGCCAGAGTGCAGCATCACTGGTAGCTCCGTGGCACAGGGAGGGAAATTGGAAAGCAATACTGATAGGGGGTTCAATAATTAGGGAACAGACAGGCATTTATGTGGCCGCAGGCACTTTTCATGATGGTATATTGCCTCATTGGTGCCAGGGTTAAGGATGTCACTGAGCAGCTGCAAAGAGTTCTGTTTGGGAGGGTGGACAGCCAAAGGTCATGGTCCATATCAGTACCAATGACATAGGTAGTAAGAAGGATGAGGTTTTGCAAGCAGGTTTTATGGAAGTAGGAAGAGACTAGCAATCAGGACCTCAAAGGCAGTGATCTTAGGATTACTCCCGGTACCATGCACTAGCGAATACGGAAATAGGAGGTTAGAGCAGATGAATATGTGACTGGAGAGAAAATGGAGGAGGAAGGGTTTTAGATTCCTGTGACACAAGACTGGTTCTAGGGGAGCTGGGGCCTATGCAGGCTGGATGGGTTGCACCTAAACAGAGCTAGGATGAATGTCCTCGCAGGGCAGTTTGCTGGTGCTACTGGGGAGGGTTTAAGTTAACTTGGCGTGGGGATGATATAAAAATTGGCCGTGTGGTTGATAGTGAGGAATAAAGCTGTAAACTGCAAGAAGAGATTAATGGACTGGTCAATTGGGCAGAAAATTGAGGTATATAAAATTATGAAGAAGCTAGGTAGCATGGATAGGAATGACCTATTTCCCTTGGCAGAGGTGTCAATAACTAGGGGGCTTAGATTTAAAGTAATTCATGGAAAATTGAAAGGGGAGTTGGGAACAGCATGGTGAGGGTCTGGAACTCACTGCCTGAAAGGGTGGTTGGTAAAGGAAGAATCCCACATCAGATTTTAAAAATACTTGGGGCTGAATCTTCGGCTCGGCGAGCGGGGGCAGGGTCCGCTTGCTGAGGTGTAAAATGATGCGGGGTGATATCGGGTGTGCATCCCAACGTCACTGCGCGTCATTTAGATTTTCAGTTTGGCGGACGCGCAGCCGAGTTGGCTGCGCGCCCACCGAACTGCCAAAGGCCTGTTAAGGCCATTAGTTAACTAATTAAGCCTATTGGGAAAGCTGCTCGTCCAACCTCAAGGTTGGCGGGCAGGCGTAGAGCCCAGGCGGCCTGCACATTTTTCATGGAACCTCATCCACGGGCGGGATGAGGTTTCATGAAGGGTTGATAAATTAAATAAACTTTTTCAATAACGTTTATTGACATGTCCCAGCTCATGTGACACTGTTACATGAGGGGACGTGTCTTAAATTTAAAAAACAATTTTAAACTTAAAACTTATCTCCCTGAGGCACAGAGATTTCACTCCCGACTCAGGGAAACACCCCTCCCCCGCCCGCACAGGGAGCGCACAGCGCTTCCGGGTGCGTGACACACTGGGCGGGCCTTAATTGGCCTGCCCATGTAAAATGGCGGCGTACACCCGAACAGGGGCGCCAATCGGGTCTGCACCCACCTGCGCCCGCCCCCACACAACCCCACCGATGGGGGGAAAATTCTACCCTTGGATATACACTTGACGGGTCATAACCTACAGGGCTACAGTTCAAGAGCAGACAGGTTGGATTAGACTGGAAAGTTCTTTATTGGCTGGCATGAACACAATGGGCTGAATGGCCTCCTACTTAGCCGTATATCTTCCTATGGGAAGAATTTTTAGCCCCTGATGGGAGCGAGCATGGAAGTAGATGGGCAGGCGCAAAAATTTGCACCTCTGGCCGATGTGCCACTTTCCGAACAGCATCCTCCCCCAGGCAATTTTCCAGGAGACAGAATTGGAGAATTGCAAGACTTGCAAGTGACAGTAGCCAGCTGAGCCTGTAAAAGGCCTATTAAGACCTACTGTCAGAGACCAACTGGAATTTTCCAGTTGTCCACCAGGCCCCCCCAGAGTCAACGGGGAACAGGCCAGATGCCTGGCGGCAGAATCCCGGCAGCAGACCAATGGGGGCCAATGCTTCAGGCAAGCTTTGAGGCCCTCCCCTAATTGCCTAGCTTCAGCTACACCCACAGGCTTCCCTGAGAAGGGGTTCCCACGCTACAGTGGTGGCTTGGCTGCTAAAGGCATTTTTAAATTTTAAAGTTAAAACATTTGAAGAGAGGGTGAATCCACCTTAGAGTGCCCTCTCTCTCACTTACCTGAAGAGACTGCTTCTTCAGGGCTGGAGGTTCTCTTATTGGTCCTCCAGCTTCAAGAGCCCGCCTGTCCTCCTTAATTGGATGGGGAGTCCGCCCTCTGGCGATTAATTGGCCAATTTGGGGAAAATTACAGCCGGGTGACTCTTCCCCACACAGCGTAGGATTCTGACCCCCATTTGACCCTGATTTCGGGGTCCTGAAGCCATGGGGAAAATTTTGCCCAACGTTTCTATGAATCCTGCATCCAAGCCTGGGTACATTGGGTGCAGTGAGTACCAGAAAATCAGGCAATAGGGCATGCGTGCAGAGGAACCCACACAATTTTATTTCAATAATTTTAATAGGAGGAACATTTTGTGGTTGCTTTGCAGGTGTGCTCTGACCCAATTAATTTTCCAATATTCCTTGCACAGAGATGATCTAGCAAAATTTCTCCTTGGACCTGAACTACTGATTATGAGAGCTGATCTATGCAAATGATTGCATAGATCAGATTGGTAGTAATAGGCAGGCAAATACAGCCAAAGAAAGAGACTTGGAACAAAATCCTGTACAGGATGATTATTAATAACCCAAATTCCCAGGAATTTTATGTCTTTTGGAGAACTAACAACTGTCGTTGTGGCACAAACTCAAAGAGTGAGCAACAAACTGCTCTTTGTACCTCCTCGGGCTCAAACCATACAAGTTTAGGGTGGAATTTTACCATATTTCTGCATTGGTCTTAAATATTTTGAGGTTAATTTCAGAAAGTAGTAGTACAATGTGGCTGCCAGGACTTCTGACACTGCACATACTTAAGCCAAGTGGCGTAAGACCCACAGGGCATCCTCATAGTGCTTCAAGTTCACCTTGACTAAGGTTATAAATCCACTCCAATATTAAGACTCAGTTTAAAAATGACTAGATAATCCTAGAAACTTGTGCAACATTGTTTAGAACGGTTTTAATATTAGGTCAAAAAGTTGACTCCCTTCCCTGTCTTTCCACTATCTCGACACTCCCTTTAACATTAAAACCTAACTGCAGAAAGGCCAGAGGTCCACTAAAGTTTTGAAACACACATATGCAGCTCTTTAGCCATAACATCACAGTACCAATCAGCCTGAGATCACTCTGCAACATTAAAAGACTGCGGACTGCACGGTGCAGCCACAAGGGCCAGTCTCAGTTTAATAGATGCAGCATTACAGTCTTAATTTTTTTCATTTGAAGATTCATATAGTACCAGACACAACAAAATCTATGGTAATTAGATTAAAGAGATAAATGCAGATAAAAATAAATGTGTGAATGCTTCTAATCTGAAATAAAAACAGAAATTGATAGAAATACACAGCAGGTCAGTCAGCATCTGAAAGAGAAAGATAAATTAACAGGTTTTGGATATGACCCTTTGTAAAGGCATGTAGATAATTAGACATTTTTGCAGCATAATTACCAAGTTACCAAACTTATCAAATTCTTCAATCAATACATATATAGATTCTAAATTTACAAAGCAAACTCATTGAACAGTGACATCAAAGAATCATTTAATTTCTCTGAGATCTGTGAACATTTCTATGAAAAGACCTGGCAAGATATTTTACCTGGCACAGTAACCATCAGGGAGTTATCTACAAGCATAATTAAAATGATATACCTACAATAGATTATCAATCATTTCAGTTTGAAAGGTAGAAGAAAGACTAGTATTTTAAACTTAAAAAAGGGCAACCATGTAGGCATGAAAGCTGAGCTAGCTGAAGTGAACTGGGAAACTACGCTAGAGGATAGATCAACAGTGAAGCAGTGACAGACGTTTAAGGGGGTATTTCAAAATACTCAGAATAAGTACATTCCTACTATGAAGAAAATTTCTGAGGGGAGGACACACCTTCCATGGTTAAATAAAGAAGTTAAGGAAAGCACAAAGATGAGTGCAGGCAGGTCAGATGATTGGTCAGAATATAAAGAATGGCAGATGACTAAAAGGTTAATCAGGAGTAAGAAATTAGACTATGAGAGAAAGCTAGCTAGAAATGTAAAAACAGATAGCAAGATTTTCTACAGGTATTTAAAAGGATAAAGAGTGAGTAAAGCGAGTGTTGGTCCTCTAGAGAGTGAGAATGGGGGATTAATAGTAGATAATAAGAAAATGGCAGATGTAATGAACAAATATTTTGCTTCTGTCTTCCCTACAGAGCATACAAAAAACATTCCAGTAATAACTGTAAATCAAGAGGTTGAAGGGAGAGAGGAACTTGGTGAAATTACAGTCACTAGAGAAGTGGTACTGAGAAAACTGATGGAGCTGTGAGCTTACAAGTCTCCTGGACTGGATGGGCTTCACCCTAGGGTGTTAAAAGAGGTGGCTAATGAGGTAGTAGAAGTGTTGGTGTTAATTTTCCAAAATTCATTAGATTCTGGAAAGGTTCCAACAGACTGGAAAATAGCACCCTCTAATCAAGAGGGGTGGGAGGCAGAAAACAGGAAACTATAGGCCAGTTAGCTTGATCTCTGTCTTGGGATCATTAAAGAGGTCATAGTTGGGTACTTATAAAACTCAAGGTTACCGGAAAGAGTCAACATGGTTTTGTGAAAGGGAAATCATGTTTAACCAATTTAATGGAGTTCTTTGAAGGAGTAACATGCACTGTGGATAAAGGGAGCCTGTAGGGGTACTGTACTTAGGTTTCCAGAAGATATTTGATAAAGTGCCGGTTAGGAAATAGAGATAGTTTAAGTATGTTGCATTTGTAGTTGTGGGCGTTAGAGATGAGTTTTAGCTTTAAAGTTTAAGTTTGATTTGTATTTCTGTGACTGTGTTAAGAGAGGTCAAATGGAGTTTTAGTTTCACTTTAAAAAGCTGTCTGCATTTATAATGAGAAGTTTACGACCCCTATAAAGTAAATGTAAACACAACAGTAGAAAGAATAGAGCTGTTGCCTAGCAATAGGGGGGCTAGATAGGCAGGTTTCTGCCACAGACATATGCACAGAACTGAAGAAGCAGCAGTTTTAAGTTCAGTTGAAGCCAGGACTCCAGGTAGTCTAGACACTGGGAGAAGGAACTGTAGATTTCCCAAGAGAACAAAAAGGTCACAAGCGAAGAAAACCCCCCAAAAATCCAGGAGAGTGGAAGAGGGGAAAGTCCAAAGGAGACCTTGTAGCCAAAGGAAGGACAGGAACCTGCAAAAAGGTCCTGTTAAGTGAAGTTAAGAGTGAGGGGCAGAGGGAAAGGCTCCAAGCTTCAGATTTAAAGTGAGAACAGCTTGCAAGGAACAAGAAGGTCCAAAGAGACAACTGAAGGTCTGTAATTCTTTGCTATGGGCATGTGAAGCAGTGGTTGATAGCTGAGACAGTGATAGTGAGTGCATGGAAGGCAGCTTGAATGCATGTGGTGACCCAGGGAAGGGGAACATCAGGAGAGTTCAAAAACCTGGAGATGAACCCTTGCGGAACACATCTGACAGAAAGCGTCGGTTTGGGAGAAGATTCCAAGGCGAGGTCTTGGAGAGTGAAGATTGGAAACCCTCATGTGAATTCAATGAGACTGGTTGGCTCACAGTGTGACAAGTGTCTGGGGGAGTTGCGGAGAGATCCATACCATCTGGTTGAGGTGGCATCTGTCACTTGAGGTCAGAGTGTGGTGTGTCGGACCACAGGGCGCCATAGGTTTACATGGACTGGGTACTTACTGTGTATATTAAAATATAAGATAGCTTTGTGTTATCCTTACAAATCTATATACATCTGTAAAGGTATAGTTGTGGGTGAAGGGGTATTGTAATGTAGTTCAACTTTTCTTGTTGAATAAATGTTTTATTCTTTTGTAAAAAGTTCATCAGCTGGCTCCTGTGTCTCTGTTCAGTTGCTACTCTCCACGTATTTAAACAAACACATAAACGTTAGGATCTATCAGGCTGGGTTCCACTCTGGGATCAGGCTTGTCCAGGGGTAATCTCAGCTGGGAATCATAACAGTGCCACATCAAAGGTTATTGCAGAAAATAAAAGCTAATGTTGTAAGGGGAGACATATTAGCATGGATAGAAATTGGTTGGCTAGCAAAAACAGAGAGTACGCATAAATGGGTCTTTTTCTGATTGGCAGGATGTGACGAGTAGAGTCCTACAAGGGTCTGTGCTGGGGCCTCAACATTTTACAATTTATATCAATTACTTCGATGAGGCGAGTGAAGGCATGGTAGGTAAATTTGCAGATAACACAAAAATAGGTAGGAAAGTTGTTGTGAAGAGGTCATAAAAGGAGACTGCTGACAGATATAGATAGGTTGAGTGAGAGGGCAAAAATCTGGCAGATGGAGTGTTAGTGTGGGAAAATGTGAAGTTTCAATTTGGCAGGAAGAATAAAAAAGCAGAGTATTATCTAAATGGAGAATGGCTTCAGAATTCCAAGGTGCAGAAGTTTTAGCTCATGAGTCAAAAAAAGTTAGTATGCAGGTCCAGCAAGTAATTAAGAAGGCTAATGGGATGCTATCCTTTATTACAAGACGAGTTGAACATAAAAGTAAGGATGTTATGCTTCAATTATACAGAGCATTGGTGAGAATGCATCTCGAATACTATGTGCAGTTTTGGTCTCCTTACTTAGGGAATGCATGTAAATACGTTGGAGGCGGTTCAGAGGAGGTTTACTGGATTGACACCTGGAATGAGCAGGTTGTCTTATGAAGAAAGGTTGGACAGATTGGGTTTGTTTCCACTGGAGTTTAGAAGAGTGAGGGGTGACATGATTGAAGTATATAAGATCCTGAACTTTCTTGACAAGGTGGACATGGAAAGGATGTTTTCTCTCTTGTGGGTGAGTCCAGAACTAGAGGGTACTGTTTTAAAATTAGGAGTTGCCCTTTTAGGATAAAGATGCGGAGTAACTTTTTCTCTCAGAAGGTCAAGCGGCTTTGGAACTCTGCCTCAAATTGTGGTGGAGGCAGGGTCATTGAATATTTTTAAGGCGGAGGTAGATAGATTCTTATTAGGCATGGGAATCAAAGGTTATCGGGATAGATGGGAATGTGGAGTTCAGAACATAAACAGATCAGCCATGATCTTATTGAATGGCAGAGCAAGCTTGAGGCGCCGAATGGCTTACTTCTGCTCTTATTTCGTATGTTCGTAAGATTGTGAGTTCAATTCCCAATCCATGGTCTTGAGCATAATATCTAGGCTGAGACTTCAGTGCAGAACTGAAGAATGCTGCACTGTCAGAGGTGTGTCTATCAGATGAGATGTGGAGCTGAGGCCCTGACTGCCCTCTCAGGTTTGCCTGAAAATGGGTCTTAGGCCTTGTGGCTGAATTGCTGGTGCTTGTTGCGCCTCCAAAAGCAGCTCACGTGTTTAAAATGGATGAATGTCAGGCTGCATGTCTAGTTGTCAGCGCCCCTAATGTAAGTCAGAATCACAGAATCACAGTGCAGAAGAGGCCCTTCGGCCCATCGAGTCTGCACCGGCATGTGAGAAACACCTGATCTACCTACCTAATCCCATTTACCAGCACTTGGCCCATTGCCTTGAATGTTATGACATGCCAAGTGCTCATGCAAGTACTTTTTAAAGGATGTGAGGCAACCTGCCTCCACCACCCTCCCAGGCAGTGCATTCCAGACCGTCACCACTCTCTGGATAAAAATGTTTTTCCTCACACCCCCCCTAAACCTCCTGCCCCTCACCTTGAACTTATACCCCCTTGTGACTGACCCTTCAACTAAGGGGAACAGCTGCTCCCTATCCACCCTGTCCATGCCCATCATAATCTTGTACACCTTGATCAGGTCACCCCTCAGTCTTCTCTGCTCCAACGAAAACAACCCAAGCCTATCCAACCCCTCTTCATAACTTAAATATTTCATCCCAGGCAACGTCCTGGTGAATCTCCTCTGCACCCTCTCCAGTGCAATCACATCCTTCCTATAATGTGGCGACCAGAACTACACACAGTACTCCAGCTGTGGCCTCACCAAGTTTCAATACAACTCCAACATGACCTCCCTACTTATGTAATCTATGCCTCAATTGATAAAGGCAAGTGTCCCATATGCCTTTTTCACCACCCCACTAATGTGCCCCTCTGCCTTCAGAGATCTATGGACACATATGCCAAGGTCCCTTCGTTCCTCAGAACTTCCTAGTGTCATGCTGTTCATTGAATACTTCCTTGTCAAATTACTCCTTCCAAAGTGTATCACCTCACACTTTTCAGAGTTAAATTCCATCTGCCACTTATCTGCCCATTTGACCTTCCCGTCTATATCTTCCTGTAGCCCAAGACACTCAACCTCACTGTTAACCACCCGGCCAATCCTTGTGTCATCCGCAAACTTACTAATCCTACCCCCCACATAGTCATCTATGTCGTTTATATAAATGACAAATAATAGGGGACCGAGCACAGATCCCTGTGGTACACCACTGGACACTGGCTTCCAGTCACTAAAGCATCCTTCTGTCATCACCCTCTGCCCCCTACAACTAAGCCAATTTTGAATCCACGTTATCAAATTACTCCGTATCCCATGTGCATTTGCCTTCTTCATAAGTCTCCCATGTGGGACCTTTTCAAAGGCTTTGTTGAAATCCATATAAACTACATCAACTGCACTACCCTCATCTACACACCTGGTCATCGAGGTGGTAATGGGGAGAGGCTGATTCTGTGGTGTTGAGGTGGTCATTTCAGTTCCTCTTGGCTCCACAACAATATCTTTGACAATTTTAACAAGAAATAATTTAGTTTCTTTTCCTAGATACTACTTAGGCTGCAGTAGCCGATGAGGAATTCTGAGCAAGGCAAACCTAAGGCTTGATCTCTTTCCAATTTCACGAAGTGGGAATGAAGCAGGTGTAGAACCCCTCATGTACTTAACAAAGAGAATTAATGCATGTTTTAAGGAATGAATAAAAATTGGCTTGACCCAATATCAGTTCGGAGATCTTTTAGGCAGACTTCAGGCACAGGATGTTTGCCCATGAAATTGGCTTTTATTGTGCTTCTTTTACGCTATTAAAATGGGTGTAACAAAGTCCAATTTCTATTCCATCATGTTTCACACTGAACTTTGGAAGTGTAATTAAAATGACAATTCTGATTAAAATGCATTTTCTTAAATTAAATTTTGAAAGATATATGTATTTTAAATTGAATACATTGTGTTTAGATAATGGACAGAACCTTTCTAGATATCCTCAAAGTCTAGAAAGAAAGAAGGGACTTGTTGGATTTGGCCCATTTTTGCATCTTGAAGAAAGCCTAAAGTACACGCCTGGGCCCTTACATGTGCAAATGATGGAACTTTTCTGACCACTGAACATCCCGAGGTGCTTTTGAAGTGTACAATAGTTGTAATATAGACAAATGTCGCAGCCAATTCACACACAGCAAGGCTCCACAAATAGCGATAAAACCAAATGATGTCTTCTTTTTTGTGTTGGTTTAGGGCTAAGTATTGACCAGGATATTGGGGAAACTCCTCAAATCTTTTTCAAATAATGCTATGGAACTGTGATTGCACCAGAGAGAGCAGACAGTTCAATCTCTCACCCAAAAATATTGCACTGGACTATCATCCTGAAATAGATACTTGAGTCTCTGTGGTGGGAGTTGAATGCACAATCATCTGACTCAAAAGCAAGTGCTCTATCACTGAAGCAAGGCTGACACCAAATTTTGAATAGTAATTAGGAACTAAATCTCTGTTCAATCATTTTGAAAGCCATGGCAAAGGGATTAAGTGTCTGTTAGCTGAAACAAACAAAAAAAAGTAACGCTTTTTATATCATCATCAGGTTCCAATTAACATGCCAGGTAGATTAGATTACAATATATATTGAAACAGACCTTGTACTCACTGCATGATATGCTTAATAGAATGTCTATCTTCTGTTCTAAACAGGATTGTTTCAGGTTTGAGAACAGAATTCATTTTGTTAATAGGAATGGAGGCTTCTCATTATTGCATTCCATTTGCCTATTAAAACCATGAGATTAAGTTATTTAAATAGTGTCAGCCTTTGGAGTACTAGAATGGTATTAGTGTATTAAAATGACAGGATTAGGCAATTATAATGTATATTTTAGGATTTGTTCAAAGCACAGCTGTTTTGTGATGCAGTGTTTTACAATTTCAATTCATTCCATTCTGAAAGGGAAACTTAACAACTAATTATTTTCTGAAAGTTAAATATTGTTAGATTTAGTGCAGCATATTTAAAGCTGTGAAATGTATTCCTAAGGTAAGCAGTAAAACAAATAGCAAAAGATTAAACAAATGGGGCAAAAAAGAATGAGAAGAGGAAGTTGGAGAAGTAAGAAGATAAAACAAAGAAATGGGCAAGATCAGGATGGTTTCAAAGACACAGCAATTTTACTCGTGGGTTCCTATGATTGGGATGACAACAGTCTCCCATTTTTGGATGACAGAATAATTTAACCCTATATATTTGACTCTTGGGAAAGCATACTAACATAATATAAGAACAAATACAACAAATATTTACACAGCATGTCTACTGTAGAAAAACATTAAGGTGTTTCATTTTTCTTTATTCTTGCGTGGGATGTGGGCATCACTGGCAAGGTCAGCATTTATTGCTCATCCCTAACTGCCCTTGAGAAGGTGGTGGTGAGTTGCCTCCTTGAACCGCTGCAGTCCATCTGGTGTAGGTACACCCACAGTGCTGTTAGGGTGGGAGTTCAAGGATTTTGACCCAGTGAAAATAAGGAATGGTGATAGAGTTCCAAGTCAGTGTGGTGTGTAGCTTGGAGGGGAACTTGCAGGTGATGGTGTTATCGTGCATCTGCTACCCTTGATCTTCTAGGCGGTAGAATTTGTGGGTTGGAAGGAGGCTTTGTGAGTTGCTGCAGTGCATCTTGTATCTTGTACATAGTACACATTGCTGCCACTGTGTGCTGGTGATGGAGTAAGTGAATGTTTGAGGTGGTGTGTGCGGTGCCAAACTGCTTTACCTGGATGCTGTCAAGCTTCTTGAGTGTTGTTGGAGCTGCACTCATCCAGGCAAGTAAAAAGTATTCCATCACACTCCTGACTTGTGCCTTGTAGATGGTGGACAGGCTTTGGGGAGTCAGGAGGTGAGTTACTCGCTGTAGAATTCCCAGACTCTGACCTGCTCTTCTAGCATTAGTGCTTTTTTGACTCGTGCAGTTAAGTTTCTAGTCAATGGAAACCCCCAGGATGTTGAAGGTGAGGGATTCAGTATTGCTAATGTTGTTGAATGCCAAGGGGAGATGGTTAGATTCTCTCTTGGTGGAGATGGTCATTGCCTGGCACTTGTATGGTATGAATGTTACTTGCCGCTTGTCAGCCCCTGTTGTCCATGTCTTGCTGCATACGGACACAGACTGCTTCAGTATCTGAGGAGTTGCGAATGGTGCTGAACATTGTGCAATCATCAGCAAACATCCCCACTCTGACCTTTTGATAGAGGGAAGGTGATCGATGGAACAGCTGAAGATGGTTGGGCCTTGGACACTACCCTGAGGAACTCCTGTAGTGATGTCCTGGCACTGAGATGTTTGGCCTCCAACAACCAAAACCATCTTCCTTTGTGCTAGGTATGACTCCACCAGTGGAGAGTTTTCCCCAAAATCATATTGACGTCAATTTTGCCAGGGCTCCTTGATGCTGCCTTTATGAGAGCAGATGCTCTCACCACCATTCATGAATTCAGCTCTTTTTTCCATGTTTGGACCAAGGCTTTAAAGAGATCTGGAGCTGAATGACTCTGGCAGAACCCAAACAGAGTGTCAGTGAGCAGGTTATTGTTGTGTAAGTGTCACTTGATAGCACTGTTGATGACACCTTCCATCACTCTGCTGATGACTGAGAGTAGACTGATGAACTGGTAATTGGTTGAGTTGGATTTGCCCTGTTTTTTGTGGACAGGACATACCTGAGAAATTTTCCACATTGTTGGGTACATGCCAGTGTTGTCACTGTACTTGAAGAGCCTGGCTGGGGGTGCAGCTTGTTCTAAAGCACAAGTTTTCAGTACTATTGCTGGGATGCTGGAAGGGCCCATTGCCTTTGCTGCATCCAGTGCCTTCAGCCGTTTCTTCATATCACCTGGAATGAATTGAATTGGCTGAAGACAAGCATCTATGATGCTGGGGACCTTAGGAAGAGGCCAAGATGGATCACCCACTCAGCGCTTCTGATGTGCTGGGCTCTCCTGGCATTAAGCTTGGGGATATTTGTAGAGACTTCTTCTCTGGTTAGTTGTTTAATTGTCCACCAACATTCGTGACTGGAAGCAGCAGGGCCTTAGAGCTTTGATTTGATCCATCGGTCATGGCATCACTTAGCTCTGTCTATCACACACTGCTTCTGGTGTTTGGCACACAAGTAGTCCTGTGTTGTAACTTCACCAGTTGGCAACTCATTTTTAGGTATGCCTAGTCCTGCTTCTGACATGTCCTTCTATACTCTTCATTGAACTAGGGTTGATCCCCAGCTTGATGGTAATGGTAGAATGGGGGAGATGCCAGGCTATGAGGTTACAGATTTTGGTTGAATAGAATTAAGCTGCTGCTGATGACCCACAGCACGTTATGGATATCCTACCCAATTTTGAGTTTCTGGATCTGTTCTGAATCTATCTCATTTAGCGCAGTGATAGCAACATGATGGATGTATCCTCAGTATGAAGATGGAACTGTGCCTCCACAAGGACTTTACGGTGGTCACTCTTATAAATATTGGCAGAACAGAAGATTGGACTGAATATAAAGAAGAGCAAAGAATGACTAAAAGATTCATAAGGAGGGAGAATAGAGTATGAGAAAGCTAGCTAGAAATATTAAAACAGATAGTCAGAGTTTCTACAGGGATTTAAAAAGGATAAGAGTAAGTAAAGTGAGAGTTGGCATTCTAGAGAGTGAGAATGGCAAATTAATAATGGAAAATAAGGAAACGGTGGATGAATTGAACAGATATTTTGCATCTGACTTCACTGTAGAGGATACAAATAACATCCCAGAAATAATTGTGAATCAGGAAGTGAAAGGAGAGAGGAACTTAAAACAATTATAATAATCAGGGAAAGGGTATTGAGAAAATTATTAAAACTAAAAGCTGACAAGTCCCCGGTCCTGGTAGACTTCGACCTAGGGTCTTAAAAGAAGTGGCTGCTGAGATAATAGATGCTTTGGTTTTAATTTCCAAAATTCCCTAGATTCTGGAAAGGTCCCATCTGATTTGAAAATAGCGAATGTGATTCCTTTATTCAAGAAAGGAAGGAGGCAGAAAGCAAGAAATACAGGCCAATTAGCTTAACTTCTGTTGTAGGGAAATTGTTGGAACCTATTAGTAAGGATGTCATACTGGGGCAATGCAATCAGGCAGAGTCAACATGGTTTTGTGAAAAGCAAATCATATTTGACTAATTTATTGGAGTTCTTTGAGGAAGCAGATAAAGGGGAACTTGTGGATGTGCTGTACTTAGATTTCCAGGAGGCATTTGACAAGGTGCCGCATCAGATGTTACTATGCAAAATAAAAGCTCATGTTGTAGGAGGTAACATATTAGCATGGCTAGAGGATTGGTTAGCTAACAGTAAGCAGAGAGTAAGGATAATTGGGTCTTTTTCTTGTTGGCAAGATGTGATAATTGGAGTGCCACAGTGATCAACGCTGGGGCCTCAATTATTATACAATTTACATCAATTACTTGGATGAAGGGACCGAATGTATGGTTGCCAAATTTGATGATGACACAAAGATAGGTAAGAAAGAAAGTTGTGATGAGGACATCATATATCTGTTAGTAGATGTTGATAAAATGTTTCCCCTACAATTAGATGGATTAAGTGAGTGGGCAAAAAATTTGGCAAATAGAATATAATATGGGAAAATGTGAACTTGTCCACTTTGGCAGGAAGAATAGAAAAGCATCATATTATTTCAATGGAGAGAGATTGTAGAACCATGAAGTACAGAGGGATCTGGGTGTCCTGGTATATGAATCACAAAAAGTTAATATGCAGGTACAGCAAATGATTATGAAGGTAAATGGAATGTTGTCATTTACTGCAAGGGGAATATAAAAATAGGGTTGTTTTGCTACAGGTATACAGGGCATTGTGAGACCATCTTTAGAGCACTATGTACAGTTTTGGTCTCCTTATCTAAGTAAAATGGAAAAAAAGAAGCAGTTCAGAGAAGGTTCAGTCAACTGATACCCAGGATGGGGAGGTGTGGGGGGTTGTTGGGGGGTGGGTGGGGTTAATCTTACGAAGTAAGGTTGGACAGGTTGGGCCTGTATCCATTGGAGTTTAGAAGATTGACAAGCGATCTCATTGAAACATACAAGGTCCCTGAGGGGACTTGACAGGGTGGATGCTGAAAGGATATTTCCCCTTGTGCGATACACAGCTTAAAAATAAGGGGTCTCCCATTTAAGACAGAGATGAGAAGAATTTTTTCCTTTCAGAGGGTGGTGAATCTTTGGAACTCTCTTCCCCACACAGTGGTGGAAGCAGGGTCAATGAATATTTTGAAGGCAGAGGCGGTTAGATTCTTGACTAACAAGGGAGTCAAAGGTTATTGGGTTAGAAAGAATGTAGAGTTGAATCCACAATCAGCTCAGCATTCGGAGCAGGCTTGAGGATCTGAATGACTTCAGCTCCTAATGTGTGTGTTTGTAAATAGGGGGTGATTATCCTTAATGAGATTAAAAGAAACTGTGCTGATAAATGGTTTGTCAAGCTTTAGGTTTTGAGACTGATATAATTTGCATGGTTAAAAGAGACACTTTTGGAATCTTTGCTAATTTAGCATCTCATAGGCCAGGAATGCCAGCCCTTACAATACCCCAGAAACTCTTGAGATCCACAGTTAAAATTCCGACATTTTGGGGCTCAGCAATTGATGCAAAAATAGGAGCAAAATTCAACATAGACACTAGGAAATTGCTTGGAATTTATCTTTTTCTTGTGACTTCCCTTCTGATGTGGCTTATTGTAAGTGGTCCTGGAATTTGAGCACAGTATCATCTCTGACGGATGAAGTGCAGGGAAAAGCTCTGGCGGTACTGTTTTGTCCTCATCATGACTCTGTCCCAAATTCTCAAATTAGCATATTAGGAACAGATAACCCCTGCCAGTCGTGGCAGTATAAAGGGAATCCACGCTGTCAATTTAGAACAGGGACATCGTCAGGATATTCAAGCTGAATCCTGCCAGGCTATTGAAGTTGCATCTAACCAAGATATCAGAATGGCAGTAAGCTGGGATATTTGAGCTGCATCCTGCTGGGATATCAGCTGTTCCCTTGCTGGAATATCAAAGCTTGTCACAGTTGAAAAGATGCAGATTTAAAATTTTATTCTTATACAGCTGCCTGGATGGTAGATTCCAAGTCTGTCCATGATTGACCGTCATTTGAATTGCTTTTAGTGGTGCCTACATCTGGCATAGGATAACATGTATGCAACGTACCATGGACTACATTGCTGATGTATCTGAGGGTATTTCTGGGAGAGTCCAGCAACCCACCTAAATTGAGAAAGGTGTGGATGGAAGAAGAACTCAGCCCCACCCAGTTGGAGTTTGTTGTGGCTGCTTTCAAGAAGCCTGGCAGAGGCCTACATTTAACAGGTAGACAATTCAGTAAACAAATATGGATGTACTATGCTCCAGATGTCATTTATTTTACATGAATTAATTAGCATCAAGATGTTGTAGCCATGAAATGGTTCAGTCCCGTAGATGGGTTTTTTTTATAACATGATCACCTGGGTTTTAAGATAGTCCATTTGAAATGACCAGTCTTCTATCAGTGCTATGATGTAAAAACCAACCTCGCTTGCTTTATTGTGATTATATGTTTGACCCATTTTTCTTTTCAAGTGGAAAAGTGTGTTCTTCAGACTCTGAATGCAGTTACCATTATGATGCAAACAAAGCAAATGGACTTGTGAAAAATCAATGTCTTTACAGAAACTGGATGGTACTCACTGTGTGGGCAATGTACTCTTTCAGCATGTATTCACTAATTGAATAATGGATTAGATGAATACTTATATTGTTCTATGGTACATCACAAGCTGCATCCCTATGCAGGATCCTAGGATTTGTGAGGCTGAATGTGAAGTCCCAGGATCAGAATAAACCCTTCAGATCAGAGAAGCTCTATTGAACACTTCATATTAACAAAGTTATAAAAAACGCATCCACTTCAAAAGTTAGCTCTGTGTTGCATCAGGTATTCAGTCACACACTTGATCTAGATTGGTTGGTTGAAACTTTCTGATATGCCCATTATATGATCAGTTTGAATTGACCAGAACATATGTAAAATTATTTCGAAGGCACTGATTACACATCACAATGTTAAAATGTTAATGGTGGGAATATATTAGATATATATTTTGTTGTTATAACTTTGCTAACACTGAGCATCAGTCTGTTCCTTGTTTTTTTTTTAAGTAAGTGCTTAATTGCTTGGTAGAAAGCAATGAATAGCAACACGCAAATGTAAATTGAAAAAAAAACAAATTAAACTCTTTTCCTTCAGCTGGCACAACAAGACACACTATGTTGTGCCATGTGCCGCAGTGATTTCCCTTCCCCTTTGCCCAAGCTAGGCATCCTGGTGAGACTGGAAATAGCAGCAGGAATACACCATAAAAAGAGAAGCAAATCTGACCTCAGGATATCTGCTCGGGGTGGACTGACGCAACAGCTGCACTTCCATCAATTTGGCTGGATGTCTTGAAGTATTTTATGTGACTTCAGAGCCTCCCCCACAGTTGGCAGCCTATTCGATAACCCCCTCCACTCCTTAACTGACTGACCCCTCCCCTCCAATCAACCATCCCTCTTCACCATCCTTTTGACCCCTCCCCTCTGATCAATCCTTGTCCTGCCCACCACTGGTCAAGCCCCCTCCTCCTCCATCTTCCCATTCCTGACTGACTCCCCTCCCCACCAACCCCTGTGCAGACTTAGCTGTTGCTGCAACATTCACTGACTGGCTCCCCATCCAAGTGAAGGCCCAGGTGTCAATCAGGCTATCTCCTGGGCAAAGAACCGATCACGAACATCAGGGGCACACTATGGAGTTAAAGCTATACAGCCAATGTTTGGGGGAATTGCCCAGGTATGTCCTGTACACAAAAAGCAAAACAAATCCAGCCTGGCCATCAGTCTACTCTCGATCATCAGTAAAGTAATGGAAGGGGTCATCAACAGTGCTATTAAGCGGCACTTGCTTAGCAATAACCTGCTCACTGACGCCCAGTTTGGGTTCCGCCAGGGCCATTCAGTTCCTGACCTCATCACAGCCTTGGTTCAAACATGGACAAAAGAGCTGAACTCCCGAGGTGAGGTGAGAGTGACTGCCCTTGACATCAAGGCCACATTTGACCAAGTGTGGCATCAAGGAGCCCTAGCAAAACTGGAGTCAATGAGAATCAAGGGGAAAACTCTCCGCTGGTTGGAGTCAGACCTAGCACAAAGGAATATGAGTGTGGTTGTTGGAGGTCAATCATCTCAGCTCCAGGACATCACTGCAGGAGTTCCTCAGGTTGGTGTTCTAGGCTCAACCATCTTCAGCTGCTTCATCAATGACCTTCCTTCCGTCATAAGGTCTGAAGTGGGAATGTTTGCTGATGATTGCACAATGTCCAGCACCATTCGTGACTCCTCAGATGCTGAAGCAGTCCATGTCCAAATGCTGCAAGGCCTGGACAATATCCAGGCTTGGGCTGACAAATGGCAAGAAACAGTCACGCCACACAAGTGTCAGGCAATGACCACCTCCAACAAAAGAGAATCTAACCATCGTCCCTTGATGTTCAATGGTATTACCATCACTGAATCCCCCACTATCAACATCCTGGGGGGTTACCATTGACCAGAAACTGAACTGGACTAGCCATATAAATACTGTGGCTACAAGAGTAGGTCTGAGGCTAGGAATAGTGCGATGAGTAACTCACCTCCTGATTCTCTAAAGCCTGTCTACCATCTATAAGGCACAAGTCAGGAGTGTGATGGAATACTCCCCACTTGCCTGGATGAGTGCAGCTCCCACAACATTAAAGAAGCTTGATACCGTCCAGGGCAAAGCAGTCCGCTTGATTGGCACCACATCCACAAACATTCACTCCCTTCACCACCGACATACAGTAGCAGCAGTGTTTACCATCTGCAAGGTGCACTGCAGGAATTCACTAAGGCTCCTTCGACAGCACCTTCCAAACCCACAACCTCTACCATCTAGAAGGACAAGGGCAGCAGATAGATGGGAACACCACCGCCTAGAAGTTCCCCTCCAAGTCACTCACCATCCTGACTTGGAAATATATCGCCGTTCCTTCACTGCCGTTGGGTCAAAATCCTGGAATTCCCTTCCTAACATCACTGTGGGTGTACTTACATCACATGGACTGCAGTGGTTCAAGAAGGCAGCTCACAACTACTTTCTCAAGGGCAACTAGGGATGGGCAATAAATGCTGGCCCAGCCAGTGAAGCCCACATCCCATGAATGAATAAATAAAAAAAACCATAAGGAATGGGCAGATATCATAGTGGAAGGTGTATGCAGCTGCAGGGGTGACCAGAGGAACTGAGCTGTGTTGGCGTGTGGCAAGGCCATTAAAGATTTTGAAAGCAAGGAGAAAATTAAAGTCAATTTACTTGGGCACAGGTAACTATTGGAGTTAAGCAGGGGCAGGATAATGTGACTGTGTGCCTCAGTGTGGATGTAGGTGCAAACTGCAGTTTGTGGAAGCCATAAGGAAAATGTTGGAGAAATCAAGCCTTGAGGCAATAAAGCTGTGGATAAGGGTTTCAGTCACCAAGATGGAGGTACATAATATTTTGTACACAAAACTAGTGATTATAAGGAAGGGGGGTGAGTCCAAAAATATGGGCTATAAATATAAGATATTTACTATTAAATCCAACAAACAATTCAGGAGAAGCTATTATTACCCAGAAAGTGGTTAGAATGAGGAACTTGATATCAAATGGAGTAGTTGAGGTGGACAGCATAGGTACATTTGATCGGGAGCTGGATAAGTACATTAAGCAGAAAGGAATAGAAGGGTATGATGATCAGGTGAGATGAAGAGGGTTGGTCAGAGGATGGTGTGGTGCATAAACACTGACATAAACCAGCGTCACAGAAACAGGCTCTATAAACTGAGCCTATTTTAAATAGCAAAGTGAAGTTATTTTAGTCTGAAGTGACTGCTGGGAAGAATGATTGGGAGATGTTTGCAAAAGCCAAAGTGGATGGTAGCTTGAATTTTTCTTATGTTCAGCTGGAGAAAGTTAATTCTGGAGCAACCAAGATTCCTTCCTGCATCAGTTTGTTAAAATGACTGCTATTGAAAGCTTTCTGAAAATCCATTTATACCACATCTATCACTCCCTTTATGTGCCCACCTGTCAAAAAACTTTGCCAAACACAACTTCAACAAATCCATTCAAGCTGTTCTTATTTAACCCATGCATTTCTAAATGTTCATTAGTTTTGCTTTATGGGTTCCAAATGAGTAATTTTGATCTTGGGCTATAGTGTCAATGGACAATATCGATTCACTCACCTGTTATACAGTTCTCCCAATTTTCATTTCCATGGCTTCAATGAAAATAAAACTTGGTTGGGTCTACAAGGGGATACCAATCTGATATTGCCAATTTTACACTATTGACAAAAGTTAAAATTACTCTTGTGTTTGCCTATTACTGATGTTAAACTGACTGCTCTATAGTCACTTCATTTATTCTTTTCTCTCTCCTTGAACATCAGTCCCATTGTACAATTTGCATAGTTGTGGAAGACATAGTTGCCGACACGTCTTGCATTCCTTTGATTACTTTTGGTGTTATTAGCACATCATTTATAATTTTAAGTTTCACTTTAGTTTCTCTTTATTTATCTACAGAATTATTTACTTATGCACACTTGCATGTTGCCTTACAGAAGTATATTTATATTGCAATCTGTTTGTTTCATATTCACAGGTTTGTAGCTGTGATTTGTCATCCTGTTTGCTACCTGGTTTGTCTAGCTAATTGCTGTGGTTGCCTCAAAGGTGCGTGATGCAGATATATCTCTGTCACTGCCTCTGCAGTGAAACAGATATGGCATAGGCAGATATTCAGTGACATATTCAGCTAGGAGTGACCCCATGTCTGCAAGTACCAGACATTGATTTTGCTGGCAATGAGTATACTTTTGAAGGATAACAATGGTGGACAGGAAAGTGGCATACGGAATTCAACCCAGAGAAGTGTGAGGTGATGCATTTGGGAAGGTCAAACAAGGCAAAAGATTAATAAATGGGAGAATGCTGAGAAGTGTAGAGGAAGTGAGAGACCTTGGAGTAAATGTCCACCGATTCCTGAAGGTAGCAGGACAGGTTGATAAAGTAGTTAAGAAGGCATATGGAATCCTTTCATTCATTAGCTGAGGCATAGAATATAAGAACAGGGAGGTCATGCTGGAACTATATAAAACATTAGTTAGGCCACAATGTGAGTACTGTGTGCAGTTCTGGTCAACTCATTAGAGAAAGGATGCTTGTCTCTTTATGGGGTATATTGAACATTCCTTGTTCCAGTCCTACTCCGGCCCCCTCCCACAACTCTTTCTCCGGTACATCGATGATTACTTCGGTGCTGCTTCATGCTCTCGTCGGGACCTGGAAAAATTTATTAATTTTGCTTCCAATCTCCACCCTTCCATCATTTTCACATGGTCCATCTCTGACACTTCCCTTCCCTTCCTTGACCTGTCCCAATTTCTGGTGATAGACTGTCCACCAATATCCATTACAAGCCTACCGACTCCCACAGCTATCTCGACTACAGCTCCTCACACCCTGCTTCCTGTAAGGACTCCATCCCATTCTCTCAGTTCCTTCGCCTCCGTCACATCTGTTCTGATGATGCTACCTTCAAAAACAGTTTCTCTGACATGTCCTCCTTCTTCCTTAACCGAGGTTTTCCACGCATGGTAGTTGACAGGGCCCTCAACCGAGTCCGGCCCATCTCCCGCGCATCCGCCCTCACGCCTTCTCCTCCCTCCCAGAAACATGATAGGGTCTCCCTTGTCCTCACTTATCACCCCACCAGCCTCCGCATTCAAAGGATCATCCTCCGCCATTTCCGCCAACTCCAGCATGATGCCACCACCAAACACATCTTCCCTTCACCCCTCCTTGGTGGCATTCCGTAGGGATCGTTCCCTCCGTGACACCCTGGTCCACTCCTCCATCACCCCCTACTCCTCAACCCCCACTTACGGCACCTCCCCATGCATACGCAAAATATGCAACACCTGCCCCTTCACTTCCTCTCTCCTCACCATCCAAGGGCCCAAACACTCCTTTCAAGTGAAGCAGCATTTCACTTGCATTTCCCCCAACTTAGTCCACTGCATTCGTTGCTCCCAATGTGGTTTCCTTTACATTGGAGAGACCAAACGCAGACTGGGCGACTGCTTTGCAGAACACCTTCGGTCTGTCCGCAAGAATGACCGAGACCTCCCTGTCGCTTGCCATTTTAACACTCCACCCTGCTCTCTTGCCCACATGTCTGTCCTTGGCTTGCTGCATTGTTCCAGTGAAGCTCAACGCAAACTGGAGGAACAGCACCTCATCTTCCGACTAGGCACTTTACAGCCTTCCGGACTGAATATTGAGTTCAACAACTTTAGATCTTGAACTACCTCCTCCATCCCCACCCCCTTTCCGTTTCTTCCCCCTCCCTTTTGTTTTTTCCAATAATTTATATAGATTTTTCTTTTCCCACCTATTTCCATTATTTTTAAATCTATACCTTTTATGCCCTTTTAGTCTTATTTCACCCCACCCCCACTAGAGCTACCTATACCTTGCTTGTCCTGCTCTCCACTCTTAATTAGCACATTCTTTTAAATAATATCACCACCTTCAACACCACTTTGTTCTTTTGTCTGTGACATCTTTTGGTTATTTCCTCCTATCACTGCTTGCTTGTCCCTACAACCACCCCCCCCCCCCCCCCAAATTCTCCCCCCACCCCCCCACCTTAAACCAGCTTATATTTCACCCCTCTCCTATTTTTACTTAGTTCTGTTGAAGGGTCATGATGACTCAAAACGTCAACTTTGTTCTTCTCCGTCGATGCTGCCAGACCTGCTGAGTTTTTCCAGGTATTTCTGTTTTTGTGTTAGAGAAAGGATGCAGTTACATTAGGCAGGGTACAGAGGAGATTTACGAGGATGTTGTCAGGACTGGAAAATTGCAGCAATGAGGAAACTTTGGATAGGCTGGGGCTGTTTTCCTTGGAACAGAGGGGGCTGAGAGGAGATTTGATTGAGATGTACAAAACTGTGAGGGGCTGGATAGAATGGATGGGAAGGGTCTATTTACCTTAACAGAGAGGTCCGTGACCAGGGGGCATAGATTTAAAGTGATCGGTGGAAAGATTAGAGGGGAAATGAGGAAATTTCTTTTCACCCAGAGGGTTTGTGGGTCTGGAACTCACTGCTTGAAAGTGTGGTAGAGGCAGAAACCCTCAATTCTGGATGTGCACCTCAAGTGCTGTAACCTGCAGGGCTACGTACCAAAGGTTGGAAAGTGGGATTAGGCTGGGTGGCTCATTTCTCGGCTGGTGCAGATACGATGGGCTAAGTGCCCTCTTCTGTGCCGTAAACTTTCTATGATTCTAAGGTCTCGATGAACTTAAAAATGCTGCTGTTATAATTGGTTCTGCTGATGCTACTTTGTTTTATTCATTTGTCCTTCAGGTATGGGCAATGCTGGGAAAGCAGAATTTTTTGCTCATTCCTAGTTGCCTTAAGAGAACTGAGAACCAACTAAATAGTATGGGCATCAGCCAGATTGGGTAGGACTAGTAGGTTCCCAACACCAAAGGAATTAGTGAACCAGTTGTACTTTTAAGAGAACTGTATATTTCTTGGTGGTAGTCACAAACTACCAGACTGATTGAATTGGTTATGATGGGATCTGAACTCACAACCTTTTGGGTTCTATGCATCTGCCATAACCATGAGGTTACTGCACACTATACTGTGACTTGATATCTTGTAGAAATTGCCCCAATAATTGCTGGCACATTCAGGCATGCACCCTCACATGTGAGGGTGATCCATCCTGACTATTTAAATGACTCCATATCTGGAATTTTGGTTTGGGTCTGCAACCTTTTTTATGGGTAGATGTAGGTTGTGCTCAGTCTGACCCATACTGGTAGGATTGGAACTATGAATTTCAAATTTTCTCCAACTTTGTTAGAATTAAGCATCCTCAGGTTGAGTATACTATCAGTGTACATTCAAACTACGTCTATTCTGTCCACAAAAAACTCCTTAACCCCAAACTTAGATGACCACTGTGTGACATTTCAAGTTTGCACGTCCTTGCGAGCTCTTTGACTGGATAGTTAATTTGTTGATTTTAGCTAAATTGCAAATAGTTTTCTGCTGTAGAGCTGTATGCACTGCAGCAAGCTAAGCTAGCACACCTTGCATAGGTTCCTAAACTGCGTCATAAACTGAATCTGTGCATACTACAAGCAAACAAAAGTAGCATTGTTTGTAAATGCAGCCTGACTTCTCCTTGTCAATGACTTAAAGAACTGGAGAGGCAAAACATGGTGTTAGAAGATTAATGATTCTGCAAGAAGAGAGGGCTGAAAGAAACAAATTGCAATTTGAGTCTGGAGCCCTGCTGAAGCAAGTGCGGCAAAAAAGTAATTTACTGCAGAGCATGAAAACTTTTAGTATCAGATCAGCTGCTCATTATAAATCTGCTCATTTTTCCTTCCATTGGCTTTTTTCTATAATCGGATATTGCTTGTTTTACACTTCTAGTAAAGTTATATGTTTTAACCAACTTGTTTCCTTTCCATTGTAATGGCTAGCTGATCATTTGATTACTATTCAAATCATTAAAAAATAGCTACTTGAATTAACACAACAATAGACACTCAAATAAATTCAATGGTCAATTTGCAAGATATGGAACAACAAATACTGAAGGCAAAAATCCTGAGCCTGGGATGGAAGAATGGTGCTTTTCTTTTGATATTGGGAATTTCTAGTGGAGGTGGGGGCATTTCTTATGTCTACCACCATCCTCCCCCCAACCCCTCCTGTCCTGACATCAGTCATAAGTGATGATAAGCATGATGGCAAGTCGCACCTCAAATATTTCTGCCCAGAGAATAAGCTGTTGGTGAATATCTAGTTCTTAATTCATATGATTTAGAATATAACTTTAAGTTTCTGGAATTAAAGTTTTAATTGTAGAAAATGGGAGCAACTGTTTGAGAAACTGGTGGAAACAACTCTGATGAAAATACAACTCAAATAAGCCTTGGTTTATTACACTTAAAAGGTAGCCTGGGTTTGGCTTTCAAGGTCAAAGTTGGTAGTGAAAAAAGCTGAACAATGAATGATCCATCTCTAAGCATGTAATAGAGCCAGGGAGACTGGAGAGAGGGCAGTTGCATCCATTAGCAATATATTTTTTAATTGTGCATGGGATGGGGGTATCTTTGGCTGGGCCAGCATTCATTACCTATCCCAAATTGCCGTTCAGAAGTTGGTGGTGAGCTGCCTTCTTGAACCGTTGCAGTCCATGTGGTATAGGTACACCCACGGTGCTGTTAGGAAGGCAGTTCTGGGATTTTCACCCTGCGACAGCGATATATTTCCAAGTCATGAAGGTGAGTGACTTGGAGGGGAACTTGCAGGTGGTGGTGTTTCCATGCATCTGCTGTCTTTGCCCTTCTAGGTGGTAAAGGTTGCAGGTTTGGATGATGCTGTCGAAGGAGCCTTGGTGAGTTGCTGCAGCGCACCTTGTAAATGATACACACTGTGTATCATTGGTGGAGGGAGTGGATGCTGAAGGTGGTGGATGGGGTGCCAATCGAGCGGACTGCTTTGTTCCGGATGGTGTCAAGCTTCTTGAATGTTTTGTGGAGCTGCACTCATGCAGGTAAGTGGAGAGTATTTGATCACACTCCTGACTTGTAGATGGTGGACAGGCTTTGGGGAATCACGAAATGAATTACTCTTTGCAGAATTCCTGCTCTTGAAGCCACAGTATTATATGGCTGGTCCAGTTCAGTTTCTGGTCAATGATAATCCCCAGAATGTTGATAGATTGCTCATATAAATTATTCATATGGGTTGCAGAATCAATGAGTTGTGTTGAAGTAATTTGTTTGTATTTCTGTTTGAATCATCCCAAAGCATGCCATTATGCCATAGAGATAGTGATTCATAGTGGAGCCTTGGTTAGAAGATTCTTTTGTTTAATTTATGTGTGTCTGTTTGCTGACAGAAGCAGGGAGTTCAGTTTGGGTTTCGTGAGGGAAAAACAGTGGGAAGATTTGCTCTAGCTTGCAGTTAGTGGAATAAATCTATTTTGATCCTCAAATAGCCTTGTGGCAGAAAGCAGTTAGCTTTGAAAGAGTTATACAGAAGTTGTGGGAACAGACTGGGAAAGAAACAGAATATGTATGTCCAAAGCCAGAAGAAGGAGCTCAAGAGTCCATAGTTGCAAGGTCGTTAAAGAAAATTGGAGGAGCAGTTGGTCATAAGCTAATGAAAGGATCCCAATGAAATTTATACCTTGAGGAATAGTTGGAATACTAAGGAGAATTTAAGTAAATTCCAGAGGTTGCAGCATATCTTTGAGTTGGTCCCAGGAAAAGCGAATGTAACATCAAAATTCTGTGAGATAAGGGAATACTTGGGGGGAAGTAAAAAGTAGAACTGAGTTCATAGCATATGAAGGGTAATGCTCTGGTGGCCCGCGATCAAATCCCACCATGTTATTCGAAGAGATGTGTTCCCCATGAACTCCAAGTGCCCCACAGCTATTTCATGCTCGAATGATCATTAAGTGGCTGCAGACAGGACTTCTGCCCCTCACTCGGAAGAAAGTCCCGCCTTAGAGAGCTGCCGACAATTTGATTGGCCGGAAGCTCTCCAGTCACTGCAGTGACAGCACTGCAGTGGACAGAAGAAGAAATGCAGGAGGAACGGAGGCCCAGGTCCCAGGGCGGGGAGGGTAGGGGAAGTCTGGGGGGTGTGATGGGGGCAATCGGGGTCTCCGTAGAGAAGCTTGGCAGGAGCGGTCAGAGGGGAGGTCCAGAGGCCACCCAGACCTTAAGGAGGGGGTGCCCCCAGTCAGAAGGGGGCTTCTGACTGGAGGCATGCATGAAAGCAACCCACCCCATCACCTTACCGCATGGTGTTTCTTTCTCCAGTTCCCTCCACGGACGTGCAATGGTCCCACCAGCCTAAAAATTGAGGCTGGGCAGTAAACGGCCCAGAAGTAGACATTAATTGGCCACTTAAGGGCCACAATTGGGGCAAGGGCGGGCTTCCCGTCTGAAGCCTTGCCCGCCCCAAAGTAAAATTGCTGTGTGGTCAAGATGGGTGGGAACCCGGAGGGAATCCTGCCACTTCAATTTGGTGCTCCCCATCCCCCCCACCCACTTAAAAACCTGCCGGTGGGGGAGCATAACATTTTGGTCATGGTGTTAAGTTAATAGGGCTTACATTGTTTTATTTTTTTTCATATACAATAAAGTTTGTTTTTGTTTCAAAATGTGAAATCTTGTGGTGTAGCTCTGTCAGTTAACTGCTGGGTGTTCATATTTCTCCTTTAAATGTTAATGGTCCCTAACAGGATCGTAACAAAGCACAAAGTGGTTCACTTCAATAAAACAGGGCATTAGCCTTCTCCAATACATTTTTCTTTTGACATTTCTGAGAATTCAGCTGCTGATGAGAAATGAGAGCTCTCATTTCTAAGTGCACAGGCAGCAAATTGCTGTTGCTCCACTTGTCCAGTGCTTCACCCTCACCCAATCTTTCACTGTTCTAAAAACTTAAAACACAAGCATTAATTGTGTTCTATATTTTATAGCAGGAGTTTCTGAGTAGATACCTCTTGTTCTGTGAAACATATGTAGGGTTTTTTTTTGTTTAGCACACCTGGTGTTAAACTTTCCATGACTGTGGTACAGATGGGAAATTTGGATATGCTCCAGATGGTTGGCCCTCAGAATCTTCCATTAGGTTAGAAAATTCCAGGGGCTAAAATGGATAGAAATTCATGGGAGCTATTAGTTGGACACATGCCCAAACTCTGAACACTGTCGCACCAAATTTTAGATCTGGAAGCACTAAATACAGCAAATTATCCTACTGTCCATGCAGAAAATTACAATTATATAGAAGGACATATTCTATGTAGGCAACTCAAAACTTTCAATAAAATTATTATAAAAAACAAATAGAGCTGGATTTAATGGAGGTGATGGAGTGTCTCACCTGCTGGCTCTCCAGCCAGTGGGAGCCCTGGGCCACCTCCTTTGGGGAAGGCCCACTGAATTAAGTGCACTTAACCAGATAGTGGCAGGCCTTCCCCAGAATCATGGACCTTGCACGCGTTTGCTTGTCATGGTCCCCACATGAGTTAATACAAGTGGCAATGGGATGAGGCCCTTAAGCTGGCATTAACTGTTCATGTGAAGGTCTCAGTTGGCAGTGGGTTGGGAAGGCCATTCGTGGCTCTCCTGCCACAAATTTAATCGGGTGGAGGCGGGAGGACGGCAGGGTTTCCACCCGCCAGCCTCCTGCCTGATTAAGGTCCCCCCCCCCCGCCACACACATATCACCAAACTCACTATAGGAGGGCATTAAATTCCTTCCATAGGGTTAACAGTACAAGCAAGTCAAAGAGGAACAAATAAGCAAAAGAACGGTAAGCTGAGACATGAATGAAAATGCCTGAAGAAACTAATGTTGAAAACTTAAAGTTAGGCTTTGAATGATGTGATAATTTACAAATTTAGATAGAGAATAGCAACTTTGGTTATTAATTTATTGTTTGTGATTAATCATAGCAGAAGATTCTGAAACAGGAGAATGCTTTAGAACTTGGGCAACTAGTTACAGTGACTGTGTAAATGGAGTTTCTCTGCATTAGAGCAGACATCAAAGTACTGAACAGTAAAACCTCCTCCACTCAAATCTACACAGCCCCTATGAAATGGTGCAGAACACCCTTCTCCTCTGTGCAACATGGAAGTAAGGGCGGAGCTACCCAAAGAACAACTGTGGCTTTTCTAGAGTTTGGAAGCTCAGGGGAAGGTGCAAAGTGAAAACAAAAATAAAATGTAAAACAGAGATTTTATACATTTCTAAACAATGAAAATGTCTTCAAAAATGTTTTTCTACCATGATGCATAGAGCTAAACGTCAAAGTGATTAACTTCTCAAGAAATATTTTGTTTACAAGGAGAACGGGGGTTACTGAATGTTAATTATAACATTGGCAAAGGGGGAAAATTAATTTATCTGTTGTTACCATTATTTCTGCTTTTAAGTGATTTATTTGCACATTGTAGAATTTAGCAGTTTACCTACAGTTACTGTTAGTCCAATAGCAGCACAAATTCAATCAACATACCAATTCTGTTTAGTCTGTCAATTGCCACAGTTTCAAATGCTCTTCGCATCATTGGGTACTGCTCCAGCACTTCGTTGAAATGGTCCACAGAGAGCGAGTAGAGTCGACAGTAGGTGTCAGCTTTCACGCTGGCAGTACGCCGTCCTTTGGTTAGTAAGCAGATTTCTGGAGAGAGACAGACAGGAAATAAAAATTCAGTGACATAGATTGAATCTGTCGGAAGCTCCATTAGATCATTTTACCAATCTGATGCAACAAATTGATCCGGAAGATTGTTATTTCTGCCCCAGTGATGTTTTTTTGGGGGGTGGTGGGGTTACTGGTGGGCTGAGTGTTGACAGAAAATGTTTCTTTCTGAAATGGGCACTGGGTTTTTGATATCAGTAAATTTCAATTGTCGCAGGAGAGTTTCATAACTATGGTTGTCTAACCTCAACTAGGGAGATGATGAGATGCTATAATGGATCTCAGTGTCCCATGCTACGGTTCACACAGCTGGGGCAGGATTTTTTGGATGGCAGGGTTTCCCGTCTCACCACCCATAGAATTGGCAAGAAATAAATCTCCTCCAATCTCAGCAACCCCACAGCCATTTAACACTACAAGGAGCGTTAAATGGCTGGAAACAGGACATTGCCTCTCACTCTGGTTGAAATACCTTGTCAGTAAGCTACCATCAAATCTGATTGGCCAGCAGCTCTGTAGTCCCAGCAGCATCAGTGGAAGCAGTGGTCATGATTGGGACTAAAATCAGTCCCCAGAATATAAATCCTGGAGTCCAGGGCCAAATAAGTGCAGAGGGTCTCAAAGAGGCGAGGGAAAGTGAGGAGGCCGGGGATGGTGGGGAGAGGTGGGTAAATTTTGGGAGAGTTGATCTGGAAAAAGGAAACCTGAGGGAGGTGCCCTCCCCTGCCCCCTTCCCACCATGGCCCGAGTAAGGTGACTTGCTGAGCTTCTCCCCTGCCCCTGAACTTTGCCTGTCAGCCTCAAAATTGAGTCCGGGTGGGAAGCAGCCCTCAGGTGGGCAATAAGACTTGCCCAGCCAACATAAAATTGAGTACAGATCGGGGGCGGGAGGGCTACCCAGGGAATTTAACAGCCCCCGCCCCCACTGCTGCCAAACCTGCATATAAATGTCTGTCAACTTTGGATATGTTGAAACTTGGCTGTAATAGCAAAGAGCTCAAATGAAAAGGTGCAATGCTCATGCAAGTGTAATGTAACACATGGCACCTGCCTCAGAATAGATGGGAAAATGGGGAATTAAATGGAAATTAAATTAATAATAATTTGGTGAAATTATTTTATTGTTATTTGGGTACTATATTGATTGAGATGCATGCAGGGTAACTGCACACATCAACATTTCTCTAAACGAAACTCCATGGCCAGGATTTTTCAGTTGGTGTGCGGGGCCGGCCCGACACGCCAGCACATAAAGTGATGCGCGATGACGTTGGGCGTGCGTCTTGCGATGTTTCGTTTGGCGGGCGTGTGCCAGAGTCGGCTGCGTGCCCGCCGATAATTGATAGGCCTATTATGGCCATTAACCAAGTAATTCATTTCAAGTTTACGCTGCCCATCCAAACTTACGGTTGGCGGGCAGGCGAAAAGGCCAAGCGGCCTTTATGTTTTTTAGGAAGAACTTTTTATTTAATTCGTAAAAGCTTTACTAAACCTCATCCAGCTCGTGGATGAGGTTTACTAAAGCTTTTACGAATTAAATAAAAGGTTTTTCTGAAAAATAAAAAACATGTCCCATCTCATGTGACACAGTCGCATGAGGGGACGTGTTTCATTAAATTTTTTATTACATTCATTTATTTATTCAAAAGCACTTCAATCTCGTTGAGGCAGCTCCGTGCCTCTGGGAGATTGAAGCGCTCTTTCGTGCGCACGCGTGAAAGAGCGCTGGAGCCGACTCTCCTTCCTCCCCCCGCCCGCAGAGATAGTGTTCATCGCTCGCGTATTACGCTGGGTGGGCCTTAATTGGCCCGCCCACATAAAATGGCGGTGCGGAGCTGATCTTGGGCGGTGGTCGGCTCTGCGATCGCCCCCTTCTGCTCCCGCCGAGCCCGTCTGACGTGGGAAAAAGTCAGGCCCATCTTCCTTCTTCAGTGGACGTGAAAGATCCCATGGCGCTATTCAAACAAGAGCAGGGAAGTTCTGGCCTATATGTATCCCTCAACTAAGGTCACTAAAACAGAATATCTAGTTAACATTCCATTGTTGTTTGTGGGATTAGCTGTGCACCATCTGGCTGTTTGCTACTTTTCCCCACATCACAACAGTGACTACACTTCCAATGTACTTAATTAGCTGCAAAGTGCTTTGGGACACCCTGAGGTCATGAAAGGTTCCCTATAAATGCAAGTTCTTTCTTTCTTTAGTTAGTTGCAATCAAGATCACTTAAGCCAAGCAATTGTAGAGAACAGATATTCTGTAATTGTACAGAAGGACAACTAGATATTTGGAAGCTGGAAGAATCATTTTAATGATGCAAAGTATGGGAAGAAAATGGTAGCAGGAACTCTATATCTGCTATTTGTGAATGTACTTCAACATTCTACAGCTTTGATTGTTGACCTGCTGCTGACAAATTAGTGGTGGCTAATGAGCCAAAAGTTTTCAATGTCCAAGCAGCGAACACAGACGACAAGAATCTCTTAATTCATGCTCAACCACTAGCATAATCCCTGTATTTACCTTGGGGAGAATTTTCAGCATGTCGGGCAGGTTGTGCGTGAGCGGGCGCAGGTGGGAATGGAGCCGATTGCCACCCGCGATCGGCTCCGCGCTGCCATTTTATGCGGCGGGGCAATTAAGGCCCACCCAGCGTGAATCACGGCTTCCGAGGACAGCGGGAGAGGGTGGGCGGCAGCGGGGCTCCAATGACCACCGGGTCCAGTGGCGACCCTGTGGCCTGTTTAAAAGCAGCGCAGGCAGCCTTCCAAAGGCTGCCAACAATGGCGCATGGAAGGATTCCCAACAGCGCTCTCAGAGAGCAGGCCAGGCAGGAGGGCAGGTCGGTGGGGTATTGTGCCCCAAGATTCTCAGATGAGTGCCTCACTGCTCTCCTTGAGGAGGTGGCAGCATGGCACGGGATCATCGTGCCAAGGGACAGGAGGAGGAGGCCCCCCCCACATGATGAAACGTGCCTGGGAGGAGGTGGCAGAAGGGGTCAGCTCATACGATGTGGTGCGACACAGCTTGATTCAGTGCCGCAAGCGGTTCAACGACCTCTTGTGATCGGGAAGGGTGAATACCGTGTTGGCATGGGTCACTTAGCACAGCAGTTAGGTTGGCCCTCCTGACACTCCCCCCAACTCTGAATTTAGTTACTGCATTAAATCATATGGCCTTCGTTGGGTGGGCTAGCATTTATTGCCTATGCCTAGTTGCCCCTGAGAGGGTGGTGCTGAGCTGGCTTCTGTAAGTGCATGTGGTGCACTTACACTCACATTACTGTTTTGGGGGTGACCTCAAGGATCTGTACCTAGGCGCAGTGCTGGAACACCAAAACATTTCAAAGTCAGGATGCTGACTGACTGGGAGGGGAACTTCCAGGTGGCGGGGCAGCCATCCATCTGCTGCCCTTGGCCTTCTAGGTGGTAGTGCTCCTTGGTTTGGAAGGTCTTACAGTGTGAGTGGCAAATGTGATGGAGACTGCATCCGGGCAAGGGGGTCAGCCCTGGCTGCTTGGAGTGAGTGTATGGCGGCTCCAGGGTCACGAATTGGATGAGCCCTGCAATATTTCACTCAGGTGGGGGTGGCAGGGATGCAATGGCAATCCAGGTACAGGGTGGGCTAATCAATGCTCCTCTCTCCTTTCAGAAGACTGCACACAATAATGCAGAACAGATGCGGACTAGCGGAGGGCAGGCCCACCTACTCATACTCACCAGATACGAGCAAGAGGCTCTTGAGCTGGAGAGGCACCATGCACCCAGGTCTACTGGCAGTGGTGAGGTTGGGGTGCCAGTGGGGGGGGTAAGGGTGCCGTGCACTGAGGTCACAATGACTGTCATTGCAGCCATTCCACTGTTGGCTGTTTAGTGAACTCAGCTTCCATCATGGGTTTCCCATTGATTATGGCAGGAGGAGCGCATCCTGATTGGGATGCACATTCACAGTGTTACGACTTCAACTAATCAAATGTCCTTGTTCTCCCTTTCAGCCTCACCGGTGCATGCCCGGGCTCAGGAGACAGAGGACCCGTTATTGACACCTGAGGGCCCTGAAGATATACACGTACCAGCGTCACACCATCTCAGCCAGGCAGGTACCAGCGCAGATACCAGCACCATGGTGGGGATAAGATCGCTGTCTAGTGTCCTGGGGCACAGTGGTGAGGGCACTTCACATTCGCTTGAGGTGCAGGCAGAGACAGAGAGTGCCATGGTGCCGGCAGTTGGAGGAATGCTGGGGTCCAGGAACATGCTCAGTCAGTGACTGATGATGTTCCTCTGGAGTGGTTCCTGAGGCAGCAGATGCTGGAAGTCCAGCAGGGTGTGCGGTAAGATCTGGCGGAGATACATGAGGGAATGTGTGCCATGGTCTCCGTGATGGAGGAGTCCATGTGGAGCATCAGCAATGCACTGACCCTCATGGCCGAGCGCACTGCCTCCTCCATGGAGAGAGTGGCCACTCTCATGGAGAGGCTCCTCCAGGAGAACAATCAGGGCTTCCTGGGGTTGCGCTCGGACCTGCAAGCCCTCACACCGGCAATGACTTCTCGTGGTCACTGTCAGTGTGGGAGATGGATTGGGCACCCAGTGTCTCAGTTAGGTGCCCATCCATCAACGGTGAGCAGGGAGGTCCGAAGCGATCTCACTTTGGCACACGAGCTGCCTGTCGTCTCTATGGGCTCCTCTCAGGGCGCTCCGGATAAGGGCAGCAGCCCTTCCGCCCTTCTGCCAGTGACTGTAGCATCCGATGAGGCTACGGTGACTGGGGTGGTGCCAGCCGTGCCACTGACTGCTCCCTCCCAGGCGGGGCCAGCATAGGCTCCACGGGCCAGAGGACGGCCGCCAAGGTCATCAAGGCCAACAGGACAGCAGAGTGAGCAGGCTGCCTCGAATGCCGGTGCCAAAAAGGGGGAAACACCTAGACGTAGCACCTGAAAAGGTAAGGGTAAATCACCTTAGCAATTACACGGGCTTATCACTGCTGGTTTTCTGCTGCCCCCGTATTAGTTGTTTCTCATTCGGTGAACAGCTCAACACCTTTTAATGAACTTTCATTTCTGTTTTGTAGTATGAAATCATTAAGTGCTTTAGTTCTGAACAAGGCTCAGAGTGATTTATTATTTCTGCAGGTGGACGGGTACCTATGATGTTATGAGTGAGTTGTTTGTCATTCAGCTTTATTGACAAAGCACATAGTTAATATTCCTAACCAGGCAGATGTTGCTCTCAGGTATCGAGTATGAAGCCTGCAGCCCTGGTTTGTGTTAGAGATCCATCTGTGGTGGGTTAGCTGAAGGATCTTTGGATCAAAGCGTCCTGGGTGCCCCTGCCTCCCTGGAGGTTGCCCAGGTCAGCATCTATCTCCTCAGTGTTCTCCTGAGCGTGCTCCTCGTCCTCGGACTCACTACTGGACTCATCGTGCGCAGCCAGAAAATCTGCATCAACATCTTCTTCCTCCATTGCAACCCCCCTTTCCAGCGCCAGATTGTGGAGAGCGCAGCTTGCAATCACTGTCAGTGACACATGATCTGGGGGGTACTGGAGTGCGTCCCCTCAACGGTCCAGGCACTGGAAGTGCATCTTGAGAAGACCGATGGAGAAGACCCTTGTGGAGGCGTGGCTCCTATTGTACCGCTGCTCAGCTTCTGTTCTTGGATGGTGGAGAGGCGTCATGAGCCACCTTCTGAGGGGAAAGCCAGATGTCTCCCAACAGCCAACTATCCAGCCGGGCCGGGGCACTGAAGAGCCCTGACATCTGGGAGTGTCTGAGGATGTAGGCGTTGTGGGAGCTGCCTGGGTACTTTGCACAGACTCGTAGAAGCTGCATCCTGCGATCACACACTATCTGAACGTTCATGGAGTGGAATCCCTTCCTGTTGACAAAGGCACCGGGCTTACCTACTGGTGCCTTGATGGCCACATGTGTGCAGTCTATTGCACCCTGGATGCGGAGGAAGCCAGCAGTAGCCACGAAGCCTCTGGCTCACTCCACCTGGCTGGCATCATCCAAACAGTAGTGAATGAAAGTCAATGCATGCCTAAACAGAGCTTCTGTTACTTGCTTGACACAACTGTAGACAGCTGACTTGGAGACTCCGCAAAGATCACCCACCGACCTCTGGAAAGAGCTGGAGGCATAGAAGTTGAGGGCAGCCGTGACCTTCAACGCCAGTGGATATCCACCCACACAGTTGGAGCTGATCTCAGGGCCTATCATTTGACAGATGAAGATCACTGTCTCCCTTAAGAGATGGAGCCTCCTTCAGCATTGCACCTCAGACATATTGAGGTAGCTGCTTTGCCGCCTGTAAACCCTGGCAGCAGAATAGTGGCGTCTTCTGCAGCCCCTTCTGCCTTAGACTTCCGGTTGGCCCTGCGTCCCTTGTGCCTGTGCCTGTCCTCCCAAAGGTGGCTCCCCTGGAGGCTGAATATGGCTTCCTCTGCCTTCTGGCCCTCTCTTCCTCCTCAGGGGAGTTGCCTCCAGTGGAGAGCACAACCCCCATTCCCAGGGTAAGGAAATACTGTCTGAAATCTGCAAGGCCCCAAGAATTATGTTTACTCCAGAGTCCTGACCTGAAGCCTGTTATCCCTGTAAGAGCAGTTCTGAAGAGATTTGAAGTTCTCCTGTTCACACAAGCAAGTAGCAGTAAGTTTTTAAAGTAAATGGCTAACAAGTAGCATTCGTGAGCCCACTCACCCTCTTATCCCACCTATGGATGAGGTTTTTAAGAATGTGGACAACCTGCCTGCCCGTTGCGCCCGTGCGATGCTCTGAAAATCGCATGGGGTCTGAAAAATCACAGTGTATTAATGGCTCAAGGGCCTAAGTGGCCCGTTAATTAATGGCGGGTGCGCATCGGAGCTCATTGTGCACCCGCCCACTGAAATATCGCAATGGTGAGGGGTGACATCGGGACGCATGCCCGACGTCATCACGCATCATTTTACGTGTTGGTCTGTTGGGCCCGTCCCCGCACGCCCACGTCAAAATCCTGCCCCTTGAATAAGTGAATTTTGTGTGTATCTAATCAGAACTGGAGGGGCCAGCATGGATTTATAAAGAGTTAAACATTGTGTCATGGGGCAGAATTTTCTCTTCGGCGTGCAGCCCGACGTCACCCCGCGTCATTCAGATCTTTCGCTTGACGGGCGCACGCTGGAGGCGGCTGAGTGCCCACCGAACTGTCAAAGGCCTGTTAAGGCCATTAATAAACCAATTAGACTAATTCTCAATGCTGCCCATCCAACCTTAAGGCTGGCGGCAGGCGAAGAGCCCAAGCGGCCTTTGCGTTTTTCATGAAACCTCATCCACGGGCGGGATGAGGTTTCATGAAGGTGTTATTAAGTTAATAAATACATTTTGCTCATTTCATAAACAAGAGGGGACACATGTAAATGATTTTTAACTTTCTTTATTTTAAACTTTCAATTTGAACTTAATCTCCCTGAGGCAGCTCTGTGCCTCAGGGAGATTTCTGTGTTCTTTCGCACGCATGCACGAAAGAGCGCAGGCCCCGACTCTCCCTCCTCCCCCTCTGCCCATACAGCTTGCATTGAGTGCTACTGGGTGCACGTCATGCTGGGCGGGCCTTAATTGGCCCACCCACATGAAATGGCAGCGCGCAGCTGATCATGGGTGGCGATTGGCTCTGTGCCCACCTGCGCCCACTCCCGACTGGCCCGTCCGATAGGCAGTAGATTCTGCCCAATGTTACACTTATATAAAGTTAGAATTAGACTCCATTTAGAGTACTATGTTCAGTTTGGGGCACTGCACCTCAGGAAGGATATATTGGCCTTGGAGGTTTCACAGTACAGATTCACTAGAATTAGACTGGGGCTGAACAAGTTAAATTATGAGGCCAGGTTGCATAAACTAGGTTTCCCTTCTCTCATGTATTGAAGATTAAGAGATTGTCTAATTGAGGTGTTTAATAAGATTAAGTGACTTGATGGGTTAAATAGGGGGTGTAAACTTAAAGTTAGAGCTTGTCCATTCTTAGATGTTGTTAGAAAGCACTTCATCCCATACAGTATAGTGCAAACCTGGAATTCTCTTTCCCCAAAAAACTGTTGTGGTTGGATGAATTCACTTGTCAAACTGAGATGGATAAGATTTTTTTTTTGGAAACGTTATTATGGGTTACATGGGAGGCGATGGCGTAGTGGTATTGACTAAGTAATCCAGAGACCCAGGGTAATGCTCTGAGGACCCAGGTTCGAATCCCACCATGGCAGATGGTGGAATTTGAATTCAATAAAAATCTGGAATTAAAAGTCCAATGATGACCATGAAACCATTGTCGATTGTTGTAAAAAACCCATCTGGTTCACTAATGCCCTTTAGGGAAGGAAATCTGTCGTCCTTGCCTGGTCTGGCCTACATGTGACTCCAAACCCACAGCAATGTGGTTGACTCTTAAATGCCCTCTGAAATGGCTTAGCAAGCCACTCAGTTGCAACAAACCGCTCTGCAAAGTCTTCCTTACTAACATCTGGGGCCCAGTGCCAAAATTGGGAGAGGTGTCTTACAGACACCTTACTAGTCAAGCAACAGCCTAACATAGTCATCCTCATGGAATCATACCTTACAGATAACGTCCCAGACTCCAAAATCACCATCCCTGGGTATGTCCTGTCCCATCGGCAGGACAGACCCAGCAGAGGTGGCGGCACAGTGGTTTATAGTCGGGGGGGAATTGCCCTGGGAGCCCTCAACATCAACTCTGGACCCCATTAAATCTCATGGCATCGGGTCAAACATAGACAAGGAAACCTGCTGATTGCCACGTACCACCCTCCCTCAGCTGATGAATCAGTGCTCCTCCATGTTGAACATCACTTGGAGGAAACACTGAGGGTGGCAAGGGTGCAGACTGTTCTCTGGGTGGGGGACTTCAATGTCCATCACCAAGAGTAGCTCGTAGCACCACTGCTGGTTGAGTCCTAAATGACATAGCTGCTAGACTGGGTCTGTGGCACATGGTGAGGGAACCAACAAGATGGAAAAACATACTTGACCTCATTCTCACCAACCTGCTTGCTGCAGATGCATCTGTCCTTGACAGTATCGGTACTGTCCACCACACAGTCATTGTGGAGATGAAGTCCCGCCTTCACATTGAGGATACCCTCCATTGTGTTGTGTGGCACTACTAACGTGCTAAATGGGGTAGATTTTGAACAGATCTAGCAACTCAAGACTGGGCATCCATGAGGCACTGTGGGCCATCAGAAACAGCAGAACTGTACTCGAACACAATCTGTAACCTCATGGCCTGGCATATCCCCCACTCTACTATTACAATCAAGCTAGGGAATCAACCCTGGTTCAATGAAGAGTGCAGGAGGGCATGCCAGAAGCAGCACCAGGCATACCTAAAAATGAGGTATCAACCTGGTGAAGCTATAAAACAGGGCTGCTTGCATGCCAAACAGGATAAGCAACAAGTGATAGACAGAGATAAGTGATCCCACAGCCAACGGATCAGATCTAAGTTCTGCAGTCCTGCCACATCCAGTCATGAATGATGGTGGACAATTAAACAACTCGCTGGAGGAGGTGGCTCCACAAATATCCCCATCCTGAATGATGGGGGAGCCCAGTACAGCAGTGCAAAAGATAAGGCTGAAGCATTCGCAACAATCTTCAGCCAGAAGTGCCAAGTGGATGATCCATCTTGGCCTCCTCCGGAGGTCCCCAGCATCACAGATGCCATTCTTCAGCCAATTCGATTCACTCCACATGATATCAAGAAACGGCTGAAGGCACTGGACAACATTCCGGCAATAGTACTGAAGACTTGTGTTCCAGAACTTGCCGTGCCCCGAGCCAAGCAGTTGCAGTACAGCTGCAACACTGGCATTTACCTGGCTATGTGGAACATTGCCCAGGTATGTCCTGTTCACAAAAAGCAGGACAAATCCAACCCGGCCAATTACCGCCCCATCAGTCTACTCTCCATCATCAGTAAAGTAATGGAAGGGGTCATCAACAGTGCTATCAAGCGACACATGCTTAGCAATAACCTGCTCACTGATGCCCAGTTTGGATTTCGCCAGGGCTACTCAGCTCCTGACCTCGTTACTGCCTTGGTTCAAACATGGACAAAAGAGCTGAACTCCTGAGGTGAGGTGAGGGAGACTGCCCTTAACATCTAGGCAGCATTTTACCGAGTATGGCATCAAGGAGCCCTAGCAAAACTGGAGTCAATGGGAATCAGAGGAAAAAATTCCGTTGGTTGGAGTCATGCTAGCACAAAGGAAGATGATTGTGGTTGTTGGAGGTCAGTCATCTCAGCTCCAGGACATCACTGCAGGAGTTCCTCAGGGTAGTGTCCTTGCCCCAACCATCTTCAGCTGCTTCATCAATGACCTTCCTTCCATCATGAGGTCAGAAGTGGGGATGTTCGCTGATGATTGCACAATGTTCAGCACCATTCGCGACTCCTCAGATACTGAAGCAGTCCATGTCCAAATGCAGCAAGACCTGGACAATATCCAGGCTTGGGCTGACAAGTGGCAATGACCATCTCCAATAAGAGAGCATCCAACCATCGCCCCTTGATGTTCAATGGCATTACCATCACTGAATCCCTCACTATCAACATCCTGGAGATTACCATTGACCAGAAACTGAACTGGTCTAGCCATATAAATACTGTGGCTACAAGAGCAGGTCAGAGGCTAGGAATCGTGCGATGAGTAACTCACCTCCTGACTCCCCAAAGCCTGTCCATCATCTACAAGGTGAAATGATGGAGTTCTCCTCACTTGCCTGGATGAGTGCAGCTCCTCCAACACTGAAGAAGCTGGACACTGTTCAGGATAATGCTGTCTGCTTGATTGGCACCACATCCACAAACATTCACTCCCTCCACCACTGGTGCACAGTGGCATCAGTGTGTACCTTATACAAGACGTACTACAATGACTCAACAAGGCTCCTTCGACAGCACTTTCCAAACCCACAACCACTACCACCTAGAGGGACAAGGGCAGCAGATGGACGGGAACATCACCACGTGGAAGATCCCCTCCAAGTCACTCACCATCCTGACTTGGAAATATATCACCATTCCTCCACTGTCACTAGGTCAAAATCCTGGAACTCCCTCCCTAACTTCATTGTGGGTATACCTACACCACATGGACTGCAGCGGGTCAAGAAGGCAGTTCACCACCACCTTCTCAAGGGCAACTAGGGATTGGCAACAAATGCTGGGCCAACCAGCGAAGTCCACTTCCCATGAATGAATAAAAAAAGAACATAACAAAGGCAGGTATATGGAGTTAAGAGGCAGATCAGCCATGTTCTAATTGAATGAAGGAACAGACTTGAGAAGCTGAATGGGCCGCTCCTGTTCCTATGTCCCTGTATTTTTCCAAGACTACATTTAAAGGTAGATGACTCTTGTTTACCGTGCAATATAATTTTTTGCATGCAAGACATCCTAAGATTGAAGTATCCAAAATTAGGCTCAAATTAATGAAGATTCTACTGAAACAATTTTAAAATATTGTAATTCTCCCTCACTCTCACAAATTTTATTTTGTTTTAAAATAATGAGTTCCTGAAAATTAACTGACCAAATCAGGTAACTTCTGATGATGAAATGAAACACCATGCAGAACTCCACTAGTGGATCAGTGGGTGAAGGCATTGCTCAATGTAGTAGTGAGCCATATAGACTAGGAAGATCTCAGGAATAACCATTGCTTTAAGCTGACTTAACTGGCTTCAGTTAAGATCTGGAGTATGATATGTACACCTGAGTATGATGAAACTGAAAAGCAAATAAAGAATGCATGAAGGCAGGATTAAGAGAAATGGTATGATGAGATGTGAGTAATAGAGCTGGAAAGAAATCAATATTGAGTCCAATATAACTCTTTTTTAGAACTCAAAATGAGAGTTACGCACCAGAAGATGAAATCTTTGACAAGTAGAAAGAAAGTGACAATAACAGAGTGGGTGCATAAAAGACAGATATGGCAAATATTGTTTGAAAGGGATGTAGTCGCAAAAAATGGGCAGAATATATAAGTGAGTTTTATGATGATCCAAACCATGGGAGTCCTCAAGATATAGAGGCAAATGTTGGACCAAACATATTGATATCAGAGGTAAAGAATGCTTTGAAATTAAGGAGTAGAGGAAACGCTCCAGGCATAGATGAAGTAACAACAGAACATCTAAAAGCCCTTGGAGAAACAGAATTAGAAATGATAAAATAAATTTATGATCAAATATATATCAAAGGATATATTCCAAGTAACTTGAGACATTCATTATTTATTGTTACCTTAGAAATCTAAAGCAATTGAGTGCAATCAATTTAGAACAAAGCTTAACAAGTCATCTCATTAAACTGATCTTGAAAATCATAATAGAAATAAGTAATAACATATTTGAAGCAGAAACTGGTGAAACAAAGTCTGGATTTACACCTGGATTAGGAGCAAGAGAGGGAAGATTTAACCTAAGGGCAATCTTAATAAATATCTAGAAGTAAACAAAAATATTTATATATATATATATATATATATGCTTCATAGACTATTTAAATTATTCGATTGTGTTTATCACCAAAAGCTAATATTAGCTATATAGATATGTTGTTGAAATCTGACATTGACAGTAAAGATGGGAGATTTATCCACAGCCTATATTAGGACTAAATAGTGAGCATCAGGCTAGAAGATGGACAACCAGACATGTTTCAAATGAAGAGAGTAGTACGACAAGGCTGCGTACTGTCACCAAAATTATTCAATCTGTACACAGAACAAACATTCAGAGAATTAGATGTACTTCCAGGGATAAAAATTGGAGGCAAGAACATAACAAACTTCCTGTTCACTGAGGACACAGCATTATTTGCAGAACCAGAAGGGGGCCTACAAAGCAATGTAGATCAAGCAAAATCTACAAGTTTAGAATATGGTTTGAGCATGAACACCAAAAAGACACAAACAATGCTCGTTAGAAAGAGTACATTACAAGAAACTAGAGTGAAGATTGAAGTAGATGGTGTTACACTGGAATAAATAGATATGTTTGTCAATTTAGGACAAACGATAGCAGAAGATGGTAGATGCGGTGCCAAAATTAGAGATCGCCAAAAGTAATTTTGTGAAGATGAAGAATGTGTTAACAAGAAAACTCAAGCTTGTAACAAGGAAAAACCTCATAAGATGCCACATTCTATCCACTTTCTTGTATGCCTCAGAAACCCGGCCAATAAATAAAGATCTGTGGAAGAAATTAGAGGCCTTCCAAATGTGGATACTAAGGTGTATGCTAAAAATTCCAATTATAGACCTTAAGACCAATGAAAATGTGCTTGAAATTGCAAGAACAAAAAAAAACTCTAAAAAAGTGACATCCAGGACGAAAATGTCAGCATTTCTGCCATTTGATCAGAGCTGAAGAGCTGCAAAGATCTCTTCTAGAGGGCAAAGTGGAGAGTGGCAGAAAGAGGGGGTCGACCTGTGCATAGTTAGATGATGGATGTCACAGGCAGTTGCAGGCGAGTTACAATGGATATGTGAGGATGGGGCATGACAGACGAGTATGACATACCATGACAGCAGATCTCCTGGTAGGAGTAGCTACAAGCAGCAGCAGCAGCAGCAGTCAGTAGGACCATTACTATTGGCCTCAACATCTCTTGCAAAGTAAAGAATAAGCCACTGGTTCTAGGCCTGATGGCCACCTAGAGACCCTTGCTGCAGCTTTCATGTGAGTTGGTGTGAAATAAGGACAGAATTGGAACAAAAGTAGTAAATGCTAGAAACAGCCCGCAGTTTGAATGTATACTGGAGAGAACAAGTGGGGATCCTTCTTTAGAACTGGAAAATATTACAGATGAACAGCATTTAAAAAGGAACAGAACAAAGAAAAAGATGAGGCAAAAAAACATAGGGCAGAATTTTGCCCTTGGTGGGGGTGCTCAGTGAGGGCGGACGGGGATGGTCAGGATGCTGACCACCGTCCGCAATCGGTTCTGCACCGCAATTTCATGCGGGCAGGCCAATTAAAGCTCGCCCAGCATGGAAGGCTAGCGGCAGTGCTCAGCACTGCCTGTGTGGGAGGGGGGAGGAGGGCGAGTGGGCCTAGTGCGAACTCCATGCATGTGCACAAAAGAGCGCTTCAATCTCCCTGAGGCACAGAACTGTCTCAGGGAGATGAAGAGCTGTTTATAAAAACTAATGCACAAAATAAACATGTCATAAAACATGTCCCCTCATGTGACTCTGCTCACATGAGCAGGGACATGTTTTTAATTCAAGTGTTAAATTTTTATTTTATTTTTATTTGCTTTTGGAAACCTCATCCCGCACGTGCATGAGGTTTCCTAAAAAATGCAAAGGCCGCTTGGCCTTCTTACCTGACCATCAACTGTTAGGTTGGATATCAGGACAATTGTTAATTTAATGGCCTTAACAGGCCTTTTAATTGTCGGCGTGTGTGCTGCTGGCTCCGGCGCTTGTCTGCCGACCTATCGTGAGAATGCGCATTGATGTCGGGACGCTCGTCCAACGTCAACATTATTTTATTGCTTTATTTCACGAACAGGCTTGTCGAGCACGCCAAGGGTAAAATTCTGTCCATAGGATCGTCAGACCCTTGAGCCTGTTCTGTCATTTTATTAGATTATGGTTGATCTGTACCTCAAATCTATTTACCCACGATTGCTCCATATATTCCTTAATAATCTCACCTAACAAAAGTCTATCAATTCCAGTCAAGTTGGAGGAACAGCATCTTAACTTTATGCTTGGTACTTTGCAGATTGCTTGGCCTTAATACTGACTTAATGAATTAAAGACTTTATACATGAGATTACATATCCCAGCAGCAAGCAATATTTAAACAGCTGAATGGAGAAGTGAGAAAAAAACAGCATGGGAATATCTCCTTGTATTTAATTACAGAATTGATCAATCATGTCTCTTCATTGCATGTGCCAAGGACTCAGCTATTAAATAGTTAAGTTTTGGAAATCCAGTATCTGAGAAGTAAGAATTCCATCTTAATCAACTGCTCTCCACAGCCCTCTCCTCTCAGCCTGGAAAAGGATTACACCGCTGCTTTGAATTTCAACATAGCACCCGAGGCATCATGTTAAAACAGCTGAGCAGTGCTTTCTAAAACTCCAGCTGGCAGGAAAGACAATGCTGAGTGTCATTTCCCAAGGCAATGGAATATTTTTTATCTGTAGACAGACCCGTGCTGCAACTGCTCTCTGTACAAAAGTGCTTGCAAAGAACTTTGGTTTAATTTGCTAAAATATGGAACAAAGTTATGTCTATAGCTGAACTTGTCGCCTTTCCTGATTTTTTCCTCAAAATGCTATCAATTACATCTTCATTTAATAAACAGCTTTACTATTTTGCCATTGTGGCAAAACATAGCACCTCTAAAGACATTGTGAATAATGTAAACAGATCAGGAGAAACTATCAAAATTGAGGATTTACATTGAGTGCAAAGAACAGAAACAGGTCATTCCATCCAACTGATCTCAGCATTTAGTCTACACAGAGGCCTCCTCCCAACCAACTTCCTGGGTAGAATTTCACCCATGTCGGGCAAGCTCGTTGAGGTGGGGGGTAGGGCGGTTGGGGCCAAGTGTGATTTCACGCTGGCAGGCCAATTAACGCTGCCTGTGCGAGCGGCGGGGAGGGGGAGTGCGAGTGGGGCGAGTGCAAACTTCGCACATGTGCGCGAGTGCGCGCTTCATAATCTCCCTGAGGAAATAAAATCTAATGAAACATGTCCCCGCTCATGTAACTCTGTCACATGAGCAGGGACATATTATTAATTAAGTTTAACATTTTTATTTTATTTTTATTTGCTTTAGGAAACCTCATCCTGCCCGTGGATGAGGCTTCCTAAAAAGTGCAAAAGCCGCTTGGCATTTTCACTTGCCCACCAACTGTAAGGTTGGACAGGCAGTGAAAAATTCTAATTAACTGATAAGTTAATGGCCTTAACAGGCCTTTTAATTGTCAGTGTTGGATGGGCAGTGAAAAATTCTAATTAACTGATAATTTAATGGCCTTAGCAGGCCTTTTAATTGTCAGTGGGAGCGCTGCCGATTCCATGTGCGCCCGCCAAATGAAATATCGTCAACGCACATCATTTTACGCTTGAGCGGGTCAGGCGCACGCCAGCCTGCCTAGCTAAAAATTTTACCCCATGGACCCAATCATCATACCCTTCTATTCCTTACTCATTTATGTGCTCGTCCAGCTTCCCTTGAATGCATTTATGCTATTTTCCCTCAGCAACTGCTTGTAGTAGACTACTCCATATTCTTATCACTCTTTTGGTGAATAAGTTGCTCCTGAGTCCCCTATATATGTATTAGTAATTATCTTTTACCTATGACCTCGATTTATGACAAAACTACAAGTCATGGAATCGTTGAATAATACATCACAGTACAAGGCTTTACGCCCATTGTGACTGAACCAGTTATTTGGTAGAGCTATCCAACTAGCCCCACACCTTACTTATTTCCCAATAGTCCTGCAAATGTTTTCTCTTCAAGTATTTATCCAGTTCCCTTTCAAAAGTTACTACTAATCTGCTTCCACACCCTTTCAGGCAGTGCATTCCAGGTCACAACAACCCTTGCTCTGTGAAATAAACCTTTCCTCATGCTGCCACTGGCTCTTTTGTCAATCATCATATATCTGTGAGCTTTGGTTACTGACTCTTCTGCTACAGAGTCACCTTTTCACTCTGTCAAAACCATTAATGATTTTGAATGCCTCAATTAAATCTCCTCTTAACCTTCTCTGCTCTTAAGGAGAACGACCCCAGCTTCTCCAGTCCCCCTACATAACTGAAGTCCCTCATCCCTGACACCATTTTAGTAAATGTCTTCTGAACATTCTCTAAGGCTTTGACATTCTTTCTAAAGAGCAGAGCTCAGAATTAAGTACAATGCTCCAGCTAGGTCCTAACCTCTGTTTTATAAAGATTTAGCATTATTTCCTTGTCTCTATGCTGCAATTAATAAAGCAAAAGATCCAATTATGCTTTTTAACTTGTCCTCCTACCTTCAAAGATTTGCGCACATAAATCCCCAGGTTACTCTGTTCTTGCTTTAAAATTGTATCATTTTGTTTATATTGCCTCTCATTTTTCCTACGAAGACACAGACATACTGGTGAAATGTGGAGTGACATGGCAGATAAAACTTAACAGAAGGAAGTGTGAAGTGATACATTTTACATAGGAACATAAGACTTAGCTTTAGGACTCCACAGGTAGAGTTGAGATCACAATCAGATCAGCCATGATCTTATCGAATTGCAGAGCAGGCTCGAAGGGCTGAATAGCCTACTCCTGCTCCTAAGTCCTATGTAAAATGTATCACTTCATTCTCCTTCGTGTTAACTTTCAACTGCTGTGTGTCCCTCCATTTCACCAGTATGTCTGTGTCTTCCTGAAGCCTCTTCCAATACTCCACATAGGTTATGACATTTACGAGTTTCATGTTATCTGCAAACTTTGTATACCAAGGTCCAGATCATTGCTATATATCAAAAATAGCAGTGTTCCATTACTGACCACAGGGAACACCATTGTATATTTCCCTCCAGCCTGAAAAATAACCGTTCACCATACTCTCTGCTTTTTAATCCACAGCCAATTTCATATCCATACTGTTCCCATCCCTTTAATCCCACAGGCTTCAATTTTGCTAGCAGTGGTGATGATTTGTCAAACATATTTTGAAAGTTCATATATACATCATTGCCCTCAACAAAGAACTCATTTAATTTAGTCAAACATGATTTGCCTTTAACAAATCAGCGCTGACCTTCATTTGTTAGCCCATAGTTTTCCAAATGCCACTTAATGTTGTCCCTGATTATTGTTCTAAAAGTTTCCCCATCACCGATGTTTAACTGACTGGCCTATTGTTGCCAGATTATCCCTCCTCCATTTTTAAACAGGGTTGTAACATTTGCAAACCTCCAGTCCTTGCTCTCCACCCTATATCTAAGGTGGATTGGAATATTCTGGACAGTCTCCACAATTACAACCCTTTCTTCCCTCAGTAACCTAGGATCATCCCATTCATATTAGGTGACTTTTCTAAATTGAGGATTGCCAACCTTTTAATCCTATTATCCTGCACAATATTACTATTACTTCTTACTTACTGTTACATTAGCAGCATCACCTTCTCTGATGTAAAGTACTCATTTGGTACATCAGCGATGCCTTTGCCTCCATCAGAATATATCCGTTTTGGTCACCAATTGGTCCTACCCTATCTTTTACCATTTACTTGCTCGACTTTTGAGTCCCTTTTTATAATAGACACTAATTACAAAGCTATAAAGTATTTTCAGCACAGAAACAGGACATTTGGTCCAACTGGTCGCTGTTAGTGTTTATGTTTTGCACAAGCCTCCTCCACCCTTGTTCATTTAACTCCATCAATGTATACTTCTATTTCTTTCAGCCTCAGCTTCCTGTCAAATGCATCAATTTGCCTCAATTACACCTTGTGGTAGTTGTTCCACATTTTCAGCACCCTCTGGGTAAAATGGGCTATACTGAGCTGCTTCGATCAGGTTTCACTTACTCTATGAGTGACTTGGAAATAGTATATAAGGCGGAACTTTCCCTCCCGGGGCGAAGTCCTGTGGCGGATGCAGAGACGGGAGTGTTTGCTGCCACGGAGGCTGCTGGGAATTTGTGCCGTGTCGGTCTCATTAAATATGCATTGGGGATTTTGTGATGTTTCGCATGGCGGGGCAGGCCAGATGGCTCGCATCCCGCCATCATATCCGGCCATCATTTTTAAAAGACGTCCAGACATAGCTGACCCATTTTAAAAAATATTCGTTCATGGGAGGTGACCATTACTGGCTGGGCCAGCATTTATTGCCCATCCCTAATTGCCCTTGTTCAGAGGACAGGTGAGGACGGCCGATTTCCTTCCCTAAAGGACATTAGTGAACCAGGTGGGTTTTTATGACAATCAGCAATGGTTTCATAGTCATCATTAGACTTTTAATTCCAGATTTTAATTAAATTCAAATTTCACCATCTGCTGTGGCAGGATTCAAACCCGGGTCCCCACAGCATTACCCAGGGTCACTGGATTACTAGTCCAGTGACAATATCGCTATGCCACCGGCTCCCATTGTTGAAGAAAGAAGATGGAACTCCTGAAGAAAGAAGACAGATCTCCAGGAACATCTGAAGCTGGAAGATGGATCTCCCTGAAGACACTGAAGCTGGAAGGTACACCTGAGAGATGCTCCCCCCATCCACTGCATGTTTCAGGGTCCATGGTAGCTGGAGGCCTCCATCCCAATCTGCGGAGGTAGCCCCAGGCCTTCTTCAGGTAAGTGCCGATATGTATACTCCATGTTGGTCCAGACATGTTCGGTGCAGACGATTGGGCGAGTGGGGAGGGGTGGGCGATTCCGGTCGAGGCTTCATCTGCGTCCTATTAATGGGATACAAATTGGTTTCATGCTGGCCTCTGGCGGGAATTGTGACCCACCATAATGGGTGGGAGTGGAAGGTCCTGCTGTCATTTTACACTGGCATGAACCTGATTTTTGGAGTTTGCGCTGTATTGTCCCTCCCAGCCCACCATTAAATATGCCATGGGGAGGGGGGGTGGGAGGACAGGAAAATTACACCCCTAGTTTTTCTTAAAAATATTTATTTACGCTACCTACAAAGACCTCATGGTAAGTACATTGCTCTCTGGACACAGCCTGTTCTGTGTCTTGCTCTTTTGCAGCCTCTAGGTCATCTGACCCTGATGTCAGGCTGACATCATCATTAACATCATTGTCTAATTAAAATAAACATTAACCTTTTACTTTACATCTCTCCCCAGTATGAACTCAAAACTGCTTCATTATTTTGTCAAACTATTTACGTTACATTCCAACTATCTGTTAACCTCATGTATTTTTTACAGTTTCCATCCAAAGCCTCCCCCCTGCCCACCCCAGGTCACTGTCGCCAAAGGCATCAATCCCCCACTTGGTTCTCTTTAAGGGTGTGTAGAACGTATGTGTTCATTATTTGGCTCCCAGGCTGTGACTCTTATGATGACCTGAATGTGAAGGCAGTGAAGACCAATCAAGGAAAAACTGATTCAAGAGAGAAACCTTCAGGACTCGAATGATCACAACCCCTTGAAAAGTAAACTAATGCACTGAAATTCTCTCTATAATCCTCTTCTGTGTTGCATACTGGGTAAAGGTGAAAGCACTGGCTTGAGAAAATGGGCCGCTTTCAGCTCTGATGAAGAACTTTGCAGCTGTATCATTCACTGCTGCTGTGACGACAAGAAAAGTATCCAACACCTGAGACATGAATGAATGGGTTGGTGAAAAGGAGAATGAAGAACATCCAGAAAAACTGCAAGATATGAGGAAAGGAAGACTGCCCTACTACTCTTAGGTTGGAATTTCACTTGCTGCAGCATGTGGTAACATTTCCATGCTTGTTTCAGTGTGAGGCTGCTCCAATGCAGACAATTGAATCTCAGTGACCCTCAGCTGACCGCATGAGAAGGTAGGATTGCCCCAACATCGACAATGGAATAAACCTCAGGACCTGGATCTGTAGGAAGTTCTGGTGTAGTATTCTCCAGCTGGAGAAGCTCTGTAGTTTGGGCCTCTGCTTCTTTACTGAAAGAAGATTTGAGCACATCCATGACTTGCTGGTGAGATCCGAGTGTGAGCTGCAGCTTATCTTTGTACAAATTAATAATGGGCAGAATTTTGCCCTGGGATGGTGTGTGGGCCCCACTGGCTCGGCTGCGGGCGGACAGCCGACCCCCGCCACCAAACGGGGCCCGCTGCCACTTTGAGTTGGCCCGTCCAGCGACCTGCCCGACATGAAGCGCTATGCGCTTCCTGTGTGGGGTGGGAGGAAATCCCCATCTGTCAAAGTGCGCTACTGCTCCTTGAGGCAAAGTCCTGTATCAGGGAGATTTGTGAGAGGTAAGTAAAGTCTAAAAATAGAAAAATATTAAAATTAGTAACATGTCCTCCTCATGTGACAATGTCACATGAGATGGGGCATGTTAATAATAAACACTTAAAATTTATTACATTTTTAAAAAACGGACATGAAACTTCATCCCGCCAGTGGATGAAATTTCTTGAATAATCTGGAGCTTGCTGGGGCTCCTGGCCTGCCCACCAGCCTTAAGCTTGGATAGGCAGGTTTTTAATTACCCTAACTACCCTGTCAATGGCCTCAATTGGCCATTGACAGGTCGGCGGGCAGACAGCTGATTTTGCTGTCCGCCCGCCTTCCTAAAAATTTAAAGGGATTGGGATGACGTCGGGGATTCCTCCCGATGTCATCTCGCGTCATTTTCCCCTTGGCGAGCGGGCCCCGCCCCCCAATCGCCGAGGGGAAAATCCTGGCCAAGCTCTGAACTTTCACAATTAGTTTATTCCAATTTGGAGTTAAGCATCTCATTCTCCTGTGGATTTCTTTCTGCTGGCGGTTTGCAATTGTTCATGCATGTCATTGGTGGGCTCAGTGGAATAAGTAGATAAATTCACTTTTTAACCTTCTTTATCAAAAGGATGATTTTCCTCAAAAGAGAAAACAAGGACTTCACATTGGCAGTGGAGTCAGAGTGTAATGAGATTTGGGACCTCTTCTTCCCACTGATCATCTGCTTCTGTGGTAGCTTCATTCAATTGAACTCTGTCCAGAAAGAGCCAACCAAGGTTTGGCAGCTCTTCAAGTGGGTGGTCAATCTCTTGTTTAGTGCATCCTGTTACTGCCTCTTTTAGCCTGTCTGCAAAGTGAGAGATCTACAATCTCCTCCAATAAACACTGGCTCACTGCGTAATGTGCCAACTTCAATTTCTGCTGCAGTTTTGAGCTTTCCCAGTCCTCGGAACAAGTTTGGAAAGTCATCCCTGAATGCTCTGTTGTTCTCTATTGTTACCTCATTGACATTTTGTAGAAGACCGAGTCCTATATATGCTAACCTGCTAAGCAGAGAAATTTGCTGCCTATCAAACTGTTTGGCCTTCTCCAATGTTAAATCCTCCTTGGTTTTTAGAAGTCCGACAGTGCATCGTCGAGCCCGTGACTACGATGTGGTCGCGAATTAATTCATGCTTCAAAGCTGCAGCTACTGGCCACTTTAAGACAAGTCGTTAATAAATAAATCAATAGGTTCACCTGGCCTTTGGCTCCTTTGGTTGAATCTCGCCCGTTCAATGACCAGATTCTTCTTAGGGCTGAAGTAATTATCGAAGGCCCTCCAAATCTCCTTGTAGGGTGCCAAGGTCTCCACAATGCCTTGTTTCACCAGGACAGCATCAGCTATGGCCTAAATCGCATATAAAATGGGACAGACCTGGTGATTTTGTGCCTTCTCTTGTAAGCCCAAAGCTGTTTGTTACCTTTCAAACTGTTGCCTCCAGAACTCCCATTGTTGTCCTCGCTGTGGACCCTTGATGTGCTGAAAAGGCTGTGGAAGGGGTAGTAGCTGTATAATGGCTGCCGACATCGTGCGTGGTTCTCTGTTCCCTACCAAGGTACATTTTATTTTTGTTCTTCGTTGTGAAGTTGAGCTGTTCCAAAGGCTTCACCTGTAGGTTACCAATCTGTCATCTCAGTTTCTTTAACTGCAGCCTCCAGCGCTACCACCATGTTTTGATGAGGTTTCACTTTAAGAGTGACTTGGAGATAGTCAAATATAGTTTTTTTAAAAATGATTTATTTACACTATTTACAAAGTCCTCATGGTAAGTACATTGGTCTCTGGACACAGCCTGTTCTATGTCTTGCTTTCTTGGAGCCTCTTGGTCATCTGACCCTGATGTCAGCCTGACATCCTCATAACATCCTTGTCTAATTAACAGAACCATTAAACCTTTACATGAGCCACAGTGATCTCCTTCTGTTTTATTCACCCTATCTTAATCCCCTTCCCTCTTTTAAGCAGCCGGAGAATGTGCAGCAAAGGACAATGTGTGAGAGAGAGAGTGAGAGACAGAGAAAGGAAGAGTGCAGGAGTGAATAGCAAAATGGTTTGTGATTATAGACAGTATGAATGTGCAGAACTGGGGCATTTGTTTTCCCTTACCAGGTCTGCTGCTGCTTAATCTTTGAGATCAGGTGCTTTTAAAAAAAACCCATCAAACTTGTTAATCACATTGGTTTGGATTTTGGGGTTAGCGGTGGAGGAGTATGGCATTCGCCATTCCTCATATTTACAGACTTTTCATCTGCTCTCGTGTGGCAATTTAAAATTAATTTAATTATAATTAATTAACTTACAACTAATCTATTCATAAATACTCTTTCTGCCCCACTTATTCCCTTTTCTTTTTTAGATCTCCTCTGAACTCTCTACATTCAGCTTGGTTTTCTACATGCACCTTATATTAGTCATAAGCCTCCTTTTACTTTCTCATTTTATTCTTTACTGTGGAATTAATTGTCTCTCCCAGCCTTCTGCACACCTTGAGAGGGATTTTCCACACCCGCCCGCCGCCGAGACCTTTCAGTCCCACTACAAGTCAATGGGCTTCTGGCTGGGGCACCGCCTCACCCGCGGCGGGTCCTGCCCGTGACCGGGCCGGAAAATCCCGGACCCTGTTTTACCTCTTTAATGTTTCATCCTGTTGCTCATTGCCGTGCAAAATGAGTTTAAATCCTCCCCCCATAGCACTACTTAATCTTCCGCACAGGACATTGGCCCAACCCTGTTGAAGTGTGACCCATCTAACTTGAACATGTCCCAATGCCCCAGTGATCTGAAGCCGTCCCTCCTGCACTATTTCTCCAGCTGTACATTAAACTGTCTTATCCTACTATTCCGATACTCAGTAACACGTGGCATTGGGAGTAATCCAGATAGTACTACCTTTGAGGTTCTGCTCTTTAATTTCCTCCCAAGCCCCTAAAACTCCTCCTGCAAGACCTCAACTCTTTTCCTTCTAATTACTTTTGTTTATATGTTTTTGGTTATGTGATGACAGGACATTTAGAACATATCAATGGGATTAGACCGCGTTAACGTGGGTGTATGAAAGGGAAATCATTTTTGACGAACCTACTGGAGTTTTTTGAGGATGTAACCAGCAGAATAGATACAGGATTACCAGTGGGTATGGTCTATTTGGATTTTCAGAAAGCTTTTGATAAAGTCCCACATAAGAGGTTATTGTGCAAAATTAAAGCACATGGGATTGGGGTAATATATTGGCATGGATTGAGAATTGGTTAACAGACTGGAAACATGAATGGGTCTTTATCGGAGTGGCAGGCGGTGACTAGTGGGGTACCTTAGGGATCAGTGCTTGGGCCCCAGCTATTCACAATATATATCAATGATTTGGATAAGGGAACCAAATATAATATTTCCAAGTTTGCCGATAACACAAAACTTAGTGACTTAGTGGCAGATGCAGTATAACATGGATAAGTGTGGAGTTATCCACTTTGGTGGGAAAAGCAAAATATTATTTAAATGATGATAGCTTGGGAAATGTTGATGTACAAAGGGACCTGGGGTGTCCTTGCACACAAATCACTGAAAGAAAATATGCAGGTGCAACTAACAGTTAAGAAGGCAAATGGTATGTTGACCATCACTGCGAGAAGACTTGAGTACAGGAGCAAGGATGTCTTACTGCAATTGTACAGGGCCTTGGTGAGACCACACCTGGGGCAGAGTTTTCTGCCTGTTGGGCAGGCGGGCCCGACCCAATCTCCAGTGGGCGGGGAGCCGATCCCCGCTGGAGAAGCGGGTCCTGCCGCCATTTTACGTGGCGGGCCAATTAAGGCCCGCCCAGCGTGATGTCCGGCGGGAAGTGCCATGCGCTCCCTGTGTGGGCGGGAAGGAGATTCCCCAAAAGTGAGAGTGCGCTCTTTCGCGCATGCGCACGAAAGAATGCACATCTCCCTGAGGCTAAGTGCTGCCTTAGGGAGATGGCTGACAGTTTTAAAAACATTAAAAATTTTTTTAAAAATCCTTAACATGTCCTCCTCATGTGACAATGTCACACGAGATGGGACATGTTCATAAATTACACTAAAATTTTATTAAACTTTTTAAATCCCTACATGAACCTCATCCCACCAGTGAATGAGGTTTTATGTTTTTTCAGAAGCCCGCCGGGGCTCCTGGCCTGCCCGCCAACCTTAAGGTTGGGTGGGCAGGTCCTTTAATTGTTTCAAAGGCCTCAATTGGCCATTGACAGGTCGGCGGGCCCGCAGCTGATTTTGCTGCGCCCCCACCTTCCTGAAAATTTAAATGGGGCAGGATGATGTTGGGGATTCCCCCCCGACATCATCCCGCGTCATTTTACGCGTCGGCGAGCAGGGGGCCCTGCCCCCTGCTCGCCGACGGCAAAATTCAGCCCCTGGGGTATTGTGTGCAGTTTTGGTCTCCTTTCCTAAGAAAGGCTATACTTGCCATAGAGGGAGTGCAGCAAAATTTCACCAGGCTGATTTCTGGGATGGCAGGATTGTCGTGTGAGTAGAGATTGTGTTGACGAGGCCTGTATTCAGTGGAGTTTAGAAGAACAAGAGGGGTATAAAATCCTGACAGGACTGTACAGGATGCAGGGATCATGTATCCTCTGGCTGGGGGGGTTGTCTAGAACAAGGGGTTACAGTATCAGGATATGGTGTAGGCTATTTAGGACTGAGATGAGGAGAAACTTCTTCACTCAGAGGGTAGTGAACCTGTGGAATTCTCTACCACAGAGGGCTGTGGGGGCCAAGTTACTAAATATATTTAAGAAGGAAATAGATAGATTTCTGGACTCTAAAGGTATCAAGGGGTATGGGGAGAGAGTGGGAGTATGGTATTTAGATAGAGGATCAGCCATGGTTATATTGACTGGCAGAGCAGGCTCAAAGGGCTGAATGACCTACTCCTGCTCCTATTTTCTATACCCTTACCCCCTACATGGTTCAACTTAATTGCATCCTCTTAATACTTTGTACTAAGAGACCACAGTAAATAAGTAAACATATAAATCAGAATAATGAATTAGATCTAAGATATTAATGTGGGAAATAATAAACAAACTGTGACAGGAAGAGACAGAGGATACAGGGAGTACAAATCATAGAGTAAATTAAGAGCACATAATGCTAGAGGTCACAAAAATAATAGAAGGACAAAACTAAACGCTCTGTATCTGAATGCACCTAGCATTTGAAACAAAACAGATGAACAGTAACTATACGGTAGGATGGGGTATAAAGGAAGAAATAATTGGAGCTTGTCAGAAAGGTACGGCGATAATCATGGGGTATTTTAATTTGCATATAGACTGGGAAAATCAGATGGGGAAAGGTAGCCTAAATGAGGAATTCATAGAATGTTTTCGGGATAGTTTCTTAGAACAGCATATTCTGGCACCAACCAGGGAGCAGACTATAGAAGATCTGGTATTGTGCAATGAGATAGGATTAATTAATGGCTTCATAGTGAAAGCGCTCCCAAGTAGCAGCGATCATTTGATTGAATAATACATTCAGTTTCAGGGAGAGAAGAGTGGCTCCAAGGCTAGTATTTAAAAATTAAATAAGGGTAATTATTAGGGCATGAAAGCGTTGCTAGCTAAACTGAACTGGAAAATTAGGTTAAGGAATAGGTCAATAGAGATGCAGTGGTGGATGTTTAAGGGGATATTTCAGAATACTTAGAATAGATGCATTCTAATGAGAAACAAAAGTTCCAAGGGAGGACCTATTATCCGTGGTTAACTAAAAAAAATTAAGGATAGTATCAAACTTAAAGAAAAAAGCATATAATTGCACAAAAATGGGTGGCAGGCCAGAAGATTGGACAGAATATAACAAACAGCAACATATGACTAAAAGATTGATAAGGAAGGAAAATTTAGAGTACAAGAGAAAGCTAGCTAGAAATATAATGACAGATAGTAAGAGTTTCTATAGATATTTTTAAAAAGAAGAGTTAACAAATTGAATGCTGGTCCTATAGAAAGAGCTCTGAGATGCAGAGGGATCTAGGTGTCCTAGTGCATGAATTACAAAAGGCTAGTATGCAGGTGCAGCAAGTAATTAGGAAAGCTAATAGAATGTTATCAGTTATTGAGAGGAGAAGTGAATACAAAACAAAAACAGAATTACCTGGAAAAACTCAGCAGGTCTGGCAGCATCGGCGGAGAAGAAAAGAGTTAAAGTGAATACAAAGGTTGGGGAAGTTATACAGGGCACTGTTGACACCACATCTGTGTACAGTATTGATCTTCTTGTTTAAGGGAGGATGTAAATGCATTGGAAATATTTCAGAGAACATTTACTGAACTAATACCTGGATTGGGTAGGTTGTTTTGTGAGGAAAGATTGGGCAGGCTAGGCTTGTAGCCACTGGAGTTTAGAAGTGTAAAAGGCGACTTGATTGAAACATATAAGATCCTGAGGGGTCTTGACAGTGTGGATATGGAGAGGATGTTTCCTCTTGTGAGAGAATCTAGAACTAGGGGCCATTGTTTAAAAATAATGAGTCACCCATTTAGGATGAAAATTTTTCTTTCAGAGGGTCATGAGTCTTTGAAGCTCTCTTCCTCAAAAGGCAGAAGCAGAGTCTTTGAATATTTTTAAGGAAAGGGTAGAAAGATTCTTGAGAAGTAAGAGGGTGAAAGGCCATCAGGATGTGCGCATGTGCAGTTGAGGTTACAATCAGATCAGTCATGATCTTATTGAATGGCGGAGCAGGTTCGAAGGGCTGAGTGGCCTACTGCTGTTCCTAATTCACATGTCCGTTTGTACTTTGCACCTCCATCCTGCTCGGCATTGAAATCTAATTCTAACGAAACTAGTAGATTCTCCTAGCTCTGTGTGCACAACCACTTGCCGAAACATATTTTGTCCACTTCTACCCTATCACACCTTTTCATCATCTTAAAGATCTCAATTGGGTCATCTCTCAGACTTCTCTTTTCTAGAGAAAAAAGCCCCAGCCTGTTTTGCCTTTCCTGATAAGTATACCTTCTCAGTTCTTGTCTGGGAAGAGTGTGCTGCAGTCATCATCACCGTGAAGCAGTCTTGGAAGAGTGTCCTGCAGTCAGTTCTTGTCGAAGATAACAAGAGTGACATCACAAGACGGTGCGAGAGAGTGACGGAGAGATCAGAACCAGCGCGAGTGCGGGGAAGCTTCAAAAAGTGGTGTCATCACAAAGGTGAGAGCTGATTGGTGAGCAGTGGGTAAGTGTTTTTCTCCAGTTTTTAATAGATTAAGCTAAGGAAAGGTAAGAGTTCTAGTTTTTATGTAAAGTACATAAATAATTTAATTTTTTTACTGTAGTTAACTTAAAGGAAGGGTTTTTTTTCAACTAGAGGCATGGCAGGGCAGCTCAGTCCCGTGTAATGTACCACCTTCAACATGTGGGAAGTCCTAGACGCTCCTTGCACACTGACCGACCACGTGTGCAGGAAGTGCCACCAGCTGCAGCTACTTGAGCTCCGAGTTTCGGAGCTTGAGTGGCAGCGGAAGGCATTGAGGTGCATTCACGAGGCTGAGAGTTTCGTGGATAGCACGTTTTTAGACATAGTCACCCCACAGCTTACGGAAATGCAGACAGAGAAGGAATGGGTGACCATCAGTCAGAAGAAATGTGTCAGGCAGGTAGTCAGGAAATCCCCAGGGTGCATCTCGCTCGAGAACCGTTTGTCTGTGTTGGAAAAGGGTTACGGTTCCTCTGCGGAATGCAGCTGCGCTCATAGCACTCTGAGTGGCTTAGCTGCACAGTGGGGGAGGAAAAAGAGGGGAAAAGCAATAATGGTAGGAGAATCGATAGTAAGGGGAACAGACAGGCGTTTCTGTGGCCGTAGATGTGACTCCAGGATGGTATGTTGCCTCCCTGGTGCCAGCGTCAAGGATGACACTGAGCGGCTACAGGGCATTCTAAAGGGGGAGGGAAAACAAACAGAGATCGTGGAGCATATTGGTACCAACGACATAGGTAGAAAGAGGGATGAAGTCCTACAAGCAGAATTTAGGGCGCTAGGAAGCAGATTAAAAAACAGGACCTCAAAGGTAGTAATCTCTGGATTACTTCTGGTGCCACACACTAGTGAGTATTGAAATAGAAGGATAGTCCAGGTGAATATGTGGCTGGAGAGATGGCGCAGGAGGGAGGGCTTTAGGTTTCTGGGACATTGGGATCACTTCTGTGGGCAGTGGGACCTGTACAAGGCAGATGGGTTACACTTGAACTGGAACGGGACCAACATCCTTGCAGGGAGATTTGCTAGAGCTGTTGGGGAGGACTTAAACTAACTTGACAAGGGAATGGGATCCTGAGAGGATGTTCAGTAGGGGGAGATGCACAGCCAAAATTAGAAGAGAGAGCAAGTGAGTCTGGGAGGCATAGAAATTATAGGCCAGTTAAAGCACAAGGGAGTTTGGCAAGGTTGGATGGTATTTATTTTAATGCAAGAAGTCTGACGAATAAGGGAGAGGAATTGAGGGCACAAACTAACACATGGAAGTATGATGTAATTGCAGTCACAGAGACATGGTTGAGAGAGGGGCAGGATTGACAGCTCAATATTCCTGGATATAGGGTCTTAGAGGCAGGGGAGGAGGCAAAAGAGGAGGGGATAACGCAGTATTGATCAAGGAATCAATTACAGCAGTCAGGAGGGGTGACATCTTAGAAGGCTCCTCAAATGAAGTCATATGGGTAGAACTTCAAAACAAAAAAGGAACAATCGCGTTGCTGGGAGTGTACTATAGGCCCCCAAACAATCAGAGAGAAATAGAAGAGCAGATATGTAGGCAAATTTCAGAGAAGTGTAAAAATAATAGGGTACTAATGGTGGGGGACTTCAACTTCCCCAACATTAACTGGATTAGTCATAGTGTGATAGGTTTGGAGGGAGCAGAGTTCTTAAACTGCATACAGGAGAGCTTTTTAAGCCAATACGTAGAGGGTCCTACAATAGAGGGGGCAGTTCTGGACTTAATTTTAGGGAATGAAGCCAGGCAAGTGGTAGAGATATCAGTGGGGGAGCACTTTGCAGATAGTGATCATAACTCTGTTAGATTCAAGGTTGTTATGGAAAAGGACAAGGATGGGCCACAAATCAGAGTTCGAAATTAGGGGAAGGCCGATTTTAATAAGACCAGATATGATTTGGCCAGAGTGGACTGGGAGCAGCTGCTTTTAGGGCAGAGCAGTGGGACTCATTCAAGAAGGAAATAGGGAGAGTACAGGTCCAACATATTCCAGTAAAGGTAAAGGGTGGGACCAACAAATCCAGGGAACTCTGGATGTCGAGGGATAGACAGGATTGAATGAAGAGAAAAAGGGAGGCTTATGGCAGATATCGAGGGCTCAAAACAGCGGACCCCTAGGGGAATAGAGAATGTGTTGGGGGGAACTTGAAAAGGAAATTAGGAGAGAAAAAAGGGGCCGTGAAAATACATTGGCAGGTAAAATAAGGGAAAATCCAAAGTTATTTTACAAGTAAATTAAGAGTAAGAGGATAACTAGGGAAAGAGTTTTAGTTATGAGGAGAGATTGGATAGACTGGGGTTATTTTCCCTGGAGCAGAGGAGATTGAGGGGGAACTATGAGGCGCATAAATAGGGTAGACAGGAAGGAACTTTTCCCCTTGGTGGAGGGATCAATAACTAGGGGGCATAGATTTAAGGTAAGGGGCAGGAGGTTTAGAGGGGATGTGACGAAGAGTTTTTTCATTCAGAGGGTGGTGAGAATCTGGAACTCACTGCCTGAAAGGGTGATAGAGGCAGAAACCCTCATAACATTTAAGAAGTAATTGGATGTGCACTTGTGATGCCATGGCATACAAGGCTATGGGCCCAGTGCTGGAAAATAGGATTAGAATAGTTAGGTACTTGTTTGACTGGTGCAGACTCGATGGGCCGAAGGGCCTTTTTCTGTGTTGTAGACCTCTCTGACTCTATGACTTCTGTTATCCTTGTGAATTTTTTTTGCACCTTCACCAATGCCTGTATATCCTTTCTGTATAAAATGGCGACCAGACCTGTGTACGTTACTCCAAGTACAGTCTAACCATGGTTGGATACAAGTTTAACATAACTTCTCTGCTTTTCAGTTCTTTCCCTCTCAAAATGAACTCCAGAGATATGTCTGCCTTTTTTTCGCCTTATTAACCACTGCCACTATTGTTTATCTGTATCTGGACATACCTTTGCTCGTCTATCCCATTCAAACTCTTATTGTCGAAACAGTATGTGGCCTTCTTATCCTCAATACTCATGACCTTCTCAAAACACTAACTCACACTCATTTACATGGAAATTCATTTGCTGAGTACGTGCTCATTCTGCAAGTTTATTAATGTCTTCTTGTTTCCTGCCACATTCTTCCTTTATATTAATTACCCCACTAATTTGGTGTAATCTGCAAATTTGGAATTGCACTTCTCATTCCTGAGCCCAAATCACTGGTGAAAAATAATGATCTTAGCACTGATTGTTGTGGAACAACACTTCTCACCTTGTGTCAGCCTGAGTAACTAACCTCTACTTGCTGATTTTTGTTCTGTTGCCAACTCACTATCTATTCTCCTACCTGACCCATGACTCTACATGCATCTGACCTTAATCACGAGTCCAGTGTGCAGTATCTTATCAAAGGCTTTTGAAAATCCAAACATATAATGAATCTACCACGTTTCCTTTGTCTTCTCTTTATGCCACTTCTTCAAAGAACCCAATAAGGGTGGTCAAGCTTAAACTTCCTTTTGAAATAAGTGCACACTATTTTATTTTCCATTTCTATGGGCGGAATTTTCCATTTATGAGACGAAGTTCAGTGTGGGGGAGGGAGGGGAGCGGGTAGTTTCATGTCCAAATGCAACAAGACCTGGACAATATCCAGGCTGACAAGTGGCAAGTAACATTCACGCCACTCAAGTGCCAGGCAATGACCATCTCCAACAAGAGAGAATCTAACCATTGCCCCTTGATGTTCAAAGGCATGACCATCACTGAATCCCCCACTATCAACATCCTGGGGGTTACCATTGACCAGAAACTGAACTGGACTAGCCATATAAATACTGTGGCTACAAGAGCAGGTCAGAGGCTAGAAATCTGGCAGCGAGTAAAGCACCTCCTGGCTCCCCAAAGCCTGTCCGCCTTCTACAAGGCACAAGTCAGGAGTGTGATGGAATATTCTCCACTTGCCTGAATGAATGCAGCTCCAACAACACTCAAGAAGCTTGACACCACCCAGGACAAAGCAGTCTGCTTGACTGGCACTGTATCCACAAACATTCACTCCCTCCACCACTGACGAACAGGGCCAGTAGGGTGTACCATCTACAAGATGCACTGCAGAAACTCATCAAAACTCCTTAGGTAACACCTTCCAAACCCATGACCACTACCATCTAGAAGGACAAGGGCAGCAGACACATGGGAATACCACCACCTGGAAGTTCTCCTCCAAGCCACTAAAAATCCTGACTTGGAAATATATCGCTGTTCCTTCACTGTTGCTTTGTCAAAATCCTGGAACTCCCTCCGTAACAGCATTGTGGGTGTACCTACATCACACGGACTGCAGCGGTTCAAGAAGGCAGGTCACCACCACCTTCTCAGGGCAATTAGAGATGGGCAATAAACAATGGCCTAGCCAGCAATGTTCACATCCCGTGAACGAATAAGAAAAACTTTATTATTCATTATTATAAAACACCTCAATAATTTAATTTCATAGTTCCTTCTTTCTTTTCCAATAGAATTTTTGATTTCTTTCCTAATCTTTCTTTGTTCCTGCTTGTCATCCTCTGCTTTGTTGTCTATGTACTTAGTTTATGCCTTTTTCTTTATTTTCAATTTTACCCTTATCTCTTTATTTATCGATAATGTTTCATTATTTACTAGTTTGTTCTTGCCAATTAATGAAATATATTTCTTCTGAACTTTGTTAATCACCATTAGAAAATATTTACCACTGATGTTCTTTCTATCTCTGACTGCCCATTATTTTTTTTCAGTTTCCCTTCCCGAGTTCCATTCTCATCCCCTCAAAATTTGTTTTTTTTTCAAATCTATTACTTTGATCTTTTGACTTAAATCTTTCATTATGTTTCAGTTGCTTATACCTTTGTTTCAGATTTCCAGCATCCGCAGTATTTTGCCTTTAGCTTATACCTAGATGTTTCCCTACACATCTCTTATGCTGCCCTAGTTCATTTCCCTTTACTCAATCCAGGAGTGTTTCTCACATACTTGGTGAGAAAGGAATCTTTTATGTCCCATGGACGGGCATGCGCCCAACCCGATCGGGGATAAAATTGTGCGAGAAGACATCGTGCGAGTGTCCTGATGTCATTGCGCACTCGCGCGATATTTCGCTCGGCGGGCGTGCGTAAAAGTCAGAAACATGCCCGCCCATAATTAAGAGGACAATTAAGCACATTAAAGGCGCAAATTGTCTCTGATTTTTCATGGCCCCTCCAACCTCACAGTTGGCGGACAGGCGAATCAGCCAGGTGGACTTTGCATTTTTCATCAGATTTCTGTTATGGAATAAAATATAAATAAATATCTGTGGGCAGCATTTTTATCAGCGATATTTTCAGGTGATTGTGATGCATGGACATGTTTTTTCTGCTTTTAAAACCTTTATTTTAGCTTTTTCATGTCTGCATCTCCCTGAGGCAGCTGTCTGCCTTCAGGGAGCTTTCTCGCAACACTCATCCGCACTCGTGGTGACATCATCGCCCGCCCTCTACCTGTCCCCACCCCGGCAGCGCTGAGCTTTTCAGTGTGTGTTTCGTGCTGGCTGGCTGTTAATTGGCCAGCCAGCGTGAAATTGTGGTCAGCTGCGATTGTGGTCGGAGACCTGTTTCCTGGCCACTCCTGGGCCCGCCGATCCGGCACATCCGCCAAAGGTAAAATTTAGGCCAGTAAAAACTTCATTCCCTTTTCTCTACCTCTTCTTGCCAGTTTATTTGGGCTTCGTTGAAATTTCCTATGACTATTATTCAATGTCTTTCACTCATTTCCCTACATGTTTCTTCCTCCACTCCCCTTCCACTATTCGCTGAGCTGCAAATCAACCCCATTAGTGTGACTGATCCCTTCTTGTCCTTTGTCTCAATGGATTCTATTCCTATCTTAATGCTAGTTACGTCTGTTTTTACTATTAGCTCCTGATCAGAGAAAAAATTATACTGTGGAAATTCAAACAGGACAGGGCTTGAAATCAACAAACTGTTCCAGTAAATGCTACCCATTTATTTCAGGTTTCCACTTAAAAGCATTTCCCATTTTCTGTTTGTCAAAGACCTTGAGGTTTTTCTGCCATGATGGTTATTGATTCTAGATTTAAGGCTTTCAGCCTTAAAGAGAGATTCACAGCTTTCAGCTTCCGTTTTATTGGCAAAAAGAACTCTGAAATGAGACATGACCATCAATTCTTTGACAATGAGGCATCTCAGCTGCAATTTTCCAACATGCGGCTTTGGTGGCTGAGGCATCTTCACAACTGAATGAACTCAGAAAATTTAAGTCGTGAGCTTTATTTTTAACCTGCTTGTGTAATGCAGATGAAAACACGTTTTATAACCTGGGCTCCTGGCACAGAACTAGAGCACACAAGTACAAAATTAACAAGCCTCAAATGTGACCAGAGGTTAGAAGGTTTTTTTTTTCTGAAGCATTGTGAACAAAACAGTTAGCTTGATTGGCACCCCCATTCACCACCTTCAACATTCACTCCCTCCACCACTGATGCATAGTGGCATGTGTATGATCTACAAGATGCACTGCAGAAACTCACCAAGGCTCCTTCGACAGTACCTTCCAAACTCGTGAACTCTACCGCCTAAAAGGACAAGGGCAGCAAATAGATGGGAACACCGCCACCTGGAAGTTCTCCGCTAAGCCACTTACCATCCTGACTTGGAACTATATTGCCATTCCTTCAGTTGCTGGGTCAAAACCCTGGAATTCCCTCCCTAACAACACTGTGGGTGTGCCTACACCACATGGACTACAGCGGTTCAGGAAGGCAGCTCACCATCACCTTCTCAAGGGCAACTAGGGATGGGCTATAAATGCTGACCTAGCCAGCAAAGCCCACATCCCGTAAATTAATTTTTAAAATGTGCATCAGGCTCCCAACAAAAACAGCTGGTGGTGTAACAACTGATTCCCTCATCTGGCTGATAATTGGGCTAAGAACAAAACTGAAAGTTATAATAAGTACAGACAAGTGTGATCAAATATCCTACGGAAATGACAGCTGTAAAAAGAGACTGTTGTTATGGCACGGTAGATGGTAAATGCCGAGCTGCCCAAATCCCAGAGGGAAACCTGAAACAGCTGCCAAAATGGTTTTTGCAATTTTTATAGTATGAGGAGAAGTTCTGAAATCAGGAAATGATGTCTCTAACTGTGATGACTTTATAGGAAAGTAAACATTTATTAAAAGAATAAAGAAAAAAACACAATTACATTTAGGCCAGAAACTTACCTGTGTCTGGCGGGCTGGGCAGGAGCAGGCGCGGAGCTGATCGCCATCCACGATCAGCTGCGCGTCACCATTTTACGTGGGCAGGTCAATTAAGGCCCGCCCAGCGTGACGCACAGCTGGTAGCTACCTGTGCGGGCGGGAGGAGGAAGGAGAGTTGGGGCCTGCGCGAAAGAGCACAGAAATCTCCCTGAGGCATGGAGCTGCTTCAGGGAGATTAAGCACATAATAAAGGTTTATCAAGAATGAAGTTAAAAATTATTTAGACATGTCCCCTCATCTGACAGTGTCACATGAGCTTGGACATGTTAATGAATTGTGCAAAAATTAATTAATAATATTATAAAACCTTCAGGAAACCTTATCCCGTCCGTGGATGAAGTTTCCTCAAAAACGTGAATGCCACTTGGGCCCTTCGCCTGCCCGCCAACCTTAAGGTTGGGCGACAGAGCTGTTAATTATCTAAATTACTTCCCTAGTGGCCTTAATAGGCCTTTGACAATTCGGTGGGTGTATAGCCGCCTCCAGTGCGCACCCACCGAATGAAAGATCTAAATGATGCATGATGACGTCGGGACGCATGCCCAATGTCATCTCGAGTCATTTTGCGTGACAGCTAGTCGGGCTCGCTCCTGCACGTCAACAGCAATATTCAGGCCTTAATTACAAGAATGGCTTCACACAGTAAACAGTACTTTAAAATAGTTCCACAAATCTTAACTGAACTACCCTCAGAGCTATTTTCTGTCCAGCAACTATCCTTATAGATTATAAAATCTATAGAATTCCAGTAACTTTTACCACACAGTGCTTTTCTCTTTGGGTGTCCTCTAAGGTTGACAGCAACTGGTTCTTTAAGTCTGGCCTTGTTCACACTACCTTCTGGGAGATCTGACCAGCTATCCTGCTGTCTTCTGGGAGATCTAAGCAACTACCCCTTCGCATAGGCTTCAGTATTTCCTTAAATTCATTCCTTCCCTTTGATCTCTCTGTTGTCTCAATCATTCTCTTCAGAAATGCTTTCTTCCCAGAACTGATTACACTCGTTCTTTATTTTAGCTCTCAGGCCTGTAAAAAGTAACCTATTCTATCTTTACCTTACTTACACCTTTTACAACCTGTATATTTCCCCAACAGCCTGTTTTCTAGTACAAAAGAAGTATGACAGGGTTATTAACAGAAGGACAATATTACAATTTCTTGTTTTCATGACAACCCCCCCCCCCTTTTTTTGGAAAATGAACCATCATGATTCAAAAAGACGGTTTCATTTTCTCAGCCTTTTCCTATTAATTACTACTTATCTTTAACCACTATCCTATTGCATTATATGATGCATGCATTAACATGACAATATACGCAAGATTTCAGTAAAAATGGAGTCCATTTCAGTCCTTTTTTGGAGGTTTCACATGTCTAAACTTCCTTACACCTTAGACCCTTGATAATGACAATTAGGTTTTCTCATCCAGTGACATGTACAATTTGCAAGTTAAATGGTTGTAACAATAGACTCCATCTAAACAGTCTAGCATTCTGGTTTCAAAACTTTTCCAAAAATCTTAACAGGTTATGGTCCGTATAAACAATTGTTTCTGATTAATTGTTGGCAACATAAATTTCAAAATGTTGCAATGCCAGTGCCAACTCAATGTTTCCTTCTCAACGGTGGAGTATTTCTGTTGATGGATATTTAACTTCTTTGAAAAATATCCCACCGGCTTTTCAATACCTATGTCGTCTTCCTGCAACACTTCTGTGGGTTGCTTTTCCTCAGACTGTTCAACAACAGTAGGCACCATCAACATCTATGACCCAGCTACATCATTTCCTACAATAAATGGAACCCCTGAAATAGACAATTTCTGCATTACTCCTACAATCACTTCACCTGTTTGTAAGCTACTTTTCAAATTCACCTTACACAATGGAATATTTTTTGTTTCTCCATGAATTCCCCTTATTAATACCTTTTCCTGCAAAATTTCCACTGGACAACAAATATCACTATCCCACAACATTAAGGATTGACTGGTTCCTGTATCCCTTAAAATCTTTGCCAACTCTACCTTGTACACATGAAAAGACTTTTCCCTCACAGATGAAATCTTTAAATATGTCTGCAACTTGCCTTTCAACATTTCTTTGAATAGGCGGTGAACCCATTTTCACACCTGCAGCTAATATTTGTGTTTGTTTTTCTATTTAAACAAATCCTAACAGTGTGTCCTGTTCTAAAGCCTCAGACGTTATAGCACTTTTCGTAGTGCCTACCTCTCCACAAGGTCTCCCATATAATCCCCAGCACATTGACGTCATATGGCCAATCTCATTACAATGCAAACATTTAATCTTTCTTACACCCATTCCACTCTCAGCACCTTCCTTCCTAGTCTGAGGTAAAATCTCCTTTGAACCTCCAGCTATTCCTTTTTTTCCTTAGCTACCTACCTTCCTCTCACCTTCCCATTTTCTATCCTTCTCAGATTTAAAAGGGTGTCAAAAAAAATTGATTTATGAACTAGCTCATAATCATCTGCTATCTCTCCTGGCTGCCTAGCAATTTTAACCCCTTGTTCCTCCACATGGGTTCTTACTAGTGAAGGAAGTGAATCTTTAAATCCTTCCAAAAGAATTACTTCTCTAAGGGCTTCAGGGATTCCCTCTAATTTTAATGCCCTTATCCACCTGTCGAAATTACTTTGTTTGACTCTTTCGAACTCAATATAAGTCTGTCCAGGCTGTTTTCTCACATTTCAAAATTTTTGTTGAAATACTTCTGGAACTAACTCATAGGCACTCAGAATAGCCTTCTTCACTGCATCATATTCCCCAGATACTTCCTCTGACAGCGATGCCTATACTTCATTAGCTCTACCCACCAACCTAGACTGTAATAGCAATGTCCAAATTTCTTTTGGCCATTTCATCTGTTTAGCTATCTTCTCAAAATGAAATAAAGAATGCTTCAACATCAAACGGTTTTTGCAATTTGTGTAGTATCAGGAGAGGTTCTGAAATCAGGAAATGATGTTCCCGACTACTCGTAATGATTTTATAGTAAAGTAAACATTTATGAAAAGAATAAAATAAACAAAAATACAATTACACTTAAATATAAGAATGGCTTCACACAGCAAACAGTACTGTAAAACAGTTCCATAAATCTTAACTGAACTACCCTCAGAGCTAACCTTCCCATTTTCTGTTCAGCAGCTATTTTTATAGATTCTGAAATCTATGGAATGCTAGTAATTTTTACCACACAATGCTTTATCCTTGGGGTATCCTCTGAGGTTGACAGCAACTGGTTCTTGCAGTCTGGCCTTGTTCACGCTACCTTCTGGGAGATCCAACCAGCTATCCTGCTGTCTTCTGGGGGCTCTAAGCAACTACCCCCTCACATAGGCTTCAGCATTGCCTTAAATGTGTTCCTTTCCTTTGATCTCTCTATTGTCTCAATCAGTCTCTTCAGAAATGCTTTCTTCCCAGAATTGATTTCACTCGTTCTTTACTTTAGCTCTTAGGCTTGTAAAACAAATTCACCCTATCTTTACCTTATTTATACCTTTTCCAACTGTATATAAACTCCTTTGAACTAAAACCACTTAATTCAATATTACCCCTGTTATTGTTTTATATAAAACTCTGACTGAAGTTCCTCTTGGTTCATTAACATATCAAAATCACTTCTTACTGTTGGCTTTAGTCTCTTGCAGTCACTCTGGCTCTTAATCCAATTATCATATTTACAGCCCCAACAGCCTGTCTTTCAGTACGTAAGAAATATGACAGGGTTATTAACAGAAGAACAACATTACAATTTCTTGTTTTTTTGACTGTTCAGGTATAAAGCTGCAAACTTAAATCTGTACCGTGGAGTTGTGCTCAACTGTCCTTTGTTGTCAGGTATGGAAATACAGATGTTTCCTTCAGAATATTTAATAAATGGGCTAAACTCCACAATAATATTGATTGTATGGACCAAAAATTGGTCTGAACTATTATTTGGTACAGGGGTCACAATTCATGTCTGCCTGCGCTGGTTCCAATGGATTTGGCCGATACACATATTTGGCAAAGGCTCATCATTTATCTGATTGTAGCATTGGTCCAAGTGTCTAGCATACTGCTGGCTACCTCTGCCTTTAACAGGGAGCTGAGCAGCCTGTGTTAATAGCATGTGGCGCAGTCAGTGTTCTATTTTAAAAGGCAGTCTGTCTCTCTTAAAGGGAAGCTGTACTGAATTACAGTAGGATGATGCTGAATATTATTGCTGCAACATTAAACAAGGAAAATGGAACCCTAGGGTAGAGGGCAGACTCTATGGTGACAGTAGCAGAATATAGTGGTGAAGGTGGATAAGAAGAGATACCATGGTTCTGTGAGGCAGCCCTCAAGGACAACCCTTGGAAGGGGTTGGGAGCAGATGGCCAAAGAGATCAATTCCCAGTGTCTGGCCCTGAGGACCTGGCAGCAGTGCCACAAGGAGTCTAATGATCTCATGTGGGTGGTCAACGGAATTTATAAGTATAAAAGTAGGGAAGTCTTGCTAGAACTGTACAGGGCATTGGTGAAACCACACCCAGAATACAGTATATAGTTCTGGTCACCTTCAGGAGGGTTATACTTGTAATGAAAGCAGTTCAGAGAAGGTTCACTAGGCTGATTCCTGGGATGAGGAGTTTGTCTTATGAGGAAAGGTTGAGTGGGTTGGGCCTAAATATTTTGAAGTTTAGAAGAATGAGAGGTACCTTACTGAAACATGTAAGACTCTGAGGGGGTTTGACAGGGTAGACGCTGAGAGGATGTTTTCCCTCATGGGGGGATCTAGAACTAGGGGGAACTGTTACAAATAAGGTGTCTCCCATTTAAGACGGTATTGAGGAGGAATTTCTTGTCTCAGAAGGTCATTAGTGTTTGGAATTCTCTTCCCCAGACAACAATGAAGGCTGAGTCATTGAATATACTCAAGGCTGGTTAGGTATATTTTTGACTGAGAAGGAAGTCAAGGGTTATGGTGGGTAGACAGGAAAGTGAAGTTAATGCCACAATCAGGTCAGCTATGATTTTATTGAATGACGGAGCAAGCTCAATGAGCTGAATGGCCTGCTTCTGCTCTCTTTTTTTTAATGTTCCTATGCATCTCACATGACATTTGTTACCCACCATTCCACCAGCTTCTCACATCGCTCAATGCACCACATCCCCATAACTCACCCAGTATCAGGACTCATGCCGAACATCCCAATATTTCAGCTCACATTCACACACCTACCAAAGTTAATAGCCCCACACCCACCACTTGCTGCTTTTACATACATCCAGCTATTCAGTTGTGACACGCAAATCATTCAAATATAATGCAAACAATCACTGACATTCTTTTCTTTCCCTTGGAGGGCAAGGTGGCACACAATAAAAGGGAGCAGAGCAGAGCGGGCTGGGGGCATGGATGTTTGCATCTCCTCAGCCCTATGGAGGGGATGGTTCTTTGCATCATGGGGCTAGTTGCAACAGAGTTCATGGCATACAGGGAAATGCTGACGGTCATGTACACCGAGATGCTGGGTGCATTGGCTGGTCTACCAGGCAGACTCCTGTTACTGTCAAGGAGCTTGGTGGAATATGGCTTCAAGTTGACAGAGGGCAGTGGCAGACCTTGCACTCTCCACAGCTTGAATACTTCACAGACTTTGCATTAACAGAAATTATTCAAAATTACCGTATATTCAAATTGGATGCCTGGACCTTTAATTTTTTTTAATCATTCACGGGATGTGGGTGTCACTGGCTGAGCCAGAATTTATTGCCCATCCCTAACTGCCCTTGAGAAGGTGGTAAGCTGTCTTCTTGAACCGCTGCAGTCCATGTGGTGTAGGTACACCCACAGTGCTCTTAGGAAGGGAAATCCAGGATTTTGACCCAGCCACAGTGAAGGAACGGTGATATATTTCTAAGTCAGGATGGTGAGTGACTTGGAAGGGAACTTCCAGGTGGTGGCGTTCCCATCTATCTGCTGCCCTTGTCCTTCTAGGTGGTAGTGGTCGTGGGTTTGGAAGATGCTGTCGAAGGAACCTTGGTGAATTCCTGCACAGCATCTTGTAGATGGTACACACTGCTGCTACTGTGCATCGGTGGTGGAGGGGGTGAATGTTTATGGATGTGCTGCCAATCAAGCAGGCTGCTTTGTCTTGGATGGTGCCCAGCTTCTTCAGTGTTGTAGGAGCTGCTCTCATCCAGGCAAGTGGGGAGTATCCCATCACACTCTAACTTGTAAAACAAAATAAAAACAGAATTACCTGGAAAAACTCAGCAAGTCTGGCAGCATCGGTGGAGAAGAAATCAGTCAACGTTTCGAGCCCTCATGGCCCTTCAGCAGAACTGAAGCATAGTTTCAACAAGGGAGAAATATAAATTGGTTTAAGGTGGGTGGGGGGGAAGAGACACATTGAGGGTGTGGTGTGAGCAGATAATCAAAAGATGTCAGAGACAAAAGGGTCAAAGAGGTGTTGAAGGTGGTGGTCTTTGTCTGAGAAAAGTGCTAATTAAGAATGCAAGACAGGATATTCAAAGTACAGCTCTAGTGGGGGTGGGGTGGAAAGACTAAATGTTTTAGTTTTAGATTTAAAAATAATGGAAATAGGTGGGGAAAGAAGAATCTATATAAATTATTGAAAAAAAAGGCGGGTGGGGGGGGGGAAAGAAACGGGGTGGGGATGGGGGGAGGGGGAGTTTAAGATCTAAAGTTGTTGAATTCAATATTCAGCCCAGAAGGCTGTAAAGTGCCTAGTCGGAAGATGAGGTGCTGTTCCTCCAGTTTGCGTTGGGCTTCACTGGAACAATGCAGCAAGCCAAGGACAGACATGTGGGCAAGAGAACAGGGTGGAGTGTTAAAATGGCAAGCGACAGGGAGGTTTGGGTCTTTCTTGCGGACAGACCGCAGGTGTTCCGCAAAACGGTCGCCCAGTTTGCGTTTGGTCTCTCCAATGTAGAGGAGACCGCATTGGGAGCAACGAATGCAGTAGACTAAGTTAGGGGAAATGCAAGTGAAATGCTGCTTCACTTGAAAGGAGTGTTTGGGCCCTTGGACGGTGAGGAGAGAGGAAGTGAAGGGGCAGGTGTTGCATCTTCTGCGTGGGCATGGGGAGGTGCCATAAGTGGGGGTTGAGGAGTAGGGGGTGATGGAGGAGTGGACCAGGGTGTCCCGGAGGGAACGATCCCTACGGAATGCTGTCAAGGGGGGTGAAGGGAAGATGTGTTTGGTGGTGGCATCATGCTGGAGTTGGCGGAAATGGCGGAGGATGATCCTTTGAATGCGGAGGCTGGTGGGGTGATAAGTGAGGACAAGGGGGACCCTATCATGTTTCTGGGAAGGAGGAGAAGGCGTGAGGGAGGATGCGCGGGATATGGGCCGGACACGGTTGAGGGCCCTGTCAACGACCGTGGATGGAAAACCTCGGTTAAGGAAGAAGGAGGACATGTCCGAGGAGCTGTTTTTGAAGGTAGCGTCATCAGAACAGATGCGACGGAGGCGAAGGAACTGAGAGAATGGGATGGAGTCTTTACAGGAAGCGGGGTGTGAGGAGCTGTAGTCGAGGTAGCTGTGGGAGTCGGTAGGCTTGTAATGGATATTGGTGGACAGTCTATCATCAGAAATTGAGACAGAGAGGTCAAGGAAGGGAAGAGAAGTGTCAGAGATGGACCACGTGAAGATGATGGAGGGGTGGAGATTGGAAGCAAAATTAATAAATTTTTCCAGGTCCCGACGAGAGCATGAAGCAGCACCGAAGTAATCATCGATGTACCGGAGAAAGAGTTGTGGGAGGGGGCCGGAGTAGGACTGGAACAAGGAATGTTCCACATACCCCATAAAGAGACAGGCATAGCTGGGGCCCATGCGGGTACCCATAGCCACACCTTTTATTTGGAGGAAGTGAGAGGAGTTAAAGGAGAAATTGTTCAGTGTGAGAACCAGTTCAGCCAGACGGAGGAGAGTAGTGGTGGATGGGGATTGTTGGGGCCTCTGTTCAAGGAAGAAGCTAAGGGCCCTCAGACCATCCTGGTGGGGGATGGAGGTGTAGAGGGATTGGACATCCATGGTGAAGAGGAAGCGGTTGGGGCCAGGGAACTGGAAATTGTTGATGTGACGTAAGGTGTCAGAGGAATCACGGATGTAGGTGGGAAGGGACTGGACAAGGGGAGAGAGAAGGGAGTCAAGATAACGAGAAATGAGTTCCGTGGGGCAGGAACAGGCTGACACGATCGGTCTGCCAGGACAGTTCTGTTTGTGGATTTTGGGTAGGAGGTAGAAGCGGGCCGTCCGAGGTTGGGCGACTATCAAGTTGGAAGCTGTGGGAGGAAGATCTCCAGAGGAGATGAGGTCAGTGACAGTCCTGGAAACAATGGCTTGATGTTCTGTGGTGGGGTCATGGTCCAGGGAGAGGTAGGAGGAAACGTCTGCGAGTTGACGCTCAGCCTCCGCGAGGTAGAGGTCAATGCGCCAGACAACAACAGTACCACCCTTGTCAGCGGGTTTGATGACAATGTTGGGGTTGGACCTGAGAGAACGGAGTGCAGTGAGTTCAGAGAGAGACAGATTAGAATGGGTGAGAGGAGCAGAGAAATTGAGATGGCTAATGTCACGCCGACAGTTCTCAATGAAAAGATCAAGAGAAGGTAAGAATCCAGAGGGAGGGGTCCAAGTGGAGGGAGAATATTGGAGGTGGGTAAAAGGATCCGTTGAACGGGGAGAGGACTCCTGCCCAAAGAAGTGAGCACGGAGACGAAGACGGCGGAAGAAGAGTTCAGCATCATGCCGAGCCCGAAATTCATTGAGATGAGGGCGTAAGGGTATGAAACTAAGTCCTTTGCTGAGCACTGAACGTTCAGCATCGGAGAGGGGAAGGTCAGGGGGTATAGTGAATATGCGGCTGGGGCTGGGATTGGAAGATGGGGTGAGGACGGAGGGACAAGCAGGGGTGGAGGGTCCCCGATGGGTGTTGGAGTCGATGAGTTGTTGGAGCTTGCGTTCCTTAGCACTTGAGAGAAAGAGAAAAAGTTTCTTGTTGAGGCGACGGATGAGGCGAAGAATAAAATGAAACTGGGGGCACGCGCAGCTTTGAAAAAGGGTGCGGCGGTGCTGCTGGAGGGAGAGGTCAAGTGTGTTCATATGGCGGCGCATGGCTCTGAGTGTGGATCTCAGAATGCGACTTGTGCCTTGTTGATGGTGGTCAGGCTTTGGGGAATCAGGAGGTGAGTTATTCGTTATACAATTCCTAGCCTCTGACCTGCTCTTGTAGCCACGGTATTTATATGGCTAATCCAGTTCAGTTTCTGATCAATGGTAACCCCCAGGATGTTGATAGTGGGGGATTCAGTGATGATAATGCCATTGAACATCAAGGGGCGATGGTTGGACTCTCTCTTGTTGGAGATGGTCATTGCCTGACAGTTGTGTGGTGCAAATATTACTTGCCACTTGTCAGCCCAAGCCTGGATATTGTCCAGGTCTTGCTGCATTTGGACATGGACTGCTTTCAGTATCTGAGGAGTCACGAATGGTGCTGAACATTGTGCAATCATCAGCGAACATCCTCACTTCTGACCTTAGGATGGAAGGAAGGTCATTGATGAAGCAGCTGAAGATGATTGGGCCGAGGACACTACCCTGAGGAACTCCTGCAGTGATGCCCTGGAGCTGAGATGACTGACCTCCAACAACCACAACCATCTTCTCTAATGCTAGTGCTGCCCACTCCCACCGCGACTTTGGAGCAGAATGCTTTGATGAGTGATAAGTGACTTTTGTCCACTGTACCTATGGAGTCTAAATTTAGCACTTGGGCAGTAACCAGTCAGCTGGTAGAACATTATGATGTCATGAGGGGACAAGTTCATAAGCTTCCGGTACACGCTGGGAAGAATCGAACAAGTGCTCTTCTGAAGATGGCGTATGTCGCTGGATATGGCTGGCAGCACAGCGCGGACCCCTTGGAGGCCATCAGCTTCCATTGTGCCATCTGCCACAGATTTGTGTTTTACACCCTAGCTGCTTTGTAAAATGAAAGCATTTGCTTGGCTGAACCACCTTTTCTTGTTCTCTGTACTTATGCTCTGGTTATCTGACTGCAGCAGCTGGAATATCTCATTTTAAAAAAAATTACATTTCATCTAATGTATGTATTAATAAACACAATGGTTGTCTCAGCTTTACTGACAAAAACAGCACGGAACAACAAAATCAACGGCTTTAGTAAAGTTTTAAATTAGTCATTTTAGTTCTGGAGGGTATTTTTAGCTAACAAGATAATATGTCTTCCTATGGTGTGTACTTAAATCCTGTGGCTGCCTGCATAACACACGCTCAGCTGGCTGACTTGGCAATTTCTTAAAGATGAAACATGCAGAAATTCATAATTCCTTCACTTGCAATGTTAGTTTCTGAACAAAATTATGTTATCATGGTTACCAGAAGCTAAGAGCTATCCTATACAAGATAAGAAAGGATTGAATGAGATCGGGCTGGTTGGTCCTCTGGACCTTTTGCTCCTCTCTGCATTCAAGAACACTAACTTAATGCAGTTTATAACTCGTTAAATGCTGAACTTGTGATTTTTAAAAAGACACTGCCTTATCCCAAAACCCAATTTAACCTTCTCAACACTTGCAATGTGGAGGCCTGATGATGTGAGAGGCAGGGCACGTGTTGCATGCAGCTGTTCCCCTGGAGGTTATTATCATGAGTCAGGTGGGCAGGCTGTATTATTCATTAACTCTAGGCTTCAGTGGTGCCACCTACAGGCAAGCAGTCTCTCTTAAAGGAGCATACGCTCAAGCTTCAGACTGGAAGGGAGTTTCATAAGAGGAGAAATGGCTGCAAGAGAAGCAGACAGGGCAGCCAGTTTCTCTAATGCAGCATTGACTGGTCTTAGTCTAGGTGGTGGACAGGAGGAAGGCAGCAGGTCCTCCAAGTAACACTTATGCTGCCAGTGAGAAGTGGTTGCGGAGGATGTCAATGCCAGCACCTTAGCTCCTAGGACATAACTGCAATGTTGAAAGAAGAATGATTGTCTCTTTGATGAAGCCTTTGGCTATCTGTTCTGATATCTCATGTGGCTTGGTGGCAAATTTTATTTGATAATGCTCTTGTGAAGCACTTTGGAACATTTTACTGCATTAAAGGTGCTTTTTAAATGCAAGTTGTTGTCATCATTGGTATTTCCTCTGAGGACATGGCTGCAACACCAAAAGAAGTTCAGAATCCTCACCAGAGTTATCAAGCTACTCTTTTATTCTTTTTTGTCAGTGTCACACAACCAGATGGACCAGACTACCCTGGCTCCTTGCAGTCTGCCAGCTATCTCTGGTGGGGTTCTGGCTCTCATTGCAAGCTCGTGTATCTAACAGGTGACATGAAGGGAATATCTCTGACAATCCAGTAGCCAGCCTGTGACTTCACGGCCTGGTTACAATGAAGGTGGCACAGATGACTGATGGAATGAATCATAACTGCTGCCAGTAAACTGAACATAGACCTCCATGATATGCTGCCTGTGGCCACACACAAATATTGAGGGTGTTTTATCCCTTTCTAATTGGAAACATGCATACACCGCATCACCACTCTTGCAAGGCAATATGAATGCAGTCAATGGCAACTGCAGAAGCCTGCAGTGCAAGTAAAGCCTGAGGCTCCCTTATCCTGTTTTTCTCAAGAAAGAGATTTAGATGGTCCTCTTCATGTAAAGAATCTCAGCGATCTCACTGACATAACACTGAGATTTGACCTATTGCAGCCTATGCAGAGCCTGTTGCATAAAAGTTAAGGGCTATGGTGATCTTGACAGTCATGGACATTGTTGCCCATGCCATAGGTTTGAGTTGTGGCTACCACAGGTGACACTGCTAGGTGACAACCTCCTTTGTGAACTGAAGGTATCTCACACATTACTCCTCAGTCACATTAAGACAGAAGTACTCTCTGATGATCCATGGTGGCAATGGTATATTTCATAATGCCCTCCTCCGTCTTCTTCCAGCTGCTTCTGCTCTCCCGTCTTCTCCCCCTTTTCTCCAGTCCCAAAGGCAACCCGACCAAACTACTGATGACTTCAGTGAAAATGTTTAGAATGCAGATAAAGGCAGTTCAGCATTAACATAAACTTCTTCTCAGAAGTCAGAAATCAGTTGTAAAAAGTGTAAAATAGACCAAAAAGGTAACGAGTAATATAAGAAGCCAAACCAGCAATGAGCCTGCACATAGAGGATGAGATTTTTAAACAGCATTGCCCCCATGCTGGGCAGAAATCTTATTTAAAAATGTTAATCAGTGCTGTTAATCCTTCCACCTGGATACTCACATGCTGCCTGCCATTTTGGACCCTCAGACACCAGTTTTATGCTTGTAAAATGGGTGTAGTATTATCCAATTTCTAGCCTGATAGCTTTAACCCTCCCTAAATCTCTCCCTCTATGTAACTCAACAGTACATATTCACAACCACCCACCCTGACATGGCAATCTCACACGCTCTTATTAGCTCCATTGTATCAATCACAGCTAAGATCTTCTCTGATCACTTTCTTGCATTGCTCACCATCCACCTCCCCCTTTCATGCCCCACCCCTACCTCCCTCTGTATCCTCCCACTGAAAAAAACTATTTCCCCAATTCACTTAAAATTGCACTTTCAAAATCATAATTATCTAGCTTTTGGCACTTCATTTGCCACATCATATCTGCTGCTACTGATTTGCTAAACAGCACTCTCACTTTTGAGGCCCTAGCCCAAGTACTTCTCTCATCCAGGCTATTCACTTCCTTAAGTCCAAGGTACGCAGAATTGAAAGGTTATGATGGACAACTGGTTTAGCTACATACTGCCAGATCTGGCTGGCCTATGTAAAGCACTATCGGATCCTGCCCCCATCTGCTAAAACTGCTCACTATTCCAGGATCATCCTGAAATGTAAAGATAAACCCGCTTCTTCTCTTTACTGCAAGCCATCTTCTTAAACCGTCTCCCTGGACTCCATTAAAAACTGCAAGAAGTTCATTGACTTCTTTATCCTTAAGATTGAGACCATCTGATTAGGTGCCTCTATTGCTTCCTTTCATTCCACAAGCCCACCGGGCCAAGCTTCCTCTAAAGTGCACCCATGCCCTAGTCCTGAACTTGCATCTTTCACTAGTTTCTCTCTTATCTCCACTCCTGCCCTCACTGAGCTCATTTTGACCATGAAATGCATTTCCCGCTCCCTCAATCCTATTCCCAGTAAACTGCTGATTACCCAACTTCCTCTCTTTGCCCCATGTTAGCCAATATTGGAAATGATTCTCTCTCTTTAGGTGTTGTCCCTTTGTCCTTTAAATCTGCTGTCATCACTCTATCCTAAAAAAACCCTTCACCTTACCATCCTTGCAAACTAGCGTCCCATCTCCAATACTCCCTTTCTCTCCAAAGTCCTTGAACGAGTTCTTATCTCCAAAACCAGGTCCATCTTTTCCAGAACTCCACATCTGAATCCCTTCAACCTGGCTTCCACCACTGCCACAGTGCCAAAAGAGCTCTTATGAAAGTCATAAATGACATCCTATGTTGCTGTGAACAAAGTTGAACTATCCCTCCGAAAAACTCAGCAGGTCTGACAGCATCTGATTTCCAGCATCCGCAGTTTTTTGCTTTGAACTATCCCTTCTCGCCCTTCTCAACTTGCCTGCAGCCTTTGACAAAGCAACACTTTTCCATGGTTGTCCAGCTGGGTGGGACTGCTCATATGTTTCCATTATGTCCAGAGTATCACTTGCAATGGCATTTCTTCGTGTTCCTGCACTGTTACCTCAGGTGTCTCTCGAGGATCTATCTTTGCCCCTCGGCGATATCGTCTGAAAGTGTTAGTTTTCACATATACGCTAATGATACCCAAGTCTACCTTATCATCACCTCCCTTGATTCCTCCAGTGTTGTTAATTTATCTGATTGCTTATCAGACATTCACTACTGGATGAGCAGAAATTTCCTTCAATTAAATATTGGGAAGACCGAAGACCACTCTGAATTCCATTCCCTTGTTACCGACTCCATCCCTCTCCCTGGCAGCAGTCTGAGGATAAACCAATCTGTTCACGTCCTTGGCATCTTAATTTGACCCTGAAATAAGCTTCTGACCACACATTTGTGTTATTGGTAAGAGAGTCCTCTGTAACATCTTTGCCCCTTCTCAGCCCATCTGCTGATGAAACCCTCATTCATGCCTTTGCTACCTCTAGATTCAACTATTCCAACATGCAAATGACTGGTCTCCCACATTCTATCCTCTGTAAATTGTGGTCATCCAAAACTCTGCTGCCTGTGTCTTAACTTAGATCACATCCTGTTTATCTATCAACCTGTCCTCGCTGACTTGCATTAGTTCCTTGTCAAGCAATATCTTGATTTTAAAATTCTCATCCTTGCTGAATCCCTCCATTGACTCACCTCGCCCTATCTCTGTGATCTTCTCCAGCCTCACAACCCTCCGAGACATCTGCGCTCACCTAATTCTGGCTTCTTTAGCATCCCCTATTTTAATCATTCCACCACTGGTGGCTGTACCTTCAGTTGCCTGGGCTCTAAGTTCTGGAATTCCTCCCCCCAGCTCTCCGCATCACTTTCCTCCTTTAAGACACTCCTTTAAAACCTATCTCTTTGATCAAGTTTTTGGTCATCTGACCTAATATCTCCTTTGATTATCATTTTTTTGTTTTCTAATACTCCTGTGAAGCACCGTGGAATGTTTTATTATGCCATTACATAAGGCACTATACAACTATAATTTGTGTAAAGTGAATTTTTTTACAATATGGATCAATTTTTCAAAATCATATATTTGTTAAAAAAGCTGGCACTTTTTATTTTAATCTTTTCGGTTTAACCAGAAAGTTGAATTCCCTAATTATGGGTTAACTAGATAAGTCAATGAGGGAGAAAGGAATAGAAATCTGGGTGAGATGAAGTGAGGTGGGAGGAGACTTATGTGGAGCATAAACATTGGTATAAACATTGTCAGGTCCAATGGCCTGTCTCTGTGCTGTAAATTCTATGTAATCTTGTTGTTGTTTTGTGCAATATTGCTCTTGAGGTTCGCACAGCATTATAACATTTATCAGTCATTGTGAATCTCTTGAAGCTCTCATGCTCACCTTTGACATAGCCTGGGAGTTCCTTATGCAGGTGGAAGAAATACAGAGATTGACCAAGCTTATCACATTTGTATCATGATAGTTAACTGATCAGGCCATTTTTAGGGTTCACTGCAGGATTGATTCAGGATAGATTCAGTTCAGCTCCAAAGTAATGAGCTGAGAATTCTGGACCCAGGTGAAATAAAGCCTCACAGGGCATTAACTCAAATAAACCCTATTGGGATTCCCCAGAAATGCTGATGCCAAAAACATGAAAGATCTGTTTGTTGTCATCTATTGGTATGAATGCGTTTTAATGTGAAATAATGATATTTCTCTCGCTGCAACTGTCCTACAACTACTGCAACTCAAGCAAGACCACTTTGAGCTTCAATGACTTAAAGAAAATTCATTAGATCACTTGAAGGATCACTTGACAGCTTACGTTGCACAGTCTTATGCAGTCATTGTATTCTAATTTTCTATGTAAGATACAGGTGACACTGACCTCCAAAGTAAGAACCATCTGATAGCTTCATTTCCTTGCTGGATTTGGTGATAACAGTTGCCACCCCATGCTGAATAAAATACATCTTCTTCCCGATTGACCCTTCCCGCACGATGTAATTCCCAGGCTGGAACACTTCGAAACGCAGCTTGCTCAGCATGCTTGTCACAAAACTTGGGTCAGCGTTTGCAAATAGGGGCATGGTGGCAACCAGCTTCCGACAATTGAAGTTGACAATCTCCTGAAACAGAAGGAAGTGGCCAAACTTCATTAAAATGCAGCAAGGCAGTAGATTAACCTTCTAAGTATTCCATTTCCTTTAGTAGGATCAAAAACATGAACTGTACCTCACATATGAAATCTGTATAAATAACTAATTGGATGGTAACTATCAAAGGGTTTGGGAACAGTAAATAAAATAAAGTAAGGATTTATTTTGAAGAACATTCTTTAAATTATCCCAACAGCAAACACACGCACCTGTAAGAGTGAAAGGGTTAAAATACTTTGTTTCCAGATTCTGCAGAATATTTAGGCAGTTGACTCGTGGGAGTGGAGGGGAAAAAAATGGCCTATCCTCTTTCATAATTCTCCATGTGTTTATAATAGATCTGCTCATGGGGTTAAACTTAAAAAAAAGAAAATGCAGAGAAAGCAGCTGCTTAGTAAAGAAAATCAAACTATCGTGGCTTTTGTAAGTGTTAATACAGCAGCAACGGCAACATGTGTAGCTCCAGTTTTTGATGAGTAAATCAAAGGAGCTCTGGGACTTTGGCCTGTTTAGAATATGAAACTACACTAATTTTGATGGGAGGAAGAACTTGCAGAGAATCCTGTTTCTTCCTGATTATCGTTCCCTTTTTCTGGGCCTGGTAAATTCAAATGAAGGGACCTCACATCTGGAGGTAGGAATGGTGGGGTCACCAGCATTCTTCAGAACTTCTGTCAGCAGTAAGGATGCCTGCAGGAGACGGGTGTACTTGCTGAAAAGAGCAGTAAGCAGGACTCAAAATGTCAAATCTCTGACAGATTGACTTGTTTGGAAGTGAATATTGGGCATTGCAGCTGTGAGGTTTCTGAATTTTCCCTTCATTCTAGACACTTAAGCCAGACAAACACACACCCCTGTATCACAATGGAACAGGAAAATCCTGCTCCAAAATCCCAGTGCTCCTGAAGATTCCCAATGGCACATCCCTATTATTAAAAACTTTCCCGATCTCTGGCAATGGAACTGGAATTCAGATTTTCCAAGCCAGGGACTTATTTTCTTTCCAGCTAGGCACGATGGAAACAGATTTTTTTTAGATAAATGTTGTTTCTCGTTTAAAGGGTTGCCTGTTTAAATTCTGTGCAGCTATCTTGATTCCATTCTTTATTCTATACTGCTATTCCAGTTATACTGACTCCTATCTTCTCCTTGACTGAGGAGAAGGCTAACTTAACACAGACCGGAGATTGAACCTACCAATGTCTTAATTTACTCTTGCAACAAGAAGTGTTTTACTCATGAAGCCCTTCGACAGAAAGATTTTCAATGCCTTTTCCAGCGTGTTAGTGCTAAAGCCATCATTTTTGTTGCTATGTGTGGAATGCAGAATTAATCTCCCTCCCTTGAAATCTATTTTGTTTTATAAGAAATTATTTTTTGCCAGAAGCAGAAAATGTGATGCTTAAATGTTATGGCCCAAAAACATGACAATTTGCTGCTATTGTGGCAGTCACTTTTCAACTGCCAATATCTGACAGCAGCAAATAAACGATAATGGCATAGAGCCATGATGGCTACGCCTTGTTAGCAATGTAATGAAATTCTTTAAGACCACAAAACATTAAATATAGTGTGCGGAGTCATCCATAATTAGTATTGCTGATTCTTGCCAAGATAGCTACACAAAATACCTGGTCTAACCAACACTGATGACCTCTGAAATATATGTGGTTCTACAGGGGCAATAAAATATATTTGCATCAGACAATGAGGTGCCAGCAATAATAAGCATCACCACAAAGATTAGAGAATAAACCCCTTGGTCTGACATATCATATCATTTTTAAACTTTAATAATGTGGGGTTAGGATTCTGGAGTAATAGCTGTCAACGTGTGTGTGTGAGACATTGATACTGTTTTTGTTTTTCCTGTCTAAAGCTGTAATTGGAACGTGCATCAATCTCTCTCGGATATTTCCCTCCACTTGGTTATAAATTAGATTTCAGTTTTCTTTAAATATTCAGCTTAAAAGCAATGTATTTATTTAAAGAAATATTATTTAAAATCAATAATATCTAAAAAACATCTATGGGTTTTGCTAAGTCTAGTTTCTGTAATCTGATCCAATATTCACAACATTCTTGGCTACAGCTACAATCAAAGCATCAACTTTAAAATAATTCTTAATGAGATGAACTCTGAAATCAATTTTAACTCTGATTCAATCTAAATTGGCTTGGTTTAGAGGTTATTTCCCCTCTGAATTTGAATGGTTCAGATTTGGTTGCACCTGTCCTTTGAAAGAAGTAGTGCAGTCTCAGTGGGTTCGTTCAGTTGCCGCCTCTACATGTATTAGTTCATGCTGATAGCAAGGGCCTAAAAGCAGGGCCCAGGAAAGGGGTTGAAAATAGCGGCAAACACTAGGGCTGGGGGCTGATTGGCGGGGGGAGGGGGGGGGGGGCACGCAGGCTCGCTGTTGTAAACAGAGTTTCTCATCATCAACACTGAGCAGCGAGCAGCCAGAGCTGCAGACCTGAGAGACTGGCTTAAAAAAATTCGATCTGTCAAGCTGAGAGTTCCAAGTTTTTTAAAGCTGCTCTGTCAGTGTCGGGTCAGTTTCACTGAGTTGCTGCACTGCTTCTGACCTTTGGGCAGCTTCGTGATTCCAATCTTTTTTTAAAAGTCTGCCAGAAAATCACAAAGCTGCCCGAAGGTCAACAACAGTGCAGCAACTGAGAATATTCTTTCTTGAAAAATGGTAAGTGAAAATCTCTGTAATTTTAGAACCAGTTGGATGCTGTATGTGTGTGTGTGTGTGTGTGTGTTGGGGTGGGGGCTTGTTGGAGGGAGGTTAGAAAGCGGGTTGGGGGGAATTGGGGGAGGTTAGAGGGAGTTTGGGGGAAGGTTAGCGAGGGGGTTGGTGGGAGATTGGAGGGGGTCTGAGAGGGGTTTGAGGCAAAGGTTGGACGTGAGGTTAGAGGAGATTGGGGGCAGTTAGGGGGTCTGGGGGGAGACTGGGGGTTTTGGGGGAAAGGTTGGGGGGGTTGTTGGGAAGATAGAGGGGGGTTTTGGGGGGAGGTTAGAAGGGGTTGGAGGAGGTTCAAGCTGGGTTTAGGGGGAGGTTGGGTGAGGATAGAGGAGGGAGATTGGAAGGGGGTTGAGGGGACATTGGAGGGGGCTGTTGGGGGAGAGGCTTGGGAGGGGTTGGAAGGAAGATTCGAGGTAAGGTTGGGACGGGTTGGTGGAGGGTTTGGGAGGAATGTTGGAGGGGTAGTTGGGGTCAGGTTGGAGTAGGGGTTGAGGGGGAGGTTTGAGTTGGTGGGGTTAGAGGGTTGGGGATGTGGTTAGCTACTGAGTTGAATTGTTTTGTAAATGTACTGATTTATTTGTAGCCACTTTCCTAACATCAGTTGATTGCTCTGTGATTAATTATCCTTAGAGAATCAGCATTGCACCTCAAATTTCACCATTGCTCCAGTCACTCTGCTAACTGCATGCAGGTATAATGAAAGAAAGACAAAATCTACTTTACAGCCAATTAAGTACTTATGAGATGTAGGGCAGAATCATCCCAGATTTGCATTTAGTACAGTAGTGGGTGGGAAAAAGAGCGTTTTTCCCACCAGCCACAATGGTGAGTTTTCGCACGATATCATCCCAATCCCGCCTCATTAATCATGCATTCCTGGGAAACACGCCATTGAAATGGCATGTGGGCTCTCATCCACCTGCCACGCCATCACCTTGCTACTTCATCACGCCACGCACACACCTCTCAGTGCCTCCAGCCCAGGACTGCGGCACAGAAGACAGGGCCCCAAAAGGCAAAAATGCTACAGCTGCCCGGTTTAATGAAATGTCCCAAAAGCACCTTTTGGACGCAGTGGAGGCTCACCCTGACATCCTCTACCCCCGCTCTGGCCACAGGAGGGGCAGCAACATCACTAATTCAGCATGGGAGGTGGTGGCAGCGGTGGTCAGCGTCAATGTCCTGCAAAAGAAGACAGCCACCCAGTGCCACAACAGGATGAATGGTTTCTTCCATTCTGCAAGGGTAAGTCACCATTCTCATCCCTCTTAACTCACACATTCGCAAACCCATCACACATCCACAGGGATCTCACACTTCAAGGGACAACACCACTAACTCTCACACACCTTCCCATCTTCATCTGGCTCATATCCTCTGGAGCTCACGTCCTCAACCCATCCATGTCTCCACTCACCACACAAACATTCCACACAGTGCCATGTGTCCTGCTCATATTATCTCCATCTGTTTTCATGTATGAGATGACTCACACAGAAGGGAGAGGTCCCAGACTGGGGGTGGAGTAGACAACATCAGGCCCCTCACTCATTTTGAAGAGCATACAAACATGCTGACTGGTGAGGATGTGGACTGTGCCTACACTGATGGCGAGGTTGGCGACGAACACCCTTGCAAGGATTGTGCACCTCATCATCCCTCTCTCAATGCAACTGTGAGTGCTCTCTCTCCTGCTTTTGACTCTGCTGCCATGCACTAATTATCTCTACTTTAGTTCACAGGGAACTCTGCCAAGCGACCAACACACTTAGCCAGCCAGTCCCTCAGCTCCATCCAGCTCCTCACCTCCAGCCAAGAGGGCTCCTCCTCCATTGAAGAGCTGGAAATAATCAGCCTGGAGGACCTGTCACAGTGTTTACCCACATCCTCCACCAGCACAGAGACAGACACCTCGGTGGGATCCAGATCTAGAGCAGGCTCAGCTTTACAATCTGATGGTCACTGCACGGACAAGTGTCCACAGCAAGAGGAGGCAGGTTCAGCTGAGCTCCCTGGCAGTCAGAGGACTGATGGGGCAGAGGCATCTGTGAGGTCTGAGTCAGATGACAAACCTCTGGGTTTGGCCTTCCGACTCATCATGGAGAGTCAGCGGAAAGTGGGGGAACATCACACAGAGCTGTTGGAAGCCCTCAACAAGGTGGCATACGAGTCGGAAGAGTGTATCCACCTGCTGTCTGATGAAGTGGTGCCCGCATGTGCACGTATGGAGGTCTCCATGGGGAGGTGGCAGAGGCCATGGAGACCCTGGTCCAGCAGAATGTGGAGATGTGTGCAGACCTGCGCTCCATTGCAGTAGCCACGGGTGAGTTGATGCAGTGGTGACACAAGACAGAAACAGTGCACATCGAAGTCCCTCCAGGTGTTACTTCCCCTCAGACTCAAGCTGGGCCCTTGGGCACTCGAAGGCAGGAGGAGCAGCAGCTGGACATCCTTGGGTCATCCACCAGGAACGTCAGAGGCTATCTGCTCCCTCTGAGTCCCCTTTGCCTGTGACCCCCTCAACTTTGTCTTCTGTCGCCACAGAGGGAGCAGCCCTTTCGGGGGCGTACAGGTGAACGTGCAAGTTTCCTTCCTTCCCGAAAATCCCACCCCCATCCACATCAACCTCCCCGACCACCACCTTCCCACCCCCAGGATCCATGTCTGCCGCTGAGTCCCCACCAACCACCTTGGCCTTCCCTTCTACTGATACTGTTGCACTCTCACTGCACTACCTCACTCTGCCCTTGGTCATTCTCACCATTCTCTCGTGCCACGTCCACCCTCAGTTCGCTCCCCATGAGGCACTCATGGACTCATCAGAGCCCTCCCTTGCACATTCATCTAGATATCCCCGTCTCCGGAGCCCTCCCTCCCTCCGGGTTCCCTCCCTCCTTGGAACTCTCCACCCACCCCACTGTCTTTCCCCCTTCCTGGCTCTTTCAGACACCCTTACTTCTTCCTCCAGCCTTACTCTTTCCATCCCCCCCCAGACTCCTTCCCATCTTGGCACTCCTTCCTTCCCCTGGACTCCTTCCCACCCTCCGCCCCCCTCACCCCCCCACCCCCCTATCTCCCTCCCTTACACCTTCTACCCCTCTTACACCTACCTCCCCAATTGCTGTCTTCTCCCGTTACGCCCTCCTCCCCTGTTGACCCTCCCCCCTCCTAACCTCCCCCTGAAACCTTTGTTCTCCCCCTCCCAACCTCACCCCCCCCCCGACACCTTTGTTCCCCCCATCCAACCTCAACCTCCCCAAGACACCTTCATTCCCCCCTCCCTACCTCACCTCCCCATGACAGTTCTTCCTCTTTCAGACAACTCTAGGCTTTCCTCTCTACACGCCCCCTGTACATCTTCCAAACACAGCTGGACCTTCCTCTCCACCCCCTCGATGATTTCCCGTTGTGCGCAGCCCCTCAATAGTGACTTTCCACCTTCCGTGAGCTCCTTCACAGTGAAGCCATGTCCATTAGAATCCACCCAGCATGCCATGGACATTCCTCCAGGGTCCCGTAGCTGTTGGGCCCCAGCATCTTCTGCTCCTCAGATGTCCATGATGTGAGCAAGGCCCTGGTGGTAAGTCCCGACTTCTGTACATCATCTTGACAAGATGTGTTTTGCATCGGCATATTTTTTTGTCGATGTGGGCAGATGATCCAGATGACTCCGGTGGGCTAGCCTTATAATAATATGCAGATGTATTACAATGAGGTTCCTGATGTCCGACGGTGGGAAACATGGCCCGCCATTGACGAGCAGAGCAGACAATTGCAAACTGGTTTCACGACGTTGTGAAACCAATTTTTGGCCTTCTCGCCATATTGTCCGCTCACGCTGCCAAGCACAACAGACGCTAGCGGGAATGGAAAATTCTACCTGTAATCACCAGTATAATTTAAGGAATGTTAAGCAAGCAATTGGCAGAGCAGGTTACCTTGCGAACAGAGGTTGGAATCATGACTAGAGTTCTGTTTATTTTGTTGCTAATGAAAATTTACTGTGAGTGGTCTTTGTAGGATGAGATTGCCAGGACAAGAGTATGTAATGGGCTCATAGTGAATCAGTAACTTGTTTTACACTGCACATGATTCTCAAGAGTCTTTTCCATTGACTTCAATCTTGTCCTTTTGTCTACTTACCTATTATCCCGCTCTACCTTGGTGCTTTTTATGAGTTTTTTTGTGGTATTGAAATATTGTGGTAAAGTTGTTGCATAGTAGATATTGAAAATATACTATAGTAGCAAGCAGAAATCAGCAGAGTTTTCAGACTTGCTAATCAAGAAAACACAGGTATAGTTGTGAACCATTCAGTCTTTGTCCTCTGGCTTCTTAAAAGTTGTGTTGCACAGAGACACCTGAGGGCTCCAAATCTTCTTACTAACAGTGAAAACCTACGGTGTTCAACCATTCCACTTTGTAGCTCAGGAGTCATTTGATCTTTCTACCCTGTGAGATTACTGATAAAATAGAGTCTAATTATATCCCTTGTATGAAATATTTCCATTTAATAATACCATGCAGCCAGGCAGAAGAAAGTTTTCTTCTGCTTCTACTGTATAGAAAATATCTTCAGCAGTTTATCTGAGCTGCAAGTGTCAAATATTTCCCCCAAATATTAATTTACACTCACCATGTCCTTATGGTGCAATTTGCAGAACATGTTAATGAGGGCTGAGGCAGTCACCAAAATCAATGTTATCATCTGCACGGTGCTATAAATAACTAATGGGATATTTTCCTGTCAAATTAACAATATTGCACAACACTGTTCAAGTAAAAATTGTGCTCTCTGGTTTCTTTAATAGTCGTGGTGAGATTACCTATAGTTTGTACATAAACTAACACTGCATTATGTGGGTGCTACTTTTAATATTAATCACTCATGCTGCATATATATCAGATGATATTTGTAACCAGATGCCAACAATGGGTGTTATCATTTTACTAGAAGCTTTCTGTGATTGTTTGGTGAATTGATTGAATTTTGAAAGGGGAAAAATATCATCCATGATTGAGGTAGCGAATTAAATTAGGCGGGGGTGGGGGGGTGGGAGGAATAAAGGGCATGGAAACAGGAAAAGAACCGGGGGAACCATGGTTTCTCTCCCTAGTCGTGTCTAAACGTATGCATGGAGTCAGCGAGCCAAAAGCATGCTTTTTAAACAGAGCTGCAATTAAAAATATCCTGCTAGAACTCACTGAGTGGGTAAAACACAGTGTGGTGTGTTCCTCAGCTGTGCAAATCTGGAAGGTCATAGTTACCAGTATTGGTGAGTTTGCTGACCACAGGCAATAAGGGCAATAGAACTGGCAACAATGTTTCTGGGCTAGAGAGAGCAGCCTATCTGCAACAAAGTGATCCCCATTGATGTTGGCTGAGGACAAGATCAGATGCAGCTGTGATGCCCCTAATTCTGGAATAGGCTGCTAACATGGTCTGTCTAAGTTGGCTCTTATAGAACAGTTTCTTGGGTGAGGTCCTGAAAAGGTGGAATTGGGAGTTGGAGAGCTCAATACTGACCTTCTAAAGGAAGGTGAAAGGCTAGAAAATAAAATAAAATATTCTTCCATTTAAATTGCTGAAGAAATGAGGGGGGAAATTCAATTAGGCTGGATACTGGGCATGGGTGTCATGATGTACGATTACCTGATGCCTGGTCCTGTTGAGGCACACAAACTTCATGCTGCTCACCTACAGGATTACAGTGTGCAGTCCAGTGTGACCTATTCTACTGACTTGTGTGCTCAGCAGGGGGTCCAGCCACTATGTGGCTGGTCCATGTTGTAGCTAGCCTTCAGTTCTTAAAGGTAGTCTGTCCCTTTAAAAGGGGAAGTATACTCAGGTTACAGCAGGTGCTGGAACAGTGTTTGGAATGCTTTGGTGCAAGGTTGACTGTTAATGGAGCAACTAAGACATGCATAGCACTCTAACACATGACAACACACTAGCCAATAGTCTTCCCTCTCTCATCGGACCAGGCCTTACATAACACAAGGAGCAGCAGAGAACCATTAGGATGCACGCCTGCATCTCGTGAACCCTCTAGAGGAGGCAATGCTCTGCATCATGGGGTTGGCTGTGACTGTAGCTGTTGCATTCAACGTCACTGAGAAATTCAGGATGATAACATCTTCCTCCCTTTTGGTTCTTCTCAAATCCCATTTCAAATCCCTTATCTTGCTTTCTGGCATGAAGTGCAAGCTGCAGATGGTGCAAACATGGATCTCTTGCTTTCCACTCCTCACCCTTACCCAGCCATCTAAATTTCTGCTTTCATACACCCAGGATTTGCCACATGGAGAGATCGATTAGACTAGACCAATAACCCCTGATGTTTAGAAGAATGAAAAGCAATCTCAGTGGAACGTATAACATTTTTAAGGGGCTTGACAGCCTGGATTGTCAAAACATGTTTCCCCAGGCTGAGGAATCTAGAGCATGGGGTCACAGTCTCAGAATAAGGTGTCAATCATTTAGGACTGAGATCATGAGAATTTCTTTACTCAAAGGGTCGTGAATCTTTTGAGTTCTTTACTCCAGAGAGCTGTGGATACTCAATCGTTGAATATTTTCAAGACAGATGTCAATAGATTTTTAGGTACAAAAGGAATTAAGGGATTATGGGGACAGTGTGAGAAAGTAGGGCAGTTGAGGTAGAAGAGTCAGAGAGACATTTATGGCACAGAAGGAGGCCATTCGTCCCATCAAGTCCATGCCAGTTCGCTACAGAGCAATCCAGTCAGTCCCACTCTCCTGCTTGCTCCCCAAAGCCTTGCATGTCAATTTCCTTCAAGTCCTCATCCAGTTTCCTTTTGCAATCAATGATTGCTTTTGCATCCACCAGTGAGTACCAGGTCATTACCACTTGCTGTATAAAAAAGTTCTTCTTCACATTCCTCCTGCAGCTCTTGTCAAAAACCTTAAATCTGTGACTCCTATTTCTTGTACTGTCAGGCAATGGGAATAGTTTTTCTTTGTCTCCCTTATCCAAACCTGTCATAATCTTGTACACCTCTACCAAATCTCCCCTCAATCTCCATCGCTCCAAGGAAATCAACCACAGCATCTCCAACCTAACTTTGTAACTAAAACCCCTCATCCCTGGAACCATTCTAGTAAATTTCCTCTGCAATCTCTCAAGGACACTCAAATGCTTTCTGAAATGTGGTGACAAGAACTGGGCACATTACTCCAGTTGGGGCCTAACCAAAGCTTTATAAAGACTCTGCTTTTGTACTCAAAGTCTTTATGAAACCCAAGATCCCATAGAACCACTCTCTCAATTTGTCCAGACACCTTCAAAGATCAATGCACATGTGCCGCCATGTCCCTCTGTTCCTACGCACTCTTTAGAACCGTGCCATTAAATGTATATTGCTTCCCTATCCCTTCTGCTAAAACGCATCACCTCACACTTCTCTATATTAAATTCCATCTGCCACTCCTCTGCCCATTCTGCTAGTCTATCCATGTCATGTTGCAGGCAATTCGAAGGTCAGCCATGATGCAATTGATGGCCTACTCTACCAGGAAAAATTAAAGGTACACATCATTAAAATGAACACTCCACACATAATGAAAACAATTTGGAAGTGACATTGGCTGCAACCCAGGAGCAACTGTTATCTTATCACTGAAAGAGGGCAACTCGAAAACTTCTGTTGACACCTCCAATAACACTCAGCATGGTACATCCACTAACTTTGTAGCAGCAAAAGAAAGTGAAAATATCTCAACTGAAAGTTAAAAGGTGAGCTATTTGAATGGTGCTAGTTGAGAATGCATATGTTCAGCTAGGACTGATTAAGAAAGGATTTTAACAGGATACGTGAGGTCCAAAATGGCAGACTGTGTGCTAGATCAGTGTTAGGTGTTGTTTTTCATCATGGCCTGCCCACTCTGCATGTTTCTGGTGCACGTACAGCATGCCCACACTAGTGCCCTGACAATAATGGTTTCCATAGTGTCAGCATTAGCAATGTTATGGAGCAAAATTTTAGGACCAAAAATTGGTTCCACCAAACAGAGCTTTCCTTTCCATCCACCTCAATGGTTGAGCGGAGAGCACAGTGTGATCCCATCCTAAAAAGACAGGAAATCATGCTGTGCCTTACTTCATGGATTAAGTTCAGCTCCAGTACATTTTCCATGACAACACTTTAGACTGACTTAAAATGATCACACTTTATACAATTGTGGGCTGGGATCCAGTGGATGTGCTTGGCCAACTTCCCATTTGCCACTTGCATTTTCTGTGCTGGCAGAACCAAGCTAGCCAGCTGGAAAATGTGGCCCATGTATGACTTTTTTTAAAGCTGAGAATGAGAGAGAGAGAGAGAGGGAGAGAGAAAGATAGACGGAGGCGTGCTTCATTCCCATAGTCTGTGCTGAATCTAAAACTAGATACTAGAGGGAAAGGAATGGTTTTCTAACCCAACTGTTCCTCCATGTCACCCTGAAAACAATGCTTATGGGCTGCATACAAAATACTAGCAAAGGTAAGGCTTATTGGGTTGTGTAATTCATTATTAAACCACATAGTGCAAGGAAAAGTATGATGCTATAAACAAATAAAATTTGATGTAGTTACTGAAGTGTCAGTATTTCCTGCTAGATGCTAACAAAGTCTAAATGGCCAATGAATGAGCAACAGGAACTATCCTAAAGGTTTACCAGAAAGCTTTCAGGTTGATCAGTTAGAATGAGCTCATTTTATGCATTCTGTTGTAAATCTGTTATGATGGCATTTGAGATAAGTTTCAGGGACAGAGGACAGAATTAGGACAGTCAACCATAGGACCATAGAAGCATAGAAAAGTTACGGCACAGAACGAGGCCATTCAGCACATCCTGTCTGCACCGGTCGAAAATCTTTTAAAAAACTAGTTGGCCATTCTAATCCCACCTTCCAGCACTCGGTCTGTAGCCTTGCAGGTCACAGTACTTCAGGTACAGATCCAGGTACCTTTTAAATGAGCTGAGGGTTTCTGCCTCCACCACCAAACCAGAGGTGCCCACCACCCTCTAAGTGAAGAAGTTTCTTCTCATGTCCCCTCTAATCCTTCTACAAATCACCTTAATTCTGTGCCCCCAGTAATTGACCCCTCAGCTGAGGGAAACAGGTCTTTCCTATCTACTCTATCTAGGCCCCTCATAATCTTGTACACCTCAATTAGATCACCCTCCCCCCCAGCCTCTCTGTTCTATGGAAAACAACCATAGCCTATCCAATCTCTCTTCATAGCTGCAACTTTCAAGCCCTGGCAACATTTTTATAAATCTCCTCTGTACTCTCTCAAGAGCAATTACGTCCTTCCTGTAATGTGGCGACCAGAACTGTACACAAAATTCCAGCTGTGGAATCTAACCAGTGTTTTATACAGTTCCAGCATTACATCCCTGCTTTTGTATTCTATACCTCATCCAATAAAGGAAAACATTCCCTATGCTTCCATTACCACCTTATCTACCTGTCCTGCCACCTTCAGGGACCTGTGGACATTTACTTCAAGGTCTTTCACTTCCTCAACCCTCCCAATCTCCTCCCATTTATTGTGTATTCTCTTGCTTCGTTTGCCTTCCCTAAATGCATTACCTCACATTTCTCTGGGTTGAATTCCATTTGCCACTTTTCCACCAACTCAACCAAACCATTGATATCATTCTGGAGTCGACAGCTATCCTTTTCACAATCAACTACACAACCAATTTTTTTGTCATCTGCAAATTTCTCAATCATACCTCCCCACAGTTAAGCCCAAATCATTAATATATACAACAAACAGCAAGGGACCCAGCCTTCCGGGCTGAATATTGAATTCAACAACTTTAGATCTTAAACTCCCCCTCCCCCCATCCCCACCACGTTTCTTCCCCCTCCCTTTTTTTTTTCAATAATTTATATAGATTCTTCTTTTCCCACCTATTTCCATTATTTTTAAATCTACAACTAATACCTTGTTAGTCTTTCCACCCCACCCCCACTAGAGCTGTACCTTGAGTATCCTGCCATCCATTCTTAATTAGCACTTTTCTTAGATAATATCACCACCTTCAACACCTCTTTGATCCTTTTGTCTGTGACATCTTTTGATTATCTGCTCCTATCACTGCTTGCTTGTCCCCACAACCACCCCACCCTCAACTTCTCTCTCCCCCCGCCCCCCCACCTTAGACCAGCTTATATTTCACCCCTCTCCTAACGATACTTCAGTTCTGCCGAAGGGTCATGAGGACTCGAAACGTCAACTCTTCTCTTCTCCACCGATGCTGCCAGACTTGCTGAGTTTTTCCAGGTAATTCTGTTTTTGTTTTGGATTTCCAGCATCCGCAGTAGCTTTTAGCTTTTTGTTTTTAGCAAGGGACCCAACACTGAGCCCTGTGGAATGTCACTGGAAACCATTTTCCATTCGGTAAAACATCCATCATCCCTTTGTTTCCTGTCGCTGAGCCATTTTTAGATCCAACTTGCCACCTTCCCCTATTTCCCACGGGCATTTACTTTTCTGACCAGTCTGCCATGTGGGACCTTGTCAAGTGCCTCACAAAATCCATGTAGAGAACATCCACTACACTTCCCTCATTAATCCTCCTTGTTACTTCCTCAAAAAATTTGATTAAATTAGTAAGACACGACCTTCCCCTAACAAAACTAGGCTGACTATCCCTCATTAATCTGTTTCTTTCTAAGTGACAGTTTATCTTGTCTCTTTGTATTAATTCTAATAATTTGCCCGCGACCGAAGTCAGGCTGGTTGGCCTATAATTATTTGGCTTATCCATCAGACCCTTTTAAAATAATGTTTCAGCGTTTGCAGACCTCCAATCCTCTGTTGCCTTCTGTATCAAGTGAAGATTGGAAAATGATCATCAGAGCGTCCCTATTTCCACTTGGCTTCCTTTAACAGCCTGGGATACAATCCATCTGGCCCTGGTGATTTATCCACTTCAAGGATGACAGTCCCTCCAGTACTTCCTCTCTCACTATGCTTATTGTGTCTAATATTTCATAATCCTCCTCTTTAACGAGAATGTCTGCATCGTCCCTCTCCTTTGTGAAGGCAGAGACAAGGGACTCATTAAGAACCCTGCCCACATCTTCTGCAGCCACGCATAAGTTATCTTATACATCCTTGATAGGCCCTACCCTTTCCTTAGTTATCCATTTAAGACCCTTCAAGCCTGTTAGATCATTGTTGATCAGCACCTCAACTCCACTGAGTCATCTTTGTCCACATTCCTTAATGTCCCTAAATAACAAACGCCTATGAATCTCCGTCATTAAGCTTTCAATTGACCGAGTATCACAGCCTTTTAGGGGCAAAATTTCAAATTTCTATTTTCCATTGCATAAAGAATTGCTTCGTGAATAGCATGGCTCTAAATTTAAGAATATGGGCCCTTGTTTTGGATTTCCCTACCGAGGGATAATTTCTTTGTGTCTACCCTATCAAATCTTTTTATCATATTAAAAACACTTTGATTAGATCTTTTATATTCAAGGGAATACAAATCAGGCTTATAGAACTTATCCTCATAAATGACTATTTTTGGCCTCAGTATCATTCTGATGAATCTGCGGTATATCCCCTCCAAGACCAAAATACTCCCTGAGGTATGGTGCCAGACTGAATGCAGCACTCTAAATGGAGTCTGACCAAAACTCTGTATAACAGCAGCATCACTTCCTCCCTTCTGTAATTAAAGCTCCTTAAGATACAGGCCAACATTCCATTAGTTTTTTTTGACTATGCTTTACACCTGTCCACTAGCTATTATTTTTTTGTTTATTTGAAATCTTTTTGTTTCTCCAGGGTTCCTAGAGTTGCACCATATATAAAATGCTTGGATTTGCCTTTCTTGGATCCAAAGTGGATGAGCTACAGCAAGTTAGAGCCCAGAAAGTACAGATGTTATTAAACACTAAAAGCATCTATATCAATTTCCTTTCTCAGTTTCTTTCCCAGAAAGGTATGCATAATTTATTTGGAAAACTTACTAAAACCTCAGTTAAGGTATGGTCAGTAAAGTGGTCCACACTGTAGTAAGGACTTTGAAGCTTTAGAGGGGGATCAATATAATTCACTAGGATAATGCCTGGTATGAGGAAATATTTATTTGAAAAAATAATTTTCCAGTTGAGTTTTTTAAAGAACAGAGCAGATTATGTGACAATATGGTACATATGTTTAAAATCATGAAAAGATGAGACAGGATAGATAGGTAGATTGAGTTGGATTTAATAGAGGCAAAGGAGGTCTTGGTTGCTGGAGAGGTGGCGGGAGCCATGCATTGCCTCTTTTAGAGAAGGCCTGACAAAATTAAGTGCAACTCAGACAGGCCAGTGACAGGCCTTCCCTGAAATTAAAGAGCCTTGGGGGCCCAAGTCCCACCTACCTATTGCTGGTCAATCAGATGCTAGCAGCTCTTCTATACTCAGCAGCACCATTGGGGAGGTGATGGCTGCTGATAGTACTACATCTACCCGAGGACTCAATTTGGGACCCAGGCACAGGTGAGTAATGGTGGCAAAGGAGTTGCAAGATGGGGATCAGGGGAGGCGGGATGAGGGGTGTCAGCAGCAAGGACAGAGGGTTGGCTTTCAGTTGGCCCTGCCCTTCCTGATGCCAGATCCCCCGATCAGGCCACCGAGTGCCTTTGAATGAGGGATGTCCCCGGAAGCCCGCAAGCAAACACGTCAGGGTTTGCTTGTCATGCTTCACGCATGCTGAGCCCAACACCCCCTGCTAGGTTAATATCAGCGGTGGCAGGATGAGGTGCTTAAGTGGGCCTTAATTGCTCACTTAAGGTCCTCAATTGGCAATAGGTTGGGAAGGCTCTCCATAAGCCTTCTCACCCTGGGTCTACTCGGGGTTGAGGCAGGAAGGTGGCAGGGTCTCCAAACGCCAACCTCCTACTTTATTAAGTACATCTCCACCACCAAACTCTCCATGGGGCAACCCATTGTTTCCAATAGTTGAGTAGTGAAGAACTAAGGGCCATAGATACAGACAATGTGAAAAGTGAGATGTAAAACAGAGGCCTTGAGAAATTTTCTTTCAGAGTTGTGAGGTTGTGGGATTCACTTGCAGTACGTCAGACTGGAATTATGCCAACATTTACAATTAGATTTGATGAGTGGATGAAGAAAAGGGGCTGAAGGGATATGGGAACAGGATGGGTAAATGTGATTGGAACTATCTGCTCCCATTTCAGGGGGTAGGTAAATGCCAACAAAGACTGGTTGGGTCAAATAGCCTGTTTGCGTACTGAAACTTCTATGGTTAAATACCTCCCTAAGGTGGTAGAAATAAGAATTTGATTCAAGCACATTCTATGCTAGCCATGTTTCATTGAAAGCAAATCGGCAGAGGTGCAAATGGGCTGCCGACTCATTATCACCCATTTTACAGTATCACAAAGTCAAGGTCTATCCATATAACTTTCAGGCTAGGAACTAAGTAATTGTTTGCTTAAACAATATTCTCAGCTTCTGCAGTCTTTCCTCATAGCACAGGTGCCTAAATCCAGTTAACAATTCAGCTGGCCTTTAATGTATCCTCTCTTGGGCCTGGAAGTCCTTCTTATAACACAGTGAACAGGATGGTACAAAGTACCTGAGGCTTGCACAGAACCATCTTGATAAAATTTTACTGAGACCTTCAGGGGGCCTTTGCCCCTGTTTCACTGTAGCTCCTCCCTCTTCAAGCTCTAAGATAAGTGCCCAGCTGCACCACCACAGGATTTTCTGGCTTGGCAGTGCTGGACACCTTCTGTAGAGTGGCAACACCACCTGGAGACCAACAGTGAAACCATTCTGGAGGAAGATCCAGCCTCTAAATGTATAATGTATATGATCAGCATATTTTTGAGATAACTAATTGGGGCATTTCAGTTTGTCAACTGACTCAAGGTATTGTGTTTCAAATAATAGCACTCAGCAGCAAATATTATACGCACATTCAATTTTAAGGAGCATCATTTAAAGTTTAACTGAATTGTAGACACTAATAATAAAACATCAAAACAGTCAGCAAGTTAACTGTAAATAATATAATGTATAATATTAGTTTAAATAGACTAAATCACAAATGAAATGAAAGCCCAAAAATTACTGCTGGTGATATTAATAAATGACTTCTTAACATGCTTCTGAGATCACACTCGATGTTCAGTATTTTAAGTGGAGTGTCCAACCAACAGGAATTATCTGCATTAAAATAGCAGACAGAATTCATACAATAACATCACCAGCGGTAATTCCTGGGTGATAGTTTGTAATCAATTTACAAAGCTAAAAAAAAAGGCTCATTATATGGATAAAAATAGATTGAATCTGAACCAAGCTGCTTTGCTTTTTTGTTACCCCCTCTATAGTGCAAACCGTCCCCCAGAAGATCAATGTTTCAGTATCTCACAGGATTTTTTTTAAAGTTATATTTCTGATTTTTTTGCTTTAATTCATTTCAGGTCATCTGACTCTGCTTGATGTCTTCAAACCCGGTGAATGAAATGGGGGCCCTGATCCTAATTAGTCATTAATCATGTGGAATGTGCCTTTTTGAGTCAGTTCTCAATTCTGCAGGGATATAGTATCTCTGTATGAGCTATATTGGAACTGTGCTGAGGGTGGTTTAAAATAGATTCCATCAAAACTGGTTTCATGTGGTTCTAAAAACGCCACAAATAGGTTATAATATGCACAGCCCAACTCATTAGCACATAACTCAAAATATGCTGACAAAGCCTGATGCTAAAAGCTTGGCTCTGGCATTTAATTATTAAATTTACGATAATATTCTGTTTCCAGCCATTCTGCTGTTATATTGTAAGTTTCATAAATTTGAATTAGACTTTTAACAATAGTTACAAAGATAAATAGTTAACATTAATATTTTTTCATTTCTATTTATGTTGCTTATCTTAAATGTATTTGCTCAAATAGTGACTGTTGATGATATTATCAGAACTGGACAGGACGTGTTTCTGAGAAAAATGACATGATCACTGATGCACTCAGACGTTATCTGTGGATGTTATTTCAGCTCCCTTATACCATCAGCTAAGCAACAATTCCCAGTAAGAGTCAGAATTGATTCCTTTATGACGTTCTTAGAGCTCTTAGAGGATTTAACGTGAAGCAATAAAAAAAATCCACTATCTCTGCCATCACTTTTAAGGATGCAAGTGATCAGGTCCTGGAGACTTGTCAGCCTTTAGTCCCATTAGGTTTCCCAGTATTCTTTCTCTAGATACTGTGATTTTTTTAAGTCCCTACTTCTCTTTTGCTTGTTGAATTTCTACCGTTCTCAGGATGCTTTTTGTGTCTTCTACTGTGAAGACATACAAAATAAAGTCTCTGCTATTTCCTTATTTCCCATTATTAATTCCCCAATCTCATCCTCCAAGGGACCAGCACTTACTTTGGCTACCCTTTTCCTTTTTATATGCCTGTAGAAGATTTTACTGCTGATTTTAATATTATTTGCTAGTTTTCTCTCAGAATCTAATTTTTTCCTCTTTTTTTAGGCATCCTTTGCTGGTTTCTAAAATTTCCCCAATCTTCTGGCCTGCCATGAATCTTCACAGCATTGTAAGCCTTTTCTTTCAATTTGATACCATCCTTAGCTTTCATATTTAGCCACGGATGGTGCATCCTTCTCATAAATTCTATCTTTCTCAATGGAATATTTATTTGTTGAGCGTTATGAATTATCTCCTTAAATATCTGTCACCGCTTCTTTACCATCTTACCTACTAACTTATTTCCCAGGCCATTTTAGCCAACTCTGTCTTCGTAACCTTGCAATTGTCTTTATTTAAGCTTAGCACACTAGTTTTAGACCCACATTGCTCACCCTCAAAGTAAATGTGAAATTCTATCATGTTATAATCATTCTTGCCTATAGGGTCCTTTACTATGAGGTCATTAATTAATCAAGTCTCATTACACATTACTAGGTCTAATATAACCTGCTCCCTGTTTTGTTCCAGAACACATTGGTCTAAGAAACTGTCCAGAGTGCACTATATGAACTCATCATACATGCTATCTTTGCCAATTTGATATGCACAAGCTATATGAAGATTAAAATCAATTAAGGTTGTAGAATAGCATAAGGGAGGCAGTGGCATAGTGGTATTGTCACTGGATTAATAGCCCAGAGACCCAGGGTAATGCTCTGGGTTCGAATCACACTATGGCAGATGGTGAAATCTGAATTCAATAAAATTCTGGAATTAAAAGTCGAATGACCATTGTCAATTGTTGTAAAAAGGTCGTAAGGTCTTACCCTTACCTGGTCTTGCCTTCACGTGACTCCAGAACCACAGCAATGTGGTTGACTCTTAACTGCCCTCTGAAATGGCCTAGCAAGCCACTCCCGCTACAAAGTCTCAAAGGAATGAAACTGGATGTGCTGCACCTGGCATGCTAGGCTCCTAACATGGGCACCAGAAACGACAACTGCAAAATCAGCGCTGTCGTCCTTGCAAAGACCTCCTGACTAACATCTACCAAAATTGGGAGAGCTGTCATTGGGAGAACTTCGTTAAACTCACAAAATCATACCTTATAGATCATGTCACTGTCCTTGGGTATGGCCTGTCCCACTGGCAAGACAGATCCAGCAGAGGTGGCGGCACAGTGGTATACAGTCGGGAGGGAGTTGCCCTGGGACTCCTCAACATCGACTCCAGACCCCATGAAGTCTCATGGCATCAGGTCAAACACGGGCAAGAAACTTCCTGCTGATTACCACGTACCGCCCTCCCTCAGCTGATGAATCAGTGCCCCTCCATGTTGAACACCACTTGGAGGAAGCACTGAGGGTGGCAAGGGCGCAGAATGTACTCTGGGTGGGGGACTTCAATGTCATCACCAAGAGTGGCTCCGTAGCACCACTACTGACTGAGCTGGCCGAGTCCTAAAGACTGGGTGTGGTAGACTGGCTCTGTGGTAGGTGGTGAGGAAACCAACAAGAGGGAAAAACATTCTTGGCCTCATCCTCACCAACCTGCTTGCATCTGTCCATGACACTATCGGTAGGAGTGATCAGCGCACAGTCCTTGTAGGGACGAAGTCCAGTCCTCACACTGAGAATTCCCTCCATCATGTTGTGTGGCAGTACCACCATGCTATATGGGATAGATTTCAAATAGATCTAGCAATTCAAGATTGGGCAGCCATGAGGCATTGTGGGCCAACAGCAGCAGCAGAATTGTACTCAACCACTATCTGTAACCTTATGGCACGGCATATCCCCCACTGTACCATTACCATTAAGTCTGGGGATGAACCCTGCCTGGTTCAATGAAGAGTGCAGAAGGCATGCCAGAAACAACACCAGGCGATTCCACAACCAACAAATCAGATCTAAGCTCTGCAGTCCTGCCACATCCAGTCGTGAATGGTGGTCGACAATTAAACAACTCAGAAGAGGAGGAGGCTCCATAAATATCCACATTCTCAATGATGGGGGAGCCTAGCACACCAGTGCAAAAGATAAGGCTGAATCATTTGCTACAATCTTCAGCCAGATATGACGAGTGGGTGATCCATCTCGGCCTCCTCCAGAGGACACCAGCATCACAGATGCCAGTCTTCAGCCAATTCGATTCACCCCACATAGTATGAAGAAATGGCTGAAGGCACTAGATACTGCAAAAGCTATGTGCTCTGACAATATTCTGGCAATAGTACTATAGACTTGTGCTCCAGAACTTGCCAGGCCCCTAGTCAAACTGTTCGAGTACAGCTACAACACTGGCATCTACCCAGCAATGTGGAAAATTGCCCAGGTATGTCCTGCACATAAAAAGCAGGACAAATCCAAACCGACCAATTACTGCCCCATCAGTCTACTCTTGATCATAAGCAAAGTGATGGAACGGTTCATCCAGTATGCTATCAAGCGGCACTCACTTAGCAATAACCTGCTGACTGATGGGTTCCACCAGGGCCACTCAGCTCCTGACCTCATTATAGCCTTGGTTCAAACATGGACCAAAGAGCTGAACTCCCGAGGTGAGGTAAGAGTGGCTGCCCTTGACATCAAGGCAGCATTTGACAGAGTGTGCCATCAAGGAGCCTTAGTAAAACTGGAGTCAATGGGAATCAGGGGGAAAACTCTCTGCTGGTTGGAACTGCTAGCACAAAGGAAGATGGTTGTGGTTGTTGGAGGTCAGTCATCTCAGCTCCAGACATCACTGCAGTTGTTCCTCAGGGTAGTGTCCTAGGCCCAACCATCTTCAGCTGCCCTTCCTTCCATCATAAGGTTAGAAGTGGGGATGTTCGCTGATGATTGCACAATGTTCAGCACCATTCACGACTCCTCAGATACTGAAGGAGTCCATGTCCAAATGCAGCAAGACCTGGACAATATCCAGGCTTGGGCTGACAAGTGGCAATTAACAGTCGTGCCACACAAATGCCAGGCAATGATCATCTCCAACAAGAGAGAATCTTATTATTGCCCCCTGACATTCAGTGGCATTACTGTCACTGAATCCCCAGCTATCAACATCCTGGGGGTTACCATGACTAGAAACTGAACTGGACTAGCCATAAATACGATATGGCTATGAGAGCAGGTAAGAGGCCAGGAATTCTGCAGCAAGTAACTCACCTCCTGGGTCCCAAAGCCTGTCCACCATCTACAAGGCACAAGTCAAGAGTGATGGAATACTCCCCACTTGCCTGGATGAGTGCAGCTCCCACAACACTCAAGAATCTTGACACCACCCAGGACAAAGCAGCCCACTTGATTGGCACCGCATCCACAAACATTCACTCCCTCCACCACTGACGCACAGTGCAGCAGTGTGTACCATCTACAAGATGCACTGCATAAGCTCACCAAGACTCCTTCGAAAGCACCTTCAAAACCCACGACCACTGTCATCTGGAAGGGCAAGGGCAGCAGTACATGGGAACACCACCACCTGGAAGTTCCCCTCCAAGCTATACACCATTCTGACTTGGAAACATATCGCCGTTCTCTCATTGTCGCTGTGTCAAAATGGAAGCATAGGAACAAGGAGCAGGAGTAGGCCATTCGTCCCTTCGAGCCTACTCTGCCATTCATTATGATCATGGCTGACCATCCAACTCGACAGCCTGCTCCCACTTTCTCCCCATATCATTTGATCCCTTTCGTCCCAAGAGCTATAATAGAAACATAGAAAATCCTGGAAGTCCCTCCCTAACAGCACTGTGGGTGTACCTAAACCACGTGGACTGCAGTGATTCAAGAAGGCAGATCACCACTACCTTCTCAAGGGCAAATAGGAATAAATGACTAAAAAGTTCTTAATTTATACTCAGACCTACAATGTAGCTACTATAAGGGGACCTATAGATTACTCCCACCATTGACTTCCTTCCGTTGCTATTTTTTATCTCAGAATCACAGAATCACAAAGTGCAGAAGAGGCCCTTCGGCCCATTGAGTCTGCACCGACACGTGAGAAACACCTGACCTACCTACCTAATCCCATTTACCAGCAGTTGGCCCATAGCCTTGAATGTTGTGATGTGCCAAGTGCTCATCCAGGTACTTTTTAAAGGATGTGAGGCAACCCGCCTCCACCACACTCCCAGGCAGTGCATTCCAGACCGTCACCACCCTCTGGGTAAAAATGTTTTTCCTCACATCCCCCCTAAACCTCCTGACCCTCACCTTGAAGTTACATCCCCTCGTGACTGACCCTTCAACTAAGGGGAACAGCTGCTCCCTATCCACCCTGTCCATGCCCCTGATAATCTTGTACACCTCGATCAGGTCGCCCCTCAGTCTTCTCTGTTCCAACAAAAACAACCAAAGTCTATCCAACCTCTCTTCATAACTTAAATGTTTCATCCCAGGCAACATCCTGGTGAATCTCCTCTGCACCCCCTCCAGTGCAATCACATCCTTCCTATAATATGGCGACCACAACTGCACACAGTACTCCAGCTGTGGCCTCACCAAGGTTCTATACAACTCCAACATGACCTCCCTACTTTTGTAATCTATACCTCGGTTGATAAAGGCAAGTGTCCCATATGCCTTTCTCACCACCCCACGAACATGTCCCTCCGCCTTCAGAGATCTATGGACACACACGCCAAGGTCCCTTTGTTCCTCAGAACTTCCTAGTGTCATGCTGTACATTGAATACCTCCTTGACAAATTACTCCTTCCAAAGTGTATCACCTCACACTTTTCAGGGTTAAATTCCATCTGCCACTTATCTGCCCATTTGACCATCCCGTCTATATCTTCCTGTAGCCCAAGACACTCAACCTCACTGCTAACCACCCGGCCAATCTTTGTGTCATCCGCAAACTTACTAATCCTACCCCCACATAGTCATCTATGTCATTTATATAAATAACAAATAATAGGGGACCCAGCGCAGATCCCTGTGGTACGCCACTGGACACTGGCTTCCAGTCACTAAAGTATCCTTCTGTCATCACCCTCTGTCTCCTACAACTAAGCCAATTTTGAATCCACCTTATCAAATTACCCTGTATCCCATGTGCATTTGCCTTCTTTATAAGTCTCCCATGTGGGACCTTGTCAAAGGCTTTGCTGAAATTCATATAAACTACATCAACTGCACTACCCTCATCTACACACCTGGTCACCTCTTCAAAAAATTCAATCAAATCTGTTGGGCATGACCTCCCTCTGACAAAGCCATGCTGACTATCCCTGATCAAACCTTGCCTGTCCAAGTGGAGACAGAGTCTCTCCTTCAGAATTTTCTCCAATAGTTTCCCTACCACTGGTCTGTAGTTCCCTGGCTTATCTCTACAACCCTTCTTAAACAGCGGAACCACATTAGCTGTTTTCCAGTCCTCTGGCACCTCCCCCGTGGCCAGAGAGGAATTAAAAATTTGGGTCAGAGCCCCTGCGATCTCCTCCCTTGCCTCCCTCAGCAGTCTGGGACACAAATCATCCATATTGGAGATTTGTCCGCTTTTAAGCCTGCCAACACCTCCAATACCTTGTCACTTTGCTCAAGAACCTCGCAGTCTCTCTCCCTGAGTTTGATACCTTCATCCTCATTCTCTTGGGTGAAGCCGGATAAGAAGTATTCGTTTAACACTCTAGTGATGTTCTCTCCACTGAAACTAATTCTACATCTTGATCTTCCGAACCAAGATCCTTTCTCACTACTATACTGATTTCATCCTTTATTAGCAGAGCTTTCCTACCTTCTTTCCTTTTCTTCCTGTCCTTCTGAAATGTCAAATACCCTTGAAAATTCAGGTCCCAGCCTTGGTCACCTTTTCTCTGTAATGGCTATCATATCATACTCATTTATTTCTATTCACACTGTCAATTCATCCGTCTTTTTCCAGGTAAAGAGCTTTTAATTCTGAATTTTAATCAAGTTTTCCTACTCTGACCTTATTTGCTGGTTCGTTCCTATGTTTTCATACTCTGTATTCCTGTCACACTCCGGTTGCCATTACTCACACGGCAACCTTGCATTATTGCCTTGTCTTATCTCTTTAATTTCCCAAATCTCCCCTCACATGAACTCTTCACCCTGTTATTTAGTTTAAAGCCCTCTCTACAGCCCTAGTTAAATGATGTGCCAGCGCCCTGGTCCCAGCAGGGTTCAGGTAAAGACCGTTCCAATGGGACAGCTCCCTCTTTCCCCACTAATGGTGCCAATGCGCCATGAATCATTTCTTCCACACCAATCTTTGAGTCTCGCATTTAACTGTCCGACCTTATTTTTCCAATGCCAGTTTGCTCGTGGCTCAGGTGGTAATCTTGAGATTATCACCTTTGTGGTCCTGCCTTTTATTTTAATCCCTAGCGGTTTATACTCCCTCAGCAGAACCTTTTACTTAGCCCTACGTATGTCATTGGTACCCATGTAGACCATGACATCTAGGTCCTTCCTCTCCTCCAAGATCCTCTCCAAGCCTTGAGGTGATGTCCCTAACCCTGGCCCAAGTAGGCACATAGCCTACGGGACTCACACTCTCGGCTGCAGAGAACAGTATCTATCCCCCAAACTATACTGTCTCCTACTACTATGTTCCTTTTAATTCCTCCAACTTGAATGGCTCCCTGCACCGCCATGTCGTGTCAGTTTGCTCATCATCCTTGCAGTCCCTGCTCTCATCCACACAAGCTGCAAGATCATCAAACCCGTTGGACAAGCCCAAGGGCTGAGGCTCCTTCATTGCTACCCTCTGGATCCCCATGCCTGGCTCACTGCAGTCACACCTTCCTGTCCCTGACCATGGATGGAAGGCTGGTGAGTTGGATCACACTCTCTGCTTGGTTACTGATGGTGAGAGACCGTGGGTAGAATTTAATGCTCACTCCTGAGGTGAGTTTGGAGGCAGGGAGCAATTAATTGAGCGGGAGTGTGCCTGGTGGGGACCCTGCTGCCTTCCTGCCCCTACCCTGTTTAATTCTAGGGCGGGAAGGCTTGTGGATGGCCCACCCCACCCCGATGCTAGTTGAGGCCCTTAAGTTGAATACCAATGATGGATGGGGAAGTTGTCAAGTGGGAAGCCTGAAAAGAAAACCCTGTCGAGTTAGCTCGTGGGCTCCCAGGGGCTCCCTCATTCAAAGACATTCAATGTTTGATTGAGGAATGCAGCATCAGGAAGATTGGTCAGGGGTGGTTGCTGAGAGCACCATCATTGACTACATTTAAGGCTAAGATAGGCAGATTCGTGGTCGTTCAGAGAACCAAGGATTATGGGGAGCAGATGGGAAAGTGGAGTTGAAGTTCAAGATCAGCCATGATCATATTCAATGGCAGAGCAGGATCGGTGGGCCGTTTGTTCTTCTCCTGCTCTTATTTCTTATGTTCTTATGTCCTCTCACTGCCTCCATGTACCTCCACCTACTCAGCTATGGCAGGAATGCACCCAAAGTGCAGCACAATCATTGACATTTTGCCCTCTCTCTCTTTCAGGAGAAGGTGGCACACAATAGAATGGAGCAGAGCAGTCCAGTGGGGGTCAAGAATGCCTGCATCTCCTGAGCCCTATAGAGAGATGGTCCCCCGCCTCTTGGGGCCAGCAATGACAGAGCCAGTATCATCTGGCATCGCTATGACCATTAAGGATGACGGTATGTTCCTGCCTTAAACCTCATTTCAACTCCCAGGTCACCCTCATTCTGCTATCTGGCATGATGAGTAGGATACAGATGGTGTGACCATGGACCTCTTGCTTCCACCTTATCCTCCACCTCCCTCACACCAATCTTTCCTTTCCAAGTTCCTGCTTTCAGAACTGTGGCCTTCTCAGCCACAGAAGCCCAGGAAAGCAAAAGAGATTAAAAGCACGACACCGATGAAGAGGCCCCAGGACTTGCTCTGACACTCAGATACAGGCACTGCACAAACCTTAGAGAGTACAGTGAAGTATACAGGTGGGATCAGCACATGGTGTGTCATCTGGGCAGGAGTGGGCTGTGGCCAGGCTAGGGGGACAGAAAGGATGGTTTGTATGCCAGCTCACCAGACAGAGAGGTTGCATATGTGTTCCGCTGCAGAGGCCTCAGATGAGGACCTCAATGGGGCGGCATACCGGATGCTGCTAATATGCATGCACCCTCAGATGCTGGGTGCACTGGCTGGCCTGCCAGGCAGCATCCTGAAACTGTCAAAGAGGACGGCTAGGATTTTCCGTGCCTGCCAGCATTGGGCGTGTTCGGGGCTGTGAGCAGACAATATGGCAAGAAGGCCAAAAATCAGTTTCACAATGTTGTGAAACCAGTTTGCCATCGTCTGCTCCGTCCATCGTGTCCTCCGCCATTGGACATTGTGAACCTCATTGTAATATATCAGCATATCATTATTAGGCCTGCCTACCGGAATCGTCCGCCCCATCGCTGGATTGTCCGCCCACGTCGACGTGATTGCATGCCGACATGTTTCACAACAGCATATAAAAGGCGCACTTGGCAGGCTGCACTTTGAGGGGAGCTCAGAGGTGAGTACACAGGAACATTGCAGAGAGCTCGCCCAGGACGCCTGTTGGACTTCAAGGTTGAGGTGTATTTTAGGACAGACAAAAAGGAAAAGGCGGCAGGGTTGCATTGCTGGTTAAAGAGGAAATTAACGCAATAGTGAGGAAAGATATTAGCTCCGATGGTGTGGAATCTGTATGGGTAGAGCTGAGGAACACTAAGGGGTAAAAAATGTTAGCGGGGGTTGTATATAGACCCCCGAACTGTAGGGGTAATGGGAATGGCATTAAACAGGAAATTAGAGACACATGCAGTAAAGGAACATCTGTAATTATGGGTGACTTTAATCTGCATATAGATTGGGCAAATCAAATTAGTAACAATACCCTAGAGGAGGAATTCCTGGAGTGTATACGGGATGGTTTTCTGGACCAATACTTGAGGAACCAACTAGAGAACAGGCCATCCAAGACTGGGTATTGTGTAATGAGAAAGCAATAATTGGCAATCTAGTTTGTGAGGCCCCTTGGGGATGAGTGACCATAATACGACAGAATTCTTCATCAAGATGGAGAGTGACATAGTTGATTCTGAGACTAGGGTCCTGAATTTTAATAAAGGAAACTACGAAGGTATGAGGTGCGAGTTGGCTATGATGGTTTGGGAAACGTTATTTAAAGGGATGACGGTGGATAGGCAATGGCAAACATTCAAAGAGCGCATGGTGAACTGCAACAATTGTTTATTCCTGTCTGGCGCAAAAGTAAAACAGGAAAGGTGGCCAAACCATGGCTTACAAGGGAAATTAGACATAGCATTAGATCCAAGGAAGAGACATACAAATTGGCTAAAAAAAACAACAGACCTGAGGATTGGGAGCATTTTATAATTCAGCAAAGGAGGACCAAGGGATTGAGTAAGAAGGGGAAAATAGAAGACAAAAGTAAGCTTGCGGGGAACATAAAAACTGACTGTAAAAGTTTCTATAGGCATGTGAAGAGAAGAAGATTGGTGAAGCCAAATGTAGGTCCCTTACAGTCAGAAACAGGGGAATATATAATGGGGAACAAAGAAATGGCTGACCAACTAAATACATACTTTGCTACTGTCTTCACAAAAGAGGACACAAATAACATAGCATAAATTTTGGGGAACACAGGGTTTAGTGAGAGGGAGGAATTGAAAGAAACCAATATTAGTAGAGAAATGGTGTTGGGGAAATTGATGGGATTGAAGGCCGATAAATCCCCAGGGTCTGATAATCTACATCCCACAGTACTTAAGGAAGTGGCCCTAGAAATAGAGGATGCATTGGTGGTCATCTTCTGAGATTCTATAGACTCTGGAACAATTCCTACAGATTGGAGGGTAGCTAATGTAACCCCACTATTTAAAGAGGGAGGTAGAGAGAAAACAGGGAATTATAGACCAGTCAGCCTGACATCGGTAGTGGGGAAAATTCTAGAGTCCATTATAAAAGATTTAATAGCTGAGCATGTGGAAAACAGTGGCAGAATCGGATATAGTCAGCATGGATTTACAAAAGGCAAATCATGCTTGACAAATCTACTGGAATTTTTCAAGGATGTAAATAGTAGAGTTGATGAGGGGGAGCCAGTGGATGTGGTTTATTTGAACTTTCAGAAGGCTTTCGACAAAGTCCCATTTAAGAGATTAGCATGTAAAATTAAAGCGCATGGGATTGGGGGTAGTGTATTGAGATGGATAGAAAACTGGTTGGCAGACAGGAGACAAAGAGTAGGAACAAACGGGTCTTTTTCCGAATGGCAGGCAGTGACTAGTGGGGTACCGCAGGGATTGGTGCTGGGACCCCAGTTATTCACAATATATATTAATGATTTAGATGAGGGAACTAAATGTAATATCTCCAAATTTGCAGATGACACAAAGCTGGGTGGGAGGGTGAGCTGTGAGGAGGATGCAGAGATGCTTCAGTGTGATTTGGACAAGCTGAGTGAGTGGGCAAATGCATGGCAGATACAGTATAACGTGGATAAATGTGAGGTTATCCACTTTGGTAGCAAAAGCAGGAAGGCAGATTATTATCTGAATGGCTATAAGTTGAGAGAGGGGAATGTGCAACGAGACCTGGGTGTTCTCTTACACCAGTCACTGAAGGTAAGCATGCAGGTGCAGCAGGCGATGAAGAAGACAAATGGTATGTTGACCGTCATAGCCAGAGGATTCGAGTACAGGAGCAGAGATGTCTTGCTGCAATTATACAGGACCTTGGTGAGGCCACACCTGGAATATTGTGCGCAGTTTTAGTCTCCTTATCTGACGAAGGATGTTCTTGCTACAGGGACTGATTCCTGGGATGGTGGGACTGACATATGAGGAGAGATTGAGTCGGTTAGGATTATATTTGCAGGAGTTCACAGGAATGAGGGGGGATCTCATAGAAACCTATAAAATTCTAACAGGACTAGACAGGATAGATGCAGGAAGGATATTCCCGATGGTGGGGAAGTCCAGAACCAGGGGTCATAGTCTGAGGATACTGGGTAGACCATTTAGGACTGAGATGAGAAGAAATTTCTTCACCCAGAGAGTGGTGAGCCTGTGGAATTCGCTACCACAGAAAGTAGTTGAGGCCAAAACATTGTAAGTTTTCAAGAAGGAGTTAGATATAGCTCTTGGGGCGAAAGGGATCAAAGGATATGGAGAGAAAGCGGGAGCAGGCTATTGAGCTGGATGATTAGCCATGATCATAATGAATGGTGGAGCAGGCTCGAAGGGCTGAATGGCCTATTCCTGCTCCTATTTTCTATGTTTCTATTTTTCTATTTGGGGAGAGGGAAGGGGGTGGGTGGGGGGCAAGGGCTGCCCTGCGGTTGAAGTGACTTGGTGGGATACAAGGCCTGCAGTACAGTTGAGGCAACTTGGGCAGGAGAGGGGCAAGGCTGACCTGCGGTTGAAGGTAGGGCACAAACACGTGCAGGGCTTTTGGGGGGTGTGAGCAAGGGGAGCAGCCACACGTGTTGGAAACCTTGTATAAAGTGACCTTTCCTCTGCAGTTGAGACAGTTCAGACACAGCCACATTGATATGATTGGAGTCGGGCCCCTAGCTTTTCTGCCCACTCAAGCAACACAGAGGCATCAAAGTGTCATCAAGTGCTCCAGAGCTTTTCACCCCTCGGGCACAAACTGCAAAGTAATGAGTGTTTTTGTGGACTGCAGAACATTTGGGTGACTGCACACGTTATCAATCTCCTCGCTAAGGCTGCCACGGAGCAGTCACTGCTGGAGGCGCTCACAGCCTCTTGCAATATCATCATCCCTTTTTGGACCAGTCTCCCCATGGTTCAAGCTAACAATGCAGCCTTGCAGTGTGGGTTTGGAGAATGCCTGCGCCTGAGCTGAGAGCCAAACATGCAGTCCAATGGGCAAAGCTGCCGCCAATCGGTCAGGTGGACTGGGCTGGAGGTGGATGGGGTTTCGTATAGTCATGCAGCGCACTAAACTCTGGCTATCCAAGTGGTGGCCAGCACTCTCTGGGATGTGTTAAGGGGCCTTCAGACTTAACCAAGGCAGGTTCTTAGTACACCCATGCTAACACATGTGTTGCTCTCTTTCATCCTGCAGGAGTACATCAGGATCATGGAGCTTGGTGAACTAGCTCTATGCCTCATGGTGTACAGAGAGCGGAAATTACGGAGAGGAGAGCGACTGAGGCGCCTGGCTGTGTAGAGGGAGGAGCAGTGCCTTCTGGAAGAAGGGGCGGCTGGGGCTCCCACAAACGTTGCTGAACAGCCACAGAGAGCCGTCGCTGGTCAGCATCTAGCGACACCCAGGGTCTATAGATGCTGCCTTTCATTTCTGCAGATGACCACAAACCAGTGTCGCCGAAGACTGCGCATGTCTAGGGAACTGGTCAGTCACATCTGCCGGCTCCTGCGGATTTGGCATCACGGGTACATGAAGGGCACCCACTGCCAGTGGCTGTGAAAGTGACTGTGGTACTCAATTTTTACGGCAATGGCTCTTTTCAGGGCTCCACAGCCGACCTCAGTGGGATATCATAACCGTCCACCCACAAATGGATCCATGAGGTCTCGGATGCCATCTTCGTGAGGGCACACAACTTTGTGCATTTCACCAAGAGAACCAGGATGCAAGAACGATTGGATTTACTGAGACCTCGGGTTTCCCAAAGGTGCAGGATACTATCGACTGTACTCATGTGGAGCTCGGATCTCCATCACAAGGGTCAACTATGTCAACTGCAAGGGATTCCGCTCGCGGAATGTGCAGCTGGTGTGTGATCACCACAAACGCATCCTGCTGGAGTGCGCACGGTTTACAGGGATTATCCATGACTTCTAGAGTCTCAGTTGGTCACAGATCTCTGAAGTCTTCCTGGGTCCGCAGAGGTTGCAGCGACGGCTGCTCAGGGACAAGGGCTACCAGCAGACGCGATGGCTGATGACACCCTTGCTGTGGCCTTAGACTGCAGCAGAGCGACGCTATAATGAGGCTCATGCTGCAACTTGCAGCTTGGTGGAGCAAACCATCGGGATGCTGAAATTGATGTTCCGGTGCCTGGACTGGTCTGGTGGAGCCCTGCAATACGGTCCACAGTCGGTGACACGCATCGTCGTTGTCTGCTGCGCCCTTTACAACCTGGCGCTGCAACGGGGACAGGAGCTGACTGAGGAGGAGATGGAGGAGCTGGAACTCTCCTCCGATGAGGAGGATGCTGATGGGGATGAGGGTGAGGAGGTCCTCGAAAGCGATGATGATGGGGATCAGGTCCTTATACTGACCAGACGAGGCAGACGCACTCGGGAGGGCCTCACAGCTGCTAGATTTGTGGAGGATGATGACGACAAGCAGTGAGGAGACACCACAGATCCTCACATTGCATCTGTGAACGTTTGACTTAGCGATGGAGTTGCGCCTGCGCAGCAGTGCAGGAGCGACATCCTGGAGCAAGGTCTCCATGGCAGCCGCCATCCTAGCAGTTTTGACCTCGGTGCATTGGCATGCCGGCACTATCACCTCAGCGTGAAGGTGGACTGACTCCTCCATCGTGCCTGACAATCTAAGAAGTGCAGCGGACATCCCTTCCTGATGTTCCCGAGCTTGCCTTTGCAGTTCCAGCAACTGTGACATGACTGAGTCCAGAGGCTTGTCATCTGACTCGGACTCAGCAATGTTTTGGCCCCCAGCTGTCCTCCGAGTGCCGGACACCTGGGACGTCCCTGCCACAACCTGCTGTGGATCAGAAATTGTGATGTGTTCACCAGATTATGATCCCGAGGCTATTCTAAAGCTAGGTCCCACCAAGGTATGTGTCTCTGTGCTGGTGGAAGGTGTGGGTGAGTGCTGTGATGGGGCTTCAAGGAGGGTGCCTTCAGATTCTTCTTTGGAGGTTTCTTCAGGGCTTGATTGGAAGCCCTGGGTCATGCATTCTGTCGGCTGTTTTCCAGATGTACCTGTGGAAGCAAGGGGGGATAATTAGTACATGGTAGTGGCCTGTGAAACAGGACACATCACTCACAGCATCATTATCTGATGGATGCTGCACTGCTGGATCTTCACTTGGTAGAGCACTGCTGACTTACCGTCAGTACAGGAATGGTCCGGATCGTTGCCAGCCAGCTGGATGGCTCTTTTTTTTAAAGTCCACGGAGGACTTTAATTTCAGGCATTCCTCCACTGGTCTGAGACCTCTCCCCCATGTTGTGTGCCAGCCTGTCCTACATGAATCGAGATGGAGTAAGCAGGATGCCTGTCAGGCCAGATGATAAGGATGCCTGGCATGTGTGGGTGGTGAGTGGTGCTATGGATGGGATGAGGGCAATGACAGTGAGTGTGAGAGAGTGAATGGTGATGTCCCTTGAACTGACAGTGAGTGAGGACCCTGTGGATGTGTGATGGGTTTGTGATTGTGTGAGTTGAGAGTGATGAGAAGAGTGGAGGAACGGAGAAGATCATTCATCCTTTTGCAGCACTGGGTAGCTGTCCTCTTTTGAAGGGCATTGGTGCTGACCGCCACTGCCACTGCCTCCCAAGCTTGGTTGGTCATGCCGCTACCCATCCTGCAGTCAGAGCCGGGGTAGAGGACATCGCAGCGGGCCTCCACGGTGTCCAAAAGGTGATCGAGGGATGCATCATTAAACCTGGGGACTGCAGCCTTTTTGCCTTTCATGGACATCTACCTGCAGTAGTCCTGGGTTGGAAGCACTGAAAGGTGTGCGCGCGGCTGGACTTTAAATATGGTGCCCGGCATGATGAAGTAGCGAGGTGATGGTACGGCAGTCAAACGACAGCCTGCCTGCCATGGAAATGGTGTGTTTCCCGGGAATGCATAATTAATGCAGCAGGTTTGGGGCAACATGGCGTGAAAGGCCGCCATTGCGGCCGGCGGGTAAAACGACTGCACTTTGTGCAAATCTGGGACGATTCTGCCCAAAGGATGAGTCCGGCTCCAAGTTGGCAAGGGGGGCGTGGCACAGAACTTCTCTCCCTGCAGCCTCTTCTCCATCTCCCTGTCATGCTGCTGACCTGGAGGTACAGTCACTGCTGTCCTGATACATGCTGCAGCCTTTGTGGAGTGGACAGATCACCTACTCCTCTGCTATCCCTGAGAGGATGCATCAACACTCTCTGGAAAAACCACCACAACTCATTCAAAAACACTCTGGAGCACTTCCAGACACTTTGCGACAGAAAAAATTCTTGTAGGGTAGATAAAGGGGAACCAGTAGGTGTAGTATGCTAGATTTCTAAAAGGCATTCGATAAGGTACCACACATCATGTTAATACACAAGATAAGGGCTCATGGATTGGTTAATGGACAGGAAGCAGAGAGTAGGGATAAATAGGGCATCTTCAAGTTGGCAGGCTGTGACAAATGGAGTGCTGCATGGATCAGTGGTGGGGCCTCAGCTATTTACAATATATGTCAATGATTTATATGAAGAGACAGTGAGTAAAAATGTCTTTAAGTTTGCTGATGATACAAAGCTGGGGGGAATGAAAACTGTGGGGGGTACACAAAAAGACTACAAAGGGATTTAGACAGATTAAGTGAGTGGGCAGCAAACTGGCAGATGGAGTGAAAATGTGGAGAGGTGTGGGATTAGTCACTTTGGTTGTAAGGATAGAAAAACATAATTTTTTTAAAAGGCGTGAAACTTGTAAATGTTCATGTTCAGAGAGACTTGCATGTACTTGCACAAAGCACAAAACATTAGCGTGCAGATGCAGCAAGCAAATGGCATGTTGGCCTTTATGGTAAGAGGATTGGAGTACAAGAATAACGGAGTCCTGCTACAATTGTACAGGGCTTTGGTGCGACCACACCTGGGATACTGTGTGCAGTTTTGTTCACCATATTTAAGGAAGGATATACTTGCGCTGAAGGCATTACAGCGAATGTTCAGATGAATTCTCCCTGGGATGATAAAGTTGTCTTATGATCAGAGGTGAGCAGGTTTGAGGTAGTATCCTCTAAAAACTCATTTTACTCCACTTTACACCTCAAAGACTTCCCCAAAACAGCAGCAATTCATGGGATAATTCAGGCCAAACACTATCAACTGGTGAATTCATATTACTTAACAAATTCACACTTTCAGTACACACTCACCACTGGGAGTATATATCAAAAGTTTACACTCCCTATAATTTTCTATTATTGATGCTAATGCCTGTAAAATTGCAAGTCTTGCACCCAAATTATGATTTTATTCTCCTACCAGCCAAAGCTGTTTGTAGGAGAAGAAATCTGAAATTTCTTCCTTTGGTCTCATTATGCAGAAGTTATAGTGGAGGTTTTGTGTTACATAAGCAATGTCACTTCAGCTATGCCTAGAATAATGTAAAATTCAAACAAAATATCAGATCAAGATGATTCAATAAAAATTCCATCAATTTGGAATAAATAATTTATTTGACATATTCTACATTATTTCTGATCAAGAACTGATATTTGGCACTCTACCTGAAGCTCGATGCATTAGATTTTAGTTCTTTATCATCATCTTGATAAATGCAAGTGCAGTGAATTGAAATAAGGAAATATTATCTGCTACTCTCTTAGAAATGGTTGGGCTATGACAAGCAGGACTCATTAACACCTCCTTAGATTTGATGTTCATGGACACAGAACTCTAATGATACCACTCAGGACTTGGCTTAGCTATCTGACTTGAGAACTGAGAATTGAGGATTCATACTATTGTGTTAAAATAAGCAACAAATTACAAATGATTCCACCTCTCCCCTCACCCACACCACCCCCCCCTCACCCCCAACCACTCCACCCAACCCCCAGCAAAGCCAACTGAGGGTTTTAAATCCTGAGCTGCTATAAATTCCTAGTATTTGCTGTTTTTATTACAACGACTAATCAGTGCATTAAAACAGAAAAGGTTGGGAAAACTCAGCAGGGTCTGGCAGCATCTGTGAAGAGAGAAACAGGGTTAACATTTTGAGCCTGTATGACTCTTCTCCTGCTGAGCTTTTCCAGCGTTTTCTGTTTTTATTTCAGATTTCCAGCATCTGCAGTGTTTTGCTTTTATATTACTAATCAGTGTATCTTAGCACCAAAAGGTAATTCAAGTAATTTGCTTTTAAAAAGGGGGAAAAAACCCAGATAGTGGGTGATCTTCTTAAGGTCAACTAGCAATGGGCAATAAAACCCCCAAATTAAAAAAATTCAACAAGCTAATCATTAAAAAGATTATAAATTGAAACATGAAATGTCAGATATTTAACAAATATTAAATCAATCTATAAACTTAAAAGGTGTTGCAAAACTGGTTTTCACATGAAAAATGTAATTTATATTCTTAATGAAGCATTTAAGTCAGGGCATATTGACAGTATAATTGGTATTCTTGTTTATCAGGTTTGAGAGAAAATAGCAAAGTTGAGTACCAGCGCACAGGGGTGATCTCATGATTTCTAGTGCAGTTTTGAGGGTTAGACCACTGTTCTTCTACAGCTGGAGGTCAAGAGGCATGCTGTATTTGTCTTTCCTGCATCAGTCCTTTGCTCCTTCTGCTAGGTTGTGCAGTAGGCTTTCTGAAAAGGGCCTTGTTGAAAAGGCTTTCAAGAAGTGGCTAGACTGTTTGGCAGTTTCTCAGTTTTAGGTTGAGGCTATACATCAGGTGGCTGACTGGTATATGGCACACAGCCTCTTAATGCAAAAATTTAAATGACAAGGATAGGGTTTCACTATGGTGAAAGAATTTGTTTTCTATAGCTAACAATGTGAGTTGTGTTAGTCTATTTATCCTGGTGGACCTAACAGCACAGGGACAGGATGAGCAGAAGAGGACAGCGGACTTTAAGGGATGCCAATGGCAGGTCATGGCATTTTAGGTAGCCTGAATTGTTTTCCAAAATGAGCGGCATACTGACCAAGATATTCATTCAACAGGGAGGGGCAGACTGTATGTAGTTTATGTGGAACGCAACATATTCCATGTACGAAGTTGAGATGATCTTCACAGAGAAGCATAGAATACTACAGCAGAGAAAGAAGCTGTTCGGACCATCGAGTCTGTGTCAGCTCTTTCGAAGAGCTATCTAGTTAGTCCCATCCTCTCACTCATTCTCCATATCCCTTCAATTTTCTTACTCTTTCAAGTATTTATATAATTTTCTTTTAAATGCTGCTATTGAATTTGTTTCCACCACCCTATCAGACAGCGCATTCCAAATCCTAACCATTCATTGCATAAAATAATTTTTCCTCATGTTGCCTCTGGTTCTTTTGGCATCACCAGAAATCTGTGTCCTCACATTATTGAACCTTCTGTCATGGAAAATCAAAAAGAAGGATTTCAAACACTTCTATCAAATCCCCCAGTCTTCTCTGCTCTAAGGAGAACAACATAAGCTTCTCTAGTCTATCCACGTAACTGTAATGATCCACAAGAAATGTTTTACTAGATCTCTTTCCTATCCTCTCAAAAACCTTCAACTTCTTCTTAAAGTGTGGTTCCCAGAATTAAGACCATAAGACGTGGGTGTAGAAGTAGGCCATTCGGCCCATCGAATCTGCTCCTCCATTCAATGAGATCATGGCTGATCTGATAATCCTCAACTCGACTTTCCTGCCTTTTCCCCATAACCCTTGATTCCCTTACTGATTAAAGATCTGTCGATCTCAGCCTTGAATATACTTAACGACCCAGCCTCTACAGCCCTCTGCGGTCAAGAATTCCACAAATTCACTACCCTCTGAGAGAAGAAATTCATCCTCATCCCTGTCTTAAATGGGCGACCCCTTACTCTGAGATTATGCCCTCTGGTCCTAGACTCTCCCACAAGGAGGAATAACCTCTCAGCATCTACCCTGTCAAGCACCCTAAGAATCTTATAAACTCGCTTCTCATTCTTCTAAACTCCAATGAATACAGGCCCAACCTACTCATCCTCGCCTCATAAGAAAATCCCTCCATACCTGGGATCAACCTAGCGAACCTTCTCTGGACTGCCTCCAATGCCAGCATACCTTTCCTTAGATAAGGGAACCAAAACTGTTCACAGTATTCTAGGCGCGGTCTAACTAGTGCCTTGTTTAGTTTTAGCAAGACTTCCCTATTTTTATACTCCATTCCCTTTGAAATAAAGGCCAACATTCCATTTGCCTTACCTATTACCTGTTGAACTTATACGTTAGCTTTTTCGGATTCATGCACGAGGATTGCCAAATTCCTCTGTGCTGCAACTTTCTGCAGCCTTTCTCCATTTAAATAATATTCAGCTCCTCTATTGGATATGAGACTTCAGCTGGTGCTGAACTAATGTTTAATATAGGTTTAGCATAACTGAGTTTTGTACTCTATGTCTCTATTTATAAATCCCAAGATGTCATGCACTTTATTAACTGCTTTGTTAACCTGTCCTTCCACCTTCAAAGACTTGTGCACACACATCCCCAAGTCTCTCTGTTCTTGGAATCCCTTTATAACCGTACCACTAAGCTTGCATTGTATCTCCTCGGTCATCCTATCAAAATGTAAGAACTCACTTTTCTGCTTGAATGTTATTTGCCATATGTCTGCCCATTTCACCAGTCTTCTTGAAGTCTATTACAATCTTTGCGTTTACCATGTTTTATAGTTTTGTGTCGTCTGCAAATTTCAAAATTGTGTCCTGTACCGTGTAAATCCAAGTCATTAACGTCTATCAAAAATGGCAGTGGTCGTAGTATTGAACTGTGGAGAACACAAATGTATACCTCCCTCCAGTCCAAAAAATAGCCAGTCACCACAACTCTCTATTTTCTATCCCTTAGCCAATTTTGTATTTTTTTTGCAAGTGATGATGGAGAGAGTGTGTTCTCAAGATTTCCTTTCATAGAGTCATGGGGTTGAATTTTCCCCCCGTTGGAGGTTTGTGCGGGGGCGGGCGGAAGTGAGCACGAACCAGATTGGCGTCCCCATTCGGGGGCGTGCAGCCATTTTACATGGGCGGGCCAATTAAGGCCTGCCCAGTGTGATGCGTGCCTGGAAGCGCTGTGCGTTCCCTGTGCAGGCGGGGGGTGGGGGGGGATTCCCTGAGTTGGGGCTTGCGCTCTATTGCACTTGCGATTAGTTTAAGTTCTGGAAAATTTAATAGAGGTGAAAAAAAAATTAATGACATGTCCCCTCATGTGAAACTGTCACATGAGCTGGGACTTGTCCATTAACGTTTTCAAAATTTTTTATTTAATTAATAAACCCTTCTTGAAACCTCATCCCGCCCGTGGATGAGGGTTCATGAAAAATGTGTAGGCTGCCTGGGCTCTTTGCCTGCTGCCGACCTTAAGGTTGAACGGGCAGCATTTTTAACAACTTTAATTACTTTGTTAATGGACTTAATAGGCCTTTGACAGTTTGGCGGGTGCTCAGCTGCGTCGGCTGCACACCCGTCAAACTGACAATCTAAATGATGCGCGGTGACGTTGGGATGCCCGCCCGCCCTCGCTTGCTGATGGGAAAATTCTTCCCTTGGAGTTATATGGCACAGAAACAGGCCCTTCGTGTCCGTGCCGGCCATCAAGCACTTTTCATTCTTCTTCTGTTATCTGATGACCTTGACTTGTTCCCATGCTCTCAATCAGGTGGAGGTGAGCCCAGTGTACAGGAGACAAAATTGTTTCTGGTGACTTAGAGGATAGACAATGAATTGCCCCGAAGGGGTTGGCTCTCATTGAAGCTTGCGGAGCATTACCGTCTCCTGGAGAGGACATTTTACTCGAAACTGCTTGAATGCATCCTGTTGAGTGAGTTATGATTTGTTCATTAATTGTTGAAAAGGACAGATCTTACCATTGCAAGGCAGCTGGCTGTTCCTGCTGCTGTCCTTCGTTGCTCCATTTACAGCTATGCACCTAGAAAATGCTTTGTTGTACCAAAGTAGAAGGTGAGTTAACTGATCCTGTACAATATTCAATCATTCAAAGATCTGATCAGTGGAGCTGGTGTGACTACTGTGTTCTTTGTTACTCCCTCCAGTGTCATGTTTGGATCTCTGAAGGGCAGGTTATACAGGTGGCAGGTTGGGAGGTTTTGCTTCCATAGATACCATGAGTTCTGCAGCAAGATTGTATTCCAATGCATACTACCTTTGAACATGGCTGCCCAGGAACATCTAAAGTTCAGGAAGCTAGTTCTCCCATGCGATTGGGATTTTGTAGATGACCTAGACTGCAGGATTTCCATTTGTGTAGAAATATGTTAGGTGGGGGATGTACCCTCTGTTAAATTAGTAACCTGAAAGTTGGCTAAAGGCCTTTATGACTTGGAAAATGTTAGGTAATAAGGTAGGGTAACAATAATCACGTATAATAACATGTGATCATTGAACATGCATTCTGCACTCTGAGCTTCTTTGATGGTCTAGTTCTTTTAGCTTTTAACAGTTCTATGACCAGTGTGCACAAATATAGGGAGTAAAAGATATAGGTTTATATGGTCTCTTGGTGGAGAGGGTTTGCGTGGGAAACTTTGCTGTTAGTATGTATTGTGGAAATAAGTTTGATCTATCTAGATTAAATGTAAAATCATCAACTGTTTACAATCTAGTATGATGCAATCTAATCTACCACTCCAGTAAAACATGTGGCCTATGATTTTAGCAGTTGTGCATTAAAACACAGCTCATTGATATAGCTGTGACAGGCATGAGATAAAATCCTTTTGAACATATTTTGGCTATTGAAGTAATATTGTATGTGCTAAACTCTTTCAGGACTGTCTAAGCCTACAATCTAAATTCACCACCATTACTCAAAATATGAATCACCAGTATTATCGCTAAAATGAAAATATCTCACCAAATTGAGCCAAGGCGCTTATAAATATGTTACCGAATATCTCACCAAATTGAAACAATGTGCATAGAAATATGTTACCTCCCTAAGTGGATCATTCAATTCTTCCAGAATACTGTCTTCATCAAAGATCTTGCCTTGGTAGCGGTGCTCATAATAGTCGTGAATCTTCTGCCGCATATCAGCAGGCAGCTTGTGGAAAGACATGTACTGTTCCACTTGTTTGTACTGAAATGAAAAGGAGAAACACCATGTTAGATTAGCTGATTTGTCTCCCACAGGAGCGGGAAAAGACACAGAGCTAATGAAGTTGCTCCACAGTACGTTCTTTTCAAAGAAATGTGATGTGAAACAAACTGCTGAACAAAATGGGAACAAAATACACAATATATAGGCATTTAAAAAAATAAATTAACCAACCTAGATGATAGGCCACTGCACATAACAGAGGGTGTGGTCAGGTTTGAAAAGAATATGAGAGAAAACCAGATAAATCAAGTAATATTTAGGTATTGCTGAAAAATAGACATGCCTAAGCTGTTCATCTTGTACTCATCAGGACTCTCACTAGAATACCAATATAAGGGGGAAAACAACAATTTACACTGTATGTGAAGAGACTGCTGATTGGTTGGCAAGTGACACTGCCATGGAGAATGCACCAGAGATGATGACTGACAGTTAACTGCCAAGCATTGTTTGAAATTTAAACCAGGCTGCTTGACCCTGATTGGTCAAGACATTGACCTAAGGAATGAGTCAGCGAATGGCTGTCCCTTATTTTGTTTAGCTGAAACAGATGCAATGTATGTACATGTTCTTTCTGTCTGCAAAGAACAGGGCCCTGTGTATTATTAATACACAGGTGCCAACCAATCAGCACTCTCTTCACTAACAGAATAAATTGTTGTTTTTTCCCCCTTATATTGGTATTCTTGTGAGTGTCCTGATAAGTGCAAGACGAAAAGCTTAAAAGTGTCTCTTTTTTCAACAATACTCAAATTCTGTACTACCAAATGACTATTTAACATTTAGGTGGTACAATGCCTCAGTTTTAAAAGCTGGCATATTGTGATTGAGACAAGGGGGTCATTTTGACTTTGAGTGCTGCCAGGTATACGCCTCTCCTGAATCTCATTTCCAATGGCTTCAATAACAGGCAGCTGAATCAATGTCACTAGTTTCAGTCAAAAGTCAAAATTATGCCCAAGGACTTCCATAATTGTAACCCCTTGAGAAGGAATGAGTTAGAGGTGGAGATAAATTCAATATGGGAAAACAGGAAAAAAAATAAAAACTTTCATGTACAAAAATAACAGCTGGAAATAGCTGACAAGGACAGATGCCTAATACAATTGAACCCAGTTGTAGATAGGAACTTATAAATGCTTGCATAAGCCGTGCTATGATGGCTTGTGGTTAAAGTGGAATTTGTTAAGTGAAGGCATGAAGTTCCCTCCTAACATCACCTTTGACCTTTTATGAACATGAGAAATAGGAACAGGAGTCAGCCATTTAGCTCCTCAATCCTGCTTCGCTACTCAATAAAATCACGGTTGATCGTCTGCCTCAGTTACCCCTTCCTGACTATATTCCCTGATACACTCAGTATCCAACAATCTATCTATGTCAGCCTTTATCATCAGGTTTTTCTTCATGCAAAGTTTGCCCCTCAATATCAATGGATACTCTTATTACTGATGAGAAAGGCATTTTAAGAATTAAAGAATGTTATTTTTTTTACAAAAAGACCTCTTCATATCAAATAGTTAGCTCACTCCCTGGCCTTTGGCAACTTTGGAGATTTAATCCCTATTTGCCATTGAGTGATATGTTCCTTTTACATATATATTGTTTATGGAGCCTTAGAAGGAGGACAGAAAGTTAGACTAATCTGTTGTTTATTGTTCCCAAAATCTTCTCTAGTATAAATAGGTAAATTCAGAGGGAAATATGTTACTTTATAGAATGACTACAATTGGATGTAGGTCTGTAATATAAATGGGTTATAAATTTAAGCAAAGGTATGAATATAGGAACAGGATAGGCCATTTAGCCCCTCGAGCATGTTCTGCTGTCCATGGCTGATCTGCGACCTAACTCCATGTGCCCAACTTTGCCCCATATTCCTTTAATCTTGGACAAACAAAAGTCCAGACTTAAAGTTAACAGTTGGCTGAGCATCAACTGCTGTTTGTGGAAGGGAGTTTTGAAATTCTACCACCCTTTACATGTAGAAGTGCTTCCCAAATTCACTCCTGAAAAGTATGATCCTAATTTTAGACTGTGGCCCCTAGTTCTAGACTTCCAACCAGTGGAAACAGTTTCTCTCTATTTACCCTATCTGTTCCCCTGAATATTTTGAAAATTTAGATCAAAACCGCTTAACCTTTTAAATTCCAGGGAATACAAAATCTTGTTTGTGTGATCTCACCACTCAATTCAACCCTCTGAGTCCAGGTATTATTCCAGTACATCTACGCTGCAATCCCTCCAAGGCTGATGTGTCCTTCTCAAGGTTACAGTACTCCACGGGACAGAAAGGATGAGCACAGAGCTCCATCTCACAGGAGAAATTACCCTCAACACAGGGTTCACAGGCAGAAAATAAAGCTTCTTGGACATAATTGAGCAAATAGTACTCAGGAGGCTAAGGGTTTCAAGTTGGGTGGTCAAACATGGACAAGGAAAGCTTTTGCTAATTACCACCCAGCGCCCTCCCTTGGCTGTTGAACATTACTTGGAAGAAGCACTGTGGGTGACAAGGGCACAGAATGCACTCTGGGTGGGGGAAATGCATGTCTATAACCAAGAGTGATTTAGTAGCACCACTATTGATCGAACTGGCCAAGTCCAGAAGGACATAGCTGCCTGACTAGGCCTGTTACAGGTGCTGAAGAAACCAACAAGGGGGAAAACCTACTTGACCTTGTCCGCACCAACCTACTTGTTGCAAATGCATCTGTCCATGACAGTATTGGTAGGAGGTGCCCACCTTATTGTCCTTGTGGAGATGAAGTCCTGTCTCCACAATGAGGGTACCACCCATCATGTTGTGTGACACAACCACCGTGCTTAATGGGATAGATTCAGAATAGATCTAGCAGCTGAAAACTGGATATACATAAGGCTCTATGGGCCATCAGCTGCAGCAGAATTATATTCAGCCACAATCTGTGGTCCAGCATATGCCTCTTTTGACCATTACCATCAAGCCAGGATTCAATCCAGGTTTGATGAGGAGTGCAGAAGAACATGCTTTGGGCAGCACCAGGCATACCTAAAAATTAGGTGCCAAGCTGGGTTAAGCTACAACTCAGGACTACTTGTATGCCAAACAACAGAAGCAGCAGACGGCAGACAAGTTAAGCGTTCCCAGAGCCAACGATTCAGGTCAAAGCTCTGCAGTCCTGCCGCATCCAGTTGTGAACGCCGGCGGACAATTAAACACAAACTGGTGAAGGAAGCTTCACAAATATCCCAAAACTCAATGCTGGGGAGCTCAGCAACCATCTTCAGCCAGAAATGCTGAGTGGATGATCCATCTTGGCCTCCTCCTGGGGTCTCCAACATCACAGTTGCCATTCTTCAGCCAGTTTGACTCATTCCACAAGATATCAACTGCGTACAGCAAAGGCTATGGGGCCGAAAACATCCTGGCAGAAGTACATAAGACTTGTACTCCAGAATAGCCATGCCCTGAGACAGGCTATTCCAGCGGAGGCAATGGCGTAGTGGTATTGTCACTGGACTAGTGATCCAGAGACCCAAGGTAATGCTCTGGGGACCCGGATTCGAATCTGAATGCTGGAATTTGAATTCAATAATAATCTGGAATTAAAAGTCTAATGATGACCATGAAACCATTGTCAACTGTTGTAAAAAACCCATCTGGTTCACCAATTCTCTTTAGGGAAGGAAATCTGTCATCCTTACCTGGTCTGGCCTACATGTGACTCCAGACCCACAGCAATGTAGTTGACTCTTAAATGCCCTCTGCAAATGCCTAGCAAGTCATTCAGTTGTATCAAACCGTAAACATCTGGGGGCTAGTGCCTAAATTGGGAGAGCTGTCTGACATAGTCATCCTCAAGGAATCATATCTTACAGATAATTTCCCAGACACCACCATCACCATCCCTGGCGCACAGGTGGCGGCACAGTGGTATACAGTCGGGAGGAAGTCTCATGGCATCAGGCCAAACATGGGCAAGGGAACATTCTGCTGATTACTGCGCACCACCTCAGCAGATGAATTAGTGCTCCTTCATGTTGAACACCACTTCGAGGAAGCAAGGATGCAGAATGTAGTCTAGGTGGAGAACTTCAAAGTCCATCACCAAAGTAGCACCACTACTGCCTGAGCTGGCTGAATCCTAAAGGACATAGCTGCTAGACTGGGTTTGCGGCAGGTGATGAGGGAAAAACATACCTGACCTCATCTTCACCAACCTGCCTGCTGCAGATGCATCTGTTCATAACGGTGTTGGCAGGAGTGACCACCAAACAGTCACTATGGAGACAAAGTCCCACCTTCACATTGAGGATACCCTCCATTGTGTTGTGTGGCACCATACCATGCTAGATTTCGAGCAGATCAGGCAACTCAAGACTGGGCATCCCTGTGGGCCAGCAGCAGAACTGTAATCGAACATAATCTATAACCTCATGGCCTGGCATATCCCTCACTCTACCATTACCATCAAGCCAGGGGATAAACCCTGGTTCAATGAAGAGTGCAGGAGGGCATGCCAGGAGCAGCACCAGGCATACCTAAAAAAAGAGGTGTCAGCCTGGTGAAGCTATAACACAGGACTACGTGCATGCCAAACAACATAAGCAGTAAATGATAGCTTGGGAGCTAAGTGATCCCAAAACCAATGGATCAGGTCTAAGTCCTGCCACATCCAGTCGTGAATGGTGGTGGACAATTAAACAGCTCACTGGAGGAGGAGGCTCCACAAATATCCCCATCCTCAATGATGGGGGAGCCCAACACATCAGTGCAAAAGATAAGGCATTTGCTACAATCCTCAGCCAGAAGTGCCCAGTGGATTATCCATCTCGGCCTCCACCGGAGGTCCCGAGCATCACAGATGCCAGTCTTCAGCCGATTCGATTCACCCCATGTGATACCAAGAAATGGCCGAAGGCGCTGAATAATGCAAAGGCTCTGGGCCCTGACAATATTCTGGCAATACTACTGAAGACTTGTGCTCCACAAATTGCTGCCCCCTAGCCAAGCTGTTTCAGTACAACTACAGCACTGGCATCTACCCGGCTACGTGGAAAATTGTTCAGGTAAGTCCTGTATACAAAAAGCAGAGCAAATCCAACCTGGCAAATTACCGTCCCATCAGTCTACTCTCAATCATCAATAAGGTAATGGAAGGGGTCATCAACAGTACTATCGTGCGGCACTTGCTTAGCAATAACCTGCTCACTGATGCCCAGTTTGGGCTCCGCCAGGGCCACTCAGCTCCTGACTTCATTACAGCCTTGGTTCAAAGGAAGATGGCTGTGGTTGTTGGAGGTCAATCATCTGAGCACTAGGACATCACTGCAGGAGCTCCTCAGGGTAGTGTCCTTGGCTCAATCATCTTCAGCTGCTTCATCAATGACCTTCCATAAGGTCAGAAGTGGGGATGTTCACTGATGATTGCACAATGTTCAGCACCATTCGTGATTCCTCAGATACTGAAGCAGTCCATGTGCAAATGCAGCAAGACCTGGACAATATCCAGGCTTGGGCTGACAAGTGGCAAGTAACATTTGCACCACACAAGTGTCAGGCAATGACCATCTCCAACAAGATAGAATCTAACCATCGCCCTTTGACGTTCAATGTCATTACCATCACTGAATCCCCCCACTATCAACATCCCGGGGCTTACCATTGACCAGAAACAGAACTGGACTAGCCATATAATTATTGTAGCTACAAGAGCAGGTCAGGGGCTGGGAACCCTGCAACAAGCAACTCACCTCCTGAATCCCCAAAGCTTGTCCACCATCTACAAGGCACAAGTCAGGTGTCTGTTGGAGACACTGGCCTAGATAAGTGCAGCTCCAACAATACCATCCAGAACAAAAGCAGCCCATCTGGTCAGAATCCCATCCACCACTTTAAACGTTCACTGCCTCCACACCGGCACACAACAGCAGCAGTGTGTACTGTATACCAGATGCACTACAATGACTCAACTAGGCTCCTTCAACAGCACCTTCCAAACCCATGATCACTACCATCTAGAAGGACAAGGGCAACAGATAAATGGGAACACCACCACCTGGAAGTTCCCCTCCAAGTCACACACCATCCTGACTTGGAAATATATCACCGTTCCTTCATTGTCACTGGATCAAAATCCTGGGACTCCCTTTCTAATAGTACTGCAGGTGTACCTACACCACATGGACTGTAGCGGTTAAAGAAGGTGGCTCACCACCACCTTCTCAAGGGCAACAAATGATGGCTTTGTCAGTAATGCTCACATCCCAAGAAACAATGAAAAAAACCTGACTCCACAAAACTACTGCAGGCTGCTACGAGCTGGCTCTAGCTCTAGCCTAGCCCCCAGGACCTTCTCAGAATCGATGCAAGCATTGTAGCTGGTTCAATTCATCCAGCAAAAATTGGAGATCTACCTCAGGAGGCACAACAGGCACCTGCAGCTTTCCAGAATCATATAGATGATGCCAGAAGCCCATTTTTCAAAGAGCCTTGGGTCTCTGGCTCGTTGCTACTACATTGACCATATTGGACCTGAAATTGGGCCTAAACACATTTCTCCCCAATCATTTTGAAATATAACAGAGAAAATACTTGTCACTTAACTTCACAGTGTTGCATACTTGTAAGAAAAGGCAGAAAACTCCTGTCAAACATCTTTTCTTGAAGACAAAGGGCTCAATGTTCACTTCCAGAGATTTGTCAATGGGAACCCACAGAAGCCAATTTATTTCTGACCTGTCTGGCAATAGCTTGAAGCAATGGTGATTTTAATACTGGAATGGGCAGAAAGCTGCTGCCACCTCAAGAAAATCTGGCTTCCTTTTAACTCCAGGAAAAGGGAGGTCTTAGCTTTCCTTGTGGGGTTTGGTAGAACACTGACAAACATATGAAAATGGAGGAGTAGGCCATTTGGCCCCTCGAGCCTGCTCCACCATTTAATAGGATCATGGCTGATCTGACAGTAACCTCAAATCTACATCCTGCCTACCCCCGATAACCTATCATCCCCTTGCTTCCCAATAATCTATCCATCTCTCCCTTAAAAATATTCGAAGACTCTGCTTCCACCGCTTTTTCAGGAAGACAGTTCCAAAGACTCATGACCTTCTGAGAGAAAACATTTTGCCTCATCTTCGTTCTAAATGGGTGACTCCTTATTTTTAAACAGTGACCCCTAGTTCTAGATTTCCCCCACAAGAGGAAACATCCTCTCCACATCCACCCTGTCAAAGTCCCTCAGGATCTTACATGTTTCAATCAAGTTGCCCCTTAATTTTCTAAACTCCAGCAGATACAAGCCTACCTGTTCAATCTTTCCTCATAAGACAACCCGCCCATTCCAGGTATTAGTCTGGTAAGCCTTCTCAGAACGGCTTCCAACGTATTTACATTCCTCCTTAAAAAAGGTGACCAATACTGTGCACAGCACTCCAGATGTGGTCTCACTAGTGCTCGGAAGCCCTACTCCTGCGGAACCAATTCCAATGGACGGCGATTGCGTCTGGATGCCCGAAAACTGCCTCCCTCGGCAGGTTCTCTTCTCACAGCTCTCCGTTGGCCAACGTTTAAAGGGCGGCCAAAGGAAAAGGTATAAGGATATGCTCAAGGTCACCCTAAAGCATGGAGGCATTAACACCAATCACTGAGAGGAGAACACTGTCGATCGCTTGGCATGGCACCACCTGGTCCACCAGGACGCAAGCTACTTCGAGGCTCAGCAGCTTGACAGCAAGGCGAATGGTGACGACAGAGGAAGGAGAAGGAAGCTAACCCGGGGCTGTGATTTCCACTCCCCTGTGCAACAATGTGCCCCCAATGCGGAAGAACATGTGGATCCAGAATTGGGCCCTTCAGTCATCTGAAGTCTCGCCAAGCCTGACAGACTTCCTCCTTGATTCCAAGGGACCGCTGACAGTGATTTATAACTGAAGCATAGCCTCCCTACTTTTGTATTCAATTCCCCTCGCAACAATTTATAGCATTCTATTAGCTTTCGTAATTACTTGCTGTATCTGCATAGTGTGATTCATGTACTTAGACACCCAGATCCCTCTGCATCTCAGAGCTCTGCAATCTCTCACCATTTAGATAATGTGCTTCTCTTTTATTCTTCCTGCCAAAATGGACAATTTCACAATTTCCCATATTATACTCTATTTGCCAGATCTTTTTCCACTCACTTAACTTATCTATGTCATTTTGTAGCCTCTTTATGTCCTCTTCACAACTTACTTTCCTATCTATCTTTGTGTCATCAGCAAATTTGGCAATCATCCCATCCATCCCTTCATCCAGGTCATTTATATAAATTGTAAACAGTTGAGGTCGCAGCACTGATCTCTGTGGCACATCACTCGTTACATCTTGCCAACCAGAAAAAACCCCATTTATGCCCACTCTCCGCTTCCTGTTAGCCAGCCATTCTTCCATCCATCCTAATATGTTAGCCCCTATACCATGAGCTTTTATTTTCCGCAATAACCTTTGAAGTGGCACTTTAACAAATGCCTTCTGGAAATCTAAGTACAGTACATTCACCAGTTCCCCTATATCCACAGCACATGTTACTTCCTCAAAGAACTCCAATAAGCTGGTTAAACATGATTTCCTCTGCACAAAACCATGTTGACTCTGCCTGATTACCTTGAACTTATCCAAGTGCCCTGCTATAGCTTCTTTAATAATACCTTCCAACATTTTCCCTATGACAGATGTTAAGCGAACTGGCCTGTAGTTTCATGCTTTCTGTCTCCCTCCCTGTTTGAATAATGAAGTTACATTTGCCATCTTCCAATTTAATTGGTCCATCCCAAAATCGAGGGAGTTTCAGAAAATTAAAACCAATGCATCAACTATCCCACTACCCACTTCTTTTAAGACCCTAGGATGAAGTCCATCAGGGCCCAGGCTCTTATCAGCCCGCAGCTCCAGCAATTTACTCAGCACCACTCCTCATGACTGTAATTTTCCTGAGTTCCTCCCTCCCTTCCATTTCCAGGTTTATAGCTGCTTCTGGGATGTTACTTGTATCCTCTGTAGTGAAGACTGATGCAATTCATCTGCCTTTTCCTTGTTTCCATTATTAATTCTCCAGATTCACTTTCTATAGGACAAATGCTCAATTTGCCAACTCATTTCTTTTTAAAATATTTATAGAAACTCTTACTTTTTGTTTTCATATTTCTGGCTAACTTTCTCTCGTACTCTAATATTTCCCTCCTTATTAATCTTTTAGTCATCCTTTGCTGTTCCTTATGTTCTGTCTAATCTTCTGGCCTTCCACCTTTCTTTGCACAGTTATATACTTTCTTTTTACAGTATCACAGTATCTTTACAGTGCAGAAGGAGGCCATTTTGGCTCCCTGAAAGAGCATTCCATCTAGTCCCACTCCCCTGACTTATCCCTGTAGCCCTGTACATTTTTTCTTTTCAGGTAGCAATCCAATTTCCTTTTGAATACCTCGATCAAACCTGCCTCCACCATCTTTTCAGGAAGTTTGTTCCAGACTCCAACCACCCTCTGGGTGAAATTCTTTTTTCCGCACATCACATTTACTCCTTTTGCCAATTATTTTAAATCTATGCCCTCTAGTTCTTGATGTTCCTTTGAGTGGGAACAGTTTCTCACTATTTACAATGTCCAAAACCTTCAAGATCTTGAATACCTCTATCAAATCTCTTCTCAGCCTTCTTTTCTCCGAAGAAATCAGTCCTAACCTCTCCAATCTATCCTCATAGCTACAGTTCTTTATCCCTGGAACCATTCTTGTTAATCTCCTCTGTATTCTCTCTAATGCTTTCACATTCTTCCCCAATTATTTTAAAAAGCACATGGAGAGCGAGGGGAGTTCATTTTAAAAAGCGTGCGGAGAGCGAGGGAAGTTCATTTTAAAAAGAGCGCAGAGAGTGAGGGAAGTCCATTTTAAAAGGAGCATGGAGAACGAGGGGAGTTAATTTTAAAAAGAGCGCGGAGAATGAGGGGAGCTCATTTTAAAAAGAGTGCGGGGAATGAGGGGAGTTCATTTTAAAAAGAGCACGGAGAGTGAGGGAACTTCATTTTAAAAAGAGCGCGGAGAGCAACTGATTGGTGAGTAGGAATGTGGGTTTTCTAGTCTTTAAAGTAAAACTAAGGTGTTTAGTTTTGTGTTTAGGTCTCTAGTCTTTATCTTTTCTTTCCTATAAATAGCTTGTTAAGTATAAGATTGATACTGGTATAAAAATTAATTACAATAAATTGTAAAGAGCGGGGGATTTGCCAAGCATAAAGAGCAGGAATATTAGAGTAATTAATTCATAAATTAAATAAAATACAACAGTGATGGCAGGGCGGGTGATATGTTGCTGCTGCAGCATGCGGGAGCTGCTGGACACCAAGGTTATCCAGGGTGAACACATCTGTAGAAATATTTGCAGATTGAGGAACTTCGGATCCGAGTTAAGGAGCTGGAATCCGAGCTGCAGACATTGCGCTACATCAGGGAGGGGGAAAATTACCTGGACACTTTGCTCCAGGAGGCGGTCACACCCCTCAGATTAGGTAATTCAAACTTGGTTGTGATCAGGGGCAGGAAGGTGTGACTGCAGGTGAGGCAGGTTTGGAGACCCAGGGGATAGTGTTCGAGGAGCCTCGGCCCTTGCAACTGTCCAACAGTTATGAGATTCTTGCAAGCTGTGTGGATGAGAGCGGGGGCTGCTGGGAGGATGAGCGAACTGACCACAGCACCGTGGTACAGGGAGCCATTCAAGTGGGGGGAGGAAACAGGAACATAGTAGTGATAGGGGACAGTATAATTAGGGGGATAAATGCTGTTCTCTGCAGCTGTGAACATGAGCCCCGAAGGCTGTGTTGCCTGCCCGGTGCCAGGGTTAAGGACATCTCCTCTGGGCTGGAGAGGAACTTGGAATGGGGGGAGGGATGGATCCAGTTGTCGTCGTCTACTTTGGTACTAACGACATTGATAGGACAAGAAAGAAGGTTCTACTGAAAGAATTTTAACAATTAGGAGCTAAATTAAAAAGCAAAACCTCCAAGGTAATAATCTTAGAATTACTACCTGAGCCATGGGCAAACTGGCATAGGGTAAATAAAGTCAAGGAGTTAAATGTGTGGCTCAAAGATTGGTGTCAGAGGAGTGGGTTTCAGTTCATGGGGCGCTGGCACTAATACTGGCGTAGAAGGGAGCTGTTCCGGTGGGACGGGCTTCACTTTAACCATGCTGGGACCAGTGTCCTGGTGAATTGAGTAACTAGGGCAGTAGAGAGGGCTTTAAACTAATAGAGTGGGGGAGGATTTTGGAGAGGGGATACATAGGCTTACAAAGCAAAAAGATATGGCAGCCTTGCAGGGCAGCTATTTAGGTAACGATACCCAGAGTGTGACAGGAAGGGACAGAGTGTACAAACATAAAAAAACAAGCAGCAAATAGAATCAATGGGGGAAAAATGGTAAAAAGGCAAAATTAATGGCTGTTTACTTAGATGCACATAGTATTCAGAACAAAATAAATGAATTAATGACACAAATAGGCGTTAATAGGTAAGATCTTATAGCCATTACGGAGATGTGGATACAAGCAGATCAAAGCAGGGAACTAAATATTCAGGGGTATGTGACCTTTCAAAAGGACAGGCAGGAAGGAAAGGGTGGTGGGATAGCTTTGTTAGTATGGGCTGGAATAAGTACGATAGCAGGAAATAATCTTGGATCGGAAGATGTAGAATCCATGTGGATGGAGGTAAGAACCTTGCACCCAGGAATATTTAACACCCAGTCCTGCCCTTCTTTGAGCCAAGTCTCTGTTTTAGCAATAATGTCATAGCTCCTTTTGTCAACCTGTGCCTGTAGTTCACCAATCTTATTAGCCACACTCTGTGCATTCACATACATGCACGTTAATCCTGATTTAGGCTTTTTAACTTTCCCCCTTGCTCTGACCCCATCTAATGGCTTACTATAGCCTACTCTAGTTCTATCAAACTATTTACCTTGATATTACTCTCTGATATATCTTCCTTATCAGTTTTTACTTCTCTACTTCCCACCGCCAGTTTTTCTCCTCTCCTCAATGAATCTCCCCTCAGGTTCCCACACCCTGCCAATCTAGTTTAAACCCTCCCCAACAGTGTGATGCTATTTTTGACCTTCCTAGTTACCCTCAGATGGTGTGTCCGTCCCTTGGACTTTTTCTTACGCATTGGAATGTATCTATTCTGTGTATTCTGAAATATCCCCTTAAATGTTTGCCACTGCATCTCTATTGAACTATCCCTTAACGTAATTTGCCAATTCACTTCAGCCAGCTCTGCTTTCATGCCCTCATAATTACCTTTAAGTTTAAAAACACAGTCTCGCATCCACTCCTCTCTCCCTCAAACTGAATGTAAAATTCAATCATATTATGGTCGCTGCTACCTAAGGGCACCTTCACAATGAGATCATTAATTAATCCCATCTTGTTGCACAATGTCAGGTCTAGTATAGCCTGCTCTCTGGCTGGTTCCAGAATATGCTGTTCTAAGAAACTATCCCAGAAACATTCTATGAACTCCTCATTTAGGCTACCTTTGCCCATCTGACTTTTCCAATCGATATGTAGAATAAAATCTCCCATGATTATCGCTATGCCTTTCTGAAAAGCTCCCATTATTTCTTCCTTTATGCTCCATCCTACCATGTGGTTACTATTAGGGGGCCTGTACATGACTCCCACAAGTGATTTCTTGCCTTTAACGTTTCCCAGGTCCCAATCCATGTCCTCCTGCAGCCATGTCTCTGTAATAGCTATCAAATCATACTTATTTTTTTCTATCTGCGCTCTCAGTTCATCTGTTTTGTTTTGAATGCTTCATGCATTCAGATACAGAGCCTTTGGTTTTATCTTTTCATTCTTTTTATAATCTGTAGTCTGCCAAGAAGCTATTAATGTATATATTTTGGAAAATATATTTCTTTTAAAATAGAGGTTTAGTCTGTGGGTGTGCCTTAATTGGATTAAAGCCAGCTAGTCTGGATGCTTTGATGGGGACTAGTTTTTATATGTAAGAGAGATAGCATGCAGTTGCATTTTTTGAATAGAGCATTGAAGAAGTGGGGTGAAAACTGACACTTTTCTAGCAGCTACCAAGCAATATGTTTATATTACTAATAAAGTTGGTACTATGAAAGGGGTTTTATTGTTAGAGAGGTTTAGTTCAGAGGTTGTTGATACAATGAGAATTAACATTCAATAGGGCTGGTAGGTATAACTTCAGTAGCTTTCGGGTGTACAGAGCAGAGGCAATGTGAGATCAAAAGGTAGCTGCAAGCCTCCAACTGGCTCCACAGGAATCAAAGTGACAAGAACCTCATTTTGAATTTGTAAGATAAAAATGCTTTGCCTGGTGTTTGGTTAAGTCTATGGGTTGCTGTTGCCCAATGGAGATTAGCTTGGGAATTTGTTAAAAGTTATGATAGTACTAATTTGTAGCCATGTGTATATATATTTTAACCTGTATAAATTAGTAAAATGTTTCACTTAGTTTAATGTAAAACCTCGAGAACTGGTGGTCTGATTCCTGAATTTAGAGTGTATCTCAAACATAACACTTAAAATTATAGGTTATGACAATTGTTTAAAGTTTCCCTCTGGGATTTTTAAATAAGTCCGCTTTACCAACTGCAATGGTCATAACAATTCTCATCTGTTGATTTACTGCTGGAGCTGTACTCTCTATCCATTCCTCTCACGGTCTGTTTCTCATTTCCCATAATAATAGATTTCACTTTTGCCTTGTCACTACTCTTTGATTTTACCACATCTTCCAAAACTCGTACCCTTGCCCCCATTACTTAGTTTAAAACCCTCCCTACTTCCCTAGTTAAGTGGCTCACAAGAACACCGATCCCAGCACGGTTCAGGTGTAGACCGTCCCAACGGTACAGATCTCACTTTCTCCAGTACTGGTGCCAGTGCCCTACGAACCGGGACTCATTTCTCCCACACCAGGCTTTGAGCCACGCATAAATATCTCTAATCTGATTTGTTTCATGCTAATTTGCGCGTGGCTCAGGTAATAATCCAGAGATTATGGCCTTTGAGGTTCTGCTTCTTAATGGGGAGGTGATGGCGTAGTGGTATTGTCGCTGGACCAGTAATCCACAAACCTGGGTTTGAATCCTGCCACGGCAGATAGTGGAATTTGAATTCAATAAATATCTGGAATTAAAAGTCTAACTGTGACCATTGTCAATCGCTGCAAGAACTCATCTGGTTTGCTAATGCCCTTTAGGGATGGAAATCTGTCATCCTTACAGGTCTGGCCTATATGTGACTCCAGACCCACAGCAATGTGGTTGACCTGAAACAGCCCTGCAAGCCACTCAGTTGTAACAAACCGCAAAAAAGGAATGAAACCGGATTGACCACCCGGCATCGACCTAGGCAACAGAAGCGACAATGGTATACCCAGCCCTGTAGACCCTGCAAAGTCGCCCTTACTAACATCTGGGGGCTAGTGCCAAAATTTGGAAAGCTGTCTCACAGACTAATCAAGTAACAGCCCAATATAGCCCTCATGGAATCATACCTTACAGATAATGTCCCAGGGGCCACCATCACCACCCCTGGGTATGTCCTGGTGGCAGCACAGCGGTTGGGAGCCCTCAGCATCAACTCGAGGCCCCATGAATTCTCATGACATCAGGCCATATTAAGGAAACCTCCTGCTGATTATCACCTCCCTCAGGTGATGAATCAGTACTCCACTTGTACTTGGAGGAAGCACTGAGGGTGACAAGGGTGCAGAATGTACCCTGGGTAAGGGACTTCAATGTCCATTACCAAGAGTGGCTCGGTAGCACCACTACTGGCTGAGTACTAAATTACAAAGGTGCTTAGGGAACCAACAGAGGAGGAAAAAACACACTTGACCTCATCCTCACCAACCTGCCTGCCGCAGATACATCTGTCCATGACAGTATTGGTAGGAGTGACCACCACACAGTCATTGTGGAGACAAAATCCCAACTTCACATTGAGGATACCCTCCAACGTGTTGTGTGGCACGACCACAGTGCTAAATGGGATAGATTTTGAACAGATCTAGAAGCTCAAGAATGGGCATCCATGAGGCGTTGTAGGACAGCAACAACAGCAGAATTGTACTCGAACACAATCTGTAACCTCATGGCCTGGCATATCCCCCACTCTACCATTATCATCAAGCCAGGGGTTTAACCCTGATTCACTGAAGAGTGCAGGAGGCCATGCCAGGAGCAGCACCAGGCATACCTAAAAATGAGGTGTCAACCAGGTGAAGCTATAACACAGGACGACTTGTGATCCCACAACCAATGGATCAGATCCAAGATCTGCAGCCCTGCTACATCAAGTCATGAATGGTGGTGGACAATTAAACAACTCAATGGAGGAGGAGGCTCCACAAGTATCCCCATCCTCAATCAATGATGGGGGGGCCCAGAACAGCAGTCCAAAAGATAAGGCTGAAGCATTTGCTACAATCTTCAGCCAGAAGTGCCGTGTTGAGTGCATGATCCATCTCGGCCTCCTCTGGAGGTCCCCAGCATCACAGATGCCACTCTTCGGCCAATTTGATTCACTCCAGGTGATATCAATAAATGGCCGAAGGCACTGGATAGTGCAAAGGCTATGGGCCCTGACAACATTCCGGCATAGTACTGAAGACTTGTGCTCCAGAACTTGCCGCACCCCTAGCCAAGCTGTTCCAGTACAGCTACAACACTGGCAAACACCCGGTATGTGGAATTGCCCAGGAATGCCCTGTACACAAAAAGCAGGACAAATCCAACCCAGCCCAACAGTCTACTCTCGATCATCAGTAAAGTAATGGAAGGGGTCATCAACAGTGCGATCAAGCGGCACTTGCTTAGCAATAACCTGCTCACTGAAGCCCAGTTTTAAGATCACCAGGGCCACTCAGCTCCTGACCTCATTGCAACCTTGGTTCAAACATGGACAAAAGAGCTGAACTCCCGGGGTGAGGTGGGAGTGAGTGCCCTTGACATCAAGGCCACATTTGACAGAGTGTGGCATCAACGAGCCCTAGCAAAACTGGAGTCAATGAGAATCAGGGGGAAAACTCTCTGCTAGTAGGGGTCATACCCAGCACAAAGGAATTGGTTGTGGTTGTTGGAGGCCATTCATCTCAGTTTCAGGACATCACTGCAGGAGCTCCTCAGGATAGTGTCCTCGGTCCAACCATCTTCAGCTGCTTCATCAATGACCTTCCTTTAATCATAAGGTCAGAAATGAGGATGTTCGCTGATGATTGCACAATGTTCAGCACCATTCGCGACTCCTCAGATACTGAAGCAGTCCATGTCCAAATGCAGCAAGACCTGGACAATATCCAGGATGGGGCTGACAAGTAGCAAGTAATATTTGCACCACACAAGTGACAGTCAATGACCATCTCCAACAAAAGAGAATCCAAGCATCCTTGATGTTCAATGGCATTACCATTACTGAATCCCCCACTATCAACATCCTGGGGGTTACCATTGACCAGAAACTGAAATGGACTAGCCATATAAATACTGTGGCTACAAGAGCAGGTCAGAGGCTAGGAATCGTGCGCTAAGTAACTCATCTCCTAACTTCCCAAAGCCTGTCCACCATCTACAAGTCACAAGTCAGGAGTGTGATGGAATACTCCCAACTTGTATGGATGAGTGCACCTCCCAATAACACTCAAGAAGCTTGACACCATCCAGGACAAAGCAGCCCGCTTGATTGGCACCATATCCACAAACATTCACTCCCGCCATCACCGACGCACAGTAGCAGCAGTGTGTACCACCTACAAGATGCACTGCAGGAATTCACCAAGGCTCCTTCGACAGCACCTTCTAAACCCACGACCACTACCATCTAGAAGGACAAGGGCAGCAGATAGATGGGAATGCCACCACCTGGAAATTCCCCTCCAAGTCACTCACCATCCTGATTTGGAAATATATCGCCGTTCCTTCACTGTCGTTGGTTAAAAATCCTGGAACTCCCTCCCTAACAGCACTGTGGGTACCTATACCAAACGGACTGCAGCGGTTGAAGAAGGCAGCTCACCATCACCTTCTCTAGGACATGTAGGGATGGGCAACAAATGCTTGGCCCAGCCTGCAAACCTACATCTCGTGAATGAATTTTTAAAAATTGGTACCAAGTTCCTCATACTGACTATGCATAGCCTCCTTCTATGCCCTGCCTATATCATTGGTACCAACATGGACCATGACGACTGGGTTCTCCTCCTCCCGATGCAAGTTCATGTCCAGCCCCAGGTAGATGTTCCAAGCCCTGGCACCAGGCAGCCATCACAGCCGTCTGGTCTCACGCTCTTTGCTGCAGAGAATGGTGTCAATCCCTCTGACGACACTGTCCCGTACTACCGCTACATTCCTTGTAACTCCCCCCGCTTGAATGGCTTCCTGTACCATGGTGCCATGGCCAGTTAGCTCATCCACCCTGCAGCTCCCACTCTCATCCAAACAAGCTGACCAAACCTCAAGCCTGTTGGATAGCTGCTGATGCTCCTCACTCCTGTCCTCTGGGTCCCCTTACCTGCCTCACTTGCAGTCACACCCTCCTGTCCCTGACCACTGACCAATTCAGAAGACTCTATCCTCAGGGGTGTGACTGCCTCCTGGAATAAAGTGTCCAGGTAATTATCCCCCTCCCTGATGTGCCACAGTTTCTGCAGCTTGACCTCCAGTTCAATAACTCAGAGCAGAAATTCCTGCAGCCGCAAACACTTACTGCAGATGTGTTTGTGTTGGATCACACTGGTATCCAGCAGCTCCCACATTCCTCGATCACAGCACATCACCTGCTCTGCCATTTCCAAAATTTTTTAATTAATTAATAATTACTAATTAGTTAAAATTAATAAAGCCTACTCCTCCCAATAGGTTTTGGCACTGCCAGTAAACTTTACAATAGTGATAAAATAATACAGTACTTACAATACTGATAATACTAATTACTGGTTTACCTGTTCCTTCTGCTGCACCAAAGTAAAAATCAAATATGGAGGCTGTAAAGAGTAGAAGAAAAAAAGCACTCCTCCCGCCCTTCACCGAACTCAAAACTCAGCACACTTTACTTCTTGCAGTACCTCTTTCCCCCGTGCACCAAATTTCCACTTTGAACCAAATTCCCAAATATACTCACTCAGTCTCTGGCTCACTCAGGCTGAAGTTTCCCCTGACTGACCGTACACTTCTTACTAACTGTACGCTTTAAAAGTCCCTTCCTTATATAGAGCTGTGATGAGTAACTCTCTGAGGAAGATTTTTCCCTCATTGGGCATGCTCGGCGGGGGTGGTCGGGAAGCCAACTGCCGCCTGCGATTATGGCCGGACGAATTGGGGGGGGGTTTCATGCTGGTGGGCCAATTAAGGCCTGCCCAGTGTGAAACGTGAGCAGCAGCAGTCAGCCCTGCCTGTGTGTGTGGGGGGGTGAGGAGGGCAAGCACGAACTTCGCGCATGCACATGGGTGCGCGCTGGAACAGCTCTGTGCCTCAGGGAGATGAACAGTTTAAAACATTGAAAATAAAGACTTTTAAAATGTTATAAAACATGTCACCTCACATGAGCAGGGACATGTTATAAATGAAATGTTAACATTTTTATTTTTTCTTATTTGCTGTTGGAAACATCATCCCGCCCGTGGATGAGGTTTTCTAAAAAATACAAAGGCCACTTGGCCTTTTCACCTGCCCGCCAACCACAAAGCCTTAATAGGCCTTTTAATTGTCGGCGGGCGCGCTACCGAAATATCACACGAATGTGCGATGATGTCAGGATGCTCGCGCGTCACTTTGCACTCGGTCGGGTCAGGTGCACGCCAATGAGCTAAAATTTTTGGCCTCTGTTCCTCTTAGCTTTACAAAGAAAATTGAAAGATTTATCTTGTACATCTTGACATCTCAATCCTCTCCTGACCCGCTTCACCCTCGCCCTTGCAGGGCCTCCCTGGCCTAGGCCTTAGTTGAAATTACAGCTGGGATCCAATGACATCCTCAGACCCAATCTGCATATTTAAAGATGGTCCCTGCTGGATACAGGCCATCTGCTAAAGAAAATTAGGATTGTTGGGAACCAAATGAAAAGTCATGGTGGGCAAGTGATTGATGGCATTTTAACTGTCTACCCAGGGTTAAAACCTCCCCCACTGACTCTTTAGCCTGATTTATAATCTTTTGCCAACAGGAATATTTGCTTAGCTGCTGCTGACATACTTATTGAGCATTTCCCTCAGGTAAAATGCATGGGGTTTCAACTTCATGCACCCTCAAAACTGGTGGTACTTTTCAATTAATATAAGATAAAAAAGGAAATGTTGCATAAAAATGTCAAAAAAATAATTATACACTCAGTGCCACATGTAATATTTAATTTGTAACGTGAGAGAGTATAGTATAACACACAGATGCAGACAAACATTCTCATTACAGCTGCAATTAACTGCTTTCAAATTTATCAATCATTTATTTTACTGTTGGTGTCTGTTGTCACCTTTTTGGTAGGATGATTACTACAAGAGGTAACATATTTCAAAAGCAGAGTGATTAAAATTTTAGGAAGTACCAGATGGTTTTCCCAAAGGTATTTCAGTCTGCACCTCCAATGACTAAACTCTATCATTGTAAATGGAGCTCTTTTCACAATGTAAGCAGCCTTCTTTTGAGCTGCTAATTTTGACACTAGAATTGACATTGGCATTAAGGATTACATTGTAAAATGAATGTTACCTTTGCACTCCTTGAATTTAAATTGCTCCTTTTTACCCAAGCAAGTATAAAAACTATACACAGATGGTGCCATTACATTTTCTCTCCTCCTATCCTGAATTTGACGAGCAATTTTATGAATTTGAATGAACAGGTTGAAAATTATAGGGGCACTTGTGCCAAATACTCGATTCCCACACCAAGCAAGTGAAGCTCCTAGCTGAAATTGTGAAGTTACATCTTTGATTCTTACTGAGCATAGATCCACAGGTATAAACCACACCACCCCCCCACCCCCCCCCACCCCCTCAAGTTTCTCATCCAAGGCTCCAGTACTGTGGAGAAATGAATAAGTTACTGATTAAACAACTCTGGCAATTTGTCAAACTTAATTCAACAAATCCAGAGATTGTCATAAAATAAAACTGAAGTAGCCCGCCCACCAGTGGGCCAATTGAAGCCCTTGAATTGGTAATTAGTTCCCACTTAAAAGGCCTCATCCCAGTGTCGCAGGGATTTAACCAGCGGCAGGAGAGGCCCACACCAAGTGCCCACCCTGCAGGTTTCCCTGTGCAGGCTGGCGGTGGTGGGGGTGTGGGTGGGGGTGGGAGTGGGAGTGGGTGGGGTGGGGTACGAGCCCCCTGGACCCATTGGAAGGCCCCTCCAAGGTTTTATGTCCTCCCCGCCAGGTTGCCCTCTCCCCATGACCTCTCAAATCCCAGAAGACCATCACCCTTGACGGGGCCTGCCAGCCAGCGAGACAACTGTACACCTATCCAAATCCCAGCCCAACATCCCATGCCTCTGCCCCCAGGTTTTGGGGAGCTGCCAGCCAATCAAAGGTGAGAAGCTCTCTGAGGCGGCACTGCCTGTTCCTGAGGGGCAGAAATCCCACCTCCAGCTTTTGGCGGATTCCCCCAGCCCCTCCATCTGGCCTTTTAGCTGGAGTGGGAGGAGGGTGCCAGGAATCCGGTACCTCATATAATTCGGCCCAAGATGTTTGACTATTAACACCTTTCACAGATGAAATATAAGGAATGTTTGTGTATTATCAATTTTTTGCCACTGGGTATAGCTTCCTTGGAGTGTACACTGTTAAGTGTTCATCAAACTCACTAGTGACATATAATGGCAGAGGGAGAGTACTACCAAAAGCTTTTATCAAATTAGTTTCTAGAAATATCAAGCAGGTGGGCAAGGCTCTCATTGGTGGGCAAGGCTCTCATTGGTGTGCACTCATAAAATTAGCTTTGCCCAAAATGGACCCTGTTTTCAAAACTGTATTTCTACTCACATTAATTCATCGAACTCAAGCTCTGTAGCACATTCAATTCAGTTAACCAGTGATGTTACTAAGACAATAACAAAACAATAATACTCAAAAAAAAATTGACAGAACAAATATAACACAAAAAATTCAGCAAAAGTCTTTACACACCATGGGTCTCCCTGGATTTGGTGTACTTTTAAACCCTACTTTCACTTATTTGATGGGGGAAGAGCATTCCTTAGTACACTGTAGCAGTAGTGAAGTGGTTAATGGAGGAGTTAGTCAAAGCAAAACTAGCATCATTTTTGCATTGCAGATTGTGCTTCGTAAACTGTCAGCCTGCAGTCATCTTTTAATGAACTCACAGTGTGCGGTGGAGGATGTATATTGTCAGACTCATGGCACAAGTGTCTGATGTCAGCTAGCAGGATAGGGGAAGGAAGAATCATTTCCTTTCCATTGTAATTACTGCAATTAAGCATTTTTCATCTACATTATTTTGCAAGGTGGGTTTTTACAAAGAAAATTTCAGCTTTGAACAGCAATATTTTGGTAACTAAATGATCATCAGAATTGTGTTTGGGTTACATAATATCTATGACAACAGTTGTAACTGTTTAGGTTTAAAACATCTCCACTGGGTCAGCTCCTCTTGCCTGGTGATTCTCCACTTCTGTCACTGTTTTACTATTGTGGGATCACATCACTAAACTTTACGGAGAGACTTGTACAGAGTCCGCCATAAGCAGCTGTGTAAAACAAAACTGATTGCGTGTCCAATATGTGTCCTACAGAGAATTGTTACCAGATGAATTATATGGCAGTTCTTACACATTTGAGATTTGACTTCAGTTCAACAGCAGTATGTTGTTATGGTTCTGCAGTAAAAGATTTGGGAAGGTTCACAGTTTTTTGAGGACGTTTGGGAAGACTAGTACCTGCAAGTTCTCCTCCAAGTTACACAGCATTGTGACTTGGAACTATATTGCTGGTCCTTCACTGTCGCTAAGTCAAAATCCAGGAACTCTTTCGCTAACAAGAACATGGGCTGGATTTATATAGACCCCACATACTTGGTTGCGAGGGCACATGTTCACGCTGCGCCCACCTCCTCCAGGTGCAGCCCCAGCAGTGGCATGATTCCCAGGGGTGCCCACTGGATGCCGCTGACAAATTGCGACCATCGGCCCCGCCGATCACTGAAGAGGGTTCGCCAACTCCTCTCCCCTCTTTTGGGTCCTTCGGCGGGAACCTTGCCACCAACTCTAAATCCAGCCCTGTGACTGTACCTATAACACATGGACTGTGGCGGCTCACCACCACCTTCTCAAGATCAATTAGGAATGGACAATAGATGCTGGCCTTGCTAGCATGCTCACATCCGATGAATGATTTAAAAAAATATAAATCTAAATCAAAAAACCCTAACAAGTTAGGACTAACTGAGGAATCTGAGCCAGTGTATAGTTAGTTCAAGGAAAATCAAGTTGATGCATTAAGAGGTTCACTTCTTATTACAGGGGAATTTTGAATATGTTAGAATTTTACTGTTAATGTTTACCACAAATAAGAAATATTCTATTCCACTAGAGTTCTGACTTATGGAACAATGAATTCACTCTTTCAGCTTTGTCTGAAGAAAGTAATCTTCCAATCCTCTTTAGATACAAAAGTGGTGACAGAGGACTGGAGAATTGCAAATGTTACACCTTTGTTCAATAAAAGGGTGTAAGGACCCAGCAGCTATCGGCCAGTCAGCTTAACCTTGGTGATGGGAAAACTCTGGAAATGATAACTTGGGGCAAAATAAACAGTCGCTTGGCCAAATGTAGATTAACTCAGAAAAGCCAGCATGGATATGTTAAAGGCAAATCATGTTCAACTTGTTTGAGTCTTTCTATGAGGTAACAGAGGGTTGATGAGGTTAATGCACTTGATGTAGTGTACATGGACTTTCAAACCATGCCACATAACAAGGCCTGTCAGCAAAGTTAAAGACTATGGAATAAAAGGGATGGTGACAGCATGGATATGGAGTTGGCTGAGTGACAGGAAGAAGAGTCGTGGCTAAGTATCTTTCATACTGGAGGATGGTTATTAGTGGAGTTCCCCAAGGACAGTGTTAGTGCCACTGGAAAAAATGTGAACTTGTCCACTTTGGCATTAAGACCAGAAATGCAATATATTATTTAAATGGAGGGAGATTGTAGAACTCAGAGGCACAGGGGAATCTAGGTGTCCTGGTGCACAAATCACAAAACATCAGTATCCAGGTACAGCAAGCTGATTAGGAAGACAAATGGAATGTTGGCATTTATTGCAAGGGAAACAGAATATAAAAGTAGGGAAAAGGCAAAATACTGTGGATACTGGAAATCTGAAATAAACCAGAAAACACTGGAAAAACTCAGCAGCTCTGACAGCATCTGTGGAGAGAGAAACAGAATTAATGGGAAAATTTTTCCCCCCGTTGGGGGGGAAGTACGGGTGTGGGCGGGCGCACCTCCAATCGGCGTGCCACCATTTTACGTGGGTGGGCCCAGCGTGACGTCCGCCAGGAAGTGCGGGTGGCGGGGGGATCCCCTCAGCCGGGAGTGCGCTCTTTTGCGCATGCATGCGAAACAGCGCACAGATCTCCCTGAGGCTAAGTGCTGCCTCAGGGTGATCAGCTCCAATTTAAAACTTTTAGTAAACATGTTTAAAAAATTTCCCTGCCATGTCCCCTCATGTAACACTGTCACATGAGTTGGGGCATGTCCATAAGTTTTATTGAAACCTTTCTTAAAGATTTAAATGCCCTCATGAAACCTCATCCCACCCATGGATGAGGTTTCATGTTTTTTTTGAAACCTGCCAGGGCTCCCAGCCTGCCCGCCAACCTTAAGGTTGGACAGGCAGGTCCATTAATGACCTTAATTACTTTCTCAATGGCCTCAATATGCCATTGACAGGTCGGCGGGGGCGCAGCTGACTCAGCTGCGCCCCCGTCAACCTGAAAATGGAAATGACGTGGGGTGATGTCGGGAGCTCCACCCAACATCATCCCGCGTCATTTTACATGTCGGCGAGCGGGCCCTGCCCCCGCTTACCAACCGAAGATCCTGCCCAATGTTTCAAGTCCATATGACTCTTCTTCAAATGTGGCCTTCTTCAGATGTCAGCTCTGAAGAAGGGTCACACAGACTTGAAACGTTAACTCTGTTTCTCCCTCCACAGATGCTATCAGGCTTGCTGAGCTTTTTCAGCATTTTCTGTTTTCATATTATATAAAAGTAGGGAAGTTTTATTGCAGCTGTACAGGGCCTTGGTGAGACCACATCTGAAAAATTGTGTATAGTTTGGTCTCTATTTGAAAAAGGATATAAGTGCATTAGAAGCAGTTCAGAGAATGTTCACCCGGCTCATTCCTGGGATGAAGGGCTTACCTTATGGAGAAAAGTTGACAGGGTAGGCCTATTGGAGTTTAGAAGAATGAAAGGTAATCTCAATGAAACAGAAGAGATCCTGAGGGGATTTGATCGGGTGGATACTGGGAGGATTGTCCCTCATGTGACGGAGACTAGAAATGAGAACAGTCCTTTTAAGATGGAGACGAAGAGATTTTTTTTCTCTCAAAGGGTCATAAGTATGTGGAATTCTCTTACCCAGAAAGCAGAGGCTGGGTCATTGAAATTTATCCAAGGCTGAGTTAATTGGATTTTTGATAGACAAGAGAGTCAAGGGTTATGAGCAGCAGACAGGAAAGGGGAGCTGAGACCACAACCAGATCAGCCATGACCTTATTGAATGCAGAGCAGGCTTGAAGGGCTACATGATCTCTTCCTGCTCCTACGTCCTGTGTTCCTATGACACCGATTTAAGGTGAATAGCAAAAGAGCAAAAGGCAACATGAGGAAAAAAATATTGTACGCAGTGAATGATTAGAATCTGGAATGCACTTCTCGAGTGTGTGATGGATGCAGATCCAAGAACGGCTTTCAAATTCGAATTGGAAAGGGAATAAAGGGTAAAGGCGGTAAAGCGGGACCTGCTGAGTTGTTCTGGCAGATAACTAGCACAAGCATGAAGGGCTGAATGGCCTCCTTCTCTGCTGCAACCATTCCTTGATTATATTTTATAAAAAGATGAGCAAAATGAGACCCTGGCTCATGAAGAATTCAGATGGGTTTTCCTCTTCACCTATACAGCTGGCAGGCTGGAATGCCAGAATTGACACCAGATCAATGGGGGAGTGCACAGTTGGTCTCCATGAGGATTTCAAAGTATTTACATCTCATTTAGTATATTCTTTTGGTGAATCAGTTTTAAATGACAAACCTCATCGGTGAATTCAATATCCAGAATTACTTGCTTTGCACCTAAAATAATGGAATTACCGTTTCCCTTAGTAGTTTGTTTAACTGCAATGAATAAGTGAAAAGAAACTGGGAAAAAATAGAGAAAATAAAGGAAATCTGTGAACGCTTGGAATCAAAATAAAAACAGAAAATGGTGGAAATGAGAGAGCTTCATTTACTACTGGAAACTCTGATTGCGATTTAAACTGTGCACTGGCTGAGGTTGGAAAGTGCTCAATATATATAAATCGTAACCTCTCCTGTCTGGAAATTTGTTGTTTGGAAATACCAGTTGTTCAGAAAGTTTTTGAGCAGACCCAAACTACCCCTCATCATTGTTATCAGCATCATTTTAGTACTTAGATTTCCAATGCAATTCAGAAGTTGGGGAATGGCTTCTTTTTGATGCTTTGCCTTACCCTGACAACAGTTTAATCAAATATTTTTTTCATTACCTAATTACTTAGCTGATTCTCCTTTTTAGCTCCTGCACTATTGAAAGCATTAGAAAGACATGCATCACTTCCAGACTAGTTACCCTTGTTGGTCTTCCATCATTCACCCTCCATAAACTCCAATTCGTCCAAGATTAAACCACCCGTAAACCGTCCCATTCAAATTTCCTCTCCTACCAGCGATGACAGCTTTTAGTTGTGAGGAGCATCCGCAGTTTTTTGCTTTTATCTTGGGAGTTCTTTTCAGTTGAACTAAGAAGGCTAAGAGATGATTAAAATAATGATGGGTTTTGATAAGGTAAACTATTTCTACTGACTTGATAACTAGCAATAAGAGGACATAAATTTCCTCTTATTACTAGCTATCAAGCCAGTGGACATAAATTTAAATTCACCAAAAGAACAAAGGCAGATGTTAGAGAATGGCCCAGAACTTCCAATCTCCGGATAGTCGTACCGCGGAGGTATCCCACCCCAAGATGCACTTGGGGAATCCCTCAGAAGTCCCCACCTACTGACTATATGGGAATTGCCCAAGACGTTTAAACTTCCAATAGGCAATTCCCCTACTTCTGGAACCCTTTGAAATTCTGAGTTAAATTGGAGACTTCAGATGGTTCCGACTCTCTCAGGAGAATAGTTAACCAGAAAAAGTTAGAAGGATTAAAACCAATTCTAAATCCTGGGTAACTATACCACTAACAACCCCCTGACTCCCCATTGGTCCGCCCCCCCCACCCACTGACTACCTCCCCTTGACACCTGACCTAACTAGCCTTCCTGACTCAAGTACCCCAGACCCCTTGACCCACCCTACCCGCCCCCTCACCCACCCACCTGCCACTCTACCCTCTCACCCACTTACCCACCAACATACAAGGAGACAGCTGAAGGTCTGTAACTCTTTACTATGGGCATCTGAAGCAGTGGTGTTCTGTTGGCATAGCTGAACATATAAGAGAGAGTGTGTGAAAGCTTGAATGCATGTGGCGATCCAGGGGAGAGGAACATCAGACGGAGAGTTTGAAACCCTGGAAGTGGAACCTTGTGGAAAGCGTCTGTGAGGAAGCATCATTTGGGAGAAGATTCCAAAGCGAGTTCTTCGCGAGAGGAGACTGGAAAACCTTGTGTGAAAGTCGGAGTTCAGTGAGACCGGTTGGTTCACAGTGTGACAAACGTCTGGGGGGAGTTGATGAGGGACCCATAGCATCTGTTTGGGGTGGCATCTGTTACCTAGTTTCAGTGTGTGGGATGCCTGGCCACAGGTTGCCTATTGGTTTACAAGGATTGTGTACTTACTGTGAACATTAGAGCATAAGATAGATTTTGTAACTTGTGTTATCCTTATAAATCTGTAAAGGTATAGTTGTGGGTGAAAGAGTATTGTAAGATAGTTCATTTTTTCTTGTTTAATAATTGTTTTATTCTTTTGTTAAAAATTCATCAGCTGACTCTTGTTCAGTAGCCGCTCAATATGTATCTAAACAAAAATATAAAAGTTGGGATCTGTCAAGCCGGGTTTCACCCTGAGATCTGGCTTGTCCAGTAGTGACATCAGCTGGAATCATAACAAAAGGATGTGATAACTAGATACTTAGAAAATAATGTTATGATTGGGCAGAGTCAGAGTCAACATGGATTTATGAAAGGGAAACCATGTTTGACAAACCTGGTGAAGTTTTTGTTACCTGTAGCATAGATAAAGGAGAACCAGTAGGTGTGGTGTGTTTGGATTTTCAGAAGGGTTTTGATAAAGTCCCAAACCGGAGGTTAGTAAACAAGATTAGAGCACATAAAATTGGGGGTGATATACCAGCATGGATTGAGAATTGGTTAACAGACAGAAAACAGAGAGCAGGACTAAATGGGTCATTCTCCAGATGGTAGGCTATTAGTAGTGGGTACTGCAAGGGTCAATGCTGGGGACACAGCTGTTCATAATCTATATAAATGATTTTGATGAGGGGACCAAATGTAATATTTCCAATTTTGCTGATGGCACAAAACTAGGTGGGAATGTAAGTTGTGATGAGAATGCAAAGAGACTTTGGGGGACTTGGAAAAGCTAAGTGAATGGGCAAGAACGTGGCAGATGGAATGTATTGTGAATAAGTGTTTGGTAGAAAAAACAGAAAGGCAGAATATTTCTTAAATGGAGAGAGATTGGGAAGACCAAAGGGACTGGGTGTCCTTGTTCATGAGTCACTAAAAGCTAGTAGGCAGATGCAGTAAACAATTAGGTAAATGGTATGTTGGTCTTCATTGCAAAGGGACATGAGTACAGGTGTAAAGATGTCTTGCTGCAGTTTTATAGAGCCTTGATGAGACCGCACCTCGAGTATTGTGTACAATTTTGGTCTCCTTTTCTAAGGAAGGATATAATTGCCATAGAGGAAGTGCAATGGAGGTTCACCAGACTAATCCCTGGGATGGCGAGACTGTCTATGGAGAGAGATTGAGGAAACTGGGCCTGTATTCTCTAGAATTTCAAAGAATGAGAAGTGATCTCATTGAAACCCATAAATTTCTTACAGGTTCTGGCAATGTAGACGTAGATAGGGTGTTTCCCTGGCTGGTGAGTCTAGAACCAGGGTACAAAGTCTCAGAATAAGGGCCGGGTCATTTAACACTGAGATGAGGAAGAATTTCTTCACTAAGAGGGTAGTGAATCTTTGGAATTCTCTATTCCAGAGGGCTGTGGAAGCTCAATCATTGGGCAGGTTCAAGATAGGAATCAATAGATTTCTGGATACTAATGACATCAAGGGATATGGGGATAGAGTGGGAAAATGATATTGAGGTAGAAAATCAGCCATGATTTAATTGAATGGCGGAGCAGGCTGGACTGGCCAAATGGCCTCCTCCGGCGCCATTGTTCCAATGTCCTATACCTCCTCACTCATTTACCTGTCACACTACCCCCTCACCCACCCACCTGCCACCCTACCCCCTCATGTATCCACCTGCCACCCTACCCTCTCAACAACATTCTGGACAAAGCAACTTGAATGAACCCCATCCACCACCTTAAACATTCACTCACTCTGCTACTGGTGCATGGCTGCTGAATCAAGATGAACAGCAGCATCTTGCTAAGGCATCTTTACCAGCAGCTTCCAAATCACCTAGAAAGACAAAGATAGCAAGTGCATGGGAACACCACTAGCTACAAGCTCCCCCACAAGTTTCATATCATCCTGGAAATAATGCACTGTTCCTTTATGGTTGTTGAGTCAAAATTCTGGACATCTCTGCCTAATAACACTGTGGTTGTACCTACAACAGACAGATTACAGTGGTTCAAGATGGTGGGGAACTACCACCTTCTCAAAGACAACTAGGGATGGCAAATAAATACAGCCCTTGCCAGCAATGCCCCCATCCTGAGACTGAATGAATAAAAAATAATATGGCCTTGGCTCATCTTGCATGTATTTTTTCCTCCACTATAAGGAAGTAGAATCATTTTTGTGCTTCTTATTTAAATTTAATTGTAAACAAATATGTTAAAAAAATGCAATCTAATATAAAAGCTCTTGCTTTTGTTTAATATTCTCCAGTGCAAACTGAGTTTTGGTTGTGTATCTGAGGACTACGTTTAATCCAGGAAGAAGATTACTGCAAGTAAATTCCCTGATTATCCTCAGATCACAAAACACTGCAAGGGCTGATTATTGAAAAAAGAACAGTAGCCAGATCCTAGAGGGGACAAGGTTCACTTAGGTGAACCGCTGGAAAGCTATGGAATGAGAAAATGTTACTGCAAAATTTCAAAATTGAACAACCTGTCGAAAACACGTTATACAGACTGATTTAACAAACCCACCTGCTGTTGCCATGTTTCATAAAATGATCTCCAAACATAGCTAGAAAGGTAGGACATTGATCACCTTGCTGCACAGAAGGCCCCATTTACTTTTTGGCACACTTATAGAGAGCAGAATGAATGACAGTAGGAGCAGGACTGGATTAGCAGCACAGCAATTTTTTTTACCCATAAGGAGCTCAAAGACAGGCTGGTGGAATGAAGACTCCATGGAACAGATCTGAAGCCTGAGGATTAAGAATATGACATGCGCATGTTACTACTCTCCCCAGTTGATCTATGGGTACTGATGCATGATCATGGTAGAAGGCTGAGAGCAGCCAATAGAAAGATCAATTTAAATTTGGCAATTCAAGGAGTTCACTTTATGTTAAAATGCCTTAAGGCTCAAATCATTGATTCTGGGCATTCTGCCAAAATATTTCAGTGTGGCTTTTTATTGTAGTAAACCACCTTTGTTATCCAATCAATCTCTAAAATCATTCTTCTACCTGTTATTTAGAACTGCCTATATTTGTTTCAAGCATTATTTCAGGTCCTTTTTTTAAATTATATTCTGTTGGACTAATCTTTCTCCTTCTCAGCTTCGATTTCTCAACTGAAGGACTATAGGAATTATGCACGTAAAATTTCCTCCATTTCCTGTCTTTTACTTGTACTGTAACTATAATGTCTCCTTCAGCAAGCTGCGTAGTATAATAGAATCTTCAAACTTAACTGCAACGGTACCCTATTTGCAATTGGTTAAGACTTATATGGAGGAGCATTGATATTTCCAGTACCCTTTCCCCAGTGGAGCTCTGTTGCTGTGAGATGCTTTCAAGAATAAGATATATCACAGGTAATGTTGATAGATTTGAATATCCAGTTAGATTAGAGTCAAATAATTATTAGGAAATCAGCAAGCATTAGCTTCTCTTTCTGTACCTTTAATACACGATAACTATAATATAAAGTTGTTCAGCATAGCAAGGGTTAATGTGCAACTGAAGAACAGTACTGCCCACTGTATGATGTACAGGGACACATGACAGTAGACAGGAGACAGAGTTGTATGGAGAGAATCAAGAAGAAGCCAGCATGAAGTTAGCTCTTAGTTTGGGCTATAATTTGTACATAAGGCTAATGGTTATGTGTTACCAATAAACAGTTACTGTTCAATCTTACAAGGCTTAGTGAGACCGACTGAACAAACCCTTACAACACAGTAGCAGCTTATGAATGAATCCAGAACAGAAGAAGCTGGTGAAGGATCCTGGTGTCTGTAAAACTAAAGGAACAGCATTCTGACCTGACTGAAGTGCACCTGCACTAAAGACACAGCCAGAGATTGCCTAAAAAAAAGCTCCACTGCAAACATGGAGGCTGAATGGCAGAAGAAAAATCGACTGTGCAGCTAAAGGACTCCACCAGAGCACTTGGAGGTCCATGGTGAATCCTCATGGATTGCAGAGACAAAGGACCTAGCAAGGGTGAGCAAAAATTGCGTTCTAAGGCTGAGCTAGCCTTTACAAATCTTCAGGCCATTAATTAGTCAAAGCAGTCCATTTCATTAATCACCACGGCCACCCAGGGTTCAGAGCCAGTGCCATACCATGTGGCAGCTGAGCTCTGTTGAAACAAAAAGAAAGTTATAAAAACTCAGCCAAAGCCGGGAATCACCTTTTAATCGTCAAAACATACCCAGAAAATATTCTAAAGGGCCCAAATCCTTGATTTTAAAATTTGCTGCAAGAAATCTATCCCTTTGAGGTCGCGGAAGCCTGCCAAAACCGACAAGCGTGAGAAGAAGTTTTGATAAAACGGTTACTATAGCTCCAGCTTTAAAAATGAAACAGCATTTAAAGCTGTATTTCCCTGAGCTGAAAAGCAACCATGGATAATAAATCAACCTTAGCAGATTAACTGGGGCTGATACCAGGCACAGACAGAATTGGGGGCTTTAGTGAAAAAGATTTTCAAGATACACGACAGGGTTCGATTAGAAGACATGAGGCTGAATAAGTGAATACACTATTGTACTCAGTAAGTCCGATAGCTGATGTAATCATTGCGGGACAAGGAATAAATGAATCATCAGATAAGTTTGAAGATCTTCCGAAATCCTTTAATACCTACTTTAACTTAAGATGTCATGAGCAGGATGGGAGGAGTGTGTAGTTTGATTAGCCCTGCTACTCCACATGTTGCACTATTAGGTTAAAAGTTTTATTCACTCACCAAAATTATTTGCCTTCACTACTGTTACCCAAAATAAAAGAGACTTCAACCGGGCTTCTGTCAATAAACAACAACAACAAGATGAGGAGTGTGTCCACATCTGTCGTTACTGTCAACAAGGGTAGCAACATCATGAAATTTTGTTTTGAACAGCAGAAACACTGCACCGTGATAGATGACCTGTTAGTATATATCGAGCAGTTATTCATTCCATTCTCCCTTTGGCCGGAGATGCTCCAACAAATCCACCAAGGCAATCTGGGTCTTGTAAAGTGCAGAATGCGGGCCCAGTCTGTAGTGTGGTGGCTGGGGAAATCAAGGGAATTTGAAGAAATGATCTCAAACTGCCAAGTGTACACACTGCATAAACCTTATCCCCACACAGTTCCCTTCCAGGCTGTGGGAATGGTTGGGAATGGATTTATTTGTGTTTCATCACAGGTCCTTCCTCATCGTGTTTGACTGTTTCTTCTGATGGTTCGAAGTGAAGCAATTATACACCATGACCACAGAGGCAGTCGTTAGGTCCTTGAAGGAAGTATTTATGAGCCATGGCATCCCAGACCAGGTGGTGTCCAATAACGGCCCGCAATTTGCAAATGAATGCTTCACTCAATTTGCCATCAATTATGGCTTTTAACACCGTACCAGCTCCCCAAGGTAGCCACAATCTAACTGTAAGGCAGAATGAGACATCCACACCATTGAAACCCTTTTGAAAAAACAAAGAATTCCTAATGGTGCCTTTAACATGTAGATACACCCCGTTGTAATGTGGATTGGCTCCATCGGAGCGGCTGTTGGGCAGGAAACTACGCACTCAACTCCCGGTGCTGTCAAGGACTACCAGAAGGTTCAGGACCATGTACATTCCTATAGACAGAGGCAGGCTTCTGCCTGCAATAAGAGATACCGCACTAGAAACCTGCCCCAGTTACACAAGGGTGACAAGGTTTGGATCAGTGACCGCAAAAGAGAGAGCGTCATTGTGTGGAGAGACAATGATCAACCAAGGTCATACCTGATACTTACCCCAGCAGGCACGACCAGGCAGAACAGGAGGAGTCTCCTCCACATCCCTCAAGCCAAACCTCCTACTTTTCATTTAAGTGAATCAGATAGAGACAATCAAGTGCCAGAAACACAGAATAATACAATTTCAACTCAAAGCCACGCCAGGATCTCAATGCTTCCTCTCTCCGGGTGCCATATTTAAAGTGCACCAAATCGCTGTCTACTTCATGCCAACAGGCCAGGACTGTTCCAGGCAACAAGATGGCCCCGAAAGCAAAGAAGACAGCAGCCCACAGATTTATTGACACCTTTCTGGGGCATCTGCTGGATGCAGTGAAAGGCCGCCACAATGTCTTCTACCCCTGCTCTGACCACAGGATCTCCTTCCAGAATCTCACCCCCATCCACATTGACCGCCCCAACCTCCTCCTTCCCACCTCCAGGGGTCCATGTCTGCCTCCGAGACCCCACCAACCGCCCTCGCCGTCCCTTCTACCTCTACCGATGCACTCCCCACCCTTCCAGCTAACTCTGCCCCCTTTCATATTCACCATTCCCTCCGACGACACCCACCCTCAATTCGCTCCCCAGGAGGCAGTCATTAATTCCACAGACCCCTCCCTTGCATGTTCACCTGGACAACCCCCCTATTCCCTCCTCCACCCTTACTCACTCCTCCACCTTTACTCCCTCTATCCCCCAAACACCTTCACCCCTCTGAACCCGCTCCCCCCCTGAACTCCCTCCCTTACACCTTCCTCCCCAATTACACCTACCTCCCCAATTGCTACATTCTACCCATTACATGCTACTCCCCCATACTCCCCCCACCGCCCCCCACCACCCTCACATCTTGGTCCCCCATTCCTAACCTCAACCCCACTACACCTTCATCCCCCCCCACAAACCTCAAACCACCCCACCCCCCCCGCACCCGCAACAACACCTTTGTTCCTCCCCCACACCCTCACAGCCTCCCCTCCCCCTCCCCCTCCGGTACACCTTCCTCTCCCAGTCAAACCTGGACCTTCCTCTCTCACCCCCTCACCCCGGTATACCTTCCACTCCCACTCACAGCTAGTCGTTCCTCTCCCACACCTCACCAATCGTCCACAGCAGCCCATGGCCAACACCATGATGTTTCGAAGCAGAACCAAAGCATCAACGGAGATCTCCCACCTTCCATGAACTGCTTCATGGTGGAGCCATGTCCACGAGAATCCACCCAGCATTCGATGCATGTGTTCCTCCAAGGTGTGGTAGCTGTAGGGCTCCAGCATCTTCTTCTCCGTGAATGTCTGCGATCTGAACAAGGCCCTAATAGTAAGTCCTGACTTCTGCACATCACACTTGTCCAGGCATGTTCTGGGCCGGCATGTTTTCCCACTGGTGTAACAGTAAATCAGGCGTGGGGGACAATTCTGGCCAGATTGTACTTTACGTCCCATTACCGGGATGCAAATCGGGTTCACGCCAGCCTCCAGCGGGATTTGCATTCCACCATGGTGAACACCATCGGATGATCCTGCTGTGCTTTCATGCCAGTGTGAAACTGATTCCTGTCCCTCACGCCGAATTGTACCCCTCTGCTCGCCATGGCGCCCAACACCACCAGGACCGGATGATTCCATCCTATGTGTTACCAATAAACACTACTGTTCAACCGTATAAGCCTCTGAACCTCTTAGTGAGACTGACTGAACCAACCCTTACAACGATAGCTAGCAACTAATGAAGTACAATAAAAAGAGATAAAATGAGTTTAAAATGGTCTATTTGAAATTGAATCCTTACAGGTTTACTGTACAGGCCAATAACTCAGGGCATTTGAGAACAAATTTTGGGGCGTGTTTTGGAAAAGTACTCATTAAAAAAAACAATGTTACAAAAGAATCAGAACTTCTAATTGACTGATCCCTTTTGAATATTCATACTGTGAAAAGATATGGGGGGAGAGGGGGTCATTTGTAAAATTAACAGCCAGAAAACAGGAATTAGTCTATAAATACTGGCAGTTCATTGCGGTATGCATTAGGTCACCCCTCTGTGAAACTTTGCCTGCCTCCAGGTAGCTTCCTGCAAAATGAAAAGCAATTTCGGGCTGCTGCACCATCCCTCAGAAGAGGAGGCAATTGTAAGGAGGCCGAGTGGAGGCTGGCGTCTTTAGGCTGCTGTACAGCCGGGAGGAACAGGCCTACTCCTGCTGGCTCCCCATTCCATAGAAATGTTTTAACTGACTTACATTTCAGTGGCGGCCTCCTGCACTCCTCTTAAAGACACATGCAGACCTGGTTATCCTGAATGATCAGGGTAGCCCAATTTTGGGAAGGGATCCGTCAAGAAGTGTTAGGCCCTCCTGTGGTGAGCAGCCTAAAGACTATTTAAAGCAGCCATCAGGGACACCTGAAAAATTATCCTATCCAATATGGGGCCAGATGGATTTCAGGCATTGTTAGGGCCTGGTAAATAGCCCTACAGAATGTTCCTTTTCACCCGAAATAGATCCAATTTCTAGGCATTGTGATCAAAATACGTATTTTATTATGTTAATGGTTGGCTGGAGTCTTCAGCCCACTTACTGCCTCCCTGGACCACCTGTTCTACACTTTTGCCAACCTCTGCATAAAATGAATCTTAACTGGATGTTTAATGTTCCCTCTTCCAAACCTGAGCCCATGTTCTCCAGTTCATGGAATAACAAAACATACTGTTAAAAATGCAGGCTAATCAATGTTGCACAAATGCATGAAACACTCCGATGCTATTCCCATACATAGATTCTAAGACAGGGCTTCCCAAACTGAGGGTCGCAACCCCAAGTGGGATTGCAAGATGAGATTTTGAGGTCACGAGCTCCCCTTGATTTCTGACAGTTGGGAGGCCCCTTTAAATCCTCACATTTTTTTCTATTGGCGGGGTGTCCTAATGGATTGCTCTGTGAGGCCCAATTTCTGTTGTTAAAAAAGACCTGTGAACAGATCAATGTTTGTTTTTCTTTTGAGAAACCCTGCCTTTTCATCAACTTCCCCCCCCCCCCCCCCCCCACGAGGGAGATGGGGAAGGGGGTGAAGGAGGGGGATTTGGGGGGGTGAAGCAGGGGAGTTGGGGAGTGAAGGAGGGGGAGATGGTGGGCTAAAGGAGGGGGAGGTGAGGATTGAAGGTGGGGGGTGGTGGAGGGTGAAGCAGAGGGTGATGGGCAGCGAAGGAAGGAGTGATGGGAGGCGAAAGAGGGGGAGATGGGGCATGCTCAATGCCTTTGCCACTCCCCCGCTGCTCAATAACTGAAGCCTGCCCCCCACACCTCCCCCCCGCCCCCCACAACTCTCATACCCCCAAATTTTCACACCAGGGTCACATGAAATTTGAGGCATTAAAATGGGGTCACAAGGGGAAATGTTTCAGAAGCAGTATCCTAGAGATTTATTTTTGGAGCCAAGGGGGGAGTACTTCAGGGGAATTCCTCCATCCCACTTCAGTGAATGAATAATATTCCTTGATTATGCAATATTGTGTAAGAATATTTTGAAATTAGCACATCTGGTTTGTTTCAACATCCAGGAAGGTCACTGTGATCAAGTGTACATCATAATCAGGATATCTTAGTACTGTCAAGTCATAGATCACTCCTGTACTCAAATACAATTTGTATCAGTGATTAATCATTCTGACACCATTTGCTGGTTAATGCACAATAAATCTCAACTTACTTTCTCTCGCATTGATACCTGAGAAAGATGTTTGAAATAAATGGGTTCAGTTTGAAATATTCTATTATTGCGATTTTGTTTCAGGTAGTTCTAATGTCTTTATCCACGGTCATCTCTGGAGAAACAGAGAATGTAATCCTAATCTAGTTTATCATTTGATGGTAACATTCTCTGCATTATACTCACCTCCCTAACATTGCTCATATTTATTCTCTTACAGCTTAGAAATTACTGTTGGTGATACTGGTGGGTGAATACATCTTCTTCATCCACTTCTGCCCGCTATCTTAACCAAGGTGTTAAACCATTTAAATAATCAAGAGGAATTTCATAGCCACATAGTATCCATTGATCCATTAGTTTAGCAACTGCATTTTCTACCCAAAAACAAATTTACCATTGAAATCCTCTCCTTCTTCTGTAAAGACTAAGAGAAGTTATTAGACAAATATGGAAATGGAAGGTTCAGCATTCCCGAACAGTATGGTAAGGTACATAACAATGAATACTTTCTGCTGAGGCGGCATATATCAGCTGGAGCAGTAGTTGGAACATTACAGTGCCTTGGGCTAATAAGTGGTGAGGGGAATAATCTGCCAGGCTATTAATTAGATTATTATCTAATAACCCCTTCAGGAAGGTACAGGTGTTCCTATGTGGGCACTGAATAAGAATTAGATCCATCATGGTTAAATAGCTTGGTAACATGCATTGTCTAAGCTTTCATATGAGAATAACTAATTGTGTGAGGTACTGGAAGATTGGCTTCACCCAAATACTGCAGTAGAACCAGTGACTTGAGGAAAGTGGAAAAGAAAGGGAGACAGTACTATCAAACAAAATGAGAAACATGTAAATAAATACAATTTGTGTAATGTGTGATTCCAGTTGTGCAAAATAACTTCATTTCCCAGAATAACTAGAATAATCAAAAATATTGATTTCCATTACAGAATATATAGAATTCGCCCAATTAATGTGGATTCCCACTTGTTAAACAGGAAGATAATTGGTCATTTTATCTGCATTGTGAAGTAATCCATCTGTTTGTTTCACAAATGGAGTAGGATTGAGCCTGTATAGATTAAAGAGACTCACTGTGTGGGCAGTAAACTGGCAGGCCTCTCTTCATAGAAACTTCACACCCAATTTTTATTCCATTGGTTTCATATGGATCCTATAATGGGAAGGTGGTTGTTCACCATGTAGGTGTTAGAATGAAAATGCAGCCTCCATGTTACACCTGTAAGATACTTCTACAATTCTAAAGAACATATACGCCATTTCTCTGATCCTTGTGTGTGCTTTACACTGCCAACTTGTTTATACAGAAACCAAACTATTGATTGTAGGATAAATCGAGTAATCCTATTCTCTGAGGAGAGAGGTTGCCAACTCTGGTTGTAGGTATTCCTTAAGATTTGACTACATGGCACTTGGTAATGCAGATTTCAGGTCTTAAGGAACCTAATCAACTTTGGATAGCCATAGATATTTCATAAATTCTTGAAGGTTAAAAATGTAAGTTACAGAACATCAGACCACCAACCTCTCTGGCACCCAGCAATTTTTATTTGAATAGACCAGGAAGCATTGAAAACTGAAGTCTGATTGTAACCCAGCTCCACATTCCCACCGACCCCTGATAACCTTTCACCCCCTTGTTTATCAATAATCTATTTACCTCTGCCTTAAAAATATTCAAAGACTCTGCTTCTACTGCCTTTTGAAGAAGGGAGTTCCAAAGACTCACAACCTTCTGAGAGAAAAATATTTCTCCCCATCTCAGTCCTAAAAGGGAGGCCCCTTATTTTTAAAGAGGCCCTTGGTTCTAGATTCTCCCACAAGAGGAAACATCCTTTCAAGACCACCCTGTCAGGACCCCTCAGGATCTTAATGGTTCAATCAAGTCGCCTCTTACTCTTCTAAACTCCAGTGGATACAAGCCTAGCCTGTCCAACCTTTCCTCATAAGCCAACCCACCCATTCTTGGTTTTAGCCTAGTAAACCTTCTCTGATCTGCTTCTAATGCATTTACATCTTTTCTTAAGCAAGGAGACCAATACTGTATATAGACTCCAGGTGTGGTCTCACCAGTGTCCTCCCGTACAACTGAAGCATAAACTCTCTACTTTTGTATTCAATTTCCCTCACAATAAACAATAACATTCTATTAGCTTTCCAAAATACTTGTTGTACCTGCATATGAGACTTTTGCGATTCATGCATTAGGACACCCAAGTCCCTCTGAATCTCAGAGTTCTGCAATCTCTCACCATTTAGATAATGTGCTTTTTTAATCTTCATGTCAAAATGGACAATTTCACATTTGCTCACATTATACTCCATTTGCCAGATCTTTGCCCACTCACTTAACCTATCAATGTCCCTTTGTAACCTCCTTCAAATCTTACTATTCTACCTATCTTTGTGTCATCAGAAAATTTAGCAACCATACCTGCGGCCCCTTCATCCAAGTAATTAATATAAATTGTAAAATGTTGAAGCCCCAGCACTGATCCCTTTGGTACACCACTTGTTACATCTTGCCAATCAGAAAAAGACCCATTCATGCCTGCCCTCTGCTTTCCGTTAACTAGCCAATCTTCTATCCATGCCACCGGTTCCCCTTTATCCACAGCATATGTTACTTCTTCAAGGAACTCCAATAAATTGGTTAAACATGATTTCCCTTCCACAAAACCATGTTGACTCTGTCTGATTATCTTGAATTTTTCTAAAAGCCCTGCCATAATATCTTTAATAATCGCTTCTAACATTTCCCCTATGACAGATGTTGAGCTAACTGGCCTGTAGTTTCATGCTTCTGTCTCCCTCCTTTTTTGAATAAAGGAGTTACATTTGCTATTTTCCAATCTAATGAAACCTTCCCCGAATCTAGGGAATTTTGGAAAATTAAGCCATTGCATCAGCTATCTCATGAGACACTTCTATTAAAGACCCTAGGATGAAGTGCATCAAGACCCTGGGATTTGTCAGCCCCAGCCCAACAATTAACTCAGTACCAATACCCTGGTGATTGTAATTTCCCTGAGCTCCTCCCTCCCTTCCAATATCTGATTTACAGCTATTTCTGGGATGTTACTCGTATCCTCTATAGTGAAGACCGATGCAAAATACCTGTTCAATTAATTTGCTGTCTCCATATTTTCCTTTATAGATTCCCCAGACTCACTTTCTACAGGGCCAATTTTGTTAACTTTGTTAACTCTTTTCTCATTTAGATACCTATAGAACCTCTTACTATCTGTCTTTATATTTTTAGCTAGCTTTCTCTCATACTCTAATTTTTACCTCTGAAGTAATTCTTTTGCCATTCTTTGCTGTTCTTGTATTCTGTCTAATCTTCTGATCTGCTATCTTCATAATTATATGCTTTTTATTTAAGTTTGATAATGTCTTTATCTTTTTTAGTTAACCACAGATGGTGGGTCCACCCCTTGGACTTTTTTTTCTCATTGGAATGTATCTATTCTCTGTATTCTGAAATATCCCCTTAAATAGCTGCCACTGCATCTCTTTTGATCTGCCCCTTAAACTCATTTGCCAGTTCACCTTAGCTAGCTCTGCTTTCATTCCCTCATAATTGCCCTTTTTAAGTTTAACATACTAGTCTTGGACCCAATTTCCTTTCCCTCAAACTGAATGTAAAATTCAATCATATTGGGAAATATTTTCCCCCCGTTGGGTGCGGGCAGGCACACCTCCGATCGGCACCCCGGATTGGGGGCACGCCGCCATTTTACATGGGCGAGCTAATTAAGGCCCGCCTGGCATGACGTTCGCTCAGAAGCGCTATGTGAATGCTCGCGAAAGAGCGCACAGATCTCCCTGAGGCTAAGTGCTGCCTCAAGGAGATAGGCTTGGAATTAAAATTTGTAATACATATGATAAAAAAATTTCCCTGACATGTCCCTTCATGTGACACTGTCACATGAGTTGGGACAGGTCCCTAACTTTTATTGAAGCCTTTAATAAAAATTTAAATACCCTCATGAAACCTCATCCCGCCCGTGGATGAGGTTTCATGTTTTTTCCAAAGCCCGCCAGGGCTCCCAGCCTGCCTGCCAACCTTAAGGTTGGATGGGCAGGTCCATTAATGACTTTAATTAATTTTTCAATGGCCTCAATAGGCTGTTGACAGGTTGGTAGGTGCGCAGCTGACTCGGCTGCGTCCCCGCCAACCTGAAAATGGAAATGGAAAGGAGTTCCACCCAACATCATCCCGCATCATTTTACATGTCGGCGAGCGGGCCCCACCCCCACTCGCTGACCGGAAGATCCTGCCCATTATGATCACTGCTATCTAGGGATGCCTTCACTATGAGGTTATCAATTAATCCTGGCTCGTTGCACAATACTAGGTCTAGTATAGCCAACTCTCTGGTTGGCTCCAGAGCATGCTGTTCTAAGAAATTATCCTAAAACATTCTAAGAACTTCTCATCTACGCTACCTTTGCCGATCTGATTTTTCCAGTCCAAATGTAAAATAAAAATCCCCATGATTATCGCTGTACCTTTCTGACAAGCTCCCATTATCCCCTTCTTTATACCCTATCCTACTGAGTAGTTACAATTATGGGGCCTGTACACCACTCCAACAAGTGACTCCTTGCCTTTCTCATTGTTCATCTCAACCCAACTGCTTCTAAATTCTGGTTTCCTGGACTTAGGTCATCCCTCTCCAATGTGCTAATACCATCATTAATTAACAGAGCCACCCTTCCACAGTTTCCTAGCTTCCTGTCCTTCCTAAATATCAGGTACCCTTCAATATTCAGGTCCCAACCTGGGGTGGAATGGGTGTCGGGTGGGCAGGGAGGGGGTTTAAGAAATGGGGGTTAGAGAAGCTGGCATTGCCTCTTTAAAAAGCAGAAGCTAAATGGCACCCTTCTTAAGAGGGACAAATTGAAACCATGTAATCATTGCAATTTGGAATCTTTTCAGTACATGACTGTAGTGTGGAGACTCCTGGAGGCCCCAATTCCAATGATCCATGGAGCTGGGTGCTTAGGAGCCAGAAGAAACCAGCAGGTGACACCATCCTGCCAGCCCTATTGCTTTATAAATGAAGAGCTATTCTGATAGTCATACCATCTCCGCACCCCTTGAGGGATATTGTAACTGATTATGGGGGCCGGTTAGCTTAATTGGCTGGACGGATGGTTTATGATGCAGAGTGAAGCCAACAGCGCGGGTTCAATTCCTGTACCAGCTGAGGTCAACCTCATCGACTCCAGGCCCCATGAAGTCTCATGGCATCAGGTCATATTAAGGAAACCTCCTGCTGATTATCACGTACCGCCCTCCCTCAGGAGATTAATCAGTGCTCCTCCATGTTGAACTCCACTTCAAGGAAGCATTGAGGGTGACAAGGGAGCAGAATGTACTCTGGGTGTGCGACTTCAATGTCTATTACCAAGAGTGGCTCAGTAGCACCACTACTGACTGAGCTGGCCGAGTACTAAATGACACAACTGCTAGACTGGGTCTGCGGCAGGTGGTGAGGGAACCAACAAAAGGGAAAAACATACTTGACCTCATCCTCACCAACCTGCCTGTTGCAAATGCATCTGTCTATGAAAGTATCAGTAGGAGTGACCACCGCACAGTCATTGTGGAAACGAAGTCCTGCTTTCACATTGGGGCTACTGTCCTTCGTATTGTGTGGCACCATAACCGTGCTAAATGGGATAGATTTCGAACAGATCTAGCAACTCAGGATTGGGCACCCATGAGGCGCTGTAAGGCCATCAGCAGCAGCAGAATTGTATTCAAACACAATCTGTAACCTCATGGCCAGGCATATCCCCCACTCTACCATTACCATCAGGCCAAGGGATCAACCCTGGTTCAATGAAGAGTGCAGGAGGGCATGCCACAAGCAGCACCAGGCATACCTAAAAATGAGGTGTCAACCTGGTGAAGTTACAACACAGGACGACTTGCGTGCCAAACAGCATAAGCAGCAAATGATAGATACAGCGGAGCGATCCCACAACCAACGGATCAGATCTAAGCTCTGCAATCCTGCCACATCCAGTCATAAATGGTGGTGGTCAACTAAAGAAATCACTGAATGAAGAGGCTCCACAAATATCCACATCCTCAATGATGGGGGAGCCCAGCACATCAGTGCAAAAGATAAAGCTGACGCATTTGCTACATTTTTCAGCAAGAAGCACTGAGTGGATGATCCATCTCAGCCTCCTCCAGAGGTCTCCAGCATTACAGATGCCAGTCTTCAGCCAATTTAATTCACTCCACATGACATCAAGCAATGGCTGAAGGCATTAGATACTGCAAAGGCTATGGGCCCTGACAATATTCCGGCAAGAGTACTGAAGACTTGTGCTCCAGAACATGCTTCACCCCTAACCAAGCGGTTCCAGTACAGCTACAATGCTGGCATCTACCCAATTATGTGGAAAATTGCATAGGTATGTCCTCTACACAAAAAGCAGGACAAATCCAACCTGGCCAATTACTGCCCCATCCAGTCTACTCTCCATCATCAGTAAAGTAACAGAAGGGGTCATCAACAGTGCTGTCAAGCGGAACTTGCTTGGCAATAACCTGCTCACTGACACCCAGTTTGGGTTCCGACAGGGCCACTCAGCTACTGACGTCATTACTGCCTTTGTTCAAACATGGACAAAAGGGCTGAACTCCCGAGGTGAGGTGAGAGCGACTGCCCTTGACATCAAGGCCACATTTAACTGAGTGTTGCATTAAGGAGCCATAACAAAACTGGAATCAATGGGAACCGGGGGAAAACTCTCCTCTAGTTGGAGTCATACCTAGCACAAAGGAAGATGGTTAAGATGGTTGTGGTTGTTGGAAGCCAATCATCTCAACTCCAGGACATCACTGCAGGAGTTCCTCAGGTTGGTGTCCTAGGCTCAACCATCTTCAGCTGTTTCATCAATGACCTTCCTTCCGTCATAAGGTCAGAAGTGGGGATGTTCGCTGATGATTGCACAATGTTCAGCACCATTCGCGACTCCTCAGATACTGAAGCTGTCCATGTCCAAATGCAGCAAGACCTGGAAAATATCCAGGCTTGGACTGACAAGTGGCAAGTAACATTCATGCCAAACAAGTGCCAGGCAGTGACCATCTCCAACAAGAGAAAATCTAACCCTCGCCCCTTGACGTTCAAAGACATGACCATCATTGCATCCCCACTATCAACATACTGGGGGTTGACCAGAAATTGTACTGGACTAGCCATATAAATATTGCGGCCACAAGCGCAGGTCAGAGGCTAGGAATCCGACGATGAGTAACTCACCTCCTGATTCCCCAAAGCTTGTCCACCGTCTATAAGGCACAAGTCAGGAGTGTGATGGAATACTCCCCATTTGCCTGGATGAGTGCAGCACCCACAACACTCAAGAAGCTGAACACCGTCCAGGGCAAAGCAGCCCACTTGATTGGCACCACATCCACAAACATTCACTCCCTCCACCACCGACACACAGTAGCAGCAGTGTGTACCATCTACAAGATGCACTGCAGGAATTTACCAAGGCTCCTTAGACAGCATCTTCCAAACCCACAACCACTACCATCTAGAAGGACAAGGGCAGCAGACACTTGGGAACTCCACCGCCTGGAAATCCCCCTCCAAGCCACTCACCATCCTGACTTGGAAATATATTGCCGTTCCTTCACTGTCACTGGGTCAAAATCCTGGAACGCCCTTGCTAACAGCTCTATGGGTGTACCTACACCACATGGACTGCAGCAGTTCAAGAAGGCAGCTCACCACCACCTTCTCAAGGGCAACTAGTGATTGACAATAAACGCTGGCCCAGCCAGCAAAGCTCACATCCCATGAATGAAAAACAAAATCTGTACGCAGTACTCCAGGTGTGGGGCTGGATTTAATGTGCCTCCACCAGGCATGCTAACAGAGGGGGGCGTGTAAAATAGTGTGCGTACCAACCTCACCACCTTGGCACTCACCCCAAGCTCACCCCCATAACACAGGCGGGGTGAGGGGGTTGCGGTGCATTGGCAATGGAATCGGCAGCCCATCTGCCATACTTAATAAATTATGAAGGGTTAATTGAGCTTGTTAATAAGCCAATTGACCCCATTAATACATTATCCATGCCATAATACGGTTGGCATGGGCAGTTGGGAGCGGGCAGGCTATTTTATGAAAAACCTTTTTAAAAGCAAGGGAAGGAAGGGGATGTACTATCTTTGGGGAGGGGATGCTTTTTGCATTGAGGGGGCAATCCCTCTAAAACCGTCCACCCCTCTTTTCATCCTACCCGCTTGCTCTGTACAACATACCACCGCCCACCCCCCTCTCTAATCTTCCCAAACCATCCCTGCCCAATCCATGGGCCTTCTTCTTGGGCCTGCTTGCAATCCCAGCAACGCCAACTCATGCACTCCTGGTGCTGCCGGGACTGTTGGAGGTCCCGGCCAATCCGATTTGCCGGCAGCCCCTGAGAGCAGGACCTCCTCCCCAGTGAGGGGCTGAAATCCCACTGGCAACCTATTTAACCCACCCGCAGTGCGTTATGGCTGCAAAGTGGTGGATGTCCTCTGGATTTTTGAACCAATGAGGACCCTGCCAAATACTGCCTCACCTGCACTTGTGCAGAACAGGCTTGGTCACAGGGGCAGGACACAGCATACGTGGTTCTAGCAGAGGGGCTGAGGGCAAGGGCTGTGATCTTGGGATACCTTGAGAAGAATTCTCACTGTCATCATCCTTGTCTCCCTCTTCCCAGTACTTCCCTAACCAGGACCAGGAGAGCACTTGACTGCAGTTACTTGTGGCATGCAGACACCAAGTTGACTCTTTAATCAATGCTTTCCAAAGTGACAGCCATAGGTTGCAAACCATTGTTGTGGGCCAGCATCTAGTCTTTGGCCTGCTGTGTATAAGTCTCCATGAGTTTGGCTATTCTTTTAATGGAGGTGATCACGAGCGCAAATACCATAAGACCTTAAGACATAGGAGCAGAAATTAGGCCATTCGGCCCATCGAGTCTGCTCCGCCATTCAATCATGGCTGATAAGTTTCTCAACCCCATTCTCCCGCCTTCTCCCCGTAACCTTTGATCCCCTTACCAATCAAGAACCTATATATCTCGATCTTAAATACACTCAATGACCTGGCCTCCACAGCCTTCTGTGGCAATGAATTCCATAGATTCACCACTCTCTGGCTAAAGAAGTTTCTCCTCATCTCTGTTCTAAAAGGTCTTCCCTTTACTCTGAGGCTGTGCCCTCGGGTCCTAGTCTCTCCTACTAATAGAAACATCTTCCTCACGTCCACTCTATCCAGGCCTTTCTGTATTCTGTAAGTTTCAATCAGATCCCCCCTCATCCTTCTAAACTCCATCGAGTATAGACCCAGAGTCCTCAAACGTTCCTCATATGTTAAGCCTTTCATTCCTGGGATCGTTCTCGTGAATCTCCTCTGCTCTATCCAGGGCCAGCACATCTTTCCTGAGATATGGCGCCCAAAATTGCTCACAATATTCTAAATGTGGAGTGACCAGAGCCTTATAAAGCCTCAGCAGCGCATCCCTGCTTTTATATTCTAGTCCTCTCGAAATAAATGCCAACATTGCATTTGCCTTCCTAACTACCGACTCAACCTGCAAGTTAACCTTAAGAGAATCCTGGACTAGGACTCCCAAGTCCCTTTGCACTCCAGATTTCTGAATTATCTCCCCATTTAGAAAATAGTCTATGCCTCTATTCTTCCTACCAAAGTGCATGACCTCACACTTCCCCACGTTGTATTCCATCTGCCACTTCTTTGCCCGTTCTCCTAACCTGTCCAAATCCTTCTGCAGCCTCCCCGCCTCCTCAATACTACCTGTCCCTCCACCTATCTTTGTATCATCTGCAAACTTAGCCAGGATGCCCTCAGTTCCTTCATCTAGATCATTAATGTATAAAGTGAAAAGTTGTGGCCCCAAAACTGACCCCTGCGGAACTCCACTAGTCACCGGCTGCCATCCTGAGAAGGACCCCCTTATCCCCACTCTCTGCCTCCTGCCAGACAGCCAATCTTCTATGCATGCTAGTACCTTGCCTCTAACACCATGGGCTCTTATACCTGAGTACCTGAATCATCATGGCACTCATGCTAGAGATGAACTTCTCCATCTTCTGTGCAAGAGTGCACACTGCCTCTGGAAATTCTGACAGATGCCTACACGTTTTCTGTTGCTGTTCCACAAGTAGACATTTAGCATACAAGCCCTAAGGCTTTGCATCTGTGAACAGCTGAGCAAAGCTGGGGGTGTTCTCAGCCCTCCAACAGGGACTCTCTACAGCTGTCTCTGTCTTCAGCAGCTGCTCCTGCTTGCATATAATATGCTCCTCACCATGTGCCTACATATCTGTAATGCTGGACCCAATGAGGTTTGTGTATCTGCACTGGTGGAGGCTGCAAAGGAGTCATGAGTCTGTCTCTCCTCAGAGTGATGCTCTTCTTCTGAGTTCTGCACTATTTCATCCCTCATCTCTTACAACGGCACCTGTAATACATCTGCAGGAGATGAAAGTCAAACATTAGTGCTGCACGTAGGTGAAATTGGATTCCAACTTGGCATCGCACAGATCATGACAGGTAATGTACTGGTTACATCCTGTCATCATTAGTGACATTTAAGTACCATGTGTCAGTGTGATACCTAACGCTTTTCACCAGGTCTCTGTGCCATCTCTCAACTGGCAATAGCCTGTACTGCTGCCACTCTGTCAATCTCTAGGGCGCCCTATCACGTTCAGAATGTCCATGGCTGCAAATCCACCCCAACTTCTCCAACTTTCCCGCCTCTCTTCTCATGCAATGAGAAAAGAGAGAGAGTTAGAAGTGTGAGGAGATAAATGATTGTTGAGGATGGAAGTGAGTAATTTGATGGAGGAACGGTGTCAGAGAGTGTTGGTGCTATCTTTTGAGATGGAGTATTAAGGAGAATCCAGGGGAGAAAGGAATGTATATGGTAAACTGTAAGGGTCAGAGATTTGCTAAGAACTGTGGGGCTCAGAAGACTGCTAAGGAGATAAGAGGGTGATGGTTGCCATCTGAGAGCTGCAGGGCGCTCACCTTATCAGGCCTCAGGACGGTATTGAAATATTTGGATCACTGGATCCATGTCCTCTGCTCCACATTCCAGCTGCTCATCTCCTCTGCAACCTCGAGCCAAGCCTGTTTGGTGAAGTTGGCTAGTCTCCTGCCACCCTCTGGAAAGAAGACTTCTCTGCAATCCTTGCTTGCTTTCAGCCTTACCTCCAGGGGTGTCCCTGTGAGCCGAAGACCAGCCTTTCCACATCTTTCGTCCATTGTCTTCCTCTTTTCTGCCTTGCACTGAGTGTATCACACCAAAAAATGATGACCTTGTGAGTGCTTTGAGGTCCCTTTAAATAATGATCCTTCATTCCTGCATTTCGTGGGTCATCACACTGGCTCTCCCTAATTGGTCAGTGAATGTAGAGGTGGGCTCTGGAAAAGAGCAATTGAAAGTCCTGCTAATCAGGGAATCGGGTTCGCAAACCGGAAACTGATCCACCATTGCTTCAGAGGTTAAGGCAATAAGGTTCCACCCAATGTTTCCAATGTTATATGGCACAATCCAGTATGGACTGAGCACGTCCATGGCATCTTGGCTCCTAAAGCCACTGTCATTTTGTCCAAAATTCTCCTTGATTGTTCCCATATTATATCCCATACTATTGCTCAGTATATTTCACAAAAAAATATCAGTTTAGTTGATGGATGCCATCTCAAAAGATTAGTGAGGAGTCAACAGGAAGAGCAGTATTCTGCACTGTAGCGGCAAATTCTAAGGACAAGCAGCAAAATGAGTCAGAGAAATAATTGCAAAAATCAGCATAATAAGGCAGAATTAGAAAACAACAGATACACAATTCATCAACACCACCAAGTCAACATTACCAGTACAAGTAACACACAGAATATAACATACAATTTCCCATATGAGAACAGCCACTCATAAATATATTAAAATATTTTTGAAAACATAAACATGCTGCATTATTCCCAATGCCTTAATCTGACACACAGAGTATAAAGCAGCACAAATATCTTATTCTTTATTCTTAAATATTCTTAGGGCATTTTCGTGTTTCTTGTCTATACAGATCAGGCAGACTATCGGGAATTTGAACAGCCCCATCTGCAGTGAGAAAAATCGTCTCACCCTTATCTCCATTGCATCAATAGGATGTGGGAGGAAGCATTAGAGATTCAAAAGCTTTGATACAGCAAACTACACTCTACCTTACATAATCAGCAAAAGGCTGATGCAGACAAGTGTGCAAGACTTTCTTGGTTTACTAGAATCCCAAGTAACAGGAGCTCAGTCTATTATGCATTGTTACTGGAAATAGCAGCTATGTACTGCTGTTGGTTAATGTTAATTTAACAGGTATGGGGTGGTTAACAGTCTGCTCTCATTAATTATTATGCCCTCATAATACTAACCTTTGACATTACAATGGCTTTGGTGGTGTGCTTTTACTTCTGTCAAACCACTTGCACTGGCAACAAACCCTAGACTTTCTTCAACTTATTTTTACATTGAAAACTGAGGAAATAACAATTTAATAAACCTCTGATGACGTAATAGGCCCTTAGCCAGGGATGGGACCTTGATTGACAGCTGTTTTTGAATACGAAATGTATACTCACTTTTTAAAAAATGATGAAAATGACGGGTGTCACAATCTCATACATTACATAAGTGTAGCTCATAAGATGCAGTAGGCAGTGGTTCTCTTGAGTTTTGATGGAACTGGTGTATCCGGAATCCTCTTCCTCCTTCAGGTACTGTGCCCCTAAAAGGCCGCTGGTGACCATGAACTTCCATTGGAATGGTCCATGATTATACTTGGCAAAGTACTGCCATGGTTTGCCATTGCCTTTCACAGTATGGTTGACCAGGAAACTCTCTTGCTTTTTAACGCCTTCCATCAGGCATATTGGAAAGACTTACAGGCCGATATTCATTCTGTTTGGGCACGTTATGAACGCACCTTCCATGGCCTTCAAGTCTTGAAGTGGGACTTGAACCTGAAGCTTCTGGCCCAGAGGTAGGGATACTACTTCTGCATCACAAGACCTCTGTATCCAGAATACTTGAGCAATGTAACCAGGCTGAAGCAACAAAAGTCATCTTTCGAGCTGATCTTGGTATCGGTAGCATTATAAGGGACAATATTTTGATGCAGTGAAAATCTGACATGCAACAGTTTCTGGAACCCAAAATACAAAATATATTGTGCAAATCTCATGGTTGTCACACTACCATTTGTTTCTGGGTCAATTTCTTATGATAGGACCAGAAATGTCAGCAGGTGATTCAATTCATCATGCCTGTTCTGGTATTAGATGAAAAGAGCAATTTACTCTAATCCTGCACCTCTGCTGTTTCCCTGTAACATTTAATTTTCTTTTGTGTATTTATACAATTCATTCTTAAATGTTGGGATCAACATTCAACAGCCACTTGTGGTATTGCTTCCCTTTAAGATCCTGAGGGGTCTTGATAGGGTGGATGTGGAGAGGATGTTTCCTCTTGTGGGAGAATCTAGAACTAGTGGTCACTGTTTAAAAATAAGGGGTTGCTCATTTAGGACAGAGATGAGGAGAAACTTTTTCTCTCCGAAAGTAGTGAGTCTTTGGGATTCTCTTCCTCAAAAGGCGGTGGAAGATGCCCTCAAGGACTTCTCTCAGAAGGAAATAGGAGTGGTGACCAGGAAGGTCGATTCCTGGCACCTGGATCGGAGGACCTACTAGCAGTGCCTCAAGAAGTCTGATAACCTTACATGGACCTCACACAGGACTAGCCATATAAATACTGTGGCTACAAGAGCAGGTCAGAGGCTAGGAATCCTGCGGCAAATAATTCACATCCTGACTCCCCAAAGCCTGTCCGCCATCTACAAGGCACAAGTAAGGAGTGTGATGGAATACTCTCCACTGGCCTGTCCTGCCGGTGGGATGGTGATGGTGGAGTCTGGGACATTATCTGTAAGGTATGATTCCGTGAGGATGACTATGTCGGGCTGTTGCTTGACTAGTATGTGAGACAGCTCTCCCAATTTTGGCAGTGGCCCCCATGAGGTTAGCAAGGAGGACTTTGCAGAGTCAACAGGGCTGCGATTGCCGTTGTCGTTTCTGGTGCCTAGGTCGATGCCTGGTGGTCCGTCTGGTTTCATTTCTCTTTGTGCCTTTGTAGCAGTTTATTACAACTGAGTGGCTTGCTAGGCCATTTCAGAAGGCACTTGAGAGTCAACCTCATTGCTGTGAGTCTGAAATCACATGTAGGCCAGACAGGGGAGGACAGCAGATTTCCTTCCCTAAAGGACATTAGTGAACCAAATGGGTTTTTACAACAACCCACAATGGTTTCATGGTCATCATTAGACTTTTAATTCCAGATTTTTATTGAGTTCAAATGGAACCCGGGTCACCAGAGCATTACCCTGGGTCTCTGGATTACTAGTCCAGTGACAATACCATTATGCCATCGCGTAGGGGAGATGGGCCTGGATACGTGTAGGGAGTTAAATCCCCTAAAAGTAACACTGGGTTGTGATCCTGACATTATCCGCCCTTTTCCGGGCTTCACTGGATAATGAAGGCAAGTGTGGAATCCCTTTGGACCTTCAGTAATTAAGGTACTTAAAAAGACAGTTAAGAATTGTTTTACCCTCAATTTTAGGTTTCCCGGCCAGGGCACCTGTTTTACAAGTGTTGCAGAAATACCTCTGAGGGATCAACTAATTGTTCTGCGATTCCACTGAGTTGTTCACATTCCTTCCTTGAGAACTGTGGAGAGAAGCTCTGTTTACCAGTCCTGCTTATATTCATGACCACTTCAATTATGTTAAAGAACATGCAATTCAAACAACTTTCAACTCAGAGACATTCTTACAATCCAAATGGAGAGAATGCAATTAAATTGCACTGCAAACCATATTGCCAAATTGAAATAAGGTCTTTAATTCAATGCCAAATATAATAAATTCTTTCTATTCATTATTTTGCCAAGTGATCAACCCACAATGCTTTTCTTTGAAGGAGATCTACTAGCTCTGATATTCCTATGACGCGCTCTCCTATTGGTCCCAGCAAAGCTGAAGAAGGTGGCTGTTTCTTGGAATCCATGGCTGGGAACTTCTGAATGCCCAAGTCAGTCAGAGCTTGGCTGCAGACTGTTGCATCTGGGCTGTTGCTGGAGCATACTGTTGTGGCAGGCTTGCCAGAACTCATGGTGGATATTGATGGAGAAGGTGGCAAAGGAGCATGAAGATACACAGAGATCCTGAGAGAAGTCCAACTGCCATTTTAACTGCCAGCAGCTTGGCACCAAGGTTCAGCAGGCCCAGAGGAGGAGTGCAAGGTTAGGTATTTTTGTTTTTGTAAGGGTTTCCTGGGAGCATGAAGGAACTGGAGTGCCATAAGGAATCCTTAGGCATTCATTTCCCTCGGCTTCCTGAAATTACATTGGATTCCACGTTCTTCATTTAACTTTCCAGGGACTATTCCCGCTACGCACTCAGCCTCATATCCACCCAGCTAAATCAGGGCTCATGTTTCTATTAAATTCCAGAGTTGAATTCACTTGACTTTAAACTCACCATCCTACTCCATTCTTCTCCCAGCATGAATGTTATTGATTAAATGAAACAATCTATTGGATTATTAAACAACCTGTGAGCTACCCAGGTAGAAAATATCAATTAACCAGTAAAATCTTGCACTTCTAAACTTGTCTAACCTTGCCCCATGGAACTCATTTCTTCCTATCTTGACTCCGTTCTCTCTCCTTGTCCAGTCTCTTCCCAGCTACATCCGCGATTCTTCTGATGCCCTACATCATATCAACAATTTCCAATTCCCTGGCCCCAATCGCCTCCTCTTCACCATGGACGTCCAATCCCGCTACGCCTCCATCCCCCACCAGGATGGTCTGAGGGCTCTCCGCTTCTTCCTTGAACAGAGGCCCGAGCAATCCCCATCCACTGCCACTCTCCTCTGTCTGGCTGAACTTGCTCTCTCACTGAACAATTTCTCCTAAAACTCATCTCACTTCCTCCAAATAAAAGATGTGGCTATGGGTACCCGCATGGGCCCCAGTTATGCCTGTCTCTTTATGGGGTATGTGGGACATACCTTGTTCCAGTCCTACTCAGGCCCCCTCCCACAACTCTTTCTCCGGTACATCGATGACTGTTTCAGTGCCACTTCATGCTCTCATCTGGACCTGGAAAAATTTATTAATTTTGCTTCCAATTTCCATCCCTCCATCACTTTCACATGGTCCATCCCTGACACTTCCCTTCCCTTCCTTGACCTCTCTGTCTCTATTTCTGGTGATAGACTGTCCACCAATATTCATTACAAACCCACCGACTCCCACAGCTACCTTGACTACAACTCTTCACACTCTGCTTCCTGTAAGGACTCCATCCCATTCTCTCAGTTCCATCATCTCTGTCGCATCTGTTCTGATGATGCCACTTTCCAAAACAGCGCTTCTGACATGTCTTCCTTCTTCCTTAACCAAAGTTTTGCACCCACGGTGGTGACAGGGCCCTCAACCGTGTTCGACCCATCTCCCGCGCATCCACCATCACACCTACCTCTCCCTCCCAGAACCCTGATAGGGTCCCCCTTGTCCTCGCTTTTCAACCCACCAGCCTCACAATTCAAAGGATCACCCTCCGCCATTTTTGCCAACTCCAGCATGATACTATCACCAAACACATCTTCCCTTCACCCCCTCCTGTCGGCATTCCATAAAGACCATTCCCTCCGGGACACCCTGGTCCACTTCTCCATCACCCCCTACACCTCAACCCCCTCCCACGGCATCTTCCCATGCAATCGCAGAAGATTCAACACCTGCCCCTTTACGTCCCCCCTCCTCACCGTCCAAGGGCCCAAACACTCCTTTCAAGTGAAGCAGCGTTTCACTTGCACTTCCCTCAATTTGGTCTACTGCATTCGCTGCTTCCAATGCGGACTCCTCTACATTGGAGAGACCAAACACTGACTGGGTGGCCGCTTTGCGGAAAACCTTCAGTCTGTCCGCAAGCATGATCCAGACCTTCCTGCCACTTACCATTTCAACACACCATCCTGCTCTCATCCCCACATGTCCGTCCTTGGCCTGCTGCAATGTTCCAGTGAAGCTCAACACAAACTGGAGGAACAGCACCTCATCTTCCAATTAGGCACTTTACAGCCTTCCGGACTTAACATTGAGTTCAACAACTTCAAATCATGAACTCTCTCCTCCATCCTCACCCCTTTTTGATCCCCTTTTCCCAAATATTTATTTTTTAATTTTTATATATATTTTTCGTATTTCTATTATTATTATTTTTTAAATGTATTTCCATTAATTGTTTTATCCCCAACTTTTAGCCTATTTTGATCTTTTCTCCCACAACGTCTCCTCCCCCTACCCCACCCCCACTAGGGCCATTTGTCACCTGCTCATCCTGCTTTCTACTCTTAATGTCACCATTAGCACCTCCTTTAGTCAGTATCACCACCATCAACACCCCTTCGACCTTTTGTTTATGACATCTTTCGCAATCTCTCCTTTGCCTCCACTTATCGCTGGCCTTCTATCCCTTTTCACCTGTCCCATCCCCCTTAAACAATATATATTTCACCACATTTTTACTTCTCTTTAGTTCTGAAGAAGAGTGATACGGACTCGAAACATTAACTCTGTTTTTCTCTCCACAGATGCTGTCAGATCTGCTGAGATTTTCCAGGGATTGTTGTTATTGTTGTTGTTGTCTAACCTTTGCCCTGGCATCACAAATAAAGTATCTTACCAACAGTTCATGTCAATCAATAAACTAATAACTTTTCCTAGTTGACAAATAGGTAATTTGAACTGACAAAGCCATGGCACAATATACGCTGACATACGATCTTTGTAATCCCCTGATATTTGCTCGATTGCCGCAAATCCTTCCTGGATGTTGCTCAACAAGCCTCTGTCGCAGTTGTTCTCACTTAAACATTGGAAATGCAAAAGAATGTAATAGCTACTGGCTCTGTGCATTTATGGCAAGCACATCTCCCTTTTCTAACTACATTATCTTGAGTAATCCTTCAATACCATTTTGCAGTACAGCCTGTATTTCTTATTCATTACTTTTTTTTTAAATTAAAAAAACAAAATACCAAATAACAGGCAATACACTGCCAAAGGAAAGAAGTTCTTTGAGATTGACATGAAAAAGCACCACATGTTTATAATAATACTGTATAAAATAATATTGTAAATAATAACTTGTGCTCTTCTTTGACAATGTATTATTTAAAATGTGTTCTGAGCCTCAACCTCTTTGATTTACTGATGCACCAATTTACTTCAATATTCTGATTCTTGCCATATTTTACCCTTTCAAATGACCACTGATTTTAACTGGGCTTGATTAATTTCTTCACAAAGACTTGTGATTTACTTTAATTTATGCTTTTAAGACCATCTGTTCCTCATCTATTGACAATTTAGACTGCAAATTCCAGTGGTGACATACTTAATTTGTGGCTGATAGTCTACAGTACAACTAATTAGTAGTGGACTTTATGCTTCAGAACGCTGGTGAAAATCATCTCCATAGGGCTTTTTGTCTATGTTTATGAAAATAAGCCTTGGTCAAAATATGCCCTCATGTTCATTTTTCCACTCTATGTGCTGATTAAATATTAGTCTTTTCAGATACCAGGGTAAAATTTTCCACTAAATTCAAGCAGTTTGTTTTGAATGAATCACTCAGGATTACAAATTGCATGCTATTACCAGAACAGTCAATTCAAGGTTTATTTTGGCAATCTGATTAACAGCCATCTCAGAGTACTTCATCCTTCAGAAAGTTTCTGACTGCATACAACGCTACTTTCAGCTATGACAATATCATCGCATAGGGAAGATCAATAGAAATTCTCCAAGGCCCGAGGGATGAACAACAACAATTTGAACAGGGCAATACTACACAATGTAGGAATGCACCATTCATACAATCCTGTAAGAATCATGGTCTAGGGAACATGTTGAACAGCACTCTGTTAAAGGAACATTGTTCAGCAATAAGCTTCGAGTCACAAACTCAATCCCTGAAACAAGGGACAATCTATACTGTAACTTACAATAATTATTGTTGTTGTTATGATTGCTGACCGAATATAACTCACATTATCGAAGTGTTCCTTCAAATGCTTATCCAGGAATTCTGCGCTACGCTCCTTCCTCCACCCTCCCCCCCAAAAAAAATGGTTCCACAGTTTTGTTCTGGTTCCCTTAAAAAAATAAGCTGCAATACATGGTGATGCTGTCATATTTGATATACTGAAATTAAAGCATTTGAAAGCTATTTTACCACAATTACATTGCTTATCATATGGGTTAGGTCAAGGTAATATTTTTTTAAAAAATGAAGTACATTGTGATTGATTAGTGGTTGATTTATGCACACAGTAATGATATAACAAATTAAACACATTGTTTTTACTGTAATTTTACTTCTTAAAAAGTGAAAATAAAGTCAATGAAAACTCTCCAGTAACACAATGTATATCTCCTCTGAACTGAGTGGAATGGATGTTGGATTCTGAGCAGAATATGATGTGATGTGCTGTTCATCAACTTATACTGGTTTCTGCAATAAATTATAGTCTGAACTGAATGTCCAAATTTCAGCTTTAGTGGACTGGTAATATGTACACTGTGTGCCTGTACCCTTGGGTATCTTGGAGTATGGATGTCTGAATAATGAACAGCAACTGCTAAATATGGAGGTGCTCATGGGATTAACTATGACATTGCCTAATTAGGAAACCATGTACTAGGATATTACAGTCTACGTTTCAACACCTACCTTTTCCTGGTACTGTCGTCTTGATGAATCTAAAGACTGGATGAGAGCTGTCGCATGACCAACAAACATTGCATAGCATGTGGCTCCCACTATCATGCTCAACATGGTTATCCAGAGATCAGACATAGACACTGGCGCCCGAGTTCCGTAGCCTATGCAAAGCATATGGCTCATAGCTTTGAACAGTGCAAAGGAATATTGCATCCCCCATGAATCATTCTGCATAAAGAGAAAAACAGAATCAGCCAGTCAGCAAAACTTTTAAAAGACTTCATTTCCCATTTTTATTATTAGCAGTGCAATGGATTACTAGCTACTGACACAACAAGCTGCTAACATTTCCTTCATGCCTGAGAACAACTTCAGAGATTGCTACACTCTGCTCTGCTTTTCATTTTTGGTTATGATTCTGATTTTCAGGGAGAAGTCTGTTACTATCATTCTGCTTCCCACGTTTATATCTTTAGTTCCTATCTCAGTTTTTTGTCCTTTCTGCTGAATCATTTGCTCTTTCATCTTTTTAGAATCAAACCCCTTCTGGCATATAAAAATATAGAGAGATGGACAAGAATATGCATAGACAAATAATATAAATCAATACGTATTCAGTCAATTAAGTAGATAATACATAAGTAAGTGTATAGTAAGAGCATACAAAAGTATATGGGGAGATTTATTTATATATACATAATATATATATGTTTAATATATAATATTATAATATACATAATAGAAATGCGCAAATAGATTATATAAGAAAGCATGCGTGTAGTAAGTAGTATTAAAAACCGAATGATTCACTTGAAACATAGTTGGCACATTCACACCATTTTTTAAATATTTATTTTAGAAATGTAAGCATGAGAGGAGACATTTTAAAAAGCATTTGTAAATAAAGCTTCTGTTCAGACACAGAAACTGATGTGTCTTCTCTGTATATCTCCGAGGCATAAAATATAACAATTGGCAACAGGATGGAATAGTTTAAATTTACCAGCTCCAGCACCTTTCCTTTCTTTGGCAGGAGATCCGTCCATGCCACGGGATTGATGGATTTCAGGCTTCAAGACCTACTTGCTCACTATGGGGATGGACAGTCTGGACGTGGCAGCAACCCGCAAGAACATGATACTCGTACATTGTTTCGGAGCAGAAAGCCAGTGAATATTCAAGCAGCTCACAGAAGATACATCCACGTTGGTTACGGTGGTAAGTGCTCTTGAAAATATTTTGGGCCAAAGAAAAGTGTGATGATCGAACGATATACATTCCACCAGAGATGTCATAGAGTACATCACAGCCAAATTAACCCCAGTTTAAAGTGGAATTACTTCACCAAGGTGTGCAGGTCGTTGAAGAAGAGGACTTCATGGGTTTGACATTTGGGGGAGTCTCTTCCTGAGAGTGGGGTGCAACATTATGGATGGTAAAGCACCAGGTCATTTAAAGGAGTGCTCAGTTGAAATTGTAGGGTTTCAGTGTTGGTTCTAATTGATATTGGCGTGAAAGTATTCATATTAAGTGACAACCCTCACTCCTATGACAGACAATTTTCAAGCTTACAATTGCTTTATTCTGGGTTTGGGAATGATCACAATTCCAGTGCGCTACAAAAACATCACCCTAGACAGGTTCACATTCTAAGTAGTCAAAGGCAGGAGCCATATAGTGGTAAATTTGTTTGATAAGCTTGGCTTCAAACTCTAAGACCCCAACAGAGCACGCATTAATGTGGTTGGTGACACTGACTGTGCACAATGGTATCCTTCCTTATTTACTGGATTTGGAGAAATTAAGTAGCACTGTCATTTTCCTCATGTTGACATGCCAATTTGGCCTGTTTCCCAAATTTTGAGACGGTTACCATTTTCCGAAGTGTCACAGGAGCTGAAATGATTTGAAGTAGATGCTATCATTGAGTGAATCAACTCATTGCTGTGAACATTGAACCTAGTCATTACATAATATAAAAATGGCAAACTTAAACTATGTGTTGACATTAAGGTAGTCAACAAAATGATCATTCCAGACAAATATCCACTTCTTATGATCCAAGGACTACTGGCATCATTTCACGACTCCACAGTCTTCAAGAAGCTTGCCATGCGATGGTCTTCAGGTACTACTAGCACAGCAAAGCCAATATCATGCAGCTTTTATTACTCACAAAGGTGTGTTTCAGTGCTGCAGAATGTTCGATAGACGAATTTCAGCACCAAGCTCACTCCAGAAGATTGTTCCTTCAGTTTTGTCAGACGTTGAGGGGATGCTCGACCTACTTGATGATGTTGTTGTCCACGGAAGCAAAGCATGGTTAGCAGTTGTCAGCGGTGCTCTCTCGACTTCAACAACACAGCGGTTCAAGAAGGCAGTTCACCACCACCTTCTCAAGGGCAACTAGGGATGGGCAATAAATGCTGGCCCAGCCAGCAAAGCCCACATCCCGTGAATGAATAAAAAAAAAAAATTGGTGCTCAACAAGGACAAATGCACATTCATAGCATCTGAGATTGACTTTCTAGGGTAGCGAGTGACATCAGCAGGATTAAAGCCTACACACAACATCAAAGCCAGTTATGCATTTCCACCTCCATCTAGCATGAAAGAGTTGGCATCGTTCCTTGGTACTATTAGCTTTTATCACGGTTTTGTTCCTAAGTATCATTAAGCCTCTTCGAAAGCTACTGTGCAAAGATGGACAATAACAGCATTCAACATATTAATGACAAAGGTAGTATCTCTACCAGTCATTTGGCATTTCAACACACATGTGGAAACTATGTCACAACATATGTATCAGGAAATATGATAGAAGCTGTACTCTCACATGACATTGAAAGACGTGGATGCCCAGTCACTTAGGCGTCACACCCGTTGTTGGAAACCGAACGCAAATCCTCTCTATTAGAAGCATTAGCCTGCATCTATGCTTATGAACATTGGCATATGTATCTCTATGGCAATCACCAAGCACTGGCTACATTGTTAGCCATATCAGGATCTGGTCATTGATTGCTAAGCATCTACAGATGGTCAGATAGTCTTCATCGGGACAATTTTGAAGTCAAGTATCTTTTGGGTTCACACAACTGAGTAGCTGACATGCTTTGCCGTATTATTATTGCAGACAGCATTAGCAATAACAAAGAGACTTGCAGCATTGAAGACTATATGATCAAAGTGATTTCACATGCGACTGCGAACCTTGTAACATGGAAGGAGTTGAAGGTAGAATCAGCAACAGGCAGCATACTGCAGAAAGTAAGCCAGTACCTAAAAACTGAGTTGCATCAGGAAATAGAGGAAAAACTGGTCCTGTACCACAGTGGTTATCCTGAAAGCACTACAGCAATGTGCATTACATCTTTTCTATGATGGATATCTGAGTGTTACAACAATCCTATGAAGTAGTCTGCTGGCCTGCAACAAATCGCCGCATAGTAATGATCATTAGAAGGCACGCAGCTTGCATGCTCAAAAAATCTGTTAAACCATGTCCTGCACCCCTACATTCGACCCAATGGCCAACAAAAATATGGCAACAACTCCAAGTATATGTTTTTGGAGAAGTGCAAACAGTCCTTAGTAATTAATGTCAGTTTTATTTGTTGTTCATGATCTACATAGCAAATGGCCAGAAATCGCTACAATAAATTCCATAACCACCACTTTGGTCATTGACATTCTGGGCAAATTGTTAACAAAACGGATTCACCGGAGACTATCATTACAGACAATGGACAGCAGTTTGTTTCCAGCCAGCTCACAGAGTTCCCAGCTAGCTACAGAATTCACTGACATCTGACATTGCGAATGGTAGGAGCAAACGAAAAGGGGCAGTCAAGAGCTGGCATGTCAGAGGGGGGAAACATTTGAACAGTCCATTCATTTCCTACTCCGTACATATCAATCTACCCCACACTCTGACGAGAAAGAACCAGCTGAACTTATGACTGGTCATAACTTTTGCATGCCGCTGACAATTCTTAAGTTGTCACCGCTATCGAACGAGAATGTCAGGAGTAAGAGTAGAAGAAATTGCAAAGCGACAAGCAGATCAAGCGGTTGCTCAGTGCTAACACTTATCTGTTGGGTGACAACACATAGTGGAACATAAGAAGCTTGATAGTGAGTAGACCAGGATAATTTGAGGAAAGCAATTATGAGGATACATTTCCTTTCTGATGTGTGACTGCAATGTTGATCATCTACCTCATCAAACTGATCATGCGGAACCACTACCTTAAGTTTATAGATCTCAGCACCATCATCAATGATCTTTCTATCTCAAAAACTATTTCTGTACTTAACACATTGGACTCTAAGAAATGACTTGATGTACATATGTTGTTGTTCATGATGGTTTAATTTAAAATAAGGTTCTTTAAGTTTTACAAGGGGGAATGGCGTATTACATATGAACATACGAACAAGGAGCAGGAGTAGGCCGTTCGACCCCTTGTGCTTACTCCGCCATTCAATAAGATCATGGTTGATCTGATTGTAACCTCAAATCTGCATCCCACCTACCCCCGATAACCTATCATCCCCTTTGCTTACCAAGAACCTATCTAGCTCTGCCTTAAAGATGTTCAAAAACTCTGCTCCCATTGTCTTTTCAGAGAGTTCCAAAGACTCACGACCCTCTGAGAGAAAAAGTGTTGCCTCATCTCCATTTTAAATGGGCAACCCCTTATTTTTAAACAGTGGCCCCTAGTTCTAGATTCTCCCACAAGAAGAAACATCCTCTCCACATCCACCCTGTCAAGACCCCTCAGGATCTTATATGTTTCAATCAAGTCACTTCTTAATCTCCTAAACTCCAGTGGATACAAGCCTAGCCTGTCCAATTTTTCCTTATAAGACAACCCACCCATTCCAGGTATTAGTCTGGTAAACTTTCTCTGAACTACTTCCAACACATTTATATCCTTTCTTAAATAAGGTGACCAGTACTGCACAAAGTACTCCAGATGTGGTCTCACTAGTGCTCTGTATAACTGAAACATAACCTCCCTACTTGTGTATTCCATTCTCCTCGCAATAAACAATAACATTCTATTAGCTTTCCTAATTACTTGCTGTACCTGCATACTAGCCTTTTGTGATTCATGCACTAAGACACCCAGATCTCTCTGCATCTCAGAGCTCTGTAGTCTTTCACCATTTAGATAAAATGCTTCTCTTTTATTCTTCCTGCCAAAGTGGACAATTTCACACTTTTCCACATTATGCTCCATTTGCCAGGTCTTTGCCCACTCACTTAACCTATCTATATCTTTTTGTAGCTTCCTTATGTCCACTTCACAACTTATTTTCAAACCTATCTATGTGTCATCAGCAAATTCGGAAACCATCCCATCCATCCCTTCACCTAAATAATTTATATAAATTGTAAACAGTTGAGGTTCCAGCACTGATCCCTATGGCACACCACTTGTTACATCATGCCAACCAGAAAAAAAAAACCATTTATGCCTACTCTCTGCTTCCTGTTAGCCAGCCAATCTTCTATCCATGCCAATATGTTACCCCCATGAGCTTTTATTTTCCGCAATAACTTTTGATGCGGAACTTTATCAAATGCCTTCAATTGTTCAATGTATGATTGTGTGTCTGTTAACTGTTCTCTGTGTGCTGTTAGGGTGTGGTTACAGAGAAACAGAAACTAAATTGAAGCAAGAAGCCGTAAGCATGAGGGCAGACATTTTAATAAACACTTGTAAATAAAACTCCTGTCCAGACCAAGAAACTGGTGTGTCATCTCTGCATATTTCGAAGGCAAAAAATGCAGCAGGAAGTGTTTAAGCTCAGCTGTACAGTAGAACTTTACAAGGAACCCAGAGGGTATCTGTTTATAATTCTGGTTAGAGCCAAAAACAATAATGTCACACTTGGTTATATTTCTGTGCTTGTTATCTATTCTGAGTATTTATTTATTCAATTGGCATTAATAATCCATGCAACATCTCCCTCTTGCCTTCTGTCTAATGATTAAATATAATTTAATCAGACCAAAAGCACAGCCTGGCTTTCTCCAAATGCATTTATTATACCCAAATAGTTTGGTTTGCAAAAAATCTCTGTCTCGTGCTGTGATTGAATTTTTTTTTAAAAGTTAAAATATTACCAGAAAAGTTAATCCAATAATAAGTACTCATCCATATCAAGAAAAAGGGATGTTTCTCTCTAGTACCACAGTGATTAACTGGGCACAGGTTTTATGGTGTTTTCAAGTGCCTAATAATTAATAGCTAATACTGAACAGCAATTTGAAAAAAAACACAAAGTACAGCCTACTGCTGTGAAGGGTGGCAAGGTCTGCAGGAATTATGGCTCCCATTAGTTGAGCATGACATAAGGCAATGTGTTCCTTAATGTTTGAGTACATAACAATCACTGCTATTCAATTTAATACATTCGGCACTTATTGGGGGTAACTTTAACCTTCAGTGACGTTATAAAACAGGCATATTCAGATTGGTCACTCTTTACACACCCTGTCCGATTTTCCTTTCCATCGAAGCTGGCCAATCCAATATCTCTCTTTTCACACCATCAACCAGAAGTTAAAATGACCCTTCAATTATTTTCTATCTATGTTAATGACTTGGAGGAGGGGGCAGTGTGTAATGTACCCAAATTTGCTGACGATACAAAAATAGGTGGGAGGGCATGTTGTGATGAGGACATATGGAATCTGCAAGGGGATATAGACAGGTTGAGTGAGTGGGCCAAAAACTCGGCAGATGGAGTTTAAAGCAGGAAAGTGTGAGGTCATGCACTTTGGTAGGAAAAATCAAAAGGCCGACTATTATTTAAATGGAGAGAGGCTCCAAAAAAGTGCAGCACAGGGGAATCTGGGTGCTGTTGTGCATGAAACACAAGAAGTTAGCATGTAGGTACAGCAAGTAATTAAGAAGGCAAATGGAATTTTGGCCTGTATCGCTAGGGGGTTGGAGTTTAAAAATAGGGAAGTCTTGTTGCAACTGTACAGGGTGTTGGTGAGGCCGCACCTGGAGTACTGTGTACAGTTTTGGTCCCCGTATCTAAGAAAGGATATACTGGCATTGGAGGCAGTTCCAAAGGGATTCACTGGGCTGATTCTTGGGATGAAGGGATTGACGCATCAGGAATGGCTAAACAAGTTAGGCCTTTATTCATTAGAGTTTAGAAGAATGAGGAGTGATCTTATTGAAACGTACAAGGTTCTGAGGGGGCTTGACAGGGTGGATATTGAAAAGATGTTTTCACTAGTGGGGGAATCTCGAACTAGGGGACATAGTTATAGAATAAGGGGACGCTCATTTAAACTGAGATGCGAAGAAGGTGAATGTCTGGAATTCTCTACCCCAGAGAGTTGTGGAGGCTAGATCACTGAGACCATTTAAAGAGAAGGCAGATAGATTTTTGAAATATCAGGGAGTTGAGGGCTATGAGGAGCTGGCATGAAAGAGGAGTTGAGGCATGGGGCAGATCAGCCATGATCTTATTGAATGGCTGGGCAGGCTTGAGGGGCCGAATGGCCTACTCCTGCTCCTATTTCTTATGTTCTTATGTACCGAGATTCTAATTCAGCACGACATAAATGCAAATGTTTCCTTTCTTTACCAAATCTGTTGCCTCATTGATCAAACAAACAGAAAATGAAAGGTATTAAAGAGTTTGATGACGATTTAATTTCAAGTTCATGTGATCTTGAATGTAGTTAAATTAAGAAACAGGTGTTTGGCATTAAAATACTGAGATGTCAATTTTAATTTTCTAGAATTTTTAATCATCAAGATCAGTTCAAGATCAGTCCTCAGCAAATAATGGTAGAATCTATTGTTTCCAGTTCATTTAAATAATTTTTATTTGATTAAATTTCCATTTTGAGGTGCTTGCACTTTGTTAAAATGTTGTTTTGTTAATAAGGAAGAGGAACAGCTGACTCTCTTTCAAAATCACAGGTAGCCAAAGACAAAACTGCTCAACACAGACATTGATCTGGATTTTATGGTCCCTCCTGGCGGACTTGTAGACGGGGGTGGGGGGGCGTCAAATGCCATGGGAGCCATGTCTGCTGTCTACCCACAGGCCCTGCCCCCATTGCAAACTTACCAGCAGCGGGTCGGGGGTTGGGGGGGGGGAAGTTGGTGGGAGAGGCACTGGGTGGCCCACCCATACATGGGCCAATTGGGGCACTTAAGTGGTCAGTTAATAGCCATTTAAGAGCCTCATCCTGTCGCCAGTGGAATTTAACCAGTGGCAATTGGGAGCGGCCCATGCCAACGATCCAGCCCAGCAACTTTCACGGTGTGGGCTGTTGGCAGGCAAGCATGGGGGGCTGTCTCTTTAACAGGCCCCCTGGTCCAATGGGAGGCCACCACTGGATGTCCCTCTCACCCTCTCCTCGCCCACCCCACCCCACTTCCCATTTCCCTTCCCCTCCAATCTGTCTATTCCAGCCTCCCCATCCCCTCACCAGGGCTGACCAGCCTAGCCCTGCACTTACCTTTCACTCCAGCTCCTCATGGTTGGGCACTGGATGCATTCTGAGTAGTGATGACCACCCCCAGTAAAACCCAGCCCATTATCTCCAGTTACACATATCAAATGATACCGTTTTTAATCTAACTGAATCTGACAAACATGTGCCTCACAATTTAACTGGTTTGCAAATGTAACCCCACTATTTAAAAAAGGAGGGAGAGAAAAACAGAATTACAGACCAGTTAGCCTAACATCAGTAGTGGGGAAAATGCTAGAGTCTATTATAAAAGATGTGGTAACAGAACACTTGCAAAGCATTAACAGGATTAGACAAAGTCAACATGGGTTTATGAAAGGGAAATCATGCTTAACTAATCTACTGGAGTTTTTTGAGGATGTAACTAGTGGTGTATTTGGATTTCAAGAAGACTTTTGATAAGGTCCCACATAAGAGGCTAGTGGGAAACATTAAAGCACATGAGATCGGGGGTATTATACTGGCATGGATTGAGAGTCGGTTGACAGACCGGAAACAGAGAGTGGGAATAAATGGATCTTTTTCCGGATGGCAAGCGGTGACTAGTGGTGTACCGCAGGGATCAGTGCTTGGGCCCCTGCTATTCACGATATATATAAATGACTTGGGTGAGGGAACCAAATGCAATATTTCCAAGTTTGATGACGACACAAAACGGGACAGGGTTGTGAGTTGTGAGGAGGATGCAAGGAAGCTTCAGGGTGATTTAGGCAAGTTGTGTGTGTGGGCAAACAGATGGCAGATGCAGTTTAACGTGGATAAATGTGAAGTTATTTCGGCTTCGGTGTAAAAAACAGAAAGGCAGATTATTATTTAAATGGTGATATATTGGGAAATGTGGATGTACAAAGGGATTTGGGTGTCCTTGTACACCAGTCAATGAAAGTAAATAGGCAGGTGCAACAAGCAATTAGGAAGGCAAATGGTATACTGGCCTTCATTGCAAGAGGATTTGAGTTCAGAAGTTGGAATGTCTTTCTGCAGTTATACAGGGCCTTAGTGAAACCGCACCTGGAGTATTGCATGCAGCTTTGGTCTCCCTGCCTAAGAAAGGATATACCTGCAATAGAGGGGGTGCAGGCAAGGTTCACTAGGCTGATACGGGGGATGGCAGGACTGTCTTATGAGGAGAGAATGTCAACCTGTGGAATTCTCTACCACAGAAGGCTTTGGAGGCTGGGTCATTGACTATATTCAAGAAAGAAATTGATAAACTTTTGGATATTAGGGGTATCAAGGGAAATGGAGAGAAAGTGGGAATATGGCGTTGAGATAGAGGATCAGCCATGATCATATTGAATGGCGGAGCAGGCTCGAAGGGCCAAATGGCCTACTCCTGCTCCTAGTTTCTATGTTTCTATGGATAGTAGATTTTATGATAAGAGATTGTGTGAATGAAAATGACCCTACCTTCAATAACAAAACACATTCTGTACCAACATGCCTGCTCCCGTGTGCTAGCATTTCCCAAGGTCGATAAGCTCTGCAATCAGAATAGTTTACCACTTCACAAAGAAGCTGATTTCTGGAGAACTGCTAAGGCCCTCTGGCCCTCATCACTAACACGTCCTCACCCTCCACACACTCCCTATACCTCATCCATGCCACCTCATGCCCTTTCGCCCACCCCTCCATGGTCCCTCATTCTCTCCATGCCAAACCATGCCCCCTCGCCCACTCATACGCCCATGTCAGGTGCAAATTGAGCATTTAAGCATCCAATATGGTGGATGATGAGTGCACATGTGGTCCACACTAGAAGATGCACCACCTGCCATAACAGGCTGCTCAATAGGTGTCAAGGGCAAATGCCTTATTCTGTAAAATGAAGAAAAAAATATATTCATATTTCATTTTCTATGGGATCTCCCTTGGCTTCCTTTGCCAAGTCATAAATGTACTCAACAACTTTGCTTACTCAGTTAACAGGTAGTGCTAGTTAAAGGGTTCATCTACTATATTAGCGGTTAGTTTTTGGTTTGTCCTTTTAAGCTCATGGTTAACTTCTTAGTCTTTGTGGCCTGTTTTCGGACTCATAGGGTAGAATTTTGCCCTCGGTTGGCAGGTGGGCCCCAGGCCCCACCCCCAAATCACCGATCAGAAAATTCTGGCCATAAAATTTAACTCTGATTTCTGAGGGGTTGTTTTCTCGAGTACTAGTTTCTACTGGCTGTCTTCAGAACAATTTTACCACAGTCATCAGGAGTCTGGCAGGACTGCCTTGGGGCTGGCAGATGATTGGGTGCAGCAAATAAGACAGGAGAGAGGAGAAGTCGGGAGAAGAGGGAGAAGGGCATCTTGGCGTCCTGCTGAATAGGAAGGAACTCCAGTCCCTCCAAAATACCATTGTGCAGGCCCTTAGTACCTGTCTTTGTTACTAAATTACTTAATCTCGTACTTATATGAATTGTTTCCCCAGTGTCTACAACTTGGGAGGTAGGAAGCTATGGAACTTCCATTGAGGACACTTCAAATGACTGTGGAAAGCAACCTCAAGTAACTCTGGGCCTTACAGGCCCAACTACAGATTACAACATCTCAGCGAGGGTCCAGGTAGTATGGTCCAACTGGCTGAATAACACCAATAACAGCACTGGCAGAGTGGGTGATGGATCAGCAGGCTGTTGTACTCAGAGAAGTAAGCAGCCTAATCCCAGGCAGCACAGTAATTTCATGCTGGGGCCACATTGTAATGATTACACTCCCAGTTACACGCATAATCAACTGTTTAGGCCATGATTTGTTAAATAATAGTTTTAGAAAAGAGCTGAAAGAGCTGAAGAAATGGAATTCAGCTTTATAGGATTTAAAACGTGATGGAATATGTGGAAACAAGAAAACAGGTCTGAATTAGAAACAGAAAGTGCTGGAAATACTCAGCAGATCTGGCAGCATCTGTTAAGAGAGAAACAGAGTTAGCATTTCAAGTCGAATATTACTCTTCTTCAGAATGGAGTCATATTGGACTCCAAACATTAACTCTGTTTCTTTCTCCACAGATGCTGCCAAACCTGCTGAAATTTTCCAGCACGTTCTGTTTTTATTTCAGATTTCCAGCATCCACTGTATTTTGCTTTTATAGACAGGTCTGAATAACTGAGCTATTGATGGTGTGGAATTTTAACCATAAGACCATAAGACGTAGGAGCAGAAGTAGGCTATTCGGCCCATCGAGTCTGCTCCACCATTCAATAGATAATGGGTGATCAGATAATCCTCAACTCCACTTTGTTTAAATATCTTTCGGTTTGGGGAGAAAATCTACAGTTTCACCTCAGGAGGTTTAGTTTGACAGGCAATATGATCGGTGCAGGCTTGGAGGGCCAAATGGCCTGTTCCTGTGCTGTACTTTTCTTTGTTCTTTGTTTTCTTTGAGGTCAAATAACCAATGGGGTCAATGATCGGATAGATTTTACATTATGCTTGAAGTAACGAGCTTAGTTTGCCAAACAACAACTTCTCATCCAATGCTTTCCTACGCAACTGTTCAGTAGGATTAAACAACTGTGATGTAAACAATTTTCTTCATGAAAAATAGCGTTTATTGTTTATCTGTGGTACATGGAGAATAAATGGTACTATTAAATGAATCTTATAAAGCACTTGTTAGTACTAAATTAGTAATTTCACATCCTTTTTCTTAACTCTCTGGTGGTCAATGTTTAGATGTATTAGACCTCGACAGCGAAACACATCCAATTAACACAGGAGGAAATCCAGCAAGATAGAATAGATTAATCCAGTCAGTTCTACTGCCTGGTTCTTTCCTCATATCCCTTCAATTCATTTCTCCTTCAAGTATTGATCCAATTCCCTCTTGAAGGTTATAATTGTACCTGTATCCACTACCCCATCAGGCAGTCCATTCCAAACCCTAACTATTCATTGCATGAAAAAGTTCTTCCTCATGTCGCTTCTGGATCTTTTACCAATCACCTTAACTCTGTGTTATTTCATGATCGACCCTCCAGCTATTAGAAATAGTTTCTCTTTATTTACTCTATCTAAATTGTTCAGGATTTTAAACAGTTCTATCGAATCTCCTCTCTTTCTCTGCTGCAAGGTGAAAAACCCCAGCTTCGCCATCTATCCACATAACTGTAATCCATCATCACTGCAACCATTCCAGTGAATCTCTCCTGCACCCTCGCCAAAGTCATCATGTTCCTTCCTAAAGTTGATGCCTAGAATTAGACAGAATACTTCAACTGGGGCCGAACTGATGTTTTATATAGGTTTAGCATAACTTCCTGGCTATTGTTTTCTCTTCATCTAGTTATACATCCCAGGATTCCAAAAGCTTCATTGGCTGTTTTGTTAACCTGTCTTGCCACCTTCAGAGATTTTTGCCCAAACTCTCCCAGCTCACTATCTTCTTACATCCCAAGTCCGTGTCCACATGTAGCAATGCCTGGACAACATTCAGACTTTGGCTGATAAGTGGCAAGTCACATTCATGCCACACAAATGCCAGGCAATCACCATCTCCAACAAGAGGGAATCTAACCATCTCCCCTTGATATTCAATGGCTTTACCATCGCTGAATCCTCCACCATCAACATCCTGGGGGGGTTACCAATGACCAGGGATCCAACTGGACCAACCACATAAATACCATGGCTACAAGAGCAGGTCAGAGGCTGGGGATTCTATGGTGAGAATTCACCTCCTGACTCTCCAAAGCCTGTCCACCATTTGCAAGGTGCAAGTCAGGAATGTGATGGAATAGTCTCCTTTTGCCTGGATGGCCAGCTCCAACCATACTCAAGGAGCTCGATACCATCTAGGATAAAGCAACCCGCTTGATCATCCACCATCTTAAACATTCACTCCCTCCACTGCACAGAAGCAGCAGTGTGTACCATCCACAAGATTCACTGCAGCAACTTGCCAGGGCTCCATCGACAGCACCTTCCATACATGCGACCTCTAAACCTAGAAGGACAAGGGCAGCAGATGCGTGGGAGCATCACCACCTGCAAGTTCCCCTCCAAGCCACACACCATCCTAACTTGGAAATATGTTGCCATTCCTTCACTGTCATTGGGTCAAAATCTTAGAACTCCCTTCCTAACAGCATTGTAGGTACACGAAATGGACAGCAGTGATTCAAGAACATGGCACACCACCTCTATCACAAGGACAATTAGGCATGAGCAACAAATGCTGGCCTTGCCAGTGATGTTCAAATCCCATGAAGGGATAACAAAAATTTGGTAATGTGGCAGTCAATTTGCACAGAGCAAGCTTCCTCAGGTTGCAATGTGATAATGGCCAGATAATCTGTTCTTAATGATGTTAGGTCAGGGATAAATAATGCCCAAGGCACCAAATTTATGAAGTAACAGCTTGTGTTGTCCTAGGGGCTCATTTGAAAAGACAGCTAGGCTCGAGTCTGCTCTTTCAAATGTCATAGAGTCACAGAGACATAACAGGCAGAAGGATGCAATTTGGCCCACCAAATCCATGTCAGTTATCTATCGAGCAATCCTGTCAATCCCACAACCCAGCTCTATCTATATAGCCCTCCAGGAATATTTCCCTCAAGTGCCCACCCAATTTCCTTTTGAAATCATTCATTGTCTTCGCTTCCATCACTCTCGTAGACAGCCAGTTCCAGGTCATTATCATTCACTGCAAAAAAAAGGTCTTCCTCACATCCCCCTTGCATGTCTTGCCCAAAATCTCAAATCTGCATCCTTGTCCTTGTACCATCAGCTAATGGGAAAAGTTATTATTCGTCCAACGTATCTAAACCTGTCATCGTCTCGTACATCTCTATCAAATCTCTGCTCAATATCCTTTGCTTCAAGGAAAACAAACCCAGCTTCTCCAACCTAACCTTGTAGCTAAAATCCCCCATCCCTGGAACCATTCTCGTAAATCTCCTCTGCACTCTCTCAAGTACCCTCATATCTTTTCTACAGTGTAGTGACCAGAATTGGGTGAAATAGTCTGGCTCAAGCCTAACCAGAACTTTATATAGCTCAGCAAAACTTCCCTGCTTTTGCACTCAATACCTCTATTATGAAGCTCAAGATCCCATATGCTTTGCTAATTCCTCTCTCAATATGGCCTGCCTACTTCAAAGATCAACGCACATGAACCCTCAGGTCTTTCTGTACCTGCGCATCTTTTGATCGGAATTTTCCACTCCAGCCAGCAGTTGGAATCGTGGCAGGCAGGAAAGCAAGAGAAACTCTAACCATCTCCCCTTGACATTCAATGGCTTTACCATCAAGGAGCAGGGCGGAAGAGTGAATGGTTGTCCAGGCGTTGTTCAAATATGGCGCCTGGACATTGGAGCCTCTGAGGTGATGGCAGGGCAGGCCATTCCTCCCCTCTCCAGCACGAGATTCAATGTGTTTCTCACAGCTGCATTATTAATGAACTGAACAGCGCAAGATCTCGCGTGTTTACGTGTTTAGCTGCCCTGCTCTCCAGCGGAAGTCACTCCAACTTTCGTTTCCATCACTGGACTTAGTCTCTGGAACATAAAATTCCGCCCTTTAGAACTGTGCCATTAAATCTGTATTGTCTCTCCCTAACCCTTCTGTCAAAATACATCACGTCACACTTTTCTATATTAAATTGGATCTGCCACTTATCTACCCATTCTGCCAGCCTATCTATGTCCTGTTGCAGTTGGTTAGCATCATCCCTCACAGTGTTAGGGTGGGGTCTACTGGGAACAAAGAGGGTGATACATGGTTATAGGAGCAGGACAAGGCTACAATACTTAATGACTCTTTTGCATCCAGGTTTGATATCATTGGTAAATTTTGAAATTTTACTCTGTATTTAAACATTTATGTCATTTATGTATATCAAAAAAAGCAGTGGTCCCAGCGTACCTTGGGAAACACCAGTGTTCACCATTCTCTGGCCTAAAAAACAACCATCTACCAAAGCTCACTATTTTCAATCCTTAAGCGTTTTTTTAAACCTAAGCTGACACTGACCCTGCTATTCCATGAGCGTCAATTTGTTAACCAGCTTTTTAAGTGGTACTTCATCAAGTGTTTTCTAAAAATCGATGTAGACAACATTTGTTGCATTCCCTTCATCACCTTTCTCTGTTGCTTCATAAAAAATACAACCATGCTGGCTCGCCTGAATTAACTTAAATCTTTCCAAGTGCCTGTTGATTTTTTTCCTTGATTATCGTTTCTAAAACCTTAGCCACCACAGATATTAAACTGACTGGCCTGCAGTTACTAGGAATGTCTTTATCCCTTTTCTTGAATAAAGGTATCACATTTGACACTCTCCAATCCCTAGTACCTAGAGAAGATTATCTCCACCCCCACTTCCTTTAGTAACTTGGGATGCAAGCCAACCGGACCAGGCGATTTATCCACTTTCAGCGTAGCCAGCCTTTCCAGTACATCCTTCTTATCAATTTTCATCCCATCCATTACTTCTACCATCTGTGTTTCCAATAATATTTTGTCAGCATCCTCCTCCTTAGTAAATCCCGATGCAAAAGAGTCATTAAGTATTGTAGCCTTGTCCTGCTCCTGTAAGCATGTATCACCCTCTTTGTTCCCAGTAGACCCCACCCTAACTCGTACTACCTGCTTACTGTTACATGTTGGTAAAAGATATTTGGGTTTCCGTTTATGTTAAAATATGGAGCATCGATCCTTAAAGGGGAAGTGTGGGGAGATTATGAGAAATACAGGATGAAGGTCCCATTTTGCACTGGTCATGTGTCAACCTTTAGATCCAAGTTCCAGACAGAACTCAATTTATTTTACAGTCTATGCAAAGTATCTGTTAAGAATTGTTTTTAACCAATAACGAGGAAGATCTCAGAGGAGCCACACTTATGATTGGAAACAACACAACTAACTATTTTCATAAGATTTAACCACATGATCAATGAAGTTCACTGGTAGTTACAACTATTAGATCTTTGAGAGGAAACATTAAACTTTAATAGTATTTCAACCACCATAATGTACATAACCCCTGAATTAACCTAGTTCCTGATTTAGTAAAATAAAAGCAAAATACAGTGGATTCTGGACATCTGGCATAAAACAGAAAGTGCTGGAAATGTTTAAATGAGTTAACGCTTTGAGTCCAATATGAGTCTTCTTCAGAACCCCAGAGAAGAGTCATATTGGGCTTGAAAGGTTAACTCTGTTTCTCTTTCCACAGATATTGCCAGACCTGCTGAGCTTTTCCAGTACTTTCCTTTTTATTCCTGATTTAGTAACTTCTTTCTGAGTTGTTATCTTGAATATAAACCCACTACCATTTAAAAGTGTCAAAGAAGACTTTAGCGTAGGTGACCCCAAGAATGAACCTTCCCCTAGAAACTTGTTGAACTAAGTTGATTTAAATGTTTATTGCATATGGTGCTCCATCCTGATCTTCCGTAAATATTTGGAGGTACATGGGCAGGCCGTGTGGATAAGCCGGCATTTCCAAATGAGTCTTTGTCTGGCTGCTGTCCGTTCCGCTGTGTTTGGTCTCAGACTGGTAGATAGAATATAAACCTACCACAATGCAAAAGTTTTCTACCGAAGCATTTCAGAGAGAAACAATCCATAAAATTATGCCAGATGTAGAAGACAAACAACGTTACTAAAATGAACAGTTGGGACAACAGCATTCTGCATTCTACTGAAATGGATGAGAAGCTGTGCTTTAAGTTGCAGCAGCACCAAAGTGCTAATAATTTTGTTTGTCAATCTATCTCTTACACAATGGATTAATTTTTTAATTTGAGATCATTTGCATATTGCAGGAATTCAAATGATTGTTTACACAGTCTACAGTCCATTCCTCTTAATTGAAGTTAGATCAATTTAGGTGATTTTTTAAAGCGTTATTTACATTGTTTACTTCAAATAAGAGCATTTTTTTGGCAGAAAACAAATGCTGAACTGCCAGGAAGAGGTTGTATTGATGTTAAGTGTTCAATATATTGATTTTGTTGACATTTACTTCAATGCTGTTTACCTAATGCTTCAAAAGCAAAACAAAAGCTTGCAATCAATCAGCAATCTTTTGAGTTGAAAAACAAAATAATGCAGATGCTGAAAATCTGAAATAAGAACAGAAAATGCTAGAAATATTCAACAGGTCTGGAGGTATCTGTGGGGAGAGATTCAGAATTATTGAGCTGGATTTTCACCAAGTTGGGATGACTCGGGAGCCCTTTAAAAATAGCGGGTGGGTCCCAATTCTGAGATTCCCAACCTCATTCCTGGTGTTTCTGATTTCTGGGAGTGCCTTTTAAAGGTGCGAGCGGGTTTTGTTCATAAGCCCGCACCCTGCACTCCTGACCTGGCTGGCTCCATTGAGGAGTTGGCATGTCGAAGTCTTCCGCAATTTTCATGGCGTCGGGCCAGCTTTCCAAAGAATCGTGGTTCATTGCACCTCAAAGGTATCATGAACCAAAGTCTGCATGAGGGAGACTTTCAAAAGATAAAGTCAAAAGGCCCTCTTCCTTCTCCACCCCATGTGATGGTATGACGCCCCCCCCCCCCCCCCCTCAACCGCTCCTCCACCCCACCCACCACCTATGGCCCCTCATGAGCTTGGCTGACAGCCCAGAAATCCATTAGCCTATTGAAACACCTGACCCCCAGGGAAAACATTGCTTTATTGACAGCTCTGGCTCTCTGATCTATGCTGTCAATTTCACAATGTTTATTTACACAAGATAAAGAGGTTTCAAGTGCTTTCAGTTTCAGCTATTGATACTTTAAAGGGTCTAGATGATTGATATTTTTATTGGACTGTAGTAAAAATGAGTTTTTTTTGAGAAAGTTGAAAGTATCCTACTGTCCCTGTAGGTTCATTGCTTCTGTACAGTGTATAGTGGGCAAATAGGCATGGAAGTGGCATAACTTGGCATGGGGAGCCATAGGGGTTCTATGGAGGGACAAACATTGGCATGAGCAGCATGAGGGGCCATGTGGTTCTTTGGGCGCATACCTTGGCATGGGGCACATGAGGGGCTGTAGGGACTAGGTGAGGGGGGGCATAACGTTGCATGGATGGGGCATGGGGGTTGTGTGGAGGTTGAGGGCAGAGGGCCTTTCTGTTTTTAATTATAACTGGGACGAAGTCCCACAGCGTGAGGCGGGCTTTTTAAACAACTCGCCTCCGTGCCCAGCAGCCCCTATGGCTTTCTCCAGGGTCAGCTGGCCTGACTACAGCCTGCACCCATCCCCCACTATGAAAATCCTGTCCTTGGATGCACTTTCTCCCAAGGTATACGAGCCAAACCTCCTGCCTCCCACTACCCACCTTGAGGATGAAAATCCAGCGCACTGTTTCAGGTTTTGATGAGAAGTTAGCACAAGTGTTGCTTGCCCTTATCATTTTAGTTGAGTTCTATAACCATGTGAATACAAAGTGGTGGATTGTAACCCCAAGTGAGTTTTGGTGGTAAACAATTCCAGGGAGTTAATTAATTTCCCGGCTGCCAGTGGTAGCAGCAAGTCACAGCAATTCTAAAGTCCAGGCTTCATTTAAAAGCTGCTGGTGCCCTTGCCACCTGAAATGAGTGCAAATAGAGTGCAGAGTGGCTGCGGGTATGAGATAATTGAGTTACCAGATTGTTCCCTAATTTGCACATAAATGGCATGGAAGAGATTTCAGGAGGGTCTCACAGGAAGTGGGCAGGGGGATGTCTGGGGCACAGGAGGCTGAAAATTTATTTGTTGGCTCCAGAGCAGCAGGTCTGCAGACTGAAGAGGCCTCTCAAGGTTACTTGGACCAGCTGCAAACCTGCTTCAGTCAGGTGGGAAAGCTGCTGAGGCTTTGTTGCTCAGGCCTTAGTTAAATAACAATTAGGGTCCGATTGATTTAATAGGACCCTGGTTGACATAAATTCAAGAGGCCCCCTGATTGAGTCAAGTGCCTAAAGCACCTGCTGAATTCTGCAGATTAAATGCAGAAATGGCACAAGAGGGTCAAGATCCCGGTGGGTAAGTAACCTGCTCGACCCACCATTTCTACTGGGAGGATAAGGTTAAAAGCAACTCCAATATGCAAACTTGTGTGGGATTGTGACATCCTTTCCTGGTTTCCCCCACTATCCACCCCGACCCCACCCCCACCGCTGCAACTTCTATTTTCAAAATTTTCGTGCTTGAATCTCCATGATTCCTGTATCAATTCATAAAGAAGGAGAGCATTCTGGATCGAAAATCCTGATTTATGAGCCTGCAGCCCATTTCTATGTGTGCATTATGTAAATCAGTACCACAGAATGAAAAAGGTCCATCAATTAGTAAATATCTCAGAGTGAGAAAGAAAAGAAAAGGAAATTAAGTTTAAAAAATGCAATGTTATCACACTGCATTACATTATCAAGAGCCTTGATGTCAGCACGTTATACTCAAGCAGCATTAATGTCAGGTACACACAGATTGGTGGAGCCTCCAAGGCAGGTGGTTCAGTTGTCACATAGTGAGACACATATCACAAGTGTGCAGGAGCAGTTGTCAAAGATGGGCAGCAGTGGAGAGGCCCCATTGGAGGGCAAAGGACATTCCAAGCTCTGCTCAGCTGGATGCAGATGCTGAGAGTATGTGTGAGGCTCTGTCAGTGTTTCCAGAGGCACTGTGCAGGATTGCAGACAGACTGGAGGGGCCCGCCTCCAACATGAGTGCCGTGATATCTCAGGCCTTCACAGTGATGTCCACCTCCATGGAAAGAGTGACCACCTGCATGGAGCATCCGATGCAGCAGGCAACAGAGTGCACACTGGCCCTGACCTAATCAGCTGCTCACTCAGCTGGCCAGCTTAAACAGGTTGAAACAAAGCTTCATGTTGGCCTCTCAGTACCTCACTGAAATACAGAGGAATGCTCTTCAGCTCTTAGCTAGCAGGGAAGTGTGGGTGGACCATGAGTGGGAAGATGGAAAAAGGGAACATGAAAGTGGGAATTAGGCCCAAAGTGCTCTCATCCCTTTCCCCAATTCAGTCACAGCTCCACATGTTGCATCCTGTCCTGATGCCTGAGCCTGTTCCTGCACAGGACCTTCACATGCTCCAAAACCCAGAGGATGTCATCCATGAGCATCTGAGCAGTCAGAGCAGGGAAATGAACAGCCTGCCTCTAGCTATGTGGAAGCCACAGGGGTTGCATCATGCAGGAATAATAGGAAAAGGCAGAAAAAGACTTCATAGTTTCACGCATGATACACTTGGGTATTTAAAAGTTTGTTAAACTGTCACTTTTACTGTCAATATTTATGCACCATAAAACTTATTTCAAAGCTTCATTTCCCAGTCTTCCCTGCTGTTGCTGGTTCCTTTCCGAGTGGCTTTCAGCCTTGAGGAAAATGGTATGACCAGAATAGGAGTTGTCCAATGGGTGATGGTGAGATAGATTGATTGTTGACCGTAGGGGTGCTTTGTGCAGGGGGCTGGAGGTGGGCACAGTGGGTTTAGAATTGGTGTGCCAGATATCTGCACTGCCAAAGATCAGCTTAAACATGCCTGAAAGAGTCCGTTCCATGCAACCTTGGCAGCTATATTTGCAGCTACAGGTACCCTGGCCATAGGAAGCTTCTCTTCCAAAGATACAGACTCCTGTACTCATCTCTGCGTCCTTAAGTACAAGGGACACCAACTTGAACAGATAGAGAGGACAACTGGTTAAGTCATTCACTGCCAGGTGAATTGGGTCCTGCTCTCAGCTCACTATTGCAGGATCATCCTGGAATTCAAAGGTAACCCCTGGCTTCTTTTTTCTATTGCAAGCCATCTTCTTAAACCCCTCCCCGTTGTCCTCTCCCACCTCACCTCCAACAATAAGTGCATGGAGCTCCTGGACTACTTTGTCACTAAGATTGAGACCATGTGATCAGCTGCCTTTGCTCCATTTTTCCTTTCCACTATTTCAACAGGTAAAACTTCCTCTAAAACTAACCCCTGCACATCTTTCATTAGTTTCTCTCCTATCTCCTCTCATGCCCTCTTTGAGCTCATATTATCCACCACCTGATCCTGAAACTCAATTCTCACTATACTACTGATTGCTCAACTTCACTTCCTGGTCTCCATGTTAGCTGATCCTGTTAACAGTTCTCTCTTTTTAGGTGTTGCCTGCCCTCCTTTAAATCTGCCATCATCGCTCTCTCCTCAAAACACTAACCCTTGATCTAGCATCGTCGCAAACTACTGCCCTTCTCCAACCTCCCTTTCCTCTCTGAACACCTTGACTGTGTTGTCAGCTCCCAAATCTGTGCTAATTTTTCCCAGAACTCCATGGTTTGAATCCCTCTGGTTTCCACCCCCGTCATGGTACCAAAACGGCTCTTATCAAAGTCACAAATGGCATCCTATGTGACTGTGACAAATGTAAACTGTCCTTCCTCATTCTTCTCGACCTGTCTGCAGCTTTGACATGGACGACCACACCATCTCCTCCAAAGCATCTCCACTGTCAACCAGCTGTGTGGAACTGCACTCACCTGGTTCCCTTCTTATCTAATCATAGCCAGAATATTGCTTGTAATGTCTTCTCTTCTTGCTCCTGCACCAGTACGGCCCACATGCTGCAGTGTAGACTGACAGCTCAGAAGCACAGATCAAAGGCTCCAAAGAATCAAAAACACCAAGATAGCTGAAAAGGCCTCCAAAGTCTCAAAAATCACCTCTAAGGCAGTGAGATCACATTCTCAGAATAATTCTCATCCCCATCAATCCCCATACAACGTGGCAAGTTTTAGACAACTAAGCAAACCCGTGCACTGACAGTTAAAGCCAGAAAGCAAGGATAAAACATCCAGTTAACTGCCAATTTAACATGTTAATTGCAAACCCACCTACCCCACATGGGCTGCCCACATGCTAACAGATGAGTACCAGTTTAATACAGAAGTTGACAGGTTCCTGCCAGCTTCCTTATGTGTCGGCAGTTCTTGGTTCTTTAACCTCTCACATGCACCAATACGTGCTAAACTTGGCAAGTTAAAATTAAGCCCTTGGACCCTCATAGCAAAGAAAAAAAGTCATACAGCCATTGTTATTGTGCTGGCTCTTTGAAAGATTTATCCAATTTAGTCCCACAGTGCAGCTTTTTCCCCATAACCTGCACATTCGTCCTTTTTAAATAGATGTCGAATTGCCTTTTAAATGTTAAAATTAAATCAGATTCTACTGCAATCTCAGGTAATACATATGAGATCTTAACAATGCGTTATCTGAAGAAATCTCTTATTTCTCTTGTTTCTTTGCCAATTATTTTAAATCTATGATTTCTGGTTACCAGAAGAAGGGGTTTGCTCCTTTTGAATTTTGGATACTTCTATTAGATTTTCTCTTACCTTCCTCTGCTCTAAGGAGAACAATCCCAGCTTCTCCAATCTCTCCACAGAACTGAATACCCTCATCCCAGGTATCATCCTGATAAACCCCCTGTGTACCCCCTCGAGGGCCCCTTACTCTGAGATAATGCCCTCTGGTTCTAGATTCGCCCACAAGGGGAAACAACCTCTCAGCATCTACCCTGTCAAGCCCCTAAGAATCTTATATGTTTCAATAAGGTCGCCTCTAATTCTTCTAAACTCCAATGAGTACAGGCCCAACCTACTCAACCTCTCATCATAAGAAAATCCCTCCATAGCCGCAATCAACCTAGTGAACCTTCTCTGGACTGCCTCCAATGCCAGTATATCTTTCCTTAGATAAGGGGACCAAAACTGTTCACAGTATTCTAGGCGTGGTCTAACTAGTGCCTTGTATAGTTTTAGAAAGACTTCTCTATTTTTATACTCTGTTCCCTTTGAAATAAAGGCCAACATTCTATTTGCCTTCCCTATTACCTGCTGAACTTGTATGCTAGCTTTTTGGGATTCATGCACAAGGACTTCAAAATCCCTCTGTGCTGTAGCTTTCTGCAGTCTTTCTCCATTTAAATAATATTCAGCTCAATCTACTCTTCCTGCCAAAGTGCATAACTTCACATTTTTCCCACATGAATTTCCATCTGCCAAGTTTTTGCCCACTCACTTAGCCCGCCTATATCCCTTTGTGTGATCCTCACCACTTGCCTTCCCACCTATTTTTGTGTCGTCCACAACCTTGGCGATAGTACATTCACTGCCCTCATCCAAGTCATTAATATTTATGGTAAATAATTGTGGCCCCAGCACTGATCCCTGTGGCACTCGACTAGTTACAGGTTGCCATCCCGAAAATGCCGCCCTTATCCCAACTCTCTGTCTTCTATTAGTTAGTCAATCCTCTATCCATGCTAATATACTACCCCCAACACCATGGGCCCTTACCTTATTAAGCAGCCTTACGTGCAACCAGTGATTTAGAAACGTTTCACATGACTTCCTTGTTTTTGTATTAAATGCCCCTATTTCCAAAGCCACATCACCCATTCAACTTCTAAGTCACCTTAACAATTTCCCTGCCAACTTTAAGGAATTGTGAATATACACTCCCAGGTCCTTCTGTTCTTGCACCACCCCACCACCCAGCCCTCAAAATAGTTCAATTTAGATTATATTCCTTTTCCATGTTGATTCCCCCAAAAGTGCACCACCTCACACTTACCTGCATTAAACTGCATCTGCCATGTGTCTGCTCATTTCCCCAGTCTATATCTTCATGAACTACTATCCTGTTAACTACTTATAATGTTGCAGACTTTTGTATCATGTGTAAGCTCCAAAACTGTATTGCCTACACGTAATTCCAGGTCACTTGTACATAACAAGAAAAACAATGGTTCTAATGCCAGTCCCTAGGTACCCCACTGCATATTTCCCTCCAGTCTGGAAAACATCTATTGATGGCTACTCTCTACCTCTGATCCCTTAGTCAATTTCATACTAACACCTTCAGCTAGGAACATACTGATTCAGGAAGTTCTTCTGTATACCTTTTAGGAATTCATCGCCCTCCTTTCCCTTTATGGTGCTTTCCTCCCAGTCTATGTTAGGGTAATTGAAGTTCCCTACTATTACTGCTCTATATTTTTATATTGCTCTGAAATTTACCTACAGATTTGCTCCTTGAGAACATAAGAGCACAAGAAATAGGAGCAGAATAGACCATACGGCCTGATGAGCTTGCTCCACCATCCATTATGATCATGGCCAATCTTGGGCTTCAGTTTCACTTTTCCACCTCCTTCTCTTTGGTCCCTGTGGGACCAAAAATCTATTGTAGCCTTAAATGTATTCAGTGATGGAACATCCACAACCAACAGGGGTAGAGAATTCCAAAGATTCACCAATCTTTGAGTCTCAGTCCGAAATGATCGGCTACTTATTCTGAGACTATGCCTCCGTGTTTTAGACTTCCCAACCAGCGGACACAATGCCTCTGCATCTACCCTGTCAAGCCTCTTCAGAATCTTGAATGTTTCAATGAGACCGCCTCTCATTCTTTTAAATTCCAGAGAATATAAGCCCAATTTACTCAGCCTCTCATCATAGGACAAACCGTTCATCCCAGGGACCAATTTAGTGACCTTTGCTGTACTACCTCCAATGCAAGTATGTCCTTCTTTAAATATGGAGACCAAAACTACACACAGTATTCCAAATGTGGTCTCACCAAAGCCTTGTACAATTGTAGCAAGATCTCTTTTTCACTATTTAGGAGTCTATAGTAAGTACCCAGTAAATGTACCAGCTACTTTCCTGTCCCTTAACTCTAAATAATTAGATTCAGTCTTTGAATCCTCCATTATATAGTCATTCTATGGAAATGTGATATTATCCTTGATCATTATTGTCACCATGTGTCCCCAGCCACAGCTTCTGGCTCTTTTCCTTCCCTTTCCTTCCAAAATACATTGTAGCCAGGAATGTTTAGTTCCCACTCTTTTAAGCCAGGTCTCAGTTATAGCCCCTACACCATAAACCCCATGCAGCAACTTGCCCTTCAAGCTTTACGTCCTTATTTGTAACATTCCTCACATTAACATACATGCATTCTAACACCATGCTAGTCAGCTTTTCTTCTTTCCTTAATCTAGTCCCTGTTCTTTCTACGCTATCCTTTATTCCGTTGCTGTTTGCCCCTCCTGGTTCTCAATGCACCTTGTCTCTCATCTTTGCTGTTGTGTCCTGGTGACACCGCCCACAACCAAATTAGTTCAAACCCCAACCTTGCACTAGTTAACATCCCGATGAAAACATCCCTGTTCAGATGCAAACTCTCTGGCTTGTACAATTCTTTTTTCTGCTCCAGAACCAACACTGAGCACACAGTTATGATTTGGATAACCAATGCAATAGCAGTCTTCAGAAGAATCAGATCCCGAGTCTTGAAATGTTGCACAGAATGATCCTGGCGCATATACAGGCAATAATTTAAAATGGGCTTATTTCTGGGCCAAGGATCATTTATCAAGAAAGCCTTAGGAATATACATAAAAAATATAACAATACTTACAACCATACCATTTAGGGACACCCAACAATCAGGGGGAAAATCCTGAAGTAACGGAACTAGAAACTGGAGACAACCGTCCCAATGGCATAACAGAAGCATCATTCCAATGAGATTAAATATTCTCACCACTGCACTGGCAAAATCATATGTCATATGGAAAATCTGAAAGGACAATGAACAAAGAAAAAATTAGGGTTCAACACTCCACTTCTTTGGTAAATTATGGTACTGATATTCTTATGCCTATTGAGTGAGAACATTCGGAGGGCTTCAGATTACAGCTGCTGTGCAGCTATGGTTGTCTTCACACTAAATGGTATCACACTGCCAACACATAGAATTCCAGGCTGTCAATACAGGAGTTGAATCAAGAAAAAATGGCTCTATAATAATTAATTTGGTAAAACCACAATCTCTGTAATAATATTTGCTAAACTTGTACCCTTCAACTGAACCTTCATTCATTGAAGAAATGCTCCATTTCATAATACAACAATATATTCACATTGCGGAATAGAAATTCTGTATGCTTCCAACTTTAATTAATTGCAAATCATGAATGAGGAATTGATTATTCAGCAAGGCACCTTTTCCAAGAATTCTGATAATTTATTAAAGGAAATAAAACAAGTTCAGTTTGTTAGGTGATAACCACGCACCTGTGTTTTCCTTATTGTGCCAACGATAGATAAGAATTGCCCAGGACAATGAAAGAAAGTATTAGCTGTAGCCTGACACAAAACAATTTAAAAATCAGCAATGGAAATGAATTATGAACTTATAAAGTTGTATTGGCCTGGAGGTAAAATTAATAATTAAAATTAGTTGGTAGTTAACATACAGAAAATTCAGCAAGGGACCAGTATTTAAATCATAAATTTGTGCTCAGTGCCAGTTGGATCATTCACCTTTTGGTGGAGTGAGAAAAATGTTCTTAGGCTCATCAAACAGTTGTTTTGCACACCTACTCTTCAGTACGAACAGTGACTATAGTAAGATCACTTTGTGAGCTTTATGGCACTAAGGAGGGGTCTCCGGCATGAATGAGTTTGATTCAGCGAATGCTAAATTTTTACCTGACACTTGGGTGACTCAATTTGCTTGGTTGCAGATATGAATTTGTTTCATTTTATTGCTACATTGTTAATACAAGTAATACCAAGAATGCATACATAACAATTGAAAACAGCTGTACAATATTGTCTGGATGTACTAAGCATGTAAATTTGATCCCACAGATATAACTTAATGAGAAATAGAGTTGAACTTCTTGTGTGGAGGCTTGTGTGGAGCAACCTGGGTATAAAGAATGGAAAGACAGACGGCATCATATTCACAAAATCACAAAGCATCAGTCCAGGGAGACTTGAACATCTACATGATGTGGCAAATTTTCAACACTGATCTTGCAGCATGTAGCAGGAAAGGATGCTGATATTACTCACTTGGCTGTCCTACCAGGTCCATATCATCTCTAGCCAAAGAAATTAAAAGCCACAGTCTCCCAATCCTGGACAGCCCGCTTCTACCTCCTTCCCAAAATCCAGAAACAGGACTGCCCCAGTAGACTCATTGTGTCAGCCTGTTCCTGCCCCACAGAGCTCATTTCTTCCTATCTTGACTCCATTCTCTCTCCCCTTGTCCAGTCTCTCCCCAACTACATTTGTGATTCCTCTGATGCCCTACGTCATATCAACAATTTCCAGTTCCCTGGCCCCAACCACCTCCTCTTCACCATGGACGTCCAATCCCGCAACACCTCCATCCCCCACCAGGATGGTCTGAGGGCTCTCCGCTTCTTCCTCGAACAGAGGCCCGAACAATCCCCATCCACCAATCCCCATCCACCACCACTCTCTCCGCCTGGCTGAACTTGTTCTCTCACTGAACTATTTCTCCTCAAACTTGTCTCACTTCCTCAAAATAAAAGCCACAGGAACCCACATGGGCCCCAGTTATGCCTGCCTCTTTATGGGGTATGTGGAACATTCCTTGTTGCAGTCTTACTCAGGCCCCCTCCCACAAGTCTTTTCTCAGTACATTGATGACTGTATTGGTGCGGCTTCATGCTCTCATCTGGACCTGGAAAAATTTATCAATTTTGCTTCCAATTTCTAGCCCCTAGCAACTTCACATGGTCCATCTCCGACACTTCCCGTTCCTTCCTTGACCTCTCTGTTTCCATTTCTGGGGATAGACTGTCCACCAATATTTATTACAAGCCCACCAATTCCCACAGCTACCTCGGCTACAGCTCCTCACACCCCGCTTCCTGTAGGGACTCCATCCCATTCTCTCAGTTCCTCCGCCTCCTTCGCATCTGTTCCGATGATGCCACTTTCCAAAATGGTGCTTCTGACATGTCTTACTTCTTCCTTAACCGAGGTTTCCCCCCCACTGTGGTTGACAGGGCCCTCAATTGTGTCTGACCCATCTCCAGCGCCTCTGCCCTCACCCCTTCCCCTCCTTCCCAGAACTATGATAGGGTTCCCCTTGTCCTCATTTTTCACCCCACCAGCCTCCGCATTCAAAGGATCATCCTCTGCCATTTTTGCCAACTCCAGCATGATGCTACCACCAAACACATCTTCCCCTCACACCTCCTGCCAGCATTCCATCGGGACCATTCCCCTCGTGACACCCTGGTCCACTCCTTCATCACCCCCAACACCTCATCCCCTTCCCACGGCACCTTCCCATGCAATCGCAGAAGGTGCAACACCTGTCTTTTTACCTCCTCCCTCCTCACCGTCCAAGGGCCCTAGCACTCCTTTCAAGTGAAGCAGTGCTTCACTTGCACCTCCTTCAGTTTGGTCTACTTCATTCACTGCTCCCAATGCGGTCTCCTCTACACTGGAGAGACCAAACGCAGGCTGGATGACCGCTTTGTGGAACACCTTTGGTCTGTTCGCAAGCAGATCCAGACCCTTCTGTCGCTTTTCAATACACCATCCTGCTCTCATGCCCACATGTCCGTCCTTGGCCTGCTGCAATGTTCCAGTGAAGCCCAACGCAAACTGGGGGAAGAGCACCTCATCTTCCGATTAGGCACTTTACAGCCTTCCAGACTTAACATCGAGTTCAACAACTTCAGACCATGAACTCTCTCCTCTATCCCTTTTTAAATCCATTTTTTAAAAATTAATTTTTAATTTTTATTTATTTATTTTCATTTTTATTAACTCATTCATTGTTTTATCCCCCTTTTTTATCCTTTTTACCTAACCACCCCACCCCTTTCAAAAGGGCTATCAGTCACTTGTCCTATGTTGTATTTTCATAGAGTGCTGACCCTTGTTCTGCTATTAACACATTTTGCTTTCTTAACTTTATGTCACTATCAGCACCTTTATTAGTCTTGTCCACTATCATTAACACTCCCTTTGTGTTGTATCCATGACATCTTTGTCAGTCTCTTCTTAGCCCCCACCTATCGCTGACCTTCTATCCTGCTTTGCCTGCTCCACGCCCCCACCAAATAGTTTAAATTCCATCACATTTCCACTACTCTTTTGTTGTGAAGAAGAGTCGTGTGGAATCGAAATGTTAACACTGTTTCTCTCTCCACAGATGCTGTCAGACCTGCTGAGTTTTTCTAGCATTTTTTGTTTTTATCTTTTATTTCATATTTCCAGCATCGACAGTATTTTGCTTTTATGAAATTTAAAAGCTCCAAGTTCAACACACATTGTCATCCAAATGCTGGATACATTTTCTTAGCAAAACCCAATGATCCACTACCAACAATAAAAAAGGCTATAACAACTTAGGATGTCAGGGCACATCCCTGAATTGATTACATCTAACTTGACAAAATGGGAAGATCTGCCAGTTTGATGAGTTACGCTCACATTTTATGTCAATTTCCAATCCATGTGTAGTGTAATTGGCTTATCAAATCCTGGCTTCATGGTAAACATCTTCAAAATTATGTTTCAATGTCAGAATCCTCTGTTGAAGAGCGACAACATTGGATATGGGAGAATTTTTATTTTTCAACCTAATGACCATTTCAGCATTCCCACCAGGGACACTATCATCAGTTGCAATTTAGCACTCTCACAAGTTGCTGGGAGGACAGGCACCTTGAAATTACGCTGTGCAAAGAATCGTTTATTAAGGATTTTCTTTGAAAAACTTGCATTAATGTCGGACCTTACCACACCCACAGGAGTCCACAAAGTACTTCACAAACAGAGAAGTACCTTTGAAATGCAGCATTCGCAGTTATTATGTGAACAGATGCAGGAGCCAAGCTTTCACACAGCAAACTCGTAAAAACATCAAGCAAGATAACTGGGCAGTTTATCTGTTCTTGGTGATCCAGTTTGATGGACGAATGTTGGTCAGGAAAACTAAACTTCCTGGTCATCACTAAATGGCATTAGGGGTACTTTCCTGTCCACTTGAGCAATGAGAAATGGCCTGAATAATGTTCTGTTAGATGAACAGCACTTTCATGAATATTATACTCCCCAAGTACTTCACTGAAAGGTCACCTAAGATTTTCTCACAATATAGATTGGAATTTAAACTCAAAGACTTCAAACTCAAGAGATGAGACTGTTAGCACTGAAGAAAGCACACACTCTCAACACATTCCTATGTAACACCATTGTCCACTATTTTAACCCATTAGCCCATTTAAACGTAACTATGGGCAGGATTTTCAGGTCTTCGGGCAGGCATAGCAGGCGGGCTAGTGAGTGGCAGGAAAATGGTGCGCCGCCTGCAATTGGCCCCCAAATGCGATTTCATGCTGGCTGCTCAATTAGCTCACCGCTACCGGGGTGGGGGCAGGAGGAGGGTGAGCACAAAAGTCTGCACCTGCAAGGGAGAGTGGGCACTGAAAGCTCCCTAAAGCTGCCTCAGGCAGCTGAAGAATTTTAAAATCAAAAATAAAGATTTTGAAAATCGGAAATCAAAAAAAAATGTCCCCACATAGGACTCACTCACACGAGCAGAAACATAGGGCAGAATTCCCCCCCTGTCGGGGGGGAAGTTCAGGAGCGGGTGCGTGCGGGTGTGCCTCCGTTCGGCGCCCCCGATTGGGGGCATGCCACCATTTTACGTGGGTGGGCCAATTAAGGACCGCCCAGCGTGACGTCCGCCAGGAAGCACTATGTGCTCCCTATGTGGGCAGACAGGGGGGATTCCCTCAGCCGAGAGTGCTCACCTTCACGCATGTGCACAAAAGAGTGCACTCATCTTCCTGAAGCTAAGTGCTGCCTCAGGGAGATCAGTGCCAAATTCAAAAATGGTAAATGTAGAGGAATAAAATTTCCCTGACATGTCCCCTCATGTGACACTCTCACATGAGTTGAGACATGTCCATCACTTTTAATCAAACTTTTATTAAATTTTTTAAAACCTACATGAAACCTCATCCCGCCCGTGGATGAAGTTTCATGCTTTTTCTAAAGCCCGCCGGGGCTCCCGGTCTGCCCACCAACCTTCAGATTGGACGGGCAGGTCCATTAACTAGTTGAATTAGTTTTTAAATGGCCTCAATTGGCCGTTGACAGGTCGGCGGGCACACAGCTGATTCAGCTGCGCCCACCCTGACCTGAAAATTGAAATGACGCAGGGTAAGGCAGAAGTTTCGCCCGACATCATCCTGCATCATTTTACGCATCGGCAAGCAGGCCCCGCCCCCTGCTCGCCGACCTCAAAATCCTGGCCATAGGGTAGAATATTATCCATGCCGGGAGGGCTGGGCAGGAGCGGGCGGGGGAGGGTACAAAGCCAATCGCCGCCCACAATCGGCTGCGTGCCACCATTTTATGCGGGCTGGCGAATTAAGGCCCGCCCAGCGTAACGCTCGGCCGGTAGTGCTCAGCGCTACCTGTGCGGGCGGGAGGAGGAGGGAGAGTTGGGGCTTGTGCTCTTTCGCGCATGTGCACCTAAAGAGCGCAGCAATCTCCCTGAGGCATAGAGCTGCCTCAGGGAGATTAGGTAGAGAATAAAAGTTTTTAAATAATAAAGTAAAAAATTATTTAACCATGTCCCCTCATGTGACAGTGTCACACATGAGCTGAGACATGTTACTAAAGTCAAGAAAATTTTTAAATTTATTTTATACAAGCTTCAGGAAACCTCATCCCGCCTGTGGATGAGGTTTCCTGAAAAACACGGAGGCCACTTGGGCTCTTCGCCTGCCCGGCAACCTTAAGGTTGGACGGGCAGTGTGGTTAACAACTTTACTTGCTTTTTCAAGGGCCTTAATAGGCCGTTGACAGTTCAGCGGGTGCGGAGCCGCGTCTGACACGCGCCTGCCAAACAAAATATCGAGATGACGCGCAATGACGTCAGGACGCACGCCCAACATCATCATGCGTCATTTTACGCGTCAGCGTGTTGGGCCCGCCCCCACACACTGACAGCAATATTTTGCTCATCATAAAAATTATTTCAAAACATTTTTAAAAAAATTAATGATGGAAAGTTCATCCCGCCCGTGGATGAGCTTTCCTCAAAATGCAAAGGCCGCCTAGCCAGTTTGCCCATCCGCCAACCATAAGGTTGGACGGACAGCAAAAAATAAAACATAATTAATGCATTAATGGTCTTAATAGCCCTCTTAATAGTCGACTCCCACGCACGCTGGCCAACTGAAATATCACACAAGTGCGCAATGACGTTCGGGCGCTCACCTGACCTCATCACGCGCTTTTTCATGCTTGAGCTTGTCGGGTGCGTGCCCGCATGCCAAGTGGGAATTTCTGCCTTATAAATTTAAACTCTAGAATGATTAAAATCCAAGATAATTTTGGCGGCTATTTTTGTTCTAGACCTGATATCAGCTTTATGATAGAATCATGGAATAGTTAGGAAGGAGGCCATTCAGCTCACTGTGTCCACGTTGGCTCACTGCAAGATGAATTCAGCTGGTCCCACCACCCACCCTGCCCCCTTTACATTGGTTGCAATTCTCCATCAAAAGTTAATTGGTATGTAATGATTTTGAGAAATCGGATTGGCCAGCAGCTCCAGCAGTCCCAGCAGAGCGCCAACCAGGAACAAGAACCCATGGACCTCGGAGCCAGGTAAGTCTGGGGTCTTGTGGGGGGGGGAGGTTTCGGCAGCTTAAGGAAGGGGGGTGCGGGGATGTGAAGGTGGTGTGTTTTAAAGAGCAGGCAGGTAGGAAGAAATGGGGGTAATATCTAAGGGTGGCTGCCACCCACCCCCTCCCCCCACCGATGCACAAAAAGTGCCCCCCTTCCCTCCCTTTGAAAATCTTTTTTTAAGAAGTGGCCTGCCCACTCTCGCCCAACTGCCCATGCCAACTGTTATATAGTGCAGGCAGCATATTACCAGGGTGAATTGGTTTGTTAACAAGCTCAATTGTAATTATTCATTGAAATATTTATTTACCCACCCTATTTTACATGCCCCCGCCCCCCGCCGCACTGAAAACACACCCAGCAGGGACATGTAAAATGCAGCCCTTAATCGCGCAATAAATGTTATTTTTAATTTTTCTAATAGGTTGACTGGAATATCTATTTTTCTTTCCAACAATTTTTTTTATTTAAAGGTCTTTATCTTTTAATTATTATCTCAATAATCACAGTTCTCAAAAAGACCTATACTTTCTGACTTTTCCCATCCATAGAAAATGATCAGGGAAGGAAGGTAAACACCTCTGACTAACCAGATACACCTGCCATGCGAGTTCCCCATCCAAATAAATCTCAACCCTAACTCTAACATCGCCTCTCCCTCACTCCCATCCAGTTGATGCACCATCATTTTCTAGAGATTGGTGAAGCAAGCATTCCAGTAACTTTGCACGTCAATTTTTTTCTCTTAGGACCCCGAGTTCAATGTTTCTTCAATACAATTTCACGAAGGAACCCTGCCGACATCTAAAAAATGGAACAACGACAAGGGATTCATTTCTTTTTTACTCTTTCGCAGGATGTGGGTGTTGGTGGCAAGGCCAGCATTTTTTGGTTATTCCTAATTGCCCTTGACCTGAGTGGCTTGCTCAGCCATTTCAGAAGATAGTGAAGAGCCAACCACATTGCCATGGGTCTGGAATCGCATGTAGGCCAGACCAGGTAAGGATGGCAGATTTTCTTCCCTCAAGTATATTAATGAAACAGATAGATTTTCACAACAATCAATGATAGTTTCATGGTCATCATTACTGAGACTAGTCTTCAATTTTGTTGTGGTGGGATTTGAATCCATGTCCCCAGAGCATTAGCCTAGGCTTCTAAATTACTAGTCTAGTGAAATTACCACAACACCACCATATCCCCCAACTTTAATAGTACCACATTATCCACTTTGTGGACTTCTTGCAGATTTTTAAACAATCTAAACTGAGCGATAATGACATCATTGGGATCAAGTTCCTCACCCCATTTGTTAACTGTGCCACTTTTTCAACTCTGGTTTCTTAATGTTCTAGTTTCTCCCAATATGGCCCTCTCACAATCTCCTCTGTGCCTTATTTTCTTCTCCCACCCAGGTGCGTTCATTTTCTTGCTTCCCTTAGTACCCTTCAGAGTTCATTCACTCTCTGTGTCCCTCTATCTCATGATGTGCTTCTCTATCATTACCCCCAAACTAACTTTCAAGTTAACACTCTATCATGGGCATTTCACAAAGTAATGATTAACATGAGCAGAGAATCATTCCTTCCTGCCCTGAAAATGCAATTCTAACAAAACTCCAGAATATCATTATCAAACATTACATCAATGTTATACTTTGATTTGATGTCATTTTATTACAATGCAATGAGTTATTAAATTATGCATGTTTGAACAAAATTATAATTTCACTTTAAATTGATTCACCATTCAAAAGTGTGAAAACTGTCATGAGCCGAATAGCTAAAGATAATGCGAATCTTGTGATTTTTTTTGAAGAAGGCTTTTGGTGACACTCACTCTTAAAAATGTTTCTGCGTTTTCCGGTTCCATATTTTCCAATGCTCCTACTCTATTATTGAAATCAACTGATTAGAAAAAAATAGAAAGATTTACGGCATTGAAGGAGGCCTTTCAGCCCAGTGCGATATAAAATTCACAACTTTAAAACACATAATCAGCATGAAGTGACTGATGACAAACCTGCTGCAAATTCTTGATGACACTAATTTGCACCACCATCCATATCACCTTATTCAGCTTGAGCTCTTAGAATCACAGATTGGTTACAGCACAAAAGGAGGCCATTTGGCCCATCATGTCTGTCCCAGCTCTCCATAAGAGTTACTCAGCTAGTCCCAATCCCCTGTCTTTTCCCCATAGCCTTCCAATTTTTTTCTCTTCAGATAATTATTCAATTCCCTTTTCAAAGTCACAATTGGATTTGCCTCCAGCACATTCTAAGGCACTGCATTCCAGATCCTAAGCACTTGCTGGGTAAAAATGTTCTCCTCAAGTCACCTCTGTGACATCTTCCTCATGTTTTCCTCATGTCACTTAAATCAGCGGCCCCTGGCCCTTGACTCTTCTGTCAATGGGAACAATTTCAACCTATCGATTCTGCCCAGGCTCGTCATGAATTTGAATGCCTCCATCAAATCTCCTCTCAAGTCCTGTTCTCTAAAGAGAATTGCCCCAGCTTTGCCAATTTATTCAGATAACTGAAGTCTTTCATCCTCTAAACCATTCCCGTAAATTTTCCACACCCTCTTCAATGTCTTCACATCCTTGTCAAAGTGTGGTGCCCAGAACTGGACACAATACACCAGCTGTGGCCTAACAGTGTTTCAGAAAGGGTTCAGCAAAACTTCTTTGCTTTTGTACACTTAACCTCCATAGATTGCAGGATCCCATATGCCTAATTAACTGCTTTCTCAATCCGCCTTGCCCACTTTCAATGATTTGTGCACAACATATCCCCAGATCCCTCTGCTCCTCTTCCCTCATTTGAACTGGAAACTTTGTTTAATATTGTCTCTCCTTGTCCTGCCTACTAAAATGTATCATTTCACGCATCCACATTGTATTCCATCTGCCTCATGTCTGTATACATCTTTTAAGTGCAACATTTCTGAGCATAGTGACAATATTGACATAGAATGGAGGACCTACCTCCAAACAAAAAGCCAAATAAAAATAAAACGTCACACAGATACATTTTTACAGTAAAAATACAATATTTTAGCATATGCAGCTGTAAGGACAAGCACACAATTAAGAAAGCCGTAGGTTCATAAGAACTTATGAAATAAGAGCAGAACCGAAGCAGGCCTTCTTACAATCCCGCTTCAGCAGCTGCCTGGCCCCATGGCTGCCTAGGTTCTGTTTCCAGGGTCAGCGGGCCTGATTCCATCCTGCGCCCGGCTGCCCAGAGTGAAAATCACATATTTCAGGGTACTTTTTCCCAAAGTTGGTCCGGTGAGTGGGAAATTTCCCAACTCGAGCTACTCGTCTCAGCTGCAAAAATCTGGCCTTTGTGTCTTCCTCAGAGTTTACATTTCCATCCAACTTTATATCGTCAACAAACTTGGATACATTACTCTTGGTATGTTTTTCTAAGTCATTAATATAGATAATAAATAGCTGAGGCCCCAACACTAATCCTTGCGGCACTCACTAGTTACAGTCTGCTAACTTGAAAATAGCCTATTTGTCCCTACTGTCTGCTTCGTGACCATTAATCAAGCCTCCATCCATGCTAATGTATCACCGTCAACTCCAAGAGCCCTTATTTTGCATGGCACCTTATCAAATGCCTTTTAGAAATCCATGCATACTAAATCTACTTGCTCCCTTTTATCTACCCTGCTACCTACATCCTCAAAAAACAAATAAATTGACAGACATGATTTTCCTTTCATCAAACCATATTTTCTCTGTCTGCTCATATATGGTTTTCTAAGTGCATTGTTAAGACTGCCTTAATTATAGATTCCAGCATTTTCCTGACCACTGATGTCAGCTGAGCAGACATGCCATTCCCTGTTTTCACTTTCCCTTCTTTCTTGAACATTTGTCAACCTTCAATCCACCGGGACGGTCTACAGTCTAGCAAATTTGGGAAAATCATAACCAGTCCATCCACTATCTCTGAAGTTACCTCATTTAGAAGCAGCAGATGTAGACCATCAAGTCCTATAGATGTGTAGGTTTTCAGTCCCTTAAGTTTTTTCCAGTACTTTATCAATGTTGATATTAATTATGTTAAGCTCCACAATTTGATTAGCCCCTTTCTTAGCCTCTATTCCTGTATGTAATTTGGACCTTTGATTGTGAAGAAGACACAAGATGTCTCTGCCATTTCCTCAATGTCCATGATAATTTCTCCTGTCTCTGTTTCTAAGGAACCAACGTTTATTTTATCTGTTGTCTCACTTTTTATAGGCATATAAAAACTCCTACAAACCAGTTTTATGCTGGATCATGTACTCAAATATTCTAACTTTCCCTTTTTGTTAACTGTTTGATCACACTTAGCTGGTTGTTAAAACTTTCCAAATCCTCAGACTTACTGCTATTCTTCAAAATATTATAAGACTCTTCTTCCATTAATCTAATGCTATCCTTAGCTGCCCAAGTAATCCACTGATGGATTTTCTTGCTGAGTTGTTGTTTTTATGAATCTTATTTTTGTTGAACTTTTTGAGTCATTTCTTTAAATATTCCCCACTGTTTATTTACCACTGTACCTTTAAGTCTCAACCTTAGAATGGAATTTTCCCAGATTTGCACAAAGTGCGGTAGCGGGCGGGCAAAATGGCATCTTATCCGCCGCTGCGATGGTGGGTTTTCACTCCATATTGTCCCAAACCTGCCTCATTAGGCCCACCAGGAGGTCCTGTACCCCCGCACTGGCTGCAGAATGGACAGCAAAGTCACCCAGCTTGGGAGGCGGTGGCAGCAGTGGTCAGCACAAACGCACTTCAGAAGAGAGCAGCTACCCAGTGCTGGAAGAGGATGAATGATCTCCTCCGTTCCGCCAGGGTAAGTCACTCTTTTCATCACTCCCAATTTTCACACTCACAAACCCATCACACATCCACAGGGCCCTCACTCACTGCCAGTGCAAGGGACATCACCATTCACTCTCTCACACACACCTTCATTCTCCTCAGCCCATCCATGGGACCACTCATCTTTATCATCTGTCCCAGCAGGCATCCTGATACACTCTCCCCATCTCTATCCATGCAGGACAAACTGGGTAACAATAGGAGGGAAAGGCCACAGATCAGTGGAGGAATGCTGGAGTTCAAGGTCCTTAGGGAATTTGAAAATAAAGCCATCCAGCTGGCCAGCGATGACTGGGACCGGTCCTGTGCTGGCGGTGAGGTCGGCGCTGCTCTACCAAGTGAGGGTCCAGCAGTGCAACATCTATCAGCCAACCATGCTGTGAGTGATTTGTTCCATGCCACAGGTCACTGACATGCACTGGTTATCTCCCCTTGCTTCCGCAGACCCATCACTCAAGAGCCAATAGAGGCCATTACCCAGAGCCTCCAAGCCAGTTCAGAAGGGACATCTGAAGGGGAACTAGAATGCACCCCCCTACAAGTTCCATCACAGCACTCACCCACACCCTCCACCAACACAGAGACACACACCTTGGTGGAACCAAACTCTAGAAAAGGCACGACATCACACAATGGTGAGCGCAATGCACAGTCTGATCCACAGCAGGCGGAGGCAGGGACTTCCCAGGTCCCCGGCAATTGGAGGGCTGCTGAAAGCCAAGAACTTGTTGAGTCCAAGTCAGATGACGTGCCTCTGGACTCGGTTATGTCACAGTTGCTGGAGCTGCAAAGGCAAGCTCGGGAGCATCAAGAAGGAATGTCCGCTGCACTCCTCAGATTGCAAGGCACGATGGAGGAGTCCGTCCATCTTCAGGCTAAGGTGATAGCGCGAGCATTGCAACGCATCGAGGTCAACACTGGTAGGATGGCAGCCGCCAAGGAGACCTTGGCCTAGGATGTCGCTCCTGCACTGCTGCACGGGCTGAACTCCATCGCTGATGCCATAGTTGGCCTCCAACAGTGTGTACGCGAGAGGAGTGCCAGGTAGCTCAATCTCACTCCAGCTACCCCTTCCCTCATGGAGTCAGCCAGGGGCCCTCGGGCACCCATAGGGAGGAGGATCAGCATGCACACACACAGGGCCATCCACCCAGGTGACTTCGGGAGTGCTCAGCCCATTAAAATCCCCTCTTCCTGTGAACTCCGCAGCTCCAGCTTCACAGGCCGAGGAGCGTGCCACTGCCACACAGCAGGACCCCAAAAGCAGGCCTGGGCCCTCCAAGTCTCAGCCCTCCAGAGGACGTCTGCCAAAGTCATCACAGAGAGGCCATCGCTGTCAGTAGGCTGCCTCCATCTCCACTGTGGATGTCCGGGGAGCGCCAAGACGTAGTGGCAGGGTTAGGAACGTTAAGGAGAGTTAGTTGCACAGCCTGGGCACGGGTGTTGATCACTTGTACATACTGTTCACTATTGTCAATAAACTCCCAAGAATGTCTCCCTGCCTGTGGCTCCTTGTTCTGATGAGCAGTGTTCTTGTCACTCAGATGTGAAACCTTTCTGCACAAGATAAAAGGCAGGTGTCTCATTCCAGGGCCTCTCATAGAGTCATAGATTCATTGAGGCCTAAAGCACAGAAAAAGGCCCTTCAGCCCATCGAGTCTGCACCAGGCAAACAAGTGCCTAACTATTCTAATCCCATTTTCCAGCAATAGGCCCATAGTCTTGTATACTAAGGCATCGCAAGTGCACATCCACATACTTCTTAAATGTTATGAGGGTTTCTGCCTCCTCCATCCTTTCAGGCAGTGAGTTCCGGATTTCCACCACCCTCTGGGTGAAAAAATTCTTCCTCACATCCCCTCTAAACCTCCTGTGCCTGCAGCCTTCAGACCACGGTGATGGTCCGGCCTCACACTCCCTGGAAACGTTATTGATGCCTGCATCTCGGCGGTGCTGGTCATTGCTGCCAGAATGTAGTGAGCAGGTTCTTGCATACTCTGTGTGCGATCAAGACATTTAAGGTGGGGCTGGCCCCCATCGCACTAACATCTATGACCATTGGTGCTGTGCAGCAGCATCTGAAGGGCTGAAGTGGTGAAGGCAGACACAGCGTCGGATGCGTCTAAAGTTTCATGGCTGCGTCTCTATGAGATGGCCCTGACCATGGAGCACAAGCGAACTGCCCTCGGCCAGACAGGAGTCAGACATTCTCAGGGGCTATATGAAGATTCATGGAGTGTCCTCACTGCATGTCGTCATCATTCTCCTGCAATCGAGCAACTATTAGGGTCTCCACTGCGTCTCCATGACAGGAGCATTCTCACAGAGGGTATTCGCACTGCCATAAGCCAGACTGGAGTTAAACATTCACAAATGCGCTGTGAGGATCTATGGGGACACCTCACTGCATGTCGTCATCATCCTCCACAAATCTGGCAGCTATGCCGGCCTCCCAAGTGCGCCAGCCTTGTCTAGCAGTGCGAGAGCCTCATCCCCGTCATTGTCACCACCGAGGACATCATCACCTTCATCCCCACTGCCATCCTCCTCATCCGAGGAGACCTCCAGCTCCTTCATCTCCTCCTCAGCCAGCTCGTCGCCCCGTTGGAATGCCAAGTTGTAAAGGGCGCAGCAGACAACGATGATGCGTGTCACCCTCTGTGGACTTTATTGCAGGGCACCGCCAGACCGGTCCAGGCACCAGAACTGCATCTTCAGCATCCCAATGGTCTACTCCACCAAGCTGCCAGCTGCAGCATGAGCTTCATTATAGCATTGCTCTGCTGCAGTCTGAGGCCGCCGCACAGGTGTCATCAGTCACAGCCTCTGCAGGTAGCTCTTGTCCCCAAGGAGCCAACCCTGCAGCCTCTGTGGACCCTGGAAGACTGCAGGGATCTGCGAGTAACTGAGCACGTAGGCGTCATGCACACTCCCTGGAAACCGTGTGCACACCTGCAGCATGCGTTTCTGGTGGTCGTATACCGACTGCACGTTCATTGAGTGGAAGCCCTTGTAGTTGATGTAGTCGACCGTGTGTAGCAAGGGAGACCTGAGTGCCACATGGGTGCTGTCGATTGCACCCTGCACCTGTGGGGATCCCGAAATCTGGGTGAATCCAAAGGCCCTTGCATCCTGGCTGTCCTGGTCCCGGGCGAAATGTACAAAGTTGTGTGCCATGGAGAAGATGGCATTCGTGACCTCATGGATGCATTTGTGGGTGGCGGATTGTGAAATCCCACAGAGGTCACCTGTGGAGCCCTGAAAGGAGCCGCTGGCATAGAAATTGAGCACCACAGTCACTTTCACAGTCACTGGCAGTGGATGTCCTCCATGTCCCCTTGGCACCAAGTCCTGCAGTAAGTGGCAGATATGAACAACCAGGTCCTAGACATGCGCAGTCATTGGCGGCACTGGTTCTCAGTCATCTGCAGGAATGACAGGCAGCATCTATAGACCCTGGGTGTTGCTAGGCACCAACCAGCTACAGCTCACTGTCACTCCTTGCCAGTGTGTGCCGGAGTCCCAGCAGTTCCTTCTTCCTGAGGCTGCTGCTCCTGCCTTTGCGCAGTCAGGAGCCTCAGTCACTCTCTCCTCCGTCTTCTTCGCTCTCTGTAGACCATCAGGGATACAGCTAGTTCACTAGGCTCCATGGTCCTGACGTGGTCCTCCTGCAGCATGAAAGAGAGCCGTGGTTAGCATGGGTGTACTTAGCATCCTTTCCTGGCCCTGTGTGACTGCCCCTTAACACTTTCCGGAGAGTGCTGGTCACCGCTCGGATGGCCAGAGATGAGTGCGCTGCATGGCTGCCCTGTCAACCTGCAACATGGGGGACACTGGTCCAAACTGGGATTGTAAGGGGTTGTGAGCGCCTCCAGCAGTGACTGCTACATGGCCAGTGTTGGCAAGGATATTGTACAACTTGTGCAGTCCAACTGCTGCACCGTCCAGTAAAGTGATCACAGACCCACAGTCTGTGCCGGGGTGGTGGGGGGTATGGTCTGGAGGGCTTGGTGGCACATTGGTGCCTCCACATTGCTTGCTAGGAGCCTGACCCCAATCATATCACTGTGGCTGTGCCTGAACTGTCTCAGTTGCAGAGGGATGGTCAGTTTATACAGTTGTCCCTAATGCGAGGCCATTTTCCTCACCTACCCTGCCCCCCACCTCGATTGATTGTGCACGAGGTCCAAAGCCAGGCAACAGTTTCCCCTGGACACCACCCGCTCCCCACCCTGAGTACAGTCATCTCCAGGGCCAGGCAGCAGTTTCCCCTGGACACCACCCGCTCCCCACCCCGAGTACAGTCGTCTCCAGGGCCAAGCAGCAGTTTCCCCTGGACACCACCCGCTCCCCACCCTGAGTACAGTCGTCTCCAGGGTCAGGCAGCAGTTGCTCCCAGACCCTCCCCGAGTACAGTCACCTTCGGGCCAGGGCGGCACTTCATCCTTCATCCCGACCCTGGCGCCCCTGAAGCCTGCAGAGCAACAGGTGACCCTGGTGAGCTGTGGAAAATGATGCTGTTCACTCACTTCAGTTCCCCCAAAGTGAAGGCCGCCAAGTGCACATCACCTGCGTGATATTGTGAAGCACCTTGATGTGCTTTCCCGCTGGCATGGACAGACTGTCCATCCGGGGTCCAGAGCCTGGCGGGAAGGTCTTTTAATGAGATGCTGATGTATTACAACGAGCTCCCCGCCGATTGTTGGCGGGAAATGTGGCCCGCCATTGGCGGGCTGAGCGGACGATCGTGACCTGTCTTCCCGTCATCGTGAACCAGATTGCGCCATATTGTCCGTGCCCACCACCTATCCCGCCCGCTACCAGCGGGCACAGAACATTCCGCACTTAGTCAACTCTCCTGCCACACCTACGCAATTGGTGTTGTTTATGTTTTCTTTTATTTGTTCCGGCAATGTGAGTGTAGCTGGCAAGGCCAGCTTTTATTGGCCATTTCTAATTGCCCTCATGAAGGTATTAGTTCACCAATGTTCTGAACTGTTGCAGTCCATGTGGTGTAGATACACCCACAATGCTGTTAGGAAGGGATTTCTAAGTTTTTGATCCAGTGATTGTGAAGGAATGGTGCTATAGTTCCAAGTCAGGATGGTGAGTGACTTGGAGGGGAATTTCCAGGTGGTAGTGTTTCCATGCATCTGCTGCCCTTGTCCTTCTAGTTGGTAGAGGTCGAGGGTTTGGAAGGTGCTGTTGAAGGGGCCTTGGCCAGTTGCTGCAGTGCATCTTGTAGATGGTACACACTCCTGTCATTGTGCAGCAATGGTGGAGGGAGTGATTGTTTAAGGTAATGAATGGGATGCCGAACAAGTGGGTTGCTTTATCCTGGATACTGTCAAGCTTTTTCAGTGTTATTGGAGCCGCACTTATACAGGCAAGTGGAGAGTATTCTATCATACTCCTGACTTGTGCCTTGTAGATGGTAGTCTGGCTTTGGGGACTCAGGAAATGAGTTACTCGCTGCAGGATTTCCAGCCTCTGGCCAGTTCTTGTAGCCACAGTATTATGTAGCTCCTCCAATTAGGATTTTGGCCAATGGTAACCCCCCAGGATGTTGATAGCGAGGGATTCAGCAATAGTAATGACATTGAATGTCAAGGGGCAATGGTTAGATTCTCTCTTGTTGGAGATGGTCACTGCCTGGCACATGTATGGTACGAATGTTGCTTGCCACATATCACCTCAAGCCTGAGTGTTGTCCACATCTTGTTGCATGCGAGCACGGACTGCTTTAGCACCTGAGAAGTTGCAAATGTTACTGAACACTGTGCAATAATCAGTGAACGTCACCACGTCTGACCATATGTTGAAGCGAACATCATTGCTGAAGCAGCTGAGGATGGTTGGGCCGATGGCACTGCTCTGAGGAACTCCTGCAGCATTGCCCTGGGTTTGATATGCTATTTTCCAACACTCACAACCATCTTCCTTTGTGCAAGGTATGATTCCAACCAGTGGAGAATTTTTCCTTGATTCTCATTTACTTTAATTATACCAGTGCACCCTTGGTCAAATGCTGCCTTGATGTCAAGGGCAATCACTCTCACCTCACCTCTTGATCTTTTGTCTCTGCTTGGACCAAGGCTGTAATGAAGTAAAGAGCTCAGTGGCCCTGGCAGAATCCAAAATGACCATCAGTGAGATGTCAGTGCTGTAGCTAGTTCTGGAGCTCAAGTCTTCAGCACTACAGCAAGGATATTGTCAGAGCCCCAGCCCATTGCCTTTGTTCTGACTCCAAACCACATACTATGGTGGTAGTGCCACACAACTGAATGGTGGGTGTCTTCAGTGTGAAGATGAGACTTCGTCTCCACAAGGATTGTGCGGTGGGTATTCCTACCTATACTGTCATGGACAGATGCATCTGTGATAACTAGATTGGCCAGTACAAAGTCAAGTAGATTGTTCCCTCTTATTGGTTCTCTCATCATCTGCCGCAGGTCCAGTCTGGCAAATATGTCCTTCAGGACTCAGCCAGCTCAGTCAGTAGTGGTGCTACTGAGGCACTCTTGGTGATGGATGTCAAAGTCCTTCACCCAGAGTACATTCAATGCCCTTGTGCTTCTTCCAAGTGGTGTTCAACATGGAGGAGTACTGATACATCAGCTGAGGGGGTGGTAGGTGGTTATCAGGTGGTTTCCTTGCCATGAAGGTTTGACCTGATGCCATGAGACTTTTTGGGGTCCAGAGTCAATGGTGAGGACTCCCAGGGCCACTCCTTCCCACTGTATACTACTGCACCGCCACTTCTCATGTGTCTATCCTGCTGGTGGGATGGGGCATACCCAGACATGATGATGGTGGAGTCTGGAACATTGGATGTCAGCTATGATTTAATGAGTAATGCCAATGTCAGGCTGTTGATTAACCAGTTTGTGGGACAGCTCTCCTAATTTTGGCAGAAGTCCTCAGATGTTAGTGAGGAGAACTTTGCAAGATTGACTTGCCAGAAGGCTGAGATAGACAGATTTTTAATCAGTAAGGGAATCAAGGGTTATGGGGAAAAGTCAGGAAAGTGGAGTTGAGGATTATCAGATCAGTCATGATCTCATTAAATAGCGGAGCAGACTCGATGGGCCGAATGGCCTACTTCTGCTCCTACGACCTATGGTCTTATGGTCTAGGTGCCATTGTCGTTTCTAGTGGCTAGGTCAATGGCAGATGGTCCATCCAGTTTTTTTCTTCTTTGACTTTCCTGTAGCAGTTTGATACAACTCAGTGGCTAGGCCATTTCAGAAGAAAGTTAAGACCCAACCACGTTAGGTCTGGAGTCACATGTAGGCCAGACCAGGAAAGGACAGCAGATTTCCTTCCCAAAAGGACATTAGTGAGCCAGTTGGTAGCATTCTTGCCTCTGATTCACAAGGCTCTGGGTTCTAGTCCCATTTGCAAATTCAAGGCTGCTACTACAATGTAATACCGAGGGAGTGCTGCACACTTGCAAGTGCTGTCTTTCAGATAAGACATTAAATTGAAGTCCCATTGGGAGGATGTAAATGACCCCATGACACTATTTTGAAGAGGAGCAGAGAAGTTGTCTATCCCCAGCATCCTAGACAATACTTATCCTTTGATCAACATCAAAAGACACAGGCTGGTCATTATTTGTGGGAGCTTGCTGTGCACAAATTGGTCGCTATTTTTCCCACATTATACAGTGACTACAAGTACATCATTAGCCTTAGTGCTTTAAAATGTCCAGTGGTCCTCAAATTGCTACATAAATGCAAGTTTTTCGTTCAGTGAGCCAAATGGTTTCTTTTTTTAACAACAATCTGTTTGTTTCATGATCATTTTTAATGAGACTAGCATTTTATTCTATATTTATTAATTCATTGACCTGAACTTCCTTCAGCCATGGTGGCTTTTGAACTCTCACACCTGGGGTACCATTCCGGGTCTCGGGGCTAATAGTCCAGTAAAATCACCACTATGCTACCAGATCTGCTGCTGTTGGGTTTATGTACCGTTATCTGAGCATTTTTGCTCATCATTTCTATGATACTTACAAGCAATTATTGTATCCATTTATAAACGTAACAATGAAACTGCCGACAGGCAAACATATGTTGGCTGCTGAAGGAAATAAAAGAAAGCACATAAAACTGCCATAATCTCCTGCAATTATCAAGGAAAGTGTCTGCGAGAATACTATGAATCAGTATCAGCTGCACCATTTAATGTGTCATTTGAAATTTAATATAAATAAAGAAAATATAATTATGTTTTACTTAATATTCTACATTATCACTTTATGGTGAAAAAGCAAATGACATCTTCTGCAAAGGACATTTTCTGCAAGGTGACCCCTTCCCCAGAAGGAGCGAACATTGATTCAATTTAATACAAAAATGCCACCTGCAAATGTGAAAATCAACAGCCTGTCCTCCACAGCCTTTCTCACTCTAAATAAATTATAACCTATTTTTCCAGTAGTATGAGATAGCCCATGATGAGAAAACATTACTCCCAATAAGATCAATTATATTTCATTATAAATACTCTTTACTAATGGAACTCCAACAAATGTTTGCCTGTTGGCAGTTTCATTGTTACATTTAATAAATGGATACAATGATTGCTTGCAAGAATCATAGAAATGATGAGCATAAACGCTCAGATGATGGTACATAAATCCAACAGCAGCAGATCTGGTAGCATAGTGGTGATTTTACTGGACTATTAGCCCCGAGACCTGGAGTGGTGCTCCAGGTGTGAGAGTTCAAAAGCTACCATGGCTGAAGGAATTTCAAGTCAATGAATTAATGAATAGGGGGGTATCACTAAGGTTCATCCTGTAGTGACTGAGCCAAATACATGTCTTGAAACTTATAATAAGTAACTGTCTTTGAGATAACACAATTCTAATTCTGAATATTATTTTGTCAGGAGATAAATATACTTCAACAGTAAATGCATTTCCACTAACATCAGCTAATTTAACACAACAGCTGGTAAACACTACATCTAAAAAAAGGCTTGAATTTCAGAACTCTCAAGCACTATGCCAGCAATTTATGACTCAGTTCCAAAGACTGACAATATAGCAATACATATTATAATATGGGGCACCATTTGTACCAGTTCTTGTGCATTCTTTAGTACATTTCCCCCTGTTCACTATTGTTAACAAAAGGACAGCATGGTTGTAAAGCAGGTATCTCCATTGTATAATAAAGTTGACAGATTAATTGGTTAGAAAAGAAACGCACAAAAAGTGGACCAGTGATGGGAGATAATTTAGAATGAGATGACTATAATGCATGTTAAGTACATTCTGACCAGGAGCTCATGGCGAAAGAGAGAGGTTGGAGCAAAAATTAGGTAACAAAATAGGAATAATATAGATAGCTAATTCAGAAGAAAACAATGAGAAATCTAACAATACTAGGAAAGTAAGTAGGGATCAGGAAAAAAAAGACTAAATAAAAGGAAATAGCAAAGGGACCATCTATAGGTAAACAGCACCAACTTGTACTTGAAGGTAAAGGACTGGCAGAGATATATTTTTTTATTATTTCACGGGATGTGGGCTTTGTTGACTAGGCCAGCATTTATTGCCCAACCCTATTTGCCCCTTAGAAGGTGGTGGTGAGCTGCCTTCTTGAACCACTGCAGTCCATGTGGTGTAGGTACACCCACAGTTAGGGAGGGAGTTCCAGGATTTTGACCCAGTGACAGTGAAGGAACGGCGATATATTTCCAAGTCAGGATGGTGAATGACTTGGAGGGGAACTTCCAGGTGGTGGTGTTCCCATCTGTCTGCTGCCCTTGTCATTCTAGGTGGTAGAGGTCGTGGGTTTGGAAGGTGCTGTCTAAGGAGCCTTGGTGAATTTCTGCAGTGCATCTTGTAGATGGTACACACTGCTGCTACTGTGCATCTGTGGTGGAGGGAGTGAATGTTCGTGGATGTGGTGCCAATGAAGGGGGCTGCTTTGCCCTGGACGGTGTCAAGCTCCTTGAGTGTTGTTGGGGCTGCACTCATCCAGGCAAGTGGGGAGTATTCCATCACATTCCTGACTTCTGCCTTGTGGATGGTGGACAAGCTTTGCGGAATCAAGAGGTGAGTTACTCCTAGCAGGCTTCGTAGCCACTGCCCTGCTTTCCTAGCCACAGTATTTATATGGCTATTCCAGTTTAGAATCTGGTCAATGGTAAACATCAGGATGTTGATAGTGGGGTTTCAGCGATGGTAATGCCATTGAATTTTAAGGGCCGATAGTTAGATTCTCTCTTGTTGGAGTTGGTTATTACCTGGCACTTGTGGCATGGATAGGGTATGGGGAGTGTGTGGAGTTGTGAGGGGTGTGAAAGATGAGGGCTGGAGGACCTTTCTGTTTTTATTATCACTGGGACGAAGTCCACAGCACCGAGGAGGGCCTTTTAAATAGTCCACCTCTGCACTCAGCAGCTGCTGTGGCTGCCTCTGCACTTTTTCCTGTGTCGGCCTGACCCCCACAATGAAAGCCCCGTCCTTGCGGACATTCTCTCTTGAGGTAGGCGGGCCGAGCCGGGTATTTTCCTGCCTCCTGCTACCTGTCTCGGGATGAAGATTTTTTTTATGCTTGTGTCTTTTTTTCCTCCGTTCCTTCACTGTCACTGGGCTAGACACTGGAACTCCCTCCCTAACAGCACTGTGGGTGTACCTACACCACATGGGCTGCAACAGTTCAAGAAAGCAGCGCACCACCACCTTCTCAAGGGCAATTAGGAATGGGCAATAAATGCTGGCCTAGCCAATGACATCCACATCCCATAAATGAATTTTTAAAATTAAATAAAGGGCATTACAGTACACTAGCTACAACCAATATCATTACAATAATTTTAGGGGTGAGGGAAATCACGGTGGGGAATGAATGAAAATTTGGATGGGGAGGCCTTTTGCTGCCTCAAGGCCCTGAACAACATTGCCTTTTACATACCCACACCAGGATAGCAGCTGAGTGCTTCTTTCATGGCCTCAGCTTGCAAATAGTGACTGAATCAATTTCTGGGTCCCTTGAGGAGTTGCATCAAGCCTTCCCCACTTACATCTACTTCCTGGGGCCACCATGTGGCAGTAAGCCCTAGGAAGTAACAGTATCTGCAATAAAGCCATTCCACACCACACAGATAGAGAGCTTTGTAGCGACCTCCAAACCCTCCAGAACAAAAATAGAATTACATGGAAAAACTCAGCAGGTCTGGCAGCATCGGCGGAGAAGAAAAGAGTTGACGTTTCGAGTCCTCTGAAGGGTCATGAGGACTCGAAACGTCAACTCTTTTCTTCTCCGCCGATGCTGCCAGACCTGCTGAGTTTTTCCAGGTAATTCTGTTTTTGTTTTGGATTTCCAGCATCCGCAGTTTTTTGTTTTTATCCAAACCCTCCAGTCTGGCCCCAAACACTTTGCTGAAGGCTTGGGATTCAGTCAAGGCTTTTGATCGGGCTATAATTCCACCTGAGCCCATTTAGGGTCCCTCACCAGCTTTGCACCTGCTGCAGAAAAAAGAGGCTCCCTCTTGGTGGCAGGTATCCCATGGAAAGATTATCATGCATATGGACTAACTCTGATGCAGGGGAATGGGCCAGGAGAGTGGACAGGAGTCATTAGGAACAAAGAAACTACAGGAGTTGGAGGTCAACCTGCAGAAGGAGAGTCCCAGCTAATAAATAACAATCATGGCTCCTTTTGTTAAAATGAAGAAACCAGATAAAACATTCTTTCGGTTACGTGCTCTGTCACTATTCTGTGCACCTTGCTAGCGAAAGACTATGTAATGCATTCCTCCTATTGCTGCTAAAGCCAGCTTAATGGAGTTAATCAGTTGAATTTTGTAACTACATGAAAGCGGCTAATTCTTGATTTGCATAAGCTGAATCAATAATCAACCAAAAATGCTTGACACAATTGCTGTACTAATTTACTTGTCAGTATCTTATACGGAATGATAATTAAATGTTTCATTAATACAATGAAATGTGATAACATTATATTGTTGGATCAGGATCAAGTTATAATCCAAGGTAACTTGCAGTGTTATTTGTTTTATCTCTATTGCACTAAGGTGCATGGGAATGAAAAAGGACCTTAAAATCTGAGAGTGGCCAATCGTGATCACTGACTTTTACCTGTGTTTGATGCTTCCTTCGGAGCAGGCTTGATGGGCTGAATGGTGACTCCAGCTCCTATTTCTTATGATCATCTACTAATACCTTGAGTGAGATACTGAAGCAACAATTTTAAATAAGGCCCTTTCAGCACTGGGGTATTTATTCAAATATTCTTCCTCACAGCTTGGAAGCACTTTAAAAGAGCACAAGAAAAAATTATAAATACACTGTAACTTCTCAAATCTGGCATTTCAAAACTCAGAAACGCCAAGGCCTGAATTTTCGATCCCGAGCCGGGAGGGCAGAATTTCCGGCTCCACAAACCCGACATGGGAACATAGGGACATAGGAACATAGGAGCAGGAGTAGGCCATTCGGCCTGTTGAGCCTGGTCCACCATTCGGTTAAATCATGGATGGTCATCTACTTTAACACCACTTTCCTACAGTATCCCCATAACCCTTGGTGTCATTAGTATCCAGAAAATCAATCGATTTCTGTCTTGAACATGTTCAATGATTGAGCTTCCACAGTCCTCTGGGGTAGAGAATTCCAAAGATTCACCAACTTCGAGTGACAAAATTCCTCCTCATCTCAGTCCTAAATGGCCTACCCCTTATATGAACTGTGTCCCCTGGTTCTAGACTCGCCTGCCAGGGGAAACATCCTATCTATATCTACCCTGTCACACCCTTTAACAATTTTGCAAGTTTCAATGAGATCACCTCTCATTGTTCAAAACTCTAGAAAATACAGGGCTAGTTTCCTCAATCTCTCCTCATAGGACAATGCTGCCATCCCAGGGATTAGTCTGGTGAACCTTCCTTGCACTCCCTCAATGGCAAGTATATCCAAAACTGCACATAATACTCCAGGTGTGGTCTCACCAAAGTTCTATATAACTGCAGCAAAGCATCTTTACACCTGTACTCAAATCTCCTCGCAATGAAGACCAACATACCATTTGCCTTTCTGATTGCTTGCTGCACCTGCATATTAGCTTTTAGTGACTCATGAACAAGGACACCCAGGTCCTTTTGGACAACACTTTCCAAACTCTCACTATTTGAGAAATACTTTGCCTTTCTGTTTTTTTCTACCAAAGTGGATAACTTCACACTTCTATTCATCTGCCATGTTTTTGCCCATTCATTTAGCCTGTCCACGTCCCTTTGAAACCCTCTTGCATCCTCCTCACAACTTACATTCCCATCTAGTTTTGCGTCAGCAAATTTGGAAATATTGCATTTGGTTCCCACATCTAAATTATTTGTATAGATTGTGAACAGCTGTGGCCCCTGCAGTGATCCTTACGGTACCCCAATAGTCACAGCCTGCCACCCTGAGAATGACCTGTTTATTCCTACTCTCTGTTTCCTATCTGTTAACTAATCCTCAATCCATGCCAGTATATTAATCCCAATTCCATGTGCTCTAATTGTGTTTACTAATCTTCTGTGTGGGGCCTTATCAAAAGCCTTCTGAAAATCCAAATGCACCACATCCACTGGTTCTCCTTTATCTATGCTACAAGTAAAATTCTCAAAAAACTCCAACAAGTTTGCCAAACATGATTTCTCTTTCTTAACTCTATGTTGACTCTGCCCAATCATATAATCAGTTTACAAGTGTCTAGTTGTCACATCCTATATAATAGATTCTTAATATTTTCCTTACTACTGATGTCAAACTAACAGGTCTGTAATTCTCTGCTTTCTCCCTCCCTCACTTCTTAAATAGTGGGGTTACATTTGCTACTTTCCAGTCTGCAGAAACCTTTCCAGAATCTACAGAATTTTGTAAAATAACCATCAATGCATCCACTATCTCTAACATCCCCTCCTTCAACACTCTGGGATGCAGCTCATCAGGTCCAGGAGATTTATCAACCTTCAATCCAATTATTTTTTTGAGTACTACCACTTCATTGAAACTAATTTCTTCCAGTTCCTCATTTTCACAAGCTTCTTGGTTCCCTAGCATTCCTGGGAGATTCTCTCTATCTTCCTCCATGTAGACAGACAGAAAGTAATTGTTTAGTTTCGCCGTCATTTCCCTGGTCTCCATTGTAAATTCTCCTGTCTTCGTCTCATGGAGCCACATTGATTCTTGTTAATCTTTTCCTTTTCACATACCTAAAGAGGGTTTTACAGTCCACCTTTATGTTTCTTGCCACCATGCATTCATATTGTCTTTTCCACTTTCTTTATCAGTTTCTTGGTCCTCCTTTCCTGGGTTCTACATTACTCCCAATCCTTGGGCTTACCACTTTTTCTGGCAACCTTATAAGCCACTTCCTTTGATCTAATGCAATCTTTAACTTCTTTTGTTAGCCACTGTCTTAGAGGGATGTATATTTGTTGTAGTCCATGTAATACTTCTTTCAGTATTAGCCATTGCCAGTCTACCATCACATTTTTTAGTGTATTTTCCCAATCCACCATAGCTAAGTTGTCCCTCATATTTTCATAGTTTTCTTTGTTCAGGTTTAATATCCAGTTTCAGAATAAACTCTCTCACATCCAAACTTCATGTAAAATTCTGTCGTATTATGATCACTAAAGGCTCCTTTACAGCAAAGTTATTAATTAGCCCTTTCGCATTACATAATAGTAAATCTAAAATAGCCCGATCCTTAGTTGGTTCTTCAACATACTACTCCAGAAACCCAACTTGTACACACTCCCGGAAGCCATCCTCCACAGCATTAATGCTAATTAGATTTACCCAGTCTATATATAAATAGAAGTCACCCATTATTACCGTATTTCCCATGTTACATGCAGCTCTAATTTACTAATTTATACTGCGCCCAACATTACCACTACAGTTTGGTTGCCTATAAACAACTGCCATTGATTTTTGCCCCTTGTTGTTTCTTAGCTCCATCCAAACTGATTCTACATCTTGATCCTTTGATCTAACATCTTCTCTCACCAATCTACTGATCTCATCCCTTATTAACAGCGCTATCCCCTCCTTTGACTTTCTGCCTATCCTTCCTAAGTGACGAATATCCTCGAATATTCAGTTCCCAGCCTCTGTAAGTCTATAACCACCTCTCTGTAATAGCAATTAAATCATATGCATTTATCTCTATTTGTGCCACCTTTCTGCTTCTACCCCCAATTAAGTCCATGACATGAAGGCCTGCGGACGGCCTACCCACCTGCCGCCAATTGAAGCCCTTAAATGGGCAAATAATGCGCACTTAAAAATCTCATCCTACCACTGTTGGTATTAACCCAGCAGCAGACGGAGGGCTCACCATGTGGAAAGCACATTTATGGGATTGTGGGGGTCCCTCATTCAAAGGCAGTCTGTGCCTGATCCAGGGGTCCAACATCAGGAAGGAGGGTCCAACGAGAGCCACCCTCTGCCCTTTCTGTTGACCCCCTTCACCCTTCCCTCACAACCCATCTCCTGCCATCATTCACCTGTGCCAAGGTCCATAGTACTGGCAGCAGTCACCGCCTCCCCAGTGGTGCTGCTGTTCAATAGAGCTGCTAGCCCCTGACCGCCCAGCAGCTCTCAACAGGCGGGACTTCAGCCCCAGGGGTTCTTGATTCGGGGGAAGGCCTGCCGCTGTCCAGTTAAGTGCCTGATTGACACCGCAGTCAAGCCCCTCCCTCCACTTCCATCCCCATCACCTCCATTAAATAGTGCCCCATCTGTTTGCAGCCGTGCTTTGGGGCAGAGCCAGGGTATAGTTCAGTTTATTTGAACCATGGCATCTAAGAATTTTTGCTATTGTTTTTTATTGTTTCACCACTATTTTGGTTAAATAAGACATTTTTTTATTATTGCTTTATAATGCCTTTTTACTGTTTTATGTCTTGGCTACATATTTATATCTGGTTCACACACTTGTGATTAGGCATTCTAACATTATTCCGAAATCCAGAAATGCCTCAGTCCTAAGCGTTCCGGATTTCAGAGTTTACACTCTACTGAATTTGTGTTTGTGAGTTTCCTGATTGGTTTGGGTATCATTACAGAGCTTCATGTGCAGTTAGGTATGATGCTTTGCTCAACCTAGGTCTCCGATTGCTCCTAGCATTAGTGCATCAGTATTGGACTGAGAGGAAGTGAAAGCCCAATACATTACACGTGATTCAAGGCAACATGTTGGGATTGACTGGATCATAAAGGAAAAATGTCTATAATAATATTCTGTGTTATTACAGGTTATTTTTGAATTTAGTTGTGATATCACCAGATACGGTAATCACAGTGATTCTTTCCTCTAGGGTCCTGTGAAACTAATGCTCCTAACTCTCCTTTAGAGAACACCAGTAAGATTGTAGTATATGACATTGGCCTTTCCAGGTACTTGGCACATTTTTAAAATGCATATTTTTAATCATCTTTTTCCAAACCTATTTCAAAAATCACAAGAGTATGTGCTCAAAACATACATTCTAGTTTACAGAGAATTACACAGGATATACAGCACAGAAACAGGCCATTCTCCCATGGTATCCAAAAGCCTTAGAGACCTTGAGATACTAGGACTGTGTCCACTGGAGCAGAGATGGCTAAAAGGAGATTTAATCAATATTTTTTACATTATGAAGAATTTAATAGCATGAATAGGGGGAAATACTATTTTGTCTGGCTTGGAAGCCAGTCACAAGGGGTCAATGTCAATAAGAAAACGAGAGGAGAAATTATACAGAGTTGTTGAGCATGGAATACTTCACAATAGGGAAGCACTGAGCAGAGATTACTGCATCTTTTTAAGGGAAACGTAGGTAAATAATTGAAGCAGAAGATTAAGGGCTATGGGAAGAATTCAGAGGAGTTTGATTACTTTAGGCTTACTCAAGCAACAAGCGGGCATTGAATGATGGACCACTTACCCTTCTGTGGTGTAACCTTTTACCTTTCTAAAGAATTTGCAATTATGTTGGAAGTTTAGTGGCTGTTGTAATGTAAGGAAGCACAGCAGCCAAATTGCACAAAGTAAAATTCCACAAAGAACAATTAGATAAATGACGAGATATTCTATTTTTAGCTGAGGAATAAATATTGGTCAGGGTTTTTCTTCAAAAAGCACCATGGCATCACTTAGTTTAATATTAAATTGGAAATCAGTTCCAACTGGGCAACATTCTATTTGCAATGCATCCTCAGTTGAAGTATCTGCCTAGATTTTGTGCTCAAGTTTCTGGAGTAGGACTTGGACCCATGCCCTTCTGACTTAGAGGCAAGAGTGGTACCATTGAGTCAAAACTAATACTGAAAACTTAGTTGTCCGAAGCTGTGATTAATGTCAGTGCACATCTTCCATATTTTAGTCACTTATTTTCAAAGCTCTCATACATAATGAGATGACACACTCATGATAATAGACTTATATTTCCTAAATATATATTTTTCCAGATGGGCCTTTATGACTGGAAAGGGGTTTTCAGTTACAAAAGAGAATAAAATAAAAAGAGAATATGTCATCTACATAGGGGGACATTTCAAATAGGTTGATCCAACCAATAAAGCAACTTAGAACTTTATTATTTTCTGAACAAAAGCTTTTGCTGCAGTCTTCCATTTTGAAACCTGGTGAAGAAGGGTAGCCATCATTTAAACTCCAGCTATTTTTAAAACAATGAGAAATAAAGGAAGATTTTTTGTCTCATTGATGACTGCAGAATTCCGGTACATATTCAGCTAGTTCTGATGTTGTTCCTACTCAACATTAGTCAACAGCACGAAAAAAAGGATTCAGCATCAAATTGATATTCATTTAGTGAGTCCCTCAGGATAAAAAAAAGGAATGGAAATTGCATGCTGCTTCAGTAGAGGGTGATCTCATGCTACAGTATAGGTGCTTTAGCCTATGACTAATGCTAGCAGACGCAATCTAACAGCATTGGAGTTACTCGGCCCATGCAGATAAACTGCTCAGCAGAGGAGGAGGAGACAAACCTCATTTGCATACTCTCAAACACTGATCCTGCTTATTGGCTTCAGGCTAATAATAAGATTTTCCACTGATCGGGAGCTGAGGGAAGTTGAATGGACAGTCAGTCGCTTTGACTGATAGAAATAGAACCAAAATGCAGGAACTGGCAATGCTTACAAAATAAAGTTTGAAAAGCGAGCTATGCTGCTGAAGGTATGAAATCATATCCTGGAAATGCTGACACAGGTCTATGCCACAAAATGATGCACTGCAATATTGTCACTGGCACACTGAAATTCATGCCATGGCAACAACACGAAAAGTGCTTCATAAACATATCATCCACATGATTACTGAGACAGGGATCTCTGAAAACCAATAGTAGCTGACAAGAAACAAAAGGGAAAATACGGCCATCCCTTGATGAATACAAGATTGATTACTGATAAATGATTCTTAGCTAAGATTTATTTCTCTGAATAAACAGAAACAAATTGAAAGAATAAATTAATGACTTTTAGAAAAAAACAAGAATTTCCTACAAAATAAACAGAAGCTCAAAATCTTACTACCATTTCTTTATGCTAATGAAAAAGCAAACACATTCCTTCAAGAAGGCTATATGTTCCAGAGCAAAAAAAACACCTCACATAAATCAATTCTACGTAACTCAGAAGAGGTTTGCTGATGAGGCTTGAAACAGATTTGACCTGACATACAGGGAAAACATGAGCCTCTCAGAGCAGACCCTGCCACGTGCTGACTTCATTAAAGGATGTGCATCTCGGTGTGTGTGATCACCAATGACTGTACAGGACTAATTGCATGTAACAAAGCACTTCAGCAGGATCGGTTCATTATATGCCATCAGGAAGAGCAATGCTAAGTGGTAATCACTTCTAGCTGAACCAAGCACAAGTACCAAAGGCAGCAGATTCTTTGCCTTAGGTTACCTCTGGTCTCCAAAGGTAGAATATTCACAGAAGCTGGTTAAGATTTTATGAGTTGTTTGCTTTCAATTTTAAGTAAAAAGCTTAATTTAAAATGTCAATGCCATCCTTTCATAGATTTGATTGTCTCAACTACATGCGCCCACACAAACTATTTAATCTGCTATGGTAAATAAAAACAGAAAATGCTGGAATTATTCAGCAGGTTAGGTAGCATCTGTGGAACGAGAAAAAGGATAAATATTTCATATCAATGATCTTCCATCAGAACTGGGAAAAGTTAGAGAAGTAATAGGTTTTAAGCAATGGGTGGGTGGGGCAAGGAGAAAGGAAGGTCTGTGATAGATTTCCAACATCTGCAGTATTCTGTTTTTTTAATCTGCTTTGGTGTTGCTCATGGACAAAAATAATATAAACTGCCTGAATGTTTCTGTAACTGTCTCTCACTCTAATTTTTTCAAATATCAGCTTGGCTATGTTGCTAGCAATCTTGTCATTGACTCAAAGCACCATGGACTCAAGCCCCACCCCAGCTTTAAATAAACAGATATTTTAGACTGGCAGTCCTGAGGGAATGCTGCATTGTCAGATGAAATGTTAAATAAAGACCTGTTTTAATGAAAGTTAATAATCCCATGGCACTGTTGGAAAAAGGCGAGAGAGTTTTCTTAGAAGGGTAAATTCATCTATCTGTGCTCCAGTAGGGAGCCATGCTCAAAAGGAGTGCATCCTGCTAATCAAACTACAACACTGTAGTCCTGAATCTTCAAATAAGCTTGGGGCAATGAAATTGGTGAATTTATCTTCAGTTGTCCTGGTCAACATTACAATATCACCAATAATAAAGATAAAGATTAAATAGTCATTCATTCATGTCATTTATGCAATCTTGTTGTGCTTTAAACCACTGCCACATTTGCCAACAAGACTACAATGAATAGATTTCAAAGAAATTTATTTTATGTGCTTCAGGATGTTTGTGAAATATCGGAGCAGAGTTTTGCTGGAGTTGCACCTCTTCACACAGGCGGAAACAGAAATCTGGAAGGTGACCAATCGCTCTCAGTTCCGAGAGTTCCAACCAGATGTTCTAGCAGGGCACTCAACATGTCCATCCCAATATGGCTAAGCATTTTGACAGGAAATATCATTCTAGAGTACCTCATGTTCCTAATGTACCAACAATTTACATTTACATAGTATTTTTAATATCAGAAAGCATTCTAAGGTACTTCTCTCTTGATCTCGATTCTCTTCCCATGCCTAGAGGCAGATGAAGCACATGCTTATGTCTGTTTCTGTAGCTTCTTGTTTCCGAGAACAGGTCGCTAGCCTGAAACCAGAGGCTATAACTTGAAGGAAAGCACTCCACCTCAAGCATGGCTGACCAGGAGACACTCCCACTCTTACTGCCTGCCATATGTATTTTGGAAGGATTTATAGGTTGATAATCAACCTGTCCAGCCACATTATGAATGTACATTCTGTGGCCATTAAGCCCTGGAGTGGGACTTGAACCTGCAGCGTCTGGCTCAGAGGCAGGGACACTACCCACTGCACCACATGACCCCCACAAGCTCCTTTACAGAGGTGTAATTACACAGAAATGGACACAAAGCCAAATAAGATATTAGGAGAGATGACCAAACACCTGATCAAAGAAGTGAACTTTAAGGAGGGTCCTAAACGAGTGAGGGGTGGAAGTGGAGGGGTTTGAGGAGGTAACTCTGGACCATGGGGCCTAGACGGCTGATGGCATTGAGCATTGTTATCGCAAACAAAGAGATTTAAAATTTAATCCCTCATCCAAGGGAGAAACCAATGATTAAAGAGTCCCTCTGGCCCCAGCTTTGTTAATGAAGGAAAGGAACCATCTTCGGTTGTCCCCGAAGCAATGAGCAAACTACACTGCACCAGGCTTCTGAGGCTTGCAGCAACAATTTCTGATACTACTTTGAGCCAGGATCCCTGCTGGAAAGAAATATTCCATTGGGGGAACTGCTGAGAATATTCTAAACTAATCTTAACAAAGAAAGCCTGTATGGGCACAAAACAAATCAGCATGCTGTAAGAACCGGAAGGAAAATCAGTCTTGTGATAGTCTGAAAGGTGCAATATATTCAACTTCTTTCTCTGTAGACCTGACACATTTACACTTGTTATCTTTACACGTCTTTTTTTGTCTGGGATAAACTTTCAATGAAAGACATTGGCCCGGATTTTCGCTATGACAGAGAGGCTCTCCATCATGGCAAAAATCCAGGAAATGGACGCAATTTCAAATTCCGGCCTCCGTCAATGCATCCTCATGAGGGCAGGACTGGAGTTGGGCCAGGATTTACGCATGCGCAATTCACAGAGGCAGCTGGCCATTTAAATCACCAGCTGTCTTTACTAACTTCTGCTTTTTGAACCCTAGCTGAGTGAATCCCAGAGTGCGCAGAGCAGACCAAGTAAGGGGAGGTCTGAACTTGGTGGATTATTTGGATATCTAGAGTACCCCTTTGGAGAGATAAGGTATCCCTTATATAGGGTCTTGGGATACCTTTAGGAGAGGCAAGGCATCCTTTGGGAGAGATAAAGTACCCTTAGGAGAGGCAAGGCACCTTTTGGGAGAGGTAAGGTTTTGGGATTGTTAGAATTAAACACGATTATGCACTTTTTATGCACAAACTCATTGCAAATGTCAAGCTGTCCAGGAAGTGCCCAGGTGTAATGGAACTGTCAAGATGCCCAGGAAGTTCCAAGCTGTCAAGGAACTGTCAAGCTGTCAAGGAAATGTCAAAACTATCTAGGAAGTGTCAAAGGATATTAGGTGGGTTGACATGGAGGGGGTGGAAAAGGGTGGTGGGTATGGGGTGGTATGAATTTGCACTGAGTTGGAATTGGAGGTTTGAGGGGCTATGGGGGTGGGTAGAAGGGCATTGGCTGGCATGGGGTATGAGAAGCCATGGTGGTTGGAGGTATGGGTTGGCACAGATTGGCATGGTTGGGGCATAGGGAATGTGTGGGGTGGTGAGGTGGGTGTGGGCTGGAGGCAGTACCAGAGCATAGAGGCAGGTCTTTGCCAGCCTGCCTCCACACCTGGCAGCCTCCGCACTCATTCTGGGGTCCTTCCCTGACTCCTATTTCAGCCCACATCACCCCACCAGCAGCCCCCCCTCCCAACCAACAGAAAATCTAATCTGCAGGAGGCCATTTATAAAGGTTGGGTTCACTGAGCCTGGAAATCTCTTGACTCTGCAAACCCGTCCTGGGGATGAAAATCTGGGCCAGCATCTCTGACAATTCAGGACTCCTTAAAGACTGCACTGAAGTGTCAAAATCAGTAACATGCTCTAATCCTAGGTTGGGATCTGAATCCACATTTTCTGACTTAAAATATGAGAATGCTACCCTGAGCTGAGTCTGATATTTGGGCAAGTCTTCTTGTCATGGTTTCCTTGGCCTGATTGAGTGGTACCACTCTCACCTCTGAATCAGATTGGTTGTAAGGTTCAAGGCCCATTCTGGGTGACACGTAATCTAGGTGCTTCCTAATTGTACTATTTGAGTATTTAATTATATTCAGGTGGTGGGCATTAATTGGGGATTCACTTGTGCTCCTATACAGGAGCAGACGTAATTAAAAAAAAAACAAAAAAATTATATATATATATATATATATATATGTAGATAAAAAATATATATACAGGAGCAGATTAAAATTGAGTTGGGTTTGGAAGTACATGTTTGTACAGTGCATCTCTATAAGTAAAGATTAGGCTCCAGTTCTATCCTTCATTGCCTGACTTTCTAGAATTGAACAATGCTGAAAGTGTGCTGAATTGTTGGAGGTGCAAGCTCCAACTGTCGGTTCAGGTGTCAAAGATGCTATCACACTTTTTCAAATGGAATGTTCTCCTCACACCCTGGTCAACAATCAACCCTCAAACAAAGCGGATCAACAGGTCTTTTTTGTTGGCAATGGGACCATTTTGTCTCGTTAGTTTCTGTGTTTACGTAAAAATAGCAGTGACTAAATTTATATATGAGAGACAGTACTGTAAGAGTATGGCCCTAGCAACCAAGAGGTCTAATTCCTGTGACAAGTTAGAAAACTGAATTCAATAAATCAGTTAATAGGTGGACTAGGGCCACTAAAAATGACCATGAAAGCTGCCAGATTGTTGCAACTGTGTGGCATACACATGTGGCCTGTGCTTTCCTGTACCCTCTAGGTTTGAGGGTGTCATGAAGCTATTAATGTATTTTTATTGGAATTTTTTTTTAAATAGAGGTTTAGTCTATGGGTGTGTCTTAATTAGATTAAAGCCAGCTAGGCTGGATGCTTCGATGTATAGTAGTTTTGAGATGTAAACAGAGAAGTAGAGGTACATTTGCATTTTGTTGAATAGAGCATTCAAGAAAGGGAGTGAAATCTGGCACCTAGCTAGCAGAGACCAAACAATCTTTATATTACAAATAAAATTGGCAGTATGAAAGGGGTTTTATTGTTAGAAGAGGTGGAGTTCAAAGGGGCCGGTGATACAATGAGAATTTACATTCAATGAGATATGCTGGGTATAACCAATAGCAGTTTTGTGTGTACAGGGTAGAGGCAATGTAAGATCAAAGCCTGTAAGCCTACCACTGTGTCTGCAAAGGAACCAAAGTAAAAGGAACCTCATTTTGAATTTGTAAGATGAAAATGCTTTTCCTGGTGTCTACTTAAAACCTATGGGTTGCTGTTGCCTTATTGGAGATTAGTTTGGGAATTTGTTAAAAGTTATGACAGTAGTAATTTGTAGCCTTGTGTATAAATTTAACTTGTGTAAATTAATAAATATATCATGTTTTTGACATAAAAACCTCTCGAGAGCTGGTGGTCTGATTGCTGAATTTAGAGCTGCATCTCAAACATACCACTTAAAATATATGTCATGTCAGTTGTTCAAAGTTTCCCTCTGGGATTTTTAAAAAACTCCGCTTTACCAACTGCTGTGTCATAACACAGGGCTGGGAAGGGAGGTTGGCAGGAGACAATGATCAGGGCTGATCCTGGAAGAAGTTAGTGAATGAAACCAGGGTAAAACACTAAAGTATTAAGTAAAAACAGAAAATGCTGGAAAAACTCAGCAGGTCTAGCAGCATCTGTGGAGTGAGAAACAGAGTTGAGGATTCAAATCCAACGCCACTCTTCATAACTTTGGAACAGTTCCAAAGAAGAGTCTATTTGGACTCGAAACATTAACTCTGTTTCTCTTTCCACAGATGCTGACAGACCTGCTGAGCTTTATTTCAGATCTTCAGCAGCCGCAGTACTTTGTTTTTATTACCAAAATGGGAAGCTTTGGAGCTTGGTGTTGTACTTGTGATTAGGTAGCTGGCGGCTGCGCTTACTGTAAAGTTAGGCAGAGCTGGAGCACTTGGCAGCAGCTGTAACACTCAGAGAGACTCTAGAAGTTAAAATACTAGTGTTACAGCATTTGGGAGGGTTTAATAAATGAGTAGGGAAGAAGAGGAACTGAAGAAAGTCCTTAGAGAGGGGGACCAAAATAGCCTCGGAGGACACAGAGACCATACCAATATTAATTAATATTAGGTTCTTTAAGATTAGGGAAAAAAGGAGGGCAGAATTGGGCTGATACTTTTCCCTCCAAAGCTCTGTTTGGTCTTTTTGTCAGGTGGATGATGTCAGCCAGTCATCAATACCAGGGGTTTACTCCAATCATAATACTCCAGAGATGCAAATAAAAGATAATAACAAGCACCCAGAAAGTATTTAGATTATGTGCTTTATGAAAGTTTTAGGGTGACATCTTTCTTCAACTCAACTGGTTTCCAGCTCCTCCTTACTGCCTGGACTGTCACGCTTCTGCTAAAAGACATTTGTCTGAATATTTTAATCTGGTAATTATCACAACCAGTAGAATATTTATGAATTTAATATATGCATTAATGCTTTTGAAATAGGAGACTGACTACCAGGCTGTTTGAATTATATGTAATTGCACAGTTACAAGCCAAACCTAAGGACCTTTAGCCAAGCCAAGAACCATCTCCTGACAGGGCCATCCTCACTGGTGTTGGTCAGTTCTTCATGAATTTAAGAAGACTGTACTGTTCCCCTTTGATGACTGCATGTTGTTAAATTATACCTTGTAGCAATTTGTTTTTAATATACACAACATAATAAATGACAAATGCACCACCGAGTCTGGAACAGAACCATGCAGTACCGACGCACAGTAGCAGCAGTGTGTACCATCCACAAGATGCACTGCAAGAATTCGCCAAGGCTTCTGAGACAGCATGTTTCAAACCCACAACCACTACCACCTAGATGGACAAGGGCAGCAGATAGATGGGAACACCACCACCTGGAAGTTCCCCTCCAAGTCACTCACCATCCTGACTTGGAAATATATCACTGTTCCTTCATTGTCGCTGGGTCAAAATCCTGGAAGTCCCTTCCTAACAGCACTGTGGGTATACCTACACCATATGGGCTACAGCAGTTCAAGAAGGCAGCTCACCACCACCTTCTCAAGGGCAACTAGGGATGGGCAATAAATGCTGACCCAGTCAGCGAAGCCCACATCCCATGAATGAATAAAAAAAAAAGACTCAGGTTTGATCTCTGGTTTGTGGTTTGACCTCTGGTCTGTACTTACTTAGCTGAGCTCAACCTGGGCATGGATAGTGGCAGAAGTGTTTCAAATAGTCTCAAGACTCCTGGGTAAAGGAAGGGGGTGGATGAAAAGCAGTCAGGGTCCCAGCTCAGGATCATTATCCAGTGACCACTGCTAGAAAATCCATGTGTGGATGTCAGGTGATGATACAATCATGACTAGCTGTGATGCCCAGAGAGTCAATTAGGCTGAAAAAAAAATCAGCACAGACTCACACAAGAATGACTGAGGCACCAATGGGATTACATGAAAAAAAAATCCCTTCAAGAGGGCAAGATAGAAACATTAAACCTGGCGAATCTCCTAAAAGAAGAAAATGTACACAAATCAAAGTATGCAACCAAGCAATGGAATAAAGAAAATGCACACAACACGGCACAGTGATAGACAATTTGATTTGAACATTTTAATCTTATTTTGCAGTAGACTGCTGACTTTATTACAATGCAGAAAACACTGTGGGCGAATCGTCCCAGGTTTGCACTAAATGCAGTAGGGGGCAGGTAAAACAATATTTTACCCGTCAGCCACAATGGCAGCTTTCCATGCCATATCGTCCCAAACCCATCGCATCAATTATGCATTCCCAGGAAACACGCCGTTTCCATGGCAAGCGGGCTCTCATTTGCCCGTTACGAGATCGGCTCGCCGCTTCATCATGCCGGGTGCCATATTTACAGTCTAGCCGCATGCACACCTCTCAGCGCTTCCAGCCCACGACTGCTGCAAAAAAGACATGGCCCTAAAAGGCAAAACGACTGTAGACCCCAGGTTCAATGATGCATCCCTCGAGTGCCTTTTGGACACAGTGGAGACCCGCCATGATCTCTTCTACCCCAGCCCTGGCCGCAGGATGGGCAGCAACATCACCAATCAGGCTTGGGAGGTGGTGGCAGCAGTGGTCAGAGACAATGCCCGGAAAAAGAGGACAACCGCCCAGTGCCGCATGAGGATGAATGATCTCCTCTGTTCCGCCAGGGTAAGTCATTCTTCTCATCACTCTCAACTCACACACTCACAAGCCCAGCACACATCCACAGGGCCCTCACTCACTGCCAGCTCAAGAGACATCACCATTTACTCTCTCACACACACCTTCATTGTCCTCATCCTGTCCATGGGATCACTCCCACCCACATACACTTATCACCTAGCCTGGCAGGCATCCTGCTTGCACTCTCTCCATCTCTATCCATGTAGGACAAGCTGGCACACAACAAGAGGGAGAGGTCGCAGACTGGTGGAGGATTCCCTGAAATGAAGGTCCTCACGGACTTTGAAAACTGAGCCATGCAGCTGGCTGGCGAGGATCTGGGCCGGTCCTGTGCTGACGGTGAGGCCGGCGGTGCTCTACCAAGTGAGGATCCAGCAGTGCAACATCCATCAGACAACCACGCTGTGACTGATCTGTCCTCTTTCACAGGCCACTGCCATGCACTCCTTGTTTTCGAAGACGCATTTGCCGAACTGCCGACAGAGTCCATGACCCAGGGCCTCCAATCAAGCCCCGGAGAAAACTCTGAAAAGGAATCTGAAGGCACCATCATTGAAGTCCCATCACAGCGCTCACCCACATCCTCCACCAGTGCAGAGACACACACCTCAGTGGGACCTAGCTTTAGAGTAGCCTCGGGATCACAATCTGGTGAGCATATCGCTCTGTCTGATCCACAGCAGGCAGAGGCAGGGACTTCCCAGGTGTCCGTCACTTGGAGGACTGCTGGAGGCCAGAAATTTGTTGACTCCGAGTCAGATGATGAGCCTCTGGACTCGGTCATGTCTCAGTTGCTGGAGCTGAAAAGGCAAGCTCAGGAACATCAAGAAGGCATGTCCGCAGCATTCCTCAGATTGCAAGGCACGATGGAGGAGTCTGTCCGCCTTCAGGCTGAGCTGATAGCGCCAACATGTCAATGCACCGAGGTCAACACTGGTAGAATGGCGTTGGACCAGGACTTCGCTCCTGTACTGTTGCACGGGCTGAACTCCATTGCCAACACTATAGTTGGCCTCCAACAATGTGTAAGCAAGAGGGGTGTGGGGCAGCTCGATCTCACTCCAGCTACCCCTTCTACTCAAGGACTCAGCCAGCGGCCCTTGGGCACCCATGAGGAGAAGGATCAGAGTACCACCGGGGCCATCTATCCAGGTAACTCCGGGAGTGTCCGACCCATCCGAATCCCCTCTTCCTGTGACCTCCACAGCTCCAGCTTCACAGGCCGAGGAGGGTGCCACTGCCACACAGCAGGACCACGAAAGCAGGCTGAGGCCCTCCAGGTCTTGGCCCTCCAGGGGACACCTGCCAAGGTCATCACAGACTCAGCGTAGCAGTCAGCAGGCTGCCTCCAGCTCCACTGTGGATGTCAGGGGAGCACCAAGACATTGCGGCAAGGTTAGGAAAGTTAAGAAGATGTAGTTGCACAGCCTGGGCACGGGTGTTAATCACTTGTACATAATGTTCACTACTGTAAATAAATTCCCCAGAATGTCTCCCTGCCTATGGCTCCTTGTTCTGATGAGCAGTTATGTGTCACTCAGATGTGAAACCTTTCTGCACAAAATAAAGGCAGATGTCTCAGTCCAGGGCATCTTGCCGGCGCTTTGTGCAGCCTTCAGACCACAGTGATGGCCCAGTCTAACACACCCTGGACACATTACTGATGCCTGCACCTCAACGTGCTTGTCATTGCTGCCAGAGTGTTGTGGGCAGGCGTCACAGAGTTCCATCATTCTCTCTGTGTGCTCTCCGCACTTTTGAGGTGGGGCTGGCTCCCATCTCTTCAGCATCTGTAACCATTGATGCTGTGCTCCTGAAGAAAGGGACTATCTAGAAGCACACTACAGTGTGCTTGCACACGAACAGGAGAGAGAGCACATCCTGTGTGGGGCACAGCCAGAATGAGTATTCAGAATTTGGTGCAAAGTGGGAATTCGGTGCATAGGGGACGAGGTGCTCTTTGCATTTTTTCCTTGCTATCCAACTTCTTAAATCTTCAGAGCATGCTGCAGCAGGAGAGGTTACAAGGGAAAGGAATCACTGGTAAGTTGTGTGTAAGGTATTTACTGCTTTAATCGCTTATAGTTTAAGGTCTTTCTGTGGTTTACAGTTTGTATATTCTACAGTAACAAGGATCAGGAAAGAAGGGACCTAGAGTAATTGACTTAAAAGGTTTAATTTAAAGGGATAAGTCATGGCAGGAGCACTCAAAGCCATGGTGTGCTCCTCATGCTCCATGTGGGAAGCCGGGAACATTTCCAATGCCTGGGACCAGCATGTGTGCAGGGAGTGTGTCCTGCTGCAGCTCCCAGAAGCTCGGGTTTCAGAGCTGGAACGGCGGCTGGGGACACTGTGGAGCATCCGCGAGTCTGAGAGCATCGTGGATAGCACATTTAGAGAGGTGGTCACACCACAGATGAAGGGACTTGAGGAAGGAAGGGAATGGGTGACCACCAGGCAGTCCAAGAGAAACAGGCAGGTAGCTCAGGAGTCCCCTGGGGTCCCACTGGCAAATCGGTATTCCATTTTAGAGGCTGATGAGGGCGCTGGTTCCTCCAGGGAGTGCAGACAGAGCCAAGCTTCTGGCACCACAAGCAGCCTTTCTGTACAGGAGGGGAGGAAGGGAGGAAGAGCAATAGTAATAGGGGGTTTTATAGTCAGGGGAACAGATAGGCGCTACTGTGGCCGTCAGCGTGACTCCAGGATAGTATGTTGCCTCCCTGGTGCCAGGGTCCGGGATGTCACTGAACGGCTGCAGGGCATCCTGAAGGGAAAGTGTGGTAAGGCAGAGGTCATGGTACATGTTGTTACCAATGACATAGGTAGAAAGAGGAATGAGGTCTTGCATCAAGAATTCAAGGAGTTAGGAAGTAGACTAAAAAGCAAGACTTCTCGGGTTGTAAACTCTGGATTACTCCTAGTGCCTCGTGCTAGCGAGCTCAGAAATAGGAGAATAGCGCAGATGAATATGTGGCTTATGAGTTGGTGCAGGAGGGAGGATTTTAGATTCCTGGGTCACTGGGACCGTTTCTGGGGAAGGTGGGTCCTGTACAAGCAGGACGGTCTACATCTGAACCAGAGAGGGACTAATATCCTTGCGGGCGGGTTTACTTGTGCTGTTGGGAGGAGTTTAAACTAATTCGGCCGGGGGAGGGGACACAGAATGTTAGCAGAATAGGGACACATCATAATACAGTAAAACAATCAAGTCAGAGGGAGTACAGCTGCAATAAGCTTCAAGGGTGTAAGGCAAGGCTGGATGGCCTCTACTTTAATGCCAGGAGTATTACAGGTAAAACGGATGAGTTAAGGGTGAGGATTGACACATGGAATTGTGATATAGTAGTAATCACTGAGACGTGGTTGAGGGAAAGGCAGGATTGGCAGCTCAACATTCCGGGATATAGAATCTTCAGGCGAGACAGGGGAGGGGGTAAAAGAGGAAGAGGCGTTGCATTATTAGTTAAGGAGTCAGTTACTGCAGTAAGGAGAGATGATATCTTGGAGGGGGCATCGAATGAAGCTTTGTGGGTAGAGCTTAGGAATAAAAAAGGGGCAACCACATATTTAGGTATTTATTATAGACCCCCCAGATAGTCAGCAGGAAATTGAGGAGCAAATATGTGCACAATTTGTGGAGGTGTGTAAAAACAATAACAACAGGGTAATTATATTAGGTGATTTCAACTTTCCCAACATTAATTGGGATAGACATAGTGTTAAGTGCTTGGATGGAGTGGATTTCTTGAAATGTGTATAGGAGAACTTTTTAGGTCAATATGTAGAGGGTCCAACAAGGGATGGCGCAGTGCTGGACCTAATTCTGGGGAATGAAGCCGGACAGGTGGCTGAGGTGGTGGTGGGCGAGCATTTTAGCAATAGCGTCCACAACATGGTACAGTTTCAGTTTGTTATGGACAAAAAAATAGACAAGTTGCAAAAAAAAATTTTTGGAATGGGGGAGAGTGGATTTTAGTAAAATAAGGCAGGATCTGGCCAAGGTAAACTGGGAACAGTTACTTGTGGGGAAATCTACAGAGGAACACTGGGGGGCATTCAAAAAGGAAATGGTGAGGGTACAGGCTCAACATGTTCCCTCTAGGGTGATAGGAAGGAGTAACAAGCCCAGAGAACCATGGATGACTAGAGATATTCAGGTTACGGTGAGAAGGAAAAGAGAGGCTTTTAGCAGGTACAAGGGAAACAAATCAGCAAGAGGCATTAGTGGTGTACAGACAGTGCAGGGTGGAGCTTAAGAAAGCAATTAGGAGAGCAAAGAGGGGATATGAGAAAGCTCTGGCTGGTAAAAATAGGGAAAATCCCAAGATATTCTATAAGTATATCAATGGGAAGAGGATAACCAGGGAAAGATTAGGGCCCATAAGGGACCAAGGGGGCAGTCTATGGGTGGAGACAGAGGACATCGCCAAAGTGTTGAATGAATACTTCACGTCCGTCTTCACCCAAGAGAATGAGGATGAAGGTATCGAACTCGGGGAGAGAGACTGCGAGGTTCTTAAGCAAATTGATATAGGGAGTGACAAGGTATTGGAGGTGTTGGCAGGCTTAAAAGTGGACAAATCTCCAGGTCCAGATGATTTGTGTCCCAGACTGCTGAGGGAGGCAAGGGAGGAGATCGCAGGGGCTCTGACCCAAATTTTTAATTCCTCTCTGGTCACGGGGGAGGTGCCAGAGGACTGGAGAACAGCTAATGTTGTTCCGCTATTTAAGGAGGGTTGTAAAGATAAGCCAGGGAACTACAGGCCAGTAAGTCTCGCGTCAGTGGTAGGGAAACTATTGGAGAAAGTTCTGAAGGAGAGTATCTATCTCCACTTGGAGAGGCAAGGTTTGATCAGGGATAGTCAGCATGGCTTTATCAGAGGGAGGTCATGCCTAACAAATTTGATTGAATTTTTTGAGGAGGTGACCAGGTGTGTAGATGAGGGTAGTGCAGTTGATGTAGTTTATATGGATTTCAACAAAGCCTTTGACAAGGTCCCACATGGGAGACTTATAAAGAAGGCAAAGGCACATGGGATACAGGGTAATTTGATAAGGTGGATTCAAAATTAGCTTAGTTGTAGGAGGCAGAGGGTGATGACTGAAGGATGCTTTAGTGACTGGAAGCCAGTGTCCAGTGGCGTACCACAGGGATCTGTGCTCGGTCCCCTATTATTTGTCATTTATTTAAACGACATAGATGACTATGTGGGGGGGAGGATTAGTAAGTTTGCGGATGACACAAAGATTGGCCGGGTGGTTAACAGTGAGGTTGAGTGTCTTGGGCTACAGGAAGATATAGACGGGATGGTCAAATGGGCAGATAGGTGGCAGATGGAATTTAACCCTGACAAGTGTGAGGTGATACACTTTGGAAGGAGTAATTTGACAAGGAAGTATTCAATGAACGGCATAGCACTAGGAAGTTCTAAGGAACAAAGGGACCTTAGCGTGTGTGTCCATAGATCTCTGAATGCAGAGGGGCACGTTAGTGGGGTGGTGAAAAAGCCATATGGGACACTTGCCTTTATCAATCGAGGCATAGATTACAAAAGTAGGGAGGTCATGTTGGAGTTGTATAGAACCTTAGGCCACAGCTGGAGTACTGTGTGCAGTTCTGGTCACCACATTATAGGAAGGATGTGATTGCACTAGAGCGGGTGCAGAGGAGATTCACCAGGATGTTGCCTGGGATGAAACATTTAAGTTATGAAGAGAGGTTGGATAAACTTGGGTTGTTTTCGTTGGAGCAGGGAAGACTGAGGGGTGATGTGTACAAGATTATGAGGGGCATGGACAGGGTGGATAAGGAACAGCTGTTCCCCTTCGTTGAAGGGTCAGTCACAAGGGGGCAGAAGTTCAAGGTGAGGGGCAGGAGGTTTAGGGGGGATGTGAGGAAAAACATTTTTACCCAGAGAGTGGTGTTGGTCTGGAATGCACTGCCTGGGAGGGTGGTGGAGGCGGGTTGCCTCACATCCTTTAAAATGTACCTGGATGAGCACTTGGCACGTCATAACATTCAAGGCTATGGGCCAAGTGCTGGTAAATGGGATTAGGTAGGTACGTCAGGCGTTTCTCATGTGTTGGTACAGACTCGATGGGCCAAAGGGCCTCTTCTGCACTGTGATTCTGATTCTGTGATTCTGTGAAGGGATCAGGTGCTGAAGGCTGACAAGGAATCAAATGCTTTTAAAGTTTCATGGCTGCGACTCTATAATATGACCCTGATCACAGAGCTCAAGCGAGCCAGACAGCAGTCAGACATTCTCAGAGGCTATGTGAAGATCTATGGAGTGTCCTCACTGCATGTCGTCATCATCCCCCTGCATTCGAGCGACTAGTAGGACCTCCACTGCGTCTCCATGACAGGAGCATTATCAGAGAGGGTATGTGCTCTGCCATAAGCCAGACTGGAGTCATACGCTCATAGATGCAATATGAGGATCTATGGTGTCTCCTCGCCACATGTTGACATCATCCTCCACAAATCTAGCAGCTATGAGAGCCTCCCGAGCGCACCTGCCTCACCTGGCCAGTGCGAGGGTCTCATCGCTGCCATTATCATCAGAGGACCTCCTCATCCTCATCACTGTCAACATCCTCCTCAACGGAGACCTCCAGCTCCTCCATCTCTTCCTCAGCCAGCTCCTCTCCCCATCGCAGCAGACGACGACGATGCATGATACCCTCTGTGGACTGTATTGCAGGGTTTCACCAGGCTGGTCGAGGCACCGGAGCATCATTTTGAGTATCCCGATGGTTTACTCCACCAAGTTGCAAGCTGCAGCAAGAGCCTCGTTATACCTTCGCTCTGCTCTGATCTGAGGCCGCCGCTCGGGTGTCATCAGGCATGGCCTCTGCGGATAGCCCTTGTCCCCAAGAAGCCATCCCTGCAGCCTCTGTGGACCCTGGAAGACATCAGGGATCTGTAACCGAATGTAGGAGTCGTGGACACTCCCTGAAAAGCATGCACAGACCTGCAGGATACATTTGTGATGGTCGCACACCAGCTGCACATTCAGCAAATTAAATCACTTGTGGCTGACACAGTTGACAACATGTTGCGCCAGACATCTGAGCGCAGTGGATGGCACCCTGCACCTGTGGGGAACCTGAGATCTCGGCAAATCAAATTACTTTTACACCCTGGCTCTCCTGGTCCCAGGCGAAATACACAAAGGTGTGTGCTCTTGCAAAGATGGCATCCATGACCTCATTGATGCATTTGTGGGTGGCTTATGATATCCCACAGGTCACCTGTGGAGCCCTGAAAGGAGCTACTGGCATAGAAATTAAGTGCCACAGTCACTTTCACAGCCAGTGACAGTGGATGCCCTCCATGTCTACGTGGCACCAAATCCTGCAGTAGCTGGCAGATGTGAGCAACCAGTTTCCTAGACTTGCGCAGTCTTCGGAGATACTGATTCTCGGTCACCTGCAGGAATGAAAGGCAGCATCTATAGACCCTGGTTCTAGCTAGTCGCTGACCAGTGATGGTTTGCTGTGGCTCTTCAGCGCCGTGTGTGGGAGACCCAGCCGCCCCTTCTTCCAGAGGGTGCTGCTCCTCCCTCTGCACAGCCAGACACGTCAGACGCTCTCTTCTCCATCGTCTTCACTCTCTGTATGCCACGAGGCATACAGCTAATTCACCAGGCTCCATGCTCCTGATGTACTCCTCCTCCACAATGAAAGAGAGAGACACGTGGGTTAGCTTGGGTATACTAAGAACCTGTCTAGATTAAGTCTGAAGGCCCCTTAACACATCCTGGAGAGTGCTGGCCGCCATTTGGATGGTCAGAGATTAGTGCGTTGCATGGCTGCCTGAAACCCCACCCACATCCGCCCCACTCCACCTGACCAATTGGCGGCAGCTTTGTCCATTGGACTGCATGCTGTGCTCTCAGCTCAGGTGCAGGCATTCTCCTGACCCACACTGCAAGGCTGCATTGTTAGCTTGAACCACGGGGGGAGACTGGTCCAAATCGGGATACAAGCGCTGTGAGCGCTCCCAGCAGTGTCTGCTCCATGACCAGCTTCCGCAAGGAGATTGTACAATGTGCCCAATTGTCGAACTGTTCTGCAGTCCACTAAAATGCTCATTAGTTTGCAGTCTGAGCCCGAGGGGTGAAAAGCTCTGGAGCACTTGGTGGCACTTTGATGCCTCTGCGTTGCTTGAGTGGACAGATAAGCTAGAGGCCCGACTCCAATCATATCAATGTGGCTACGCCTGAACTGTCTCAGCTGCAGAGGAATGGTCACTTTAGACAAGGTTTCCCTAATGTATGGCCACTTCCCTTGCTCACCACACCCTCCAACCCACACATGCTTGTGCGCTACCTTCAACCACAGGGCAGCCGTTGCCCCCTCCACACCCCTCAAAGTCGCCTCAACTGCAGGGCAATCTTCCTCTCAGCCTCAAAGTCACCTCAACCACAGAACAGCCTTTGGCACCCCCCCTCAAAGTCGCCTCAACTGCAGAGAAGTCTTTGCCCGTCCCCCCCAACCCAAATGCATCTCAACATTGAAGTCCAACAGGTATCCCTCACGAGTGCTCCGCAACGTTACTGTGCCCTCGCCTCCGAGTTCCCCTCAAAGTGCAGCTCGCCAAATGCACGCCTTTTATATGCTGTTGTGAAACACATCGGCGTGAGTGGGCAGATGATTCAGTTGGAGGGGGGTGCGGGTGGATGATTCCAGCAGGCTGGCCTTATAAAGATATGCTGACATATTACAATGAGCTTCCCGACATCAATGGTGGGAAGCGGGGCCTGCCATCAATGGGCTGAGCGGACAATCGCAAACTGGTTTTGCGACGTCGTGAAGCCGATTTCTGGCCTTCTCGCCATATCGTCCATTCATGCCACCGAGCACCTCCAACGCCAGGAGCACGGATGATTCCACACTAAGATGTCAATCCTCATTAACTGAGGGATTTGTATAAGCTGTTTTAAACCTGGACAAATAGCAAATTGTATAATGGTTAAACAGATCAGGGTAGTTGATTGTTTCAGTAATCTGTGAAATATCTGGTGACCAAAATAACTGAACATTGCAGCCCATTGCAATCCACAGCTATGAAGCAACATCAAAAAATCTTCAAATTATAAAACAGCTTTCCATATCAAGAATTGATCCTGGTCTCCAATTAGGCTACATTTTGGGCATTCATGTGTTGATATTACCTTGTGGATTTTCTTCCCTCTAATGCTGAAGAGTGACTCGGTACTGCAGTTTGTTTCCATGGGGATCCTCCAATACGTCACCCAAACGGCCATTATTCATACACATGCTTAACATTGAGCAATGACATACAACTTGGCCATTAATGGACTCAATTTTTACCTCAAATATATTCAGCTTTTTTGTTGGGGGCTTGAGCCAATCTTGGGAGAACTGTCCCACAGAATTGTTAAGCAACAACCTGAAACTGTCCTGCACACACAGGGTCAGCTTTCAGCCATGATCAGTTCCCTCCTTTGCCATCCCGGCTGTGGTGGTATATAAAGAGTGGCCCTGGCAATCTTCAACAATGACTCCAGACCCTGCGAATTCTCATGACATTTGGTCAAACAAGGGCGAGGAAACCCTCGCTGATTATCACCTTCCACCCCAATAACACCCCCCTCCCCCACCCCCCAACCTCACTTTCCTTCTTAAAACCCAGCTCTCTGACCAGGTTTTTTGTCATCTGACCTAATATCTTCACACTGAATCTTTCGAATTCTCTGTTCCAGAGAATTATGGATACGCCATCATTAATTTTATTCAAGGATGAGATAGACTGATTTGTGATCTCTCAGGGAATCAAGAATAAATGGGAACAGGTGGGAAAGTGAAATTGAGGCAGAAGATCAACCCATACTGAATGTTGGAGCAGGCTCAAAGGGCCATTTGGTCTATTCCTGTTCCCATTTCTTACGTTCTTATGTTCACAGTTATCCATTACTTAATTAAGAAAACTACCTGTTTCTTTTAAAGGTCTTACCCTTCAGATGGAAAGTTTGCTAGACTGTAAAACCTGTTATTCCAGAAAATCATGGCATCAATAACCTGCTCACAGTAGGAATAAGTAGCAGTGTATATTTTTATTGCATATAAGGCTAGCAGCCACTGGTTCAGGTTCCCTTTATGTGTGAGCCAAAATGAAGGGAACAAAATAAAGAATTGTTGCAAATGAACTAATTTAATTTAAATATTAAAATGCTGGGACATCTCATAAATTTAACTACGATTATTTTCAGAGCTGTGTGCAATGATGTAATAATGCAAGACATTTTGAGGCCTTTCACCCAGCAGAAATGGGAGGTAGCAGCCCACCAATGACAAGGGTTGACTTACCTCCTTGTTTCTGCTGTTCTGTAGCCTCTGCTACCTTGACTCAGGCCTGACACTGCACAGACAGAACATGCATCAGAAACAAAAACACATAGGCCACGATTTTGGCGGGTTCGGCAGAAGCGGGCAGAAGCGGTCCGGAAGCTGACCGCCGCCCACGATCAGGGCCCAACCGCGGTTTCACACTGGCTGGCCAACTAAGGTCCGCCCAGCATGTAACACATGCTCCAGCGCTGCCTGTGTGGGGTGGGGGAGAAGGGCAAGCAGGGAATTTTGCACATGCGCATAGGTGCGCGCAGGAAAAGCTCCCTGAGGCACAGGACTGCCTCAGGAAGATGAAGATATTAAGAAATAAAAATAAAGAATTGTAAATTGTTAAACAAACATGTCCCCTCAGGTGACTCTATCACATGAGCAGGGACATGTTATTAATGAAAAGTTTAAATTTTTATTTAATTTTGAATAACTGTTAGAAACCTCATCCCGCCTGTGGGTGAGGTTTCCTTAAAAAACCCAAAGGTTGCTTGGCATGGACAACGAAAAATTTGATTCAATTATTATTTTACTGGCCTTAATAGGCCTTTTAATTGTCAGCGGGTGCGTTGCCGACTCCCGCGTGCGCCCACCGGCCGAATGCACGATAACGTCGGGATGCTCGCTCGACGTCATCACACGTCATTTTACACTCGTTCAGGTTAGGCGCAGGCCTGCCCAACGAGGTAAAAACTCTGGCCATAATATGCAATTTGGGTCCTATGATGTCCTTTTAGGACAGAACAGGGTAGGATCATGCACTGCACATGCTCTGTAAGGTAGCAGCTGGCGGTCCAGTCAAACAGGGGCCCAAAGATAAGATTTACTGTATTTTTCATGGGACCGGGTGGAGCAGAATCACAGAATTTTAACGCACAGGAGGCCATTCGGCCCATCATGTCTGCACCAGCTCTCCAAATGAGCGTTATGACCTAGTGCCATTGCCCTGCCTTTTCCCCATACCCTTGCACATTGTTTCTATTCAAATAATCATCTAATTCCCTCTGGAATACCTCGATTGAACCTGCCTCAACCACACTTCCAGGCAATGCATTCCAGACCTGAACCACACGTTGTCTGAAAAGCTTTTTCTCACGTCACATTTGCTTCCTTTGCAAATCACTTTAAATCTGTGCCCTCTCGTTCTTGATCCTTTTATGAGAGGGAACTTCTCCCTATCTACTCTGTCTAGACCCCTCATGATTTTGAAAACTTCCATCAAATCTCTTCTTGGCCTTCTTCTCTCCAAGAAGAACAGTCCTAACTTCTCCAATCTATCCTCATGGCTGAAGTTTCTCATCCCTGGAACCATTCTTGTAAACCTCTTCTGCACTCTCTCTAATGTGTCCACATCCTTCCTATAATATGGTGCCCAGAACTGTACACAATATTCCAGCTGAGATCTAACAAAGGTCTTATATAAATTCAGCATAACCTACTTGCTCTTGTACTCTATGCCCCTATTAATAAAGCCCAGGATACCATCTGCTCCATTAACTGCTCTCTCCACCTGTCCTGCCACCTTCAATGATCTATGCGCATATACACCCAAGTCTTTCTGCTCCTGCACCCCCTTCAAAATTTCACCCCTTATTTTATATTGTTTGTCCTTGTTCTTCCTACCAAAATGCATCACCTCAAACTTCTCCACATTGAACTTCATCTGCCACCTATCTGCCCACTCCACCAACTTGTCTATGTCCTCTTGGAGTTCCTGATCGTCCTCCTCACAGTTCACAACGCTCCCAGGCTTTGAATCATCCACAAACTTTGAAATTGTCGCCTGCATCTAGATCATTAATATATTTCAGGAAAAGCAAGGATCCCTGGGGAACTCCACTACAAACCTTCCTCCAGCCCGAAAAACATTCATTGACCATTACTCTCTGCTTCCTATTTTTCAGCCAATTTTGTATCCAGGTTGCTACTGTCCCTTTTATTCCATGAGCAATAGCTTTTCTCACACAAGTCTGTTGTGTGGTACTCTATCAAATACCTTTTGAAAGTCCATGTACACCACATTAACATCATTACCCACATCGACCTTTTCTGTTACCTCTTCAAAAAACTCCAGCAAGTTGGTTAAACATAAGTTCTGCTTTAGAAATCCATGCTGGCTCTTCCTTATCAACCCATAGTTTTCCATGTGGCTACTAATTCTATCCTGAATAATTGTTTCTAGAATCTTGCTCACCACTGAAGTATTCCTCTTTAATATTTTACCGTGGTTTCTCCACCCCTGCTAAGTTAGCTTAAAGCCCTCCCAACAGCACTAGCAAAACGTCCCACAAGGAACTCAGTCCCAGCTCTGTTCAGGTGCAACCCATCTGGCTTGTACAGGTGCCATCGCCCCCAGAGCCAGTCCCAGTGTTCCAGGAATCTAAAGCCCTCCTCCTGCACCATCTTTCCAGCCATGCATTCATCAGCCCTATCCTATTTCTGTACTCACTGTCACATGGCATGGGAGTAATCTGCAGATTACTACATCTGAGGTCCTGCTTGCTAATTTTCTACCTAGATCCTTAAATTCTGATTGCAGGAGAAGCAGGAGTGCTTCTATTCAGGAACACATTTTCTTAATGGTTTTGTGCGATCATGCAGCTTTCATTTGCCATAATCCTTCGTGACTGCAAGCAAACTAAACCTCTGTTTTAGTATCTCACCTTCTATTAATCACAGGATTTACTAAATGGATTAGTCATCGGCACTCTGATAATAGAGCAGTAAGTTATGCAGTACCTAAAGCAGGCCTGAAAGCAGTACCAGTGGACAACATTATAACCTGTTATGTTGCCAGTTTATATCACTCTCACACCACTTCAACGAGAGATTCATGAAGCTCACTCACTGGCCTTCAACTGCCAGTGCAATTTCTAAAGTTAGAAAAAAAATTGATGACATTATCAATTGATTGCCAAAATATAGGTGATGCAACAGATTAAAAATGGAGAAAGTCAGCTGCATACTGCAATAATCATACTGCAACTAATGAGCTGTATGATTGGGCATGGTCACCTCATTAAGGCAGCTTTATACTGATGCTAATATAAGATAAAACCAGAAAATTCTAGAAATACTCAGCAGGTCCGGAAGTATCTGTGGTGAGATGTTTCAGGTCAATGCCTTCCAGCATTTTCTGTTTTCATTTCAGATTTCCAGCATCCACAATATGCTGATTTTGTTATTCTTCACTAACTTGCTGATTTCTGAATACAGGAGATAATGCTGAAGCGCTTGCAAGAATCTTCAGCCAGAAATGGTTGATCACATCTGGCCTCCTTCTGAGATCCACAGATCCCAGTGTCCAGTCATTTATACTCACTGTAAATGCCATAAGAAGTGGTTGATTGCATGGGCATTGTGAAAACTGTGGGACCTGACAGCATTTCAGATAAAATGCTAAAGGTACACACACCAGAGCTGGCCACCACAACATAGTCATGTTGCTATGACATTGGCATCTACCCTACAATGTAGAAAAGGTCCAGTTATGTCCCAAGTAAGAACACAGGTCAAATTTAACCCAGGCATTTACCACCTTACTAGTCTCCTCCCAAACATCAGAAAGTGATGAAATGACCATTAATATTACCATCAAGTAAAGCCTGTTTACAAGAATGGTACCAGGGATGAGAAACTTCAGTTATGAAGATAGATTGGAGAGGTTGAGACTGTTCTCATTGGAGGGAAGAAGGCCAAGAGGAGATTTGATAGAGATGTTCAAAATCGTGAGGGGGCTGGACAGAGTAGATAGGGAGAAGATCGTAAAAGGATCAAGAACAAGAGGGCACAGATTTAAAGTAATTTGCTGAAGAAGTAAAAACATTTTCACACAACAAGTGGTTCAGGTCTGGAATGCACTGCCTGGAAGTGTTGTGGAGGCAGGTTCATTCAAGGCATTCAAGAGGGCATTAGATGATTTTTATTTTATTCGTCCTTGGGATGTGGGCATCACTGGCTAGGCCAGCATTTATTGCCCATCCCTAATTGCCCTTCGTTTAGGGCATTTAAGGGTCAACCACATTGCTGTGGGTTTGGGCTCAATGTAGGCCTGACCAAGTAAGGACAGCAGATATCCTTCCCTAAAGGACATTAGTGAACTAGGTGGGTTTTTATGACAATTGCCAATGGTTTCATCATTAGGCTTCTAATTCCAGAATTTGTTTTTTTATTGAATTTAAATTCCACCACCTGCCATAGTGGGGTTCAAACCCGAGTCTCCAGAGTTCAATCCAGTGACAATACCACAATGCCACTGCCTCCCCTAATAGAAATAGAAACAATGTGCAGGGGTAAGGGGAAAAGGCAGGACAATGGCACTAGGTCATAATGCTGATTTGGAGGGCTAGTGCAGGCACAATGGGCCAAATGACCTCCTTCTGTGCCGTTAAAATTCTGTGATTCTGTGATACTCACCAATAACTGATAGAAGGATATGTTCATAGGGTTAGATGATGAAGGTGCGGGGGGGGTGGGGGGATGTGGGTGGTAAGAAATATATAAATGCCAACATAGAGCACTTGAGCCAAATGGCCTACTTCTGTGCTTTGGACTATATAATTCTATGCAACCTGCTCGCTGACGCTCAGTTCAGGTTCTGACAAAGCCATTAGGCTTTAGACATAATCACAGAATTGATCGAAACATGGCAGAAGAAATGAATGTTAGAAGAAGAAATGACAGTAGCTGCCTTCGATATCAAGTCAACATTTCTGCCAATATGACACCAGGCAGCCTTAACAAACTTAAGATCAATGTGGCTTCAGTGATTTGAGTCACATCTTACACAAAAATAAATGCTTGTGTTTGCTGGAAGCTAGACATTTTAGCCCCATGATTCAGACAGTACCAGGCTTCAGAATATCACAGTATCTTTACAGTGCAAAATGAGATCATTCGGCCTATCGAATTCGCACTGAAAGGGCATTCCACCTAGTCCACTCCCCTGCCTTATCCCCGTAACCTTGCATGTTCTCTCTTTACAGGTAGCAATCTGCTTCCCTTTTAAATATCTCGATCGAACTTGCCTCCACCCCTTCAGGAAGTTTATTCCAGACTCCAACCACCCTCTGGGTGAAAAAATTTTCCTCACATCACATTTACTCCTTTTGTCAATTATTTTGAATCTGTGCCCTCTAGTTCTTGATGCTGTCTTGAGTGAGAACTGTTTCTCACTATTCACCCTGTCCAAACCCCTCAGGATCTCGAATACCTCTAACAAGTCTCCTCTCAGCCTTCTTTTCTCCAAGGAAAACAGTTCCAAGCTCTCCAATCTATCCTCATAGCTACAGTTCTTCACCCCAGGATGAAGAGCAACAAGGAAGAAGAAAGAAACAACCAACCAACTGCAGGATGTCCCATTATGCTTCACAGCCAACTAAGACCAAGGACATCTCTGCAGGAGTTTCTCAGGGTAGTGTCCTAGGCCCAACCATCTTCAGCTGCTTCATCAATGATCTTACCTCTAGCATAAGGTCAGAAGTGGGGATGTTCGCTGATGATTGCACAATGTTCAGCACCATTCGCAACTCCTCAGATACTGAAGCAGTCCATGTTCAAATGCAGCAAAACCTGAATATCCAGACTTGGGCTGACAAGTGGCAAGTAACATTTGCACCACACGAATGCCAGGCAATGACCATCTCCAACAAGAGAGAATCTAACCATCGCCCATTGACGGTCCCAATTGCCTGGATGGGTGTGGCTGCATCAACACTCAAGAAGCATCCACCATTTCTTGGCACCTTGGAACAGGCAATAAGTGTGACTCAGAAGCATCACATACATTCAAAGAGCAAATTAAAAATCAGTAGTATTACACTACAAGTTTTTCATTAATGGAATGCATAATATTTGCCACAACAATATTGAACATGGAGCACAACTGGACTTTATACACAAGAATAAATTGAAATAGTATTTAACTTAATGAGAGCTACAGCTATCAAATATGTGAACAGATAACAGTGAATTGTTGATATCAGCTGAAGTGAGAGTAAACCTGAAGTCACGGAATGGCAAAGCAAAGCTCCAGAACTCTTTGGTGTGTTCATTAATTGGTTGATCTGTAGCATAGAAAGAATCTCCCTAAGCTGATTTAAGCTAAGTTTAGCAAAGTAGTTGCCAAAATTTATACAATACAATGGGCATAAAATGACACGCAGTGACGTCGGTCGTGCATCCTGATGTCACCGCGCATCATTCTGATATTCCATTCAGCGAGCGCGCAGCAGAGTTGGATGCGCACCCGCCGAAGTGTCAAAGGCGTATTAAGGCCATTAATGAACTAATTAAGCCTATTGAGAAAGCTGCCCGTCCAACCTCAAGGTTGGCGGGCAGGCGAAGAGCCCAGGCGGCCTTCGCATTTTTCATGAAACCTCATTTGCGGGCGAGATGAGGTTTCATTAATTAAATATAAATTTTAATGAAAATTCATAAACATGTCCCAGCTCACGTGACACTGCTTAAAACTTAAGTTAATCTCCCTGAGGCAGCTTCTTGTCTCAGGGAGATTTCTGCGCTCTTTCACGCCCAACTGTCCCTCCTCCCCCCACCCTCACAGGTAGCCCAGAGCGCTTCTGGGTGCGTGTCACGCTGGGCAGGCCTTAATTGGCCCACCCGCGTAAAATAGCGACACGCAGCCGATCACGGGCAGCGATTGGCTTGGCGCCCGCTCCCGACCGGCCCGCCCAAATTCTCCCCAATATATTGGCCGAAGCAGCAGCTGTCCATTTTCTTTTTTCCAATAAATCTGCTGTAGATCCTCAGAGGCATTATGTAAAACAAAAATGTACCAAACTAAATGTGATATCCCTTTTGGATTAAAAGAAAATAGTAGGTTGAAGCTGGTCAGGATTGATTTTAACTACTCGTGCTAGTTGGGAAAATGATGGCAGCAGTTCAATCACCAAATTTACATCCCCGTCCAATTTTCCTTTCTATTGATTTCATTGACACATCTACCACAGCAGCACTCTTTAAATCCTATTTGCAGCACAATTTGTGTTGCTAACTCACGTGTGGAGATACGTTTAATTTTATCATTTCTCAGCATAGGGAAAAAGGGCACTTGCCCATTTCTCGCTTCATTCAACATAACTAGCAGAATCACAATTACAATGAACTTCTCAAAACCCACATTGAGAGGGGCAGACCGCCTGACACATAATAACTGTTCCCTTATTCTCACAAGCTGATTTGATGTGTATTCCAGGTGCAGGTGATGAAGGCAGTCAGATTGTATGGCTCATATGCCTGACTATTAAGTGCCCAACTAGTTAGTCTTCAATAGGACAAAGGGCATTTAACATCATTGACATGGACTGAAGAAGAAGTAGATCGACAGGAGGACTTGAAGCCAACAGCCCTTCCAATTAATTGATTTGAGCACTTCCAGATCCAGCTGGTCTGGAGACAACTGGTGGCAGCATGCACTGATACTAAGGAGCATCCAACATTAATAAAGGCATAAAAATTGAAAATGCTGGAAGTGCTCAGCAGGTTGGGCAATATCTGCGGACAGGGAAACAGAGTTAACGTTTCAGGTTGATGACTTTTCATTGACTTGAATTGTTAATTTTGTTTCTCTTTCCACAGATGCTCCTTGACTTTCTGAATATTTCCAGCATTTTCTGCTTTTCTTTCAGATTTTCAGTTCTTGACCTTTTGCTTTCGTCTCAGTAAAGGCATTCTTGGCGAACATAGGAATTACTGGACAAAATGACAATAAGGTCCATCTAGTTTGCCTTCGACCATTCTGGTAGACACATGATACAACAATCATGGAATTGTTGGCATATCATGGCAATTAATTTTTGTTGATTAGTTTACAATGGACCAAGACATGACATGAGGAAAATCCCTAGTGGTGGGAGTCATGGGGCTAAAGTGCAATGACGGAGACCTTTCTCCTTCCATGTGATTTGTTCATTATCTACAACACATTAATGAGACATTTGTGAGATTCATGTAAGAGAATTATATTTTATTAATGCCGATACACCTGTATTTATTTTCACTGAAAGACAAAAAACCCAGAATGCAGATCGCCACCAAGATTAGAATAATAAAGGAGAAAATGAGAAAACACAGGTTTTAAAAGTAAGAAGCTTGTAAGGGGAAGATATGTTTGAGAGTACAGGAATTACGATTTGAGGTGCTGATAAAGAAGGCTTCAGAACAGGAAACTGATGATTCCTGGTCTTAAGACAATGGAAAAGACATTAGGGAGAAGAAAGAGCACATAGGTGTCATATGTGGAGTCTATAAGGTAGAAAGGAATATTTAGAGGAGCGTGAATCGTGGCAGGTACTCATAACGTAGAGGGAAAAAAAGTTGCAACAGGGTGAGTTTGTACATGTGAGAGAAAATGAGAGAAGTGAAGCAGGCATCCTGTCCAATAGTGCAAAACAACAGCCAAATTATCTCCCTAAATATGATAGTATTCACATGTTTCTACAAACTTGGGGTTTATAAAGTTGAGTAGAAGCATTTGGCATAAAAAAGAAAGTTGAGTTTTGTTCAGGTAGCTGTAGGAATAGATGTGCAAGTTCTATTTGAAATTGTGAGCCCAAGAGTACTGACAAATTAAGATCAGAATTTATGGATAGATTTACAAGAAACATGAAAAAATATATTCTTGAAGAATTAAACAAGGGGTGATATTATGGAGATACTATAATATAGGCCAGCTCCATTTGCAATTCCTCAGATAATGATGCTCTCCATACTGGCAAGCCAGAAGGTCTGGACAATATCCAGGCTTGGGTTGTTAAGTGGCAGATAACATTCTTACCAACATAATGTCAGGAAATGATTGCCTCCAACAAGAGAGAGAGTCTAAGCGCCTCCCATGACATTCAATTGATGATTGTGATAATAACATTAAACCCTTAGGTGTTTACCTTGGTTTGACCTAATATTTATGGTTTTATTTTAACCATCTTTTAAAATAGTTCAGTTTGAATTTCTGCAAGTGAGACAATTAACAATTAAAGCAGCCTGAGAACAGGAGGGTAGCTGTTCTTGATTAACTAAATGACCTTAAAGGTGTTAAATGTTTGGGTTTAAGCAGTTGTATCCATCTTAATTACACTATGTGCAATTTGAGGTCTCTTTGTCAGCTTTAAAGAAATAAGGAAAATATTTGAACTCAGCAGCATGAACTTAATATGACACCTTATCTTTAAAGAAGAACAATGTGTTTTTAATTAGGTTTTAGCTTACTAATAAGGAGTGAGACAGTCAGAATTAAGGATAAAAGTTGGAAATTTCCTTCCTTGACACCATTCTGTCACCTTCTGTGGTGTGATTCTTCTGCTTCACAGTTCAACATCACTTCAAGAAACAGAAGAAGAAAGGCTTTGACTGTGCTGTCAGAATTAAAGGAATCCTAGGCCCTTGAGGGATAAGAAACTTCCACGCTGTCTTCACTGCTTTTTCTTAAGTATATATAACATCTTGCTTAATCATTTCTACTTGATTCACAAATACTGGTCATTTATAACTTATTAGGTCAGGCACAACCTTGGGTCAAAATCCTGGAACTCCCTCCCTAACAGCACTGTGGGTGTACCTACACCACATGGACTGCCAGCGGTTCATGAAGGCAGCTCACTGCCACCTTCTCAAGGGCTATTAGGGATGGGCAATAAATGCTGGCCCAGCCAGCGACGCTCACATCCCATGAATGAATGAAAAAAGGACACCTAGAATTAAGAATTCAGAACCTAGATACTTTAATTAAAAGTGTTTTATATCTCAAAACCCCTTAAAAACTTACACAATGGCATTACTATTGCCAAGTCTGCCACCACCAACATCCTAGGGGGTCACCATTGATCAGAAACTCAACTGGACCAGCCACATAGATCCTGTGCCTACCAAATCAGCGGATGCATATTCTGTGGCAAGTGGTTCACTTCCTGACTCCCTAAAGCTTCTCCTCCATCTACAAGACAGAAATCAAAAGCAAAATGGAATATTGTCTGCTTGCTTGGATGGGTGCAGTTGCATCAGAAAAAAGCAGTCTGCTTGATCAGGAGTCCATCCACCACCATAAACATTCATTCCCTCGACTACGAGCACACACTAGTTGCCGTGTGCACCATCCACCGAATGCACGACAGAAATTCAACTGAAAGCTTTTTCAACAGCATCTCCAAAATCTGTGACCTCCACTGCCTAGAAGAGCAGTAGCTGCATGAGAACATCTCCAAATTCTCACCCAAGTCACTCACCATCCTGACTTAAACACCTTACTTTATCACTGATTGGTCAAAATAGAATTGGCTATCTAACAGCACCATGGGGTACCTTCACCAGATAGAACTCAGCAGTTCAAAAGGAGGTTTCACCACCAACTTCTCAAGGGCAAAGGGGGATGGGCTATATCTGCTCAAAATGCCCATTGCCAGAGAATTTTTAAAATAATTTTATCGGATATTTAAGGAGTGGAAAGTTAAATCTGGAATATTACTTGCTGTAAATAGCAAGGGTAGACCAGTGGGTCTTAAATACAAACTAGTAAAAGCTAAATTTAGGATTATTGCACGATATTTTCCTTTATACAAATATGATCAACATATTGAATAGACTTCCAGGAACAGGAGTGCAGGCAAAAACTCTGGAATTGTAAGAACAAGTGAATACTGAAGTGCAAGGACTTCAGGTTCCTTCTGAGTAGAACTAAGAAGAACCAAGTGGCCTTCTTCATCCTAACCTCTTGTGATCTTGTAAAGGACTTTTGGTAGGTACAAAAGCTAAAGTTCACACGTTAGTCAAAGTAAATATTTTGGCTTAATGAGTAAATGTATTAAATGTTCTCTCTGCTATGTCTTACTATTTACTGCAACTTATCTGACAGGAAGTGTAGTTTTCAGCACATGGTGAATGCAGACAGTACATGGTAAATACAGAATTATATTTTCTCCTTATTGCTGTGATGTAAACCCAATTCAATGTTTTTGTGATGAAAGGGCTGATTTTATCACCCACGAACCACTACTGCAGCCTACTACAGATTACTGGGGGATGGAATTAAAGTAGAGACAGTACAGTCCTCTTGCTTGGTGCCACAGTCATACTAGCTAAGATTATTACTCCTGGTTTTTGGTTAGCATCTCAAGACCTCATCACAAACGAACAAGAGCCTCATTCAAATGCAAAATTCTGATGCTGTAATTCAGAGTCTAATGCCATTTTAATATAAAGACACGCATTTCCCCAATGCTGGGCTTGCCAAGAACACCAGGCATCAAGCACAACAATCCTAGAAGGAGACTGAAATGGTAAGTTCTTTTTTTCAAATAAGCTTCCTTTTTAGCCAAGAGGAGCAATCGTTTCCTCAACAACAATGACAGGATAATGTATTTTGGCCTAAGCCAGGAGGTTGATGCTTTCCTGTGATTACTGTACTAGGTATCACCACAGGTAGAGATTTCAACACATATGCAGCTCTGCAATGCAGTGACTAGCCAACACAGAGACACTCAGAACTACAAAACCCGAAATTCAGATTCTCTATGATTATCCATCCATTAGATTTAACATTAGTTCTAGCCACTGAGGAGTCCTGCAAATTACCTACTATTGTTTTACACACTTCACTCACTATCTCACAGGAGAGCATCACCCTCTTGACTTAGGCCAAAATACAACATCCTGCCATTGTCGTCGAGGGCACTGCTCGGGGAAATGTGTGTCTTTATATTGCAATGGCAACAGAAAAACATTGAATTGGGTTTACATCACATCAATATGGAGAAAATACAATTCTGTTCATTGATACAGTGTCCCCGAGACATAAAGAGCTGAAAGTATTAGTGCTAGGTACATGTTCTGGGAATATCCACTGCGAACCCTGGTCAGGCAGTGGTTCAATCGTCAACGTTACAAAGATAGAATGAAAGAAAGAACTTATATTGAGAAAGCCCTTTACACACTTGGTTCCAACCAGCCGGTACGAGGTTAGGACATGGGAATTCCCAGTGGTGGGAGTCCCTGCCCACTTCCTACAGCACTGAACATTTGAAAATGGTGGTGCCTCAGTCCCATACTGGGCCACACAGAATGCATGAAATAACAACAACTTGTATTTTTATAGCACCTTTAACTTAGTAAAACCTCCCAAGGCCCTTCGCAGGAGCATTATGAAAGAAGTGATGAGTCACCCAAGGTCACACAAATCATGAAGACTGCCAGATGTCATCTCATTTCGAAGGACTGACAATGACGACGATCAATCAAAACTTGACATTGAGCCACTTAAGGAGGTATTAGGGAAGATAACCAAAAGCTTGCTCAAAGAAGTAGGTTTCAAGGAGCGTCTTAAAAAAGGAAATAGAGGAAGAGAGACAGAGAAGTTGGGGAAGGAATTCCAGAGTTTATGGCCCTGGCAGCTGGAGGCATGGCTACCAATGGTAAGTTATTACAATAGAGGATACCTATGAGGCCAGAAAAGAGCGTAATGGGTGGAACAAAACTACAGAAATAGGGATGGGCAAGGCCATGAGGGATTTGAAAACAAGGATGAGAATTTTAAAATGGAGACATTGTTTAACTGGGAGCCAATGTAGATCAGGGAGCACAGGAATGATAGGTGAATGGGTTTTGGTGCAGGAATCAAGTTGGAGCATTTCCGTTTCCCAATAACTGCTCAGCAATACCCATTGTCCAAGAACAGAGAACACAGTTACAGGTGCATGCTCATAAAGTAGGAAAAAGTGCAAAGTTTGCAGATAAGGCCACAAAATACCTACAGTCGATATATATTTCTCTAAACTGCAACACATTTATTAAGACCAGAGATAAAAACAGGAAGTGCTGGAAATACTCAGCAGGACTGGCAGCATCTGGGGAGAGAGACCGTTTCAGGTCGAATATGACTCTTCTTCGGAACTTTGCTAAGGCAATCCTCTTTGCTTATGTGCCCACTGCTCCAAGCAGTTCTGATTAAGCAACAATAGGGTTTACTTAAAATGCAGAGTATGTATATCAGCATCTGAAAAAGGTTTTTATTTCTATTACATTTGCTCACTGTGAATAAAAATCAAATTGCCAGCATTCCCATTAAGGAAATTCCTTTAATTGGGATGGTGCTGTAGCTAGGTTGGACCCTTTTAATACCTTTCATCAAAACAGTCTTATGGCATTAGATATTTTATATACTTTATCTGGCTTAATTGGAGCATTGCTTCCCCATTAAATGAGCTTAAAATGATGTTTTGCCAACAGCTTCCCACCTGGTAGCAGAAGCTTGCAATTTTCATTCTCCATAAACATGCTTGCAATGCTATTTACAGGTGCAATCTTACTGTCAGAAAAGATTTGAGATGCAGGGCTCTGCGTCCTAAGCATCTGCACTAGCAGCAAGCTTCCATCACAGTAAGCCTGTCAAAATATTCTTCAGGAAATCCTTAACTAGCCACAGCATGTGTGCATGGACAAGGCCTCCTGTGATACACATTCTGCCAACATCAGTATACATCATTATGATCTAGAAAGGTGCAGATATAATTTAAAAAGCTTAGGTCATGAATCTCAATTTTATAAGCAAAAAAAAATGTTCTTCAATGTTTTGGCTGTTTTTAATGTGAGGTTTAGCACTGGATGAGCACCGCAATTGCTCTGACTCAAGTCGGAAGTGTAATTGTTACCTTACAGCCATCTATATAAGGGCAAGGTTAACCAAAGCTGGCGTTTTAATGGTGCTTTGTCAACATTTTACAGCACCAGCAACCTCATATTACTGTTTCTACTTGCTGTCGATTCCTATTCAAGCCTTGTATTCAATATTATCATGGAGTGATCATTCTCCCATCCCGAGCCTGAATAGATTGTTCAATCACTCACTTAGAAAACACAAGCTGCCCTCAAATTTTCTTCCCCAACTTAATTTCATAAGGCATTCACTCATTCTGATGGTAAAAAACAGTCAATATTTTCTAACTATGTAATGTATGAAACAACAAAGGGAAGTTGATCTGGTATTGTTTCTGAAATGGTGCCCAAGATAGCATTTTTGTGTGAAAATTTATTTTGCACAGTCTGCTGTGTACTTTAATTTGCCACAGAAAATGTACTTTGAGGGCAGCTCAATAGTAGTCACATACCTCAGACAGGAAACAGGAACTGCGCTCCTGGCCATGGCCCCTGGGGCCTTCAGACTGTTCATGGGTAAAGAAAAGTGTGCCACAAAGAATTATTGCTTGCCTTCATCTTCAGCCTACTCCTGAGCCCCTGACAGACTCTCCAGTTCATAGGAATCCAATGGGAGGCATCTGCACCATCAATCTTCAAGTACTGTTGTGTTGTGTGGTACTGAACATTCACAGGCAATGGGAAATCAGGCCAGAGGATAGGGCTATCACTCCAACCTCACTATAATGGTAATACTGATTTTGGACCTACTACAATTGCAGGCCTAGATGCGCCCACTCGTAAAGCCCCAGGAAATCTCAATAGCATCGGGGAAACCAAGCATGTAACCTAATGGGTTTTTGCCCCTATGCATTCTTCAGTGTACTTGGGGAGGCAATGATCTTCCCAGGCACAGGAGAGAGGACTATATACCCATGTGTATGCATAGGAAATAGTAGAGTAGGCCGGTATATGAAGATGGTGTGACAAAGATAGTTTCCCAAAGGGTGTTAATACTGCACAATGACCTCATTATCACAGGAGCATCAGGCATTCATTTCAACAACAATCTGGTCAAGATGTGGTACAGTTTTAGAAATCCTGTCAAAACTACCACTTTATGGGACACATTTTTGTGCTATTTGTGCTATCTGTCATGGACTTTGACTGAGCATCAAATGTATGACGGTAGCGAAGTACAGTTGTTCTTAGAGGTATTCTCTCATTTGTCAAAAGCGTATGAAAGATGCTGCATCAAGCTTGTAAAGAGAAATTGGTAAGAATGTGAATATATCAGTTATCAGATAATGAATTGGGTTTATTACTAAATTTTTCAGACCTTTTGTAAAGCAAAAGCTATGTGCCTAGGGCTGAATATTCAAAGTATGGAACATAGAATTCCCACTATTAGCTATACCTCTTAATCTACATCTTACAGAAGCATTCCTCTAGTACCAGGCTGATATTTACATTTCACTTACCCTTCCTCTGAGCGAGATTATCAAATTAGTACAAATATCACTGAATTCTGGTAGAATACTGCACCATGAATTCACATCCACCTAGAACTGGACTGAAATTGTCTGAACTGAGAAACCTTTAAATAAGAGACCTTCTGGGTTTGCACGAAGGTTGAAATAAAATGTTACATAAATGCAGCACTATCCAGTCACACAAGAAGGCAAATGGTGCTGCTGGTGGGGTTGAAACAGGTACCTCGTTATGTGAAACTAACAACACTGATAAACAAGGGGTCATTTTGCAAGTCATCACTGTTTGTAGACAGTCTAGTTCACCTGACGACTGCTGCATCTCACTCCATACTTCCACATCATACTGCTAAGCTAAAAGGTGCTCTGAGTTCAGCTTCCCAGACTCAAAAGAACATTCGTGAAATTTCAGTGTGACATTTGGATCTATGCTAATATTAAACAATCCCTTCAAAATTAAGTTCTAAATATTTTCAATTCCATCAACTCCTGGGGAGCTTTGAAACTTTGCTCTAGTCTAGCTGCAGATGTTCAAAGTCTAAGCAATGCAACACTATTTTCACATGATGGTTGAATATTGCTTGCTTGAACTCAATCAGGCCAAATTTACTTCCGTCTTATATGCAGAGTTTGCATTGTTACCAAACCAAAATTACTTTGTACCAACACAATCTGTGTGGTTAAAAAAAAAAATTAATAGTGGTTTCACAGCAGAACTGCAAATTGTAACTTGATGTAAGATTTAGAAGTTGAAAAAAGTACCTTACCTCCTCCCACTGGTGTATATATCGTATAAGCCTTGAAAGTCTTAATAATCGCAAGAGACTGAGGATTTTTGTAAACCTCACAATTCTCAGTGCTCTGGCAGTCTTGTAAACATCAGAATCAAATCCCTTTTCTATAATCAGAAAGATATAATCCACTGGTATGGAAGAGATAAAATCTATGATAAACCAGCTCTTTAAGTATTTCCACTTGATAACATTTGGGTCCAGTATGATTTCGGCATTATCTTCTACAACAATTCCAGTTCTAAAATTGACTATCAAGTCCAAAAGGAAGAAGGTATCAGATGCAACGTTAAAAACAATCCAAATGGTTGATGTCGACTCAGTGAAGAAGGTGATTCCCACGGGAATAATTATGAGATTTCCTACCATAAGCATCAGCATTATCAAGTCCCAGTAAAACCTAAAAAAGAGAGAAAATGGAAAACAGTAAGTGGAAGAAACCATAACTGTCCTTGTTATTTGGTTCCAATTTGGTTCAATAATTATAGTAATTGAATAGATTCAGCGGTTATTGCAAATCCAGTCTACACAACAGATGATCAAAAGTGCTTGAATCACCACTGAAAGGTGCCTGCTTGTTTAATTCCAAATTCAGATTCAAGAGGTACTGATGTGCTGCCAACAGAGTGGTGAGGATCCATCTGTACACCCAAAACTCTCACAAGCATCAACCATCCAACATAGATGAAAGACTGCAATTCCAATGTTATATTTTCAGAAATACACTTCCCATTTAAATTTTATAAAGCTTTTTCAAAAATGATTTCAGTCCAGTTTTAAGGGGAATGTCAGTTTAAATCAGTAATTTCTAGTTTCAAAAGCAGAACATTTCTTAAAATGGTGCTCCCTTTAAATGCAACAAAATATGTTTTCTAGTTTCTTAAATAAATGTAGCTATTTACTCTTGCGGCATAGTTGGCATCTATTTAACATTTTAAAAGATCAATTCCCTCCATTAAATCCTTTACCCACCTACCTGTGCCATCCCTCACCACCACAAATCGATGCTGCTGGTAGATTTTCATAAAAACTGGCACTTCCTCTAGTACCTGACATAATGTGTATTCTCCCTGATGTGAACCTACATAGGGAGTACTGACAGGCACACTTTCTGGCAGGAACCACTAATTATAATCAGGAACAGAAAACTAGCTGATATCGTTCCCCTTACTTAAGCTGAGTAAATGGAGGCCAACTGGAGATTCCTATTCTTCACTTAAAAAAGCATCTAACTCAAAGATGGGAAAATTTGAAGTTGGGACTTTGTTGGTTAGTATAACTCAGGCCGGAATTTTCCAGCCCTGTTGGCATCAGGCGTCATGGCGGGCGGGGAGGGACAATATGGCAAAAAGGCCAAAAAAAATCGGTTTTACGCCGTAGTGAAACAAGTTTGTGATCGTCCGCTCCACCCATCAATAGCGGGCCATGTTTCCGCCAGACACGTCGGGAACATCAGTTTCATACATTTGCACCGAATTATAAGTCCTGCTCTCAGGAATCATCCCCCACGTCAAATTTGTCGCCCAAATTGGCGTGAATCCAGAACAGCGTGCTTCATGACTGCCTTTAAAAGGTGTGCACCTGGCGACCTGAGCTTCGAGGGGAACTTGAAGGTGAGTGCACACAACCTTGCACAGTGCTGGTCCAGAACTTTTCAACCCTCAGGCGCAGACTGCAAATTAATGTGTGTTTTAGGGGGCAGCAGAACAATTGGCCAACTGGGAAGGTAGTAGAATCTCCTTGCAAAAGGTGGCCATGGCACAGTCACTGACAGAGGTGCTCACAGCCCCTTGCAATGCTTTTATTAAGGTTTGGACCAGTATCCCACATGGTTCAAGCTAACAGTGCAGCCTTATAATGTGGGTTAGGAGAATACCTGTGCCTGAGCTGAGAGCACAGCATAGAGTCCAGTGGGCAAAGCTGCTGTCAATTAGCCAAATGGAGTAGGGCGAACGTGGGTAGGGTTTCAGTCAGCCAATGAGCGTGGCCAGCACTCTCATGTATGCATGAAGGGGTCTTCAGATTTAACCAAGAGAGTACACCCATGCTAACTGACATGTCTTCCTCTTTGATCCTGCAGGAGAAGAACATCAGGACCATGGAGCCCGGTGATTTAGTGGTATGTCTCATGACTTACAGAGACCAGAGAAGAAGAAGAGAGCAGAGGAGGCGCCTGACTCAGGAAAGGGAGGAGTATCTCTCTCAAGATGAAGGGGTGGCAGGGCCTGCTGCACACACAGCTGAAGGTCCACAGCACCTATAGAGCCAGGGTCTATAGACAGCGCCTGTCATTCCTGCAGAAGACTGAGAACCAGTGTCGTCGAAGATTGCACATGTCTAGGGAACTGTTCGGTCATACACGCCACATGCTGCAGGATTTGGCACTACAGGGATATGGAGGGCATCCACTGCCAATGGCCATGAAAGTGACCACAGCGCATCCTACAGGCCTGCAAACACATCCTACAGATCTGCGCGCGATTCCAAGGGAGCATCCATGACTCCTACATCCTTAGCAGGTCTCAGATCCCTGACATCTTCCAGGGTCCACAAAGGCTGCAGGATTGGCCCCTCAGGGACAAGGGCTGCCCGCAGAAGACATGGCTGATGACACCCTTACGGCGGCCTCAGACTGCAGCAGAGCAATGGTACAACGGGGCTCAAGCCACGACCCGGACTTTGGTGGAGCAAACGATAGACATTTTGAAAATGAGGTTCCGCTGCCTCAACAGGTCCGGTGGAACACTGCAATACAGTCCTCAGAGGGTGTCGGGCATCATCATCACTTGTTGCATGCTCCTTAACCTGGCGCTGCAACGGGGGGGGTGGACCTGGCTGAGGAGGAGATGGAGCAGATGCATGTCTCCTCCAATGAGGAGGAGACTGAAGGGGGTGATGATGATGTCTTTGAAAGCGACGATGCCGGCGATGAGGCCATCGCACTGGCCAGACGAGGCTGGCACGCTCAGGAGGCCCTCAAAGCCACAAGATTCATGGAGGATGATGATGGGCTTCAGTGAGGACAGCCCTGACATCCTCACCTTGTATCTGTGAACGTTTGACTCCTGTATGGCTGATGATAGTGCATATACCCTCACTGCTATGGCTCATGTCATGGAGACACAGCGGAGGCCTGAATAATTGTTAGCTTCCAGGAGGATGATGACGACATGCAGTGACGACACTCCATTGATCTTCACATTGCCCCTGTGAATGTTTGAGTCCTGTCTGGCTAAGGAAAGCTTGCTTGTGCTCTGTGTACAGAATCATATCATGGAGACGCAGCCATGAAACTTTCAATGCATCTAATCCTTTGTCAGGCTTCAGCACCTGACCCCTTCAGGAGCACAGCGTCACTGGTCACAGATACTGACGAGATGTGAGCCAGCCCCACTTCAAAGGTGCTGAGAGCACACAGAGAGAATGACAGAATATGTGACGCATGCCCACAACATTCTGGCAGCAATAACAAGCACCATCGAGATGCAGGCATCTCTAATGTGTCCATTGAGTGTGAAGTCAGACCATAACTTTGGTCTGAAGGTTACACACTGCAAAGGGAAGAGGCCTTGGACAGAGGCACCTGCCTATATCTTGTGCAGGAACCAAGGTTTCACATTTTAAAAAAATTCATTTATGGGGTGTGGGCATCGCTGGCTAGGCCAGCATTTAGTGCCCATCACTAATTGCCCTTGAGAAGGTGGGGATGAGATGCCTTCCTGAACCACTGCAGTCCCTGTGGTGTAGGAACACCCACAGCGCTGTTAGGAAGAGAGTTCCAGGATTTTGACCCAGCGGCAGTGAAGGAATAACAATATATTTCCAAGTCAGGATGGCGAATGGTGGTGTTCCCATCTATCAGCTGCCCTTGTCCTTCTAGATGGTGGCGGTCGTGGGTTTGGAAGTTCCTGCATAAGGAGTGAGTGAGTTTCTGCAGTGCATCTTGTAGATGATACACACTGCTGCTACTGTGCGTCAATGGCGGAGGGAGTGGATGTTGAAAGTGGTGAATGGGGTACCAATCAAGCAGGCTGCTTTGTCCTGGATGGTGTCAAGCTTCTTGAGTGTTGTTGGAGTTGCATTCATCCAGGCAATTGGAGAGGATTCCATCACACTCCTGACTTGTGCCTTGTAGATGGTGGACACACTTTGGAGAGTCAGGAGGTGAGTTACTCGTCACAGGATTCCTAGCCTCTGACTTGTTCTTGTAGCTACTGTATCTATGTGGCTAGTCCAGTTTCTGGTCAATGGTAACCCCCAGGATAGTGGGGGATTCAGCGATGGTAATGCCATTGAGTGTCAAGGACTGTGGTTAGATTCTCTTTTGTTGGAGATGGTCATTGCCTGGTACTTGTGTGGTGCAAATGTTGCTTGCCACTAATCAGCCCAAGCCTGGATATTGTCCATGTCTTCCTGCATTTGGGCATAGACTGCTTCAGTACCTGAGGAGTCCTGGGTATGACTCCAACCAATGGAGAGTTTCCCCCCTGATTCCCATTGACTCCAGTTTTGCTGGGGCTCCTTGATGTCACACTGGGTCAAATGCTGCCTTGATGTCAAGGACAGTCACTCTCACCTCACCTCAGGAGTTTTGCTCTTTGTCCATGTTTGAACCAAGACTACAGTAAGGTCAGGAGCTAAGTGATCCTGGTAGAATCCAAATTGTGCATGTCATGAACTTTTAATGTATATATTATAGGAAAATATTTTTCTTTTAAAATAGAGGTTTAGTCTGTGAGTGTGTCTTAATTGGATTAAAGCCAGCTAGTCTGGGTGCTTTTGTGTGTACTAGTTTTGAGATGTAAGCAGAGAGGTAGAATGCATATGCATTTTTTGAATAGAGCATTCAAGAAGTGGGGTGAAAAGTGACACCCATTTAGCAGACACCAAGCAATATGTTTATATTACTAATAAAATTGGTACTATGAAAGGGGTATTATTGTTAGAGAGGTTTATTTCAGAGGTTGGTGATACAATGACAATTTACATTCAATGGGCTGTGCTAGGTATAACTTCAGCAGTTTTGTGTGTGCAGAGCAGAGGCAATGTGAGATCAAAAGCAGTTGTAATACTCCAACTGTCTCCACAGGAACCAAAATGAAAAGAACCTCATTTTGAATTTATATGATGGAAATGTTTTGCCTGGTGTCTGGTTAAGTCTATGGGTTGCTGTTGCCTTAATGGAGATCAGTTTGGGTATTTGTTAATAGTTGTGACTGTGGTGATTTATAGCCATGTGTATGTATTTAACTTGTGTAAATTAATAAAATGTATCATTTAGCTTAATATAAAACCTCTTGAGAGCTGGTGGTATGATTCCTGAATTTAGAGTTGCATCTCAAACATAACACTCAAAATTATAGGTTATGACAGTTGCTTAAAGTTTCTCTCTAGGGTTTTTTTAAATATAACTCAGCTTTACCAACTACTTGGTCATAACAATTGGAGACTCGTCCGGGATAAATTATTTTTCTAATTCCTTGATTGGTGAATCTTAAAGGTTACAAGAGGCACTTTGAATTCAGGAGTTGGTGAGGTATTTTAGAAGTGCTGAGACTGCAAGATGGCTTTGGAAATTGCTCAGACTTGTCTGGGAATAGAAGGGATAACTCTGATTGGGTTGGAGAAAATAACCAAAAGTAAGCTAACGGAGTTGGCAGATAAGTTAAGGTCGGGGTTACCTGAGGGTGCTAGGAAATCAGATATAGCTAAAAGTATAGCACACATCTACAGTTGGAAGTGAAACCTGACACTAATGAGTCACAGCTGGAGGTAGTGAGACTTCAGTTGCAAATGAAGAAGCTTGAATTAGAAGCAAGGGAATTAGCAATTGTGAAGCTGGAGAAGGAGGAAAGAGAAAGAGAGAGAGAGAGAGAGAATTCCAACTGAAAATGTTGGCAGTTAGAGAAGAGATATCAGTAGGTGAGGAAGGATTTATCTCTAGAGTAGAACCCAGTGGTGATATGTTTAAATTTGTACAAGCTCTTCCAAAGTTTGAGGAAAAAGATATTGAAACATTCTTTATTTCATTTGAGAAGCTAGCCAAACAGATGAAATGGCCACAGGAAAGCTGGACTTGCTATGTGGTCCAAGTTGTTAGGTAGGGCACATGAGGTATATGCTTCGCTATCAGAAGAAATGTCAGTGAATTATGATGTAGTGAAAAAAGCTATTTTGAGTGCATATGAGTTGGTTCCTAATGCATACAGGCAGAAAATTAGGAATATGAGAAAACAGCCTGGGCAAACTTATATTGAGTTTGAAACAGTAAAACAAAGTAATTTTGACTGGTGGATATGGGCATTTATAGACGACCTATGCAGCTCTTAGGGAAGTCATTCGTTTGGAAGAATTCAAAGATTCACCCCTTCGGTAGTGAGAACTCATGCGGAGAAATAGAGGGTTGATTCTGTGAGACAAGCAGCAGATATAACTGATTATTATGAGTTAGTTCATAGAGCTAAACACCCTTTTAAATTGGAAAAGGTTAAAAAGTGGGAAGGTGAAAGGAAGGCAGGTAGTCAGGGAAGAGAAGGAGTAGCTGGAAGTGCCCAGGAAGTTGTTTTCTCAGAATAAAAAGGTGCTGACGGTAGAAGTGACATTCAAAAATTGAGGTGTTTTCATTGTAATAAAGTGGGGCACGCAAAGTCAGCATGCTGGAGATTGCAGGGAAAATCTGTTGGAAATTTTGGGGTACAGAAAAGCTCTGGAAGTAAAAGTGCTGTTGGTTCTGAGGTTCAGGCACAGGAGAAACCAGTAGCTTGTATACAGGTGAAACAGGGAGAATCAGTGAAAAGTAAAGAAGCGGGAATGTGTTTACAGTTCACTCAAGAGGAGCAGGTTGCAGAAATGTTGAAAGATTTTGTATGTGAAGGGAAAGTCTTTCCATGTGTACAGGGTGGAGTAGGTAAAGATTTAAAATTTTAAGAGACACAGGGCTAGTCAATCCTTAATGTTGTGGGACAGTGATATTTGTTGTTCAAATGGAGTGTTGCAGGAGAAGGTAATAATAAATGAGGTCCATAGAGATGCTAAATCTATTCCATTGTGGAAGGTAAATTTAAAGAGCAAATGGAAGTCAGGTGAAGTTATAGTTCGAGTGGTGGAAAAATTGCCCATTACAGGGATTCAATTTATTCTGGGTAATGATATAGCTGGTTTGCAAATGTGGGTGATGCCTATGGTAGTTGAGCAGCCTGTAGAAGTGTTTTCAACAAAGGTGTTACAGAAGGAAAATCCTGGATTGTTTCCTGATTGTGTTATAATGAGATTAAAGGCTCATCAGGAAGGACAAGATAAATAAGTTAAGCAGGCAGTTCAAAGGCAAGAGGGCGTTGAAATCCAATTAGCTGGCACTGTATTTGATAACATTGTTCAGGAGGAAGGAATGCAAGACAGTTTAGTTTAAATGTTTAACTCAAAGAGGTTAATGGAGTTACAGAAAAATGAATTGCAATGAATACAGTTATATCAGAAAGCTTATTCAGAAACCGAAGCAAAATGGATTCCAGTATGTTATTATCTTTGAGGGGATATTTTGATGAGAAAATGGCGGTCAGATCATGTCTCTGCAAATGAAAGCTGGAGGGAGGTGCGTCAGATTATTATCCCATTGGTGTATAGTAATGAGATTCTGACCATTTCTCATGAAATCCCAATGGGAGGGGGGTGGCATTTAGGAATCAGGCAAACAGAGGAAAAGATAGAGGTTTTTTTTGGCCAGGAATGCATAGGGATGTAGTCAAATTCTGTAAAACCTGTTATACATGTCAAATAACAGGAAAACCACCAGCAGTGATTAAGCCAGTCCCTTTAGTCCCAATACCAGCATTTGAAGAACCTTTTACCAGGGTCATGATTGATTGTGTAGGACCCCTCCCTAAGGCTAAAAGTGGAAATCAGTATTTATTGACAATAATGGATGTGTCTACTAGGTTTCCTGAAGTTATACCTTTAAGAAATATTACAACTAAATTAGAGACACCATTGAAACTGATTCATGAGAAATTGGTTGGTCAAAATTCAGAAACTACTCTCCTGGATTACATATCAAATTTCAGGGAAAGATTGAACAGAGCATGTGAGCTGGCTAGGGAACATTTAAAAATATCACAGCAAATGATGAAAGTGAAAGCAGAGAAGAAGGCTAAAATTCACAGTTTTGTTTCTGGAGAGAAAATACTAGTTTTGTTACCAATATTAGGTGATTTATTAAATGCAAGATTTAGTGGGCCTTATAGGATTGAAAAGAAATTGAGTGAAGTAAATTATTTAATAAATACTCCAGATAGAAGAAAGAAGCAGAGGGTGTGCATGTAAATATGCTTAAAAAGTACTTTGACAGGGAACAGGAACAGAAAGAGGTATTAGTGATGGTGGATGGCGGATGAAGAGAAAAACATAGAAGTGCAGCACTTCTGAAATTGATTTTCCTCTAATCAAATTGGATAATGCGGGGTTGCTTGAAAATTTAAATGAAATATTGAGTTACCTTCCAAGCAAGTGTCAAAGTGTTTTGGGAAAGCTATTGCACTCACACAAACCTATTTGTGGAAATAAGTTGGGAAAGACACATTTAGCTTTACATGATATATGTATAGGAATATCATCTTCAATAAGGCAACAGCCTTATAGATTAAATCCAGCAAAGTTATCACAAGTACAAAAAGAAATTGATTTCATGCTTCAAAATGATATAATTGAGTCTAGTTGCAGTTACTGGAGTTCGTCTATTGTACTGGCACCGAAACCTGATGGAACACAAAGACTGTGTGTGGACTATCGAAAGGTGAATGAGGTGACAAAAGCAGAGTCATATCCCATACCATGGTTAGAGGATTGCATTGAGAAAGTGGGACAATTGAAATTTATCACAAAGATTGATTTGCTAAAAGCATAGTGGCAGGTACCATTGTCAGAAAGAGCAGCTTTTGTAATGCCAAGTGAACGATATTAGTTTAAAGTCATGCCATTTGGTATGAAGAATGCACCTGCGACATTTCAAAGACTGACAAAGTAATTTCAGATCTCAGCAATTGTATGGTTTATATTGATGATCTAATTGTTTTCAGTCAGATGTGGGAGGAGCATTTACAGCATCTGGAAGTATTATTTACTCCACTACAAGAAGCTAATTTGGTGATGAACTTGGCTAAAAGTGAATTTGCAAAAGCCCAAGTTACGTATCTCGGCCACATCATTGGACATGGTAAGGTGGCTCCCAGAGATGCAAAAGTCAAGGCTCTCGTGGATTTCCCAGTGCCTACAACAAAATGAGAAGATTTGAGATTTCTGGGCATGAGTGGGTTTTACCAGAAATTTGTTCCAAATTTTAGACAACTGGTTGCTCCACTGACTGAACTATTAAAAAGGAACAAGAAGTTTCAATGGACACTGGATTGTCAGAAGTCATTCGATCATTTGAAAACTGTATTAACTACGACACCAGTACCCAATTATGCCAAGCACTTTAAGTTGGCCATTGATGCCAGTGATATAAGCATTGGGGCTGTACTTTTACAAGAAGATGACACTGGAATTGAAAAACCAATAGGATATTTTTCCCGGAAGCTGAATGTACAACCGAGAAGATATTCAATGATCAGAAAAGAGACTTTGAGTTTGGTGTTAACATTACAGCATTTTGAAATTTATGTTGCAAACAATTCATCAAAAACAACTGTTTGTACAGACCATAATCCTTTGAAGTTTTTGGGCAAATTGAGACAAAAGTGATAGGCTTTTCAGGTGGAGTCCGTTATTACAACCATTTAATCTACATGCTATGCATATTGCTGGAAGAGAAAATCTGTTCGCAGTTGCATTATCAAGAGTTTGAAGCTTAAAGGGAAATGGGACATTTAAAAAAAAATCCCGGACACTGAACTGGAGTGATTTCTGTTGACATCAAGGACTTGCGTATATATATATATTATGTTAATGCATGCACCTGGTAATGTAATACTGTAATAATTATAGGAGATAGTGTGAGATGGGTTATTTAGAATTATGATGGTTCATTTTCCAATAAGGATGGGGATGTCATGAACTTTTAATGTATATATTATAGGAAAATATTTTTCTTTTAAAATAGAGGTTTTGTCTGTGGGTGTGTCTTAACTGGATTAAAGCCAGCTAGTCTGGGTGCTTTGGTGTGTACTAGTTTTGAGATGTAAGCAGAGAGGTAGAATGCATTTGCAATTTTTGAATAGAGTATTCAAGAAGTGGAGTGAAAATTGACACCTATCTAGCAGATACCAAGCAATATGTTTATATTGCTTAAAAAATTGGTACTTTTGAAAGGGATTTTATTGTTAGAGAGGTTTCGTTCAGAGGTTGGTGATAAAATGACAATTTACATTCAATGGGCTGTGCTAGGTATGGCTTCAGCATTTTTGTGTGTGCAGAGCAGAGGCAATGTGAGATCAAAAGCAGCTATGAGCCTCCAACTGTCTCCACAGGAACCAAAGTGAAAAGAACCTTATTTAGAATTTGTAAGATGAAAATGCTTTGCCTGGTGCCTGGCTAAGTCTAAGGGTTGCCATTGCCTTAATGGAGACTAGTTTGGGAAGTTGTTAAAAGTCATGATTGCAGTAATTTGTAGCCATGTGCATATATTTAACTTGTGTAAGTTAATAAAATGTTCCATTCAGCTTAATACAAAACCTTTCGAGAACTGGTATGATTCTTGAATTTAGAGTTGAATCTCAAACATAACACTTAAAATTAGAAGATGTGATAGTTGTTTAAAGTTTTCCTATGGGATTTTAAAAAAATAACTCAGCTTTACCAACTGCTCAGTCATAACAGTACGTCAATGAGTGACACGAACACTGTTCATCAGAACAAGGAGCCAGAGGCAAAGAGATATTCTTGGGAGTTTATTTATAACAGTGAACATTAAGTACATTAAGTACAAGTGATTAACACCCATGACCAGGCTGTACAAATACAACATCTTAGCCTTCCTAACCCTGCTGCTATGTCTTGGTGCTCACTAACCTCCACAGTGGAGGTGGAGGCAGCCTGCTGACTCCAATGCCCTGTCTGTGATGATCATGGCGGGTGTCCTCTGGAGGGCCGCGACCTAGAGGGTCTGCTTTCTGGATCCTGCTGTGTGGCAGTGGCACCCTCCTCAGGCGGTGGAGCTGGAGCTCCTGGGGTCACAGGAAGAGGAGATTCAGATGGGCCAGACACTCCCAGAATCACCTGGATGGATGGCCCTGGGGTGTGCACTTATTGATCTTCCCTCCTATGGGTGCCCGAGGGCCCCTGGCTGACTCCTTGAGGAGAACAGGAAGTCTGAGTAAGATTGAGCTAGCCCGCACCCCTCTCGCATTGACAGTGGTGGAGGCCAACTATAGCATCAGCGATGGAGTTCAGCCCACGCAGCACTGCAGGACCAATGTCGTGGACCAAGGTCTCCATGGCAGCCGCCACCCCATCAGTGTTGGCCTCGGTGCATTGGCATGCCGGCACTATCACCTCAGACTGAAGGTGGGCAGACTCCTCCATTGGGCCTTGCAATCTGAGGAATGCAGTGGACAACCCCTCCTGATGCTCCCAAGCTTGCCTTTGCAGCTTCAGCAAATGAGGTATAACCAAGTCCAGAGGTTACTCATCTTACTCAAACTCAAGTGTCTGGCCTCCAGCAGTCCTCCGAGTGCTGAAAACCTGAGAGGTCCCTGCCGCCTGTTGTGGATCAGACAGTATGACGTGTTCATTGGGTTGTGACCCTGAGGCCACTCTAGAACTAGGTCCCACCGAGGTGTATGTCTCTGCTCTGGTGGATGGCGAGCTCTGTGATGGATCTTCAATTAGAGTGTCATCAGATTCTTCCTCGAAGGTGTCTTCGGGGCTTGAGTCAAGGACCTGGCTTGTGGACCCCCTCGGCTGCTTCCCAGATGTGCCTGCAAAAGCAAGGAGAGATATAACATGACAGGAGACTGTGGAACAGGAGAACTGACTCACAGCATGGTTGTCTGATGGATGTTATGCTGCTGGATCCCCACTTGGCTGAGTACCACTGACCTCACCATCAGCACAGGAATGGTCCAGATCATCGCCAACCAGCAGGATGGCTGTTTTCAAAGTCTGTGAGGACCTTGATGTTGGGCATTCCTCCACCTGCAACCTCTCCCTTTTGTTATGTACCAGCTTGTCCTACATGAAGACAGATGGAGAGAATGTAAGCACAATATCCGCCAGGCCAGATGAGAAGGATGACTGGCATGTGTGGGTGGTGAGCGGTGCCATGAGCGGGATGAGGACACGACCCGCAGGGCAGATGAAGGTGTGTGTGCGAGAGAGTGGATGGTGATGTCTCCTGAACTGGCAGTGAGTGAGGGCCCTGTGGATCTGTGATGGGTTTGTGAGTGTGTGACTTGAGAGTGATGAGAAGAGTAACTTACCTTGGATGAACGGAGGAGATCATTCCTCCTCTTTAGGCACTGGGTGGCTGTCCTCTTTTACAGGGCGTTGGCAATGGCCACCACTGCCTCTTCATTTGTCACATTGCTTGCTGGTCTTTGCCCAGAGTGGGGATAGAGGACTTCACGGCAGGTCTCCACTGTGTCTAGTAGCCGCCCAAGGGGGGCATCGCTAAATTTGGTGGTAGCATGTTTCTTCCCTTTGGCAGCCATGACTTTCCAGCAGCTTCCGATCCCCGAGAGAGTGCTCGGTTTACTGACGGCCTGAGGTGACTGCAGGGCAGGTAAATCAGAGGCCGCACTGCCAGAGATCTGGTGTGTTTCCTAGGAATGCATTATTAATGAGGCAGGCGTGCCAGGAATGGGATGAGTCGGCGTGAAAACCCGCCATTGCGGTCAGCAAGTAAAACGTGATTTTACCTGCCTGCTTCCTCACTTTGTGCAAATCTGGGATGATTCCACTCTCATTTTCACTACGGGAAGAACACTTTCAAACTAGGGGTGCAATTTTCCCCTCCGGGGCTAAGTACCGTGGCGGGGACGGGGAGAGTTTTCCGCCAAGAAGGCTACCGGGAATTTGCAAGGTATCGCGTGACCACGGCCTCATTAATTATGTAGTCAGGGGTTTCCCGACGTATTGCGCAACAGGGTGACCTGGATGGCGCGCCATCATATTTAGGCGCCATTTTTAAAAGGCGGCTGGATAACAACTTACTAACAAGGCAAATCAATATCGCAAGAAGGGGACAGGAGCCTGCAGCGTCAAAATTTCACCCCTCTCCCTGGGCATCCTTCATGATCCGGCGGAGGACAGGAGAGACATTGTGTACCCAGCTGATGGGAGGAGGAGGCCAAGCAGGAAGACCAACCCTACATGAGAGCAGGTTGCCACCGCAGTCAGTGCACAGGGGGGTCTCCAGCACAGGTCAGCCCTCCAATGCTGGAGGAGGATAAACCACCTCATCCGTGCCACAGATAAGTGAACCCTCAGCTGCTCACACTGGCAACAATGAATGGTACAGGGGGCATGGGCCTCAGTGGAAATGCCAAAAGGTCATGCCTTATAATCCTACTGCAATCCATCCACTCGACAGGTGGAGAGGCCTCTGTGCTTCCCTCCCCTTCCACACAGAGAGCTCACACTGTCTGGGGGGTTGTGGGGGAAGGGGCTCAGACACTGAGGGCACCGGAAAGCTCCCCAAATGACATGCCTTTCTAAGCCTTATCCTTGAATATGGATGTGCTGACTGCTTTGGAGGGAGCTGGCCCAGAACCCTTCTGGACAACCTGCAGTGCATCAATCACATGACACACAATCCAGTGGGTTATCTCTAAGACTGTAAACGTGAAGAGGAAACACGAAATAGCTATGTACAAATGGATGCTCAATACAATTCCTCTCAACCCCATCTTTTCGTTCCCTTTGAGCAGGAGAAGTTAAATCATAACCAGCAAGAGAGGGAAAGGACGGAAAGGGCTCTGCCACACCTGAAGGAAGTGATAGAATTTGAGGATGGGGCAGGCCATTTGGCAGGGGTGGAGCAGGTCCAGGCCGTAGCACATGGGAGGCTGGCTTTCGGCCTCCAATCATTAAGGATCCATGTATGTCATAGAAACCTCAGGGCCAAGGGTGCCTCCATGTTGGAGGCTGCTCATGCTGTCACTCAGTCTCTCATCCCTCACTTTCAGGTGCCATCTGGAAGAGGGCAAGCGCTGAGCCACAAGAAGCCCTGTCCAGCTCCAACACAAGGCGAAGCCAGGAGAAGAGCGAACACATCACAGAAGAGCCAAGTGCACCTGTGGAGGCATCACAACAGATATCTGCACCCTCCATCATGCCAGAAATACACACCTCAGTGGGTCTTAGCTCTGATATAGGAAGGGTCTCACACTCTGGTGCACTGCACACACACATAACCACAGCAAGAGGAGGCAGGGTCAGCCAAGCTCACCGGCACTAGGAGGAATGCTGCAGAAGTGGAAAAGTAAGAAAGCCAGGGCGCTCCAGGCCTCGGGTCTCCAGAGGACAGCCGCCAAGGTCATCCGAGCCAACAAGACCAACTGGTCAGCAGGCTGCCTCCGCCCATGCTGCGGATGTCAGGGGAGCACTTACATGAAGTGGCAGGGAAAGGAAAATTAAGAAATACTGAAATCACAATTGGTTGCATGGGTGTACTGTTAAATATCACGAAGATAAAACTTTTGTAAATTAAGTCACTTTCACTTTAGTGACATCTAACGTGTTGTTTTAGCTGTAGTGCTTAAGGCTTAGTGCTCCCCATCCCCCCGTCACCTTCCTGGAGACACCCTGTCCCCTGGAATGAGGCATCTGCAGGGAGGCAAAGGTATTTGCCAAGGTCCTTGCGAGCCATCTGCAAGCACTCTACCATTCACCCTGAACCTTTGGCCTCTGAACTCTCATGTGACCCAGGGCCCTAGCATTGTGAAGATTACATGCTGGGGTTCCCCTTCAGTTGCCCAGTTAAGACGACCTACATCTCCACCCACCCCACGACCCAACTCCCATGCAGCATCTCAAGAATGCCACCATGAGTCTCCACATAGTTATGACCAGCCCAACCATGGTGATAGTGACATTCTACCTTAGATCAAACACAATTTCCCCTCCTGCAGTCACCCACACCCTATCTCCCATAAGCATTGACCCTCCATCATCCACCCCGCTAAACCCCCACCGCCTCAGTATAACTTTCAACCTCCCCACCATCACCATTCAACCTTCAAGGGGAGGTGGTGGCATTAGTGATATTGTCACTGAGCTAATAATCCAAAGATCCAGGGTAATGCTCTGGGAGCCTGGGCTCAAATCCCACCACAGCAGATGGTAAATTTTAATTCAATGAAAATCTGGGATGAGAAGTCTAATGATGACCATGAAATGATTGCCTGGTTCAATAATGCCCTTTAGGGAAAGAAAGCAGCTGTACCTGGCCTACATGTACCACCATGTTAAATGGGATATATTTTGAACAGATCGAGCAACTCAAAACTAGGCAACCATGAGGCTCAGTGGACCATCAGCAGCAGCACAATTGTACTCAAACGCAATCTGTAACCTCATGGCCTGGCATATCCCCCTCTCTACCATTATCATCAAGCCAGGGGATCAACCCTGGTTTGATGAAGAGTGCAGAAGGGTATGCCAGGAGCAGCACCAGGCATACCTAAAAATGAGTGGTCAACCTGGTGAAGCTACAACATGGAACTACTTGCATGCCAAATTGCATAAGCATAAGCAGCAAGTGATTCCACAACCTAACCAGCTAAGAGATCCCACAACCAACAGATCAGATCTAAGCTCTGCAGTCCTGCCACATCCAATCGTGAATGGTAGTGGACAATTAAACAACTCACTGGAGAAGGAAGTTCCGCAAATATCTCTATCCTCATTGATGGAGGAGTCCAGCATATCAGTGCAAAAGATAAGGCTGAAGCATTGTCTACAATCTTCAGTTAAAAGTGCCAAGTAGATGATCCACCTTGATCTCCTCCGGTGGTCCCCAGCATAACAGATGCCAATCTTCAACCAATTCAATTCACTCCACATGGTATCAAGAAAGGGCTGAAGGCACTGGGTACTGAAAAGGCTATAGGCTCTGACAATATGCATGCAATAGTGCTGAAGACTTGCAACATTGGCATCTATCCGGCAATGCGGAAAATTGCCCAGCTATGTCCGGTACACAAAAAGCAGGATAAATCCAAGCCAGGCAATCACCGCCCCATCAGTCTACTCTCCATCATCAGTAAAGTAATGGAAGGGGTCATCAACAGTGCTATCAAGTGACACTTACTTAGCCTGAACCTGTTCACTGATGCTTAGTTTGGGTTCCACCAGGGACACTCAGCTCCTAACCTCATTACAACTTTGGTTCAAATATGGGCAAAAGAGCTGAACTCCCGATGTGAGGTGAGAGTGACTGCCCTTGACATCAAGGCAGCATTTGACCCAGGGTGGCATCAAGGAGCCCTAGCAAAACTGGAGTCAATGGGAATCAGGAGGAAAACTCTCCACTGGTTGGAATCATACCTAGCACAAAGGAAGATGTTTGTGGTTGTTGGAGGTCAGTCATCTCAGTTCCAGGCCATCTCTGCAGGAGTTCCTCAGGGTAGCGTCCTAGGCCCAACCATCTTCAGTTGCTTCATCAATGACCTTCCTTCCATCATAAGGCCAGCAGTGGGGATGTTCGCTGATGATTGCACAATGTTCAGCACCATTCGTGACTCCTCAAATACTGAAGCAGTCCATGTCCAAATGCAGCAATACCTGGACAATATCAAGGCTTGGGCTGACAAGTGGCAAGTTACATTTGCGCCACACAAGCGTCAGGCAATGACCATCTCCAACAAGAGGGAATCTAACCATCACCCCTTGACATTCAATGGCATTATCATCACAGAATCCCCCACTATCTACATCCTGGGGGTTACCACTGACCAGGAACTGAACTGGACTAGCCATATAAATACTGTGGCTTTAAGAGCAGGTCAGAGGCTAGGATTCCTGAGGCAAGTAACTCACGTCCTGACTCCCCAAAGCCTGTCCATCATCTACAAGGCACAAGTCAGGAGTTTGATGGAATAACCTCCACTTGCCTGAATGAATGCAGCTCCAACAACCATCCAAGTCAAAGCCCGTTTGATTGGTACCCCTTCCACAAACATTCACTACCACCACCACTGACGCACAGTTGCAGCAGTGTGCACCATCTGCAAGTTGCATTGCAGGAACCGATCAAGGCTCCTTAGACAGCACCTTCCAAACCCACGACCACGACCATCTAGAAGGACAAGGGCAGCAGACACATGGGAACACCTCTACCTGGAAGTTCCCTCCAAGGCACTCACCATCCTGACTTGGAAATATATCACCATTCCTTCACTGTCACTGGGTCAAAATCCTGGAACTCCCTCCCTAGCAGCACTGTGTACCTACACCACATGAAATATGCAGCGGTTCAAGGAGGCGGCTCCCCACCACCTTCTCAAGGGCAATTACGGATGAGTAATAAATGCAGGCCTAGCCAGCAATGCCCACATCCCATCACCTTCGAAAATGTGCAGATGAACCTAAAAGTCCCCTTCCTCCCCAAGAATCCCAGCCCCCTTTATCATTGACTTGCACACCCTCATCCTGTCCACCCCCAGAATCTGTGCCCATCTCTGTGTCCCCACCAATATCCCTCAGTGCCCCTTTACACATCATCGCACCCTCATCCTCCCACTCTACTGGCTCCCAGTGCCCCCTTTTACCCTCACCATACCTTCCCACCACAGTTACCCTCAGTTTGCATCGCAGGGCTCCACCATTGATTTTACCGAACTCTCCCTGTGAATTCCTTCAGACCTCTGTAGCCCCATTTTCTTTCAGGCCTCTGACCACCGCCCTCCCCCAATACCCCTTCAGAGCTCTACACTCCCAAGTACCTCGCCAGACCTCTACAATCCCTCGCTCCCGCTCACAACCCAACACGGCCCTTCCCATCCTCCCGCTCCATTCCAGCTGACAGCAAGAGACCCCATCTGATTCCCTCCTCCCCCAGCATTCCCAACCTCCCCCTCCCAATCTCCCTCGCACCACCTCTCCATTACTCTCCTACCCTCCTCTGCTCCCCAACCCCTGAACAGTACCTCCTGCAACTGGAGGGTCCTATCCCTGGGTGAAGTCTCTGGATGAAGGTCTGATCCCTGGGCAAAATCCCTGGATGATAGTCCGATCCTGCGTGAAGTCTCTGGATAATGGTCCGATCGCCGGGCGAAGTTGTTGCATCGAGAACAACCACCTCCTGGATGCTGTTGTATGGAGAAGATCCACATGGTTGATGCTCCACCCATCCGTTGCCTCATATGGCACTCCAGGATCCAGTTGCTGGAAGCCTCCAGCTTCTCATCGGAACTCCACGATCTGCCCAAAGGCCTTCTTACGGTAAGTTCTGACTTTTGCATTCCGCGCTGATCCAGCCATGCTCTGGGCCCGGTGATTTCTCGCCGGCATCGCGGACGATTGGGTGTGGCGGCGGGGGTGGGGGCAATTCCGGTCAGGCCTTCATCTACATCTTATTCATGGGATGCAAATAGGCTTCTCACGGGCCTCCAGCGGGAAATGCGACCCAGTAGGCGGGCAGTAGCAGGTGATCCCGCCGTCATTTCACCACCATTAAGCCCGCCACGGGGGCAGAGGGAAAACCCCCGCCCTATGTCTTTAGAGATTTTGTTCAAATAGTTTCAACTTCATAACAAAGAAAAGTAATGTTGTATTTTTGGATGGTTACCGAACCAATTCAGACCAAGCTATTATTATTATCTCTATTAGCAACTCACTATACATTAAACATTTTGTTACATTTGTAAATGTCAATAAAATTACTGGAGAGTACAATTATACAATTGGATATCCCAAGGAGCATTCCTTATTTAATAGCAACTTTTCTGAAGTAATAAATCTGATTATGTGAGCAATCATTCACTGGCTTTCTGATTCAAATGTATATTTTAACAAGAAATATTTCAGTCCCATTGTAGAAGATATCAAAATCGCTGATATTTTTCTTGAACATGAAAGTATTTGTTTTACAAATTTGTATTTTTTTCTATGTTTATTCTTTAACATGAGGATTGGGTATGTCTTTGATAATGAAAAAGACTACTTCAGTAAAGTTAGATAAGGGATGGCTGAGACCCACCATGTTTCTAATATATATGTAAGTATGATTCTTGTAGAAATACACCAAACTAGAAATTACAGTTCTGTATTCTCAAAGGGTGGAAATTTTACATTAAGGATTGGCTGATCCAAATAGCAATCATGGGGAGAATTTTCGGTTCAGCGAGCGGGGGCGGGGCCCACTCACTGAGGTGTAAAATGACGCGAGGTGATGTCAGGCATGTGTCCCGATGTCACCACGCGTCATTTAGATTTTCAGTTTGGCGGGTGCGCAGCCTAGTTGGCTGCGCACCCGCCGAACTGTCAAAGGTCTGTTAAGGCCATTAATTAACTAATTAAAGCTATTAAGAAAGCTGCCTGTACAACCTTAAGGTTGGCGGCAGGCAAAGAGCCCAGGCGGCCTTTGCATTTTTCATGGAACCTCATCCACAGGCGGGATGAGGTTTCATGAAGGGTTTATAAATTAAATACACTTTTTCATTAATGTTCATTGAAATGTCCAAGCTCATGTGACACAACACATGAGGGGACATGTCTCAAAATTTTTTCTTTACTTTATTAAAATTTTGGGAACTTAAACTAATCTCCCTGAGGCAGCTCTGTGCCCCCCCCAACCCGCACAGGGAGCGCTCAGCAGTTCCGGGCACGCATCACGCTGGGTGGGCCTTAATTGACCCACCCACGTAAAATGCGGAGCCATCAGGGGCACCGATCGGGTCCCCGCCTGCCTGCGCCCACCTTCGCACAACTGCCCCCCCTCCCCCGACGTGGAAAAATTCTCCCCCATGAATCAATCAGGTAGCAGGGACAAAGACCAGAATGGCCCCAATGCACTAACTAAGTCTTTGTGCCACATAAATCTCTTCCCTTGTCCTATTAGAAAAGCAAAATAATGCACATGCTGGAAATCCCTTCCCGTGCTGTGGCAACCACTAAAATTAAGCATTCACCCCCTCTTTTCTGTGGTGTGGTTGGTCAGATAATACGTTCAACCCATGATTAATCTGGAAACCAGTCTGTATCTGCCTTTGGATCAAATCCATAGGACAGATTTTTTAGTTTGGCTTGCAGGTGCCTGCCCGATACGTCCGGCTGAGAAGTGAAGCACGTTGACGTCGCCTGAGCGTGCCGGCGTTAACATGCACCCTCACGATATTTCGCTAGGCAGGTGTGCAATGAAGACGGAGGCGCGCCTGCCATTAATTAACTGGCCAGTTAAGGCCCTTGAGACACCAACTGTCCAGGAGTTTATGTGGCCCGTGCAATTTTCAGGCCGTCACACGGGCTAAATGGGCAGGCGGGCAGCCCACAATTTCAAAAACCTCATCCACGGGCGGCATAAGAGGGGTCAGTGCGCTTGTTAATGCAAATGGTCTCTACTTTAGCTTATAACTTGCTGCTGCTTGCTTGTGTGAATGGGGCATCTTCATTTCACTTCAGAGCTGCTTTGGCAGAGATATGAGGCTTCAGTTCAGGACTCAGTGTTGTTTTCCATGCCCCCGGAGGATTCATACCACTTGGAGCCTTCCAGGTATCAGAGAGCCTTCTCTTACCTTGGTAATGGGGACTGTGGTCTCCGCTGGAGGCACCTCCTCTGAGGAGGAAGAGAGGGCCAGAAGGGGGAGGAGACCAAATGTCCCTATTTAGGGGAGCGACCTATGGAAGGACAGGTGCAGGCACAAGGGGCACAGGGCCAACAGGCAGTCCAAGGCGTAAGGGGCCACAGAAGATGCCACTATACTGCTGCCAGGATTTACAGGCGGCGATGCAGCTACCTCAATATGTCTGAGGTGCAGTGCCGACGGAGGCTCCATCTCTCAAGGGAGACAGTGACCTCCATCTGTCAGAGGATCGGCCTGAGATCAGCTCTGACTGTGTGGGTGGCGCTGTAGGTCTTCTATGCCTCTGGCTCTTTCCAGGGCTCAGTGGGGGATCTTTGTGGAGACCCCAATCAGCTGTCCACATTTGTGTCAAGCTGGTGACAGACACTCTGTTCAGGCGTGCATTGACTTTCATTCACTACCGTACGGACGAGGCCAGCCAGACACAGCGAGCCAAAGGCTTTGCAGCAATTGCTGGCTTCCCCCGCGTCCACAGTACAATTGACTGCACACATGTGGCCATCAAGGCGCCAGCGGGTCAGCCGGATGCCTTCATCAACAGGAAGGGATTCCATTCCATAAATGTGCCAATAGTGTGTGATCACAGGATGTAGATTCTGCAAGTCTGTGCAAGGTACACAGGCAGCTCCCATGACGCTTACACCCTGAGACACTCCCAGGTGCCAAAGCTCTTCATTGCTCCAGCCTGGCTGGATAATGGCTGCTGGGTGTCAAGGCTATCCCCTCAAAAGGAGGCTCACGATGCCTCTCTGCCACCCAAGAACAGAAGCCGAGCAGCGGTACAACAGGAGCCATGGGTCCACAAGGGCGGTGGTAGGGAGAGCCATCAATGTTCTCAATATGCACTTCCGATGCCTGGACCGTTCAGGGGAAGCACTACAATACCCCCCCAGATTGTGTGTCAGTGATAATGGTTGCATGCTGCGCTCTCCACAATCTGGCACTGTAAAGGAGAGACGCAGTGGAGGAAGAAGATGTTGACGCAGCTGCTCAGGCAACAGACGATGAGTCCAGTAGTGAGTCAGAGGACGAGCACGGTCAGGAAAATGCTGAGGGGATAGACGCTGACCTGGGCAACCTCCAGGGAGGGAGGGACACCCAGGACGCTTTGATCCAGCCCTCCTTCAGCTAGCCCACCAAATAAGAACCACCACCACATGCCAGGGCTGACAGGACAAGTTCCTTGGTCAACAACATGCACTATGTGCCATTTCAATAAAGTTTGATGAGAAACAAGTTACTCATGACATCATGGGTTACCTTGCAGCTGCAGAACAAATGAAGCAGCCAGAGTTTGTTGTGAAAACACACTTTTACTGATATGGTGCCTGCCATAAAGTTAACCAATGAAATTCAGAGATGTTCTCAATCACACCAATTAAAAATTAAATTTAAAGTAGGGAAAACAAATATCACCCGTGCTCAGGCCATGTTGTGATTAAGGTGCTTTAAGTTTTTGCTTGCGGGCGCTATGTCTAGGTGCTCCATCCTCGCTGGCACCGGCATTGGAGACAGCCTGCTCGCTATGCTGTCCTGTTGGCCACGATGTCTTTGGCAGGCATCCTCTGGCCCAAGGAGCCTGTGCTGGCCCCGCGTGGGAGGGAGCGGCCAGTCCCAAGGCTAGCTTCTCCCCAACAGCGCAACCTCATTGGATGCCACGGTCACCCTGAGCGTCCTGAGAGGAGCCCGCAGAGAAGATAGGCAGCTTGTGCGCCAATGTGAGGTCGCTCTGGACCTCTCTGCTTGCCATTGATGGATGGTCACTTAGCTGGAATACTGGGTGCCCAATCCATCTCCGACACTGACACTGGTCACCTGAGGTCATCGCCAGTGTGAGGGCTTGCAGGTCTGAGCACATCCCCAGGAGCCCCAAATTCAGCTCCTGGAGGAACCTCTCCACGAGAGTCACCACTGTCTCCATGGAGGAGTGATTGCGCTCGGCCATGAGGGACATTGCATTGCTCGTGCTCCGCAAGGAGTTCTCCATCACGGAGACTATGGCACGCATTCCCTCATGTATCGCCGCTGGATCCTCCCGCACACCCTGCTGGACTTCCAGCACCTCCTGCCTCAGGGACGACTCCAGAGTCACATCATCAGCCACCGACTGAGCATTGTCCTGATCTCCAGCAGTCCTCCGACTGCCGGCACCCTGGGCTCTCTCTGCCTCTGCCTGAACATCAAGCGAGTGTGAAGTGCCCTCACCAATGTGCTCCAAGATACTAGCCGCTGATCTAATGCCCACTGAGGTGCTGGTATCAGCGCTGGTGCCTGCTTGGCAGAGAGGGTGTGACGCAGGTGTGTTGTGTTGGATGCTGTCCTCTGGGGTCAGCGGTGGGCCTTCAGGCTCCTCTGCCCGATGGACTGCTGGTGAGCCTGAAAGGAAGAACAAAGGCATGTCATTAGTTGAAGTCATTACACTGTTACTGTGCATGCCTGGCACCCGGATCAGGGTGCCCTCGTCTTTCTATTATCAATGGGGATTACAAGTTCAAGGATCACATCAATATAGAGACTACAATGGAATGGTTGCAATGACAGACATTTTGACCTCAGTGCACTGCACTCTTACCTCCCTGTGGCACCCCAGCCTCACCATGGCCGGTTGACCTAGGCGCATGGCGCCTCTCCTGCTCCATGGCCTCCTGCTCGTATCGGGTCAGGATGAGTAGGTGGGGTGGTCCCCCACCAGTTCGCAACCTCTCGGCGTTGTTATGGGATGTTTTATCCTGAAAGGAGAGAGGAGCAGAGATTAGTCCACCCTGTACCTGCATTGCCATTGCAGCCTGGCCAACCTCACCTGAGGAACACCTCGCAGGGCTCAGCTGATTCGTGACCCTGGAGCCGCAAGACACACAGTCCAAGTAGCCAGGGCTCACCCCCTTGCCCAGATGCTTCCTTTTTGACATTTGCCACTCACACTCTAAGACCTCTGAGGTCCAAGGGTGGGGGGATGGGCAGCTCTTAACTGCTGTGCTAAGTGACCCATGCCAACACGGTACTCACTCTTCCCGATTGCAGGAGATCGTTGAAGCGCTTCCGGCACTGGACCCATGCGCGCCTCACCACATTAAGGCTGCTGACCCAGGATGCCACCTCCTCCCAGGCCTTTTTGGCGAGGTGGGGGGAGGCTCCTCATCCTGTCCCTGGGGACAAGGGTTTCTCGCCATGCTGCCATCTCCTCCAGGAGGGCAGCCAGGCACTCATCAGAGAAACGCGAGGCCGACTAACCCTCCGGCCTGCTGTGTCCAGATCCATCATGACGACTTCGCGTCCCTCCGTGGCAGCCTTCCAGGGTCTGCCTGGGTCTCTTTGTACTCGGCCGCAGGATCGCCATTGAACCCGGTGGACATTGAGCTCCTGCCCACCTGCCCCTTCTCGCTGTTGCCACTGTCGTGCCTTATGCTGGGTGGGCCTTAATTGGCACTCCCGCGTAAAATCGCAGTGGGGAGCTAATTGCAGGGGCGGCGTTCGGGTTCCAGACCACCCCCACCCGCCCCCACCGAGCCCACCTGACGAGCAAAAAATTCTGGCCATGAATTCATTCAACTACATAATTGTACATAACAACCTCATGGGATGAACAAACGTGGTATGGAAATCATAGTAGTTTCAACCCTGCAGGAAGAGATGCAGCAAAAAAAAAATATCAGTCAAACAGAATATGCTGATGAGCATTAATACACATTGCACATTAAAAGCAGCACATCTGCTGCCCAAGCACCGACTCATAGACGTTTACAGCACAGAAGAAGGCCACTTGGCCCCATTGTGTCTGTGCCAATTCAACAAAGATCTGACTACACTAATCCCATTTTTCAGCGTTTGACCCATAGCCCTCGAGGCTATAGCAATGCAAGTGAATATCTAAATACTACTTAAATGTTACGAGAATTTCTGACTCAACCACCCTTTGAGGCAGTGAGTTCCAGACACCCACCACTCTCTGGGTGAAACAAATTCTCCTCAACTCCCCTCTCAACTTTCTACCTCTTACCTTAAATCTATGCCCCTGGTTATTGACCCCTCTACTAATGGAAAAAGTACCTTCCTATCGACTCTATCTATGCCCCTCATAATCTTATACACCTCTTATCAGGTCCCTTCTCAACCTTCGTTGCTCCAAATAAAACAACCCCAGCCTATCCAATCTTTCCTCATAGCAAAGACCCTTCAGCCCAGGGAGCATCCTGATAAATCTCCTCTGCACCCCATCCAGTACAATCACATCCTTCCTATAATGCGGTGATCAGAACTGCACGCAGTGCTCCAGTTGTGGCCTAACTAGCATTTTATACAGTTCCAGCATAACCTCCCTGCCTTGATTAATAAAGGCAAGTATCTCATATGCCTTCTTAACCACCTTATCTACCTGCCCTGCTACCTCCAGGGATCTGTGGATATGCACATGAAGGTCCCTCTGATCTTCAGTACTTTCCAGGGTCCTACCATCCATAGTGTAATCCCTTGCCTTGTTAGCCCTCCCCAAGTGCATTACCTCACACTCTTCCAGGTTGAATTCCATTTGCCACTGCTCTGCCCTCATGACCAGTCCATTGATATCCTCCTGCAGCTTATGGCTATCCTCTTCACTATTTACTACCCTACCAATTTTCATGTCATCTGCGAACTTCTTGATCGTACCCCTTACATTTATGTCCAATTCATTTACGTACATGACAAACAGCAAAGGCCCCAGCACCGAGCCCTGTGGAACCCCATTGGAATCAGACTTCCAGTCACAGAAACATCCCTCTACCTTCACCCTCTGCTTCCTGCCTCTCAGCTAATTTTGGATCCAACATGCCACTTATCTTTGAATCCCATTTGCTCTTACTTTTTTGACCAGTCTGCCATGAGGGACCTTATCAAAAGCCTTGCTAAAGCCCACGTAAACCACATCAAATGCATTACCCTCATCAACACTCCTGGTTACCTCCCCAAAGAATTTGATCAAATTTGTCAAACACGACCTTCCCTTAACAAATCCATGTTGACCATCCCTGATTAATCTGTATCTCTCCAAGTGCAGATATATTCTGTCCCTCAGAATTCTTTCTAGTAACCTCCCCACCACCGAGGTTAGATTGACTGGACTGTAATTTCCTGGTCTATCCCTTCCTCCCTGTTTTAATAATGGGACAATGTTAGCAGTCCTCCAATCCTCTGGCACCTCACCTGTGGCCAGCAAAAAATAATAATCTGCCAAGGTCTGAGGTACCCACTGTTGTCATGTATTGCATCACTATAAAGTATGTTTGCCTTTCTGTGTGCTTTCCCCCAGTGCAACACTTACGGAAATAAAGGTGGAATTTATAAATTTACACTGCCAATTTACAGTTATAGGCATCAGGATCTAATAAATGGAAAATCTTTGGACCTGCTGCCCTCCCTAACTGAATTCCTGACATGAACCTCCACACTAAATAATTTTGTATTGTTTATACATGTTGCTGATGAAAACCAAAATCATATACACATGCAAGTATAAACATGTTTCAGTGACTTTATAAGAACAAGTAATAATCCATGGCAGTCAATTCAGGTTTCAAATATTAATCACTTTCCACACAGAAATATACATTTAAAATTGTAAGTGTAATGCCTTAAAAAATTGTGTGCGTGCCTCAATTGCTTGCGTGTCTTTGTCACTTCCTAGATAAATGCACCACAAAGCATGTTAGTAAGCCTGACAGACTAGGGGATCTCAGGTTTGATTCCCAGACTTTGATGAATTAATTGATCTCAATTAATTGGATTGCTGTCATGGTCCCCACTGCCCATCATGAAGGGACAGGAAAAAGTCAGCTAGTGTCCCTTCTCCCAATCACTTTCCTGTTCAAAAGTGCATGGTTGTGGATGGGATCAACCTTTGATGACTTTTGCTGTCAAAATTAACATTCATTGTCTAACGTTACATGTGCGAAGTAACCCTATTCAGTGAGGCACTGAAGGACCCCTGCAACCAGATGTAATGGGACACCACCACCTACACATTCCCCTCCAAGTCACACACCATCCTGACTTGGAACTGTATCACCATTCTTTCATCGTTGCTAAGTCAAAGTCCTGGAACTCCCTCCCTAACAGGATTGTGGGTATGCCTACAACTTGTGCATTGCAGCAGTTCAAGGCAGCTCACTACCACCTTCTCAAGGGCAATTAGGGATGAATGCTGGTCTTGCCATTGGTGCTCACATCTGATGAGCCAATTAAGAGAAACAAGGGAGAGAAAAGAAAACTTTTTCTTCACTTTTAGATACTCAAAGAATACACTAGCTATATTTTTTTAAAATTCATTCGTTCACGGGATGTGGGCGTCACTGGCTAGGCCAGTATTTATTGCCCATCCCTAATTGCCCTTGTTCAGAGGGCATTTCAAGAGTCAACCACCTTGCTGTGGGTCTGGAGTTACATGTAGGCCAGACCAGGTAAGGACAGTAGATTTCCTTCCCTAAAGGACATTAGTGAACCAGATGGGGTTTTACAACAATTGACAATGGCTTCATGATCATCATTAGACTTTTTATTCCAGATTTTTTACTGAATTCAAATTTCACCATCTGCTGTGGTGGGATTCAAACCCAGGTTCACCAGATCATTACCCTGGGTCTCTGGAATACCAGCCCAGTGAAAATACCACTATGCCACCACCAGAAAAGCCTTTCAATCGGCATTTCATTAACAGATGCCCATCGATACAGAACAGCTTCGATGCAGTTGTTCACTACTCAATCTTTTTCAGTCATGGTCTCAGCTTATACCCTTTACGAAATCTTCCCTACCTCGGGCATTGTAATATAAGGGGTTAACATGGTGTCCCAATACATGCAAGATTGGATCCAGGCACCAGTCGACCCAGTCGACCTAGATACACAGACATTATCTACTGAAGGGAGTCGGAGCCGCACTGTCAGTTATTGTGAAGGAAGAAAAACAAGTATCATAAACAAACTACCAAGAGTCCTTGAAACAAAGTTAGGAGGTCTGTTATCAGCGCATGAGACAGGCTCTGGTCGCGCTATCTGTTGTCTGTTCAGATGACTAACCGCCAGATGGGCTACTCAAGGTTTTTGCGTACAGTGAACTCGGCAAGTAGCGCATATATAAGCCTGGAAAGTCCCCAGTTTGAGGAGTCTGCTCCGGGTCGAGTTGATCGCCGAGCGTGGGTCACAGGTGACGTTGCCGCGGGACTGACGGCTCCCAGTCCTGATAATCCGCGGAACACGACCATAGTTAAGCACACCAGACCCGTTGTGAGTTCGGACCTGGTCTCTTCCTCTTTTAATCTCAATAAATGATATATTAGTAAGCTAGTCTCTTGTACTTTGTTTCTGCATCAAACTACCCGCCTGCGAACCTGATCCGTGAAATTTCTTGGAACATTTTGGCGTAGTCGGCAGGATCAATCGCAATTGAGGAGGGATTTTGATGCGAAACAATGTTTGGGAAGAGGAATAAGAAACCAGAAGGGCAGGCCGAGGCGGTTGCGGTCCCAGGATGGCAAGGGCCGTGGCATAGTGTAGCGGCCTGTTTGCGGAATGGTGGGGGGCGACCGGAAAACTGGGAGGCCGAAGGCGTAGGAACCACCCCAGGGTCGCTGCTGTCCACCCTGGAGAAAATCCCGGTCCCCTCAAGGAACCCCTTGCCAGGGATCCAGAGGCGGATGTGGGCTTGTGCGGCGGCTTGTAAGCAGCAGTCTGACAGGCGTCAGAAGTTGGAGGCTGAAATAGCAACCCTTAAGCATGAGCAGGGGCTCAGTAACGGGGATGCCTCCGTGTTAAGACAAGAAATTATAAAACTAAAGGCAGAAATAACTGCACTAACGGAATTAGCAGGGCGGGCGATCACATATTTGTCGTCTAGTAAGCGGAAGAGTGAGCGAAAGCGCCCGCGATCCGTGAACCCCACTCAAATAAGGGCGTTTGTGGCGCAGCTAAATAATGGGGCCGGCTGGGATATTGACCACTGGGACGGGAATATATGGGAAAATTCGGATGATAAGAGAGGCAGAGGCGCTAAACGCCGGTGCCGGGCCCCGTCAGGGGAAGATGAGCGAAAAGACCAGTAGGGAATTGGGCCGAGCCCCGAAGTAGACCTACCATGATGACAAAATAGAAGGAGGGATTGAAGTGGAAGGGTATGTGCAAGTGACGAAGGCCCCGGGAGGGGGGGGGAAGTAGAGTGCGACATGACTAGGTGGTCCAAAAATTGTAATAAATCCGGCCGGGGCACTACGTGTACGGTAGTGGCCCCCAACTGTACGCTAACTATTTATGCCCAGGTGACTATGTGTTATTGGAACAGAGCCGTGAAACGGTGTAATGTGGAGAATGGTACTAAATGGACTACTACTACCACAGATGGAGAAATGTGGATTGTTAATGGGACAACAATCACTGGGAGAGGCCAAATGGCTTGGTTGGTCAAGGGGTGGCCTGGCGTTGCGCCTCCCCGGACAACTGTCCCTGACATACGCCACACCCACTTGGCCCCCATAGCATCGACTTGTCAGACAATGGCCAGCACTGCCGCACGAACCAATGTACATTGGCAAGTCCGACTGCCAGTCATACCCGAATGTAACCCTAAACGACGACGACGAGCATGGTACGATACATTGTTAGGAGGGGCAGGGACAGTAATGGGGATATCCAATGCTATAGACTCTGAAGTAACCCGTACTAAATTATCCAATGCGGGGCAAGCAACTGCACAAGGCCTGTACACTATTGGCCGATGGATGCCGTCGGCCATGATGACACAGAAAGAAACTGCACGAATTTTGCTGCATTCCTTAAAATGGGAATTGGACGTGTGGGATTCGACTCAACAGCTGTTCCAAAATCTTACTGCACAGCTGAACTGGACATTTTGCGGTATCCAAATGCTGCATGCCCATTTGCAAAAGGAACGATTTTTACGAATAGTCACTTCACCTAATGCTCAGGCCTGGCGAGAGGTGTGGAACGTATCTGAGAGATTATGGATGAACACCTATCCGGACAAAACATGGTGTAATGCAACGCTGTGTAAAGGACATTTTGTAACCTTGAATGTAACTGATTTTGTGACTGTGTGCCGATATTATGTATTGCCGGTCATTACCTCTAATGGCAAAACAAAAGGGGATTGGTTCAGTCCGGACACCAATCTTGCAGTGGCAGGTATTGCTGCACCCTTGGAGTATTTCGCTAGAGCGTTTTAAACAGGCCCTCGATCGCTCGGAAGAGCTAAAGCAGATATTGCAACAACATCAAATCAATGTTACCCGGGTGACTGTGTCCACCTTTATACATGGCCAAAGGGTAATACACGCTGCTCGTGTAGTAGAGGTGGAATCCGCCCATCACTGGTGGGATCTGCTCAATGGGTTGTCAACTACGGCACGACGTTCTCTATTTCCTCCGTTGTTCGGTATAATTGGAATTTTAGTGATTCTGACCTGTTGTAATATACTGACCTGTATGTATGTTTGCCATGTACGGCGGCAACTGGAACAAAACATGTACATGTTATAACAATGTATTGCTTATCATTATGTATTTGTATAATCGTTACATGTATTGGGCCAATCAGTGGAATGTAATATAAGGGGTTAACATGGTGTCCCAATACATGCAAGATTGGATCCAGGCACCAGTCGACCCAGTCGACCTAGATACACAGACATTATCTACTGAAGGGAGTCGGAGCCGCACTGTCAGTTATTGTGAAGGAAGAAAAACAAGTATCATAAACAAACTACCAAGAGTCCTTGAAACAAAGTTAGGAGGTCTGTTATCAGCGCATGAGACAGGCTCTGGTCGCGCTATCTGTTGTCTGTTCAGATGACTAACCGCCAGATGGGCTACTCAAGGTTTTTGCGTACAGTGAACTCGGCAAGTAGCGCATATATAAGCCTGGAAAGTCCCCAGTTTGAGGAGTCTGCTCCGGGTCGAGTTGATCGCCGAGCGTGGGTCACAGGTGACGTTGCCGCGGGACTGACGGCTCCCAGTCCTGATAATCCGCGGAACACGACCATAGTTAAGCACACCAGACCCGTTGTGAGTTCGGACCTGGTCTCTTCCTCTTTTAATCTCAATAAATGATATATTAGTAAGCTAGTCTCTTGTACTTTGTTTCTGCATCAAACTACCCGCCTGCGAACCTGATCCGTGAAATTTCTTGGAACAGGCATCAAGCTGATATCCCAAAATATGGAATGGGGGTGACTATTACAACACATGAAATGGAATATGCCAGATACTTAAAGAAGAAATGGAATGCCCCATCAGTTTTAATCAACTCTTAGGCCAGGAATTTCCGGCCCTGTTGTGGAGGGACCCGCCGCGGGAGATTCGGCGGCCCAGCCAGAAATCCTCTGACTTTCGGTGGGACTGGACGATCCCAACGACGAGCAGGGGCGGAAAATCCCAACCATCATTTCATCAGACTTTCTTTCATCTTTCCTTGAAAATGCTATTTTCTGCTACGGATAGGGTTCCACTGTACCTTCTGAACCTTTACCAGACTTTTCACACTTCATGTGTGATCCTAAATAGTGAGTAGTAACAGGTCACCTGAAATATAGGGACATCACAAGTAAGCCTCTTCTATACTGATCCAACGATCTCACACATGAGCCATCCAACTGTGTCACTGGACAGCAAACAGGGAAGAAGACTCAATTCTCCCCCATCCCACATCCCCTTTCATAATTCAGGATGCTGAGAGCCTGCTTTAGCATTCCCACTGACCAAGTTCATATCAACTAACTGAGTACAGATTGTGGATTGAACCTAGAGCCTTGATCTTGGTGCTCAGTCCCACCAAAGAAACCCTAAACAGAATACCTAAAGCTCAGAAAATTATTAAACGGCTTATAGCTTTAGGGCAAGGGACACAATCTGTTGTCACCAGACTGCACCATAAGGCAATTTTGTTTCTCTTTTCTAACAGTAAAGAGTACCTGAATAAGTGCTTACGACAGTGTCAAAAATATTGTGCACAGTGCCTGCAGCTTCCTATTCTCCCATGATGTACTCAGTTAAGGTACTCATTCTTTCCACCTTTGGAAGAAATGACAGCCGAACTCTGCTGGGATTTGGATGGAAGCAACAGAGCTTCCTGATGCTCCAGCATCTCTGTGAAATATTGTGAAGGACAAGAACAGCAACATTGAGTTAACACCATCACCTCCAAGTCACACCCTGACTTGCACATAAATCATTTTCCTTCATTGTTGCTGGGTCATTATCCTGCAATTGCCTGCCTATCAGCACTGCAAGAGCACAGTCACCACAAGGACTGCAGCAGTTCAAGGAGAAGGCCCACCACCACATTGTCAGGGCAACAAGGGATGGGACAACAGATGTGGCCTTGCCAATGTCAACCATATTTTATAAACAAATTTTTAAAAATGTAAGCTTTCATTTGAAATAATATGTTATTTCTCAAAATCAGTTAATGAACACTGTTTGAGAGCTCTACTGAAAGAGAGTCTTTGCTCAGGCACTAATGCTTCATTGCTTGATTTATCAAAAATATTAAAATGCCAGCAATGTGATCCGATCACAGGCTTCTCCTTTAACTGAACAAGATACTGAGCAATTTCATAACACTTTAATATAATTATTAACTTTGGACCCCTTACCCACACATCAGCAATTGCTAAATATCTGATGGGTCACCTGACCTGGTAATATGTAACTTGCTGCTTCACAAGGATAATGCAGTGGAAAAGCCTCAGGCTTGATATCACTTAGGATGAGTTAGGGGGAATAACCCCTCAATATACAGTGAAAACCTATTCAGCCAACTTGTCGTAAATACCAAATTCTGCCTTCAGAATTCCATATATCTGCATTTATTCAAACTCAGATTAATTTTTGGCCTTGAATCATGCTCTGCTTTGATTTTAATAACTATAGAAATTGTTTTCAGCTGACAAGACCTAATGCAATTCTTAAGGTTTCAGAACCCACATCAGTTCAAACAATTGTAAAGTACAACATTAATTGAAACAACTGATCCAAATCATGCGGTAATTTTTAACCTACAGTTTAAATCAAAAGGGGTTCAACCTGGGTGCTTTTACTTGTTTGATGCAAATGACCTGATCCATGGTCCCTACTCAAAACTCAGGGAAACTTCGAGGAATGACTCATACCAAGTTATTGCACACAATTCATACCTCTTCCAATCTCTAGCCGTGATGTTAATTTAAACATTTGCAAATCTGCAGCAGCAGGAGAACAGCTATTCTTATCTCCCAATATTTTCTTAGCCTCAGCCTTGAGACCACAACTGAGTAAAGCTTGTTTAACTCTTCACAGAACATGTGATGCATGTCAACTTGCTGACAGATCACTCCCCATCAGCAAATGGGAAATCTAGAGGGCAAAACACCACAGCCACTCTAGCCACATCCCAGCAAATGGTTATAGACTCATATTGGCAGAAACACTAGATCAGTCATCTGACTCATGTTTCACTCAGAGGATTCATACTAGCTTTCTATCTGTTTTGGCACTGCAAGTCACTGGATAAAATATCTGAACTATTCATGGCAAAACTACTCAACAAATAAAATAACTGAATCATCTCACAGTACCTTTAGGAGAAGCTTTCATTTTCTGTATATGAACCTGCTTCAATATGAGGGGAAAACTGCTCGGGTCAGCAATGCCTAAACTTCACTGAGCTTGCTCATGGCCAGACAAAGAGTGAATTACTGCTGTCTTTGCCAGCCATGGATTGCTGCTCACTGCACTGCTGCCTCCAGATGAACCTTGAAAAATCACCTGTCTAATCCTCTGTAACATCCAGTGAAATAACATCTAATTTCATTGCTGGTCAAGTCCTGTAGCTACACTGTGGAAGCTTACCATCCATCACCAGTCTCCAAACACCAACTGCTAGAAAAAATAGAATAAAACATTCTCTACAAGTTCAACCTTCATATATTGTAAAGAATAGCACAGACCAGTGTGAGGTTCAGCGGATGATGATGCCCAAATGCTTAAGTTTCATTTTCATGGCTTTAAGTAATATAGAATCTGAACCCCGTGATGTATTAGTGTTCTGCATCAAGCTCCAGCTACATTTTACATTGTATGCACTGATAAACCACCATTCATTTGCATAAAAGATGTGGCTATGGTGACAATTTTTCTGAAGTTACCCTGTTCTTCCTAACTACCACACTCAATGTCCCAAGAACAGTAAAGCCTGAAAATTGTACTTTGTGATTTATATTTATGAATGCTGTATATAATTGTATGAAATAATTTTGTCTGGTTCTTAACTTGTTTAAAGTCATGCATTGAACATTTTACAGTTGCACTGCATAGTATAATTTCCAGACTTATTTTTAATATTGTCACAGAGCTAATTTAAATTTTCACCTGGAAATTTCATTGGAACTATGAATACATTTCTAAGTCTGAAGAAATACAATTACTGCTGCTTCATTTTTGTCGACTGTATTATGATTACTGACAGTTAAAACCCAATTCAAATAACTTTTTTCTAAGCTATTCAAGGTGCTAGGAATCACACAGAATTTTAAACCAGTCCCTGAACTAGTTTTTGAACTATTACATCCTTGGGACTGTTTGAGTCCCTAGCTCTTAACATCAATGCTTACTTTGATATTTTTCCAATATCATAACCAAATGCCTTTAAAGAAAGATAAAAGCTGACCCTGTACTGTAATCAGATCTGTTAAGTCACCCCCCATGTTTATAATAATTTGTCCCATTGCAGTAAAACAAATATGATTAAAAATTAATTTGGAACAGCATATAGAATGCTCAATGAGGTAATAAAACACACTTGTTTGAAATCCTGGGTGGGAAAATATTCATGCTTAATACCCAACTACCAACTCTCCACCTTGAAATAACACCTTCTCCAATCTAGTGTGATTCTTTAAACAATACTTAAAAAATAAACCATTCTTGAAATTTGTACTACAACCGTGTTTTTGTGCTTTATTTGAAACATTTTCAAACAGTAAGGCAGAAAATTTTTTTGGGGGGTATGACCAGTGGCATTAGAGGTCCAAAATAGCACTGCAACCAGTCACCATTTTGGTGAGGGCTTTAGCACACACAGTGAGCAGCTGCCAGAAAACAAAAAAATTACAACACAGGCAAAGACCATTCAGCCTATCATGTCCATGCTGGATGAAAAGAGCATCCAGCCTTATCCCACTTTCCAGTTCCTGGTCTGTAGCCCTGTATCTTACAGCACTTCAAGTGTATATCCAAGTACTTTGTAAATGTGATGAAGGTTTCTGCCTCTATCACCTTTTCAGTCAGTTCCAAACTCCCATCCACCCTCTGCGTGAAAATAACTCTCCTCAACTTCATCTAATCCTTCTGCCAATTGCTATAAATCTATGTCCCTGGTTATTGACCTCTCTGCTCAGGGAAATATGTCTTTCCTATCCATTAGGCCCCTCATAATTTTGTACACCTTAACCAAATCACTCCTCAGGCTTGCCTGTTCCAAAGAAAATAACTTTAGCCTTTCGGATCTTTCCTCATAGTTAAAATTCTCCGGTCCTGGCAAATCCTCGTAAATTTCCTCTGTACCCTCTCCAGTGCAATCGCATCTTTCCTCTAATGTAAAACTGTGGCCTAACTAGTGTTTTATACAGATCCATCATAACCTCCAGACTTTTATATTCGATGCTTTGGATAACAAAGGAACATATCCTCTATACATTCTTACGCACCTATCCTGCTACCTTCAGGGATCTGTGGACAAGAATTCCAAGGCCACTCTATTCATTTATATTGCTCAGAATCCTACTATTTATTGTGTATCCCCTTGCATTGTTTGCCCTTTCCAAATGCATTATCTCACACTTCTCCGGATTGAATTCCATTTGCCATTTTTCTACCTGTCTGAACAGGCCATTGATATTTTCCTGCAGTCTACAGCTTTCTTTCTCACTACAAACCACAGGGCCAAATTCTATACCATCTGCAAACTTCTTAACCATGCCCAATCTTTCATATATACCATGAAAAGCAAGTACTGAGTCCTGTGCAACCCCACTGGAAACAGTCTTCCAGTCACAAAAACACTCGTCAACTATTACCGTTAGCTTCCTGCTATTGAGCCAATTTTGGATCTGATTTGGATCTCATAGGCTCCTACCTTTCTGACCAGTCTGCCATGTGGGGCCTTGTTGAAAAGCCTTTCTAAAATCCAAGCAAACTCCATCAAAACCACATATGGGCTGAATGCATAAAGTGAATGTCATGCTGCCACGCAAAATGTGATAAAAGCTGATCATGGAAAGATGAGACAATGCTTCCCCTGCCTGCACTGCATGGAAAGAGCTCAGCAGTACCAGCAGAGCAGGTGTCGGGATTCACGGTCAGTACTTTCCACCAGCTATACAGCGAGCAGCTTAGGAGCAGGAGCGATGAATAGCAAAGAAGAAGGCCTATCAACAGCCCCTTTCTAACCGCCCTGTTCATAAATTGTTTAACTGTGATACCAATGAATGCAACCCCAATTCCCCATCCGCCAGAAGTCCCCACCTCATCTTCTCTCTGGGCAGAATTTTGCCCTTGGATGGAGGGCGGGCTCGGTGGCGGGCGGCCAGCCGACCCCCACCACTGAAACGGGGCCCGCCGCCATTTTAAGTGGGCGGACCAATTAAGGCCCGCCCAGCGGCATCCCCGACAGGAAGTGCTATGCGCTTCCTGTTCCGGGTGGGGTAGGGAGTCCCCAGCTGTCAAAGTGCGCTCTTTCGCACGCATGCACGCGAAAGAGCGCACTTCTCCCTGAGGCAAAGTCCTGTCTCAGGGAGAATGCTGACAGTGGAAAAAACTTTAAAAATAGAAACATTAAAAAATTATTAACATGTCCCCATCATGTGACAATGTCACACGAGATGGGACATGTTAATAAAGAACACATAAACTTTATTAATTTTTTACAAAATGGACATGAAACTTCATCCCGCCAGTGGATGAAGTTTCATGAATAATCTGGAGCCTGCTGGGGCTTCTGGCCTGCCCACCAGCCTTAAGGTTGGCCGGGCAGGTCCTTAAGTACTTTAATTAGCCTGTTAATGGCCTCAATTGGCCATTGACAGGTCAGCGGGTGGACAGCTGATTTCGCTGTCCGCCCGCCTTCCTAAAAATTTAAATGGACCGGGATGACGTCAGGGATTCCTCCCGACATCATCCCGCGTCATTTTCCCCTCGGCGGCCAGGCCCCACCCCCAAATTGCCGAGGGGAAAATCCTGGCCTCTGTTACTGACCACCAGCGCATTCTGTTGGCCACAATACAAAAATAACTCAAAACACCTCAAAATAAACATTACAAATAAAATTCAAAAACTAAACCTGCATTATCGCATACAAGCATCAAGTAATCAGGGCCTTTCACCATATTTGTTCCATTTCAAGCACTTCTGCTCTCACCCCTTCCCCCAGCCCCCCTCCAGAACCATGCTAGGGTTCGCCTTGTCCTCACCTTCCATCCATATCCAACGGATCATCCTCCACCATTTCCACTACCTCCAAAGCACATTTTCCCCTCCCATTTCAGCATTCCAAAGGAACCATTTCCTCTGACATACCCTGGCCACCCACAATACCCAACCAATTTTCTCAGTGGCATCTTTCCATGCAAGCACAGGGGATTCAACAACTCTGCCCCCCTTTTGTTTTGTTTTTCTTTGCTGGTTTTTTCGTACATGTTTCTTTGTTATCACCTAGAGCAAGATTTTTCACTGAGCGGGTGGGTGTGCGCCCGACCCACTCGAGCGTAAAATGACCCGCGAAGTCGGGCGAGCGCCCCAACGCCATCACGTACTCACGCGATTTTCGGTTGGCGGGCGCACGCGGGAGTCGTCAGCACGTCCGCCGACAATTAAAAAGCCTATTAAGGCCATTAACAATGCAATTAAATGAAATTTTTCACCTCCCGTCCAACCTTACGGTTGGCGGGCAGGCAGAAATGCCAAGCTGCCTTTGCACTTATTAGGAAACTTCATCCACGGGCGGGATGAGGTTTCCAACAGCAATTAAAAATAAAATATAAATCTTAACATTTATTAAGAACATGTCCCTGCTCATGTGACAGAGGGGACATGTTTTTTAACAATTTAAAATTGTTTATTTTTCATTCTTAAACTTTTCATCTCACTGAGGCAGCTCTGTGTCTCAGGGAGCTTTTCCAGCGCGCACCCACACGCATGCACAAAGTTGTGCGCTCGCCCTCCTCCCCCGCTCACACAGGCAGTGCTGGGTGCTGGCCGTGTGCATTCCACACTGGGTGGGACTTAATTGGCTCACCAGCGTGAAATCATAGCCCGGCTTCCCGACCGCTCCCACCCACCCCCACCGAGCTCACCCAGCAAGGAAAAAATCCTGGCCCTAGTCTTTGTTTTCAGAGGACAGTTATTCAGGGCCTACCATTCACAGCTCCTATAGACACATACAAAGACAAAATACTGCAGGTGGAGGAAATCTGAAATACAAACTCAGCAGGGAAAAAGAGCTAATGGGTAGAATTTAATGCCCGCCCCCAAGGCAAGTTTGGTAGCGGGGAGGGCATGTAGCCAGGTGGGAGCTATTTAAGGGCCTCATCCCACCACTGCTGGTATTAAGAACATAAAGGACATAAGAAATAGGAACAGGAGTAGGCAATTCAGCCCCTCGAGCCTGTTCCGCCACTTGATAAGATCATGGCTGATCTGATTGTGGCCTTAACTCTGCTCTGCCTCCTGTTCTATCCCAGATCCCTCAATTTCCTTAGGGTTCAAAAAGCTATCGATCTCATTATTGAATGTACTCAAGGACTGAGCATACACTTATGGGGAGGCAGCGGTGTAGTGGCATTGTTACTGGACCAGTAAATTAGAGTCCCAGGGTAATGTTCTGGGGACCCAGGTTCAAATACCGCCACGGCAGATAGTGAAATGTGAATTCAATAACAAAATAAAAAATCTGGATTTAAAAGTCTAATAATAGCCAGTGTCAATGGTTCATTAGGAAATCTGCCGTCCTTACCTGGCATTACCTACATGTGACTCCAGACCAACAGCAATATGGTTGACTTTAAATGCCCTCCAACATCAAGCCACAGTATCCAACCATAAAAAAGCCTATAAAGGAATGAAACTGGATGGACCACCAGGCACCACACATGGCAAACCTGGCCCTGTCGATCCTGCAAGGTCCTCCTTACTAACATCGAGGGGCTTGTGCCAAAATTGAGAACTGTCTCACAGATGTAGTCGTAGTCATGGAATCATACCATACAGATAATGTCCCAGACATCACCATCCTGGATAATTCCTGTCCCACTGGCAGGACAGACCCAGCAGAGGTGGCAGCACAGTGGTATACAGTCAAGAGGGAGTTGCCCTGGGGGTCCTCAATATTGAGCCTGGATCCCTTGAAGTCTCATCACATCAGGTCAAACATGGGCAAGGCAGCCTCTTGCCACATACCACCCTCCCTGATCAATTAGTGCTCCTCCATGTTGAGCACCACTTGGAGGAAACACTGAACACTGAGAGTTGCAAGGGTGCAGAATGTACTCTGGGTGGGGGACTTCAATGTCCATCACCAAGAGTGGCCTGGTAGCACCACTACTGACCGAGCTGGCAGAGTCCTAAAGAAGACATAGGAACTCAAAACTCGGCATCCACGAGGTGCTGTGGGCCATCAATCTGTGGCAGGTGGTGAGGGAGAAACATACTTGCCCTCATCCTCACCAACCTGCCTGCCGCAAATGCTTCTGTTCATCACAGTAGGAGTGACCACCACACAATCCTTGTGGAGGTGAAGTCCCATATTCACATTGAGGAACCTTCCATCTTGTTGTGTGGCACTACCACCATGGTAAATGGGATAGATTTTGAATAGGTCTAGGAACTCAAAACTGAGCATCCATGAGATGCTGTGGGCCATCAGTAGTGGCAGAACTGTACTCGAACACAATCTTTAACCTCATGGCATGGCATATCCGCCACTCTACCATTACCACCAAGCCAGAGGATTGCCCCTAGTTCAGTGTAGAGTGTAGGGGGGCATGCCAGGAGCAGCACTAGGCATATCTAAAAATGAGGTGTGAAGCTATAACACAGGACTACTTGTGTACCAAACAGCAGAAGCAGTAAGTGGTAGACAGAGCTAAGCGATTCCACAACCAATGGATCGGATCTAAGCTCTGTGGTACTGCCACATGCAGTCATTAATTGTGGAGGACAATTAAATAACTCACTAGAGGGGGAGGGCCCATAAATATCCCCATCCTCAATGATGGGGGAGCCCAGCACATGAGTGCTAAAGATAAGATTGAAGTATTTGCAACCATCTTCAACAAGAAGTGCTGAGTGGATAATCCATCTCAGATGCCAGTCTTCAGCCACTTTGATTCAGTCCACGTGATAGCAAGAAATGGCTGAAGGCACTGGATACTGCAAAGGCTATGGGTGCTGACAATATTCCGGTAATGGTATTGAAAACCTGTGCTCCAGAACTTGCCACGGCCCAAGCCAAGCTGTTCAAGTACAGCCACAACACTGGTATCTACCTGTCAATGTGGAAAATTGCCCAGGTATGACCTTTACACATAAAGCAGGACCAATCCAAACCGGCCAATTACTCCCCCTGTCACATTAATCTACTCTCAATCATTAGTAAAGTGGAAGAGGTCATCAACAGTGCTATCAAGTGGCACTTGCTTAGTAATAACCTGCTCACTTACGCTCAATTTGGATTCTGCCAGGGTCACTCAGCTCTTGACCTCATTACAGCCTTGGTTCAAACATGGGCAAAAGAGCTGAACTCGTGAGGTGAGTGACTGCCTTTGACATCAAGGCAGCATTTGACCAACTGTGGCATCGAGGAGCCTGAGCAAAACTGGAGTCAATGGGAATCAGGGGGAAAACTCTCTGCTGGTTGGAGTCATACCTAGCACAAAGGAAAATGGTAGTGATTGTTGGGGGTCAATCATCTCAGTTCCAGGACATCGCTGCAGGAGTTCCTCAGGGTAGTGTCCTAGGCCCAATCCCAGTTGCTTCATCAATGGCCTTCCTTCCATCATAAGGTCAGAGGTGGGCATGTTCGCTGATGAGTGCACAATGTTCAGCACAATTCACGCCTCCTCAGATACTGAAGCAGTCCCTGCCCAAATGCAGCAAGACCTGGACAATATCCAGGCTTGGGCTGACAAGTGACAAGAAACATTCACGCCATTCAAGTGCCAGACAATTACCATCCCCAACAAGAGGGAATCTAAACATCATGCCTTGGAATTCATTGACATTACCATCACTGAATCCCCCACTATCAACATCCTGGGAGTTACCATTGACCAGAAGCTGAACTGGACTAGCCATATAAATACTCTGGCTACAAGAGCAGGTCAGAGGCTAGGAATCCCACACAAGTAGCTCACCTCCTGACTCCCCAAAGCCTGTCCACCATCTACAAGGCATGAGTCAGGAGTGTGATTGAATGCTACCCACTTGCCTGAATGATGCAGCTCCAACAACACGCAAGAAACTTGACACCATCCAAGACAAAGCAGCCCGCTTAATTGACATCACCTCCACAAACATTCACTCCCTCCACCACCAAAGCACAGTGGCAGCACTGTGTACTATCTACAAGATGCACTGCAGAAACTCACCAAGGCTCCTCAGACAGCACGACATTACCAACTGGAAGGACAAGGGCAGCAGACAGATGGGAACACCACCACCTGGAAGTTCCCCTCTGGGTCACTTACCAGCCTAACTTGAAAATATATCGCTGCTCCTTCACTGTCACTGGGTCAAAATCTTGGAACTTCCTCCCCAACAGTACTGTGGGTGTGCCGACACCACATGGACTGCAGCGGTTCAAGAAAGCAGTTCATCACCACCTTCGCAAGGGAAATTAGGGATGGGCAATAAATGCTGGCCCATCCAGCAGAGCTCACATCCCATGAAGGAAAAAAAAGTCCTCTGGGGAGAAGAATTCTAACCATTCACCACCATCTTCGACTCAGTCCTAAAGAGATAACCACTTAAGGCTATGACCCCTAGCTCTAGACACTCCAGCCAGGGGAATTTAAGAATCCAAGGATTTTATGTTTCAATAAGATCATCACTCATTTTTCTGACTCCGGGTAGTATAAGCCCATTCTACTCAATCTCGTCCATTAGATCAATCCATTCATTCCAGCGAAGCAGCAGCAGGTGGCCTGTTTCCAGAAGGGGAGCCCAAATAGAAAACTCTGGCAGGCTGTTTGAGCTTCCAGGGAGGCCTCATCGTCAGGCACTCAATGCCTAATTGGGGGACCCTGGATCGAGATGGGGGTAGATGAGGATTGTGGAGAACCACCCACTGCCCTTTCAGCCAAACCCCCCTTCTCTCCCATCCAGCGACCACCTTCCCATGACAAAAACAGAAATACCTGGAAAAACTCAGCAGGTCTGGCAGCATCGGCGGAGAAGAGCAAAGTTGACGTTTCCAGTCTTCATCAGCCTTCATCAGAACGAAGTAGAAATAGGAAAGGGGTGAAATATAAGCTTGTTTAAGGGCAGGGGAGAAGGGGGGGCGGTTGTTGGGACAAGCAAGCAGTGATAGGAGGAGATAACCAAAAGATGTCACAGACAAAAGAACAAAGAGCTGTTGAAGGTGGTGATATTATTTAAAAGAATGTGCTAATTAAGAGTGGAGAGCAGGACAAGCAAGGTATAGATAGCTCTAGTGGGGGTGGGGTGAAATAAACGATGGGTGGAATACATTTAAAAATAATGGAAATAGGTGGGAAAAGAAAAATCTATATATATTGGAAAAAACAAAAAGGAGGGGGAAGAAACGGAAAGGGGGTAGGGATGGGGGAGACAGTTCAAGATCTAAAATTGTTGAACTCAATATTCAGTCCGGAAGGCTGTAAAGTGCCTAGTCGGAAGATGAGGTGATGTTCCTCCAGTTTGCGTTGAGCTTCACTGGAACAATGCAGCAAGCCAAGGACAGACATGTGGGCAAGAAAGCAGGGTGGAGTGTTAAAATGGCAAGCGACAGGGAGGTCTGGGTAATGCTTGCGGACAGACTGAAGGTGTTCTGCAAAGCGGTCACCCAGTCTGCGTTTGGTCTCTCCAATGTGGAGAAAACCGCATTGGGAGCAACGAATGCAGTAGACTAAGTTGGGGGAAATGCAAATGAAATGCTTGAAAGGAGTGTTTGGGCCCTTGGACGGTGAGGAGAGAGGAAGTGAAGGGGCAAGTGTTTCATATTCTGCGTTTGCATGGGGAGGTGCTGTAGGAGGGGGTTGAGGAGTAGGGGTTGATGGAGGAGTGGACCAGGGTGTCACGGAGGGAACGATCCCTACGGAATGCCACCAGGGGGGGTGAAGGGAAAATGTGTTTGGTGGTGGCATCATGCTGGAGTTGGCAGAAATGGCGGAGGATGATCCTTTGAATGCAGAGGCTGGTGGGGTGATAAGTGAGGACAAGGGGGACCTTATCATGTTTCTGGGAGAGAGGAGAAGGCATGAGGGCGGATGCGCCCTTCCCATGACCTCACTCACCTGTTGATCCGAGGCCTCTCCAACACAGCGCCGCCAGCAGTGACTACAGCTCCTTGGCACTGATGAGCACAGAGAGCTGCTGGCCTCTGATTGGTCAACAACTCTCAGTGGGTGGGACATCTGCTTCCAACGTCTTTGATCTCAGAGAAGGCCTGCCGCTGGCCAGTTAAGTGGCTGAGGATCACTTCCCTCATGGTGATATAGGGCTCTTGCTGGCTCTCTAGCTGTAGGACAAGACCCCCATCGCCTCCATTAAATACCACCCAATGTATCAGATCTCCACAGATTCTGCCTGACCTATTTGTTTATTTCCCCTGAACAACCATTTTGTTTCTTTATTTGCTGCTCCCTTTGGGCTTGCACCATGAAACTTTTTGTCATTTAATCTCTCTTTAATCTCTCTTTCTTTCTACCCTATCACAGACCTTTTCCACTGTTCTTTTTCCAACTCTCCCCCTTTCACTTACTCAAAGTTTATTACATTTCTAACTTACCCCAGTTCTGCTGAAAAGTCAAAAACCTGGAACATTAACTTTGTTTCTCTCCCCAGATGCTACCTGACCTGCTGAGTACTTCCAGCATTTTCTGTTTTTTATTTCTGATTTCCAGCATCTGCAGTATTTTGTTTGGTATGAGTCCTGATTGATAGAGATTGCTGGTTGATGAGTGATTGGGTTGTGGTGCATTAAGCAGTGTCTGATGCTAGTGATCCGGTTGGTTGGATATGGCATTTGAAGATGCATTCACTGATCTTGACCACTTGTGTGAGGTCACTGAACTTTTGCGGCACTGTACCTACGTCTCTGGGGCTTGACTCCTAGAATTCACCACCACGGCTATCTGGTCCTACTGCCTTCTATGAGTCAGCATGGAGGGCTTCCTTGACTCCTGTGAATACAGCACATTTCTCCTCCTCTACATACCCTCAACCAAGGCTTCCAGTACAGCATCATAAATCTTAGAGCCCAGTCTTTCCTATGTTGTGACATTGAGTGTTTCGTCAGAATCAGTTGTTTAAGAGGTGCAGGCTAACCTTAAGTGGTACAGGCTAGCTTTAACTGTTGCTAGCCTCTCACAATTTTGAACCAACTGCTAAGGCAGATAGTGACTCAACTGGATGATTAATGCTGGCTACATGTTGGAAATATGTTAATTGGCAGGTGGCATTAAGTTGGGGCACTGCCTGCCTTGGAAGCAATGGGAATAGGTTAATCCTTAAGGATCTTGACAGGGTGGATATGGAAAGGATGCTTCCTATTGTGAGAGAAACTAGAACTAGGGATCAATTTTTAAAAATAAGGGGTCGCCCATTGAAGACAGAGACGAGGTCATTTTTTTTTCCTCAGAGGATAATGAGTCTTCGGGACTCTCTTCCTCAAAAGGCAATGGAAGCAGTCACAGAATATTTTCAAGGTGGAGGTAGGTAGATTCTTGATAAACAAGATGCTGAAATGTGATTGGGGGTAGGTGGGGATGTGGAGTTGCGGTTACAATCAGATCAACCATGTTCATATTGAGTGGCAGAGCAGGCTCAAAGGGCCAAGTGGCCTACTCCTGCTCCTAATTCATAAATTCGTAATCCCACATCACGATCCCTGCGCCCATTTTAAAGGCCGAATTTTGCCCCCCATAGATTTTTCATGTTGTCCCATAAGCACCCAAGTCCTAAAAGGGTTAGAAGTACTTCTAGAAATCTGACTGGAATATGATTTTTCCAATCTGTGAAGATTGAATTGAGCCTATCTCTCACATATATTTTACACATATTACAACACCCCTCTTGTACCAGTGCAGACACATCCAATTAATTATTGAAAACATTGTTTTACTGGAGAAGACAGTAATAATTCACAATCTTGGTAATATTAAAATTTTGATTATAATGGGTAATTATAAAATTGTACCCAGCAGCTAATCTTCCACTTACATTTCTACAACTTATACATAAATAAGAATGCCATACAAGGACCACGGTCAAATTACAGTAAATCAGTTTCACAGCCATCAGCAGCACCTCATCCAGGTTAAAGGTGAAAGAAAAAAGCGTCAGCATGGGATGAGTTCTGTTAATGAAATCACCTAGACCACAGGCTCCCGATAGGGTTCACTGTGCAAGCTATAAACCAGGCACTATTACAAAATTCAAATAATTTTCACCCTATTGCCAAGAAGAATGCAGTTGATGTCTGATGCAGAGCAATTTCTATGCATTCTTTCTTTTCCACATTCAGGCAATGCTTTCTTGACAATACAATTATCATTCTATAATTGCACTTCATTCCTTGTTGCTTCATTTTGTAGGGGGAGTAAATTTAATCTACAAAACAGAGGATTTACCTTCAAAATCTCAGAAGGGTAAGCTCTCTTATAGTAGCATTGTGCTGACTTTGTAACCTACATTGGCCTGCCTGGATTGTGATTGAAAATGTTATTGTTATCTCACACCTCTGCTGTAGTTAAAGTGAAAACAATTTTAAAACATTGACAGAATAATGATAAAAATACGTTAATGAAGTATTTATGGATAACTCTGAACAATGCCATCGTCCAGTTAACCACCTCCCGAATTGACAATCCATACATTCACTACTCTTTACATTAAATATTTCTAAACTGAAAGTACCCAAAAAACTAATTAGCAATAGCTAAACAGTACTCAAATTTTGTCTTGTGCAATCTTGTCTAATTAAATTTTTCTTTTCTTTTTGGTCCAAAAAACTCAGTCTTAAGTGGAATAAAGGAGAAGATTTTGTAATTCTGACTACAATGCTTTGCAACTTGAGTTTATTTTTGATTGCTTTACTTGTTCCTTCATACTGATAAATACATCTGGGTTTGGTCTGAGATCCTTTTTTGAAATAAATGTTTTATACAAATAAATTGTTAGGCACCAGTGAGTTGCATATGTAGCATGGATCAAACCAGGCATCTGATTCTGCACATAGGCAAACTAAAATAAATTTATTCTAAAAGTAACCAGTCTTTTAATAGAAGAATCACATAAATATATTAATACATTTTACTCCCCTTCCAGGAGACCCTTACTCTGAAATGCAGTCACAGCAGTAATATTTATAGTTCATGTTCAACTCCCATTATAAATTATTGATTATGACTCTTGGAGTGAGGTCAACTAGAAATGTATTTTTCCTCACTACAGTGCTTCAACGAGATTGGGTTTTACTGCTCCAAATCCCTATGCAGTTGATTTCAAAACATTAACCTTATAAGAGTGACCATTTGCAGAAGTGCAGCTGAAGGACATTTTTGTACATTAAGTCATTCAACTGTTAGAAACATATCAGCATTGAGCAGCAAAGATTAGTAGCTTTAAAAATTAGGCTAATGCAAAACATCGTGCCAGCGATAGTTCTCATTCTGTACTGTAACTGTAAAGCTCTGACAGTTGCATTCTTTGCAGCTCTCCCAATAGGTTAGTAGATACACACATTGCCCAGCATAGCAGTGTACAGATCAGGTAGATTCTGTGTTCTGTAAGTAATTCTGAATAAATTGATATCAGCCAGATCTGCACTACATTCACTACAATTGGCATCAATGCCTGTAGCCTAGTGATGGATGAGAAATACAGAAATACAGTTAGATATCCTGATCCTCAACACTATCTAGTGACCCCTGCTGGAAGTTATATGCAAATATTGGGGAAAGACAGGATGGAATTTGTCTGAGATGCCCGCCAAAGCCTCAAAATCTCGACTCACATAGGTAGTACTGTCTGAGATAAATGAGGTCTGTTGGCATCCATGGAACCACAACTGATCATGAATTGGTGCCTTTAGAAAAGGGAACGGTAACTTAAGGGTAACACATGTCCCACTGTGCAACTATAATAGCTGTCAAATTGCAATGAGAGCATGGTATTGGCTGTTTTAAATCTACATTTACCAAATGAAAAGGTTTCAAGTAGAAAACAGTATTGAACACTTTTGAATAATCTTATCTTGAACTAAATATTTTTTAATGCGTTAATAAATAATTTGGGCTGTTCCCTTATTGAAAACAAATTGCCACACAAGATTGCAGGTGAGTTTATACAAAGCGTTTTTTTTAAAGTATAATAAAATCAAAGGAGTGCAATATTTTCCACTGTAAATGGTAAAGAGTAATTGCATGGGTGTTAAAATACTGCACATTGGAATATTAAATAAAGATGATAAACAGTAAAAAAAGGCACCCCAACATATAACATTGTCTAGAAAAATACTGGAAACAGCATTACCCTCAAAAATCTAACCTTAGAACACCCAGCATTTGCCACATGACACTATATTCCTTTTTTACTTTCAATAAAGCACTGCTCTCCACCTGTTTACTTTTATCAGTGAAGTTTCTCCGGATAGGGTCACTGAAATGAGAAATAACCTGTACATTTCTGTTACTTCACAAATAATGTGGCAATGAGCTCAAACAAAACACCAGTCCAGAAATAAATCAAAACTCAACTGGCAATTCATTCAAATAGCAAAACTGTTGTTGCATGAACTCAAACAACATAAACAGCGCAGCAATGAAATCAAACAGTACACAAGGTGCAACAATAATGGATAGCGCTCAGGAGTAGGAAACCTGGTCTATTTTCCGTTTCCCCCTTTAAATTGACGAAGGGAAATCATCCTGCTGACACCTAGAAACAAGCAAGAGAACATCCCACCTTGTTAGTCTGTACTGCACAGTACTACACCGCACAGTATATTTTCTCACTGAGCCTTCAGAAATTATGTTTTAGTTGGAATTTCAGGTCCCCATCAGTTAATAGCAGATAGAGTTAGATGAAGTGAAGATAGAGTTCAATGATGTAGGGTGATTGGAGGTTCAAGTGGGAAGTAAACACCACCACAGACAAGTTTGGCTGAATGGCCTGTTTCAGTGCTATAAATTTTATGTAATATCATCTAATGTAATGAACTCGAACACATTCATGCAGTAATGCATTCAAACAACACATTAATGCTGCAATGAATTCAAATAACACAAATGACAATGAAGCCAAACACAGCTGGAAATTAATTCAAACAGCAGAACTGGTGCAGTAATTAACTCAAACTGGACAACTGGGGTGGCAATGATCTGAAACAGCATAAATGGAGCAGCAAAAGACAGCACACTGAAAAGCTGAAATTTTTCAAATATTATACTGCAACTGTGTAGAAAGAGAATAAACACTGGCATGGCTATTCAACAATTTTTGATGAGCTACTTACAGTGCATATGGTACAGATGAAATAAATGGCTTAGTAGTTGTTGTTTACTGAAAAATAAGCCATTGAGTGACTTAATTCAATGGAGCTCACAAGCTGTAATGGTTCTAATGCTGGGAGAAGTAGCACACTGATTACTAGATGTCACATCCAGTCAGTCATGATCTAGAGGTTGATGAGGTGTTTGGGTCAGTAAGAAATAGTGGGAGATGAGTGTACATGTGAACAAGAGACAGAGAAATTAACAGGATAAACGACAAGTCTAGGATAGGAAAGAGCCAAAATAGCTGACACGGTGTACATGCAAAAACAGCAGTGGGAGAAAAAGCAAAAGAGCAAAGGGAGAAATATTCTCAGGAACTTCACCTGAAATTGGACAGGCATTAAGCTTATCATAAAATAATTAAGGAATGGCAGTGATTACCATCAGTGAAAATACAATCAAAGAAAAATACTGCATGAAAAGGGGAGACACAGTGCAGGAGGATCTCTTCTGTGCCCTACATGTAACAAATTCATAAATTGTGTTGGAAAAACTCAGCAGGTCTGACAGCATCTGTGGAGAGAAAAATAGTTGACATTTTGAGTCTGTATGACCCTTCTTCAGAGCTCTGAAGAAGGGTCATATGGACTCGAAACATAAATTCTGTTTTTCTCTCCACAGATGCTGTCAGACCTGCTGAGTTTTTCCAGCATTTTCTGTTTTTCTTTCAGATTTCTAGCATCCACAGTATTTTGCTTTTATCATAAATTGGGTTTATGAGTGTGTTAATCATGAAACAAAGGGCCAGAAATGGCATTATAAAAGTGAATGAAAACATAAGTGATGGCAACTGAGAAAAAGAAAATTGCTAAAAGATTTTAGAACAAGAATGAGGGAAACTTTCAAAAGCAAATTCCAAAGCTAATGCAGCAGCATGGGAAGGGAAGAAAGTGAATCGGTATCATTGGATTCCTCCCACAAAATAAAAAATACATGCATTTATATAGCATTTTACATGATCACCAAATATCTCAAAAGTGTTTTAGAGTCAATTAAGTACTCTTTGAAGTATGGTCACTGTTGTAATGTTGGAAGCGCAGCAGCTAGCTCCCACAATAGCAGTGTGATAATAACCAGATTATTTTGTGATGTTGTTTGAAGGATAAATATTGGCCAGGACACCAGGCAGAACTCCCCTACTCTTCTATGAAATAGTGCTATGGAACTTTTAACCACCCCAAACAGATTAATATGGCCTCAGTTTAACATCTCACCTAAAAGATGAGACTTTCAACAATACAGTGTCAGTGCTAGACTGGAATATCAGCCTTGATTTTTGGGCTCAAGACCTGAAGTAAGATTTGAACCCAGAACTTTGCAATTCAGAAGTGAGGGTACTACCAACTGAGCCATAAGCTAAAACACAACACCTTACTGGCGAAAAAAAACAACATATCTGAGATCAGAAAGAGCATATCAATTATGCTAAGTAATACCAGAGAGTGTATTAACATGTTCTAGCCCAACTGCAAAGGTAGGTGACACTACAGTCTGCTTCAGCTTGGCTCTTGCATTTTATGACACACTCACAACCCTTCAAATTGCAACAGCCTTTTAAAATAATTGCTAGCCTTGATTAAATTCTATTGTAGTCTTAACCTCACTGTGCCATGTTAAAGAAAAACTGCACAGTAACTGGGGAGTGAAGTCATTAAACAGATGGCATTTGACATTTTGGTCAGAAGCATGCCAGGCTTGCATCACTTCAGTTTTACACCAGCAGCAGTATAGCTTCAACTGCTGCCGAGAAAATTTAAGAATTCCCAAACAGACCAATTTACTAAACACTGCTTATAGGGGGTTATCACATCAATTCTTTGCCAACATTTAGAAACTTGTACTGCCATTGTATAACAGTATTATATGCAAGATTCAATTGTCTGTCTAAAAACAATGCAGAACCAGCCGCACGGTTCACTGGCAGCTTGGCATCAGTCTCAAACTGGTACCTCCAGTAACACAGTGCAGTATCGCCATTTGCAGGTGCAAACCGGAAAATATGCTAAATAAAATCTAAAAATTCTACTTATCTACTTAAAAATAAAATAACGCCAGCAAAAATAAATTAGAACAAATAATTCAGTACATGATCTCCAAAACTACCACAAAAAAAAAGGGCGGTGAGGCCAAGTAACTGCAGTAACCCAGCGTCTGAGCAGCGTGGAGACAGGTTGACCCTCCCCACGTGTTCTCACTGTGGACTGGAGGAGGACTGAGCTGCACACTGGAAATGGAGATTGCAGTGGGGCTTCCCGGATTCCGCCTGTCAGAGGAATGTTTCAATGACTGGACAGCGGTTTGCCCGGACATTTCTGTTAATTCAATAAACAGGAAGGTAGTGAGTGCAGCATTCCTTTTGAAAAAAAACACACACAGTTTGTAAAGGTTTGAGAGCAGAGCGTTGCACTGTCATTACACCACACCACCGGCGCAATGTTGGAATGAAACAAGATCGCCTCTCGGAGGGGTGAAGCTTCACTTTGGCCGCTTACCGACCCAGGTGGGCAACTCCACCTTCGCACCGCAACCGAAGATTGCGCTGCCAAAGAAACATTGCGCCGGGTTGGGCGCCGGGACTGTGAATGCCCAACAAGCAAATCTTGCGCCGAGGTGGACCCGTTCACCTCGCAGCTGTCACCAGGTTCAGAAGTGTCCACCTCCAACCCGTGACTTTATCTCAACCACATTGAGGAAGAGGGAGGTATCTGAGGTGCATTCACCTCACGTCTTCTCAGGAAGGCGTTCATTTTCGCGTACTCCCATATGGACAAGAACAATTTTCTAAATTACCACAACAATATCAATGACCAGCCTTCTCCCAGTTATGGGAAGAAACATATATTCCTGAGCCCCTGATTGTGGTCAAAAAGCCTCCCACACCCCCCACTCCAGCCGTTTGTATGAGTCTCTCGACAGCAGCAAGAACCGAACTGGTCATATCCGGGGCTGCAGATGGTCAGCATCTCGGGAACTCTCCTCACTCACCTTCACTCACTGACTGACCGGCTTTCAGCTTCTTTATTTACATTGTGTGAGAGCGATCAGTCGGAAGTTTGCTATTCGGTCTTGATGTGGAATGGTGGCGGGATTTTCCCAGTGTTTTCCAGCTGTTTTCTGGGCTGCTGCTGGTTTGTGGGCGGTTTATTTTTCGAGCTACCTTGGAGAGTTACAGAGTGAGGGCGGGAACCGGCGGCTGTGCCACAACTTCCCAACCGCATTCCCCTCCCGTCCTTGTTTTAGTGTAAAAAAAGGGTCGTTCCAGTAAAGTCACCCCCAGATCACGTATGACAGCTAAACAAGCCAAGAATGACATTTATAAAACGGGAGAACGGTAGAGAATATCGAGTGAATTTGTTGGCAGTACACAGTTTATCTGACTGAGTGTAAAGTTGTCGCTTTCATCGCTCATTCTTTCTGAAAATGTTACTTTATTGAGAAAAAAAAAAGCCTCGGCTTCAACAGACATCATTTTGCATATTTCAAACTCACTTTATTCTGTGCGAACGGACCGATTAGTCCCCAATAAAACTCACACGCTGTCGGTGCCAAATTCAGTTCAAATCAGATCAAACCCAGTGCAAAGGACTGGGATCGATCACTATGGATTAACCAACATGACCTGCACAGAAATGATCTGATCCAAGGAGCTGCGATCCGGGCAACTTTGTTGCTCAGAAATATCGAAATTCTCCAAACAGCAATGGCAGGCTGATCTATCACAACTAGAAAGTTCAGCTTTTAGAAAGCATTTTTTTTTAAAAAAATGTCTATAGAAAAGGATGTAGCCCAGTGGGCTCCCCGTTATTTTGATGCGAATCGGAAACTTACCGAAAATCGCTGTACGGGTGTATAATCCAATAGCCGGCTGTTTTGACCCGCTGCTGCTCTTTCTCCACTCCCCTCTGGCTGCCGAACATCCGCAGAGAAAACTTGTTGACCCCGGGCTGGAGCAGGGCGCTGAAGTGACTCTGCATAGCGCTGTACCGCGGGAATTCATCACCTTCCTGGCCGAACATCGCATCGTCCCCCCCAACTCCCGCATCCACCTTAAAGCCAACCGAATTTTGCTCTTTGCCGCTCTGCTGCTGCTGCTGCTGCCGGCTCCGGCTGGGTTCGTCCTCCGCTTCCCTCCCCATCCTCCCCGGCCCCACATTACCGTCCGCTTTCTGCTCCATGCTGGAAGTCTGCTTGGCATTGCCTTCCATGGCGGGAGGCTGCTGCCAGTGATGGCCAATTGGAGGTGAGTGCGGACTGTCTGGCGATCTGTAATCTCCGTTGGTGTTACATTTGGTGATGTCCTTGGTCGGATCGGCTTCCCTGCTGCTGCTGCTACTGCTGCAAGACTCTTCGACTTTGTTGTGGTTGGATCCGGTTTCTGCTGCTCCCCCTCCTGGTAGAACATTCATCCTGATGCTCTGATTCTTCCCCCTGTCATCCTGCTTCCCCATCCTCCTGTGGGAATGACTGGAGGTGGGGGTGGGGGTGAGGGGGGGAGAGGGAAGAGGAGAGCGGGGGAGGGGGAAGGTGGAGGGGGTTGTGATTTAACCCGCCGGCCGCCCTTGGCTCTTACCTCCCACCCGCTGCCCTGCCCACACTGCAGTCTGCCTGCACCGCCGTCCAAGCATCGATCCAAACCCCCTGTCAGGCTGGCACACGAACCACTTCAATCTCCAAGAACGTGACTTTGCCACTCGGCATGCAGTCGACGTGACTTTGAGCCGGCACCTTTCCGATTAAAGGGACGGGCGGCCCCGCAGCCACCCCGCCAACAGAGTAAAGCGCTTCCTCCGACCAGACTTAAACATTGGAGGAAGCAACTCTCGGCCTAATAAAGAATAACTGCTTCGGAACTTATCTAATCCGGTTTTTTTTTTCCTTGGTAAAACGAAACATCAAAATCGAAATATTTCAGCAGTTCTTTTTAAAACCCATCACTTTAAAAGGGAACTTAAATTGATACTGTAAATGTTGGATCAATGAGAGGAATATTAGGTAAAGTTCTGACAAAAGATTATCGACCTGTTTTCTCTCACCCCAGATGCTGCCTGCCTGGCTGGGTATTCCCTGCATTTCCTGTTTTTGATTATATCAGGCCGTTCGGCCCCTCGAGCCTGCTCCACTATTCATTTGGAGCATGGCTGATCTGCACCTCAGCTACATTTTCCTACCTATGCTCCATTGACTTTGATACTCTTATCTAACAAATATCAGTAATCTATCTCCTGATAGATCAAATAACTGAGGAAGAGGATAACATTTATTAAGAAATTCATGACTTTAAAACCAAAGTATATGATGGAAATACAGGAGGAACAATCATCAACAGTTGAAAGTAAGTGTTTACATGGAGTAGAGGAGCAGGAGGATCTCAGGATATAGGTACACAAATAACTAAAAGTGGCAATGCAAGTTAATGAGGCCACAAAATACTCGAGTTCATTTCTAAAAGGATTCAATTGAAAAGCAGAGAAGTTATGTTAAACTTGTGTAGAACCTTGGTTAGACTAAATTCGGAGTACAGTGAACAGTTCTAGTCACCATATAAAAAAAGAATGTAGAGGCATCGGAGAAGGTGCAAAAGAGATTCATTAGAATAACACAGTACCAAACTGGCTTAAAAAAAGACTGAGGAGTGACCTGATTAAGATTATGAAAGGGTGTGATAGGGTGGGAGATCTTGTGGCACAGTGGTAGTGTCTCTACCCCTGGGCTAGGAGCTGTGGTTCAAGTCTCACTTCAGGATTTATTGGCTTTGGAAAATGCATTCATAATGTGGCCAACAAGTTGATTTTCAGCCTGTATATCCTTCCAATGTGCCTGATGACAGGTGGGAGAGTTTCCTGGTCAGCCATACCACAGAAGGCAATGCCAAGCCACTGCAGTACTTTGCCATGCACAATCATGGACCAATCCACTGGAAGTCCATAGTTGCCAACATCCTCTTAGGGCATGGTATCTGAAGGAGGATGTGATAGGGTAGACATAGAGAAGATGCTTCCACTTGTGGGGGAGACTAGAGCTAGGGGGTGTGGATATAAGATAGTAACTAATAGGGAATTGAGGAGAAACTCTTGCCTGAGAGATTAGTTAGAATGTGGAATGCACTACCACGAGGAATAATTGAGGTGACTAACATGGATGCATTTAAGAAGAAGAAGCTGGATAAACACATGAGGGAGAAAGAAACATGAAGCAGAGTGCGAGGAGGCTCATGTGGAATATTAACACTGGCATGGACCTGTTGGGCCAAATGGCTTGTCTCTTGCTGTAAATATTTTGTGCTACTAAATAGGTGGTGGTGTCCTGTTGTATGATAGAAATGTGTGGTCCACGTCCTTCAGAACCAGGCAACATAAAAACATTCACAGGTACTACCTATGACATATTTGAGCTCTTTATTAGTTCATACCCACAACATGACCATGTGAGATCATGAGGATATTGTTGCCAATCAATACTCTCCTATAACTCAGTTATTTGTCTCCAAGGGCTGAGATTGCATTTCCACTGGCCTCCCCTTTGCAATGTTCTGATTGGGAATATAAATAATTTTTTTGTTAGAAGTAACATCACGAGTGCACAACTGCTCAAGAGTCAGCTCTTCTCTACTTTGGTCCCATGTTTAGCAGTTGGAGAACTTAATACAGAAGGCTGGTATATATATTTCCCCATAAACCTGCTCCCTGATAAATTATTAAAATATACTCTCTGGAGGAGATTAGAATTAGATCAGAATGTCACTACAATAAAAAGATGGCCCACCCCCACCTTCTCAGGGGAAACTACAGGTGAGCCACAACATGTTTGTGGACCACAACTTGCCAGTAATGCCAACATCCTGAGAATGAATTGAAAAGACAGTAGTAGCACATCACAACTGTTGAATTCATAGAGAAGACCAGTGTCTAATACATGCAAGTAGGTAGCACACACCTGGATGTACTCAGTCCTTTTAGATTTTAAGTGAAGGTATTGAAAAAATAAAGAAAATGTTACGATTTAATGGAATGACATTTCATCTTGTGACTCCAGGGTGCACTGAAGGTTAACCTCAACTACATTATCATTAGCAAAACAAGTTGTACATCAATCGGAGGGAGAGTGAAAAAGTCATCCACCAATGTGGAAAACACATTGCTAGGCTGCAGTTATACTGCACTGACTGACCTCTGACGTGTGATGCACAGACGGCAGACTGGAGTCTACCAAAATAAATCACACTGCAGTCAGCAAAATAAAAGCATTGTCTTTCTGTGTCTGACACATGGGCAAAACTCTGCTCACCAGCTAATGCTTGGTGAGTGTGGCCAGCAATGTCAGCCCTCTAACATTAAAACATTGAAAGGTAAGATTACATTGAGCTGAGGGTCCAATGGACTGCCTACTTCCTTTTAAAATGCAATTCATCACCAGGCGAGAGTTATATCGGATCTGGTGCAAATTAAAATTAAGGTCAACTACCTTCTGCAGAGGGTATCATGCTGGCTGCATGGGGTACTCAGTAGTCAGAACAGTTTTTTGTACTGATATGCATCTGAACTTTACATCAGTTTGAAATTGACAGTATACAGGTATACTTGGGCAAAATAGCAGATAGATTTCAGGACAGAATTAGGCTTATAAGAAAATATAAAATTCCAAATCGGCAACAGTTCAGAAAGAATTCATGCTGGGGAAATGAATATCACGTACAATGGGAAATGAATAATAAAACATAAAAAGGGAGAGCTAGGGTGTTATAAAGAATGGAAGGAGGGATGTATAAAATGTAAGGTTATTAACTAGCCACGCTTTTGTGTATTAAGTGTTTCAACGAGGTAAACCTGCAGTGAGAATAATATGAAAGATTCATATTTCATGAATTTGACTCTGGTGATCATTGAAAGCACATGAAAAGCTTTACCAGGTTGCTCAGAAAGTTCCAAACAGGAGATTATTAGCAAACACGAGAGCACACATTAATGAAGGTAATATTATGACATGGGTTGGTAATTTGTTGGAACTAAGAGTCAGAGCATGGAACAAGGGATCTGCTCTGATTGGTGGGATATGAAAAATGATGTTCTCTGGGGAATCTGCTTTTGACCATAAATGTTAATGGATAAAGGAACATAGACTTATATGGCCAAATTTGCAAATTACGCTATGTTAGGGGGTACAGCAAGTTATATGGATGGAACCTACAGAGTCACATAGACAGAGGACAGGAGTTGTTAAAACGATGTCAGATAGAGTTCAATGTGGGAATACTTCCTTAATAGTAAAAGACTAGTTGTGGAGGAACAAAGGGATCCAGGTGTCCATGTCCACAAAACACTTAGACTTTGTGCACGGTTACAAAAAATAATCAAAAAGGTTAGAATCAAAGAAGCATACAGCACAGAAGGGACCATTCAGCCTGGCATGTTTGTGCCAGCTTTTTGAAAACACAGCCCCATTCTACCTCCTTCCCAAGATTCACAAGCAGAACTGCCCTGTGTTATAAGTTTAAAAAGGGGGTGTTTGTCATTTTAGATCATTCCAATTTAGCTGTGCACTGCCTAATACTGGAACCCAAATTGCCCTTTTAAACTGTTTGAATTCGACTGAGATATAACCATCAGGCTAAGACTCAAGCACCACATCAATAAATAGTATTGACATTTATTAATTATAAGCAAGTTTTAGAAACTCATCAACTAACTAACAGAGGCAGAATATAGGTAAAGTATACTTAACAATGAAACGCTACCAACTCCACATTTTCAAACAGGTGATCAATCCAAGAGAAGCGGACAACAACTTGAACTCATCACACCGACAGAGAAACAGTCACTGGCTCCAAAAAGCACTGCACCTTCCTGAGATTCTCACTGGCAGGGAATCCATTGCTGAACCAGTCTCAATACTAACTACTCATCTGCTCTGAAGTTAACTGGAAATGACTTTTGTACTGATAAGATACTCAACTATCCCCGAAGACCGAAACAAGTCCTTCCACACTTGGATGTAACAAAGATGGTTCCCGCAACCCCTTTTTTCATATAGTAGTCCAGGAGGAACACTGCGAGCTTATTGGACGGGATAGTTATAAAGAGAGAGGAAGTACTCGAAGGGTTGAAATCCTTGAAAGTTGATAAGTCACCAGAGCCAGATGGATTGTTTCCGAGGCTGCTGAAGGAAGTCAGGGAGGAGATAGCAGGTGCTCTGAGGGTGATTTTCCAATCTTCATTAGATACAGGGGAGGCACCGGAGGACTGGAGAAATGCAAACGTAGCTCCATTGTTTAAAAAGGGATAAAGTAAATGCCAAACAATTATAGGCCAGTTAGTCTTACATCGGTGGTGAGCAAATTAGTAGAATCAGTCCTGAGAGATAGGATTAACTGTCATGTGGAAAGGCATGGACTAGTCAGGGATGGTCAGCATGGATTTGTTAAAGGAAGGTCTTGCCTCACAAATTTGATTGAATTCTTTGAGGAAGAGACAAAAAGGGTTGATGAAGGTAGTGCAGTGGATGTTGTATACATGGATTTTAGCAAGGCATTTGACAAGGTCCCACATGGCAGATAGGTGAGGAAAGTAAAAGCCCATGGGATTCAGGGTAATGTGGCAAACTGGATAAAAGGTTGGCTTTGTAACAGGAAACAAAGGGTAATGGTCGATGGATTCCCTTGCGAATGGAAAGTTATCTCAAGTGGTGTTCCACAGGGCTCGGAGTTGAGACCCTTGCTGTTTGTGTTATATATTAACGATTTGGACGTGAACGTGGGGGACACGATTGGGAAATTTGCAGATGACATAAAGATTGGCCGAGTAGTGGATAGTGTAGAGGATAGCCATAATCTCCAGAACGATATAGATGGGTTGGTGGAATGGGTGGTAAAGTGGCAGATGGATTTTAACATAGAGAAGTGTGAGGTCATACATTTAGGGAGGCCAAACAGTTACAGAGATTACACAATAAATGGGAATATACTAAGAGGGGTAGATGAAGTGAGTGATCTTGGCGTACAAGTACACAGGTCCCTGAATGCAGCAGTTCAAGTAGACAAGGTTGTAAAGAAGGCATATGGAATGCTCTCCTTCATTGGCAGAGGTATAGAATATAAAAGTAAGGATATAATGTTGGAATTGTATAAAACACCGGTGTGGCCACAACTGGAGTATTGTGTGCAGTTCTGGTCACTACTTTACAGGAAGGACGTAATAGCTCTGGAGAGAGTGCAGAGGAGGTTTACAAGAATGTTGCCAGGGTTAGAAAAGTGTAGCTACGAGGAGAGATTAGATAGGTTGGGGTTATTTTCCCTAGAACAAAGAAGGCGGAGAGGTGACTTGATTGAGGTGTACAAAATTATAAGGGGAATAGATAGAGTGGACAGGATAAAATTGTTTCCCTTGATGGAGAATTCTAGAACCAGGGGACATAGATTCAAGGTAAGTGGCAGAAGGTGTAGGGGGGACATGAGGAAGAACTTTTTTACGCAGAGGGTAGTGGGTGTCTGGAATTTGCTGCCCAAGTTGGTGGTAGAGGCAGAAACTCTAAACTCTTTTAAAAAGTACCTGGTTCTGCACCTTAAGTGCTGTAAACTGCAGGGTTATGGGCCAGGTGTAGGAAGGTGGGATTAGAAAGGGCACCTGGGTGTCCTCGGGCTGGCATGGACAAGAATGGCCTCCTTCTGTACTGTAACTTTTCTATGGTTCTGTACTCAAAAGATATTGTAAACCCACGTTAGCCAAGTTGTTGGAAATGGCTAATTGGTCTATAATTTGTCAATAATGTGATAAGGGTTAACTCCATTGGTTCTAGCTAATGCCTCCCTTTAAGCTATGTCTCTTATCATGATGTCTTTACAGGAGTCCCATTCATTAAGACAGACTCAACCATTAAGGGCAGTTTGCATTCCTAACAGGGACGGAGTCTAAGGCTTCTTTCCCAGGTGTTACAGCACCTTAATTTTCTCATAAGGCAAGCTAATGGAGGAATACAGAAATAACATAAAGTGACTTCTAATTAACTACTGGTTATTAATTACTTATCCTTCAATTGTAACTTAATTGAGATACACCGCTTGGTCTATAGTCTATTGCTAGTCAGTTGTTGCTTCACAATACTGTTTTGGGTTAGTTTGTTATAAAAGGTTAACAATACCAAAGTGGCTTCTTATCTCAGTGTTAAACACAAAATGGTGTTTAACCTTGTTAGCTTATTACAATAAATATAACATGAAATTAACCTGAAAATGGTTGGGTTACAATAAAATCCAATACCCAGACTTACAACTGGTAGACCCATAATTTCAGCCTTGATCTTGTACCCGGAAACTGATTTCTTCCTCTTAATTCTATTTTTACTGCCCCTATCCAGTCTGATCCCACCTACACCTGTGACTCGTCCAATGTCTTCTAATACTTTAACCTAACTTGCCCCTAACTTTGCCCTTTTCACCATGGAATGTCCAACCTCAAAACTCTCACCAGGACAGCTTTCTTCTTGAATGAAGGCCTAACCAGTCACCATCCACCACTACCCTGATCTGCCTGGCTGAACTTCACACTGTTCACATTGAGAAAATTCATCTTTGACTCCAGTCACTTCCTTCACATAAAAGGTGCTGCTATGGGAACAATTATGGGTCCTAGCTACATCTGCCATTTTGCAGATACATGGAACATTCTTTGTTTCAGTCTCACTCAGGCACCCTCTCTCACCTCTTTTCCCAAAACATGATGACTGTATCGGTGCCGCTTCTTCCTCGACCCTGTATTCAATTTCCACCCCTCGCCTTCACATGGTCTATCTCTTCCTTTCTCATATTTGACTTTTCTGTACCCATTTCTGGGGATAGGCTGTTATCAATATTTACTGTAAGTCCACCAATCTCACAGTTACTTAGATATGATTACACCGGACATATGGCACAAATATTTGGCCCAACCATTCCATGCTGGTGTTTAAGCTCCACTCAAGTCTCCTCCCATCTCTCCTCATTTAAATCTACCATTGTAGTCCTCTCCCTTGTATACTTATTGAGCTTACCCTTGAATCCATCTATACTATTCACTTTAATCATTTCCTGTGGTAGCAAGCTCCATATTCTCACCACTCTTTGGGTATCGAAGTTTCTTCTGACTTCCCTATTGGATTTCTTGGTGACTATCTTACCTTTAGTTGTGCTCTTCCCCACAAGGGGTAACATTTTCTCTGTATCCACTCTATCAAAACCTTTCATAATTTGAAATGCCTTTTAGATCAATTTTTAGGTCTTTTTTAAAGAGAAAGGCAACCCAGCCTGTCAATTCTTTCCAGATATGTATCTTTTTATTTATTGATGGGATGTGGGCATCACAGGCAAGGCCAGCATTTATTGTCCATCCCTAATTGCCATTGAAGTGAGAGACAGGCAGTTGGGAGTCAATCACATTGCTGTGGACCTAGCATCATACATAGGGCAGACCAGGTAATGGGTTTTTATAACAGTTAATCATTGTTGCCATTACTAAGACAAGCTTTCAACTCCAGATTTAATTAATTAATTAATTGAATTTTAATTTCACCAGCTGCAGTGGGATTTGAACCCATATCTCCTGACCATTAGCATGGGCCTCTGGATTGTTAGTCATGTGATAATACCACTAGGCCATCATTTCCCACTAAACTGCCCAACTATGTATTTCTGGTATCATCCTTATAAATCTTCGATGCACCCTCTCCAATGTCTCCAAATCCTTTTTATAATATGGCAAGTGGAGCTGCACCCAGTACTTCAGGTTTGGCCTGACCAAAGTTTGACACAGATTTAGCATAACTTCTCTACTTTTCAAGGGCAGAGTTGACTTTTCGAGTCCTCATGACCCTTCAACAGAACTAAGTAAAAATAGGAAAGGGGTGAAATATAAGCTAGTTTAAGGGTGGGGTGGGGGGGGTTGGTTTGTTAGGACAAGCAGTCAGTAATAGGTGGAGATAACCAAAATATGTCACAGACAAAAGAAAAAAGAGGTGTTGAAGGTGGTGATATTATCCAAAGGAATGTGCTAATTAAGAGTAGAGAGCAGGACAGGCAAGGTACAGATAGCTCTAGTGGGGGTGGGGTGAAATAATACTAAAAGGGCATAAGAGGTAGAGATAAACAATGGGTGGAAATACATTTAAAAATAATGGGAATAGGTGGGAAAAGAAAAATCTATATAAATTATCGGAAAAAACAAAAAGGAGGGGGAAGAAACGGAAAGGGGGTGGGGATCGAGGAGACAGTTCAAGATCTAAAATTGTTGAACTCAATATTCAGTCCGGAAGGCTGTAAAGTGCCTAGTCGGAAGATGAGGTGCTGTTCCTCCAGTTTGCGTTGAGCTTCACTGGAACAATGCAGCAAGCCAAGGACAGACATGTGGGCATGAGAGCAGGGTGGAGTGTTGTAATGGCAAGCAACAGCGAGGTCTGGGTAATGCTTGCAGACAGACCGAAGGTGTACTGCAAAGCGGTCACCCAGTCTGCGTTTGGTCTCTCCAATGTAGAAGAAGCTGCATTGGGAACAACGAATGCAGTAGACTAAGTTGGGGGAAATGCAAGTGAAATGCTGCTTCACTTGAAAGCAGTGTTTGGGCCCTTGGACGGTGAGGAGAGAGGAAGTGAAGGGGCAGGTGTTGCATCTTCTGCGTTTGCCTGGGAAGGTGCCGTGTGAGGGGGTTGAGGAGTAGGGGGTGATGGAGGAGTGCACCAGGGTGTCACGGAGGGAATGATCCCTACAGAATGCCGCCGGGTGGGGGGTGAAGTGAAGATGTGTTTGGTGGTGGCATCATGCTGGAGTTGGCGGAACTGGCGGAGGATGATCCTTTGAATGCGGAGGCTGGTGGGGTGATAAGTGAAGACAAGGGGGACCCTATCATGTTTCTGGGAGGGAGGAGAAGGCGTGAGGCCAGATGTGCGGGAGATGGGCCGGACCCGGTTGGGGGCCCTGTCAACTACCGTGGGTGGAAAACCTCGGTTAAGGAAGAAGGAGGACATGTCAGAGGAACTGTTTTTGAAAGTGGCATCATCAGAACAGATGTGACGGCGGCGAAGGAACTGAGAGAATGGGATGGAGTCCTTACAGGAAGCGGGGTGTGAGGAGCTGTAGTCGAGGTAGCTGTGGGAGTCGGTAGGCTTGTAATGGATATTGGTGGACAGTCTATCACCAGAAATTGAGACAGAGAGGTCAAGGAAGGGAAGGGAAGTGTCAGAGATGGACCATGTGAAAATGATGGAGGGGTGGAGATTGGAAGCAAAATTAATAAATTTTTCCAGGTCCCGAAGAGAGCATGAAGCAGCACCAAAGTAATCATCGATGTACCGGAGAAAGAGTTGTGGGAGGGGGCTGGAGTAGGACTGGAACAAGGAATGTTCCACATACCCCATAAAGAGACAGGCATAACTGGGGCCCATGCGGGTACCCATAGCCACACCTTTTATTTGGAGGAAGTGAGAGGAGTTAAAGGGGAAATTGTTCAGTGTAAGAACAAGTTCAGCCAGACGGAGGAGAGTAGTGGTGGATGGGGATTGTTCGGGCCTCTGTTCGAGGAAGAAGCAGAGAGCCCTCAGACCATCCCAGTGGGGGATGGAGGTTTAGAGGGATTGGACGTCCATGGTGAAGAGGAGGCGGTTGGGGCCAGGGAACTGGAAATTGTTGATGTGACGTAAGGCGCCAGAGGAATCACGGATGTAGGTGGGAAGGGACTGGACAAGGGGAGAGAGAAGGGAGTCAAGATAGCGACTCTATCTTGACTCCCTCTCTCTCCCCTTGTCCAGTCCCTTCCCACCTACATCCGTGATTCCTCTGACACCTTACGTCACATCAACAATTTCCAGTTCCCTGGCCCCAACCGCTTCCTCTTCACCATGGACGTTCAATCCCTCTACACCTCCATCCCCCACCGGGATGGTCTGAGGGCTCTCTGCTTCTTCCTCGAACAGAGGCCCGAACAATCCCCATCCACCACTACTCTCCTCCGTCTGGCTGAACTTGTTCTCACACTGAACAATTTCTCCTTTAACTCCTCTCACTTCCTCCAAATAAAAGGTGTGGCTATGGGTACCCGCATGGGCCCCAGTTATGCCTGTCCCTTTATGGGGTATGTGGAACATTCCTTGTTCCAGTCCTACTCCGGCCCGCTCCCACAACTCTTTCTCCGGTATATCGATGATTACTTCGGTGCTGCTTCATGCTCTCTTCGGGACCTGGAAAAATTTATTAATTTTGCTTCCAATCTCCACCCCTCCATCATTTTCACATGGTCCATCTCAGACATTTCCCTTCCCTTCCTTGACCTCTCTGTCTCAACTTCTGGTGATAGACTGTCCACCAATATCCATTACAAACCTACCAACTCCCACAGCTACCTCGACTACAGCTCCTCACACCCCGTTACCTGTAAGGACGCCATCCCATTCTCTCAGTTCCTTCACCTCCGTCACATCTGTTCTGATGATGCCACTTTCAAAAACAGTTCCTCCGACATGTCCTCCTTCTTCCTTAACCGAGGTTTTCCACCCACAGTAGTTGACAGGGCCCTCAACCGAGTCTGGCCCATCTCCCGCGCATCTGCCCTCACGCCTTCTCCTCCCTCCAAGAAACATGATAGGGTCCCCCTTGTCCTCACTTATCACCCCACCAGCCTCCGCATTCAAAGGATCATCCTCCGCCATTTCCGCCAACTCCAGCACGATGCCACCACCAAACACATCTTCCCTTCACCCCCCACCCGGCAGCATTCCGTAGGGATCGTTCCCTCCGTGACACCCTGGTCCACTCCTCCATCACCCCCTACTCCTCAACCCCCTCCCATGGCACCTTCCCATGCAAACGCAAAAGATGCAACACCTGCCCCTTCACTTCCTCTCTCCTCACCGTCCAAGGGCCCAAACACTCCTTTCAAGTGAAGCAGCATTTCACTTGCACTTCCCTCAACTTAGTCTACTGCATTCGTTGCTCCCAATGCAGTTTCCTCTACATTGGAGAGACCAAACGCAGACTGGGTGACCGCTTTACAGAACACCTTTGGTCTGTCCGCAAGCATTACCCAGACCTCCCTGTCGCTTGCCATTTCAACACTCCACCCTGCTCTCATGCCTACATGTCTGTCCTTGGCTTGCTGCATTGTTCCAGTGAAGCTCAACGCAAACTGGAGGAACAGCACCTCATCTTCCGACTAGGCACTTTATAACCTTCCGGACTGAATATTGAGTTCAACAATTTTAGATCTTGAACTGTCTCCTCGATCCCCACCCCCTTTCCGTTTCTTCCCCCTCCTTTTTGTTTTTTCCGATAATTTATATAGATTTTTCTTTTCCCACCTATTCCCATTATTTTTAAATGTATTTCCACCCATTGTTTATCTCTACCTCTTATGCCCTTTTAGTATTATTTCACCCCACCCCCACTAGAGCTATCTGTACCTTGCCTGTCCTGCTCTCTACTCTTAATTAGCACATTCCTTTGGATAATATCACCACCTTCAACACCTCTTTTTTCTTTTGTCTGTGACATATTTTGGTTATCTCCACCTATTACTGACTGCTTGTCCTAACAAACCCCCCTCCCCTTAAACTAGCTTATATTTCACCCCTTTCCTATTTTTACTTAGTTCTGTTGAAGGGTCATGAAGACTCGAAACGTCAACTGTGCTCTTCTCCACCGATGCTGCCAGACCTGCTGAGTTTTCCCAGGTATTTCTGTTTCTGTTTGTGTTTTGGATTTCCAGCATCCGCAGTTTTCAGCTTTTATCCCTTCTTTTCAATCCTAACCCTCCATAAATAAAACCTAGTGCTTGGTTTGCTTTTTTTATATAACCTTCCTAACCTTTAGTGCAATTTTTAGTGATGGATGTATTTGTACTCCAAGGTTCCTTTGTTCCTGTACTCCACCTAGACCTGCACCTTCCAACTAAAAGTGACCTCCCTGTTCTTCCTACCAAAATGTAGCACCTTACATTCATCTGTGTTGAACTTCATTTACCAATTATTTGCCCATTTTGCAAATTTATTGTCTTCACTAACCCCGTCCCGCCAAATTGGAGTCATCCACAAATTTAGAGATTGTGGTTTTGATCCTGAAGTCCAATCATTAATGTAAATTGTGGACAGCAGTGGCTCCAGCACTAATCCTTGTGGAACACCACTTCCCAACTTCTACCACTCTGAAAGCTACCCTTTAACTCCCTCTCTCTGCTTCCTGTCTTGAAACCAGCTAGCAATCCATTCTCCCACTTGTCCCCTAACTCCAAATTCTCTGACCACTTCTTTACACCTGTTTCCATCTTGGTCACATCTATTCTGACAATGTCACCTTCCACAGCAGTGCCTCTGATATGTCTTCTATTTTCCTCAGCTGAGGATTCCCCTTCACGGTGGTTGACAGGGCTTTTGACAGTATTGCTATTCTTGCGCATTTCCCCCTTCAAAATAGTTCATTTAGATTGTACTCCCTCTCCATGTTGCAACACTTCACACTTATCCACAATAATCTGCATCTGTCATATGTTTGCTCATTTTTCAGTCTGTCCATGCCTTCCTGAAGTCTGTTATTATCGTGCTCATGACTTAGCAAATCACAAGTTTTGTATAATCCACGAGCTTCAAAACTGTATTTCCTTTACCAGGTTCAGGTTATTTACATATAAGCAAAGCAATGATCCAAAGCAATGGAATGTTGGCTTTTTTAAAAAAATTGGGGCTGTTGGAATTTGAAGGTAAGGAAGCGATCAAACCCTCTCTGGAATGCAGTGTTCAGTTTAGGGTACCAAGCCTCAGGAAGGATATATTTGATTTTGGAAGGGGTATTGTAGGGAAGTGCAAATTGACCAGAATGATACCAAGGTTTAAATGGTTAGGTTATAATGGTAGGATGCGTAAACATGGCTTTTATTCACTTGAATTCAGAATGATGTGGGGTCATCTAATTGAGGTACATAAATTGATAAAGGGATGCAATAGGATAGGTACTGAGAAACTATATTCTGTGATCACTGAAATGCAGAACAAAAGGGCATGATATTAAAATTAAAGCTAGCTCATTTAGGAGTGAAATTAGGACAAATGTTTTCATGCAAAGGCTAGTGGTAAGCTGGAATTTCCTCCCTCCCACTCCTAAAAGGCTGCAGATGCTGTGTGAAAGGTGGAAATTGATTTTTGTTGGGTAATGGTATCAGGGGATTAGAATTGAAGGTGAATGAATGGAGTTAAGGAATTAAGGAACAGCTATAATTTAATTAACTGGTAGGGGATTGAATCACCTACTCCTGTTCCCATATTGCTATATTCCTATGTGGGCCCATCTACTCGATCCCTTCTTTCTCCTCAGTCAAGTTCTTTCAGTCCATCCATGACATTGGCAACCATCACTAACCAATGCGTAAGATTAGCCATAATAAAAACAGATGTCTGGAAATACCCAGAAAATCACGTGGCATCTGTGGAGAGTGAAACAACGTTATCTGGCTGGACTGAACACTTACCAGCAGAGTCAGAGAGCAGGAAGGGGAAGTGCACACTCTGCTCATTCCCGCCCCCGTCATTACATCATGCTGAATCAAGTGCCAAACAGCCAATTAGTGGCTGGCTGACAGTAATGCCAGCCAATTAGTAACAAGCAGGTAGTACTCCTTAGCAAATTATGGGCCTAGGGTGGGCCCAGTCGGAAAGGACTCAGGCCGTGAACTAGAGGTCGGTCCCAGACACCAGTTTAAAGGGCCACTGCCATTCGGCTTTTGGCAGCCTGAGGGATCGTCAACATTTCATCATCATCTTTTCAAAAAAGGCAATGTCCAGAGCTAACACTGAAGCAGTGGAGTAGTAGCAAGTTCTGAGCAGTTTTTCTTTTCATTTCTGATGACTATTATGCCAACAATGTCTCATTCAGGCCCCCTTACTAGGAAGGAAATACCATCTGTGCAAACCTGTCCCATTCCCCCTCTTGCTGCTCCCAGTCAAAATGCAGGATCCCAAAGCTCGGACAGCCCCATATTTCGACAATTGACACCATGCGAGTCGTCCTCCAGGCAGTGAGTGGGCAGCGGAAATTTCTTATGCCGGAGGATGACAAAAGGAGGCCCTCCCCAAGATATAACAAGCCTGAATGGGGTGACAGAGGAGATCAGCAGCTATGAGTTGTCCATGGTTTTAGTGCCTTAAGAGGCTGAATGACCATCTCCGTTTGACAAGGATAAGCATCTAACATTTTTGTATGTAGACCTATATGGGAGGTTGTGAGGGTGTGACACGCGTCAAGTGTGGGATTGTTTAATATTTGGTCCATGTGCAGAAGGCAGAATGAAGCAGACATGCCAGACTGCATGGCACCAGGGGGTTCTGAGGAGGGTCTGAAGTCAAAGAATGGTTAATTTGCGAGGATCATTGCAAAGTCCCTTATCTTTGCAGGAGCAGAGGGCCTGTAATGCCTGAGAGAGAACAAGGACTGGAAGAGGTCTGCCAAACCTGGCATTCATGACTTCCATGGAGGAGGAGATTCTTCAGATGGCCAGTAACCAAGGGTGCAGGACGACTGGCTATGGATAGACAGGAGCTTGGCCCTGGAGGGGTGGGAAGGCGGGTTGTAAATTTGAAGGGGCAATAGCTCTCCCTGGAAGGAGGTGCTGTAGGAGCGGGTTGGCAGGGGGTGGGAAGCGGCTGGGATATTGGGCTAGGATGCGGGGAGGGAACATTAATGGGATTAACTTTGGCAACTTGTTGCACTGATGGAGGAATGCCTGTCTAGATTGTATAAGAGGTAACGGTGGGAACCTTGTGAGCATTTTCCATGGCAAGAGTGTGTGTCAAGGAAGTGTAAATTTCTGAAGTCAGCGCAAATGCTGATGGAGCCATTGATAATCTTTGTTTGCTCCCCGACAGGTCAAACTTCGGCAACTGCAGTCACCAGCCTCGAGGGACTGCTGTTAATCTTTGAGAAGAAGGGGAGAGCCTCAGAGCATGCATCGTCCCATCCTTGCATGGCAATTAACACCAGCACAGGTACTTGGACTTTGGTGGGTTTGCACACGTTGGACCATCATGGCTTCAGACAACAAGAGGGCACCCACCAGGGTGATCAAAGCAAAGGAGCATCAGGGTCAGCACCCTGCCTCCAGCCAGCAAGGAGGGAACACCACGCTGTAGCACCCGTAAGCAAATATAAAAAAAACATGCTAGTCACGCATGGATTCACAAGAGTGATTGTTTACTTTTTTTGTATCTGTGATTTGTAGATGAAAATATTTATTAAATACTTGTGCTTGCTTGCTTTTCTGACTTCATTGTGGCGTTCTGTTTGAGAGTTGAGTTGACTGATTGCTATCAATGGAGTTATTACTTATGTGGGCCCCTTCGAATGACAGTGTGCCTTACAATTGGCACATGCACAGCCAGGACTGGGTGTTGATGCCTAGGAGTGAGACAAAAATGTTTTTGTTTGCTGAATTCCACATTCCTGTGTAAGATGTTGCATTATAAGAGAGTCCCACATCTCTCTGGCATCCAAAGACTGTTGTAACTCAGGTTGCGCTGCTGACCTCACTCCTCCTGCTTGTCCTCAGAATCCTCCTAAGACTCATCACCAACGGATGTGGCCCAGTCTAGTAGATCATCCTCTCTGGACTGACAGCTTGTGCTTGGTACAAGAGACCAAGACATTAATGAAACTGGAGCCGGAGAATATTGCAGAGAGCTGTCTGCATGGTCATTTTGAGCAGACCCCAATGATGACTCCAGTAGATGTGTTTAACACAGTTCAATCTCTGCACCTGGATTTTTCACTGGACTTATGAGCCGTCTCTGCAGTGAGTAGCCCTTGCCTCCAAGAATCCAACCCTCCAATGGCTCTTGTGAACAGAATAACTGTAGCACCTGGGAATGCTTAAGGATGTAGGACTTAAGGGCACACACCTACATAATTCTTTGACAATGGTCACACACAATTGGGACGTTGATAGAATGAAAGCCTTCACAATTGACAATGCCCCTGGCTGGCCCAGATGTGCCTTAATGACCATATGCTTGAGATATGTCACAAAGATCTCCAGCTGATAATGGAATGACCCCGGTGCATAAAGGTTCAAAGTCACAGTCACCTTGAGAGAAACAGGTGTCGGGTAGTCTCTGATGCAATTTGAGCTGATCTCCCTAGCAGCATTTGACAAAAAGAGGTCACTGTCTCCCTGGAGAGACACAGAGTCTGAAGACACTGGCACTCTGAGAGCTGGAGTTTGATTCAACCTTTGACTGCAAACTGTCTCCACAGGATTGTGTCTTCTCCTACAATGGACTGGCAGCTGTTGTGCTCTGCCTTCTTCTGGTCCTTGTGCAGCAACAGGTCTTTCACATGCTGGCTACAGGACGCACATTTTCTGGACAGCCAGTCTCCTCTGTCTCCTTTCCCTCCTCGCTGACAGAGTCTCCTCTTGAGTGTACAGTCCCCATGTGGATAATGAGCTCTGCTGGAATCCTCACCCTCCAGGAAACCCCTGTTTCCAGGCCCCCTGCCTTCTCACTCTCTCCTCAGTTGTTCTGTTAGCCTATAGAACCTGAGAACAATTCAGGTTTACTCAGCCAAACACTGTCACATTCAGAAGCAGTCTCTGCTGCTATATGCACATTCTGTAATGGAGCAATTTGCAGACATTGTGCCATCTCCAACCCCACCCCACCCACCATACCCGGCATAACACACTCCCCACATTTTTTCCTTGCAACTTCCATAAAATGAAGTGGCCTTTGAAAAATTTGGGTCTAATGGGTAATTAATAAGCTTAATTACCTCTTAATTGACTTATTTATAAAGGGGGTGGGTGGGTGGGTGGCTTCCAGTTTTGGGCCCCACTCGCCTTCCATATTACCAGGGACTGGCAGGATAATGTCAGATTGACCTGACATTATCATGCAATATTTTGTGTAGGCATGGGGCTGGTGGAGTTGGGGGGTGGTCGGATTTGCCTCCATTAAATTCAGCCCAATGTTTCAGGTCTATGACCTTTCGCAGAACTGGAAACATTTGAAAATGTACCAAGTTTTAAACAAGTACTGAGGCAGGGAGCGGGGAGAGCAAAATGGAAGGTCACTGATAGAGTGGAAGTCACCAGTTATTTAAGAAATGCCACTTCGATGAAAAAGATTTGGCTTTCAGTTGGCTGTGAATATGCGATGTGACACTTTGAATCATGCCAAACTGCACTAATATGCGTCACTCATCTGTGACTTCTTCCCATTGAAAAATGCACAGGACTTTCCTGTATAAAGCAAAAACAGGACAGTTTTAAAAAAAAACATTTAGATTTCAGATCAACCAACCTGTCCAACTGAACAAGGATTAAGGGTGCTTCATTTGATTTGGGATACATATTTCCAATCATGCAATTGTCAGCTTGTGGAACAAACATAATAAACGTTGGGGATTTGGTAATTTCTATAATCTTCACGATCTTTACTTTTAGCTGTAGTCTTAAGAATGCCCTCACAGATATCTCACGGTTGCCTATTTTAAGCTACTTTAAATACTAGTTGTCAATTTGAGTTACTTGAGCTGGTTTGATATCAAGATTAAGCAACGACCTTCAGACTTGGCACTTTACTCAACTGGATTCTTGTTTACTGTCTGGGATATTTTGCATCTGTATCAATGGTCCAACAATGGGAACGTTTTTTATACACAATTCAAAATATAACACCCGAGAATAATAACATGCTGGGAGTTAGAGGAACAGATAAAAAGTTTACTTTATTAGATACGTGCTGACGTTATTCAGAGATGGTTGACCTGTAGCTGTATATTTAGACATTGACAGAACAGTGCAGTAACATTGAAGCAGGTGCAAAAGGAAGTGGAGTGGCAGCGATTCTGCTAATACACACATCTTTTCCATTCGAATAAACTCCAAATACTTTCACCATGAAGATAAAAGAAGAGGAAATATATAACAAACATGTTCTTTTTATGATGAAGTTTTATCTATTCCCAATTATTGTCTTAAAGCTCAGGATGCTGATTAAAGTGGCGGATTTACTTTACAATAATTTCCGATTGCATCTAATCTAGATTTTTTTCTCTATTTCTACATTTAAGTATTACAGCTGTAGGGTAAAACACTTTGAATGCATGTTCATGGAGCAGTGCGTGTGATCTAATTCATATTTACTAATGTTGTGTATATAATCACATTCACCTACTTACGATCTAAGCATGTGTATGTAATGCAACAGATTATAGCTTGTTCACACGCCTGCCCAATGATGGATGCCAGGGGTTGAGACATTGTCTGGCTTTACAGTCTCCGTAGTATTTGCAATTGTGAGTAATTAAATACAAATTGCATTCTAAGCCAGCCCAGTATCATGCAATGTTGCAGAAATCATTCTCATAACAGCAAATAACAGTTGGCCATTAAAAGTAGGATTTGAATTTTGGTAGATCATGAGAGGCGACATGAATACAATAGACAGAACCTGCAGTTTCCCCACAATATAGATAGGTATACCGGCTAGAAAAGAACAATATCTTAAGTGTTTGATGCCAACGCATATATTAATAAATTATGACGCAACATATGTGGTATCGGCATGGGAAAATACTGTAGAATTCCTCAGGATCTTATCCTCAATAAGGTCTGTTATTGCACACATTTAAATGATAATTGTACATATTGCTAAAAAGATAGTTTTAAAAATTCTAATATGATTTGTTTTTCAATGTTCAGCGAAATAAATGCTTGAAGTCATTTATTGCTATTAAGTTTTAGGTGAGTGCAATGAATACGTTTATTTATAATTAAGTTACTGGTTTACTTTTATTTTGTGACAGGATGAATATTAACCGAATTGCAAAGATCATTGTAATAAAATACGTTAGAATAAAAATCTCACGGCACTCTGCATTTGCGGAATTATGAAATGATCGGCCAGTCTGTATCATTCGATTGTAAAAGGAGGGAGAGCTCAACTTTTATGATGTTCATGTCAACGCTCCTTCATTCCAAAGGGATTACCTGACTATGCTAGTTTTTCTTTTAAGAGGCAATGTAAATGCCTGGAAGTGTCCGATGGCAAGTTAGCGTGAAGAGCTAATTTTAAGTGGTGATTTACACCAACAACGAAAGTAGCCAGTGAGCCTTTTATTGCCCCCGAGACCCATTATCACAGCTAACCCTTCTGGTGCTGTTTCAACTTGTGCTCTGAGAAAAGGCAAAACGAAGGGTAATATAGCTGTGATCACATTCAAAGATGACTTCGTTAAATATATATATACATATATATAAGCCAGCTGGCTAAAATGAATGCCTTCTTGGCTGAATATTTTTTTCTGTTTTCAGATGATCACGTTTTCTCGAACCTCCTCCCTCTGTGCAACTTACTTTCGGGTCAAAATGCTGACGAGCTGTTTTTCGCATCCTGCTTATTGCAGATGGTCTGTCTACCTCTTCATCTCCCTCTGTCAGGTCATGATGTACGGTATGAGAGATGCCTGTGATTCCCATACTGGGTGTAAGGCTGGGATGATCATCTTTCAGTTTTATCGGAAACGTTTTTTAAAAAAAACATCTAATTTAAACAAAATAGAATGAATGAACAGACAATTGCTTTATTTGATAACATGTGCATCGGTTTCTATTCTGGAGAAACAATTTTACTCATTTAATCTGTTGGCAGTCACAGGGGCAATCCATTTAATTTATGTTTTTAATATCTTTCATAGTTTCATATCATCTCAAAAAATGAATTTTCCCTTTTATTAACTTCCCAATGTGGTCAGCCTCACCATGGATAAACTGTCTAATGACCCGTTACTTGCCGGCATGCATCATAACCTTTTTGCCTTATAACAACAATATTTGAGTTAGCCTAAGAAAAAAACCCGAAGCTTATGATTGAAATATCGCTTTCCCAGCAATCTAAATGTTAATAAAACAAGTTTTCTTAAATTGCAAAGAGCAGCCGTTTCAAATTCGGTGACATTCTGCTATTTATATAATCAGACTTTTCCCTGTGTGCTGTGTAGGTCATTTCCCTCTGATTCTTACAATAAAGGAAGGCATTAAATTCTTACATAGAATTGCAGTCCAACCCTGCTTTATGAAAATTCCTTTTTTTAACTGAATTGCACATTATCTTGACTTTTCTCAGAAAGTGTTGACTTTAAACCAATATTAACACGATATTTAGTGATCACTCGAAAACTGAGTTTGGAAATTAATACATCTGCACCCGAAAGGTTATGGTAATAACTTTCATCTTTTTAAAGTACAGCATTACCATTTTCTAATCTAGTCAGGAGGTGCGAAGCCCAGTGTTTAAGCCGTGTTTCAGACTTTCAAAGTGCAGCTCTAGTGCAAAGCTTTGTTCTTGTGAATCACGTAATTGTGCATAATTCATATATCTTTTAAACAATCATTTGATTAGGATGAGGGATATTGGTTGTGTTTGGAAAGGATGCCAGAATCAGTTCATTTGAATGATTGTGCGCAGTTTGTAGGCTGCCAGATACTGTTTACTCAGTTGCTGTTATACGAGTCTAGTGAAGATGCCAGATGTAGCTCATTAGGTTAACGTGGTGTACTTTGGATGGGAAGCCAGGAACCATTTGTTGGGGTTGCTGAAGGAAAGATGTAAGAAAGAGTCCAGTTGATTTTAACTGTCACTTTGGAGATGCTTCAGGAATTGTTTATTGGATTGCAACTTTGCTCTACATCATTAAGAGTGCTTTTGAGGTACTAGGGTGCATGCCATATATAGAAACCCTTCCACATTTGTAAATCTCCAATCCAACATTACCCAGAAACCAATACATGCATAAAATCAGATGGCTCAATTTGGATTGCATACACTCTCCCATACGGACACATCCATCTCACCTGAGCTCAAGAACATGTTGACAGGGCTGAGGATTTGGGTTCCACAACTGTCTGAAGGGACACTGCTGGAACTCAGCTATCTAAAACTTTGTGTCTTGCCATTGGTACATCTCTGGTGACAGGTTAACCTTCCACGCTTCAATAGTGAGTCATTCTGACTGATCAATCATTAATAGTGCCCTGAAATGCTGTGGACCTGCATGGTTCAGTTATCAGACCATGGAGTCCACTAAATAGAGTTGACTCTGTTCTGAATTGTTAACAGTAGGTTTGTCAACTTTAAGCTGCTTCCAACCAACTTACTGTACTGAAAAGGGGTACTGAGAATTGAAACTGTGAACCTACAAGTTGGCAAACCGCCCCCCCCCCCCCACAGTATATTTAAAGACTGATATGTATCGCATCACGTATATACATATGTACATAGCAGCCATGTGAAACAAAGACTAACTTTCTCCAATTTTTTCTCAAGTGAGATTGAACACGAACTGTGGGGCCATTAACTTGTTTCCTGTTTCCATTTTTAATGCTGCTGAGTGCATCTATTTCAATGTGATAGAATTAAAAGTTTACAAAGATCTATTGTCAAGGCTGCCACCTCATCAGGAGGTCGAAGGATTTCTCAATCAATGAAGAGGCAGCATTAAGATCAGACCTTTTAAAAAAATCAGGCTTACTAAATTTAAATGAATGAACTCAGCAGCATTAGAAATACAACTAGGAATAGAAATAAAGCAGACAGTTGTGCTGCAGAAGAATGAGACAGCTAAAAGATGCCTTCTTAGCCAGAACAAAAGTTTGCATCAATCGGAGTTTTACTGTTTGACAGAAATATAATTTTAGCAGCAATGCAAGCAGATAGTATATGTTTGCACTACAGTCTGATGAGCTTGGCTCCAGTGACATGTTTCAATGAGTCAGAAGGTTTCACTCTAGAACTGGAATGTCTACTTTCAGCTGATACAACAACGAAGCACAGAGAGCATGCTGCATTGTAGGTGATGTTTTCCTTGGTATGAAATCATGGACTAGCTTGCTTGTTCAACTTGAAGATTTATGACACCACTTGAAGAAGAGCAGGTAAATCTCTTTGAGTCTTGTCAATATTTCTTCTTCAACCAACACAAATAACAGGTCAACTGATCATCACATTACCTTTTGTAGGATGATGCTGTTTGCAAAAAGACTGCTCTATTTATTCACAGTAAAAAAGGTAACTCATTGCATGAAAAGCACTTTGTAGTGCATCTGAGAGGACCATATATAACTATATGATTAAAGTGAAATAAAATACACTGTCCAATATCACTTGGTACACACATATGATCCTAGGATAAGGCGATTATAAAAATTAAAGTCTTTAATCTTTACCCAGATACTGCACAGCTTTGCACCTGCACTTTTAAACATATAGGCAAAGTTCTGTTCATCGACCTTCGACTGTTGATTCAAGAGGAAAATTTTACCCCACTGAGTTATATTGCAACTGGTTCAAAGCCATTTTGCTGTGAGACTGGCTTCTCCAGGTGTTCTCACAGCACAGAAATATTGAATCATTCCCTGCTTATTACTTGGCTACTGCAATTATATATATGTCACATGATTGGGCTTTCAAAAATCCAGGTTTTAAATTACACTGTTGCACAAGGTAATCATATTTTGAGAGCATGAAATAGGCACCAAATTCCAACTTACACAATCGATTTTTTTCATAATTGTCTTAATAGAGAACTATTTATAAATGTTCTAATGTTTTGTTATGAGATGCTTAATATTCAGTAATGATTGTAAAGCTAATTGTATGCTTTATGAGGTAGTAAATTAATAGCTTTTGGTGGGGGTGGGAGTTAAGGATTACAGTGGTATAACAACATTATTTGATTTTTGAAGGAATGTAAAGGGAGGAACTTAAGTCCCAATTTCCTAATAATGACTAAACTGTATTGAGCCAGTGCATGGTACATGCTTGTCTGCACCAGCAGCTCAAAAGACAGACGACACTAAATTTCCAATGACAGCCCTTCTTTACGATTTGAATAGGCCACCAATACATTCAAAGCTTGTCTTGAGTAGTTGGCTTGCAACACAGTTAGCTGAATAATGGAAACTCATTAAGGTAGCAGCTCTTAAAGTGGCACAACTCACGCTGGTGGTGACAGCACTGTGGACACGTTATGCACAGTGGTACGATGGAGATATGTGGACAATAGTGTGTTGAAAACTTTGAGGTCTTGCTGCCAGAAGTCCACTATAGGTGGCCTTATTTGAGGTTAATGTCCACCTTTCAGTAAAATCACACATCCAAACATCCAAACAGCAAGGTAACAGGTTACTGACTGAATCATTGCAGTTACTCAAATCTTTTGTACTTGTTTCCAATTGGGGAAGATGTTTGCTGCTAACCGGGAGAAGGCAAAGGCAACAGTACAACAACTTGCACTTATACAGCACCTTTATAGACCCAGAAAAATAGCTATTAGGAGAGGTTACTTCAAGATTCGTTAAAGAAGTAGGTTTTAGTAAGAAGTGTTTTAGAAAAGGATAGACTGGTGTAGAGGTTTAGGGAGACAATTAAAGAACTTAGAGACAGACAGCTAAAAACATGACTGCCAATGGTGGGGTAAAAACAGTGGTGAATGTACAAGAGGTCAGAATTAAATGAATGCAGTGTTTGTGGAGGATTATAGTGCTGGAGGTGGATACAGATAAGAGAAAGGGCAAGATCACAGTGGGTTTTGAACACAGGACTAAGAATTTTAAATCTGAAGCTTATGTGGACCAGGAGCTAATGTAAGTCAGCAAACACACGATTGACAGACGAGCAGGGCTTGATTCTTGGTTCCATAATCCTTAATACCCCTGCCTAACAAAAACTTATCAATCTCTCTTTTGAAATTTTCATTTGACCTGTCCTCAACCGCTTTTTGCAGGAGAGAGTTCAGATCCCCACTTACCCTTTGTGTGAAGAAATGTTTTCTGGCATCATGCTTGAACAGCTTAGCTTTTATTTTAAGGTTATGTCTCCTTGTTCTGGACTCGTCCGTCAGAGGTAATAGTTTCTCTCTAATCTTCTTAAACGTCTCAATTATATGATCCCAATAGTCAAGGAAATACAAGCCTATTCAATGCAACCTGTCCTCATAATTTAATCCTTTTAGTTTAGTATTACAGTGGTCTGGTGAATTTGCACCACAACCCCTCCAATTCCAATATATCCTTCCTGAAGTGCAATGCACAGAACTGGACTCAGGACTTTAAGTGGGGTCGAGCCTAATATAACTAACATAACATCCACTCTCGTTATAAATCCCCCCAAAATAAGAATCATCATTTCATTAGTCTTTTAAATTATTTTTTCTACCTGTCCACTGGTTTTTAGTGGTTCCTGTTCTTGGACCTCTACACTTCTTTGCTCTTCCGCCTTTCCCTTCTTGCCATTTAGAATATATCCTGATCTATCTTTTATCATGTCCAAAGTTGATTACCGAGCATTTCCCCAAATTGAACTCCATTTGATGAAAGGTAATTGAGCTGAAACATTAACTCAGTTTCTCCCTCCACAGATGCTGCCTGAACTGCTGAGTATTTCCATCATTTTCTGTCTTTATTTCAGATTTACAATATCTACATTATTTTGTCTTTGAACACTTATCTGCCACAATTTTGTCCATTCACTTAACCTCAGAGGTACTGAATGGCTCAAGAGGTAATGGTGAAGCAGAACTGGATGTTGTCAGTGTACATGCAGAACCTAATAGCATGGCTTTAAATGATGGTTTCAAGAAGCCACATGTAGATGAGACATATAAAGGGATGAAGGATAGATCCTTGGGGAACTCTAGAGGAGAGGAAAGGGAATTTGGAGATTTGCAGCAGTTTGCAAGGACAGAGAGATCAAGGGTGGGTCTTTTGCAGAAGTCATGATGATGGTAGATTTGAAAAGAAGTGGGACAGTACCTGAGGAGAGGGAATCATTAATAATATCAGTTAACATGGGAGCTAGAAAGGAAAGTTGGGTGTTCAGCTAGGAATAGGGTCAGCAATGCAGACGGTGGATATCATTGACAAGATGAGGTTGGAGAGGACATAAGGGAGATTAGTGAGAAACTAGAGAAAGATGTGGGCCCAGGGCTAGGGTATAGGTAATTCTTGGAGGAATTGGGTTGACTTGGTGGGCAAGGGGTAGGGAGAGCTGTTGCAAAAACAACTGAATGGACGGTCTCCACCTTAGTGACAAAGAATCCATGAGCTCCTTGCACTTGTGGTTGGAGGTGGAAGTGAAGAGGTTTAAGGAGACAGTTGGTAGTTGACAACATAATCCAGGAGTTATTGCATTGCAGGATGTTCCTGGAATAGTGAGCAGTTTTGGCAGTGGAGATCTGAACCAGATAGTGCTTTACATAGTCCAAACAGACCTGGCGATGAATGAATAAACTGATTGTGCGCCATATACTTTCAAGTCTGCATCATAAAGATAGGGAGGAAGCTGTTATAATTTTCTGCTCATTCACTGAGGAAAAGAAGAATCTGGAGCCAGTCTTTCCTTAACATGGGTTTATTCACCAAACCCAGTGAACACAGCCACAAACTTTCACTTCCGCTTCCACTTACCTTACCTTATCCTTCCCCACAAACCACACACCACCCACACCACATCCACACCACACCCCGCCACACCACACCCCGCCACACCCCACCCTGCCCCACCCCACCCCACCCCACCACACCACAACTAAGCCCCATCCCACCACAACCACAACCACATCCTACCCCACCACAACACACCACACGTGGAAACCGGTTCTTATATATACTCAAGAATAATGCCCTAATCTTTCCCCAGTTAGTAACAGCTGCTCTCACTTACAAATAGAGTGTGCATTTCATTGTGACAGGATTGCCAGATTAACAGGAAGGGCTAAACGCTTTACTGAGGACAAGGGTTTTCTTGTAATTTTGTAGGTCATGAAATAAGGCCTATATGAATTTTAGAGCATACCTGTATATACATGAATCTTTTGTCCACTATCTTAACTGAGGCATTGACGATATTAAACAAGTGGGCAAAGGAAGCTCATATGAACTCATTAAGTGGTTACTAGCTAATATGCTCATAATGTTACTTCAAGGCCACAGAAAAAAATGGACAGCTTGTCGTGAGTTCCAAAGCTGTACGTAATTGAAAGATCTGGTAAGACATGAAGCTAAAAATGGTTTATAATCATCATTTGAATCCCAGGATTAAATTACAGCCTTGAACTCATTTCCTGATCTTTCTCTTTCATAATCTGCAATGTTTAATTTGTTTATCTGCTCTTTATGCTGTCCTTGAGTGGACTTTTGCAGGTGATAGTTGACACATGCTTTTGTATCCTTGATAAATGATGACAACATGACGTTAGAGGAAAGTTATAGTTGATGTTGGAAAGTGTGACTGGAATACAGTTGTCCATACATGTATTTGGGTTAGTGTTAACAATTTTACAGATATGCAAAAATGAAAAGAAAATTGTCTAATTGTTAATTGTTACAAAACCAAATCAAAATAAATATCCAACCGATTATTTACATTAGAAAATTTAAATTGTGAGTTTGGAAATACAATTCTGAAGTTGCAAACCCACCTCCTAGTGGTAATTGTTAGCTACTGCACTATATGATTTGAGTTATTTCTAAGGTACTGTATATTAAATATTAACCTGTGAAGTGGTTATCATACTGGGAACACCACCACTAGGAAGTTCCCTTCAAAGTCACTCATCATCCTGACTTGGAAATATATTGCTGGCTGGCCCAGCTAGCAAAGCCCACAACCCATGAATGAATTTTTAAAAATTGGTTCACCACTAATTGGTTCTATTGAAAACCAAACAATGTTAAGTTAACAAAATTACAAAATGAAGAATGCCCTTTCGCAATGCCAATTTGGTGTGTATACATTTTTATGAATTGTATTGTGCATTTTTTTTTCTTTCATGGGACGTGGGCATTGCTGGCTAGGCCAGCATTTATTGCCCATCCCTAGTTGCCCTTGAGAAGGTGGTGGTGAGCCATCTTCTTGAACCGCTGCAGTCCATGTGGTATAGGTACACCCACAGTGCTTTTAGGGTGGGAGTTCCAGGATTTTGACCAATGGTAGTGAAGGAATGGTAGTAAAGTTCCAAGTCAGCATGGTGTGTGGCTTGGATGGGAACTTCCAGGTGGCAGTGTCCCCATGCATCTGCTGCCCTTGACCTTCTAGGTGGTAGAGGTCACGAGTTTGGAAAGTGCTGTCAAAGGAGCCTCGGTGAATTGCTACACTGCATCTTGTAGATGGCACACACTGCTGCTACTGTGTGTCGGTGGTGGAGGGAGTGGATGTTTAAGGTGGCGGATGGGGTGCCAATTAAGCAGACTGCTTTGTCCTGGATGGTGTTGAGCTTCTTGAGTGTTGTTGGAGCTGCACTCATCCGGGCAAGGGGAGAGTATTCCCTCACACTCCTGACATGTGCCTTGTAGATGATGGACAGGCTTTGAAGAGTCAGGAAGTAAGTTACTCTCCTCCAGACTCCTAGCCTCTGACCAGCTCTTTTAGCCGCAGTATTTATCTGGCTGGTTCAGTTCAGTTTCTGGTCAATGGTAACTCCCATCATGTTGATGGGGTGGGATTCAGTGACGGTAACGCTGTTAAACGTCAAAGGGAGATGGTTCGATTCTCCCTTGTGGGAGGTGGCCATTGCTTGGCACTTATGTGGCGCGAATGTTACTTGCCACTTTTCAGCACAAGCCTGGATATTGTCCAGGTCTTGTTGCATATGGGTATGGACCACTTCATCGCCTGAGGAGTATTGAATGGTGCTGAATATTGTGCAATCATCAGCGAACATCTCCTGATGATGGAGTGAAGGGCATTGATGAAGCAGCTGAAGATGGTTGGACACTACCCTGATGAACTCCTGCAGTGATGTCCTGAGACTGAGATGACTGACCTCCAATAACCACAACCATCAACCTTTGTGATAGGTATGACTCCAACCAGTGGAGATTTTCACCCTGATTCCCATTGACTCCAGTTTTGCTAGGGCTCCTTGATGCCACCCTGGGTCAAATGCTGCCTTGATGTCAAGGGCAGTCGCTCTCACCTCACATCTTGAGTTCAGCTCTTTCGTCCATGTTTGGACTAAGGTTGTAATGAGGTCAGGAGCTGAATGACCCTGGCAGAATCCAAACTGAGCATCAGTGAGCAGGTTATTGCTGAGTAAGTGCCACTTAATGGCACTGTTGACGACGACTTCCATTACTTTAATGATGATCGAGAGTAGACTGATGGGGCGATACTAAGCTGGGTTGGATTCGTCCTGATTTTTGTGGGCAGCACATGCTTGGGCAATTTTCCACATTGCTGGGTCAATGCCAGTGTTGTAGCTGTACTGGAACAGCTTGGCTAGAGGCGCAGCTAGTTCTGGAGCACAAATCTTCAGTACTATTGCTGGAATGTTGCCAGGGCTCATTGCCTTTACAGTATCCAGTAGCTTTAGCCATTTCTTGATACCACATGGAGTGATTTGAATTGGCTGAAGATTGGCACATGTAATGCTGGGGACCTCTGGAGGAGGCCAAGATGGATCATGCATTCAGCACTTCTGGCTGAGGATTGTTGCAAATGCTTCAACCTTATCTTTTGCACTGATGTGCTGGGCTCCCCCATCATTGGATGGAGATATTTGTGGAGCCTGCTCTACCAATTGGCTGTTTAAACATTGACGGCCATTCACAGCTGGATGTGGCAGGATTGCAGAGTTTAGATCTGAGCGATTGGTTATGGGATTGCTTAGCTCAGTATATTGCATGCTGCTTATGCTATTTGGCATGCAATTAGTTCTGTGTTGTAGCTTCACCAAGTTGACACCTCACTTTTAGGTATGCCTGGTGCTGCTCCTGACATGCCCTCCTGCACTTTTCATTGAACCAGGTTTGATCCCATGGGCTTGATGGTAATGGACTCAGCCAGCATGGTCAGTAGTGGTGCTACCAAACCACTCTTGGTGATGGACATTGAAGTCCCTCAGCCAAAGTACATTCTGTGCCTAGCCACCCCCAGTGCTTCCTTCAATTGGTGTTCAACATGGAGGAGCACTGATTCATCAGCTGAGGCGGGTGGCGGTTGGGGGGGGCGTTGGGGGTTGGTGCAGTGTGAGTCTGGGGTGCAGGTGTGGGGGCAGTAGATGGTAATCAGCAGAAGGTGTGCTCATGCCATTCACCTGATACCATTAGACTTCATAAAGCCCAGAGTTGATGTTGCGAATTTCCGGAGCAACTCCTCCCAACTCTATACCACTGTGCCACCACCTCTGGTGGGATGTTGTCTGGGACATTGTAAGGTATGATTCGTGCGTATGATTGTCAGGCTGTTGCTTGACTAAGTTGTGTTACAGCTCTCCCAATTTCATCACTAGCTCCCAGGTGTTAGCAAGGAGGGTTGACATGGCTGGGTGCACCGTTGTCATTGCCAGTGCCTAGATACTGGTTTCATTCCTTTCTGTAGGCTTTGTAGCAGTTTGATGCAACTGAGTGGCTTGCAGAGGGCAGTTAAGAGTCAACCACATTGCTGTGGGTGGGTCTGGAGTCACATGTAGGTCAGACCATGTAAGGACTGCAGATTTCCTTCCCTAAAGGCCATTAGTGAACCAAGCAATAAATTCATGGTCACTAGTGGTGTACATGGACTTTGAAAAGGCATTTGACACAGTGCCACACAGCTGACTTGAGACAAATTATTGCTCATGGAATAAAAGGGACAGTAGCAGCGTAGATACAAAATTGGCTGAAAAATAGGAAGCAGAGAGTAATGGCCAATGGATGTTTTTCTGGCTGGAGGAAGGTTTGTAGTGGAGTTCCCCATTTTGGGACCCTTGCTTTTCCTGATCGGTATTAATGATCTAGATCTTGGTGTGCAGGGGACAATTTTAAAGTTTGCAGATGATACAAAGCTTGAGAGTGTTGTGAACTGCGAGGAGGACAGTGTGGAACTTCAAGAGGACATAGACGAGTTGGTGGAGTGGGCAGATAGGTGGAAGATGAAATTCAATGCAGAGAAGTGTGAGATGATGTGTTTTGGTAGAAAGAACATGGACAGACAATATAAAATAAGGGGTGGAATTTTGAAGGGGGTGCAGGAGCAGAAAGACTTGGGAGTATATGTGCATAGATCATTGAAGGTGGCAGGACAGGTAGAGAGTAGTTAATAAAGCTTATAGTATCCTGGGCTTTATTAATAGGGGCACAGAGTACAAGAGCAGGGAGGTTATGCTGAATTTATATAAGACACTCATTAGACCTCAGCTGGAATATTGTGTACAGTTCTGGGCACCATATTATAGGAAGGATGTGAACACATTGAGAGAGTGCAGAAGAGGTTTACAAGAATGGTCCCAGGGATGAGAAACTTCAGCTATGAGGATAGATTGGAGAAGTTTGGACTGTTTTCCTTGATGAGGAGAAGGCTGAGAGGAAACTTGATAGAAGTTTTCAAAATTTTATATTGTCTGTCCATGTTCTTCTTACCAAAATGCATCATCTCACACTTCTCTGCATTGAATTTCATCTGCCACCTATCTGCCCACTCCACCAACTTGTCTATGTCCTCCAGGACTGGACAGTGTAGACAGGGAGAAACTGTTCCCACTCGTAAAAGGGTCAAGAATGAGAGGGCACAGATTTAAAGTGATTTGCAAAAGAAGCAAATGTGACATGAGAAAAAACTTCTTCACACAACGAGTGGTTCAGGTCTGGAATGTATTGCCTGGAATTGTGGTGGAGGCAGGTTCAATCGAGGCATTCAAGAGGGCATTAGATGATTATTTGAATAGAAACAATGTGCAAGGGTATGGGGAAAAGGCAATCTCAGTGTCCATTTGTCATTTGTCTATCCATACTTTAGTGTTATTTTTGAATTTCAATATGTGTTACAAGCTGAACCTTTTATTATGTGAAGGATGATAAAACCAAAATAGTTTGAGGTAATTTGCCATCCCTTACTTTACCGAGAGCAAGGATATTGTTTTTACACCTACTCAGTATCGAATGTTGCAACATGGAGAAAGGCAAATAGACTTGTCAAATCTATTCCAGTGAGCACTTTTTACCTACATGACTCATTCAGTCTAATCCCACTTTCTTGCTCACTTCACATTCCCTTTAATATTCCTATTTTTCAAGCAACCACATACCCCTTTCAAACAAAAAGTATGAACGTGGTGCCAACAATGGGTTATTGTAGAGAATTCCCCATGGGAACCATTCGATGAAGATATGAAAATGCTTGACAGGAGAAAATTGGCTGGTCCATTTTTCCTGCTCCATGCAGTCATGATTTATTTTCTTGCATAGTTAAGACACTCCCCTATTCATCAGTAACCATGTCACCTCCTGAGAGGTGAAAAAAACAGATAAAAAGAAAAGGCTAATTGAGCGAAAAAAATCTGGTAAATTCCTCTCTGACTTCCTCACTGCCCCCACCATTCCCCAAATGTGAATGAAACTTAGACTAGGAAACCAAATTAACCATGACTTATTGAATTTGACACCTACCTCTTCTATAATGAGGCCCCCATCCAGCCAGGAACTGGTTTGTCTCTCCTTTGAAACTATCAGCACTCACTACACAAGCTGGCAACTTGCTTCAAGTGAGGTCCAATTAAAGTCTTGGACAATATGAACACACATATGAACACACTCGACCTCTCCCTCCAGCAGCACCGCCGCACCCGTTTTCAAAGATGCGCGTGCCCCCAGTTTCATTTTATTCTTCGCCTCATCCGTCGCCTCAACAAGAAACTTTTTCTCTTTCTCTCAAGTGCTAAGGAACGCAAGCTCCAACAACTCATCGACACCAACACCCATCTGGGACCCTCCACCCCTGCCTGTCCCTCCGTCCCCACCCCATCTTCCAATCCCAGCCCCAGCCGCGTATTCACTATACCCCCTGACCTTCCCCTCTCCGATGCTGAATGTTCAGTGCTCAGCAAAGGACTTAGTTTCATACCCTTACACCCTCATCTCAATGAATTTCGGGCTCGGCATGATGCTGAACTCTTCTTCCGCCGTCTTCATCTCCGTGCTCACTTCTTTGGGCAGGAGTCCTCTCCACATTCAACAGATCCTTTTACCCACCTCCAATATTCTCCCTCCACCTGGACCCCTCCCTCTGGATTCTTACCTTCTCTTGATTTTTTCATTGAGAACTGTCGGCGTGACATTAGCCATCTCAATTTCTCTGCTCCTCTCACCCATTCCAATCTGTCTCTCTCTGAACTCACTGCACTCCGTTCTCTCAGGTCCAACCCCAACATTGTCATCAAACCCGCTGACAAGGGTGGTACTGTTGTTGTCTGGCGCATTGACCTCTACCTCGCGGAGGCTGAGCGTCAACTCGCAGACACTTCCTCCTACCTCTCCCTGGACCATGACCCCACCACAGAACATCAAGCCATTGTTTCCAGGACTGTCACTGACCTCATCTCCTCTGGAGATCTTCCTCCCACAGCTTCCAACTTGATAGTCACCCAACCTCGGACGGCCCGCTTCTACCTCCTACCCAAAATCCACAAACAGAACTGTCCTGGCAGACCGATCGTGTCAGCCTGTTCCTGCCCCACGGAACTCATTTCTCGTTATCTTGACTCCCTTCTCTCTCCCCTTGTCCAGTCCCTTCCCACCTACATCCGTGATTCCTCTGACACCTTACGTCACATCAACAATTTCCAGTTCCCTGGCCCCAACCGCTTCCTCTTCACCATGGATGTCCAATCCCTCTACACCTCCATCCCCCACCAGGATGGTCTGAGGGCCCTTAGCTTCTTCCTTGAACAGAGGCCCCAACAATCCCCATCCACCACTACTCTCCTCCGTCTGGCTGAACTTGTTCTCACACTGAACAATTTCTCCTTTAACTCCTCTCACTTCATCCAAATAAAAGGTGTGGCTATGGGTACCCGCATGGGCCCCAGCTATGCCTGTCTCTTTATGGGGTATGTGGAACATTCCTTGTTCCAGTCCTACTCCGGCCCCCTCCCACAACTCTTTCTCCGGTACATCGATGATTACTTCGGTGCTGCTTCATGCTCTCGTCGGGACCTGGAAAAATTTATTAATTTTGCTTCCAATCTCCACCCCTCCATCATTTTCACATGGTCCATCTCTGACACTACTCTTCCCTTCCTTGACCTCCCTGTCTCAATTTCTGATGATAGACTGTCCACCAATATCTATTACAAGCCTACCGACTCCCACAGCTACCTCGACTACAGCTCCTCACACCCCGCTTCCTGTAAGGACTCCATCCCGTTCTCTCAGTTCCTTCGCCTCCGTCGCATCTGTTCTGATGACGCTACCTTCAAAAACAGCTCCTCTGACATGTCCTCCTTCTTCCTTAACCGAGGTTTTCCACCCACGGTCGTTGACAGGGCCCCCAACCGTGTCTGGCCCATATCCCTCGCATCCTCCCTCACACCTTCTCCTCCTTCCCAGAAACATGATAGGGTCCCCCTTGTCCTCACTTATCACCCCACCAGCCTCCGCATTCAAAGGATCATCCTCCGCCATTTCCGCCAACTCCAGCATGATGCCACCACCAACCACATCTTCCCTTCACCCCCCCTGATGGCGTTCCATACGGATCGTTCCCTCCATGACACCCTGGTCCACTCCTCCATCACCCCCTACTCCTCAACCCCCACCTATGGCACCTCCCTATGCCCACGCAGAAGATGCAACACCTGCCCCTTCACTTCCTCCCTCCTCACCGTCCAAGGGCCCAAACACTCCTTTCAAGTGAAGCAGCATTTCACTTGCATTTCCCCTAACTTAGTCTACTGCATTCGTTGCTCCCAATGCGGTCTCCTCTACATTGGAGAGACCAAACGCAAACTGGGCGACCGCTTTGCAGAACACCTGCGGTCTGTCCGCAAGAATGACCCAAACCTCCCTGTCGCTTGCCATTTCAACACTCCACCCTGTTCTCTTGCCCACATGTCTGTCCTTGGCTTGCTGCATTGTTCCAGTGAAGCCCAACGCAAACTGGAGGAACAGCACCTCATCTTCCGACTAGGCACTTTACAGCCTTCCGGGCTGAATATTGAATTCAACAACTTTAGATTTTAAACTCCCCCCCACCCCCCCCCTCCCCCCATCCCCACCCCGTTTCTCCCCCCTCCCTTTTTTTTCCAATAATTTATATAGATTTTTCTTTTCCCACCTATTTCCATTATTTTTAAATCTAAAACTAAAACTTTGTTAGTCTTTCCACCCCACCCCCACTAGAGCTGTACCTTGAGTGCCCTGTCTTCCATTCTTAATTAGCACCTTTCTTAGACAATATCACCACCTTCAACACCTCTTTGATCCTTTTGTCTGTAACATCTTTTGATTATCTGCTCCTATCACTGCTTGCTTATCTCCACAATCACCACACCCTCAACTTCTCTCTCTCCCCCCGCCCCCCCACCTTAGACCAGCTCATATTTCATCTTTCTCCTAACTATGCTTCAGTTCTGCCGAAGGGTCATGAAGACTCGAAACGTTGACTGATTTCTTCTCCACCAATGCTGCCAAACCTGCTGAGTTTTTCCAGGTAATTCTGTTTTTGTTTTAAAGTCTTGGACAAGTTCAGTATTCTTTCCTTGCATGAGCTTCAAAGCAAGGCTGCTGAAGGTACAGCCGCCAATGGTGGAGTAATTCAAATTGGGATGTGCAAAAGGCCAGAATTGGAGGAGTGCATAGATATTCAAGGATGTAAGACTGGAAGAGGATAAGAGATAGGGTAGGGTGATGCCATGGATGGATTTGAAAACATGGCTGAGAAATTTCAAATTGAGGCATTGCCAGAGCTGGAGCCAATAGGTTAGCAAGCACAGGGATTATGGATGAATGGGACTTGGCATGATTTAGGAAATGGGCTGCAGAATTTAGAATGAGTTTAACTTTACGGATGATGCAAGTTGGGAGGCTGGCCAAGATATCATTTAAACATTTGACTCAGAGTCATACAAACATATGGATGAGGGTTTTGGCAGAGGTCGGGTAGAGACAGATGATGTTAAGTGGAAGTAGGAAGCCTTGGTGATGGAGAGGTTGTAGAATTAAATAGGATACCAAGGTTTACAATGGTTTGGTTCAACCACAGATATTTGCCAGGACGTGTGAAGCAGTCGATGGCTCGCGAATGGAGTTTGTGGCAAGAACTGAAGTCACAAATGCTGCTGTCTTTCTTTGTTATATATTTAATTCAGGCTAACATAAGGATTGACAGCATGTCAACCAGTTTTAAACCCATAGATTTATCAAACAAGTTAATGAGCCATTGTTGAACAACGTCAGAATTTTGCTTTCACACTGAATAGCACTAGCAGCATGACTCAGCTATAGTAACATATTGCATTTATGTGGTGCCTTTAACATAGAAAAAACAAATTTGAAATTTACCCTCAATGTCTTTTAGATTGGGGTTTGTGAACAATGGTTCAAGGTAAGCTGATTTAGACATATATAAAACTTTGAATATAAATGGTCAATTCTCTGTAGGTAAAATTGGGTGGGGTGGGAATTTTGCATGATACTTTCCAAATTGCATATATTACATATATGAATTTCCAGTCCAATATTTTAACAGCAAAAAAATTGCATATTTATATCGTGCCTCAAAAACAAAAAAAAAAGTTCCCAAGACATTTTACTGAAAAAAGCAAACAAAAATTGAAGCTGAGCCAAATAAAGAAATACTAGGAGAGGTGACTGAAAGTCTAGTAAAAGAATTGTTCCATCCACATCTTTCTCTGCCTGTCTGCAGTCTTTAACATCGTTGACCACACCATCCTCCTCCAATGCCTCTCCACTGTTGTCCAGCTGGGTGGGACTGCTCCCACCTGCTTCCATTCTTAACTCTCAAACTACAGCCAGAGAATTACTTGCAATGGCTACTCTTTCTGCTCCCTCACTTTTACTTCTAGTGTTCCCTAAGGATCTATCCTTGGACCCCTTCTATTTCTCATCGACATAGAATCATAAAATCTTAGACTGGTTATGGCACAGAAGAAGGTCATTCGGCCCATCATGTCTAAGTTGGCTCTTGGCAAGAAACATTCATCTAGTCACACTCCCCTGCCTTTTCCCTGTAGCCCTGGAAGTTTTTCCTCCAGATAATGATCCAATTCTCTTTTGAAAACCACAATTGAATCTGCCTCCATCACACTCTTAGGCAGCGCATTCAAGATGCCAACCACTTGCTGTGTAAATGTTTTTCTACATGTCACCATTTCTTCTTTTGGAATTATTTTAAATCGGTGTCCTATGCTTCTCAATTCTTCCATCAACGGGAACAGTTTCTCCCTATCTACTCTGTCCAGACCCCTCATGATTTTAAACACATTGTTAGGAACTGGAGTTAGTTTACATAAGTTATATTAATATTTATGGGTCTTAGGATGAGTTTTAGCTTCAAGTTCAAGTTTAATTTGTATTTTTGTGTTAAGAAAGGGGGGAACTTTAAAAGATGCCTGCATTCTATGAGGTTTTATGACTCTTGAGGAAGTTAAAACAAACACAAGGTAGAACAAATCTGTGCTGTTGCCTAGCAACAGGATTCCAGAGACAGGGATCCACAGAGACAGAGAAAAACAGAAAAGTATTTTTTTTAGCTCAGTTGGAACCCGGAGCCAGGAGGAGCTGGACAGGAGAGGGAACTGCAGAAAACAGATTTCCCATAAGAACAGGAGAAAGTCCCAGAAACCAGGGAGTTGGACAAAAAATAAAGTCCCAAGAAAACCTTCTAATTAAAGGAAGAACAGAAATCTGGAAAAGGTCGCGCTAAATGAATTTAAGAGTGAGGAGCAGAGGAAGGCTCCAAGCTTAAAGGAAGCAGACATAAAGCAAAATAGGCTTGTGAGAAGTCAGAAGATCCAAGGAGACAGCAGAAGGTCTGTAACTCTTTACTACAGGCATGTGAAGCAGTGGCATTCTGTTGGCATGGCTGAGCATCTGAGAGGGAGTGTGTGGAAGGTGAAGCTTGAATGCATGTGGGGAGGAATATCGGAAGAAGAGTTTGAAACTCTGGAGGTGGACCCTTGTGGAAGGCAATCAAGAGAAAGCATAATTTGGGAGAAGATTCCAAAGTGGGTTATTCGAGAGTGAAGATTGGAAGCATTCATGTGAAAGATGGAGGTCAGTGAATTGCGTTCAGTTTACAGTGTGACAAGGTTGTTTAGGGGGTGGGGTGGGGGGGTGGTGCGGTTAATGAGGGGTCCCATAGCATCTGTTTGAGGTGGTACCTATCACTTGGTTTCAGAGTGTGGTGTGCCTGACCACAGGTCACCTATTGGTTTACATGGACTGTGTGCTTACTGTGAACATAGGAATATAAGATAGTTTTTAAAAATTGTGTTATCCTTACAAATCTGTATATATCTTAAAAGGTATAGTTGTGGGTGAAGGAGTATTGTAACATAATTATTATTTTCTTATTTAATAAATCTTTTATTCTTTTGTTAACAGTTCATCAGCTGACTTCTGTGACTCTGTTCAGTAGCTTCTCTCCATGTTTCAAAAAAGTAAGAATCTATCATGCTGGGCTCCACCCTGAGATCTGGCTTGTCCAGTAGCAACATCAGCTGGAATCATAACAACATTTACCAAACCTCCTCTCAACCTTCCCTTCTCCAAGGAGAACAGCTCCAGCTTCTCCAATCCATCTACCTAACTGAAGTTCCTTATCCCTGGAACCATGCTTGTGAATCTGTTCTGCACCATCTCAAATATCTTCATATACTTCCTAAAGCGTGGTGCCCACAACTGGATAAAACTGGCAATACTCCAATTGAGGCCAAACCAGTATTTTATACTTCCAGAAATACCTGGAAAAACTCAGCAGGTCTGGCAGCATCGGCGGAGAAGAGCACAGTTGACGTTTCGAGTCCTCATGACCCTTCAACAGAACTAAGTCTCCCCCCCACCACCCCACCTTAAACCAGCTTATATTTCACCCCTCTCCTATTTTTACTTAGTTCTGTTGAAGGGTCATGAGGACTCGAAACGTCAACTGTGCTCTTCTCCGCCGATGCTGCCAGACCGGCTGAGTTTTTCCAGGTATTTCTGGTTTTGTTCAGTATTTTATACTCTCTGCCCCACCTCAGTACATGTGCTGCCAAAACCCTAAACCCTCATCCATACATTTGTATGACTCTGAGTCAAATGTTCAAATGATGTCTTGGCCAGCCTCCCACCTTGCATCAACCATAAAGTTAAACTCATTCTAAATTCTGCAGCCCATATCCTAAATCATGCCAAGTTTAACATATCCTAAATCACGTCAAGTTTAACATATCTTCCTTCTTTTGTACTCTATTCTCCTATTTCAAAGTCCAGGATCCTGTAATGCTTCATTAACTGCTCTCTCAACTGGTCCTGCCACCTTCAGTGATTTGTGCACAAATAACCTGGAGTCCCTCTGGTTCCTGCACTCCCTTTAGGATTGTATCCTTTATTTTATGTGGTCTCTCTTCCATTCTCCCTAGCAAAATGAATTATTTCACACTTTTCTGCATTAAATGTCGTCTTCCACTTATCTGCCCATTCCACCAACTTGTTTATATTCTTTTGAATTTTAACACTATCTTCCCCACATTTCATAATATTTCCAAGTTTTATGTCATCCATAGAAAAAAAATCTGGTCTTCGCAACATTGTCCAAAGACATAGCATTATTTCTCACATGTACAATGCTAACACTCGGCTCTACCTCACCACCGCCTCTCTTGACTCCTTCACTGTTGCTAAATTATCAGACTGCTTATCTGACATCCAGTGCTGGATGAGCGGAAATTTCCTCAAATTAAAATAGGGAAAATTGAAGCAATTGTTTTAGGTCCCCTACTCGAAATTCCATTCCCTAGCTTCTGACTCCATCTCTCTCCCTGGCAATGGTCAGAGAGTAAGACAGCCTGTTTGCAACCTTGTTGTCACATTTGATTCTGAGATGAGTTTCCGACCTCATACTCGTGCCATCACTAAGTTGGCCTATTTCCATCTCCCTAACATCACCTGGCTTCACCTTGACCTCAGCTCATCTGCTACTGAAATCCTCATCCGTGTCTTTGGTATCTCTATTCCAATGCACTCTTGGCTGGTCTCCCACCTGCTGCCTTCTGTAAACTTGAGGTCATCCAAAGCTCAGTTGCCTATGTCTTAACTTGCATCAAGTCCCATTCCCTTATTACCCCTGTGCTTGCTGACCTATATTGGCTCCCAGTCAAGCAACATGTTGATTTTAAAATTCTCATCCTTGTTTTCAAATCCCTCCATGGAATTTACCCTTCCTATTACAGTAATCACTTACAGCCCACCAACTCTCTGAGATATCTGCAGTCCTCTAATTCTGGCTCTTGTGTATTCCCAATTATAATTACTCCATCATTGGTGGCTGTGCTTTCAGTTGCCTAGGTCCCAAACTCTGAAATACCTTCCCTCCACCTCTCTGCCTCCTTACCTCACTTTCCTCCTTTAAGGCACGCCTTAAAACCTACCTCTTTAACCAAGCTTTTGATCATCTGATCTCACATCTCCTTATGTGGCTCGGCGGTCATACTTTGTTTTATAATGCTCCTGTGAAGCGCCTTGGGGTGTTTCACTACCTTTAAGGTGCTCAATAATAATAGATTGTTGTTATGTTGAGTGGGTTCCTAAAGGAGCAGAGAGAGAGTTGGAGAGCCTTGGGAGGGCCAGAACTGGAGCAACAAAATTCTTTGGAGGACTGGAGAAAGTGACAGTGATTTGGAAGTCATGAAGTGATTAAAATAATGGTTTAATTAAAGTACACAGAGTCATTGAGGGTATCTATGTGGCAAACCTGCAGCTGTCCTTGTACTTCAGCAACTAAGCATGAAGGATTTACTGTCTGAATCACCTTAAGATTTTAGTATGATAGCAATTTTCAGTACAATGTATTCTGTATATATGTTATACAGTTGACAGTGATCCATGCTCAACATTCAAAGGATTGTTACATTGTGTAACTGTTTGAGAGATAGCAGTTGAAGAGTGATGAAGGACAGATTTTGCAATCAGCTTAATTGGAACAGATATTTGCTGGGCTAGAAATCTGGGCTAGCATTGCCTTGGCACCTTTACATAGGTCTGCCATCTTCTTTGATACCATCTCAGGGTGCTGCAGACAGCAATCACCCTGTTACCTATCTCCTGACGAGGAGCAGAACTTCTCTGCGAACAGTACTGTTTGTCTTGATGTCTTTTGGTGTTGTTGCTGAGCGTTATGGGGTTTTACTAATACCATGCTTTCCAGACCTACCAAACGTTGATGAGGCTTTGTTTCCCATTTGACAGCCTTGAGAAAGTTGATAAAGTTTAACTTCAAACTTTTTATCAATAACTATTTACAAAGACTTCCGGGTAAGCACTTGGTATACAGGACACAGACTGTTCTGCTCCTCGCTCTCTTGGAGCCTCTCAGTAATCTGATGTCACAGTTAGATCATTATTATCAAGATGGTCTCATTAACATATTCATTAACCCATTACTTTACATCACCCCCAAGTATAATCTCAAACTATTACTTTCTTTTGTTAAACTATTTACATTAAATTTCCCAATGTCTGTAAACCTCCTGTGCTGTTTAGTTTCTAGCTCAGCTTCTACCCATCCCCCTCTCCAAGTCACTGTCACAAAAGGCTTCAATGTCCAACAATGTTCTCAGCTCTCTTGGAGGACATTGTGGACATATGTGGTCGCTTGCCTTTTTCCTGGAAGGCAGACACATTGGCAGAGTTGAATAGCAGCTTTCCACGACAGCTGGTAACTGGGCTTTGAACTCTATGATGACTTGACAGCAAAGGTTCTGAAACGCATTCAACGAAACACTGGGTGAAATTTTCTGTGATTGCTGACAGTGGGCGTGATAGGTGGTGTGCGCGGAGAATATGGCGCGATCGGTTTCATGACGGCAGGCCGTGATTCCCGTCAATGGTCGTCGGGGAGCTCATTGTAATAAATCAGCATATCATTAAAAGGCCATCTGTCCACGTCGGCGGTAAAGCACGTTAACGTGCTTCACAACAGCACACAGGCAACGTCACTTGGCGGCCTTCACTTTGGAGGAACTGAGGTGAGTGAATGGCACCGTTGTCCGCTGCTTGCCAGGGTCACCTGTTGCTTTGTAGGCTTCAGGGGCGCCGGGAGGCCTGGGTGAACTGCTGCACTGCCTCGGAGGTGACTGTTTTCGGTGGGGGGTGCTGTCGGGAGGAAACTGTCGCCTAGCCTCGGAGGTGACCATTGTCAGTGTGGGTTGGGGGTGGGGCAACTGCTGCCCTGGCGTTTGGTCTCACACACAAGAAATCGAGGCGGGAGGGCAGGGTAGGTGAGGGAAGTGGCCACATAATAGGGACATCTGTATAAACTGACCATTCCTCTGCAACTGTGACAGTTCAGGTGAAGCCACAGTGATATGATTGGGGTCGGGCTCCTAGCCTGCCCACCCACGCAAGCAACATGGAGGCACCAAAGCGGCACCAAATGCTCCAGACCTTACCCTCCCCCACTACCCCCGCCCTCCTTACCCCCCACACTCCAGGTATAGACTGCGAGTCCGCGACCACTTTACTGGACAGCGGAGCAGTTGGACTGCACACGTTGTACAATCTCCTCACCAACATTGGTCATGTAGCAGTCACTGCTGGAGGCGCTCACAGCGTCTTGCAATCTAAGCAACCTGGTTAGGAGCTGTCTCCCCCATGTCGCAGGCTGACAGGACAGCCATGAAGTGAAATCATCTGTGGCCATCCTAGAGGGAGGCCAGCACTCTCCAGGAAGTGTTAAGGGGCCGTCACACAGGGTCAGGAAAGGTGCTAAGCTCACCCATGCTAACCACGGCTCGCTCCCTCTTTCATATCACAGGAGGACCGCATCAGGAGCATGGAGCCTGGTGACCTAGCTGTATGCCTGATAGAGCGAAGAACACGGAGGAGAGAGTGGCTAAGACTCCTGGCTGCACAAAGGCAGGAGCAGGAACCTCAGGAAGAAGGGGCAGCAGGGGCTCCCGCACATGCTGCCCAGGAGTGACAGCGAGCCGGGTCTATAGAGGCCGCCTGCCATTCCTGCAGGTGACCGAGAACCAGTGTCACTGAGGACTGCACATGTCTAAGTATCTGGTCATTCACATTTGCCACTTACTGCAGGACTTGGCACCAAGGGGACATGGAGGGCATCCACTGCCACTGGCAGTGAAAGTGACTGCGGTGCTCAATTTCTTTGCCAGTGGCTCCTTTCAGGGCTCCTCAGGTGACCTCTGTGGGATTTCACAATCCGCTACCCACAAACGCATCCATGAGGTCACGGATGCCATCTTCTTGAGGCTACACAACATTGCACATTTCGCCCGGGACCAGGACAGCCAGGATGCAAGGGCCATTGGATCCGCCCTGATTTCGGGATTCCCACAGGTGCAGGGTGCGATCGACAGCACCCATGTGGCGCTCAGGTCTCCATCGCTGCACAAGGTGGACTTCATCAACTGCAAGGGCTTCCATTCACTGAATGTGCAGCTGGTATGTGACCACCAGAAACACATCCTGCAGGCGTGCACACGGTTTCCAGGGAATGTGCATGATGCCTACATTCTCAGTCGGTCATAGATCCCTGGAACCTTCCAGGGTCCACAGAGGCTGCAGGGATGGCTCCTCGGGGACAAGGGCTACCCGCAGAGGCCGTGGCTGATGACACCCGTGCGGCGTCCTCAGACTGCAGCAGAGTGACGGTATAAGGAAGCTCATGCTGCAGCTCACAACTTGGTGGAGCAAACCATCAGGATGTTGAAGATGATGTTCCGGTGCCTGGACCGATCTGGTGGAGCCCTGCAACACAGTCCACACAGGGCGTCACGCATCGTCGTCATCTGCTGCGCCCTTTACAACCTGACGCTCCAATGGGGAGATGAGCTGGCTGAGGAGGAGATCGAGGAGCTGCACATCTCCTCCGATGAGGAGGACACCATGCGGATAAGTGTGTGAAGGTCCTCGGAGGCGACGATGATGGGGATGAGGCTCTCGAACTGGCTGGATGAGGCAGGCACGCTCGGGAGGCCCTCATAGCTGCTAGATTTGTGGAGGATGATGACGACATGCAGTAAGGTGACCCCATAGATCCTCACATCACATTTGTGAATGTTTAACTCCAGTCTGGCTTATGGCAGTGCGAATACCCTCTGTGATAATGCTCCTGTCATGGAGATGCAGTGGAGGCCCTAATAGTTGCTCGATTGCAGGAGGATGATGATGACATGCACAGTGAGGACACTCCATAAATCTTCACAAAGCCTCTGAGAATGTCTGACTCCTATCTGGCCGAGTGATCAGGTTTAAATCATAGAGAAACAGCCAAGAAACTTTAGAAGCATCTGATGCTTTGACCACCTTCAGCACGTGAGCCCTTCAGGAGCTGGAGCGCTGCATCAGTGGTCACAGAGGCTGAAGAGCTGGGGGCCTTCCTCTCCTTAAAGGTGCTGAGAGCACATCGAGAGAATGAGAGAACTCTGTGGCATCTGCCCACTACATTCTGGCAGCAATGACCAGCACTGCCGAGATACAGGCATCAGTAATGTTTCCAGGGAGTGTGAGGCCAGAGCATCACTTTGGTCTGAAGGCTGCACAGAGCACAGGGAAGAGGCCCTAAACTGAGACACCTGCCTTTATCTTGTGCAGGAACCAAGGTTTCACATCTGAGTGACAAGAACACTGCTCATCAGAAAAAGGAGCCATAGACAGGGAGACATTCTTGAGAGTTTATTGACAATAGTGAACAGTATTTACAAGTGATTAACACCCGCACACAGGCTGTGCAATTAATTCTCCTTAACTTTCCTCATACTGCCCCTACACCTTGGTGCTCCCTGGACATCCACAGCGAGGCGGAGGCAGCCTGCTGACTGCTATGTCCTGTCCGTGATGACTTTGGCGGGTGTCCTCTAGAGGGTCGAGACTTGGAGGGCCCTGAACTGCTTTCGGGTCCCTGCTGTGTGGCAGTGGCACCCTCCTCGGCCTGTGAAGCTGGTTGCTGAGGTCACAGGAAGAAGGGGATTCAGATGGGCTGGGTACTCCCAGAGTCACCTGGGTGGATGGGCTCGGAGTGTGCACCTGCTGATCCTCCTCCCTATGGGTGCCCAATGGCCCCTGGCTGACTCCTTGAGGTGAAGGGGTAGCTAGAGTGAGACTGAGCTGCCCTACACCCCTCTCGCCAACTATAGTGGCAGCGATGAAGTTGAGCCCACGCAGCAATGCAGGAGTGACGTCCTAGACCAATGTCTCCATGGCAGCCGCCATCCTACCAGTGTTAACCTTGGTGCCTTGGCATGCCAGCGCTAGCACCTCAGGCTGAAGGTGGACAGACTCCTCCATCATGCCTTGCAATCTGAGGAATGCAGCGGAGATCCCTCCCTGATGTTCCCGAACTTGCCTTTGCAACTCTAGCAACTGTGATATGACCAAGCCCAGAGGCTCATCATCTGAATTGGATTCAGCAAATCTCTGGCCTCCAGCAGCCCTCCGAATGCCAAGGACCTGGGAAGTTCCTGCTGCCGCCTGCTGTGAATGAGACAGTGTAATTTACTCACCAGACTGTGATCCCAGCGCTACTCTAAAGTTAGGTTCCACTGAGGTGTGTGTCTCTGCACGGGTGGATGGTGTAGGTGAGCGCTGTGATGGGACTTCGGGGAGGGTACCTTCAGATTCCCCTTCGGAGGTTTCTTTGGGGCTTGTTTGGAGGCCTTGGGTCGTGGACCCTGTCGGCTGTTTGACAGATGTGCCTGTGAAAGTAAGGAGAGATAATTAGTGCATGGCAGTGGCCTGTGAAAGAGGACACATTACTCACAGCATGGTTGTCTGGTGGATGTTGCACTGTTGGATCCTCACTTAGTAGAGCAGTGCCAACATCACTGTCAGCATGGGACCAGTCCAGATCCTCGCTGACCAGCTGAATGGCTCTGTTTTCAAAGTCCGTGAGGACCTTGATTTCGGGCATCCTGCCACTGGTCTGCGACCTCTCCCTCTTGTTGTGTGCCAGCTTGTCCTGCGTGGATAGAGATGGAGAAAATATAAACAGGATACCTGTTGGGCCAGATGATAAATGTGCCTGGCCTGTGTGGATGGTGAGTTGTTCCCATGGATGGGATGAGGACAATGAAGGTATGTGTGAGTGAATGCTGATGTCCCCTGAACTGGCAGCAAATGAGGGCCCTGTGGAGGTGTGATGGGTTTGTGAGTGTGTGTGTTGAGAGTGATGAAAAAAGTGACATACCCTGGTGGAACGGAGGAGATCATTCATCTTCTTGCGGCACTGGGTGGCTGTCCTCTTCTGAAGGGCGTTGGCGCTGACCACCGCTGCCACCGCCTCCCAAGCCGGATTGGTCACGTTGCTGCCATCCTGTGGCCAGAGTGGGGGTATAGGACACCCCAGCGGGCCTCTACAGCATCCAGCAGTTGCTTGAGGGCCCCGTGATTAAACTGGCGGGCTGCAGTCTCTTTGTCTTTGCTGACCATGTCTCCCGGGCAGCGATGGTGTGCTGGTCGCGATCAGCGACGTGCTGGCGGCTGCCTTTTAAACATGGCGGCTGGCGTGATGCAATGCTGGGGTGATGGCGGGAGGGCAAATGAGAGCCCACCCACCATGGAAATGGTATGTTTCCTGGGAATGCATAAATAATGTGGCAGGTTTGTGACAATACGGCGTGAAAACCCGCCATCACGGCCGGCAGGTAAATCATCATTTTACCCACCTGCTACCGCACTTAGTGCAAATCTGGGAAAATTCCGCCCACTGATTCAAGAGGGAACAATTCAGGACCTGGACAATCACACTCTCTTCAATAGGCAGAGGACAAACTAACATTCTCTCTGGAATCTTGCTCCCTCTTTGCACATCAGGGAAAGGCCTAAGAAAATGTAGCATTTTCAACTTTGACGAAGAATTTCACAACTGTATCATTCACTGCTGCATGGATGATGAAACAAGTATTCAATCTCTGAGATTTGAATAAATCTGGAAGACAAGAAGAAGAACATCCTGAATGCATTGCAGGATATGAAGAAAATATGACTTCCCTACTACACGTAGGGTGCTACTTGCGCTTTCTGCAGGTAGTGGCAGCGTTGACACACTTGTTTCAGTGTGAGGCTGCTCAGCTGTAAGAAGGTAAGATTACACCATCTTCAATAATGGAATGAATCTCCAGAACTGGATCTAGATGAATAGGACTCTTTAGCTATAGAAGCTCTATAGTTTTGGCCTCTACTTCTGCAATGAAGGACGTTTAAAGTGTGAGGATGACTTGCTGATGAGATTCAAGTGTGGACTGCATTTTACTTTTGCACAAGCTAGTAGGCTCTACACTTCGTCCAGTAGTTTGATCCAACTCAGAATCAAGCATTTCTTTCTCCCTGGATAGCTCACTGTGGTCGGCCAACAATTTACAATGCATCTAATTGGTGAGTTCAGTGGGACAAATCTACAAATTCAGCTCTTCAGCAGCTAATTCAGCTGACTCCTCAAAAAAGAATACAGATTTAGTCTGTCTTGGCAGTGGAATCATAGAGTGTAACAATCCGTAGGACTTTGTCTTCCAACAGATCTCCTGTTTCTGCAACAGCCTCCTTCTCATGACCTTTGTGAGGGAAGACCCAACCTAGGTCTAAAATCTCCTTTAGTGGATGCTCACCACCTTTTACAATGCCTTTTATTTCTGTGCCTTCCAGCCTGTTTGTGAAAAGAATTCAGAGATCTGCAAATTTCCTCTTGTGGTTCACTCGATGATCTTTCTATAATAAAGAATGACTCACTGCGTAATCAATGAAGTCCACATGCTGCTGCTGGATCAAAGTCTGTCGCTCCTTCAACCAGTTTTGGAAATTGCTCCTTGAATGTTACTTTGCTGTCCTGAACTGAGACCTTGTCTAGCTTCTATGTAAGACCAAGTCTTAAATGCACTGACATACTTGAGCAGAGAAATTGGCTGATTCTGTAAAATATAGAGGGCTTCATTAATTTATTTTTCTTCATGACAAAGGATGGTGGTGAACTGACCTTTCACCTTAGGGATTGTGCCTCCAGGCCCCTGTAGCTTTAAATCAGATGGTTGAATTTTGACTTCTTTAAGCCAATTTGGAAGCCAGTCTAATCTGTCTGATAAGACAGAGGCTCCTGATGTGGAGTCGAGTTTAAATTCCGTTTTGTAGCCTTAAACTTCCAACTCCATCGACCAGAACTGTGTTTTGGCTTCTTTAATCTCCCCTATGAAATCATCAGGTTGGACAGGTCCTATTTCTTGGACCTCAAGATGGCTGGGAACATATTCTGATTTTCTCCCCTTGAATGTTGTTCTTATTACAGAATTTACAAATTTATAATTCTGTTCAGATTTACAAAACTGCTTAAAATGACCAGTCCTGCCACAGAGAATATATTCAGCATCCACTGCTGGGCAGTCTTCATATAGAAACATAGAAACTAGGAGCAGGAGTAGGCCATTCGGCCCTTCGAGCCTGCTCCGCCATTCATTATGATCATGGCTGATCATCCAACTCAATAGCCTGCTCCCGCTTTCTCCACATACCCTTTGATCCCTTTCGCCCCAAGAGCTATATCTAACTCCTTCTTGAAAACATAGTCTCAACTCTGTGGTAATGAATTCCACAGGCTCACCACTCTCTGGGTGAATAAATTTCTCCTCATCTCAGTCCTAAATGGTCTACCCCATATCCTCAGACTGTGACCCCTGGTTCTGGACTCCACCGCCATCGAGAACATCCTTCCTGCATCTACCCTGTCTTAGTCCTGTTAGAATTTTATACGTTTCTATGAGATCCCCCCTCATTCTTCTGAACTCCAACGAATATAATCCTAATCGACTCAATCTCTCCTCATATGTCAGTCCCGCCATTCCAGAAATCAGTCAGGTAAACCTTTGCTGCACTCCCTCTATAGCAAGAACAACCTTCCTCAGATAAGGAGACCAAAACTGCACACAATATTCCAAGTGTAGTCTCACCAAGGCCCTGTTTAATTGCAGCAAGACATCCCTGTTTGTGTACTCGAATCCTATGGCTATGAAGGCCAACATACCATTTGCCTTCTTTACCGCCTGCTGCACCTGCATGCTTACCTTCAGCAACTGGTGTACAAGGACACCCAGGTCTCATTGCACTTTCCCCCTCTCAATTTATAGCCATTCAGATAATAATCTGCCTTCCTGTTTTTGCTACCAAAATGGATAAGCTCACATTTATCCACATTATACTGCATCTGCCAGGCATTTGCCCACTCACTCAGTTTGTCCAAATCACACTGAAGCACCTCTGCATCCTCCTCACAACTCACCCTCCCACCCAGCTTTGTGTCATCTGCAAATTTGGAGATATTACATTTAATTTCCTCATCTAAATCATTAATATGTATTGTGAATACCTGGGGTCCAAGGCCTTGGGCCTACATACTTGACCTCCCAACCTTGATGTTGCCTCAATTTACACCTCGATTTTGACAACTCAACTTGGTCTGCCTGGTGATCCGTTCATCTTTTTCTAGGAACAGGTTCTATTTTGATTGTTACAATCTGGACAGTGTGTTGTTGAGGATGCTGACTACATCACGATCTCTAATCATTTTATGTTTTAAGGCTCCATAACAGCAGGCACTTGCCAACCAATATAGATCATTAATGAAAGAATCAATGGCCTCCCTGGCCTTTGGGTTCTCTGATTGAATTTTGCTCTTTCTGTAACCAAATTATCAGTGTGTGCCATCTACAAGGTGCACTGCAGGAATTCACCAAGGCTGCTTCGACAGCCCCTTCCAAACCCATGACCACTACCTAGAAGGACAAGGGCAGCAGATAGATGGGAACATCATCATCTGGAAGTTCCCATCCAACTCATTCATCATCCTGACTTGGAAATATATCACTGTTCCTTCCCTGTCGCTGGGTCAAAATCCTGGAACTCCCTCCCTAACAGCACTGTGAGTGTAACTACGCCACATGGACTGCAGCAGTTCAAGAAGGCAGCTCACCACCACCTTCTGAAGGGCAGCTAGGGTTGGGCAATAAATGCTGGCCCAGCCAGTGAAGCCCACATCCCGTGAATGAATAAAATAAACCTCTGTAGATTTTCAGCTCACAGGGACCCAGGTACATCTTTTGAATCTACATTGGCAGACTTCGATGGACTCGAATGCATTCTGCAAATCATCGAATAAGTCACCCTCTCCAATACTGTCCCTAATATGGTGAACAAAGAAAATTGTTAAAAGACTTGCATTTATATTTTGCCTTTCAAGACTTCAGGACACCCCAACACACTTTATAACCAATGCAGTACATTTGAAATGTAGTGATTGTTGTAATTTAGAAAAGCAGGAGTCAATTTGCACAGAGCAGGATCTAACAAACAGCATGTGAGAGTGATCGGACACTCTGCTTTTAGTAGTTTTGGCTGAAGAATAATATTGCCAGAATCACAGGAGAACTGCCCTGCTCTTATTCAAGTAGTGCCTTTGGAATATTCACGTCTACCTGAGAGTGGAAACAGGACCTCAGTTTAATGTCTCACCAAATAGGGAACACCTCCAATAACACAATACTCTCATTAAGGCACTGACACCTCATCCTGTGGGGGGACTTGAACAACCTTCTGAGATATCTTGTCTTTATAGAAATCTGGCTACATGGCCGTGTGCAGATTGCCCCTCTAAGATATCCTCAAAAGTATGCACAGCATCAGCATCTGAGCTGATGGCTGCGGGTGTAAGGTTGAGCGGTCTTTCTTCAGCATCATTATCTACCTACTCATCCATCTTTTTCTCTTCCATCACTGCCTGGCAAGGATTGCTTGCACCATATGCAGCTTGTTAATCAGAAGAGATGTGGGATGTGAATAGAAAGATTAAGTGTGAGCATATCATCAGCTTTGATGATTTCAGCCCCACTGCTGGCCACAGCCCCAGCAATGGCCACTTTAATGATGGTGACCACCATCTCCTCAATGAGGCTAAAGGTATGAAGTCATACCTGTCTCCTGCTGGTTAAGTGCTGCAAACTCCAGTTATGAGTCGCCTTGTTCTCTGAGAGGGAAGTGGTCAGTGAGTGCGGTGCAATGATTTGAGTATGTGACTGTCATGATTGAATAACTGGCAGTGTGTACAATCTGGGCAATGTGGTTATGAGGCTTGCTGTGGTGCGCAGTGCGTGAAGATTAGGTGAAGCTATGACTGTGAGGTATAAGTCCTGATTGTTAGAGATAGTTGGTAGGTGAGTGATGGGGTTTAGTGCATTGAGCAATGTCTAAGGCTAATGGTGCAGCTGGTGGGATATGCCATTTGAAGATGCGTTCACTGGCCTTGAACACTCGTGTAAGGTTATTGAACTTTTTGTGGTACTGAATCCAAGTTCTCAGGGTGACCCTTGGCATTGACTGCAAACTTGCCAATGGTTTTTTGAAAATCCATGTACACCACATCCATTGCATTCCCCATAACTGTCATTTCCTTAAAGAATTCTGCTAGCACATTTGTTAAGCATAATTTTCATTCCTTAAATTCATGGTAGGTTGCTTCTAATTATTTTCTCTTCATCCAATATTTAGTTTCTTCATTTCTAATGGAGGATTCCAGAATTATGCCTGCCACAAAGGTTGAACTAACTGGCTTTTAATTATCCACATTAGCTGTGAAGGCACCAAATGTGGCTGCTCAAAAAACAACAGAATTGCTTCCTCTGGTGCACTCATAGTTTGCTGACAGCACCTAACTGAAGGCCAATTACTGCCCATCTGTCTACTCTCAATCATCAATAAAGTGATGGAAGGGGTTATCAACAGTGCTATCAAGCGACACTTGCTTAGCAATAACCTGTTCACTGACACTCAGTTTGGGTTCTGCCAGGGCCACTCAGCTCCTGACCTCATTACAGCCTTGGTTCACACATGGTCAAAAGAGATGAACCCCAGAAGTGAGATGACAGTGACTGCCCTTAACACCAAGGCCACATTTGATAGAGTGTGGCATTAAGGAGCCTTAGCAAAATTGGAGTCAATGGGAATCAGGGGGAAAACTCTCTGCTGGTTGGATTCATACCCAGCACAAAGGAAGATGGTGTGGTTGTTGGAGGTCAGTCATCTCAGCTCCAGGGCATCACTGCAGGAGATCCTCAGGGTAGTGTCCTAGACCCAACCATCTTCAACTGCTTCATCGATGACCTTCCTTCCAATCTAAGGTCAGAAGTAGGTTCTGATGTTCACTGATGATTTCACATTGTTCAGCACCATTTGCAACCCCTCAGATACTGAAGCTGTCCATTTCCAAATGCAGCAAGACCTGGAAAATATCCAGGCTTGGGCTGACAAGTGGCAAGTAACAGTCACGCCACAAAAGTGCCAGGTAATGACCATCTCCAACAAGAGAGAATCCAACCATCACCCCTTGACATTCAATGGCATTATCATCACTGAATCCCCCACCATCAACATCTTGGGGGTTACCATTGACCAGAAACTGAACTGGGCTAGCCATATAAATACTATGGCTACAAGAGCAGGTCAGAGGCTAGGAATCGTGCGATGAGTAACTCATGTCCTGACTCCCCAAAGCCTGCCCACTATCTACAAGGCACAAGTCAGGACTGTGATGGAATACTCCCCACTTGTCTGGATGAGCCCAGGTCCCACAACACTGAAGAAGCTGGGCACCGTCCAGGACAAAGGAGCTGCTTGATTGACACCACATCCACAAACATTCACTCCCTCCACCACCAATGCACAGTGGCAGCAGTGTGTACCATCTACAAGATGCACTGCAGGAATTCATCAAGGCTCCTTAGACATCACCTTCCAAACCCATGACCACTACCATCTAGAAGGACAAGGACAGCAGATAGTTGGGAACACCACCACCTGGAAGTTCCTCTCCAAGCCACTCACCATCCTGACTTGGAACTATATTGCCATTCCTTCACTGTCACTGGGTCAAAAACCTGGAACTCCCTTCCTAATAGCACTGTGGGTGTACCTACACCATATGAGCTGCAGCAGTTCAAGAAGGCAGCTCACCACCAGTTTCGCAAGGGCAACTAGGAATGGGCAATAAATGCTGGCCCAGCCAGTGAAGCCCACATCTCGTGAATGGATTAAAAAAAAGCCACAGCCATCTCTCCTCTAACTTTGAATCAGTTTTGGTTGCAAGTCAACTTTTTCTTAGTTGTCTTCAGGAGTATTCCATTCTGTCTCTTTCTAAAATATAATTACTTATTAATGCAATAACCGATTTTATGATGGATCTTCTTATGAATCACCTGTGAAATACATAGGTAATCATTTTGACAAGTGAATGATTGGATACGAGTGATAACTGCAATTTTAACTACAAAAGTCAATGAGTAGATAACATTTCATCAAGGAAGTTTGTCAAATTGGATCCATTCAGAAATGTATTTAGATGTTGAAGAACTATTACACAGAACTGTACTTTTCAACAGGAACCTTTCCTGTGTTTCCAATGTCACTGCACCACACTGAATTCAGAAATGCTATTTGACAGCTATGAGAGGAAATGGGTCTTCTTCATTTCCCATTACTGAATGAAAGCATGAGGCGTGTGATCTAGGCAATGCTGTCATAGATCAACAACAGCGGATTGTACAGCAACATTCAGTGAAGATTATAAATTGTATCATTCACAACAAAATTATGACTTCCAAGATTCCTACCAAATGAGCCTATTATTTTAAATCTAAATCAAAGGGACAAGAGCCCTTCTGAAAACTCACCTGCATTTCAGCATAATTTTTATAGATATGAAAAAATGATCAAGCCAACATCAGTCTCAATTTACTTTGTCTGCATTGCAAGGATGCACATGAAAAGAAAGAATGAACATTGGTCACAGCTATTAAAAATGTTTCCAACTTTAATTGAAATCTACCTCAGCCAAAGGCAAATTTTTTAAATTATAGTAATTATTGTATAATATCTTCGTTTTAAATTCACTGTCTCATGTTTCAAATTAGCCTCTAGTATGAAAGTGGTTAAGGTGATCTTAACATTTTGAATTGTCTCATTCCCATTGGCTTTTAGTTATGCTATTAATGAACGCCCTTGGCAATGATTGCTTTCTGCTTTACCCTACACCTTATAAACTTCCTGGTATACTTCACAGTGTTTTAGTGGTCACTTTTGCTTCTGCTTCAGAAGCCCCACTCCAGAGTCTTGAACACATTAAAGGCTCTTCAATGCTATATACAAAGGGAGTGCTGCACTGTCGGAGGTGCTGTCTTTTGGATGAGACTTTAAACAGAGGCCTTGGCTGCCGCCTCAGGTGAACATAAAAGATCCCAAGGTGCTAGTCAAAGAAAAGCAAGGAGGTCTCCAGATGTTCTGGTCAACATTTATGCCCCAGCTAACACCTGTGGCCATTTATTTAATTAATGTTTTTTGAACTTTGCAGTGTGCAAATTGGCTGCTGTGTTTCCTACATTACAATGGTGGCTCCTATTCAAAGGTTCTTCATTGGCTACAAAGAGCTTTGAAACATCCTAAGTTCACAAAAGGTATACATGAAAATACATAGGAACAGGAGTAGGCCACTTGGTCCCTCCGTCATTCAATTAGATCATGGCTGACCTGATTGTAACCTCAAATTCACATTTCTCCTACCCCTGATAACCATACATCCCTTGCTTATAAAGAGCCTACCTACACCTGCCTTAAAAATATTTAAAGATTTTGCTTCCACCGCCTTGTGAGAAAAAGAGTTCCAAAGACTCACGACCCTCTGAAAGAAAAAAAATTTCCTCAACTGTCTTAAGTGGGTGACTCCTTATTTTTAAATAGAGACCCCTAGTTCTAGATTCTCCCACTAGAGGAAACATCCTTTCCACATCCACCCTGTCAAGACCTCTCAGGAATTACTTTTCTAAACTCCAGTTGATACTAGGCTAGCCTGCCCAACCTTTCCTCATGAGGCAACCCTCCCATTCCAGTTATTAGTCTAGTAAATCTTCTCTGAACTGATTCCAATGCATTTACATCTTCCTTAAATTAGGAGACCAATACTGTACACAGTACTGCAAATGTGGTCTCACCAATGCCCTCCATAACTGAAGCATAACCTCCCTCAATTCCCCTCACAATAAATAATAACATTCTGTTAGCTTTCATATTTACTTGATGTACCTACATATTAACCTTTTGTGATTCATGTACTAGGGCACCTAAATCCTTCTGCATCTCAGAGCTTCTCACCATTTGGATAATAAGCTTCTTTTTTATTCTTCCTGCCAAAATGGACAATTTCTGTTTTTTCCACATTATACTGCATTTGCCAGATCTTTGCCCACTCACTAAACCTATCTATATATCTTTGTAGCCTCCTTATGTCTTCTTCACAACTTACTTTCTGACCTATCTGTGTCATCAGCAAATTTAACAACCATACCTTCGGTCCATGAACCTCTGCAGTCCATGTGGTGTAGGTACTCACGGTGCTATTAGGAGGGAGTTCCAGGATTTGACCAAATCACAGTGAAGTATTGGCGATATATTTCAAAGTCAGGATGGTGAGATTCTTTGAGGGGAACTTGTGGGAGGTGGTCTTCAAAGGTACCTGCTGTCCTTAACTTTCTAGGTGATTGTGATGATGCACATGGGAACATAGAAGCAGGAGTAGGCCATTCTGCCCTTTGAGCCTGCTCCACCATTCAATACCATTATGGCTGATCATCCACTTCAATGCCTTTTCCCCACATTATCTCCATATCCCTTTATGTCTTTGGTATTTAGAACTCTGTCAATCTCTACTTTAAACATACTCAATGACTGAGCTTCCACAGCCCTCTGGGGTAGAGAATTACAGAGATTCACAACTCTCTACGTAAAAAAAACTCCTCATCTCGGTCCTAAGTGGCTTCCACCTTATTTTAAAATTGTGACTCCAGTCCCAGATTCCCCAGCCAGGGGAAACATCTTATCTGCATCTTCCCTGTCTATCCCTTAAAGTATTTTGTAAGTTTCAGCTAGATCACCTGTCATTCTTCGAAACTCTAGGGAATACAGGCCCAGTTTCGCTAATCTCTCTCCATAGGACAGTCCTGCTATCCCAGGAACAAGTCTGGTGAACCTTAGTTGCAGTCCCTCTATGGTAATAATATCTTTCCCAAGCCAAGGGGACCAAAACTGCACACAGTAGTCGAGGTGCAGCCTAACCAAGGTTCTATATAATTTCTGAATAATTTTAGAAGGTTCCTCAAATGAAGCCATATGGGTAGAAATGAAAAACAAAAAAGGAGCAGTCATATTGCTGGGCGTGTACTATCGGCCCCCAAACAGTCAGAGAGAAATAGAAGAGCAGATATGTAGGCAGATTTCAAAGAAGTGTAAAAATAATAGGGTAGTAATAGTGGGAGATTTCAACTTCCCCAACATTAACTGCGTTAGTCATAGTGTGATAGGTTTAGAGGGAGCAGAATTCTTAAAATGCATCCAGGAGGGGTTTTTAAGCCAGTAAGTAGAACGTCCTACAAGAGACGGGGCAGTCCTGGACTTAATTCTAGGGAATGAAGCTGGACAAGTGGTAGAGGTATCAATGGGGGAGCATTTTGCAGATAGTGATTATAACTCCGTTAGATTCAAGGTTGTTATGGAAAAGGACAAGGATGGGCCAGAAATCAAAGTTCTAAATTGGGAGAAGGCTGATGTTAATAAGACCAGATACGATTTGGCCAGAGTGGACTGGGAGCAGCTACTTTTAAGTAAATCTGCGTCAGAGCAGTGGGACTAATTCAATAAGGAAATAGGGAGAGTACAGGACCAACATATTCCAGTAAAGACAAAGGGTGGGACCAACAAATCCAGGGAACCCTGGATGTTGAGGGATATACAGGATTGAATAAAGAGAAAAAGGAAGGCTTATGGCAGATACCGAGGGCTCAAAACAGTGGGAGTCCTGGAGGAGTATAGAATGTGTAGGGGGGAATCTTAAAAAGGAAATTAGGAGAGCAAAAAGGGCGCATGAGATAACATTGGCAGGTAAAATAAAGGAAAATCCAAAGTTATTTTACAAGTATATTAAGGGCAGGATTTTCCTGTTGACGAGCGGTGGGGGGGGGGTGGGGCCCACTCGCCGACGCATAAAATGATGTGTGGTGACGTCGGGCGGAACTCCTGACGTCACCGTGCCCCATTTAAATTTACCAGTAGGCGGGGGCGCAGCAAAATCAGCTGTGCACCCACCGACCTGTCAATGGCCAATTGAGGCCATTGACAGAGTCATTTAGCTAATTAATGGACCTGCCCATCCAGCCTTAAGGATGGCGGGCAGGCCAGGAGCCCCAGCGGGAATTAGAAAAAGCATGAAACCTCATCCACGGGTAGGATGAGGTTTCATGTAGGTTTTTAAAAATGTTATTAAAGGTTTTTTTTAAATTATGGACATATCCCAACTAATGTGACAGTGTCACATGAGGGGACACGTCAGGAATTTTTTTTTCTATTTTTAATATTTGTGACAGAACAGCCGATCTCCCTGAGGCAGCACTTGGCCTCAGGGAGATAAATACACTCTTTCGTGCGCATACGCAAAAAAGCGCACTCTCAGGTTTAGGGATTCCCACCCCGCCTGCACAGGGAGTGCATAGTGCTTCTGAGTGGTCATCGCGCTGGACGGGCCTTATGTGCCTGCCCACATAAAATGGTGCCGCGCCCCCAATTGGGGGCGCCGATCGGAGGCGCGCCTGTGCGTGCCCACAATTCAACTTTGCCCCCGATGGTGGGAAAATTCTGCCCTACGAGTAAGAGGCTAACTAGGGAAAGAGTAGGGCCCATTAAGGACCATAGTGGTAATTTGTGTGCGGAGCTGGAAGACGTAGGTAGGGTTCTAAATGAATACTTTGTGTCGGTGTTCACAAGTGAGAGGGACGACGTGGGTATGGAAATCAGGCAGAAGGACTATGATATAATTAAAGAAATTAGCCTAGAAAGGGAGGAGGTTCTAAGTGGTCTGGCAGGCTTAAAAGTAGATAAATCTCCAGGCCTGGATGAAATGTATCCCAGGCTGTTGAGTGCGGCAAGGGAGGAGATAGCAGGGGCGCTGGCAATAATTTTCAATACCTCTCTGGTCACAGGAGAGGTGCCAGAGGCCTGGAGGACAGCCAATGTGGTACTATTATTCAAGAAGGGGGGAAGGGATAAACCAGGGAACTACAGGCCAGTCAGTCTAACCTCAATGGTGGAGAAACTATTGGAAGCAATTCTGAGGGATAGAATTAATCTATACTTGGAGAGGCAGGGATTAATCAAGGACAGTCAGCATGGTTTTGTTAAGGGGAGGACATGTCTGACCACTTTGATTGAATTTTTTGAAATGGTGACCAGGTGTTTAGATGAGAGCAATGCATTTGACATAGTCTATTTGGACTTCAACAAGACTTTTGTTAAGGTCCCGCATGGGAGACTGATAACGAAAGTAAGAGCCTATGGGAAACAAGGCAATTTGGCAAATTGGATCCAGAATTGTCTGAGCTGCAGGAAGCAGAGGGTGATGGCCGAGGGTTGTTTTTGTGACTGGATGCCTGTGTCCAGTGGGGTTCCACAGTGATCGTTGTTGGGTCCCTTGCTGTTTGTGGTATATATAAACAATTTAGACTTGAATGTAGGAGGGTTGATCAGTAAGTTCACAGATGACACGAAAATTGGTGGTGTGGTAACTAGTGAGGAGGTTAGCCTTAGATTACAGGAGGATATAGATGGGCTGGTCAGATGGGCTGATCAGTGGCAAATGGAATTTAATCCAGATAACTGTGAGGTGATGCACTTGGGCAGGACATACAAGGCACAGGAATACACGATGAAGGGTAGGACCCTGGGAAGTACCGAGGATCAGACGGACCTTGGTGTGCATGTCCACCAGTCCCTCAAAGTAGCGGGACAGGTAGATAAGGTGATTAAGAAGGCATATGAGATACTTGCCGTGATGTTGCCTGGGCCGGAGAGATTTGGTTATAAGGGGAGATTGGATAGACTGAGGCAGAGGAGATTGAGAGGGGACATGATTGAGGCCTATAAAATTATGAGGGGCATAGATAGGTTAGACAGAAAGCAACATTTCCCCTTGGTAGAGGGATCAATAACCAGGGGGCATAGGTTTAAGGTAAGGGGCAGGAGGTTTAGAAGGGATGTGAGGAAGAATTTTTTCACTCAGAGGGTGGTGGGAATCTGGAATTCACTGCCTGAAAGGGTGGTAGAGGCAAATACCCTCATAACATTTAAGAAGTATTTGGATGTGTACTTGCGATGCAATGGCATACAAGGTTATGGGCCTAGTGCTGGAAAATGGGATTAAAATAGTTAGGTGCTTGTTTGACCGGTGCAGACTAGATGGGCCAAAGGGCCTTTTCCTGTGCTGTAGACCTCTATGACTCTATGGGCAGAATTTTCTGCCTGTTGGGCGGGCCCGACCCAATCTCCGGCAGGTGGGGAGCCGATCCCCTTCGGAGAAGCGGGCCCTGCCGCCATTTTACGTGGGCGGGCCAATTAAGGTCCACCCAGCATGACGTCCGGCGGGAAGTGCTGTGCGCTCCCTGTGCAGGCGGGGGGGGAATTCCCCAAAAGCGAGAGTGTGCTCTTTCGCGCATGCGCACGAAAGAGCACGCATCTCCCTGAGGCTAAGTGCTGCCTCAGGGAGATCGCTTACACTCTGAAAAATGTTAAAAATAGAAAAAAAAAAATTCCCAAACATGTCCCCCTGAGATGGGACATGTTCATAATTTACATACTGCCTTTATTAAAATGTTTAAAACCCTACATGAAACCTCATCCCGCCGCTGGATGAGGTTTCATGTTTTTTCTATTCCCTGCCGGGGCTCCTGGCCTGCCCGCCAACATTAAGGTTGGACGGGTAGGTCCTTTAATTGTTTTAATGATCCTGTCAATGGCCTCAATTGGCCATTGACAGGTTGGCGGGCCCGCAGCTGTTTTTGCTCTGGTCCCGCCTTCCTGAAAATTTACACGGGGCAGGATGACGTCGGGGGTTCAGCCCGATGTCATCCTGCGTCATTTTACGCATCGGCGAGCGGGCTCCACCCCCTGCTCGCCAATGGCAAAATTCTGCCCTATGACTCTAATCTTGTTGTAAAAGAACCTTTAAGGATGAATGACCATAATATGATAGAATTTTACATTATGTTTGAAAATGAGGTAGTTCAACCTGAAGCCAGGTGTTAAATTTGAACAAAGGAAATTACGAAGGCATGAGGGACAAATTAGCTGAGGCAGATTGGGAAAAAACATAGGTACATAGGCAATGGAGAGTCTTTAAAGAATTATTACATGGTTTGTAGCAACCATACTTTCCTCAAAGGCACAAAAATGCAAAGAGAAGTCAGTCAACCGTGGCTAACAGCAAAAGTTAAGGATTGTATGAGATTGAAAGAAAAGACCTATAAAGTTGCCAGAAATAGAGGTAGACCTGAGGAATGGGAGGATTTTAGAATACAGCAAAGGAGGACCAAGAAACTGATAAAGAAAGGGGGAATAGAATCTGAAAGTAAACTATCAAAAAACATAAAAACAGACTGCAAAATCTTCAATAGGTACATAAAAAGGAGACGTTTGGCTAAATGTGGGCCTATTACAGGCAGAGTCAGGAAAATTTATAATGGGGAATAGAGAAATGGCAGAGAAGCTAAATGATTACTTTGTGTCTGTCTTCACTGAGGAAGTTACAAGAAATTGCCCAGAATTAGAGATCCAGACGACTAGGGAGAATGAGGAATTGAAGGAAATCAGTATTGGTAAGAAGGTTGTCTTGGAGCAATTAATGGGACTGAAGGTTGATAAGTCCCCAGGACTTGATGTTCTACATCCCGGAGTGTTGAAAGAGGTAGCTATGGAGATGGTGGATGCATTGGTGATCATTTTCCAAAATTCTATAGATTCTGGAATGGTTACTGCAGATTGGAAGGTAGCAAATGTCATCCCAGTATTTAAGAAGGGAGGGAGAGAGAGAAAATGGACAACTATAGACCTGTTAATCTTACAGCGGCAGTAGGGAACATGCTAGAACCTATTATAAAGGATGTGATAAATGGACGCTAAGATAATAATGATCTGATTGGGCATAGTCAACATGGATTTATGAATGGGAAATCATGTTTAATGAACCGTTGGAGTTTTGAGGATGTTACTAACAGAATTGATAAACGGGAGTCAGTGGATATAGTATACTTGGACGTTCTAAAGGCCTTTGATAAAATGTCCAACAGGTGGTTGGTTAGCCCATGGGATAGGAGGTAATATATTGGCATGGATTAAGGATTGACTAACAGGCAGAAAGCAGAGAGTGGGATTGGTGTCTTATTCTTGTGTTGGCAGGCTGTGTCTAGTATGGTACCACAAAGATCAGTGCGTTCACAATTTTTATAAATGATTTGGATGTGGGGACCAAATATAATATTTCCAAGTTTGCGGATGGTACAAAGCTGGGTGAAAGTGTGTGTTGTGAGGAAGATGCAAAATGGCTTCAAGAGAATTTGGACAGACTTAGTGAGTGGGCAAGAATATGACAGATGGAATATAATGTGGTAAAATGTGATATTTTCCACTTTGGTAGGAGAATGGATGTGGAATATTGCTTAAATGGTAAGAGATTATAAAGTGTAGATGCACAAAGGGACTCACTGAATAAGTCACTGAAAGCTAGCTTGCAAGTGCAGCAAGCAATTAGGAAGGCTAATGGCATGTTAGCCTTTATCACAAAAGGATTTGAATACAGGAGTGGCATAGTCTTGCTTCAATTGTATACCTTAAGTTAGATCACACCTGAAGTGCTGTGTTTGGCCCCTTACCTTAGAAAGGATATTATTGCAAGGAGTGCAAGGAAGGTTCACCAGACTTGTTCCCAGGATGGCAGGACTGTCGTATGAAGAGAGACTGGGGAAACTGGGCCTGCATCCTCAAAGAATGACAGATGATCTAATTGAAACCTACAAAATACTTAAAGGGATAGATAGGGTAGATGCAGGTAAGATATTGAGGAATCTAGAGCCAGAGGGCACAATTTCAAAATAAGGGGGAATCCAATTAGGACCAAGATGAGGAGAATTTTCAACTCCTGAGGGTTGTGGAAGCTCAGTCATTGAGTATGTTTCAAGCAAGGATTGACAGATTTCTAAATATCAATGATATAAAGGGAAATAGGGATAATGTGGGAAAATAGCATTGAAGTGGATGATCAGCCATGATCTTAATGAATGGCGGAGCAGGCTCAATGGTCTGAATGTCATACTTCTGCTCCTATGTTCCTATGTCCTGTTCCCCTGTACTGAAGTAAGTACCAGCTACTAGAGGCTTAAAAAAAGGTAGAAAAAGAAAGGAGCACCTCCCTTGCCAAACTCCCACTTCATACTCCGTGCACCTGAAGCAGCACTCAGGGCAGATAAAGCAGCACTCAGGGCAGACAATGCAGCACTGAGGGAGGCCTGTTTAAGCTAGTTACCTAATTATCTGGCTGTAGCTGCTCTCAGAGAGCTTGTATAGCCCTGTTTTAAGGCTGGAATAAAACTTAGCTTCTCTTAATTTAAGGAGTAATTTTAGTAAATTGCTAAATGAAAGGAAAAACTAGACTTTAGATAGAAATTAACCCTTAAAACTCTCTAATTCAACAGCTCTCAGGGCAGACCAAATGCTGTGAAAAGTGTAGGCCATATGCTGGGAAAAGCCTGTATTTTCTTTGGGGCATGTCCCTTAAAGATCAACGTGGGTTGGGGAGTGTTCTGAAAGAGGGTTAATTGGTTTCCTGATTGTGAAATTATTAGGTTTCAAGAATTGCCCATGTGACCAGGGGTTGCCATGGGGATGAACAGCTAAGAAGAAAAGGGTAAATAAAAAGCTAGCTGCAGTAGATCAATCTGTGTTTTCTGTTTGGTAGTTCAGAGCACACTGAGAATTAATGTAAAGAGGAAACAAGAAAGATACTCTATGGATGGAATCATTTTCTGTTTGGAAGGCTATTTGAACAGTTCCTGATATCAAAGCAGGTTGCTAAGATTAGAGCAACTGTGTGTCTTAAATAAGCAGAGAGAGATGAAGGTAGAATGTTGTGGATTGGACAAAACCCATTGCTGCTGTTTCCATCTTGGCAGATAGTCTTGACTTCTGATGAAGAGTCATTTGGACTTAAAACGTTAACTCTCTCTTCCTCTCCACAGATGCTGTCAGACCTGCTGAGTTTTTTCCAGCTATTTTTATTTTTATTTTTATTTTTGTTTGTGTTCTTGTTTTTGTTTCAGATTTCCAGCATCTGCAGTATTTTGCTTTTAGTCTTGACAGACTGTTTAAAGAGATCAGAGAAGGGTTGGTGGAGTGGGTGGTAAAGTGGCAGATAGATTTTAACATAGAGAAGTATGAGGTCATACATTTAGCGAGGTCAAACAGTTACAGGGATTATAAAATAAATGGGAATATACTAAGAGGTGTAGATCAAGTGAGAGATCTTGGCGTACAAGTACACAGGTCCCTGAAGGCAGCAGTTCAAGTAGACAAGGTTGTAAAGAAGGCATATGGAATGCTCTCCTTCATTGGCAGAGGTATAGGATATAAAAGTAAGGATAGAACGTTGGAATTGTATAAAACACTGGTGAGGCCACAACTGGAGTATTGTGTGCAGTTATGGTCACCACATTACAAGAAGGATGTAATAGCTCTGGAGAGAGTGCAGAGGAGGTTTACAAGAATGTTGTCAGGGTTAGAAAAGTGTAGCTACGAGGAGAGATTGGATAGGTTGGAGTTATTTTCCTTGGAACAAAGAAGGCTGAGAGGTGACTTGATTGAGGTGTACAAAATAATGAGGGGAATAGATAGAGTGGACAGGATAAAATTGTTTCCCCTGATGGAGAATTCTAGAACCAGGTGACATAGATTCAAAATAAGTGGCAGAAGGTGTAGGGGGAACATGAGGAACTTTTTTACGCAGAGGGTAGTGGGTGTCTGGAATTCGCTGCCCAAGTTGGTGGTAGAGGCAGAAACTTTAAACTCTTTTAAAAAGTACCTGGATCTGCACCTAAAGTGCTGTAAGCTGCAGGGCTATGGGCTGGGTGCAGGAAGGTGGGATTAGAAAGGGCACTTGGGTCTCCTCGGGCTGGCATGGACAAGATGGGCCGAATGGCCTCCTTTTGTGCTGTAACTTTTCTATGGTTCTATTGTTCTAAGGGAGTCTCTGCAGGTTCTGTGCCATCAAGACTGTTGTGACCTGAGTGAGGGAGGGTCCGCAGATATGCACTTTGTTGGTGTTGACAGTGTCTGACGATGTTAGGTGGAATATAGCTACTGCTGATTACGACTCAAGGGGCTGAAAAGATTGAGTGAGAAGTGAAAGTCCCTATATTGCGGAGGCTGAATTGGAAAGGCTGAAATTGCACTTGGTCCCAAATTTGTGCAGGAAGTAATGTGAGTGCTTGTAACAATGTGAGGTGCATCTTTGTTGTATTGGCTATTTAAAGTCAAAGTGACCTTTTTATATTTGAAATATCCTTCACCTGTTAATTAATGTTTGAATGATGTTGATTTTAGTTGGCTTGTTATAGGAAAAGTTTTAAAAAGTGAAATCCTCTCCATCGATATTCTTTCCATTGGCTTTGCAGGGATTTCTTTCTTTTATAATTTATCAGTCTTTACAGGGATTGTAACAGTAATAGAGGTGATGGGTTTGGAAGGTGCTGTCAAAGAAGCCTTGAAAGTTGCTGCAGTGAATTTGTAACATGTTATATACCGCAGGTATGGTGTAGGGAGTGAATATTTAAGCATGTGGATTAGGTGTCAATCAAATGGGCTGCTTTGTCCTTGACTGTGTTGTTGAAGCTGCACTCATTTAGGCAAATCGGGAATATTCTATCACACTCCTGGCTTGTGCCATGTTGGAGAGGCTTTGCAGGGTCAGGAGGTGAGTTACTCACCTTCGAATACCCAGCCTCTGGCCTCCTTTTATAATCACAGTATTTATATAGCTGGTCCAGTTAAGTTTCTGGTCAATGGTACTCTCCCGATGTTGAAATACTGTTGAGTGCCACGGGGAGATATTTATATTCTCTCTTATTGGAGATAGTCATAACCTGGCACTTTTGTGGTGCAAATGTTACTTGCCATTTCACCCAAGCATGAATGATGTCCGGGTCTGGCTACATGCGGGCATGGACTGCTTCAGAATTGCGAATGGAATGGAACAAAATGCAGACATCAGTGAAAATCACATTCCTGAATTTGTATTAGAGGGAAGGTCATTGATGAAGCAGATGAAAGTGGTTGGGCCCCGGAAACTATCCTGAGGAACTCCTGCAGCAATGTCTTGAGACTGAGTTGACTGGGTTCCAATGACCATGGCTCCCTTCCTAACAGCGCTGTGGGTGTACCTACACCAGATGGACTGTAGCAATTCAAGAAGGTGGCTCACCACCAACTTCTCAAGGGCAATTAGGGATGGACAACAAATCCTTGCCAGCGATGCTCAATTCCATGAAAGAATAAAAATAATTTTGAAAATTTTCTTTTGTGCTGGTATCACAGTCACAGAATTGTTGCAGCACAGAAAAAGGCCATTCAGCCACTATGTCTGTGCCAGCTCTTTGAATGAGCAATGCACCTAGTATTCCCCTGCCTACTTTCTGTAACCCTGCACATTCTCCCTTTTCAGATAATAATCCAATTCCCTCTTGAGTGCCTTGATTGAACCTGCCTCCACCACACTCTCAGGCAGTGCATTCCAGATCTTAACCACTTGCTGCATGAAAAAAATTTCTCCCCGTGTCTCCATTGCTTCTTTTGCCAAGTACCTTAAACCTATGCCCTCTCGTTCTCAATCCTTCCGACAGTGGGAACAGTATTTCTCTATCAATTCAGCCCAGATCCCTCATGATTTTTGACAGCATCTGTCAAATCTCCTCTCAACATTCTCTTCTTAAAGAAGAGCTTAATTTAGGGCACTCTCCTGATGCTCTTTGGATTTTTCAGTCAATTTATGGGATACCCATCAGAGCCAGAATGTTGTCCATCAATCAGGGGCAGTTTACAGCGGCAGGCGCTCCATTCAATGGCTAAGGCGAGGGCCATTAAATAAACTCAACCTTGACAGTTCCCATTACTGTGCAGGGCTTTCTCCCTCCTATGTGATGGACCTAAGCTTTTGGTCCTTTTTATATCTCTTGTGGCTGACAGTTGGCAACAGGTATGCTCTTGTGCCTCTACATACTTTAACAGTGCCCACCTCTGACAGCGGGACTGCAACTTTTGGTGCTGGATGGCCTCCTATACGCTCTTCAGACTCAGGAGCCCCGTTGCCATCCTTAATAGGACTTGGGTCCCAAAGGATACCACTAAATTGGCTCCTTCAAAACTTTCCTCAAGGTCTTGCTGCCGGCATAAGTCATCCCAATAGCAGGATTGAGATCTAGGAATTAAAATTCTGTCCAATGTTGCAGAAAACGGTCCTAGAAACACTCAAGAAAAAAACATCCATTCTGACATGTGAAAGCCTGCCTGATCCAATATTTATGAAAGTTAAAATCTTTCATTAAAAACATTCTGTCTTTACTACGTGCTTGTCTAATCTTTGTATTTATACAATCCACCAGTTTAACTGTTACCAGTGGGCCTAAACACAACTCCCTCTGCAGTTTGAAATCTTTCTATTTCTTAATTCTACCCCTGCTTACCTCTTGTTATATCTTGTCTTAACATTGAAATGATTTCATCCTTAATTACTAAAGCTACTCCTCCCCCCACACCATTTTCCCTATCTTTCCTATAGACCTTATAACCCCCTGGTACATTCAGTTCCTGGTTTGACCATCTTGCAGCCATGTCTCAGTAATGTTTCCCAAGCCATTACCCTCCAAGTTGAGTTTGTGCCTACAATCCATTGAATTTGTTCCTTATATTCTCTGCATATAAAGAATGCTTATTTGGGCCATGGTCCTGATGTATCATTCTACTGTAATGTTTTCTTGGCATATTACTTATTTTAGTCTCCAAATAGGAACTCTTACCCGCTCTTTCCTATGTTGTTGTTCCCACCATGGATCTCAATGTCTGGATCCCCCACCCCGTACCTCTCCAGTTTCCTTTCAAGCTGGTTTGAAATGTCCCTCACACTGGCACCAGGTAGTGAACTTACTATGTGGGACTCTCAATCCTGTGTAAAAAAGGATGCTCTCCGTCTCGCTAACTATTAAATCCCTTACAAGGACTACATTAAACTGCACTCCTCCCCTTCCCTCCTTTGGGCTGTAGCCTTCTTCAAGGTGAAAAGGTTCATACTCTGGTTGTCCTTCCAGCAGTCTTTATCCTTATCCTAAGTAAGTACATCATACCAGTTGAATACGATCAGTTTCTGCAAATCTTTATTCCCTAGCTCACCTGGGTTCCCTTTACTTTTTGCACAATTGGCCATACCAACTGCATCCTGAACCTGTACCTGTCTGTGAGGTGTGACTGAGGTCTGAATAACCTGTCCAAAAACTCCTCTCCCTCCCTTATACGTCTGAATGTCTCCAATTCACACTCCAGCTCAATGACTTTGAAGCAGAGAGATTCAGTATGGAGACAGATGTGTTCATTTGGAACAGTCTCACTGACAACAAACTCCCACATACTGTAGTCCAGACACACAACTTGCTCAGCCATATCTTAATCTAGATTATTTATAAAGGGATTGCCTTTTTAGATTATTGTAAGCTTTTTTTTTCTTTTCTATGCACTAACTTGCACTAAGCACTAAAACACTGGTCAGAAATTTTAAGTATTTACTGCTCCAAGTTTATACGGACTACTAATAATATTTAAGGCAAAAAGTAACACCTCCTTCCTCCTGTGCACTGAATTTTAAATCTTACCAAATCCCAAAGTATTACACCTTCAAACCCATTTAGAAACACTATGTCACCACTCTTAAAATTATTTTCATTTTAATCTGAGATTGATAAATTTTTATAAACTAAAGGTATTAATGAATATGGGGTATGCAATTAGGTTGCAGATCAGCCATGATCTCATTGTATGGCAGAACCATTGCAGAGCATGCCGAAGGCGAAAGGAGTAGGATCGAAGATGAGGTAAATCAAGGATGCCAAGTTTGTGTTTAATCTGCATGAAATAGGTGTGAATTGCCTTTCACTAACGTTAAAGAGTAATCAATTACCAAAGGTGTTGCATTGCAGCCCAAAGGCAAATACCAGCATCCAAGCTGTAATGTATCACAGCCTGTCAGCATGAAAGAGTGCTTAGTGTCTGGTTCAGGTTTATCTAATCATCAGCATTAATAGATAATCGTATAACATGATGTCAGATGCTGACTAGGGTATCTGTATCTGTTGGTATGAGCAGTGAGGTCAAATAATAATGCTAGAAGACTGTATTGATGCATATTTCTCACTTTTTTAGGTTGACTTTCGACATCAGTAGATAAAACCTAACCTGCAGGTGCACTCATATTTATCCAAACTATTAGAAATCTATAGGGTAGACATTATAAAATTTGAGCTTTGCTCACCAGGATCGTATATCAGGAATTTAAGAATTGAGGTCAGCAGACCATGCAGGATTTTCCATCCATTATTTTAATGGCCAGAAAGTCCTGCAATGCCTTCCGACCTTCACTCCTGAATTGTGCTCTGATGTGTGTTCATAGCACACAGGCTCCATGCTGGGAGCACAAATTCATCAAATCTGACCTTATACTCTTTGCATAATGCAGTTTCAAAATTGTCTCTACTGTTAACTAGACAATAGAAAAATGTTCACTTTGAATTAAAATTTAATTTGTCCCTGTTCCTTCTACCATCCTCTGGTAGACTATAATGTTGGTAAAGTAACAATTTTTACCACTTACGCTTTAAACCAGTCACTTCTAACAGCATACTATTTCAAATTGTTTGAAGTTTACTCTTTGCACCTATTGTCATGTTTAATGCTACATTTAATTTTGGAGTAAAGCCTTTGATTTTGAGTTCCTAAAATAAATAAGTAATTTCCAGAATAAGAAGTTTAGCAGATAAGTTTAGATCATAAGAAACAGGAGCAGGAATAGGCCATTTGGCCGATCGAGCCACTCTGCCATTCAAAAAGATCATGGCTGATCTGGTTGTAGCTTTAACTCTACCTTCCTGCTTTGCCTTCCATAACTCTTGACTCTCTTGTAGTTCAAAAATCTGTATTTTCTTTTATTCTCTCATGGAATGTGGGTGTCACTGGTAAAGGCAGCATTTTGCCCATTTCTAATTGCTCTTGAGAAGGTGCCGATGTGCTGCCTTCTTGTGCCACTGCAGTCCATGTGGTATGGGTACTCTCACAGTGCTGTTAGGAAGGGAGTTCCTGGATTTTGACCCAGCAACAGTGAAGGAACGGCAATATAGTTCCAAGACAGAATGGTGTGTGGCTTGGAAGGGAACTCGCAGGCAGTGGTGTTCCCATGCATCTGCTGCATTTGTCCTTCTAGGTGGTAGTGGCTGTGAGTTTGGAAAATGCTGTTGAAGGAGCCTTGGTGAGTTGCTGCAGTGCATCTTGTATATAGTAGACGCTGTTGCCACAGTGCGTCAGTGTTAGAGGGACTGAATGTTTAAATTGGTGGATGGGGTGCCAATCAAGCAGACTACTTTTTCCTGGATGATGTTGAGCTTCTTGAGTGTTGTTGGAGCCACACTCATTCAGGCAAGTGGGGAGTATTCCATCACGCTCCTGACTTGAGCCTTGTAGATGGTGGACAGGCTTTAGGGAGGGAGTCAGGAGGTGAAATACTCACTTCAGAATTCCTATTTTAACTCAGCCTTGAATGCATATAAGGATCCAGCCTCCGCTGCTCCATGGAGAAGAGATTTCCAAAGACTAACAGCCATCTAAAAGAAGAAATTCCTCCTCATCTCTGTTTTAAATGGGAGACCCCTTATTTTTAAACTGCCCCTAGTTCTAGATTCCACCATGAGGGGAAACAACCTCTCACATCTACCCTGTCAAGCCCCCTTGGAACCCTATATGTTTCAATAAGTCCACTTATCATTCTTCAAAACTCCAATGAGTATAGGACCAACCTGCTCAACCTTTCCTCATAAGACAATCCCTTCATCCCAGGAATCAGCTAGTGAACCGTCTCAGAACTGCTTCCAATGCAATTCTATCCCTATTTAAGTAAGGAGACCAAAACTGTACACAGTGCTCTAGGTGTAGTCTCACCAATTCCCTATACAGTTGTAGCAAGACTTCCCTACTTAGATTCTCCATGCCCCTTGTAATAACGTCCATCATCTCCCTCCTTCTAAATAATAATCCGATTTTCTATTCTTCCTGCCAAAGTAGACAACCTTATATTTTCCAACATTCTGCCTATTTTTTGCCCGCTCATTTAACCTATCTATATGCCTTCATAGGCTCTCTGTATCCTCCTTACAATTTGCATTCCTACCTATTTTTTTATCATCATATTTCATCCAAGTCATTAATATAAATCGTAAGTAGTTGAGGCCCCAGCACTGATCCTGGTGGCACACCACTAGTTACAGTTTGCTAACCTGAAAATGATCCATGTATCCTCTGTTTCCTGTTTGTTAGCTAATCCTCTATCCATCCTAATATATCATCCTCAACCCCATGAGCTATTGTGTGGTAACCTTCTGTGTGGCACCTTATCAAATGCCTTATGGAAATCCAAATACACCACATCTACTGGTTCCCCTTAACCACACTACTTGTTACACCCTCAAAGAACTCTAATAAAATTGTTAAATATGATTTCCCTTTCACAAAATCATGCTGACTCTGCCTAATTGTATTGTGATTTTCTAAACATCCTGGTTTGATTGTATGTTTCTTTAATGCCCTTTTCACTATTTTTTGTCTTTGTTAGAGAATTGTGTTTTTAAAAAAAATCTTTTAGATAGGGTGCAATCATGTTTTCTAAACTATATTGTAGGTGTGGGGTCAGGAGGGTGCATTCTGCCCTGGTGCTTTTCTGCAGTTCTAATGTCACAATACAGCAGAAATATATTTTAAGGAAGGATATCATGTTAATTTGATAATGCCAATCTTCATAATGTGCCATCAAAATTAATTTTAAAATTGATCTATGCATGGATGTTAACAACAACTTAAAAACAAATCTAGCTTATTATTTACAGGGGCATTGTTTTTATGAAGGTTTGGAAAACACTGCTTTTGGGGAAGAACAAAGCATCATAAGGTTGCATCTCAGGTGATCTTTAGTCATTATACTGCATATCTGTACAACAAACAAAATTAGAAACATCTGTTTTTGCATCCCAAGCATCCTACAGGCTAAATTTATGAGCGATCTACCCTGACCACAACTGTTATTTTGTTGTCGGGATATCCTATCTGTACAAAGAGGGAAAAACCTGTTGAACCCAAATGCACAATTCTATTTTTTCTCCTCAAACTTTGTCCTTTCCATCCTAAAAATTTAGATTCATATCATGTTGCCATTCCACAGGCACCGTTTTCAGGTACCTTACTGACAAAGAAAGCAAAGATGTTTCTTAAGAGCACATCAGGATAATGAGTATTGACAGGTTATTCAGTTGGAAGGTATGGACAGCATTACAGCTAAGTGCGATTCTTCCATTACCAGCTCTTTGCAAATATTATTGATAATCTAGTTCAGAAAAGCAATTAAACACACTCAGATTGTTTCCAAACTTAAAACGGCTTGTAATCATGGCTTGATGCTTTTGGATTCCTATTTGTATTTTCTTCTGAAGTATTTATAAATAGAGCACATGCTATTATTAAAGACAAGCACACAGAATTGTCTTGTGGTGGATTTGTGAGAGCAGCCTCAAGCAGGTCATTGATTGGGATTGTGGCTCTTGACTAGATGTTGGTTAATGCTGATTGATTATTAGTCTGAAGGAGACTATGTAATTAAAAAGAGAAGACTGAAACCTTCCCAAACTATTCAGAATGAGAACAGTAGTGTAGATTGCCCAAATGAGTCTTGTTAGATTTGAATGATTTTAATAGCAAGGACCAGCTGATTAAGGAACCCTCTTATTCTCTTTTAGTGCACATAGATTACTTTTTTATAAAACAAAAATGAGGCCATGGCAGGATTAATGGTTTGCCGTATGCTGACAATAGATATAATATTTATACTTGGCAGATAATGCAGGTATTGTATGCCACTGAAGAGAAGACAGAGTATGTGCATAGTTACATATTTAAATCATGTGAATGTCACTTGGCTGGTGAATTTTGAGCACAAGAAGATTCGCTATAGGATATCTGCTCTGATGATGATAAACTCTCAAGGGACCTTTCACAGGTGAAAAATCAGTCAAGGGGTTGTGCAAGCACTTTGCTTCATAAACTCTTGAAATATGTGAAGTCAATAGTGGATATAGTAATAAATCAGTGAGCGTGGAAAGTTTGTGTTCACAGTCTCACTATCACATCTTGCAGTATACAATGCACACTGTGTATTTCATAATGAGCTCTTTCCAACCCATTTATCTACAGCCCATCTGCAGAAAGTTTCAATAAAGTTTCCTTGACCATCAAGGCAAATCAAGCATAATTCACAACTCCAGAACACTGGCCTAACCTTACATTTTACATCATTCATCATTGATTGGTTTCTTCACTCCTCGTGATGTGTCCAAGCTTCCATTAATGCAGGAATCATTATGCATCATACAGCAATATCATCTCAGCCTGTGCTTATGACTATATCAGCAGCCCCATTCTAAACTGGAGAATTATCATGCTCCTTTGCTTTTGCTGGGATTATATTCTTTCTATTTAGTATTTTGTGGAGGAAATTCTTCCTATCATGTACTCTGGGTGGGGGACTTCAAAATTCATCATGAAGACTGGCTTGGTTGCACCACTACTGACTGAGCTGGCCGAGCCCTAAAAGACATAGCTGCTGGATTAGGTCTGCGGCAGGTGGTGAGAGAACCAACAAAAGGGAAAAACATTCTTGTCCTCATCCTCACCAACCTGCCTGCCGCAGATGCATCTGTCCATAACAATATCGGCAGGAGTGACCACCGCACAGTCGTTGTGCAGACGAAGTCCCGCCTTCACATTGAAGACACCCTCCATCGGGTTGTGTGGCACTACCACTGTGCTATATGGAATAGATTTCGAACAGATCCAGAAACTTAAGACTGGGCACCCATGAGGTGCTGTGGGCCATCAGCAGCAGCAGAATTGTACTCGAACACAATCTGTAGCCTCATGGCCTGGCATATCTTCCACTCTACCATTATCAGACCTAAGCTCTGCAGTCCTGCCACATCCAGGCATGAATAGTAGTGGACACTTAAACAACTCACTAGAGGAGGGGGATCCACAAATTTCCCAATCCTCAATGATGCAGGAGCCCAGCACATCAGTGCAAAACATAAGGCTGAAGCAATTGCTACAATTTTCAGCCAGAAGTGCCGTGTGGATGATCCATCTCGGCCTCCTCCGGAAGACCCCAGCATCACAGATGCCAGCCTTCAGTCAATTTGATTCACTCCACATGAAATCAAGAAACGGCTGAAGGCACTGGATACAGCAAAGGCTATGGGCCCTGATAATACTCTGGCAATATTACTGAAGACTTGTGCTCCAGAACTTGCCTCGCCCCTAGCCAAGCTGTTCCAGTACAGCTATAACACCGGTGACTGCCTTTGACATCAAGGCAGCATTTGACAGTGTGGCATCAAGGAGCCCTAGCAAAACTGGAGTCAATGGGAATCAGGGGGAAAACTCTCCGCTGGTTGGAGTCATACCTAGCACAAAGGAAGATGACTGTTGGAGGTCAGTCATCTCAGCTGCAGGACGTCACTACAGAAGTTCCTCAGGATAGCGTCCTCGGTCCAACCATCTTCAACTGCTTCATCGTTGACCTTCCTTGAGGTCAGAAGTGGGGATGTTCGCTGATGATTGCACAATGTTCAGCACCATTTGCGACTCCTCAGATACTGAGGCAGTCCATGTCCAAATGCAGCAAGACCTGGACAATATCCAGGTATCCATGAGTAAAATAAAAAATCTTGTTTTGCATATTGCTTTTTTTATACTCATTCAAGGTATGTTGGCTTCACTGGCTGGGCCAACATTTATTGCCCATCTAGCCTTTTAGAAAGGTGGAGGTGAGCTGCCTTCTTGAACTGCTACAGTCTGTGTGGTGTTGGTACACCCACAGTGCTGTTAGGAAGGTAGTTCCAGGATTTTGACCTAGCGACATTGAAGTAACGGCGATATATTTCTAAGTCAGGATGGTGAGTGACTTGGAGGGGAACTTCCAGCTGATAGTGTTCCCTTGTATCTGCTGCCCATGTCCTTCTAGATGGTAGTGGTCTTGGGTGTGGAAGGTGCTGTCAAAGGAGCCTTGGACAAGGAGTGCACCTTGTAGACGGTACACACTGCTGCTACTGTGCATCAGTGATGGAGGGACTGAATGTTTGTTGATGTGGTGCCAATCAAACTGGCTGCTTTGTTCTGGATGGTGTCAAGCTTCTTGAGTGTTGTGGGAGCTGCACTCATCCAGGCAAGTGGGGAGTATTCCATCACATTCCTGACTTGTTCCTTGGAGGTGATGGACAGACTTTGGATAGTCAGGAGGTGAGTTACTCATTGCAGGATTCCTAGCCTCTGACCTGCTCACGTAGCCACAGTGTTTTTACGGCTAGACCAGTTCAGTTTCTGGTGAACGGTAACCCCCAGGATATAGATAGTGGGGAATTCAGTGATGGTAATACCATTGAATATCATGGGGCGATGGTGAGCTTTTCTCTTGTTGTAGATGGTCATTGCCTGGCACTTGTTTGGTGCGAATGTTACTTGCCACTTGTTAGCCCAAGCCTGGATAGTGTCCAGGTCTTGCTGCATTTGGACATGGATTGCTTCAGTATCTGAGGAGTCGTGAATGGTGCTGAACATTGCGCAATCATAAGCGAACATCCCCAATTGATGAAGCAGCTGAAGATGCATGCGCCCGCTCCTGAACTTCCCTCCCAATGGGAGGCAAATTCTTTCCCTAGTCTAACTCCTGGCTAACTATACAACTGACCCCCCAACCCTCCAACTTCTCACCGACCCCTCGAGTCCCTTTTGACCTGACCTTACCACCCTACCAACCCTTCCGCCCTACCCGACTGGCACCCTACCCAGCCTACCACAGTGCCATCCTAGCCACCTAATACCATGCCACTCTACCACCCTGCCACCCTACCCACTTATCTCACTTACACTCATTCAGTGAAAAGCTATTTAAACACCCCAAAGCTTTTCAATGTGTTAGTGAATGAAGACTTACCAAAATACCAGCAGCTAGTGCTGTAAAAAGGGGGTGCGGTTTGGCTTCCCCCAATGATCCAGCGTTATGAGGAAGGACTCCCAGTACAAGTAGGCTCCATATTTCTGAAGATGTCCAGCTAGGAAGTCCTGGCCAGAAATGCAGAGCTCTGGCACAGTGTGAAAATATAGGCGTGATTGCCTTCCCAAAGATGATTCGGCCCCAAACCTTCAGGTCTATGCAGCTGTAGGCAGGATCATCAATGTTGAAGCAAAGAAAATCAGGGGTGCACAAGGAACCAGATTTGAGGACTGCAGTCATTATAATTTTTACATGAAGTTAGAGGAAAGTTAATAAGTTAAATAAAATTCTATTGCTTTATGCAATAAAGGGCTAGGTTCAACATAATGTTGGATTGTTAAGTTCCCGGTTAATTTTTCTGTAAGAGTAAGGTTATTTGTTTGCATTATTTTCTCTTATGGCCCAGTTTTGCCTGTTGCCTGGCATGTGGCCTTCTCACTTCTGCTGAAAGGTAAGACATGGGGCAGATTCTTCCAGCACCACCACCCACCAACACCACCCACCCCCACCGGCCGCACAGGTGGGGGGGTTCCATAAAATTCCCCGGGTGGCCTTCCTGCAAACCTTCCGCTCGCCCCAACCTTTCCACAATTTGACATGGGGTGGGCGAGGCCTAGGGTTGCCTGCCCACCCTCATCCCAATTGAGGCCCCTAACTAGCCAATTATTGGCCACTTAACGGCTGCTTCCCACCAGCCTCAATTTTGAGGCTGGAAGGAGAAGTTCAGTGGTGGGGAGAAGCCCAGCAAGTCATTCTGTCCGGGCTGCAGGCGCAAAAGGGTGGGGTGCCTCCTTCAAGGGCTCCCTTTCCGCATTGAGCGACCCCTCACCCAAAGGTCTCCCTTAAAGTACCACCCCAGTGGGTGGTCCCTCACCTCCTGACCACTCTATCAAGACCCCCAACCCCCCTCTCCTCACTCCCCTGGGACTCACCTCCCTTCCCTGCCATGAGAACCCCTGCACTTAACTGGTCCTGAACTCAGGCTCAGAACCTTGGGACTGCTTGTAGTCCCAGTCCTGGCCACTGCTGCTGCAAGTGCTGCTGAAACTACAGAGCTGCTGGCCAATAAGATTGGCCAGCAACTCTCTGAGGTGGGACCTCCACCCGGGCAGGGGCAGGAGTCCCGCTTCTGGACAGTTAACATTCATTAGAGCATAAATTGGCTGTGGCCCTGCTGTGATCAGTGGGGTCAAGTTTTCCACCAACTCTTAGAATGGACAGGTGGGAAACCCTGCCATCTGAGAAATCCTGCCCATGAATTAAAGATGAGTAATTAGTGTCTGTGACAGAAGTGCTTTGTTGACTGTAGGACTGCTTTGTGTTGGGGGATGGAGGAGCCAAGTGCGTTCAGTGCTGCAGTCTAACTTCACTGTGCTATAATTAGGATCCTCAGCATCTTGAGCCACTATGTGCAGCACTGCCGGTTTGCTGTCCATATCAAGTTCCTTCTCCTTCTTCTGCTCTTCACATTGGTCCTCCTTTTCCTCTAAAGAGGCATCTCTTCAGCACCTTCTCCCTCCTGCAGCTCCAGTCCTGGCTGCTTCACTATGTTCTGCAAGGCACATTCTCGATATTAGGGCTGGTCCCCCCACACCCACCCCAGCACCTGAAGCACACCTTCAGCACCCTGATTGCTCGCTCAATGACAGCTCTCGTGGTCAGGTGGCTTCGAATCTATTTTTCCTGCACTTCATTGTCTGGGTTCCTAAGGGTTGTCATCAGCCAAATCTTCAGTGGTGAGAACAAGTCGTCTTCACTTAGGAATGGAAGCAGGTGTGAGATCTGTGCACTTCTAGAACTTTTTGCCTGCCATTTGTTCAGCCCTCTTGGTTCTCACTGGCGAGGTTTAGGGCGGCCAGGAAATCCATGCACTCAGAGTTAAATTTGAAAATTCAAGTTATAACAGCAGCAAATTGCCATTTAACATATTAAAATTGTCAACCTGCCTTTCCCAAGGAGGTTTCTCACATGCAGTCGAACATGTTGAAGTTAGAGGAGGATGTTGTGAGTTGCAACTGGTTTCACGATGCACTCTTATTTTCAGCCTTATTAAGCAGCCACTCGCTCCCATGCCCATTCACATTTTGAGGTTAAAACTGCCCCCAAATTTTTCACCTTGAGTGGGTATTGAGGAATGGTTTAGGTATTCTGGAATATTCTCAGGTAGAAGTCTGGGAAATTCAAGTGTTGCAGGCACATTATTCACACATTCTGTAATATATAATTTCTAAATAAAGGATCAAAGCCAACTGGAACTGAGCTGGCCAAGGTTGAAGAACAAAACACTGATGAATATACTACTAGCTTTGAGCAGCATAGCATCTGCAGCAAGAAAGCCTAACAGACATATTTGATATCAGAAAGTTATGCACATGAGAAGCACACACATCACTGTCTGTTTGAATTAAATGAATGAATTAAACTCTGTCAGTTATAGTTTCAACACATGTCTATTCCATTGAATGATATTGTTGAAAAATACCCCAGCGGTTGAATTGACCATATTGGTTTGGTCACATCTGTCATGTCCCTTACGGTGTACGCTCTGTTGTTCACATCATTAAGAGACATTCAGCACTGGAACTTTGCCACTGATATGTGAACACAAATTATGATCTTAACCTGGCTATATCTGCATTCTAACCTTGGAAAGCAAAACCCAGCTATGTTTGAAATACTGATGCAGTGATGTGCTTCTAATTGTTAAAGAGTTTCTTCAGAGATTTCCCGTAGTAGAGATCTGCACTCTAGAGCCTGTGTTACAAACAGGGTACAACAATGATTCTCTGATCCTCTGACCTGCGATTTGTTTTAAACATGGCTGTCCTCTGGGAGTGCAAGACTGCTGAAGGGCTGGATATTTGAAGCAATTTGGTGTCTGGATTAGAGGTTGGTGGGCATGCAATTTGGCCCCTTCACCTACTGCCCCAGACCCATAATGGCTGCTGAACCACAGCTGCAGTCATTGGCTGTCCTCATAGCCAGGCGGTTGTGGCATTTAAAAAAAAATAACTTACCTTACTTGTCCCTCGCTGCCTGCATCCTCACATCGGTAGCTCCAAACTAGGCTAGTGAGACAGCTGATTGCTCAGTGCTGGAGGGCCTTCCATTAGCCAATTGGCCCTCCAGCATTGGGAGTCCATCTGTTATTCCTGATTGGATGGAGAGCCTGTTCCTTTGTCTTTAATTTGCTGAACATTTGAAAACTCCAGTTTGCGTGTATAAAGCATGCTCTGTGGGGTCGGGACCCAGAACTAGACCCCATTTTTGGTTCCCATCCCTCGTTAAAATTCAGCCCAATGTTACTTTTTAAACTCTTTTAATTAATATAAGTATCAGATTACCTTTGTTGTAATCATCAGTATTCAACCTCACGATAAAATGAATCATACTATACCAGATGCTATTTATTAAAATACTGTTAATTACTGTGTTCAGTTCAATCCTCAGACAAATAGAAATGACTTTATATTTCGCTGCATGTTGTGCGCTGTTCCATTGTTGACTGATTTTGCTTGGGAACAATTGATTGGAATAACTTTCAACTCCAGTGGACTTGGAAAACTTAAATTGTCCATGGAAGATAGAATTGGTTCTGATAAAAGACCAGTGACCTGAAATGTTGGCCGGAATTTTATGGCCCCTTTGCGGCAGTGGTGGGACTGTAAAATGTGGTCGGCCATTGTAAACTCCATTGACTGCGGCTGGACTGTAAAATCCCACTTTTGTAAAATTCCACCCGTTGACTGTTTCTTTCTCCACAGACACTGCCTGACCTGCTGAGTTTTCCCAGCACTTTCTGTTTTCAGTATTATGCAAAATTGGGTGGGGTGTATAATGAGTGGCCAAACAAATGATGACAGTTTTACACCATGTTGAAAGTTACCCTCGTTATATTTTCCAGTTTGGGATTTCTGAGCTAATACAAACTAATTTCAAGAAACAGCTGGAGACTGCAAAGACTATAGGCCATGATAACATCACGGCAGCAGTACAGAAGACTTGTGCTCTAGAACAAGCCATGCCCTTAGCCAAGCTGTTCCAGTACAGTTACAACACTAGCATTGACCTGCCAAAAGGACCATAAGACCATAAGACGCAGGAGCAGAAGTAGGCCGTTCGGCCCACCGAGTCTGCTCCACCATTCAATGAGATCATGGCTGATCTGATAATCCTCGACCCAACTTTCCTGCCTTTTCGCCATAACCCTTGATTCCCTTACTGATTAAAAATCTGTCTATCTCAGCCTTGAACATACTTAACGACCCTGCCTCTACAGCCCTCTGCGGTAAAGAGTTCCACAGATTGACTACCCTCTAAGAGAAGAAATTCCTCTTCATCTCTGTTTTAAATGGGTGACCCTTTATTCTGAGATTATGCCCTCTGGTCCTAGACTCTCCCACAAGGGGAAACAACCTCTCAGCAAAATGCCCAGCTGTGTCCTGCCCACAAAAAGCAGGACAAATCCAATCTGGCCAATTGCTGGCCCATCAGTCTATTCTCGATCATAAGCAAAGTGATGGATGGGGTCATTGACGATGCTATTAATAACCTGCTCTCCATGGCATTGGGTTTCACCAAGGCCACTTGGCTCCTGATCTCATTACAGCCTTGGGCCAAACACTGACAGAACAGCTGAACTCCTGAGGTGAGGTGAGAGTGACTGCCCTTCACGTCAAGCCAGCATTTGACTGAATGAGATGTCAAAGAGTCCTGGGAAAATTGAAGTCAATGGGAATCAGGGGGAGAACTCTCCATCGGTTGGAGTCATACCTAAAGGAAGATGGTTGTGGAGGCCAATTATCTCAGCCTCAGGACATTACTGCAGGAGTTCTTCAGGATAGTGTCCTAGGCCCAACCATCTTCAGCTACTTCATCAATAACATTCCCTCTATCATAAGGTAAGAAGCGGGAGTGTTTGCTGACGATTGCACTATGTTCAGTATCATTCATGACTCCTCAGATATTGAAGTAATCCATATTCATATGCAGAAAGAACTGGACAAATTTCAGGCTTGGGATGGTAAGTCGCAAGTAACATTTGTGTCACACAAGTGCCAGGCAATTATCATCCCCATCAAGGGAGAATGACCATTTCCTTTTGACATTTAATGGCATTACCATGCTGAATTCTCCACCATTAACATCCTGGGGGTTACCATTAACAAAAAACTGAATTGAACCAGCCATATAAATACTGTACAAGGGCAGGTCAGAGGCTGGGAATTCTGAGGCGATCAACTCACCTCCTGACTTCCCAAAACCTGTCCACAAACTACAAGGCACAAGTCAGAAGTGTAACGGGATAGTCCCCACTTGCCTGAATCAGTGCACCTCCCACAACACTTTGAAGCTCAACATCATTCAGAATAAAGCTATCCACTTATTGGCACCCCATCCAACACCTTAAACATTCACTCCCTCCACCACCGATGCACAGTGGCAACGGTGTCTATCATCTACAAGATGCACTGCAGCCACTCATCAACCTCCTTAGACAGCACCTTCCAAACCCACAATCTCTACAACCTAGAAGGACAAGAGCATGGGAACACCACCACCTGGAAGTTCCCCTCCACGCCACACACCATCCTGACTTGGAAATATATCGCCATTCCTTCACTGTCGCTGGGTCAAAATCTTGGAACTCCTTTCTGGACAGCATTATAGGTGCACCTACACCTCACGGACTGAAGCAGTTCAAGAAAACCACCACCTTCTCAAGGGCAATTAGGGATAGGAATAAAAGGCTGGCCTTGCCAGTGGCACTCATGTTCCATAAAATAATATATTAAAAATGATCTTAAAATCATGGTCTTGTGGTGTAGTGGGTAGTGCCCCTACCTTTGAGCCAGAAGCTCTGGTTTTGAGTCCCACACTGGACTTGATGGCCATGGACCATAGGCAAAATTTGAGGTTGTTGGGCAGGAATGGTGGGCAGGCCCACCGTCCGCGATTGCCCCTTGACCAGCCAGCCTGAAACGTGCACTGAAAGGCTCATCTCTGCTTCAGAGAGCTGCTTCAGGGAACTGAAGAATTTAAAAATGTGAAATAAAGATTTTAAAATGCAAAAAAAATAGTCACACATTGGACTCACTCACCTAAACATATAGGTTATAAAATTTCTGCCCAAACATTTTTATTTTTAAAAACTTAATATCGGTATCCTTATCCCGCCTTTGGATGACGTTTCCTCAAAAATCCAAAGGTTGCATGGCCGATTCACCCGACAGCCAACCATAATTTTGGAAGAGCAACGAAAAATCCAGGTTAATTAATACATTAATGGCCTTAATAGGCCTCTTAATTTGTCAGCAGGCCCGCTGCTGACTCTCATGTGTGCTCGCCGACCAAAATATCGTGTGCTATTTTACATTCGTAATGTGGGCAAAAAATTTGATTACCAACCTGGAAATCCTTCCAGTATGCCTATGACAGGCAGTAATAGTGGGAGAATTTCCTGAACAGCAGAAGGCAATGGCAAACCACCACAGTTTCTTGGCAAGCATAGCCATCCTGATTTGGAAATATATCGCTGTTCCTTCAATGTTGCTAGTTTAAAATACTGGAACTCCCTCCCTAACAGCGCCGTGGGTGTGCCTACACCACATGGACTGCTGCAGTTCAAGGAGGCAGCTCACCACCACCTTTTCAAGGGCAATTTGATATGGGCAATAAATGCTGGCCTAGCCCACATCCTATAATTGAATTAAAAAAAGACACATACATCCATGGTTGCCAATGCCCTTTCAGGGCAAGGTGCCTGGAGAGAGAGAGAGAGATTAAAATCTCACAGAAAGAGATATTCAGAAGGCTGGCTACAAGGTTGGTCTAAATGATATATTTTAAGAAGTGTCTAAAGAAAGCAGAGAGTCGGGATAAATGGGTCTTTTTCTGGATGGCAAGCTGTAACTAGTGGGGTGCCACAGGGTTCAGTCCTTGGGCCCCAACTATTTACAATCTCAATTAATTACTTGGATTCAGGAATAGAAGGTACTATAGCTAAATTTGCAGATGACACCAAAATAGGTGGGAAAGTAAATTGCAATGAAGAAATAAGAAATTTACGAATGGATATGGACAGTTTAGGTGAATGAGCCAAAAGTTGGCAGGTGGAGTTTAACGTGGATAAGTGTGAGGAAGAATAAAAAGGCGACTTATTATTTAAATGGAGAGAAACTCCAGAATGCTTCAGTGCAGAGGGATCTGGGTGTCCTCGTGCATGAATCACTGAAAGCTAATATGCAGCTACAGCAGGTAATAAGGGAGGCAAGTGGAATTTTGACCTTTATTGCTAAAGGAATAGAGTACAAAAATAGGGAAGTGTTTTTGCAACTATGCAAGGCATTGGTGAGACCACACCTCGAGTACCGTGCACAGTTTTGGTCCCCTTACTTGAGGAAGGATGTAGTTGCATTGGAGACAGTTCAGAGGAGGTTCACTAGATTGAATCCAGAGATGCGGGGCTTGTCTTATGAGGAGAGATTGAGCAATTCAGGCCTATACTCGCTAGAGTTTGAAAGGATGAGAGGAGATCTAATTGAGGTATATAAGATGCTAAAGGGGATAGACAAAGTAGACGTGGAGCAGATGTCTCCCCTTGTGGGGCATTCTAGAATGAGAGGCCATAGTTTTAGGCTAAGGGGTGGTAGATTTAAATCAGAGATGAGGTGGAATTACTTTTCTCAAAGGGTCCTGAATCTGTGAAATTCACTACCTCAGAGCGCAGTGGATGCCGGGATGTTGAATAAATTTAAGGAGGGGATAGACAGATTTTTAATTAGTAACGGGTTGAAAGGTTATGGGGAGAGGGCAGGAAATTGGAGTGAGGCTGAAATGAGATCAGCCATGATTGTATTGAATGGCGGGGCAGGCTCGAAGGGCTGAATTGCCTACTCCTGCTCCTAGTTCTTATGTTCTTATGAAAGTGACTGAGATTGAAAGGCGGAGTGCTTTTGGAAGGGAACTCCAGAGTTAGTACTTAGCCACCTGAAGGCACAGCGACTGATGGTGGATGGAAGGGAATGAGAGGGAGTGGAGGAACAACAGCATCGCCTGTAATTAGATAACTCCCTAGAGGTAGAAAAATATCCTGAGGCACTTGACAGGAGCATGATTAAACAAAATTTGACTCTGAGCCATGTAAGGGGATATTGGAACAGGTGAACAAAACTTGTTCCAAGAGAAACTTTTTAAAGAGTGTCTTCAATGAGGAGATTGAGGTAGCAAGGCAGAGAGGTTTAGGGAGGAGATTACGGAGTTTAAGGCTGAGGCAGCTGTAGACATTGCCATCAATGATAGAGCAATGAAAATTAGTGGTGGACAAGAAACACATTACTACCCATTTTTCACAGTCAACCAATCAACTGCAAAATTATTAACATGTACCAATCTCTTACAAACACAATAGCCTGACCAATCAGCAGTATGATCCTACACATATTCTCATCCTCCAATATATATAACTAGCTCTTATCTGTTCCAGTTATTCCTCCAGATGATGGACAGCGTTTGCTGCCTGAAAGATTGAGATCTACTAGTTTCTAGAAGGAACTGTTTAAAGGTAACAACTACTCTTTTCAGAGCAAAACTTACATGGTGTAACTATAAAATTGTCTAACTCAATATTGCTGCTCTCACCATGAAAGTCTTCAAAGAACTTTTAACATTCAGGATGATGTTATGTTCCTGTGTTTTGAACCATCTCAGATCCCACCTCACACTGATCCTGCTCTCTGGTATGAAGTGCAAGAAACAGATTGTGTGACCATGGGCCTCTTCCTTTCCTCCCTACCCCACTTTTCTCACTCCTCCCCTCTGAATTTTGGCTTTCAGATACCAAAGAACTGATATCTGACCAGCCAGTGCAGCCTCATCATGAAGAAGATCCATCACTTGATCTGTCACCTGCAGCACCAACATTTACAGGGTTGTATAGAGTTGAGATTAGCTTGTAGTGAGTCTTTGGGCCTAGGTGGACAGCAGCCAGGCCCAGGAGCAAGGATAGCACATTTGTCAACTCACTGGAGGGTGAGGTTGCAGATGAATTCTGCTGCAGAGGACACTGATAAGGACTTTGAATGGAGTGGTATACAGAAGAATGCTGATAGATATGCACACAGTGATGCTTGGTGCATCAACAAGCCTGCCATAGAGCCTCTTGTCACTGTCAAAGAGCATGGAGGAGTCTGGGTCCAACTTAGCACAATGCTTTATGCAGAGCATGGAGCTCATCCTTTCCAGTGTGGAAATGGTGGACATCTCCATGACAGCACTTGCGGAACCATCTGTAATGCAGTATCTCATGGCCAATGTCTCAGCTTCCACTGTAGCACAGGCAGAGGCTGCCCCAATGCTGCAATGGAAGCACAGACTGAAGGAATGAGGACCATGCTGGGTGCGATACAAGCTCAGACAGCTGCCATCATGGTTGTCGGTGCCAGTGCCATGTCAATACTGGAACAAAGCACATGCCTGTTTGAAGTTTCAGGTGTCACAGTTTCTCTGAATACATCCATATTTTCTTTGTGCATATTTGTGCTTCAAGTTTCTGAATCTGAAATGAGGATATTGGGTAGACCATTTAGGACTGAGATGAGGAGAACTTTCTTCACCCAGAGAGTGGTGAGCCTGTGGAATTCATCACCACAGAAAGTAGTTGAGACCAAAACATTGTATGCTTTTAAGAAGGAGTTAGATATAGCTCATGAGGCAAAAGGGATCAAAGGATATGGGGAGAAAGCGGGAGCAGGCTATTGAGTTGGATGATCAGCCATGATCATAATGAATGGCGGAGCAGGCTCGAAGGGCCAAATTGCCTACTCCTGCTCCTATTTTCTATGTTTCTATGATTCAATTGTGGAAAAGTTTGACTGTTGAATCATTGTACACAGTCACAACCCTTTAATAACTTCGTGGTGGTGTTGATATCATTTTAAAACTATGGTGGAATGTTATGGCATCGTCGCAGTGGCGGCAGTGCTGTAAAATTCAGCCAGTATTTCAAAAGTCCATGGGCAGAATTTTGCCCTTGGCAGGGGAGCTCAGTGGGGGTGGGCCAGGGGTGTCCAGATGCCGACCGCCGTCCGCAACCGGCACTGCACCGTGATTTTAAGCCGTCGGGCCAATTTAGTCCAATTAAGAGGAATGCGAGCGGGCCTAGCGCCAACTTTGCGCACGTGCAAAAGAGTGCTTCAATCTCCTTGAGGCATGGAGCTGCCTCAAAGAGATGAAGCGTTGTTTGAAAAAACTAATGAACAAAATAAAAATGTCATAAAACATGTCCCCTCATGTGACTCTGTCACATGAGCAGGGACATATTTTTAATTCAAGTGTAAAATTTTTACTTCATTTTTATTTGCTTTAGGAAACCTCATCCTGCCAATGGATGAGGTTTCCTAAAAATTGAAAGGCCGCTTGGCCTTTTCACCTGGGCAGTGAAAAACTCAGGACAATTGTTAACTTAATGACCTTAATAGGCCTTTTAATTGTTGGCGGGCACACTGCCAGCTCTGGCGCGCGCCCGCTGGCCTAACTATCGCAAGATTGCACGTTGACGTCAGCACACTTGGCCCATTGACTTTGGTGAGACCGTAAAATCCCACCAGTGTAAAATTCCACCCTATATGCTGCCAAAGTACTCAGATAGACAAGTAACAGATTATGGATAAAGGACAGACACATCAAAGTTCAAATAGAAGTCACTGGAAAACTAAATCAACTGATCAAAGCGCAGTGTTCACAAGCCTTACAGAATAATCCTTTATCTAGGGCAGATCCTAATATTTAAGGAAGGTTTTTCTCCATTACTTGATACAGCAAATATAGCTTTGCAATATTGTTAAATTGCACATGATATCATCAAGTAATTTTTTGCTGTTATCAGGTCTGCCTAAAATGGATTAAAGCATCTGTATATTGCAAGCAATCTGATTATAATATTTAGCTTTCCTAGATTGACCTCAGATTTTACACAGCATCTGCTCATAAATCATTTACTTCTTTCAGCAGGTAAGCTTCTGTTGTTTTGTAAATTCTTAGATGACCTCGCTCAAATATATGTTCATGAATTCACATAACTGACCTTGACTTTATACCAGAAGCTGTAGATTTTTGGGACAGTAAGCATTAAGATATTAATAGTAAATATTCATTGAATTGTTTGTGTTTGTTCTTGTTAATTATGAACTAGATTATTTGATTGCTAGATTATTACATCCAAAGATCAAAATAAAAATCCACAAGAGTTTTTGCCCTAACAGTTTCTGCCCATTCAGAGCCCATTTGATCTGATTCCATAATATTTTAATAGTGCAATAAAATAGGTTGGTCTATACTCTAAACCTCAAATACAGTTAATTCTGTGCTAATCTTAATTAAATGCACATATGATTGATATGATGTGCTTAAGTGTCAATTGTGGCTAAGTTGGTAACACCCTTCACCTATTGAATCAGAGGTTTGTGGATTTAAAAAACAATCGAGGGACTGATTAGGCACTCCAACTCTGACAGTATAGTATTGCTACTGAGGGAATGCTGCACTGCAGAGGTGTTGAATTTTAAATGAGACATTAAACCCAGGCCTTATCAACTCTCTCAGGTGGACATAAAAGATCCCATGGTACTATTTGAAAAAGAGCAGGGGATTTCTCCCCAGTGTCCTGGCTGATGTTTATCCCTCAACCAATATCACTAAAGCAGATTATCTGATTATTATGATATTGATTTGTGTTGTGCAGTTTTGCTGTCAGGCTTCCGACATTAAAACAGTGACTACATTTCAAAAGTACTTCTTTGGCTGTGAATGCTTTGGGATAATGTGAGGTCGGGAAGGCTCTATGTAAATGCAAGATTTCCATTTAATGGGTAACAATATGAGAATATGAAAGAGACTCAACAGCACTCATATTTCCAATAAAAACTAAAGGAAAAAGAAGTAATAATTGGAATTCTGAAATAAAAACAGTGATTCCTAGAATTGCATTGCAGATTCAGTAATAGGAACCTTCAGCCCTCATGCCTGTTCTGCCATTTAATTAGTTCATGGATGATTTGTATCTCCACTCCATTGTGCAACATAGGAGAAGGAGTAGCCCATTTGGCTTTTTGAGCCTGCTCCACCATTCAATAAGATCTTGGCTGATCTAGTTGTGGTGTCAGCTCCACTTTCCTGTCTCCCCCACTATAATCCTTGACTCACTTGCTCTGTTTGAATAAATTCAAAGACCCAGCCTCCACTATTTTCTGGGGAAGAGAATTCCACACACACCGTATCACAGCATCGCAGTATATTTACAGTGCAGAAGGAGGCCATTTGGCCCATTGGGTCCGCACCGGGTCTCTGAAAGAGTATTCCATCTAATCCCACTCCTCTGCCCTATCCCCATAACCTTGCGCATTCGTTCTTTTCAGGTAGCAATCCAATTCCATTTTGAATTCCTCAATTGAACCTGCCTCCACCACCCTTTCAGGAAGTTTGTCTCAGACTCCAACCACCCTCTGGGTGAAAACATTTTTCCTCACATCATATTTGCTCCTTTTGCCAATTATTTTGAATCTGTGCCCTCTAGTTCTTGATGCTGTCTTGAGTGGGAACAATTTTTCACTATTTACCGTATCCATATCCTTCAGGATCTTGAATACCTCTATCAAGTCTTCTCTCAGCCTTCTTTTCTCCAAGGAAAACAGTCCCAACCTCTCCAATCTATCATCATAGCTACAGTTCTTCATCCCGGAATCACTCTTGTCAACCTCCTTTGTACTCTCTCCAGTGCCATCACATTGTTCCTCAGGTATGGCACCCAGAACTGGACGCAGTACTCCAGGTGAGGCCTAACTGTGTCTTAAGCAAGTTCAACATGACCTCCTTATTCTTGTACTCAATGCCGCTATTAGTAAAGCCTAAGATACTATATGCTTTATTAACTGCTCTCAACATGTCTTGCCATCTTCAATGACCTATGTATGTATACACTGAAGTCCCTCTGTTCTTGCATCTCCTTTAGAGGCTCTCCCTTTATTGTATACTGTTTCACCATATATTTCCTGCCAAAACAAATCACCTCACACTTATCTGCATTGAACTTCATCTACCACTTGTCTGCCCAATCCACCAACATGTCTATGTCCTTTTGAAGTTCAAGACTATCCCCATTACAATTGACAATATTCCCAATCTTCGTATCATCTATAAATTTTGAAATCATGCTCTGCACACCACAGTCTAGGTCATTAATATATATCAGGAAGAGCAAGGGTCCCACCACTGACCCCTGAGGAACTCCACTACAAACCTTCATCTAACCTGAAAAACAACCATTTATCACTACCCTTTGTTTATTGTCACTCAGCCAATTTCTTATTCAAGTGCCTACTTTCTCTTTTTTTTCCATGACCTAGAATTTTGCTCACAAGTCTGTTGTGTGGCACTGTATCAAATACCTTTTGAAAATCCACATACACCACATCAACAGTGTTTCCTTTATCAACCTTCTCTGTTACCTCCTCAAAGAACTCCAGCAAGTTAGTTTCCCTTGATAAATCCATGCTGGCTTTCCTTAATTATCCTGCACTTGTCTAAGTGATTATTGATTTTATCCCGTACCATAGTTTCCAGAAGTTTCCCTACCAGTGAGGTCATACTGACTGGCCTGTAGTTGCCAGCTTTATGCTTGCACCCCTTTTTGAACTAGGGTGTAACATTCGCAGTTCTCCAGTCCTTTGGCACCTCCCCTGTCTCTAAGGAAGACGGAAGATTATCATTGGTGCCTCTGCAATTTTCACTCTCACTTCCTTCAGCACCTTTGGATGCATCTCATCCGGTCCTGGTACCTTATCTATTTTAAGTGAAGATAGCCTTTCCAACACCTCGTTCCTCTCAATTGTAAGTTCTCCTAGTGCACCAGTTACCTCCTCTCTCGCCTCACCCTGGGTAGCAAGTTCTTCCTTTGTAAACACAGGTGCAACGCACTCGTTCAACATCTCTGCTATTTCTCCAGCCTCCACATGCAAATCCCCTTTTTTGTCCCTAATCGGCCCTACCCTTCCTTTTACCACCATTTTATAATCTACATGCTTATAGAAGACCTTGGGATCCCCTTTCATGTTCGCTGCCAGTCTCTTTTTATGCTCTCTCCTTGCTTTTCTTATTAGTTTCTTTACTTCCCCTCTGGTCCTTCTATATCTAGCCTGATTCTCCGTTGTATTTTCTACCCAACATCTATCGTATGCGCACTTATTCCTTTTTATCTTTACCTCTATCTCTCTCGTCATCCAGGGTGCTCTGGATTTATTTGTCCTACCTTTTCCCTTCAAGGGAATATATCTTGGCATTGCCTGCAATACTTTTTCTTTGAAGGTAGCCCATTGTTCAGCCACTGTCTTTTCTGTCAACATTTGACTCCAACTCGCTCGATTCAGATGCATTCTCATCCCATTGAAGTTGGCTTTCCCCCAATTAATTATCCTGGCTCTGGATCATTCCCTGTCCTTTTCTATGAATAACCTAAGCCTTAAGAAACAATGGTCATTGTCCCCTAAAGGCTCTACCACTAATATTTGATCCACTTGGGCCAACTTATTCCCCAGAACCAGGTCCAAGACTGCATGTCCTCTCTTTGAACTGGAAAGATACTGTTGTAGAAAATTATCTTGAACACATTCCAGGAACTCTCGCCCCTCTTGTCCTTTTGTGCTATCCCTACCCCAGTCCATGTTTGGATAATTGAAGTCCCCCATTATGACTACTCTATAACTCTTGCACCTCTCCGTAATTTCTTTGCAAATTTTTTTCACCACATCCCTTCCACTAGTTGGTAGTCTATATACTAAACCAATCAATGTTATTACACCTTTCCCATTCCTTACTTCTAGCCAGAGAGATTCTGTCCTTGGCCCCTCTGGAATATCCTCTCTCTCCAGTACAGTAATGCCATCTTTAACCAATATTGCCACTCCAACCTCCCCTTTTCTTCCTTTCTTGTCTCTCCTAAGCACCTGGTACCCAGGAATATTTAATGCCAAGCCCTGCCCTTCTTTGAGCCAGATCTCTGTTATAGCAATAATATCATAATCCCATTTATCAACCTGTGCCAGTCACCAATGACCCTTTGGGAGAAAAAGTTTCTCCTCATCTGTCTTAAAAGAGAGCCCTGTTATTTTTAAACTATGTTCCCTAGTTTTAGTCTCCCCCACAAGAGGAAACATCCTCCATGTATCCACCCTATCAAGTCCCCTCAGGGTTTTATATGTTTCAATAAGGTCACCTCTCGTTCTTCTAATCTTCAATGGGTATAGGCCTAACCTGTTCAATCTTTCTTCATAAGACAACCTCTTCATCCCAGGAATGAGCCCAGTGAACCTTCTCTGAACTGTTTCTAAAGCAATTATATCTTTTTTTTAAAAAATGAGACCAAAACTGCAATCAGTACTCCAGATGTGGTCTCATCAAGGCTCTGTACAGCTGTAGTAAAACATACCTACTTATATATTCCATTCCTCTTGCAATAAATGCAACATTCCATTTGCCCTCCTAATCACTAGCTGTACCTGCATACCAACTTTGTGATTCATGTACCAGGACATCCAGATCCCTCTGTATCACTGAGTTCCACAATCTCTCTCCATTTAAATAGTACACTTCTTTACTATTCTTCCGGGCAAAGTGAACAAGTTCACATTTGCCCACATTGTACTCCATCTGCCAAATTTTTGCCCACTCACTTAACCTGTCTGTATCCCTTTGCAGATTCTCTACCTCCTTCTGGACAACTTACTTTCCTTGGTGTCATTGGAAAATTTAGCTACCATACATTTGGTCCCTTCAACCAAGTCATTCTTATAGATTTTCAATAATTGAGGACCCAGCACTGGTCCCTGTGGCGCTCCGCTAGTTACATCTTGCCAATCCAAAAAAGACCCATTTATCCCTACTCTCTGCTTTCTGTTGGCCAACCAATCCTTTATCCTTGCTAATATGTTACCCTTACACCATGTGTTCTTATCTTGTGTGGTACCTTTGATGTGGTACCTTATCAAATTTACCCACCTTTGTTTCATATTCAGTCAGCATTTTTATTTTTCCTTCAAATGATTACTGGTCTGGGCTGTTTTCAGCATTTTCTTCTTGAATTGCAGAAAAGAAATTGAGCATGGAATACCATCAGAAGTACATCTGTAAAAAATAATTTATGTTCTTATCCTAACCTTGAGATTTTAAGCAACCTAGCGGAAACAAGAAATTCAAAATGATTTAGAAATGGATAATAGAATGTAATGCATTATGCCAGCGCATCCTTCAGAATGATACCAGCAATGAATGAATGGTTGTTATGAAGAAAGACTCAAATATTGTTTACTTTTCCACTGCAATAGAAAAGATTCACATAGAATCTAACAATGGTTTTCATAATTATTGAAGGTTTTGAGAGTGTAAATGGTAAGATAATTTTGACTCATTGTCAGAGTGGGAACAAGAGACCCTTGAATGAAGATTGTTATTGAGAAGGACAAAGGGAGAAGTTAAAAGTATATTTGCCACACAGAGGACAATTAGAACATAGAATACTTACCTGAAGTGGCTACTGAAGCTGAGAAAATAACGCCATTTGAAAGAAATGTGTTTAGCATATGGGGCAAAGACAGGAGAATGGGAGTAGAGTAGCTCGGGTTAAAGAGCAGATAGTAACACAGGAATGATGGGCTGAATGGCACAGTTATCTATGTCACATCCTTCCTTAAATTAATAGCAGGGCTTCTGATAGATGCATGCGGTGTAACTGTTGAAACTGATTGATTAGGTATGGAAAAACTGTTCAACTCCCACTTTTGTCTGTATTTGGTCAATCATTTACTTAAAGGTAACATCAACAAAGAGCAATATTTTAGAAAATCATCCTTAAAAGGCCAGTGTTTGACTTAAACCTCCTGAATTTGAACTCCGTTTCCAATTATTACACCTAAAGCTGAATGGTGTCAGGAATATTGCTGAAAACATAGGAAGATGAGCTTCCTGCAAAGAACTATCCAAGGATAAATCTTTCATTAGAAATTTCAAAATATGCTCAGAAATGCGATTGTGAATATCTGATAAACATAATGGGCAGAATCGCCCCCTCCTGCCATCAGTGGGATTCGTGGCGGATGGGGGTGGATGATATAATGGGGAGCAAAAAATCAATTTCCTGACGTCCGGAAATCAGGTTGGGAACTTCCCCTCCCGACGTTCATGAGGGGTTGATGGCAGCTTGGGACTCCCAATGAAGCTCAGCGGGAACTCATTTTGCATCTCATGCATGCTCATTAAAATCCCAGCAGACTATGCAACTCCATCAAATCTTCTGCCTCGCCAGCGAGAATTTACGCTGTTCGGTTGCCCGACAGCACATTCATGTCATGCACCCGGCGAGAGAGAGATTTAAAACGCTTACCTTACAGTTGAAGCTGGCTGCACCACTAGAGCTGCCCGCAGGTATGGTGCGCGCGGGAGACATAAAGGGGTGGGAGGGCCAGAGGAAATGAGGGAGTTTGGGTGCAAGAGACAGGGGTAGTGGGTGCAAGTCACTTGGCGGTGGAGGCGGCGGTGGTGGAAGACACAAGGGGCATGGGTGGTAGGTGGAGAGGGTGGGGGCTAATTGAGAAGGTTGATGGTGGGGGGTGATGGATGAGGATAAGGTGGGGGGGCGCTGGATGATAAAAAGATGGGGGGTGTTGGATGAGAAGTGGGTGGATGTCGAGAGGAGAAGGGTGCGGGGGGTTGTCCAGATTAGAAGTGGAAGATGTGGGTGGAGTGAGGGGGGAAGGAAGAAGGCATGAAGGGGAAGGGGGAGGGAGTGGGGGGTGGTGGGCTGGGGTGGGGCCAGAGTGTTTCACAGGGAGGGATCAGTCGGGACAACATTGGAATCCTTGGGGGAGAAGTGAAGGTGCTGGTGATGGGAGGGGATGATGACTGTGAGAGGGGGAAGTAGGATACGATAGGGTGGAAGGTTCAGGGTCCGGGGATGGCGGCTATAGTTCTAAACCAGGCGATCATTGAGGGGAACAAGGATGGTGGTACAGATATGACCCGTGGCTGCAGTGATGGAGTGCAGGTCTGAGCACATCTCCAGCAAATAGTGGGTGTTCTGCTGGACCAGGTTCTCCATGACATCCACCATCCTCCGCATGGAAACTTTGATGAGCTCACATGTCGGAGCCACAGCATCAGAGTCAGTGGCGTGAACACACTCGTCCACCTCACATGCCACTGTGTTGAGGGCCCCTGATACCTCTGCCCGATGTCCCCCTGCATCTCAATGATACTCCAGCATCTTCTCCACGACCACTTCCAGGGGCTCATCATCTGACTCTGACTTAGCAGAGGCTTTTTTTCTCGCAGGAGCTGTTACTGCCTCCTCCTACTGTAGACATGTGTCTGTGTGGGGACCACCAGAGTGTGAGCCCCAGCCACACCTAGATCTGTGAGCCACCAAGGTGCGTATCTCTGGGCCGATGGAAGATGCAGGTGAATGCTGTGATGGCTGTACAGGTGTGAAGTAGTTCTCATCCTCCTCAGAGGTTTCCTGGGGGCAGGGGCTTACTTCAGTTGTGGGGGCTGGCCTCACCCTCTTCCACCTAGCACCTAGAGTGGAGAGAAGAGAGAATGAGTGACTGCCTGGGCTGGCTCAAACACTGCATTCATCGATCACCTTGATTTTCCAAGGCTGTCTGGATTATGCATACTCCCTCAGTAGATGCTTGGGGGATGCTGACCACACCATCGGCACAGGCACGGTCATGGTCCTCCCCTGCCAGCTTGGCAGCCTACTATTTGAACAGTTAGGGGCCTGAGCTCAGGCATTCCACCCACCCCCCCATTCCCATTTTCTCTCTCCTTGTGGGCCTCCTTCCTCTGCATAAAGACAGATAGATGGATTGTGAGCACATATGACCATAGATCAGGGCACAGCTGCTAATTATATAGCTGCTAATTCTGTGACTCCCCAATGACCGCCATGTGCATGGCACAATTGAGGAGTATGATGGAATAGCCTCCACTTGCCTGGAATGAGTGCAGCTCCATGAACAGCGAGGAAGCTGGACAACATCCAGGACAAAGCAGCCCACTTCATTGACACCTCATCGAGCACCCTCAGCATTCAATCCCACCAAGGCAGAGTTGCAGCAGTGTGTATCATCTACAACATTTTTTTTTATTCATGCACGGGCCAGCATTTATTGCCCATCCCTAGTTGCCCTTGAGAAGGTGGTGGTGAGCTGCCTTCTTGAACCGCTGCAGTCCATGTGGTGTAGGTACACCCACAGTGCTGTTCGGAAGGGAGTTTCAGGATTGTGACCCAGCAACAGTGAAGGAACGGCGATATATTTCCAAATGAGGATAGTGAGTGGCTTGGAGGGGAACTTTCAGGTGGTGGTGTTCCCACCTATCAGCTGCCCTTCTACTTCTAGATGGTAGTGGTCATGGGTTTGGAAGGTGATGTCGAAGGACCCTTGGTGAATTCCTGCAGTGCATCTTGTAGATGGTACACACTGCTGCTACTGTGCATTGGTGGTGGAGGGAGTAAATATTTGTGGATGTGGTGCCAATCAAGCAGGCTGCTTTGTCCTGGAAGGTGTCCATCAAGCTTCTTGTGTGTCGTGGGAGCTACACACATTCAGGCAAGTGGGGAGTATTCCATCACACTCCTGACTTGTGCCTTGTAGATGGTGAAGAGGCTCTGGGGAATCAGGAGGTGGGATACTTGTCACAGGATTCCTAACCTCTGACCTGCTCTTGTAGCTACAGTATTTATATGGCTAGTCCAGTTCAGTTCAGTTTCTACAGCACTGCAGCAAGGCACCTTCAACAGCACCTTCCAACCCCTGCAGTTACCTTGCTAACACTACAGCACATGGACTGCAGGTGTTCAATCAGGTAGTAGCCCATCACCAGGTCAAAGGCATTTAGGGATGGACAAGAGAAATGCCTGCCTTGCCAGTGACACCCAGGGTTCATGAGGGGACTTGAGAGAAAAACAAATGAGTGGTGGTGTGAGTTGGGAGAGTAGAAGGCTCCCTTACCCTAGCGGCGCAGATTAGATAATTAATCCATTTCCTGCACTGCAGGGCAGTCCTCCTCTGCACCCTACAGGTGCTGACCGCCCTGACGACCACCTCACAGGTCAGTGTGGTCAGTCGGGTGGGCCTCCTGCGGCCATCCCTGGGATTGAGGATGCCCACCTTTCCTCCCTCAAGGAGATGCTCCAGGGATTCATCGCTGAAGTGGGAGCCGTGAGCTGTTGCCTTCCCTTACTCATCCTCCTTCCCGTTAGTGAAAGCCTATCCAGGCGCCTTTTAGAATTGGTGCCTGGACATGACTGCAGGTTGCCCAATGTCCTGCCCACCCTGCCACAGAACTTAACATTCATAACTAATAAGGCTAATAACTAATAATGGTTGATAGTGTGTAAAAGCCCACCCCACTCCACAGCAGGAATCACTCCGGATTTGTGATCATGCCATGGAAGTTATGGCAGGAGAGGACGATTGCACCCAATGTCTTTTCTCGTGTGTTTGGGAATACAGCCTAATTTGGGAATAGCTGAATGAATTTATTCTAGTTCAATTCAATCAATTAATACAAACTTTGCCTAAGCAACACAGCTAAATAAGTATGCTTGTGTATTACTGTAATCCCACCCTAATTCTAGCATTGTTAGTGCATTTGCAACATGACTGCACTCAGTAACAGATCCACTATGATGTTATAATATGGCCTGATTAAAAACAAAGATGCATTGAAGTTCAGTCTGATTAATTGTTTTTTAAATAAATGGGGAGTCATCTATTTGGAGATAGTGGGAAATTAACGAAAAAAAGAAAAAAAATGAGAACACTCAGCAAGTCTGCATTTGAGGAACTCCTAAGGAAGGGTCTTAAATCTGGGACATTTGTTCTGACTTCTGTTTCTGATTTCCTGAGTATTTCAGCTTTTTTTTGCTTGTTTTCAGATTTCCAATATCTGCAGGATTTTGTTTTTTTTGGGAACTATTTAAATGTGACACATCTATACTATTTAAGTTAATAGCTTTGATCAACATTAGAGGCAAAGGTGTTATTTTTTAACCAAAACCAATAAACTGCCAACGATTGTACTTAGCAATCCATCCAATCTATCACTAACATTGTAGCTACTATCCTACCTTATACAGTCTTCATTTTGCTTTTACCTCTCCTTCTGCCTATTTAGTATACAATTTAATATTTTTATATTTATTATCATCCATCACTACTTGTACTTCAGTGATTGTTCCCTTCATTCAGCAAAAAGATCACCATAAATTGCTTAAATGTGTTCCAACCAAATATATTTAGATTCTCACTGTCCTCAATCCAAATGCAGGAGGTAACATTAGAACCAAGGTTCCTCAACTTGCAATTTTATGACAATTTAAATCATGCTAAGTAGTTTGAATTTATTTTTTGAGTTAACTTCAGAATTTTTTAATAAAAACAAAATACTATGGATGCTGGAAATCTGAAACAAAAACAGAAAATGCTGGAAAAACTCAGCAGGCCTAGCAGCATCTGGGGAGAGAGAAACAGAGTTAATGCTTCGAGTCCATATGACCCTTCTTCAGAGCTGGAGAAGTGGAGATGTGATGAAATTTATACTGTTTAAGGAGGGTGGGACAGGTGGAGCTGGATAGAAAGCCAGTGATAGGTGGGGACAAAGGAGGGATTGACAAAGATATCATGAACTAAAGGTCAAAGTTAAGAAAGCAGAATGTGATCATAGCAGAACAAGGGTAGCATTGCGTGAAAGAACAACATGGAACAAGTAACAGATGGACCTGTAGGGGATGGGGTGGGGGAAGGGAAGTCCTTACACTAGAGAGAAAAAAGGATAGAAAATGGGATAGAAGGGGGAATAAAAAAGGGGATAAAACCATTGATAACTGAATAAAAATAAAAATATGGTCTGACGTTGTTGAACTCAATGTTAAGTCCGGAAGGCTGTAAGGAAGATGAGGTGCTGTTCCTCCAGTTTGCGTTGAGCTTCACTGGAACATTGCAGCAGGTCAAAGCCGGACATGTGGGCATGAGCGCAGGGTGGTGTGTTAAAATGGCAAGCGACAGGAAGGTCTGGGTCATGCTTGCGGACAGACCAGAGGTATTCCGCAAGATGTTCACCCAGTCTGCGTTCGGTCTTCTCAATGTAGAGGAGACCACGTTGGGAGCAGTGAATGCAGTAGACCAGTTTGAAGGAGGTGCAAGTGAAGCTTTGCTTCACCTGAAAGGAGTGTTTGGGCCCTTGGACGGTGAGGAGGGAGGAGGTAAAGGGGCAGGTGTTGCAACGTCTGCGCTTGCATGGGAAGGCGCCGTGGAAAGGAGGAGGATGAGGTGTTGGGAGTGATGGAGGAGTAGACCAGGGTGTCCCAAAGGGAATTGCCCCTATGGAATGCTGACAGCGGGGGTGAGGAGAAGATGTGTTTGGTGGTGGCATCATGCTGGAGTTGGTGGAAATGGCAAAGGATGATCCTTTGAATGCAGACGCTGGTGGGGTGAAAAGTGAGGACAAGGGGGACCCTATCATAGTTCTGGGAAGGATGGGAAGGCGTGAGGGCAGAGGCGCGGGAGATGGGTTGGACATGGTTGAGGGCCCTGTCAACCACAGTGGGAGGGAAACCTCGGTTAAGGAAGAAGGAAGACATGTCAGAAACATCGTTTTGGCATCATCGGAACAGATGTGACGGAGGCGAAGGAACTGAAAGAATGGGATGGAGTCCTTACAGGAGGCAGGGTGTGAGGAGCTGTAGTCGAGGCAGCTGTGGGAGTCGGTAGGCTTGTAATGAATATTGGTGGACAATCAATCATCAAAAATGGAGACAGGGAGGTCAAGGAAGGGAAGGGAAGAGTTGGAGATGGACATAAGAATTTTTAGCAATTTTTGAAATCAAATCTGGTTATTTTATTACTATTTTAGGGGAGGCAGTAGTGTAGTGGTATTGTAACTGAACTAGCAATCCAGAGACCAGGGTAGTGCTTCGGGGATCCGGGTTCAAATCCCACCACAGCAGATGATGAAATCTGAATTCAATCAAAAAATCTGCAATTAAAAATCTAATTATGACCATGAAAACATTGTCAATTGTCATAAAAACCCATCTGGTTTAAACACTAATGTCCATTAGGGAAGGAAATCTGCTGTCCTCACTTGGTCTGGCCTACATGTGACTCCAGACCCACGGCAATGTGGTTGACTCTTAAATGCCCTCTGAACTGACCTAGCATGCCACTCAATTCTCAAGGTCTAGCCAGTGAGGCCCCCATCCCATGAATGAATAAAAAATATATATAATCTTTGAGCCATAATATTCATCTTCAGACATGTGAAACAGGCCTGTGGCTCCAATCAATGCTTTAAAATGATGCAGAGCACTCGCAGAGCCCTTTTTAGATGGGTTAAAGTGTGGTTGAATTTTATCAGTCTTTAGAAGTTGGGAACTTTATAATCACTCAGGGCGGAATTGTCCCAGATTTTCACAAAGTGTAGTAGCGGGTGGGGAAAAGGACCTTTTACCTGCTGGCTGCAATGGCGGCTTTTCACACTGTATCACCCTAATCCCATCTCATTAATCGTGCATTCCTGAGAAACACACGTTTCGCTGGCGGCCTCCGATTCACCTGCCACACCGTAACCTCGCTGCTTCCTCACACCGGCTGCAATATTTAAAGTACAGCTGCGTGCACACCTCTCAGTGCTTCCAACCCAGGACTGCTGCACAGAAGACATGGCCCCAAAAGGTAAGAAGACTGCAGCCCCCCGATTCAGTGACCCATCCCTGGACTGCCTTTCGGACACAGTGGAGGCCAGCTGTGATGTCCCTGAGACCTGCTCTGGCTACAGGAGGCGCAGCAACATCACGAATCCAGCTTGAGAGGAGGTGGCAGTGGTGGTCAGTGCCAATGCTGCCCACAAGAGGCCGGCCATCCAGTGCAGGAAGTGGAGGAACAATCTCATTCATGCCATCAGGGTAAGTCAACCATCTCATCTCTCTACCAAATTCACAAGCCCATCACACATTCACTGGCTTCTCACTCAATGCCAGCTCAAGTGACATCATCACTCACTCTCTCACACACACCCTCACATCTCCATCTGGACTCATCTCCTCTGGAGATCACCTCCTCATCCCGTCCATGGCTCCACTCAGCACACACACACACGCACACTTGGCAGTCTTCTCATTTGGCTGGGCATGCGCCTTGCTTACAATCTCTCCATCGTCTTTATGCAGGACAAGATCGTGTATGAGAAAAGGAAGAGGTCCCAGGCCGGGGGTCAAGTGCCAGACATCAAGGTCCACATTCCCCTTGAAGACCGTGCGTAAGAGCTGGCCAGAGAAAATGTGGACCGTTCCTGCATGGTGGCGAGGTTGGCACCAAGCATCCAAGTGAGGATCATGCCCCAGATCATCTCTCTGGCACATCAACTGCGAGTCCACTGTTCTGTGTACCATGGCGGCCATGCACTAATAATCTCCACTTTCTCACATAGGCACATCTTCCATGTTGCCCACAGGCAATCTTGGCCTCAACTCCAGCACCGACAGCACCTCAAAGACCCGCCACAGCGTTCACCCACAGCCTCCACCAGCGCAGCGATACACACAGCTTGGTGGGACATACACGTACAGCAGGCTTGGGTGCACTATCTGGTGAGCATAGCACACAACCCGTTCCACAGCAGGCGGAAGCAGGGACACCCTGAGGTCAAAGGCACTTGGAGGACTACTTGAGGCAAGGAAGGCAAGGGATCGGCTGAGTCTAATTTATATGATGAGCCTCTGGGCTCGATCTTCAATCTGTTGTTGGAGCTGCAGTGACAATCATGGGAACATTGGGAAAGGATGACAGCTGCACTCCTCAGATTGCAAGGCATGATGTCTGTCTGCCTTCAGTCCGTGGTGATAGCACCGACATGCCAAAGCACCAAGGTCAACATTGGCAGGATGGCGGCCGCCATGGAGACCTTGGTCCAGGATATTGGTCCTGCATTGCTGCACGGGCTCAACTCCATTGCTGATGCCATAATTGGCCTCCGAAAGTGTCAACCCGAGAGGGGTGCGGGGCAGCTCAATCTCACTCTAGCTTCCCCTTCTCCTCAAGGAGTCTGCCAGAGGCCCTCAGGCACCCATAGGGAGGGGTTTCAGCAGGTGCATACCTTGGGGCTAACCGCCCAGGTGACTATGGGAGTGTTTGGCCCATTTTGAATCCCCTCTTCCTGTGACCCCAGTAGCTCCAGCTCTACAGGCTGAGGAGGGTGCCACTGCCACACAGCAGGACCCTGAAAGCAGGCCGGGGCCCTCCGGTTCTCAGCCCTCCAGAGGATACCCATCAAGGTCATCACAGACGGGGCGTAGCAGTCAGCAGGCTGCCTCCACCTCCACTGTGGATGTTGGGGGAGAACCAAGATGTAGTGGCAGGGTTAGGAAGGTTAAGAAGATGTAACTCTTTCGAGTTATCAACAGATCGCATATAACTCTTTCGAGTACATTCACAGTTCTTGGTTTCCGGGAGTGGGACATGAACCCACAACCTTCTGATTCAAAGGCGAGGGTGCTATGAAGTTAAGAAGATGTAGCTGCACAGCCTGGGCACGGGTGTTAATCACTTGCACGTTACGTTCACTATTGTAAATAAACTCCCAAGAATGCCTCCTTGCATATCGATCCTTGTTCTTATGAGCAGTGTTTGTGATGTGATACCTTGGTCCCTGTACAAGATGAAGGCAGGTGCCTCAGTCCAGGGCCTCTTCCATGTGCTTTGTGCAGCCTTCTCAGCACACTGATGGTGCACCTTCACTGTCACTGGTCAGACCAGTCATGCCTGCACCTCGATGGGGCTCATCATTGCTGCCAGAATGTCCTGGGCCAGCAGCACAGAGTTCCATCATTCTCTCTGTGTGCTCCCAGAACCTCTGAGACGTGGCTGGCCCCCAGATCATCAGCATCTGTGATAAAAGCAAAATATTGTGGATGCTGGAAATCTGAAAGAGAAATAGAGTTGATGTTTCAAGTCCATATGACCCTTAAAGGGTCATATGGACTCGAAACATCAACTCTGTTTTTCTCTCCACAGATGCTGTCAGACCTGCTGAGTTTTTCCAGCATTTTCTGCTTTTCTTTCATCAGCAACTGTGTCCGGTGACAGCGTGGTCCTGAAAGGTTCAGTTCCTGAAGGATGCCATAGGATCAGGAGAAGTTATAATTCCCCCACTGCTTGGTACTCCATGATATGACTCTGTTCACAGAGCACAAGTGAACTGCTGTCAGCCAGACAGGAGTCAGACATTCACATAAGCTCTGTGAGGATCTCTGGAGTGTCCCCACTGCATGTTGTCATCATCTTCCTGGAATGTAGGGACTATGGGCAGTGTTTCCATGACAGGAGCCTTGTCACAGAGGGTATGTGCGCTGCCACCAGGAGTCAAACAGTCACAGCTGCAATGTGAGGATCCATGGTGACTCCTGACTGCATGTCATCATCATCCTCCACATATCTAGCAGCCATGAGGGCCTCCTGAGCATGCCCGCCTCATCTGGCCAGTGCCTCAACGCGTCATCCTTGCCTTTGAGGACCCACTCACCCTCATCCTCGTTGATGTCCTCCTCATTGGTGGAGAACGTCAGCTCCTCCATCTCCTCAGCCAGTTCCTCCCCCCGTTGCAGCGCCAGGTTGTAAAGGGCGCAGCAGATGACGACGATGTGTGACACCCTCTGTGGACTGTATTGCAGGGCTCCACCAGACTGGTCCAGGCACCGGAGCCTTATTTTCAACATTCTGATGGTCTGCTCCACCAAAGTGCGAGTTGCAGCATGAACCTTGTTGTACCTTCCCTCTGCTGCCGCCTGAGGCCACCGCATGGTTGTCATCAGCCACGGCCTCTGCTAAGAAAACTCATTTTGAATATCACTGTCCAGGGTATTGTGTGCTTTTCCTGGGTCTGTTGAAATCTATTTTGTTTTACTGTTGCCTTAAAGGAGGTGTAACGGAGTCAGATTAATTAGGGGAGCTAGGAGTTATCATAGTAGTAATTTGTAGACCTATGTATGTGCTTAAAATCTTTTCTTCTATTAATAAGTTTAATTTATTTTTGTAAAAAACCTCGAAGACTCGATGGACTTATTGCTACTGAATTCAAGCTATGCATCTCGAAATAAAATACAACTTGCAAAATAGTTCTGGCAGCTGTTTCAAGTTTCTCCCTGGGGTTTGAGCAGCTCAGCATTTACCATCCGCTGTGCTATAACAACAGTCTTAGGCAAAACTGGTTTTCGGTCATCTGCAAGAATGACAAGCGCTGTCTATAGACCCTGGGTCTAGCTAGGCACTGACCAATGAAGGCTCGCTGTGGCTCCTCAGTGGCATGCACAGGAGCCCTAGTCACCCCTTCTTCTTGAGGTTGCTGCTCCTCCCTCTGCCCAGCCAGACGCCTCCGTCATTTTCTCCTCCTTCAGCTCTGCTCCCTGTAAGCCTTGAGGCATAGAGCTATGTCACCAGGCTCCATGCTCCTAATGTACTCCTCCTGCAGAATGAAAGAGAGAAACGTGTGGGTTTGCATGAGTTTACTAAGAACCCCTCTTGGTTAAGTCTGAAGGCCCCTTAACGCATCCCGGAGAGTGCTGGCCACCACTTGGATGGCCAGAGTTTAGTGCGCTGCATGGCTGCCCAAAACCCCATCCACCTTCGTCCCATTCCACCTGACCTATTGGTGGCAGCTTCACCCACTGGCCTGCATGCTGTGCTCTCAGTTCAAGTGCAGGCATTTTCCTAACCCACACTGCAAGGCTGCACTATTAGCTTGGACCATGGAGAAGACTGGTCCAAAACTGAATGGTGACATTGCAAGGGGCTATGTGCGCCACCACCAGTGACTGCTCCATGGTCAGCTTTTGCAAGGAGATTGTACAATGTGCCTAGTCTTCCAACTGTTCTGCGGTCCACTAAAATGCTCATTAGTTTGCAGTCTGTGCCCGAGGGGTGAAAAGCTCTGGAGCACTTGGTGGCACTTTCATGCCTCTGCGTTGCTTGAGTGGGCAGATAATCTAGAGGTCCGACTCCAAGCATGTGAATGTGGCTGCACCTGAACTGTCCCAGCTGCGGAGGAATGGTCACTTTATGCAAGGTTTCCCTTATGCGTGGCCGCTTCCCTTCCATCATGCTTATGCACTACCATCAGACTGGACTGCCTTGCCCCACCAACTCTCCTCAGACTCAATGCAGCCCTTGTTCCCCCCAACTCACCTCACAGCACACTGAGTTGCCCCCCACCCCCCAACACCGACTTGCACCAATCACAGTGCAGCCCTTGCCCTGGCACTGCACTGTCAGCCAGCTGGAAAAAAGTGACTTGTCTGTGCTCTCACCTGAAAGCGCGGCACCTCAACTTTGAAGTTGAATGCGTGACACTCTTGAGCGTTGCGCAACATTAATGAGTAATCATTTCCCCATTCCCCCCAAAGTTTAGCTCGCCAGGTGCACGCTTTTAAATACTGTTTTCAAACGCATCAGTGTGCAATCATGCCGACATGTCCTGATGATCCAGCATCGTGAAACCAATTTTTGGCCTCCCCACCATATTGTCCGCTCATGCCCACCATGACGCTTGACGTCAATGGGAACAGAAAATTCCGCCCTTAGCATTTGATTGCTTTTGCAAAATGCTCAGTAGCAGGTGATTTTGTTGAACAGTTTTTCCATAGGTATAAATAACTTGGAAGTTTATTATTCATTAATGGACCAAATCTCTAATGTTACACTTTCTGACTGAAAAGAAGTCTATGTCAGACTGATTGACAAAAGATCTAGAACTGAAGGTAGATGGTCACTGAGCTTTGCTTAATTGCTTGATACCAAATAGACCATCTTACATTACTGTGACAGAATTAGTTAGTGGAAGGTGTTGTGCAATATGGTGTAAGTTAATGTTGGTCGTAGGCTGCTCACTGCCTAAGTATCTGAAATGCAAAGTGTGTTTTCACAAGTATGGTACATTGCTTGTCCTGGAATAACAAGCAACCTTATAAAGTTTCTACCACTTATTACACTATCAGGAATTAGACACCTACAAAATTGTATGTTTCATAATAGATGCTACATTTGAATGATAATGCTGGCTGGCCAATATACGATTTGCTACGATTTCTATAGACCTCTTGTTTAAAAGAGATCAGTATAGAATATTTCTACTTCAGCCTATCAAATAATGCACATTATAACCACATCAGCTTATTTAATTTAAAAAAAATTGTTCTTGGGATTTGTTGCGATAAGCAGGTGATGGTGAATATTCTTCTTGAACAACTGCAGTCTTTGAACGGATACTGTTTCCATGGTGGTGTTAGGTCAGTTAGCTTGATGTCTGTTGTGGTGAAGTTATGAGAATCAATCATTAAGGAAGTTATAGCTGGGCACTTAGAAGAGCTCAAGGCAATAGGGAAGAGTCAGCATGGTTTTGTGAAAGTAAAATCATGTTTAACCAATTTATTGGAGTTTTTTGGAGGAGTAACATGGGCGGTGGATAAAGAGGAGCCTGTGGTTGTACTGTACTTGGATTTCCAGAAGGCATTTGATAAGGTGCCACATCAAAAGTCATTATGGAAAATAAAAGCGCATGGTTTAGGAGGTAACATATTAGCATGGATAGAAGATTGGCTGGCTGGCAGAAAGCAGAGAATATGAATAAATGAGTCTTTTTCAGATTGGCAGTGGAGTCCACACAGGGGTCTGTGCTGGGGCCTCAACCTTTTATGATTTACATCAATGACTTAGATGTGGGGAGCAAAGGCATGGTAGCTAAATTTGCAGATGACACAAAGATAGGTAGGAAAGTATGTTGTGAAGAGGACATGAGGAGGTTTCAGATGGATAAAGATAGGTTGAGTGAGTGGGCAAAGATCTGGCAAATGGAGTTTAATGTGGGAAAATATGAAGTTGTTCACTTTGGCAGGAAGAACAAAAAACAGAGTATTACTTAAATGGAGAATGGCTGGATAATTCTGAGGTGCAGAGAGATCTAGGTGTTCTAGTACATCACAAAAGGTTAGTTTGCAGGTGCAGCAAATAATTAAGAAGGCTAACGGAATGCTATCCTTTATTACAAGAGGGATTGAACATAAAAGTAAGGATGTTTTGCTTCAGTTATACAGGACATTCGTGAGACCACACCTGGAATACTGTGTGCAGTTTTGGCCTCCTTATGTAAGGAAGGATGTAAGTGCATTGGAGGCAGTTCAGAGGAGGTTTATTAGATTGATACTAGGAATGAGCGGGTTGTCTTATGAGGAAAGACTGGACAAACTGGGTTTGTTTCCACTGGAGTTTAGAAGAGTGAGGGGTGACTTGATTGAAGTATACAAGATTCCGAGTGGCCTTGACAAGGTGGACGTCAAAAGGATGTTTCCTCTTTTGAGTAAGTCCAGAACTAGGGGGCACTGTTTTAAAATTAGGGGCCACTCCTTTAGGACAGAGATGAAGAGAATTTTTTTTCTCTCAGAGGGTTGTGCGACTTTAGAACTCTCTGCCTGAGAAGACGGTGGAAGCAGGGTCATTGAATATTTTTAAGGCAGAGGTAGATAGATTCTTGTTAGGCAAGGGAGTAGATGGGAATGTGGAAACGGAAACACAAGAAGATCAGCCATGATCTTATTGAATGGCGGAGCAAGCTCAAGGGGCTTATTCCTGTTCTTATTTCTCATGTTCTAATTCCAGGATTTTGACCTAGTAATAATGAAATTACAATGTGGAATCAATTTAGGATAATGTGGGATTTGGAGGGGATGATCTTCCCATCACCATGCTGTTCTTGTCTTTCTCAATTATAGAAATTGTGGGAAAATAGGAGGTGCTCTTAGAATCATAGAAAAATAGGGCAGGACATTTTGGATGTTGCTGTTTCCTGCTTTGCACCGAAAAGCTGGGTGGGGAATGCATCCCCACTAATTACAGCAGCCCTGCAGCCATTTAAACCATGGAGTGTTAACTGGCTGAAGGCTGGACATCTGTGCCTCTCTCAGGAGAAAGTCCCACCTCAAAGCTGCTGGCCAACCAGGTTGGTGCCAGCTCTGTAGTCCCAGCAGTAACACCAGGACCTGTGGCCATTGTGGGACTACAAGCAGTCCCAATGTAGTCCTCAACCAAGGGTGCAATGGTTCCCTGTGCTGGTTTGGCTGATGTGCTTGGTACACCTTACACATCCTCATAACTCTCTTGATATTGCAGTTAATCCCAGGCCAGTACATAGTTTCCCTCACCAGGCATCTTGTTCACTCAATGTCTATATGGCCCTGGTGAAATTGTGATAACATATCCTGCTGAAGAGATTCAGGAATCAGCATCTGTCTTTCTTTAAATATTACTCCTCTTGAGATACCCAATTAGTCCCTGTATGCCTAAAAGGATCTTTGGTTTTCTTGAATCTCCTGTATCGAATCAGGTCAACCATTGACAATAGCTTGCCACAATACCTCCTGCAGTGGATCTTTGCTGGTTTCTTCTCTTAAATGTAAAAGCTTTGAAACTCCCCACAGCATTGACCCTGTCTGGGTACTTCAGCTGTAAGTTATGGACTGACTCAATAGCATAATTTTTAACTTTTTCTCCCACCAGTGGTGAATTGTTGATTTTGTGTATGGTCACAATTTTGAGCTCCCTAAATGCTGGGAATCCTGCTATGCCAGACCATTTGTGTCTAACAAGTAGAAAACATGTGATGACCATGCAGATTGCCAAAGCTGCATTTTAATATCAGTGTACCGTTACAATGGATTGGTGATCTGTTGTAAGCTGCCAATCTGGCTGTTGTAGTCTGTACTATTGAATCCAAATTTATCAGACTGCTTGTATTGTCTCAATTTCTTTTTCTTCTCAGAACCCTCGAATGGCTCCATCCACGATCTCTACACTGAAGCTCCAATTCTGGTCTTTATGGCTACACTCCGACTATACTTCTGCCATGTGGTCTTCACAAGGATGCAACTACCCCCTTGTGTTACTGAGTTCTTCACACTAAATTACCAGTCACACACTGATGAATGGTAGCAAATACCTTGGGTACTTTTTATTGAAGACTCACAATACTATATACATGTTGCAGGAGAGCTCTACATGCACATCTTACTAGGGATTCAACATAATTCCTCCTGCTGTGTCACATCCTGCATGGCATAACTTTTTGTATTGATGGTGTATACACACTATTTACATATTCCAATAAATCAATATCAAAACAAACACAAGTTTAAAGTTATGTCAGAAAGCATGAGCCATAACAGTGCTCTTTTGTTTTCGCTCTCACCTGGGATTGTGCCTAATCCTAGAGCCCTGGCAGAGGGGTATGATTTTAGTTTATTTTCCATCTGAATTTTCCAGCTCATCACCATTCCAAGATACTTTTGTTTTGAGGCAGAGATGTCCTAACCTTGGGACCTGCTGCATTGCCAGCCTTCACAGGCTGAGGTGTCTGGCTGAGGATATCCAGCCAAATTGGGCAGATTAAAGTCCTGGACACCCTTGCCTTGGGAACCCCTCCCTCCATGTGCTGCAGCTGCTCATGCTTGAAGTGCTGAGGGGGTGGGTGGTGAATATGGAGCTGCAAGCAGCTCAACAGTACCTGATGTACTGGTGAAGTGAGATGTGATGTTGCCCAATGCAGTTCCTGCCTTCTGTCGTGTTGGTAATTTAAAAAAAATATTCGTTCATGGACTTGGGCATCGCTGGCCAGGCCAGCATTTATTACCTATCCCTAGTTGCTCTAGTTCAGAGGGCATTTAAGAGTTAACCACATTGCTTTGGGTCTGGAGTCACATGTAGGCCAGACCAGGTAAGGATGACAGATTTCCTTCCCTAAAGGGCATTAGTGAACCAGATGGGTTTTTACAACAATCAACAATAGTTTAATGGTCATCATTGAACTTTTAATTCCAGATTTTTACTTAGTGTCCAATCATTTTATTCAGATGGAGCTGTTTCCCTGCTGTTATAGATGCTGGGTAAAGAGTTCTCTATTCCACAACAGCCAAATCTTTTACTCAATGCTGCCTTGCACTGACTTGTGAGTGCCACATTTTAAGTTCTAAACAATCTTGGTACATTGAAGACTGTGTGCAGAATTTTCTCTTTGGCATGTGGGGGCAGGCCCCGCATGCTGACGTGTAAAATGACACGCGGTGACGTCAGGCATGCGTCCCAATGTCACCACGCATCATTCAGATCTTCTGTTTGGCGGGCGCACACCCACTGAACTGTCAAAGGCCTGTTAAGACCATTAATAAACCAATTGAACTAATTTTCAACACTGGCCGTCTAACCTTAAGGTTGGTGGGCAGGCGAAGAGCCCAAGTGGCCTTTGCGCATCCATGGGCAGCATGAGGTTTCATGAAAGTTTATTTAAATTAATAAATATTTTTTACACATTTCATAAATATGTCCCAGCTCATTTGACACTGTCACATGAGGGGACATGTCTAAATAATTTCAATCTTTCTTTATTTTAAACTTAATCTCCCTGAGGCAACTCCGTGCCTCAGGAAGATTGCTGCATAGGCCCCAACTCTCCCTCCTCCCCCTGCCTGCACAGGTCGCACACTGCGCTACCAGGCACACGTCATGCTGGCTGGGCCTTAATTGGACCGCCTACGTAAAATGGTGGCGCGTAACCGATCGTGAGCCGTGATTGGCCGCTCCTGACCGACCTGCCCAACAGGCAGAAGATTCTGCCCTGTCTGTAGTTTGGAATTTGTGAGTGTCCGTGGTTTCAAGGTGCAGCCTATATTTGTTACAATGCAACGTTATTTGAGGCTGTCAGTAAGTGTCTGTTTTTGCAGGTGTTCACTTTTTCGGACTTTCACGATATGTTACTATAGCTACCTTTATTGATTTATTGGTTTAGTTTGAGAGAGGAGAGAGTATTCAAAACTAACAGGAAAAGAAATCGCATCTTCTAGAACAACTGGTTCATGATTTAACTTTGAAAGGAGGTTTTAAGGGCAGCACAGTGCTGCAGTGGTTCGTGCTGCTGCCTCACAGCTCCAGGGACCTGGACTTGATTCTGACCTTGGGTGTCTGTCTGTGTGGAATTTGTATGTTCTCCCTGTGACCATGTGGGTTTCTGCCAGGTGCTATGGTTTCCTCCCACTGTCCAAAGATGTTCTGGTTAAGTGGATTGGCTTCAAGAGTTGAGAATAATTTAAAATTTCAGTCATCCCATTGGATAAATGTCTATCCTATATTTGTACCTTCACCATGGGACACCTGTTTTTTAAAATTCATTTACAGGGTATGGGCATCACTGGCTAGGCCAGCATTTATTGCCCATCCCTAGTTGCTCTTGAGAAGGTGGTGGTGAGCTGCCTTCTTGAACCGCTGCAGCCCATGTGGTATAGGTACACCCACAGCACTGTTGGGAAGGGAGTTCCAGGATTTTGACCCAGCGACAGTGAAGGAACAGTGATATATTGCCAACTCAGGTGAGTGACTTGGAGGGGAACTTCCAGGTGGTGGTGTCCCCATCTATCTGCTGCCCTTGTCCTTTGAGGCAGCAGTGGTCGTGGGTTTGGAAGGTGCTGTCGAAGGAGCCTTGGTGAATTCCTGCAGTGCATCTTGTAGATGGTACACACTGCTGCTTTTATGCATCAGTGGTGGGGGGAGTGAATGTTTGTGGATGTTGAGCCAATCAAGCAGGCTGCTTTGTCCTAGATGGTGTCCAGCTTCTTCAGTGTTGTAGGAGCTGCACTCATCCAGGCAAGTGGGGAATATTCCAACACATTCCTGACTTGAGCCTTGTAGATGGTGACTATTGAACACTGGGGGGATTTGTGAGTACAAAGTTGTATCCAACCATTCTATACTTAGCTTTCTCTCAAAGCAAAGTACCCTCCCATATTTTTTCTCTCTCTTGCCTCAAATCTTTGGCCTGTTTTCCTTCTTCTTTGTCAATTCTGTTTCCCTTGAATGGTTTTCTCTTTTCATATTCTCCCTTTACTCTTTCCTTTTAACTCATTTTTTGTCACTTGTGCCAAACTCTTCCATCCTTCTCCATTGATTCCACTTATCTCCTCTTACAGTAAAACACATCTCTTCTGTTTCCTCTTTCTTTCCCTGTCATTCTTCCTTGTCTCACATGTCTCTATTCCTCATACTACCTTGTCTCTCTCTATACTCAGTGTAAACCCAGTGTAGAACCAGTTTTCAGGAAACTACTGGAACGGGGTACACCATTCATCCCCTTGAACCTATTTTTCCATTCAGTGAGATCATGGCCGATCTGTATCCTAACTCTATCCATTCACTTTGGCTCCATATTCCTTAACATGCTTCGCTAACAATAATCTAGAAATCTCGGATTTAAATTATTAATTGAAGCCGCATCTACTGCTTTTCTGGGAAAGAATTTTGCAATTCTGACACCCTTCGTGCGGAGAAGTGTTTCTTAACTTTTCTCCTGAATGGCCTGGCTCTGATTTTAAGTTGATGGCCCAGTGCCTTAGATTCCCTACCAGCAGAAAGTGTTTCTCTCTATCTACTCCATCTCCTTTCAAAATATTAAAAATCTCAATTAAATCATCCCATAATCTTCCATGTTCTAGGGAATATAAAACAAGTTTATGTGACCTCTCTTGGAATACTGGTAATATTTCTGGTGAATCTACACTGAACTTTTTCCAAGGGGCAGTATCTTTTCTAAGGTGGGGTGCTCAGAACTGAACACAATACTTGAGATGCGGCCATGATAAAATTTCATCCCCTTTATGTTTTAACCCTCTAGTTATAAAGGTCAACATTCCATTAACCTTTTCAATTATTTTTTTTGTACTGTATATTTTGGTGTTCTGCATACATGGACCCTAAATTCTCTTTGGACTGTCACTGATTTCAGCTTACTCAGGTCTACCATTTTTTGATCCTAAAAGAATAATATCACATTTGTCTATGTTGAAAGCTATCTGCCACAGTTTAGCTCACCCATTTAATCTGTTAATGTCTCTTTGTAATTTTATGCTATTTACTTGACTTTACTTGACTGTTCTACCCCACCAATCTTTGTGTCTTCAGCAAACTTGGATATTGGGCCCTTTATTGAAAAAGTTACATTTGCCCTGTGTACTGTGGAAATGTATGTTTAGAGGGTTACTTTCCAGGAATCATTGTGAGTAACTCTTAATGATGCATAGTCAAATTAGACTATACCATTGTAAGTGATGGCAAATGGAGTAATGGTGGCAGGGAAGTACTAGTATTATTCCATGTGCTATTACTCATAATGGAACAGCCAGTAAGGAAGGAAAATAATCAATGAATAGGTTATTGAAAAGCATTTTTATGTCAAACATTAATCCTTTTTTCTGATATCCTGTGATGGATATATTCCAGGCCTTGAGATTGATAAATGTATGCATTGCTTCTCTGTGGATTCTTCTGTTTATTTCTAAAGTAAGAATAATTGGCAGCTTGACACATTCCTTGAAATTTAGCTTATTAATAGACACAGTTAATGCTATTAATAATTGAAGCACAAATCTATTTGGAACTGGATGAATATACAATATAATATTTTGATAGTATCTGTGGTACTTCTCACTGGCCTAGGATAATTCACGACTAAGGCACAAGCACTCCCTTGGCACAAGTACAACTCATTATCATATAATCAGGCTATGATCATCATCTACATGAAAATCTGCATTCAAAACTGGCATGAGTATTCTACTTAATTGGTTTGAATAAAATTAAATGAAGTGTGCTTGGTGAAGCTGCACCAATCCATTTGCCTTACTGCAACAGGAACTCTTTTTTTACCCCCAATTTACAACACAATCAGGCTGTTTCAATTAACAAATGTTGCCTATGGTGTTTTACCACCAGTTAAAATGTTCAGTGCACACGTAATCAGAAAATACTGGTTTCCATGTGGGGCCAATTATTATGATTAACTTTTCAGTGCTTTGAATGCTAATTACACAATTTATGGTGGCACTATTGCAGATATGTTGATGTTTGTTGAATGAAGTAAACTAAATTAGATAAATTATTGATGGTGGCACAATGTACTCAATTGTTTACATTTTAAACAATGGTGTGTGCTAATTCAATTAAAGAGCTTCTTAAAATAATAAGGTGGATTCATAACTTTTAAATATAGAGAAACAATTCATTTATCTGGCGCATGTATCTGTACTTCAAACTGTATTTACCACGGTCAAATGCTATGCTAATATAAACACTATTTTGTTTAATTACCATGTAGGCACTTACAATTTTATGTAGAATAAAGGTAATAGAGTATATCTAGTTAAAATGTTAAAATAATTTGGTTAAAATGACATTTTAAAAAAATATCTTGTTTATTATATTTACTTCATAAAATGAGAGGGATAATGTTCCTGAATATTTGTATTGCTTGAACATGTGTTTCTTTACTTAAAATTCAACAATAACAGAGAATACGTACCATTGTAGAAGTGGCACAAATATTCATAGGAATAGAGTTTGGCTTCCACCATTGAATAGTCTGCCTTAGTTGAAGGGCTCCTCTACAGTGTTCAAGATATTAAAATTTAATTCCCTTGGAAGCAAGTGAGACTTATTTTAACAGTATCAGGAATAGAAAAAAAATGCAACACATCTAGTGACCACCATAATTTAGAGATACCTCATCTTTCAATCATAGAATCATACAATTAATTGGCCACGTAAGGGCCTCAATTGACACGAAGGCATGTGGGTTGCCTGATGCCTCCTCCATCATTTGTGAAGGAATGGGTGGGTAAGCAGCGGGAAAGACACCCATGGCAATTTACAGGCCTCTGCCTACAACCCTGACAGCCTGGGAGTGTTAAGTTCTGCCCCTGGGGAACTCCAGTCCAAAAAGTAACCATTCACAACATTCTGTTTTCTATATCTTAGCCAATTTTGTATCCATGGTAAACTCCATTGTTGGCTGCCTCCTTGATGTCCTCTCCCTGCCACCTTCCATCCTCACCTCCACTATCAAGAAATTTAACTCAAAGAATTTGGCTACTTGGAAATAACTATGCAATTCTGAAAACCCAACTGACTCACTGATGCCCTTCAAGGAGAGACCTGTTACCCAAATGTGTGACTTCAGTCCCTGACCATGTGGTGGTCTCTGAATGTCTGAAAATGAGATGTCAACCTGGTGAAGCTATAACACAGGACTACTTGCATGCCAAACACCATAAGCAGCGAGTGATAGACAGGGCTAAGCGATCCCACAACCAACAGATCAGATCTAAGCTCTGCAGTCCTGCTATATTCCATTGTGAATGGTGGTGGACAATTAAACAACTCACTGAAGGAGGAGACTCCACAAATATCCCCATCCTGAATGATGGAGGAGCCTAGCACATCAGTGCAAAATATAAGGCTGAAGCATTTGCTACAATCTTCAGCCAGAAGTGCCGAGTGAATGATCCAGCTCGGCCTCCTCTGGAAGTCCCCAGCATCACAGATGCCAGTCTTCAGTCATTTCGATTCACTCCACGTGATATCAAGAAACGGCTGAAGATGCTGGATACTGCAAAGGCTATGGGCCCTGACAACATTCTGGTAATATTACTAAAGACTTGTGCTCCAGAACTTGCCATGCCCCTAGCCAAGCTGTTCCAATACGGCTACAATGTTGTCATCTATCTGGCTATGTGGAAAATGGCCCAGGTGTATCCTGTACACAAAAAGCAGGACAAATCCAACCCGGTCTATTACCACCCCATTAGTCCACTCTCAATCATCAGTGAAGTAATGGATGAGATCATCAACAGTGCTATCAAGCGGCACTTGTTTAGCAATAACCTGCTCACTGTCGCCCAGTTTGGGTTCCGCCAGGGCCACTCAGTTCCTGACCCTATTACAGCCTTGATTGAAACATGGACAAAAGAGCTGAACTCCAGAGGTGAGGTGAGAGTGACTGCTCTTGACATCAAGGCAGCATTTGACAGAATGTGGTATCAGGAGCCCTAGCAAAACTAGAGTCAATTGGAATCAGGGAGAAAACTCTCTGCTGGTTGGAGTCATACCATGCACAAAGGAAGATGGTTGTGGTTGTTGGATGTCAGTCACCTCAGCTCCAGGACATCACTGCAGGAGTTCCTCAGGGTAGTGTCCTCAGCCCAACCATCTTCAGCTGCTTCATCAATGACATTCCTTTCATCATAAGGTCAGAAGTGGGGATATTTGCTGATGATTGCACAATGTTCAGCACCATTCGCGTCTCCTCAGATACTGAAGCAGTCCATGTCAAAATGCAGCAAGACCTGGACAATATCCAGGCTAGGGCTGACATTTGCGCCACACAAGTGTCAGGCCATGACCATCTCCAACAAGAGAGAATCCAACCATCGCTCCTTGATGTTCAATGGCATCCCCCACTACTAACATCCTTGGGGTTATCATTGACCAGAAACTGAACTGGACTAGCCATATGAATACTGTGGCTATGACAGTAGGCAGGAGGTTCGGAATCGTACAACGAGTAACTCACCTTTTGACTCCCGAAAGCCTGTCCACCATCTACAAGGCACAAGTTAGGACTGTGATGGAATACTCCCCACTTGCCTGGATGAGTGCAGCTCCCACAACACTCAAGAAGCTTGACACCATCCAGCCCGCTTGCTTGGCACCCCTCCCACAAACATTCACTCCCTTCACCTCCGACGCACAGTAGCAGCAGCGTGTACAATCTATAAGGTGTACTGCAAGAATTCACCACAGCTCCTTCAACAGCACCTTCCAAACCTGCAACCACTTCCATCTAGAAGGACAGCAGATAGATGGGAACACCACCACCTGGAAATTCCCCTCCAAGTCACTCTCCATCCTGACTTGGAAATATATTACCATTCCTTCACCGTCGCTGGGTCAAAATCCTGGAACTCCCTCCCGAACAGCACTGTGGGTGGATCTACACCACATGGACTGCAAGGGTTCAAGAAGGCAACTCACCATCACCTTCTCAAGGGCAACTAGAGATGGGCAATAAATGCTGGACCAGCCAGCGAAGCCCACATCCCATAAATGAATTTTTTAAAAGTGTTGGTCACCCATCACCCCTGAACTTGGAGGTGCCTCTCCCTTGCTCGCCGACGGCAAAATTCTGCCCCAAGTCTCTGAGGTGGTCTCCTTATACGACTAGGGCAGTGTAGCTCTACCACTTGAGGTTCTTCAACAGGATCTACAGGATCTGGAATTGCAGCATGAGATACACCATTAAAAAGTGGCAGTTCTGGGTTTGGCAACTCTACAGAGACATCGGGCATGTCTATTCTAGATTGATCTGTCACCTCAAGAATTGACGACTCAACATTAATCGAAGGCGGAATAGTTGGTTGTTGGAACGTCAGTCTAGCAAGAATATGGCCTATATGCTTATGGACAATTCTATCTTCCACTTGAACTTGGAAATATAATGGACCAGTCTCTGAGACAATTGTCCCAGGAACCCAACAAGGTTTACATTCGAAATTTTGCATGAATATCTGTCACCTATACTGAATATGTGAGCCTTGCTGTGTATATTGTGGTTCAATTTTTGAATACTCTGATTCCGCCCTATCTTCCCCTCTAAATTTGAAAACAACAGGCTTAACCGTGTACATATTGGGGGGGTTCATCAATAATTCAGACGGTGTTGAACCCATGGTCGAATGTGGCATTGTACGATAACTGAGAAGAAAGCGGGAAAGTTGAGATTCTAGAGTATCTTCTGATAACATTTTCATATCAGGTTTGAAAATTTGTAGAGCACTCTCAGCTAAACCATTTGATGACAGATGGTAAGGGGCTGTTTTCATATGTCTGATTCCATTCAGATTCATGAACTTCTGAAACTCTGTGCTGGTAAAGGCTGTACCATTATCAGAAACACTGATTTCAGGTAGGCCATGTGTGCTAAACCAGTGACGCAACTTCTCGATAGTTACGCTCGATGTTGGCGATTTGACTTCATATACATCCATCCATTTGGAATGTGCATCTACGATCAACAAAAGCATGGTACCTTAGAATGGTCCTACATAATCGATATGTGGTCTAGCCCAGGGTCCACCAGGCCACTCCCATGGATGCAAAGGAGCTAAAACAGGCAACTTCTGTTGTTGCTGAAAATATAGACAGTGCTTGACCATGCTTTCACTGTCAATGCCTGGCCACCAGACATAGCTTCGCGCAAACATTCCCATCTTTGTTATGTCTGGATGTGCACTGTGAAGCTCTCTCAAGAGCAGTTCTCTACCTTGTGATGAGACAACCATTCTTGATCCCCACAACAAATTCCAACTTGACAGCTTAACTCTGTGTTTCTGGCATAGAATGGTCTCAAATCTTCAGCTACAGGCAAATTCAACCATCCTCACAAAGCAAAGTCTCTGACTTTCAAGAATATTGGATCTCTGTTCATCTAATTTCTAATTTGCTTCACACATTAGGTGAAGAATCTAAGAAATTCAGTAATACCACAACTTCTTGTGGTATAGGAGCATGTACAATGCTTTCTGGTAACGGGAGATGACTGAGTGTGTCTGTATTTGCAATATGTAAGCCAGTATGGTACATAAAAGTAGACTCATATGCAGATAATATCAAAGCCCAACATTGTATTCTCGCTAATGCTATTGGTGGAATGGCCTCATCTTCACTGAATAAACCCACTAATGGTTTATGGTCCGACACAATGGTGAAATGTCGTCCATGTAGATACTGGTGGAATTTCTTCACTCCTAATACCACCGAAAAACCTTCCTTTTCTTGCTGAGAATAACCCTTTTCGGCTGTGGAGAGGGTTCTTGAGACATAGCCAATGGACCTTTCTGATCCATTTCCCATTCTGTGTGATAACACGGCTCCTACACTGTAAGGAGAGGCATTCACATGTTAATACCAACTCTTTTGATGGATGGTAGTGTGCCGATAAACATGACAAGTGCAACAGTTTCTTTCACAAAGGCTTCTTCCCGTTGTGAATTCCATGACCAATGGTGATTCTTTGTTAACAACAAGTGTAATGGTGCCAACACAGTTGATATGTTAGGCAAGAAGCAGCTATAGTAGTTGATCATACGCAGGAAAGACTAGAGTTCGGTTACATTGAATGGCGAGGGTGCATCTTTTATTGCCCAAACTTTCTCTTCTACCAGATGCAAACCCAAGGTGTCCACCCTGTGACCCAGGCAAGTAGCTTCTGGTGCTTGAAATGTGCATTTTTCCTTCTTTAACCCTACACCAGTTTCCATGAAACTTCTTAGCACCCCCTCCAGGTTGGCTAAGTGTTCGGTCTCAGTTGACCCTGTGATTAGAATATCAACTAGGTATGTTACCACTCAGGGAAGTCCTTGCCATTGTTCTCTGGAAGATAGCGCATGCAGAAAATACTCTGAAGGGTAGGTGAGTACTGATAAAAACCCTTGTGTGTGTTAATAGTCACATATTCTCTCAACATACTATCCAGTTCTAATTGTTGATAGGCATGGCTGATATCCATATCTTTTGTATAGGACTTGCCTCCAGCCAGCTTTGCTTGTAAGTCATTTGCTCTTGGAATGGGGTACTAGTCTACTACTAGTCTAGTTTTGCTGTCTTATTTACAGTCAATTTATCGTCCCCACAAATGCGTATGGTTTGGTCAGACTTAACCACTGGAACTATGGGTACTGCTCGTTCTGAAAGCTGGACAGGTTGGATGATGCTCAGCTTTTCTAACCAGCACAGTTCTGCATCCACCTTCTCCTTCAACGCTAAGGCACAGGTCTTGCCTTCAAGAAATGGGGTGTGGCCTGACGATCCACATATATCTTGGCCTGCATGCCTTTTAACTTCCCTAATTCATCCCGAAATACACTGTCATATTTCCTTAGCAATTCAGGAACTCCTCCTGTTTTCAGGTGAAATATCTCAGACCAGTTGAGCTTGATCTTCCATAGCCAGTTTCAGCCTAAGGGACTGGGTCCTTCTCCTTTCATTATTATCACAGGCAGCTGGGCTGTCTGTTGCCTGTAAGACATTGGTACTGTGGCAATGCTCTTTACTTGGATAGATTCTCCCATATATGTCTTTAATTTAGTGGTTGTTTGCTCCAGGTTTATTGGCTGGGTACCTTCATTAAGGTATTTGAAAGTGTGCTCTCCCACCACTGCAGCTGAGGCACCCATATCCACCTCCATTATTAGTGGCTTCTCATTAACTTGGATTATGACAGTGGTAGATTCGGTCTTTACAGCGGTTATGTTGTACAAGGAATAAATGTCGTTGTCGGCAGCTTCAGGTTCTGCTGTATTCTTTAATTCAGCCATGTTGGTTTGCTGCTTTATGGGCTGTTTCGACCGTCCTGCATTGCCTTACTACGTGACCTTTCTTATGGCAGTAATGGCATTCTGCCTCCTTGATTTTACAAGTATCCAGTCTGTGGTCACCTCCACGTCTATAACAACTTAATCTCGAAGTCACTGCTGAAGTGTTTCTATTAGGCCTTTTCCTGTTTCTAATTGTAGACATTGCATCTCGCTTCGATGCTGTGGGTCTGGTTTTTGCACCACGCTCGGTGGTAGGTTCCCGCCCCACATGAAGAACAGCGCCATGTTCTATGTGTTGCAAAGCCTGTGAGTCTCTCACAGCACTTTCCATAATGAGGGGGATTTCTGGGGCGCGTATAAAGTCTATGTTGATTTCGGAGGGTAAACGGTGCTGAATGGCACCGTCCTGAACTCCACAAACGAATCAACCCCACAGCAAATCATTTAATGTGTCCCCGAAGTCGCAGTGTTCTGTCAACTGCTTAAGGTTCGCTACATAGGTTGTGATGGACTCTCCCGGGGCCCTAACTCTGGAATTAAACTTAAAAAACTGCATCATTATGGATGGATTTGGCTGGAAGTGTGTTTTCGTGAGGTCCACTAATTCATTATAGGACTTAGAATTGGGCGCACTCGGGGCCGTCAGGCTGTGAATGAGATTGTGTTTTACTGCCACATACACTCAAAAGGATGGCTTTCTGCTTTTCCTCCGTGGTAATTTCATTCGCTACGAAATAAAATCCGAGGCGCTCTACATTCTGGTTCCAGTCTTCCATAGTTGCAACATAAGGATTGATTCTGCTGAAGAGTGGCATGACTAATGAGTAGTCTTTTCTTTTTCTGAAGATTCGATGCACTCATGTTAAAAGGTGAGGTGCAGCATCAGAGCTATTTTACCCTCGTCGCCAAATGTAATGACTCGACAGAGCGGACAGATTTCAACAAGAAACAGATGAACTTTATTACAAAGAGCTTTTCAGGTGATACACTCTTGATCAGGACTATCGTCAGGAAGCCCCACCCCCCTGGATTGCTCTCGCTTTGCACTCATTGGTTGGAGTCTCCCAGGACACCATGTGACCCCTGATAGACAACAGGAGAGGCTATACCCTCAGTTACTACAGAAATATTTTAAAAATATTTCTCTTAAGATACTACATATTTAAAAAGTTCTGGTAAGCATGATGTCTGCTAATTTCTGCAGAGCTATCGGGCAAAAATCGATTCAGTGAATATGCAAACCAGCCTTTTATTCATTACTGTGTCTACCTTCCTGATCATCTTGTGTTTCACTGTGCCTGTGTCTTTGTGATGATCACCATGTCAAGTTTTGGACTGGATCCATTTCATTTATGAAGTTTGTAAGTGAAGGGGAATGTGCAAGTGATATTCAACTCTGCCAATGTACATCAGGACAACCAGAGCAGCTAGCAAAAATGCACCTAGAAAGCGAACTGCACACAGTTGATAGCAAGACAGCAGCCTCTGGAGGAACAAAGAAGGCACCTTTGCAAAGATATTGGGATATCAACAATAGGATCAGTGATAAAAGTGACTGAATTGGTTGGGAGAATTTGGACTGAGGGCTATTGACCTTCATATAAGTTCCACTAAAATGTGCTCAGTATTAAGGTAGTAGTAGAAAATGCACAGTGTTAATAATTCATTCACAGACCATTGCCAATATCTATAAATCAATATTTTCAAATCAGAAATTTTCAAAAATATTTTGACGCCAACATAAATGAGAGGGTATGACAGCAGAGTACTTATTTAAAAGTAAAATGTTGCGGATGCTGGAGATCTGAAATAAAAACAGAAAATGCTGGAAAAGCTCAGCAGGTCTGGTAGCATCTATGGAGACAGAAACAGAATTAACAGGCAGAATCCTCTGGTCAGCATGTGGGGGTGGGCACTGCACGCCGATGCATAAAATGACGTGCGGTGACGTCGGGCGTGCATCTCAACATCACTGCGCGTCATTCCGATCTTTAACTCGGCGGGCGCGCACCGGAACCGCCAAACTGTCAAAGGCCTGTAAAGGCCATTAATAAACTAATTGAAGTAATTGTCAGGGCTGTCCGTCCAACCTTAAGGTTGGTGGACAGGTGAAGAGCCCAGGCGGCTTTTGCATTTCTCATGAAACCTCATCTACGGGCGGGATGAGGTTTCAAGAAGGATTTATCAATGAAATTTTTTTTTTAATCAAAGTTAATAAACATGACCAAGCTCATGTGACACTATCACATGAGGGGACACGTTTGAATAATTTTGTTTTCTTTTTTTCAATGTTTCATAATGATCGTAATCCCCCTGAGGCAGCTCCGTGCTCCGAAAGAGCGCAGGCCCCAACTCTCCCTCTTCCCCCCCACCTGCACAGGTAGCACTGAGTGCTTCTAGGGGCACATGAAACTGGGCAGGCCTTAATTGGCCCGCCCATGTAAAATGGCGGCGCGCAGTCGATTGCGGGTGGCGATCGGCTCCGTGCCCACCCGTGTCCGCGCCCGTGCCCGCTCCCGACTGGTCCACCCGACAGGGAGAAAATTCTCCCTGACATTTCAAGTCCAATATGATACTTCCTCCGCTCTTCTCCCTCCAACTCGGGTTTTTTATCAACATTATTTTGATGCTAAATTCAACCGCTTTACAACGCATTGGTAAATATTGGTGTTAAAATAACCACAATCAGAAATCCAGGTGTACATCTTCCTTCTGTCTTGTTTTTTTATTATTTCTTTTTATTTCCACTTCTCCTTGGAGTTAAAATTCCTCTAAGTGTTAAATTGAATGCACTAGCGAGCACAGAGCTCTCATGTGTACAACATCTTGATGAACATGTTAATCCATTTAAGATAAAAGCAACTTAACATAAACACTGAGGTGTTCATTTTTGTGGTAATCTGATGTGTAATATACCTTTAAGAAGAATGTGATAAGGGAAGATCACATGATCTTAGTATCCAAAGAGGAGTAGTGCAGGCTACCTCAGTAGTCAGTAGTCCATAGTTGGAGTCTGTAGTGTAGAGACAGGGTTTGAGTTGGAAGCACAGAAGTGTAGCTGCTGAATATTTTTGTAAATAAACAGAATGTGTTCCACTTAAGAAGTGTATACTGACCTACTCTGTCTATTGTACCAACTCGGCTATTCCAAAACAAACATGCAACCCGGATCCATAAGTCCCAACAAACCGGTGCCCAGGATCCAAAAATTTTGAAGTTACATGATTATATAAAATGGGTGATATTGATTCAGCCGTCCAAGATACATTTGTCCTCATTTTCATTTTCAAGCCAATAGAAATGATAATAAGGAGGAGTGTAGAAAAAGAGGTTGAACCTAATATCATTCATTTTAGATGACGATTCAAAGTTAAAATTGCCCCCATTTGACTCAAAAATGCCCTTTTGCCTCTGTTTTGCTAAGCCAGAGCTTAAGGGGCGGTTGGATAGGATCATAGAATGGTTACAACATAGAGGGAGACCATTCGGTTCTTCAAACCCATGTCGACTTTCTGGGCAGAATCGTCCAGATTTGCACTAAGTGTGGTTATGGGTGGAAAAAAGAACGTTATACCCGCTGGCAGCAATGGTGGGTCTTTGTGCCGTATCATTCCAATCCTACCTCATTAATCATGCATTCCTATGAAACACACCATTTCGCTGGTAGATGACCTCCGATTCGCCTGCCCTGCTGTCACCTCACCACTTTCTCAGGCCGGATGCCATATTTAAAGTGCAGCCACGTGCACACCTCTCAGAACTTCCAGCCCACGACTGCTCCACAGAAGGCATGGCCCCAAAAGGCAAGAAAACTGCAGCCCCCCCATTCAGTAATGCATCCCTGGAATGCCTTTTGGGTGCCGTGGAAGCCCGCCTCGATGCCCTCTACCCCCATTCAGGATGAAGGCCAGTAAGCAAGGTCACTAAACCTGCATAGGAGATGGTGGTAGCGGTGGTCAGCGCCAATGCCCTGCAAAAGAGGGCAGCCAGAAAGGGGATGAATTGTCTGATCCATTCCAACAGGGTAAGTCACTTTTCTCATCATTCTCAACTCACACACTCACAAACCCATCACACATCCACAGGGATCTTACACCTCAAGGGACAACACCACTAACTCTCACACACACCTTCACACCTCCATCAGGCTCATATCCTCTGGAGCTCACATCCTCATCCTGTCCCTGTCTTCGCTCACCACACAAACATTCCACACAGTGCCATGTGTCCTGCTCACACTCTCGCCATCTGTTTTCATACAGGAGAAGGTGGCTCACAGCAGCAGGGAGAGGTCCCTGACTGGGGGTGAAGTAGCCCACATTAGGCCCCTCACTCATTTTGAGGAGCATTCCAACGTGCTGACTGGTGAGGACGTGGACTGTGCCTGTGGCGATGGTGAGATCGGCGGCAAAAACCCATGCGAGTATTCTGCACCACATCATCCCTCTCTCATTGCAAATGTGAGTGCTCTCTCTCTCCTGCTTTTGACTCTGCTGCCATGCACTAATTATCTCTACTTTGCTTCACACTACCAAGTGGCTGACACCATCAGCCAGCCAATCCCTCAGCTCCATCCAGGTCCTCACCTCCAGCCAAGAGGATACCTTCTCCATTGAAGAGCTGAAAATAAGCAGCCTGGTTGGCCAGTCACAGCGCTTTATGGGGAGGCTGTGACATAGTGGTATTGCCACTGGACTAAATATTCCAGAGACCTAGGGTAATGTTCTGGGCACCTGGGTTCGAACCCCACAATGGCAGATGGTGAAATTTGAATTCAATAAAAATCTGTAATTAAAAGTCAGATGATGACCACAAAAGTCATTGCTGATTGTCGTAAAAATCCATCTGGTTCACTAATGCCTTTTAAGGAAGGTAATCTACTGTCCTTATCTCATCTGGCCTACTCTGGACCCACAGCAACGTGGTTGACTCTTAAAATGCCCTCTGAACAAGGGCAATTAGGAATGGGCAATAAATGCTGGTCAAGCCAGCAATGCCCACATCCCATGAATGAATAAAAAAAACATTACCCGCACCCTCCACCTGTGCAGAGGCACACACCTCGGTGGGATGTGGATCTAGAGCAGGCTTGGGTTCACAATCTGGTGGTTACCGCACGTAACCTTGACTGCAGCAAGAGGAGGCACTCGGAGGGCTGCTGGGGGTGTCGAGTCAAGTGACGAGCCTCTGGATTCGACCTTCTAACTCATCGTGGAGAGTCAGCAAAAGGCAGGCGAACATCATGCTGAGTTGGAAGCCTTCAACAGAGTGGCTCACAAGTTGGAGGAGTGCGCCCGCCTGCGTTCTGATGAAGTGGTGCCCACATGTGCACGTATCGAGGTCTCCATGGGAAGGATGACAGATGCCATGGAAAACCTGGTCCAGCAGAACGCAGAGATGTGCACAGACCTGCACTCCATCACAGTAGCCATGGGTGAGCTCCTGCAATGGCAACGTGAGAGGGAAAGGGGGCACCTTGACATCCCTCCAGGTGCTCCTTCCCCTCAAGGAGACAGGCTGGAGCCCTTGGGCACTCAAAGGGAGGAGCAACAGCTGAACACCCCTTGGTCATCCACTCAGGAATTTCAGAGGCTGTCCTCTCCTTCCAAGTCTCCTTTGCCTATGAGCCCCTCAACCTCTTCCTCTGTCACCGCAGAGGGGGCAGCTGGTGCACAGGACGACAGCCAAAGAAAACCGGGGCTCCCAACGGCTCAGCTCTCCAGAGGACCCATGCTGAAGTCATCAGAAGCAACAGGGCCGCAATGTTCCAAGCCTTTTCTTTCCAGGATATCCAGGTGAACATGCATGTTCTCTACCTTCCTGAGAATCCCATCCTCCTTCCCTAGGGTCCTTGTCTGCCTCCGAGTTCCCATAAACCATTCTGGCAGTCCCTTTTACCGCTACTGTTGCACCCTCACCATTCCACCCGACCGGCTCACTCTGCCCTCCCTCATTCTCACCATTCCCTCCTGCCACACCCATCCTCAATTCACACCCCAGGAGGCAGATATTGACTCCACAGACCATGTCCCTACCATGTTCACCTGGACATACCCCCAACCTTACTCCTTACTCCACCCTTACTCCTTCCTCCACCCTTATTCCTTCCTCCCCGTGGACGCCTGTCCCCTCCAAACTCCTTCCTCCCCCTGTAGGTCCTTTCTCCCCAATGAAGTCCTTCCCCCGTCCAAACTCCTTCCCCCCTCAGAACTCCTTCCCTTACACTTTCCTCCCCCCTTACACCTACCTCCCCAATTGCCACAACCTCTTCTATTGCACCTTGCTCACCTGTACTCCCTCCCCCTCCCACCCTCACCCCCCACCCGACACCATCAGTCTCCCTCTCCCACCCTCACTCCCCCTTGACACCATCGTTCCCCCCCTCCCAACTTTACCTCCCTCCCACTCTCACCCCCCACCCTACACCATCGGTCTCCCTCTCCCACCCTCACTCCCCCTTGACACCATCGTTCCCCCCCTCCCAACCTTACCTCCCCTTACACCATCGTTTCATGCCCTCCCCAACCCTCCAACCTCTCCATTCCCCCAGTACACCTCCTTCTCCCAGTCAAACCTAGACCTTCCTCTTCCATTCACAGCTGGACCTTCCTCTCCATCCCTTCGATGATCATCCTTTGCAGACCATGGCCAAGACACTGAAGTCCCGAAGCAGACACTCAACGGTTATTTTCTGCCTTCTGTGAGATGATTTTTGGCAGAGCCATGCCCATGAGAATCCACCAGCATGTGATATCCTCCAGGGTCCCATGCTGTTGGGCTCCAGCATCTTCTGCTCCTTGGATACCCGTGATGTGAGCAAGGCCCTGGCGGTAGGTCCCGACTTGTGCACATCACACTTTTCAAGACGTGTTCTGCATTGGCATGTTTTCCCACCGATGTGGGTGGTAAATTTGCAGCGAGCAGGACTAATAATGATATGCAGATGTATTAAAATGAAGTTTCCGATGTCAGGAAAGGCGGCCCGCCATCGACGGACAGAGGGGACGATCGCAAACTGGTTTCACGACGGCATGAAACCGATTTTTGGCCATCCTGCCATATTGTCCACTCACGCCCACCATGGCGCCTGATGCCAATGGGCACGGAAGATTCCGCCCTCTGCAAGAGCAATATATCGTGACCCGTTTCCGTGCCCTTTCACTTCAGGCCTTCATTTTTTGCTCTTCAGGTGCTTCCCCAATCCCCTTTTGAAATCCATGATTGAAACTGCCTCCACCGCACACTCAGGCAGTGCATTCCAAATCCTAACTGCTCCCTGTGTAAAAAAAATTTCCTCATGTTGCGTCTGGTTCCTTTGCCGATTACCTTATATCTGTTTCCTCTGGTCCTCATTCCTTCCGACAGTGGAAACAGCTTCTCCTTATCTATTGTGAGCAAAGGGTTTAATAGACTGGCTATGAGCTCAGAGCTTTGTTTGTTACATGGAAACCAGATGCGTGTGACTCTTGCTAATTACATCGATACTTATTAATTGCAGTGATACTGCTGAATTGAATCATGGGATGTGGGCATCACTGGCAAGGCCAGCATTCGCTGTCCATTCCTATTTGCCCTTGAACTGCATGGCTTGCTAGGCCATTTCAGAGGGAAACTAAGAGTCAACTACATTACTGTGGGTCTGGAGTCACATCTAGGCCAGACCAGGTAAGGTTGGCAGGTTTCATTCCCTAAAGGAAGGAAACCAGATGGGTTTTTACAACAATCGATGATAGCTGTCCTGGTCGCCATTACTGAGATATTCCAGATTTATTAATTGTATTTAAATTCCACCAGTTGCTGTGGTGCCAGATCATTAGCCTGGGCCTCTGGATTACTAACCAGTGAAATTACCAGTACCTCACTGTCTCCCCCACTTGAATTGAAATAGAACAATTAATGCAGCAAGCTGTTTGAAGTCACTCAGGTAATCACACTGGGACAGGAAGAAATCCTTATGTGGCAAAACAATTGGAGACAACTTGGGAATACGCTAACCAACCAAAAGCTGATCATGCACCCAACTAACCAATCCACATCCAGAAGAATATTGTGCATGAGCTCTTTCAAAAACTGTATTCTGTTTATAAACCGCTGAAAAGTCCCATGCAGAGTGCTCAAGAAAGAGGACAGAAGATACATATCAATGGGGAACTCTCAAAGAATGAATACAGAAAATGCATATTGATGGGAAGAATCCTGGTGAACCAAGCAGCAAGATCTCGGTCAAAGATCACTGCTAAGCGACCTACTGTCATCTCAGATTCACCATCTGAGTGGTAACTGAGATTTAATTTAAACTATTTTGTTTAAAATTCTCAATAAAGATTTTGGGTTTAATGTGGGATTGTGTCAATTGTCATCCTCGGTTTCCAAACTTAAAGAAGTAAAATTACCCACATTACTTTGGGCAGGATTTTATGTATCGTGGGTGGGTGCGTGTCCGACCTGATCGGGAGTAAAATAGCGCACAATGGTGGCGGATGTGCGCAAGAGTCGGCAGCACGCCTGCCAACAATTAAGAAGCCTATTAAGGCCATTAACATATTAATTAAAAGCTACTTTTTGCTGCCCGTCCAACCTTATGGTTGGCGGGCGGGCGAATTGGCCTGGTGGCCTTTGGGTATTTTAAGAAACTTCATCCGCGGATGAGATGAGGTTTCCACAATTAAATTTTTTAAAATTAAAAATTTTGGTCAGAATTTTTATCATGCTTATGTTATTGTGTGTGAGCCCTATGTGGGGGCAGTTTTTCAGGATTTAAAAAATCATTCGTTTTGAGTTTAAAATTGTTCAGTTCCCTGAGGCAGCTCTCTGCCTTCAGGGAGTTTTCAGTGCGCGCTTCCTTGCGCACGTGCAGACTTTAGCACCTCCCCCCCCACCACCCCCAACCCCGGCAGCGCTGAGCTTCTCAGCAAGCCTTTCACGCTGGCTGGCCGTTAATTGGTCTGCCAGTGTGAAACTGCAGTCGGGGGCAGATCGCAGGCAGTGGCCCGTTTCCCGGCTGCTTCCGCGCCCTCCCGCTGCGCCCGCCCAAAGACCTGAAAATCCTGCCCATTGTCAAGGCCCCTCATGATTTTGAACGCCTCTATCAAATTTATTTTCAACCTTCTCTTCTCTAAGGTGGACAACCCGTCTTTCTCCAATCTATCCATAGAACTGAACAGGACATTGTGAGACCAAACCAGGAGTATTACGTATGATTTTGGTCTCCTTATTTAAGGCGGGGTGGGGGGTGGGGTTCATGCATTGGCGGCACTTCAGAGAAGGCTCACTAGGTTTATTCCTGGGATGAAGAGCTTGTCTTATGAGGAAATGTTGAGCAGGTTGGGCCTATACTCATAGGAGCTTAAAAGGATGAGAGGTGACCTTATTGAAGCATATAAGATTCTGAGGGGGCTTGATAGGTCAGATGCTGAGAGGACGCTTCCTCTCTTGGGGAAATCTAGAACTAGGGGCACAGTTTCAAAATATAGGGTCTCCCACTTAAGACAAAGGCGTGTAATAAAAGTATAATCATTTTCATAGGGCAGAATTTTTCGCTCGGTGGGCGGGCGCGCGCCTGAGTGTGAAATGACGCGCATTGACGTTGGCTGAGTGTGCCGACGCCAACACTCACTCTCGCCATATTTTGCTGGGTGGGCACACAAGGGAGATGGAGGTGTGCCTTCCATTAATTGAGAGGCCAGTCAAGGCCCTTAAAACACCAATTGCCTCCAAGTTTACGTAGCCCGTGCGAATTTTCTGCTGTCACAAGGGCAAAGCGGGCAGGCCACAATTTGCAAATGCTATCCACGGGTAGGATAAGAAGGGTCAGCAGCATTGCCAATGTGAGTATTGAGGAATTTTGGAGATCGTGTGCTGCTGGCTGATTTTTTGAATTGTACAGCTTCATCTTGCTTCAGAGCTGCATTCTGAGCATTTCTAGGCTTTATTTCAGGACTCATTGATGTTTTCCAGGCCTCTGGAGGATTAGGACCATGTGGGCCCTTCCAGGTATCAGACAGCCTTCCATAACCCTGGTAATGGGGATTGTGCTCTCTGCTGGTTGCACCTCCTCTGAGGAGGAAGAGAGGGGCAGAAGGGAGAGGAGGCCAGGGGTCCCAATGCAGCTTCCTGGGGAGGGCCCTTTGGGAGGAGAAGCGCAGGCACAAGGGGGGACAGGGCCAGTAGGAAGTTCAAGGCGGAAGGGGCCACAGAAGATGGAACTATCCCACTGCCAGGATTTACAGGGGTCAGTGGGGATCTGTGTGGAGTCTCCCAATCAGCTGTCCATAATTGCGTCAAGCTGGTGACTGAAGCTCTGTTCAGGCGTGCTGTACAGACCAGGCCAGCCAGGCTGAGTGAGCCAGAGGCTTTGCAGCGATTGCTGGCTTCCCTCGCATTCAGGGTGCAATTGACTGCACAAATGTGGCCATCAAGGCGCCAACGGGTCAGCCGGTTTCCTTTGTCAACAGGAAGAGCTTCCACTCCATGTACATGCAGACAGTGTTTCACCATAGGATGCAGGTCTTGCAAGTCTGTGCAAGGTACTCTGGCAGTTCCCATGACGTTCACATCCTCAAACACTGCCAGGTACTTAGGCTCTCCAGTGTTCCAGCTCGACTAGTTGGATGGCTGCTGGGTAACAAGGGCTATCCGCTGAAGAGATGGCTCATTACGCCTCACCGCCCCCCAAGAACAGAGGCCAAGCAGCTGTACAACAGGAGCCACACCTCCACAAGGGCAGTGGTAGAGAGAACCATCGGTCTTCTCAAGATGCGCTTCCGATGCCTGGACCATTCATGGGGGGCACTGCAATACTCCCCAAATTGTGTGTCACTGATAGTAGTTGCATGCTGCGCTCTGCACAACCTGGCACTGGCAAGGGGGGACCCACTGGAGGAAGAGGAGGTTGATGCAGCTGCGCAGGCCACAGACGATGAGTCCAGTAGTGAGTCCGAGGACAAGCATGGTGAGGAGAATGCTGAGGGCATGGATGCTGACCTGGGTAACCTCCAGGGACACCTGGGACGCTTTGATCCAACACTCCTTCAGCTAGGCTACCAAATAAGAACCACCACCATGTGTCAGGGCTGCAGGCTCCATATTCGATTCCAGAGAGGACCATTTCCTTGGCCACCAACATGCACTCTGTGCCTGTACAATAAAATTTCAGGAGACACACGTCTATCATTACATAATGGCTTACCCTGCATCTACAGAACAAATGAACCATACAGAGGCCAATAGCTCAAAATAACATCTCATGTAATTGTGCATGTGAAACATAGCTGAAATGAACATAAACCAGTGTTCTTAATCACACGATTAAAAAAGTTAAAGCAAAATGGAAGAACAAAATATCCCCTGTGATTAGGCTGTCTTGTGATTAAGATGCTTTACATTTTCATTTGCGGGTGCCTTGATGACCTTGGCGGTTGTCCTGTGGCCCATGAAGCCTGTGAAGGGAGTGGCCAGTGCAATGGCTGGTACCTCCCCAGTTGCCGCAGCCTCATCAGATGTCACTGTCACTGGCAGAGGGGCGGAGGAGCAGCTGCTGTCATATGGTGTGCCCTGAGAGGAGCCTGCAGAGATGACAGGCAGCTCCTATGCCAACGTGAGGTCGTTTCGACCTCCTGTTTACCATTAATGGACGGGCACCTAGCTGGAATACTGGGTGCCCAATTCATCTCCCACACTGACACTGATCAGCTAAGATCATTGCCGGTGTGTGGGCTTGCAGATCCGAGCACATCCCCAGGGACCCCTCATTGTGTCCCTGGAGCAGCCTCTCTATGAGAGTCGCCACTCACTCCATGGAGGACACATGGCACTAGGCCATGAGGGTCAATGCAGTGGTCATATTCTGCAGGGACTCCTCCGACACGGACACCATGGCACGCATTCCCTTATGTATCTCCACCTGATCGTCTCACACACCCCGCAGGACTTCCAGCATCTGCTGCTTAATTGACGACTCCAGAGGCCCATCATCAGCCATCGACTGAGCATTGTCCTGGTCTCCAGCAGCCCACTGACTGCTGGCGCCCTGGGTACTCTCTGCCTCTGCCTGCATCTCAAGCGAGTGTGAAGTGCCCTCACCAATGTGCTCCGAGATACAAGACGGTGATTTTATGCTGGTATCTGCGCTGGTGCCTACTTCACAGAGAGGGTGTGATGCAGGTGCGTGGGGAGCATAGTGGTCCTCCTGAGTCAGGGGTGGGCCTTCAGGTTCCTCATTGTGACCGCCTGCTGGTAAGCCTAAAAGGGAGAAGCAGGACGTGTCAATAGTTTAAGTCATGACACTGTCACTGTGCTTGCCTGGCACCCTGATGAGACAACAGATATCTGCATCATGGTGCCCTCGTCTTTCCATTACCAATGAGAACTTCAGTTTTAAGGCTCACGTCAATATAAAGACAACAATACAATGGTTGCAAGAGCCGACATTCTCACCTCAGTGCACTGCACTCTTACCTTCGTCTGGCACCCCAGCCTCACCGCGGCCAGTTGACCGAGGTGCATGCCGTCTCTCGAGCTCCAGTGCCTCCTGCTCATAGCGCATGAGTATTAGGAGGTATGGTGGTCCCCTACCAGTCTGCAACCTCTCAACATTGTTATGGGATGACTTCTCCTGAAAGGATAGAGGAGCATTGATTAGTCCACCCTGTACCTGCATCGTCATTGCAGCCTTGCCAACTCCAGCTGAGGAATATCTGGCGGGGCTCAGCGGTTTTGTGGCCCTTGAGCTGCAAGTCACTCAGTCCAAGCAGCCAGGGTTCACCCTCTCGGCCAGTTCCGGTGTCATTGACAGTTGCCACTCACACTCTAACACCCCTCAGGTCCACAGGAGGATGGCCAGCCCTTAACTGTTCTGCACACTGACCCATGCCGACACGGTACTCACCCTTCCCGATTGCAGCAGATCGTTGAAGCGCTTCCGGCACTGCACCCATGTGCACCTCGCCACGTTGTGGCTGCTCACTCTGGATGTCACCCCAACCCAGGCTTTTTTGGTGAGGTGGAGGTCCTCCTCCACATGTCTCTGGGGCCAAGGGTTTCCCTCCTGGCTGCCACCTCCTCCAGGAGGTCTGCAAGGCACTTATCAGAGAAACATGGGGTCGACTGCCCCGCTGATCTGCCCTCCCGCCTGCCATGTCCAACCACACCGGAACCCATCGAGACTTCAGTGTCCTTCTGTGGCAGCCTTCCAGGGGCTGCCTGGGCCGCTTTTGAATCAACTGCCAGGTCGCCATTGGACTGGGCAGACATCATGCCTCCGCCCGCCCCTTCTCGGAGCTTCCCCAGCCACCTTTCATGCTGGGTGAGCCTTGATTGGCCCCCCCAGCATAAAATTGTGGTGCCATGCCGATCACGGGTAGTGGTCAGGTTTCCAACCACCCCTGTTTGCCCCCACCGAGCCCACCCACCAAGGGCAAAATTCTGCCCATAATATTTTTCTGCTTTATTGTGAAGTAGGTTTATGGGAGTAAGTATAGCTGGGTCTGTCTATGTGATTTAATTACATTTGGAGTGCAAGCTTGAAATCAACAAATGAAGCTAGGTGCATGACATGCTAATCAGTAAACATGGATGCTGGCTTAGCATGTAAGGTTTGATGGGCATTTGCATTGTTAGATAAATTAAGAGATTAGGATTTCAAAGCAACCTTAGTCTGCTTAAAACTAGCTAGGTAAGCAAGGCTAAGGAGTGTGTTTATTTTTCCCAAATGTTACTGACAATTTTGGCAACATGAAAGTTTTTATATTATGAGGAAGTTACCGTTTCAAAGACATATGGAACAATAGAATTTACATGTTAAAAAGAGAAACGTATATAAAGGAGAAAAAAAGTCTATGTGGAAGAAGGCCATGTAAGATCTAACAGGAGTGTGTGAAATAGCCTTAATGAAGCCTCCAGCCATGTGTGCATGAGTCTGTTATATAACAAAACTGAAGTTGGGAAAAAGCTATTTGGAATTCCACTGTCAAGTGAGTTTTGTGTTAACTTGCTGGTTCTGTTTTAAATCTAAAATTTATTTTTGATTGTTGCCTTAAAGGGAGGGTGTAACTGGGAGTCAGGTCGATTAGGAATTTTAGGATTTGTTATACTAGTAATTGTAGTCTCATGTATACGCTTGAAATCTTTTCTTTTGTTAATAAATATTTTAAGTTAATTTTTAAAATCTCTAATTCTCTTGGTGGACTCATTAATTTTGAATTCAGTGCACACATCTCGTAATAAATACAAATTGCAAAACTATTGTGATAGTGCAATCAAGTTTCCCTTGTGGATTTGGTCTGACTGGCACACATCATCTGCCATGTCATAACAGGTAAGGAGGAATTTCTTCTCTCGGAGGCTCATTAATCGTTGGATAAAAGCAAAATACTGCGGATGCTGGACATCTGAAACAAAAACAGAAAATGCTGGAAAAACTCTGGAACTCTGGAAAACTGCTGGAAAAAAAATCTTTGGACTTGTCTACCACAAAGACCTGGGTCATTGAAGGCTGTGTTAGACAAATTCTTGATCTACAAGGGAGTCAAAGGTTATGGGAGGCAGGGAAGAAAGTGGAAATAAGGTCATAATCAGATCAGCCATGATCCTATTGAATGGCAGACCAAGCTCAATGGGCCAAATGGCCTACTTCTGCTCCTATTTCTTATGTATGAGCCGATGTCCCTCAGTCCCTAGAACCATTCTCAAAAATTTACATCGTGAATATACATCAAGAAAGCAGCAATTTTTATACCGATCCCTGGGGACACCTACTGAACATCTTACTCCGACTGGAAAAACAACAGTTTACTGTTACTCACTGTCTCCTGTCACTCAGGCAATGTCATGGACTTGTTCACACTGTCCATTTTATTCCATGGGCTTCAACTTTTCTGGCAAGCCTATTATGTGGCACTTTATCAAACACATTTTTGGAAGTCCACATGTGCCACATCAAACACATTGCCCTGAACATTCACTCGATTACCTCATCAAAAAACTCAATCAAGTTAGTTAAACACGATTAGCCTTGTCATAACTCCATGAAGAAAGGAATGGAAGAAAATGTTGATGGGGTGAGATGGAGGAATATGGGCAGAGGCATGTGTGGAACATTAACACTGGCACAGCCCAGTTGGGGTAAAAGGCCTATTCCTATGCTGTAAAATTGTACGTAGTTCTATGATTTCTACCTGCTGATCCTCTTCAGCACTGAGTTTGCCATGAATCATGGAACTCACTTGCATATCCTTTGACATTTGTTGAGTGCAACTCCCATGTAGCATTGGGGGAATCTCGAACTAGGGGACTTAGTTACAAAATAAAGGGGCACTCATCTAAAACTGAGCAGTGAAGGAATTTCTTCTCTCAGAGGGTAGTGAATGTCTGGAATTGTCTACCCCAGAGAGTTGTGGAGGCTAGATCACTGAAAGTGTTTAAAGAGGAGATAGATAGATTTTTGAAATATTGGGGAGTTGAGGGCTATGGGTAGCTGGCACGAAAGAGGAGTTGAGGCCTGGGGCATATCAGCCATGATCTTATTGAATGGTGGGGCAGGTTTGAGGGGCCAAATGGCCTACTCCTGCTACTATTTCTTATGTTCTTATGTACTACATAGGGGAACTTTCTAAAGTCTACAATTCTTGAAAACCTGAATAGACTGGCAGGGAGCACTAATAGTTGACTCATGTGAGATTTTCGAATACTTTTGAAGCAGAGGAATCAGCCAAAGCACCCAAAAAGCAAGAGGCTAAGAAAAAGAGGGCAATATTTAGCGAGGGTGACCTGAAGCCTCTTAATTGGCTATGGTCACTAAAATGCCCACCAACGTGGGCTGAATCCATGCATTTTGTACCGAATGATGGACTTCACTCTTACCAGTAAATCCTGGCTTTAGATATGAAGTACAGCTTCTTAGATGAGGTATCTATGAAACTGTCGGCCAGCGGGAGGAGGGGAAAAACCAAAATGCGGGAGAAATTTGGGCCAAGGAGTTAATGATTTGCATCTGCAACAAAAGCCAAAATCCAGAAGCCATTTAATTGCCGTGTTTTTTTCTATTACGCCACAAAATTATAAGACTGTAGTAGTACAGATAATGCAGTATTTGGAACTAACAATCCAATCCCCAGAGGTCTTCATGTCTTATTCAAGTTTTATTGCCCCTTCCTTAAAAGCACTCATCCTGATGAATTGCCTACTGAGAGCTGGAAAAAAGCATAACTGACAAAAGCGTGTGACTGAACAGTGCATGATAAATATTACATAGAATTAGGACAGAGAAGTTCCTCTGTAAAATGCATAGTAAGGCAATTTTAAAGTGAGCAAAAGCAAAATACTGCAGGTGTTGGAAATCTGAAATAAAAACAGAAAATACTGGAAACATTCTGCAGGTCAGACAGTGTCATGGTGACAGAAACAGAGTGAACAGCCTTGCTATTAATGCCAGAATGGAAAGGTTGCCTTGAGGTGTGTGTGTACAGCGTTCCTGTACTTCCTGATCCATAAGGAGTGCTGACGTAGTCACTTACCTTGGGGAGCCTGCAGCTCCTGCCTCCACTTCACTGCCAGGTTTCCTGATCACTGGGAAACCCATGCAGCGGCAGTTAAGTTCGAATTGTGCTTCCACTTTCATTGTGGGAACCTGAATAAAGTACGTTAATAAGCGTTTCACCTCTCCATGGTGGGTCAATCGATGTCCCAATATTCGCCACTGTAAAAATGGTGGTCAGAGTGGCATTTTGGGGATGTGTTCCTCATATTTCGCTCAACCCGGTCTAACTCTCCCCTGCCCAAGTTGGAGGGATGTGGGGAATTAGTATCAAGGCTGTTAGCCTTGTTTCTGTCTCCATGGATGCTTCCTGAGCTGCTGGGTGTTTCCAGCATTTGTTGTTTAATTGCAAATGAGAACTTGGCCACTAATGGAGCTTTGGCTCCATCTGGCATTCTGTTTAATTCAAAATTTAGCAACTGGTGAAGGAAATTGTGAAGTGAATAGCCATTATTGAAATGGAGTGAAAAACAAGGTAATTCACAAAATGTGTTGTTGTCTCCCAAATTCATGCCCCTCTGTCCCACAACTCCATGTTTGAATTCATTTCTGCCCTGCCATAGCACTAAAACGGTCCTTATCAAAGTCACAAATTACATTTCTATGTGACTGTGAATATGGTATCTTTCCTCATCATTCCTGACTCTCCTGCAGCTCTTGACATGGTTCACTACATCACCATACCATCCTCCTTCAATGCCTCTCTTACATGTTCCAGTTGGGTGGGGTTGCGCTCACCTGATTCTATTCTTACCTATTGAGTTGCAGCTAGAAAATAGCTTCCCTTCCATTCTCATGCCATTACCTCTGGTGTCCCCCAAAGATCTATTCTTGGTCCCTTCCCATATCTTCATGTATGTTAACCCACAGTGACATCATCCAAGAATACATGGCCTAGATTTTCATGAAGACATGGTGACTCCTCACTTTACCCAAAATGGCGCTGGGGACCTGGATCCAGAAGTTCTGCCTCCATATCAGACAGAAACCATTTTTGTCGGTTGAGTGGGGAAGGAGGGCAGGTTGATTTCATGCATGTACGTTTTACAAAACCGGCAGGACATTTAAAAGTGCGGCTGAGTTCAAGTAGGAGCAATTTTCGTCAGTGCCATTGCCAGAACCCAACATGTGTGACTTACATGTGTGTGGAAAAGTTGTAAAGCTATCGGGAAGGTCTCTGGAAAGGCCTGGAATATTTTTGGAGAGCACAAAAAAAGTTTAAGAAGTGCCACAGACGATCCACCAGCACAAATAGAGGTTTGTGTTAATTCCCAAGGCAGAAGGAGGGTGGGGCCAGTGGCCTTGGAAGGGCGTATCTCTTCAGCCCTTCAAGATAATTCCCTGACTTGGGCATCCAGGTGGGAGGCAGGATAGAGCATCAGGCTTACTAAGGGGATGAGTGTGCAGCATGCCAAACAATTTGCTTAAATGGGAATGGCACCATCTCATATAAGGGCCATAGAGGCATGTGAGCTGGGGGAATGTGCGGCCCAAGGGAGGGGGCAAGGCCAGGAATTGGAGGCAGCTTAACGTACACCAGGCAGGTGGAAGAGAACAAGAAAGTATGACCCTGATGTAAGGGTCTACCAAATCCAATGGTCATATCTAGATATGACAGGAAACCGATGTAAACGAAGGCTGAGAGTATCCTGAGAAATAGTCGCAGGGATATGTGCCATCGTGCAGCAAGATCTGGCACCAAAGTCTGCCAATCCCCATGCCCTGCCAGTGGCACTCGAGGTGACAGTGGCTCTCAATTTTTATGCATCCTGATTGTTCCGGGGTCAGCTGCATATCTCTGCGGCATTTCACAATCAGCCGCTCACAGGTGCATCAAAGCCTCTCTGTGTGGGTGTGGAAGCACATAAACTTTCCTATGCATTTGTTAGCGCAGACACAGATGGCTAGAAGCGTTGCATACATAGCAGGCTTCCCTCAAGTACTGAGAGCTGTGGGCTGCACCGACATCGCCATATGGGCACCAGTTCATCAGTCAAATACCTTCATTAACAGGAAATCATTCCACTCGCTGAATGTCCAGTTGGTGTGTGACCACAACAAAATGTTTCTGCGTGTGTGCACGTTATCCAGGAAGCTGCCATCACCCATACTCAGGAATTTGCAGCTCCCTCAGGCTTTCCAGACCCCAGCACAGAGGGACAAGGGCTGATGACCAATGGCAGTCAGGTGCAGACCCGCAATGCCATTGAGCAGGATGCTCAAGAACACCAAAATGCACTTCAGGTGCCTTGACTGTACTGCAAGATCACTCCAGTGTACCCCTGCAAGGGTCGTGGACAGATGCATGCTCCACAATATGGCACAGTGGAGGGGACAGAAGCTGGCACTACAGCTATCTCATCTGAGGAGGAGGACGATGAGGAAAATGAGGAGGACACCACGTCAAAGTTGGTGGAGATGACACAGAGAAGGAAGGGGAGGGCAGCAATGGGAGATCATCTGAGGAGCAGGGCCTCGTACCCATGGCTGATTCCTTACAGGAGGGGGTAATTGCCAGAAGCCTCTTAAGAAAAAGCAGATTCTCCCAGGCGCATAATATGATATGTAACCAAGCTCCCAGTGAGCAGCTTCCACATAATTAACCTTTATCTACACTTCTTCAGAGAAATGCCCACCCCCACAAGAGAAAAAACCAACAGCACATTCTGAAAGCCAGTGTCATCAATATGGCTAAAACCATGACCATCATAAGCCTTGGCTTCAAGACAGTGCACAAGTACACTTTGAGAAGTCTTTCACAACCTGGACTATGCACATTTATATTAGAGTCTGGCAAAGAACTGGTCAAAACATCACCCTGTGTCTAATCAAAGCATGCCCACTATGCCAAGAGTGCAAATAGAAGTTATGACTAAGATGCATGGCCTGCATATGATTTTATGTGCCAACAGTACTGCAGCGACTACACATTGTGCAAGGTGATGGCACACATGCGTTCGCCACTCCTTTAACTATCTCCCACATTATCCTTCCATGACCAGTGCCAGGATCATCAGTGTGTGACATCTGCAACATGCATTGCCGCCAAACACCTCAGCTCCCTGTGAACCCATGGCCTCTACCACCTAGAAGACAAAGGCTTCAGTTGTAGGGGAGATGCCATACAAGCATGCTTCCTTGGAGAATACATGCCATCTTGACATGTGGGAATTCCACTTTAATCACCATGTAACAATCACGTGAGTGAAGTGCACCTGATAAACTGGATTTGATCATTGAGTATGATCATTGATCCCCTTTAAAGACAATCATTATGGGCAAGAAATGCTGCAATGAGCATCTCAATTCACAATCCTTGTTATCTAAAGATCTGGAGAAGGAACCAGCCTTTCACTGCTGACATGCATGGACACATCCTTGCTCCTGATGGCGTCAATGAGGGATGGACTTCAGGATGCAGTCTCCAGTGCCAATCATGCTTTTTGTTAACATTCTAATTGAGGGCGTTAGTGTACAAAAACAGACAAAAACATCCTTTGCACTTGATATGTGTATTTACAAATTGATTAATTGTGATCTTAACAAAGTGATCTATTGCATCTGTATTTCTGCATAGGTAACCGTTGTCACTGGCATATGTATTGCAGATGAGGGCTCTGGTGGAGAGATCTGCTGAGTTTTTCCAGGTAATTCTGTTTTTGTTTTGGATTTCCAGCATCCGCAGTAGCTTTTAGCTTTTTGTTTTTATCTCTGTGTTTAATTGACTGCCACTTCTCTTCAAGAAATGCCTTCCCTGAAGAAGCATTGCTCTGTTCTCCAACAGGATTTCCGCCTGTCTCTTCTGCCCTGTTCATCTTCATTGCTTTCCATTTCTCTCCTGGTGTTTGACAAGGTGTTTACTAAAACCCGCTTTCACAGCCATATTTCCTTTCTCACCACCTTCAACACCTCTTTGATCCTTTTGTCTGTGACATCTTTTGATTATCTGCTCCTATCACTGCTTGCTTGTCCCCACAACCAGCGCACCCTTAACTTCTCTCTCCCCCTGCCCCCCACCTTAAACCAGCTTATATTTCACCTCTCTCCTAACTATACTTCAGTTCTGTTGAAGGGTCATGTTGGACTCGAAACGTCAACTCTTTTCTTCTCCACCGATGCTGCCAGACCTGCAGGTAATTCTGTTTTTGCTCTGGTGGAGAGGCTGGGGAATTAGAAGAAGGTGAGGGTGCTGAGATGCTCTCAGAACCTTTAACATCCTCACTAAGATAAAAGCACCATTCACCATCCCCTGACCTTCCCCTCTCTAATGCTGAATGTTCAGTGCTCAGCAAAGGACTCAGTTTCATACCCTTACACACCCTCACCTCAATGAATTCTGGGCTCAGCACAATGCTGAACTCTTTTTCCGCCGCTCACTTCTTTCGGCAGGAGTCTTCCCACCGTTCAATGGATTCTTTCACCTGCCTCCAGTATTCTCCCCCTATCTGGACCCCTCCCTCTGTCCTCTTACCTGCTCTTGATCTGTTCATTGAGAACAGTTGGCGTGACACTAGCCATCTCAATTTCTCTGCTCCTCTCACCCACTCTAACCTGTCTCCTTCTGAACTTGCCGCGCTCCGTTCTCTCAGGTCCAACCCTGACTTTGTTATCAAACCTGCCGACAAGGGTGATGCTGTTGTTGTCTGGCGTACTGACCTCTACCACGCAGAGGCTGAGTGTCAACTCTCAGACACTTCCTCCTGCCTCCCCCTGGACCATGATCTCACCACTGAATATCAAACCATTGTTTCCAGGACTGTCACTGACCTCATCTCCTCTGGAGACCTTCCCTCCATAGCTTCCAGCCTCATAGTCTCCCAATCTCAGGCAGCCCGCTCCTACCTCCTCCCCAAAATCCACAAACAGGACTGTCCCAGTAGACCAATCGTGTCAGCCTGTTCCTGCCCCATGGGGCTCATTTCTTCCTATCTTGACTCCGTTCTCTCTCCCCTTGTGCAGTATCTTCCCACCTACATCTGCGATTCCTCTGATGCACTACATCATATCAACAATTTCCAGTTCCCTGGCCCCAACCGCCTCTTCTACACCATGGACGTCCAATCCCTCTACACCTCCATCCCCCACCAGGATGGTCTGAGGACCTCCAATTCTTCCTTGAACAGAGGCCCGAACAATCCCCATCCATCATCACTCTCCTCCGTCTGGCTGAAATTCTCTCCCTGAACAATTTCTCCATAAACTCGTCTCACTTCCTCCAAATAAAAGGTGTGGCTATGGGTACCCACATGGGTCCCAGTTACGCCTGTCTCTTTATGGGGTATGTGGAACATTCCTTGTTCCAGTCCTACTCAGGCCCCCTCCCACAACACTTCCTTCGGTACACTGATTACTGTTTTGGTGCCACTTCATGCTCTCGTTTGGACCTGGAAAAATGTATTCATTTTGCTTCCAATTTCCACCCCTCCATCACTCTCACATGGTCCATCACTGACACTTCCCTTCCCTTCCTTGACCTCTCTGTCTCAATTTCTGATGATAGCCTGCCCAGCAATATTCATGACAAGCACACTGACTCCCACAGCTACCTCGACTACAGCTCCTCACACCCTACCTCCTGTAAGGACTCCATCCCATTCTCTCAGTTCCTTCACCTCCGTCACATCTGTTCTGATGATGCCACTTTCCAAAACAGCAATTCTGACATTTCTTCCTCCTTCCTTAACCAAAGTATTGCACCAACGGTGGCTGACAGGGCCCTGAACCGTGTCCGACCCATCTCCCGCGCCTCTGCCCTCACACCTTCTCCCTCCCAGAACCATAATAGGGTCTCCCTTGTCCTCACTTTTCACCCCACCAGCCTCCGCATTCAAAAGATCATCCTCCGCCATTTCCGCCAACTCCAGTATGATGCCACCACCAAACACATCATCCCCTGTCAGCATTCTATAGGGACCGTTCCCTCCGGGACACCCTGGTCCACTCCTCCATCGCCCCCAACACCTCAACCCCCTCCCACAGCACCTTCCCATGCAATCGCAGAAGGTGTAACACCTGCCCCTTTACTTCCCCCTCCTCACCGTCCAAGGGCCCAAACACTCCTTTCAAGTGAAGCAGCATTTCACTTGCACTTCCCTCAATTTAGTTTACTGTATTTGCTGCTCCCAAGGCGGTCTCCTCTACATTGGAGAGACCAAGTGCAGACTGGGTGGCCGCTTTGTGGAACACCTTCGGTCTGTCCGCAAGTATGGCCCAGACCTTCCTGTCGCTTGCCATTTCGACACACCACCCTGCTCTCATGCCCACATGTCCGTCCTTAGCCTGCTGCAATGTTCCAGTGAAACTCAATGCAAACTGGAGGAACAGTACCTCATCTTCCGATTAGGCACTTTACAGCCTTCTGGACTTAACATTGAGTTCAACAACTTCAGATCATGAACTCTCTCTTCCATCCTCACCCCTTTTTGATCCCCTTTTTTCAAATATTTCCTTTTTAATTTTTATATATATATATTTTTCCCATCTACTTCTATTATTATTCTTTTTTAAAATTTATTTTCATTCATTGTTTTATCCCCGCCTTTTAGCCTATTTCGATCTTTTTTCCCACACCGTCCCCTCCCCCCACCCCACCCCCCACTAGGGCCATCTGTCACTTGCTCATCCTGCTTTCTCCTCTTAATGTCATCATTAACACCTCATTTAGTCGGCATCACCACCATCAACACCCCTTCAACCTTATGTCTATGACATCTTTTGCAATCTCTCCTTTGCCTTCACCTATCACTGACCTTCTATCCAGCTTCACCTGTCCCACCCCACTTAAACAGTATATATTTCACCACATTTTCACTTCTCTTTAGCTCTGAAGAAGAGTCACATGGACTCAGAACGTTAACTCTGTCTTTCTCTCCACAGATGCTGACAGACCTGCTGAGCTTTTCCAGCAATTTTTGTTTTTGTAACCTCCTCACTAACCTTGGTTGGCCTTCAGGTGGGTGAGCTGAGGCTGGGTGATGGGGCGCAGCAGTTGTCAACTCTAGCTACCACCAGCATTAGCACCAAGCTCCAAAGTGCTTCTACCATCCCCTTTAGCACCTGCTATGAGCGATTCCCCATCCCCGACAATGAGCTCAGAAGGCACCCTCGCAACCACCATTTCTGCCTCCTCCACGTTCTTGGTGCCTGTGGCCTCACGGGCTCACCCCAGTTTGGGCCATCTACCTGGCTTGTGGGCCCTCTTGTCCTGCAAATAGTGATGTTAGCCTAGTATATAGTGCTGCCAGGGACAAATCTCTTGAATATGGCAGTGCATCACAGTGGACATTCGCATTTCAATCCAAAACTGTGTGCACCTCCAGCAGCAGCTTGGACATGCAAGCATCCATGCCAGAGGAATGTTGTGCGCCAAGTCTCCCACCATAGGTGCAGCATTCAGATGTGAACCATTCTATGTGCTTCTGCCGAACAACTCACCTTGCCAGAGCTCAGCAAACCATGAAACCTCTTTCTGCACTGTATCCGTGATCTAGAATGGTTCCCTGTTACACTCATGGTGGAGACTATCTCCTGCCATGCCCTCTTAGTCACCATGGGTTCCACCAGCCACTGGGATATAATGTTTGCCAGAATCTGTGGACATCCTGGACCATGATCTGGAGGTCCTGGTCACTGAAGCCGGGCTTTTCTAGTTGGCCTCCTTTGTGATATTCTGGCATAACAATTAAAAAAAAACAATGGGTGTGTAAGGCTTCCAGCTTTGATTAGCCTCACACATAAACATATGTCTGCTTATATGCAGGAATCATATTCTCTAGCACAGCAATGCCTCATGTTGAGGGGGTGGGTAGGATGGAGATGGGGCTGCATGAATGCAGGGTGGGCTGGAATTTATTCCTGTCACTCATAGATGGCATGTTGTGCTCCCAAGCACAAACTACCCTGCTGGCTCGCTCCCTCTGAATCACTCTGGCCTGCCATTACATTGTGCAGCTGTGAGGGTCCTGGGCAAGGCTCATTTGCATGCCAGCATCCTGAGAGATAGGTGAAAAGAAGATAGATGGAAGGGCAAAGGGTACTTCTAACATTCTACCTACCGCACAAATGAATAACCTGATATTTGAATTTCAGTGCCGCTGAGATGCCAAGGGCTTAGGCTGCACATCCCAACGAATAGAGGATTGTATTCAACAGCATGTTCCTTCGGATGTTCGCAATAGGCAGAGTACTGACTGTACTCAACCAGCCCACACTTGCAAAACTTAGAACACAATGTTTAATGTTAGAAGTGATTCTGTGATTGGACAGCACTTGCTGAATAATCCTGAGTGTTCTAAGAATTATACTGGCAACCAATTTAAGATTATCAGTCGGTCTCACAATGTAGCTCACTTACACTTGCTGGAAACTATGTATATTCATATATAGGGCCCTGTTGTCTGCAAGCATTGGTTGTAAAGTGCTTTGAGATATTGGTGGGGCGTATAAAGTGCTTTATAAATGCAAGTTTTTTCTAGTTCCATTTTTCTGGTCTTTCTCCATATCCCAGTGATTCTTTCTCCTTCAGTTATTTATCTAATTTCCTTTTGATAGTTACTATTGAATCTATGTCTACCTCCCTATCAGGCAGTATATTCCAAACTTTAATTATTTTTTGCATAAAATCTTTTTCCATCTCTAGTTGTTTTGCCAATCACTTAATATCTGTGAGATCTGATTATTGACTTCAGACATTGTAATTTTTTTGCTTTATTTACCCTTTATGATTTTAAACACCTCTATCAAATCTCCTCTTAGCCTTTGCTTCACTAAGAAGAACAATACCAGCTTCTCCAGTCTATCCACATCACAGCAGTCCCCCATCCTGGAACTATTCTAATAAATCTCATCTGTACCCTCTCCAAAACCTTCACGTCCTTCCCAGAATTGGACACAATACATTAGAATTCCAAAAATCAATTCACCTATACAACAACATAAGATGGTGAGAAAAGAAAGAAGACTTCCATTCACATCATAACCACTAGACATCTCAAAGATCTTTGCAGCCAATGAAGTACTTTAGAAGTGTAGTCACTGTTGTAATATAGGAAACACAGCAGCAATTTGTGCAGAACAAACTCCTACAAAAATGAAAAAAAACAAAAACAGAATTACCTGGAAAAACTCAGCAAGTCTGGCAGCATCGGCGGAGAAGAAATCAGTTAGCGTTTCGAGCCTTCATGGTTTAGCTTTTTGTTTTTACCTACAAAAATGACTTGCTCATTGCAAATCCATGCTGGCTCTTCTTTACTACTCCATGCTTGCCCAAGTGGCTGCTAATTTTCTCTCAGGTTATTGTTTCTAAAAGCCAGTGATAAACTGTCGTGTAATTGCCAGATATATTCTTCTCCTCTTTTTTGAACAAGAGTGTAATATTTACAGTCTACCAGTCCTCTATACACAATCCTTGTATCTAAGCAGGATTGGAAGATGGTGGCTGTGTAATTTCTATCCTTACTTCCCTCAGCAACCTAGGATACATCCCCAACCTGAACTAGTTGGCTTATCCACTTTAAATACTGCCAGCCTTTCTCGTATTTCCTCGTTAATTATTTTTATCTCCTCTAGTAGTCTGACAATCTCCTTATTTACAATAGCTTTGGCAAAGTCTTTTCCCATGGTAAATATCAATGTCAAGTATTCACTTAGTACCTTAGCCATGCCTTCTGCCTCCACCAATAGATCTTCAATGTTGTCCCTATTCAGCCCCACTGCTCCTCTGACAATCTGTTTACTGTTAATACGACTACAGAAGACTTTTAAATTTCCTTTTTTCCAATGTGTTAGCTGACCATCTATTCTCATATTGTCTCTTTGTGCTACGTATTTCCTTGTTAATTTTATATTTTTACATTCAGCCTTATTCTCCCTGTATTATTAAGTAGATATGTCATATACTCCCTTTTTCTGCTTCATCCTACTCTAAGAGCTTTGTTATCCAGGGAGTGCTGGCTTTGCTTACCCTCCTTTTCCCTCTTGTGGGAATGTACCCAGACTCTACTTGACCATTTCCTCTTTAAATATCACCCATTTTTGCCTGCCAGTCTTCGATTTTACCTATGTCAGACTTCTTCTTGGTTTGCTAAAAATTGCCTTCCATCAGTTAAGTATTTTTATTCTAGATAGCTCCTGGTCCTTCTCCATAACTAATCTAAGTGTTATGATGCTATGGTCATTATTCCTGAAATGTCTCCATCTGACCCACTTCATTCTGTAGTACTCGATCCAGCAGTACCATTTTCCTTGTTGGGCAGAAACACACTGTTGAGGAAAATTCTTATGAACACCTCTCAGAAATTCTTCCCCTTCTCTGCTTTCACCCCTTCAAGTAATTGCTACCTCATTCAATATGGAGTAGTTAAGGTCTCTCATTGTCATTTTTCTATAGTTCTTGCATCTCTCAGTAATTTATTTGCAAATCTTCCCCTCTATCTCCTTCCATTGTTGGCCTACAAAATACACTAAGTAGATTAATACCGTCTTTATTGTTTCCTCACTCCAACCAAATAGGTTCTGTCTTTGACTCTTCAGGGACATTCTCTTTCTAGATTTAAATATTTTCCTTATTCAAAACCGCTACCCCTCTTACTTTTTTCCTTTCCATATATTTCCTGAATACCTTGTACCCTGGAAAATTAAGCATCGGATCATCACCTTTATTGAGCTGGGTCTCAGTTATCACCACCAGATAATATACCCTTGTGGCTATTTGTACCTGTAACTCACCAACCCTATTAACCAATGTAATATTTATAAGTTAAACCTTTTCTTACTGTTATGGGGATCATGTGACTGTACAGACGAATCAGCCCTAAGTGCGGGAAATCTTAGGGGCCGGGTTTTTCTAGCCTTGGTCTTGGAACAAGCATATAGCTTCATCGGGAGCTCTGTATATAAAGTTCACTGTTCCTTACAAGAAACCTGCCCTGCATTCCAAGGCCAGAATTTTGAGTTCTGCGGGCGAGCACAGTCGGCGGGCGGGAAATGGCCCGTCACCCGCAATCGGCCCCAACCGCGATTTCACGTTGGCGGGCTAGTTAAGGTTCACCGAGCATGAACGGCGGCTCCCAAATGGTCAAGAAGGAGCAGGCAAGGGCGGGGGGAACTACGAGCTGAGCACTAACACCATGTGCGCTTCTTCAATCACCTCAAGCTCTAGACTTACAGTCTAGAAGCCCGCGTGTGTAGCGATTGGTCAATACAGTCACATGGTCAACTAACTACATTCTCTTGAAGGAACACAGCACTCCACTTTACCACACCATCCATCCTGTCGGGCTGGAGCACTGAAGAGACTCAGCACCTAGGAGTGTCTTAGGATGTATGCGTCATGGGAGCTGCCAGGGTACCTTGCACAGACTTGCAGACTATGCATCCTCTGGTCACACACTATCTGCACGTTCATGGAGTGAAACTCCTCCATGTTGATGAAGGCACCCGGCCAACCTGCTGGCGCCTTGACGGCCACATGTGTGCAGTCGATTGCACCCTCGATGCGGGGGAAGCCAAAAATCGCTGCAAAGCTTCTGGCTCACTCAGCCTGGCTGGCCTTGTCTGTATGGAAATGAAGGAAAGTCACTATCCGCTTGAACAGATCTTCTGTCACCAGCTTGACGCAACTATAGACAGCTGATTGGAAGACTCCACACAGGTCTGCCACTGACCCCTGGAAAGAGCAGGAGGCATAGAAGTTGAGGGCCACTGCAACCTTTAGAGCCACTGGGACGGGGTGTCCACCCACACTGTAGGAGCTGATCTCAGGCCCAATCATCTGAGGTCACGGTCTCCCTTGAGAGGCGGAGCCTCCTTCAGCAATGCACCCCGGACGTATTGAGGTAGCTGCATCTCCATCAGTAAACCCTGGCAGCAGCATAGTGGTTTCTTATGCAGCTCCTTCCACCTTGGACTACCTACTGTTGCCGTGCCCCCTGTGCCTGCGCCTCTCCTCCCATAGGTCGCTCCCCTGGAAGTGGCATTGAGACACATGGCCTCATCTCCCTTCTGCCCCTCCCTTCCCCCTCAGAGGAGGTGCCACCAGCAGAGAGCACAATCCCCATTACCAGGGTAAGGGAGGGCTGACTGATACCTGGAAGGGTCCACATGGTCTGAATTCTCTGGGGACCTTGGAGACACAAATGAGTCCTGTAATGAAGCCTGGAAATGCTAACAATGAAGCCCCAAACAGAGATGAAGCTGCCAAGTACCAATAAGTTACCAGCAGCAAACTATCTAGCAAACTCCTCACTACTCACATTGGCATTGCTGCTGACCCTTTTTATCCCGCCTGTGGATGAGGTTTTTGAAATTGTTGGCTGGCTGCCTGCCCGTTTTGCCCATGTGACAAGTAAAATCACACGGGCAACAAAAAATCGCCATCAATTGGCTTTTTAAGGGCCTTAACTGGCCTCTTAATTAATGGTGGGCCCGCCAACCGAAATATCGTGTGAGCTCCCGATGACATCGGGATGCTCACCTGACATCATCACACACGGTTTGACGCCTGATCGGGTCGGGCACATGCCCAAATTCTGCCCCAAGTTTATTACAGCCACACTGTTTGAAATGATCATAATTGCACTGACAAGAGTAAAAAATCACCTCAGCTTGTTTATGGCCTCAGACTTGTTGTTGCAGAGGCAGTGAACATCCATATCAAAGGCCTAAGGAAATTGGACTTTGGGCTTCATCAATTTACTTGGAGTGAGCTGCCAACTCTGGTCATGTATTGATAGACTGCTCGCCCAAGAGAAAATATCAATATCAGGCTAACTTCTCTGCAGTGCCCCTCAAGTAAATCTTGGGTGTGGGTTGGTGCAGGCTTCGGGGAAGGGGGCGAGAGGTGGCGCCACAGTGATACCTATGGAGTCCAAGGATTACTTCTGCTAACCTTTTGCTCTAATAGGCACAATGCCAGCCCTAGTTAGCACTGATTTATTCCAGAAATAAATCCTAAAACAGGAATTGGTCTTCAAATTAACGTAATTAAAGGACTTAACACCTGTATTAGGCATCCACATGGGATGTCCCATAAGCAGATTGGCTGCAGTCTGTTCCACTGAGAAATTGCTACTGTTTGCATCCACTTAAAAATGGACTCAAAGGATACAAATTTATCCATAGACTATTTTATGCATATTTACTTTTTAGAGATACATTTATTTCTGGTCCTCAGGGAAGAACTTGAAGATTTTGCAGCCCAATCGAAAACGAATGCCTTTAGCCATATTTATCTCTCTCTAAACTGGCTACTATTGTTTTCTTGACCACACTTTTTAAGGGAGTTATTAATTCAGCCACAGTGAACATTTGTCTCAGTAATCATTTTCCCATTAAATGGATGATTGAGTACCTTCTCAATGACTCAGTTGATAAGTGGATCACATGGCCTAGCCCTGAATTATACAGAACAAGACTGCATTTATTGGCTTTCTGGAATATAAAGGATTTGCACTAAACTTAAGCATTTTATATGTTACTACCTCAATTCTTATCTTGGGGAAATGCAAGAACAGGACAAGGCCATTCTGTCCGTTGATCTTGTTCTGCCTTTTACTTAGATCATAGCTGATCTGCTTGGTGGATAATGTTGGGCAGGATATGGTTAGAGTCTCACCTGCAGTAGGGGAGAAGTGTCCTTGGAGAACTGGCAAATTGGGAAGCAGGTTCTGGATAAAGGTGAGCGTGAGGTTATTAAAGGTAGTGACTGCAAAATTGGGCTCTGCAGCACCTGTGGTTACAGCACTACAGGTGCTGTATAGGTACAAAAATGGCACCCACACTGCATGTGGACATTTCTGGCGCAGCCTGCACTGAATGCCATTTTAGTGACGGTGTAAGCTTGGGTATTAGGAGCATGGACTGAAAGTGCAATTTGATGCCAATGCTACCATTTTTGACCTTCCTGCCCTGGTTAATGTCCTCCCTTAAACATGCAGAGCTGAACATGGATCAGGGATAATCCCTCACCAGTGCTATTTAAAACAAGCATCAATCACTCTCCATTTAGATTCTGATTATTTCCTATTGGCTATGTTTGAGTTTGGACAAGTGCTTGATGATTTGCAGAGTTGGTTAAAGTTGAAGTCAACAGGGCTGCACATGAAGAAGGCTTAGGCTCTGACTTCAAGAACTCATGTCACACCACTTACTCCCAATGGTGGGTGCTATAGTCATCAACCCAGATGGAGCAGAGGCAGCAAAGAAAATGCTTGCAGTGGGAGGAGGGGAGAAGGGTTCTCTGCAGGAGGCATTATCCACCTAGGATCTTCCAGGAGCATTTCTCCTTCTCAACTTAAGCCAGGGCACAGCATGTGCATCATCTATGCTTTAAAAAGAGGTGCTCACAAAATTTAGCAACCTCCTGTGACCAGCCCTGTAACCTGAAAGCAGGGCAAGGACAGCACTGTTTGTAGCTGTGAAGATGACCATGGCCCTGAATTTCTTTGGGATCCATCCCTGCATAAGAGAGGTGACAGATGCTCTTTCTATCAGGAGAGTTCATTGTGTTCTTTCTGACCAGTAAAAAGCAGGCAGAGTGTGCAGGTGATTTTGCCAGGATATCCCAAAGGCTGCACACACATGACCTTGTGGGCATTGCATCTAAATGCAATAATGTACTGTAACCACAAAGGTTACCACTCACTAAACATGCAGTGGGTGAGTGACCATGCTCAGCACATCATGCTGGTGAATGCCTGCTATCCTGGCAGCAGTCATGATGCTCCCATTCTGTACCAGTCCACTGTTCCCTCAGTATTTGAGTCACCACTTCAAACCAGAGGCTGGCTGCTGGGTGATAAGGGCTCTCAGATCAATGACTCTGCTGCACAACCCAATCACACGTGAGCAGCATGCACATAATGATACCAATGCTGCAACACAAAACATCAAAGAGCAGACCATTGGGGTGCTGAAGCAATGCTGCCTTGAACACTCTGGAGGAACCTTGCGGTACTCACTGGAACATGTGTCCTGATTCATGGTAGTCTGCTGCTTCCTTTACAACCTGGACCTCATGAAGAGACAGCACTTACCAGCAGGTATATGCTGAGCAGCTCAGGAGCAGGAGGAAGAGGGGGAGGCAACTGACACATCTCCTTTCTGATCGGGCTGGCCAAGATTGCCTCTTCCGACTATGGTTCCATTGAACACAACATCAATTCCCACTACAACAGTCCCACATCTTACCATCCTTCTAGCTGTCTATCACAGCGTCCTCTTGGCCATGAAACTAAAATAAAAACTACCATAAAACAACCTTTCCAAACCAACTTTCTCAAATAAATAATCCGATACTCCATACAAATGTGAACTAATCGCTTTACGCATTCTCATAGTGCCTGTCTCAATGGTGCCTTTGACTGGCTCGGTGCTTCCCTGATGACTGCAGCATGGCTTGTGGACCTCCATTGGGGGGGTGACTTCAGGTGGCCTTGCAGGACACCTCTGAGCAATTCCGGGTCAAGGAGACCTGGCTTTAGACTGCATCACCTCAGTATGGGCGGCAGCAGTCTGAGCTGGCAGGCTGACAGGCTACAGCAAGGACACTGCACTATGGTGGGGAGGATGAACAATGCCATCCTGAGAGAAGACAGCAGGTTTGGGCTCCAGGGAGTCACTGCCACTCTCAGGATGGCACAGCAGCAATCTGCTGAAACATAAATTTGGGACTGCTATGAGACCTTGCAAACCCCTTTGGGAACTGGTATCCACAGCCATAATGGTAGCTGCCTGAATCTGCATGGCAACAAGCTTAGATTTTGTGACCTCATTCTAAACTTCCACTGCAGCACCCAGATTTTGGGTAACTTCTGCTTGTGCTGCAATGTATACGACAACATCAGCCATGAAGGGCTGCATCATGGTTAGGTCCTCAAGTGTTCTCATAGAGGTGCCTACCATTTCTGCATTGGAAAGAATGGGATCCAAGCTCTGCATGAAGCCATGTGCCAAGTTGGATCTGGACTCCTCCATGCCCCTTGACTTTAGTGCCAGGCTTTCTGGCAGGCTTACTAATGTACTTAGACTAACTGTGCATGTCCAATTGCATTTTTCTATATGCTCCCTCCCCCACAACCTCCACCTCACATTGAAATCCTCATTTAAGTCATCTGCATGAGAACTCATGAGCAACTTCTTCCTTCGGTGAGCTGGCACCTGCACTATCATTTCCATCTACCCTGGCTGCACGCCACTCGTGCCTGGTGTCTCACCAAGTGCAAAGCCACCTCAATGCTACACCACACATTACCAATACCTGAGCTGGTGGCTGCAAGCATGAGACTGAATGATCGTGTTTCTTCTTCATCAGGGGGAAAGTGGAAGTGTGGCAGAGGCAGGTTCAATTGAGGCAGTCAAGAGGCCATTAAATGATTATTTAAATAGAAACAATGTGCAGGGTTATGGGGAAAAGGCAGGAGAATGACACTGATTCATAATGCTCATTCGGAGAGCTGGTGCAGACAACCGTGGGCCAAATGGCCTCCTTCTGCAGCGTATGTTCGTATGTAACAATTCTGTGATCAGCTCTGTCAGGTTACTATCTGGTTGGGAACTTTGAAAATTACGGCCCAGAATGCACCTTTAAGCGAGATAAGGCTGAGAAGTGAAGTGTTGAAAGGAAAAAGCCTGCATACAGTGCTGAAAGAGGAATCCAAATAGGAGTGGCAGTAGCTGTTAGTGGAACCAGGTAGCCTGACCCTGCAGAAAGAGGTTCAGTTGCTTAACAGATAAGGCCCTGGGTTCAACATTGATTAATATTATGGAAACAAAGAGACAAGTGTGTACTGCAACAATAACCTGCATTTATATAGTGCCTCTAAAATAATAAATGTCCCTATGTGCTTTACAGCCATCTTATGAAGAAAATTTGGACATTGAGGGTGGAATTTTCCACTCTGGAGACTAAGAGCAGAATTTTCCGTGCCTGCTGGTGTCAGGCGTGTTCAGCGGTGTGAGCGGAGAATATGACGTGAAGGCCAAAACTCGGTTTCACAATGTCGTGAAACCAGTTTGCCATCGTCCGCTCAGCCTGTTGATGGTGGGCTGCATTTCCCGCACCGGATGGCGGGAACCTTATTGTAACACATCTGCAAAAGGCCAGCTCACTGGAATCATCTCCCTCCCTCCACCCTGCTGGATTGTCCGCCCATGTCGGTGGGAAAACACGCTAATGCAGAACACATCTTGACAAGTGTGACGTGCAGAAGTCGGGACTTACCGCCAGGGCCTTGCTCACATCGCAGACATCCAAGGAGCAGAAGATGCTGGAGCCTGACAGCAGTGGGACCCAGGAGGGACGCCATGGCATGCTGAGTGGATTCTCATGGACATGGCTCTGTCACGAAGCAGCTCACGGAAGTTGGAAAGTCACCATTGAGCGTCTGCTTACAGCAGATAATGATCAAGTGAGTGGAGAGGTAGGTCCAGCTATGTTTGGGAGAGCAAGATGTACCGGGGACTGGAGGAGGAAGAGTTGTCTGGGAGGGATGTGGTGAGGTTGGGAGGGGAGGCATGAAGGTGTCAGGGTGGGGGAGGTAGGGATGGAGGGAGAGAGTACGGGGGAGGAGGGGGTAACTGGGGAGGAAACAGGAACTGGGGAGGTAATGGGGGTAGAAGGTTTAAGTGAAAGAGTTCGGAGGGAAAAAGGAGTGCGGAGAGGGAAGGAAGTCTGGGGGAGGAAGGAGTGCGGAGCGGGAAGGAAGTCTTGGGGAGGAAGGAGTGCGGAAAGGGGAGGGAGTAATGGCAGAGGAAGGAGTCAGGAAGGGGGAAGGAATAAGGCTGGAGGAAGAAGTGAGGCTGGAGGAAAGAGTAGGAGGGGGGAAGGACTAAGGGTGGTGGAAGAAGTAAAGGTGTCTGAGGGAGCCAGGAAGGGGGAAGGATTAAGCAGTGGGGGGGTAGTCTGGGTGTGGGAAGACTAAGGGGGGGGAATCCAGGGGACGGGAGAAGGGGTTCCAAGAGGGGGTGGGGTTCCAAGGTGGGGAGGGGTTCCAATGGGTGAGATCAGGTGCTGCATTGTGTGCGATCACTGAGTGGGCAGAGCTGCAGCTCAGCTCAGATGAGCAACTGAAAGCAAACCCCAGCAGGCAGCATTGAAAATGCTCAGGGCATGGAGGTGGAATATGATATGTGAAGGATCCATGTGCGTGGGAGAGTGCTTGCATGAAGCTCCGAAAGGCCCTGCCACACACTTACTTCTCCCTCCAGAATCACTCGTTGGCCAGCTGCTCCCTCTGTGGTGACAGAGGATGAGCTTGAGGGGGTCACAGGCAAAGGGGACTTGGAGGGAGAGGACAGCCTCTGAGATTACTGAGTGGATGACCCAGGGGTGTCTAGCTGCTGCTCCTCCTCTCTTTGGGTGCCCGAAGGCCCCAGCCTCACCCCTTGAGGGGAAGGGACGCCTGGAGTGATGTTGAGGTGCCCCGTTTCCCTCTCATGTTGCCACTGCTGGAATCACCCATGGCTCCCGCAATGGAGTGCAGGCCTGCACACATCTCCATGTTCTGTGGACCAGGGTCTCCATGGCATCTGCCATCCTCCCCATGGAGACCTCCACACGCGCACATGTGGGCACCACTTCACCGCAGATCAGGCGGACGCACTCCTCCGACTTGCTAGCCACTCTGCTGAGGGCTTCCAACAGCTCTGTGTAGTGTTCGCATGCCTACTGCTGACTCTCCATGATGAGAAGGGAGGCCAAATCTAGAAGCTCGTCATTTGACCCGGACCTCACAGATGCCTTTTCCGCAGCAGTCCACCGAGTGCTGGGGAGCTCAGCTGAACCTGCCTCCTCCAGCTGCAGACACATGTCCATGCGGTGACCACCAGATTGTAAAGCCGAGCCTGTTCTAGGTCTAGGTCCCACTGAGGTGTGTGTCTCTGTGCTGGTGCAGGGTGTGGGTAAGCACTGTGATGGGTCTTCCAGGCTGCTTATTTCCAGCTCTTCAATGGATGAGGCACCCTCTTGGCTGGATGTGAGGAGCTGGATGGAGCTGAGGGACAGGCTGGCTGAGGGTGTCAGTCACTTGGCAGAGCTCCCTGTGAACCACAGTAGAGATAATTAGTGCACGACAGCAGAGTCAAAAGCAGGAGAGAGAGCACTCACATTTGCATTGAGAGAGGGATGATGTGGTGCAGGGTCCTCACGAGGGTGTTTGCTGCTGGCCTCGCCATCACCACAGGCACGGTCCACATCCTTACCAGTCAGCGCGATGGCACACTCCTCAAAGTGAGTGAGGTGCCTAATGTGGGCCATGCTACCCCCTGTCTGGGACCTCTCCCTGCTGTTGTGAGCCGGCTTCTCCTTCATGAACACAGATGGAGAGAGTGTGAGCAGGACACATGGCACTGTGTGGAACGTTTGTGTGGTGAGCAGAGACGTGGACGGGATGAGAATGCGAACTCCAGAGGATATGAGCCTGATGGAGATATGAGGGTGTATGTGAGAGTTAGTGGTGTTGTGCCTTGAGGTGTAAGATCCCTGTGGATGTGTGATGGGTTTGTGAGTGTGTGAGTTGAGAGTGATGAGGAGAATGACTTACCCTGGCAGAATGGATGAGACCATTCGTCCTGTAGCAGCATTAATTGGCTGTCCTCTTTTATAGGGCATTGGCGCTGACCACCACTGCCACCACCTCCAATGCTGGAATGGTGACATTGCTTGTTGGTCTTTGCCCAGAGTGAGGGTAGAGGGCATCATGGTGGGCCTCCACGGCATTCAAAAGGTTAAGGGAGGTGTCACTGAAGCCAGCGGCTGAAGTCTTTTTGCCTTTTGGGGCCATGCCTTCCCTGCAGCAGTCCTGGGCTGGGAGATTATTTGCAGCTGCACATTAAATGTGGTGCCTGGCATGATGAGGCGGCGAGGTGATGGCAGGTGAATGAGGGCCTGCCCACCATGGAAATGGTGTGTTTCCCAGAAATGCATAATTAATGTGATGGGTTTGGGATGATATGGCGTGAGAAGCCGCCATTGCGGCCGGTGGGTAAAACGCCGCTTTCCCGCCCACTACCACATTTAGTGCAAATCTGGGATGATTCCACCCTGAGTGTGGTGGTGGGTGTGAAAAGTGGAGCATTTCCCGCTGGTCAGAGTGGGCGGCATCCGCACCAGATCGTCCGCTTGTCAGTTCATTGTATACGCTTGAACATGAAGCATGTCAGATCTCATGTGGGCTGGGCTAGTGTTCATTCACCCCACCATCACTTCATCGGATCATCTTTCCAGGTGCCGTATTTAAAGCACGCTCGGCACAGCATTCACCATCTGTGGCCCAGGGCTGGTCGTGGCGAGTGATGGCCCCGAGATGTAACTGTGTCATTGGGTCAGCTTGAAAAATGGTGGTGCTGAGATTTTACTACCGGACCAGCTTACAGTCCCCTGCCCCCCATCCTTGACAGTCGAAATCCCTCCCATTGTGCTGGAGGAGCATCATGTTGGGGTTTTCCTCCGTCCAATCACTATCCTTCCACCCCCCCTCTCATTCTTGATCCCATCGTGATAGTGGTTGATATCCCTGTCCCCACCCCTCCCCGCCGTTGAAACGTTTGATGTTGATGTCCTGTTGCCCCAACAAGACCTGACCCCCTCCCCATCTCGAGGCCCATTGTACCGTGACTTACAGAGACCCCCCCTTCATGAGACCATCTCATGCCCCCCTTACATTTCTTGTTCCCCATTAGCAGGTTACAGGTGCCTCCCCAGGCTGTGCCATCTGCAGTCCAGTGGCAAAGCTTCCAAACCCCAGGACCTACCCGTGTGAGGGACTGACGATGCCCTGCACACCATGCTGGGCATGACTGACACAGGACTGACAGGCCCTCTCCCTCTCTGGACTGGGACCAAGACAGGCGTGCCAAGCACAGACCACTAAATTGTGGCACAACTGCCCAGGACTGTCTCTGCTTTGTGACCCCGACTAATTCCTCTCCCCACCCCCACCACAGCCGTGTGTCTGTGAGCTCTCTTATCCAGTCATCCCCCTCTAGTCAATCCTTTGTCCTCCAGCCTCTTACACCACTGCCCCCACCACCAACCACCCCCCCCGCCCCGCCCCGGCTTTCCCACTGGCCTCATGTGGTAAGCCTTGGCTCTGATCACACCACCACCCCCCTCCCCACCCGGAGTTCCCACTGGTCTTGCCTGCACAGCCTTGGCAAGGAGTTGGAGCAGCTGTGAACGCAGTGCAATGAAAGATAGACAAACATACCTCGAGGTCACAAGTGACGTGGTGCTCGCCAGGTACACGTCGCTTATATCTGGCTGTGATTCACACTGCTCTAACTAGCCACCGGCATGGCCATTTGATCTGGAGTGGGGGTGTAATTCAGGCGAGCTGCCTTTTTAATGAGTTCCCAAATGCATTCAAATATGGTTCCCGACATGACACAGCAGCTACCTGACCTGCCATGGAAGTTGGGAGCGGAAATTTGAAAACATTTTTTTATACCAAACTGATGTTTGGCCATTCACCGTATTTTATTTTCCCGTCCCAGATGCCATGCTGTTGATGGGACCAGAAAATCCCACTCTGAGTAACAAAGGCAATATTAGGACAGGTTGTCAAAAGCTTGGTCAAAGAGGTAGAGTTCAGGGTACACCCTAAAGGAGGAAAGAGAGGAGAAAAGGCAAAGAGGTTTACAGAGGGAATTACAGAGCATAAGGCCTTGGCAGCTGAAGGCATAACTTTTAATAGTAGAGCGGTTAAAATTGGAGCTGCTCAAGAGGCCAGAATTGGAGGAGCACGGGTATGTCACAGGTTGTGGGGCTGTCAGATAGGGAAGAGCAAAGCCATGGAGGGATTTGAAAACAAGGATAAAATTTTAAGAATCAAGCTTTTTCTCAACCAGGAGCTGCAAAGATCTATGGGGCATCATGAAGTTGTGAAAAGTTCTATATAAATCCAAGTTCTGTTTATTCTTTATGCGTCCAGTCAATTGTACCAAGAATTCTGGGGGAGCCAGGAATTTTGTAAACTTTATACTATAGAATATTCATTCATCTGCCTCGGCGTGTACTGAACCGAGGTGCCACTACACATAAAGCTTTTTTAACACGTTGAATACAGTTATGCCCTGGAAATAACCTGTGTGTAGTAGTCATCGGTAGCTCCCTGAAAGGACTCAATGTCCAATAAGCATAAGAACTGCTTTGATGATTTTTTCCCTCATACTTAACTGTCCTTAATCTTTATGTGGGCCTCAAGTCATTCTGAAGAATGGAGGAAAGTTCTTCCAAGGCTTCAGGAGTGGATTTTTTTCTTTATTCATTTATGGGATGTGAGTGTCGCTGGCAAGGCCAACATTTATTGCCCATCCTGTTATATGTCATATGTTCAGTAGGTCCCATGAAGAGGTTCTGAGTCTTGTACAGCTGAACATTAAGTGTTTATTGATAACACATGATTGCAGGGTATAGCCCAAACAATGAGCTAACTCTATGCTTGTTTCTACACAGGCCTCCTGTTCAGTTCACAACTGACTCCAATCTCACGTCATGCATCTTTATACATCACATTGTGGGCAGTACTGCTTCCCAGTCTCACATTAACCCTTGCCATGCCAGATACCCTGAGACTACACCTCCCTGAAGTTTTTACTCAACTTATTTACATCACAATCATGCTACTCCTTCTCCCCCTGCCCCGCAACACAATCCCTTCCCCCACTGCCGCCGCCCCCCCCCGCCTGCCAAGTCTCTGACTTAGGAAATTCAGATGGTCTGGAGGCTTGACATTTCTTCCAGTTCTCGTTCTGGTCATATTAGGAGGAATGATAGGCTCTGCTGATTTGGGCAACCTTTGCTGACTCAGAGTTTGAGTTGTGGTCTGTGTTTCTGGCATTTGGTTGTCTTCTTATTATACAGCTTTTCTCCTCCTTGGAATTGAACTTCTCTTTGTCAACTCCCAATCTGCTCTGCTCGGAGGCCACCGGCTTGTCCCGTCTTTGCTGGAGAGAGTGTTCAGCTTGTTCATTTGTAGTACGAACGTGGTTTTGTTTTCCATGTGGTCCGCTGTGATCTTTATGGGAGTTGAAGGTTTCTCTCTCTCGGTTGTCTGTTTGTTCATCAGTGGGCTCACCTTGCAGTTTCACTTTTATCTCCACACTGTGTTTGTCCATGTCTCTGTGCCTCACTGAAGCGTGCTCTGGTGAGCTGATGGTCGCTAGTCCCTTGCTCCAGCATCGCCTTGCAACTTGGTGCGTTGGCTGGAGGTTATAGCATCTGTGCTGTGGTGTTTCCAGGCAATGTGACAGCAACTGTTCCAATGCTAGTTATTTTCTGTGTGCCTTCCAATTTAGGTACAGTGGTAATTGGCTGGAGGTTTGGCTGGTATGACCAAAGGGTAAGTTCAATTGAGGCATTCAAGAGGATATTAGATTATTATTTAAATAAGAACAATGTGCAGGGTGGTGGGAAAAAGGCAGGGTAAAGGCACTGAGTCATAATGCTCATTCGGAGAGCCGGTGGAGACATGATGTGCCGAATGGCCTCCTTCTGTACTGTAACAATCCTGTGATTCTGCCACCTGGAAAGTAATTGGACAAACTGGCTCTGCAAGACGATTCAGAGCTGAAGCCCAGTTGAGTCTCTTTACTGGTGGGCCTTTCAGGAATTTTCACTTCCGTGCACTTGAGGGTAGAGGTCGCCTCTACATCTTCTGCTATTTTAAGAAGGTTAAAGGCAACACAGTCATCTCTGCTCAAGAGAGAAAAGGATTGGTTTTGGATGACATGCATGACTTTGAATATCTGCTTGTTGCCATACCTTAGTGGCTCCAGGATCATGCCTGGCCGGAATTCAGATTCCTCCAGGCCAGTAGAGTGGTGTGTCTGTCATTCAAATCCAGAGGCCTCTCAGCCACATTTCCTTACCTGGAGGACCCTAACACTGACTCCCATGTCAAATAAGAAGTTGGTGAGGTGACCATTTACTGAGATGTCCACATTCCAAAAAGAGAATCCAGGATCCTTGACATCATCCAAGAGGCACAGTTGGGTATGGTACCTTAATCTTCCTAGCATGGTGCCTAAATCTCAAGAATTGTCTTGGGACCCTCCACCCATCTGGGTGTTTTAGGTTTGCATAGCTTTCCAAAGTGTCCCAGGCAGCTGCAGTTGAAGCACTGCACTGAGATTGCTGGGCATTGCTCTTGCCTGTGAGGTCATTTGGCTCCACAACATTGACAAGTTCACCTGCCCCTTTGCAGTTGATTTGGAGATCACCTTTCTTGGCCTATAATCTTTCTACCCCTTTGTTATTTCACTAGCTGGACAGTTGGGGTTGCTCTGTGCCACGGCTTGCTTTTGCCACGTAAAAAGGATAGGTGCAGTTGGCAAATTTCAGACGGTCTATTTGGATGGCCTTTTCTAGAGTCAGATCTTCCTTGGCCTATAGTATGTCTGAAAAGGCATTGTCAACCATTCCGACAACAACTCTGTCCCTTATGAATTCTGACTTAAAGCCACCATAGTCACAGCCTTCAGCCAATCTGTAATTTATTCATAAGAGTCAATTGGTTCTCCAAGCTGTTGGACACATTTATTGAACTTTGCTCTCTCTAAAATCTTGTTGCTTCTTAGATTAAAATATGTATCAAATGACTTTAGAACTTCATCAAGTTTATCTGAGGATTCATTTATAATAATATCATCAGCCATCGGACCTACTGAATAAAGTAGTGTACTCACTTGTTCAGATTCTGTATTTTTACCTAATCCTAAACTATCATGTATCTGAAGAATCTTTTTCATCAACGTCCCAAATTTTGTATTTGGTCTGGTTCCTAGATCAGTCCAAATTGGCCTGGTAATGTTGATTTGTTGTCCATGGTTGCTTCAAAGTTCAGGTGAGTACAGCTTTAAATGCTATGCAGGTTTTAAAGGTGACCTTGAAGTAACCGTTTTTTCAAAGAGTCCTGTGCTTGTCACGTTTTGGTAGGCTCCCGTGGCAAGAGTCCCGACCTCTTTGGTCTTTGGTTTTGTGCAGTGATTTACTTAATCTGGACCTTCCCTGTGATCTTGAAGGATTTTCAGGTGTTTTACAATTGATTCCCGGCTTTGGCTAAGGGTTTTAAACATTCAGCTCCCTTTATTTTCTTACGATGGCCTACTTAACCTGATTCTACTGGAAGATTTTGTATCATTGCCGACAGAACTAAAACCATCTCTGCATGTCCTCTTCATCTTGTGACATCAACGTCATCTGAAAAAGCAAATTTTACAACACTGGTTTCCAGCCAGTCGACCATCAAAGCCTACGTGAAAGACTTCCTCATTAGACTCTCTGACTTTGGGACTCTGGGACTCATGTGAACAATATTCATTTTCTCTGTGGTCCTTGTAGTGTAAAACCTCCTTTTCTCTCTCCCTCTCATGACTGTGTGAATGCATAGTGAGACGTTGCTAACACTCCTTTTCGCTGGTTTTCAATGTGTACAATAAACTAACCTGCTGAGTTAAGCTATGCCTGTCTCTTTATGGGGTATGTGGAACATTCCTTGTTCCAGTCCTACTCCGGCCCCCTCCCACAACTCTTTCTCCGGTACATCGATGATTACTTCGGTGCTGCTTCATGCTCTCGTCGGGACCTGGAAAAATTTATTAATTTTGCTTCCAATCTCCACCCCTCCATCATTTTCACATGGTCCATCTCTGACACTTCTCTTCCCTTCCTTGACCTCTCTGTCTCAATTTCTGATGATAGACTGTCCACCAATATCCATTACAAGCCTATCGACTCCCACAGCTACCTCGACTACAGCTCCTCACACCCAGCTTCCTGTAAAGACTCCATCCCATTCTCTCAGTTCCTTCGCCTCCGTCGCATCTGTTCTGATGACGCTACCTTCAAAAACAGCTCCTCTGACATGTCCTCCTTCTTCCTTAACCGAGGTTTTCCATCCACGGTCGTTGACAGGGCCCTCAACCGTGTCCGGCCCATATCCCGCGCATCCTCCCTCACGCCTTCTCCTCCTTCCCAGAAACATGATAGGGTCCCCCTTGTCCTCACTTATCACCCCACCAGCCTCCACATTCAAAGGATCATCCTCCGCCATTTCTGCCAACTCCAGCATGATGCCACCACCAAACACATCTTCCCTTCACCCCCCCTGACGGCATTCCGTAGGAATCGTTCCCTCCGGGACAGCCTGGTCCACTCCTCCATCACCCCCTACTCCTCAACCCCCACCTATGGCACCTCCCCATGCCCACGCAGAAGATGCAACACCTGCCCCTTCACTTCCTCCCTCCTCACCGTCCAAGGGCCCAAACACTCCTTTCAAGTGAAGCAGCATTTCACTTGCATTTCCCCTAACTTAGTCTACTGCATTCGTTGCTCCCAATGCGGTCTCCTCTACATTGGAGAGACCAAACGCAAACTGGGCGTTTTGCAGAACACCTGCGGTCTGTCCGCAAGAAAGACCCAAACCTCCCTGTCGCTTGCCATTTTAACACTCCACCCTGTTCTCTTGCCCGCATGTCTGTCCTTGGCTTGCTGCATTGTTCCAGTGAAGCCCAACGCAAACTGGAGGAACAGCACCTCATCTTCTGACTAGGCACTTTACAGCCTTCCGGGCTGAATATTGAATTCAACAACTTTAGATCTTAAACTCCCCCTCCCCCCATCCCCACCCCGTTTCTCCCCCCTCCCCTTTTTTTTTCAATAATTTATATAGATTCTTCTTTTCCCACCTATTTCCATTATTTTTAAATCTAAAACTAAAACCTTGTTAGTCTTTCCACCCCACCCCCACTAGAGCTGTACTTTGAGTGTCCTGTCTTCCATTCTTAATTAGCACTTTTCTTAGACAAATATCACCACCTTCAACACCTCTTTGATCCTTTTGTCTGTGACATCTTTTGATTATCTGCTCCTATCACTGCTTGCTTATCTCCACAATCACCACACCCTCAACTTCTCTCTCCCCCCGCCCCCCCACCTTAAACCAGCTTATATTTCTCCTTTCTCCTAACTATACTCAGTTCTGCCGAAGGGTCGTGAAGGCTCGAAACGTTAACTGATTTCTTCTCCACCGATGCTGCCAGACCTGCTGAGTTTTTCCAGGTAATTCTGTTTTTGTTTTGGATTTCCAGCATCCGCAGTAGCTTTTAGCTTTTTGTTTTTATATCTGCTGAGTTAATCCTAACTCAAGTTTGCTGTGGGATTATTAGCAAAATTGGATCACACAAACACCGAGGAGTTGGAAAACTATGCCACCACTTATTCGTTAAAAATAACTAATTCAAAACAACTTCTATTTACAGACAGGTGGTAAAGGGAAAACAGTGCTGTTTGAGCCAACCCCCTCCTGCCAGTAACACCAAGCTGTGAGCTAACTCCATGCTTGCTTCTACACAAGTCTCTGTCCAGTCTACAACTGACACTAGTCTCAGGCCATGTTTCTCTTTACATCAAACTTTAGGTAGTACTGTTTCCCAGGCCCACATTAACCCTTGCTATGCCAGATACCCTTATACTACACATCACTAATTGCCCTTGAGAAGGGGGTTATGTGCTGCCTTCTTGAACTGCTGCAGTCCATTTGTTGTAGGAACACCCACAGTGCTGTTAGGAAGGGAGTTCCAGGATTTTGACCCAGCCGCAGTGAAGAAATGGCAATATGGTTACAAGTCAGGATGGTGAGTGACTTGGAGGAGAAGTTGAAGGTGGTTGTATTTCCATGCATCTGCAACCCTTATCCTTCTAGGTGGTAGAGGATGCAGGTTTGGAAAGTTATTTTGAAGGAGCTTTGGTGAGTTGCTGCAATGCATCTTGTAGATGGTACGCCATCTCGGTTCAGTAGTAATGGAGGGAATGAATGTTGAAGGTGGTGAATGGGATGCTAATCAAGTGGGTGCTTTGTCCTGGATGATGTTGCATTTCTTGAGTGTTGTTGGAGATGCACTCATCCAGGCAAGTGGGGAGTATTCCATCACACTCCTGACTTGTGCCTTGTAGATGGTGGACAGGCTTTGGCGAGTCAGGAGGTGTGTTACTCTCCACAGCATCTGACCTGCTCTTATAGCCACAGTATTTATTTGGCTAAAACAAAAACAGAATTACCTGGAAAAACTCAGCAGGTCTGGCAGCATCAGTGGAGAAGAAATCAGTTGACGTTTCAAATCCTCACGACCCTTCGGCAGAACAGCTCAGAACAGCTCAATGGCTAGTCCAGCTCAGTTTCTAGTCAATAGTAATCTGTCAGGATGGTGATAGGGGAGGATTCAGTGATGGTAATGCCACTGAATGCCAAGTGGAGATAGTTAGATCCTCTTCTGTTGGAGATGGTCATTGCCTGGCACTTGCATGCGCGAATGTTACTTGCCACTCGTCAGCCCAAGCCTGAATATTGTCCAAGTCTTGCTGCACATGGGCACGGGCTGCTTCAGTATCTGAGGAGTCATGAGCGGTGCTGAACATTGTGCAATCATCAGCGAACATCCCCACTTCTGACCTTATGATGGAGGGAAGGTCATTGATGAAGCAGCTGAAGATGGTTGGACCTAGGATACTTCCCTGAGGAATTCCTGCAGTGATATCCTGGGACTAAGATGATTGACCGCCAACAACCACAACAATCTTTCTTTGTGCTAGGTATGACCCCAATCAGTGGAGAGTTTTCCCCCTGATTCCCATTGACTCCAGTTTTGCTAGAGCTCCTTGATGCCACACTCAGACAAATGTGGCCTTGATGTCAAGGGCAGTCACTCTCACCTCACCTAGGCAGTTCCGCTCTTCTGTCCCTGTTTGGACAAAAATTAGACTAATGAGACATCATGATGCAGATCTTTTGAGGAACGAATGTCAAAGTAGAATCACAGAATCATAGGATAGTTACAGTACAGATGGAGGCCATTTAGCCCGTTCAGTCCAATCCATTTTCTGCAAGAGCAATTTAGCTCATCCTATTTGCCGGCCCTTTCCCTGTAGCCCTGAATTTTTTTTTTACCTTCTGTAAACTATGGTGATGGGGTCTTTGTGTGGAGATCTGGCATCATCCTGTCTTAACCCATTCATTCAAAAGACTACATGAACAGTGGATATGTCTATCTGGAGTTAGTGGCACAATGGGCTAGAAAACTCAGCGGTGAGTAACACGGGTGTAACTGCAGCAGGTCCACGTGGTCCACTAAAGCGGCACAAATTTGAAATGGTGGAGATTACATGATAGGTTGAAGTATCATTGCTTCCTCCTTGTGCATGTTGGTTGAAGTTGAAGTTTGGAAACTTCCACTCATATACTTAAACCTCTGAAGTTACATTCAGATGCTTTCCATCATTCGGCACAGACTAGAAGGGCCGAATGGCTTGTTTTCTGTGCTGTAGTGTTCTATGGTTCTATGGACAACAGCATGCTCTATTTTCAATTATTTAGCCTTCAGGTGATTTACTCTGATGAAAAGAAACTAGAAAAGGTAATCATTGAAGCCCTATAAAGTAATGATTGGAATAGATTTCTAATTCCCTTCATTGAATTTAGGATAATGTGCACTATTTACCACCAAGCGAAAAGTACATGCTTTTAACTTGCCCTGCTATGTGACATTTAGCAGTTTTGTCTCAGCTTGAAAGAGAAGAGATTGGTTAATAGTTCAATACAATATTAAGGCAAAATACTGTAGATGCTGAAAATCTGTAACAAAAAAAATTGCTGGAAAATCTCAGCAGGTCTGACAGCATCTGTGGAGAGAAAGACAGAGTTAACGTTTCGAGTCCATATGACTCTTCTTCAGAGTCTTTCAGAATAGCTCAACTAGATTTGTGAGAACCAAATGTTAACTTGTATTTTCTCCTTGCAATCTACTATGTATTTCCATCATATTGCTTTACCTTCTCTATGTTTTAACTGGTTAATGAATCAGTAACGAGAAAGCATCAGTTGAGGATCAGTATCAAAAGATGAAGGGTCAGGTTAGGGGAATAGTTATTACGTTGAGCATTGTCTTACCAGAGATAATGGTGGCAAGCAAAATCCATAACAGCTTTTAAAAGGGAAGTGGACTATTTTTTTGAAAAAGCAAAATATAAATAGCAAAGAGCAGCGAATGGGATTGAAAATAACTGGCATAGATGTGATTGGATGAATTGACCCCTTCTATGCTATAAAATTCAATGACCCTACAGATGTGATTTTTACTTTGTGCAGATTTTGGTTATTGTGCAATCTGACATAGGGTATAATGTTTGGGATGGATGGTGATTCCAGTGTATCCAGGTTCTGGCCTAATTTGTGGGTCCACCACCAAATTCATTTTCAACTTATAAGATTGCAGCTGAAGGCTCAGTAATACTCAGGGCTAGTTTACATGCTGCTCTTACACATGAAGGCCCTCAGTGTCAGTTAAGAGCACCCTTTAAAATATGATTGTCCGTATTTTGGTGCAACTGAAAAAAAGACACTATCACTGTGTCTAGGTGCTTCCCTGGAGGGCCCCAGTCTTCTTTAGTCTCATGCTGTGAGGCAAGTGCATCTTCAGTGGTCTCAGAGGCTGGAGCTGAGAGGATCACAGGTAGAGGAGACTCGGATTGCATTGACAGCTTTGGAGAGGCCTGGTTGAAAGCCCCAGGGATATCAGCCTGACAGCCCTCCTCCCTTCAAATGCCCGAATGCCCCTCCCTGCCTCCTTGAGGAGAAGGAACCTGGACAGAGTCTGAGGTGACCTATCCCTCTCTAGCATAGCTACTGCAAAAGCTCATCCATGGCTACAGCGATGGAGTGCAGGTCTGAGTGCACCTCCAGCAGAAACTGGGTGTTCTGCTGGACCAGGTTCTCTTTGGCGTCCACCATCCTCTCTTTGGAGACTTGATGCGCTCACAAGTCAGGGCCACTACACCAGAGAGCACGTGGCCACACTCCTCCACCTTACATGCCACTCTGTTGAGGGCTTCTGACACCTCTGCCTGAAGTTCCCCTACGCCTCACTGATAATTCAGCATCATCTTCATGATCGCTCCCAGAGGCTCATCATCTGACTCTGACTTAGCAGGGGCCTCTCCTCCAGCAGTCCTGCGAGTGCCAGAGACCTTGGCTGTCACTGCCTCCTCCTGCTGTGGACACGTGCCTGTGCAGTGACCACTAGAGTGTAAGCCTGAGCCTACACTAGATCTATGAGCCACCGAGGTGCGTGTCTCTGGGCTGGTGGAGGGTGCAGGTGGATGCCATGGGGCGCTACAGGAAAAAAGTTGCCCTTGACTTCTTCTGAGGTGTTACAAGGGCTGGGGTTGATTTTTGGTGAGGGGTCTGGCCTCACCCTCGTCCTGCTACCACCTAAAATGGAGAGAGAAGGGAATGAGTGACTGCCTAGACTGTGTCCTACATTGCACAGAGCCTCACCCTCAGGTTCCGATATGCAGAGATTAAGCATGCTTCCTTATTGGATACTTGAGGGAGGCTGGCCTCACCGTCAGTACATACACGGTCACAGTCCTCCCCTGCCAGCTCAGAAACCTCTGTTCATACTGTGTGAGGGGGTGGATTTTGGGCATGCCCCTTTCATCTTCTCTCTCTCATGCCTGTTGTGTGCTATCTTCTTCTGATAAAGATAGATAGATGGATTGTGAGCATTTATGCTGGTGGAGGAGGTTGTATGCTGCTCATTCTGTGGCTTATGAGTGACCTCATGACTCCCCAAAGCCTGTTCACCATGTACAAGGCACAAGCAAGGTGTTTGAGGGCGTCCTGTTCACCTATCTGGATAAGCGTAGCCCCAACAGCACTGCTAAAACTGGACACCATGCAGGGTTATGCTGGCCACCTGATTGACACCCCACCCTGCACCCTCAATACTGAGTCCCTCCACCTGAGGCCTTGCCATTGACACCCATTTCCCAGGAGGCATTCAGAGACTGGTGAGGTGAGTATGGAGAGTAGAAGGTGCATTTACTTTGGTGGTGAGGATTAGGTCGTTCATTCATTTCCTGCACTGCAGGGTAGTCTTCTGGCTAGCTGTGGCACTGACCACCCTGGCGATCTCCCCCCAGGCAGGTGTGATGAGTTGGATAGGCCTCCTGCTCCCATCCGTGGAAAAGACGATGTTCCTCCTGTCCTCCACAACTTGGAGGAAAGTCTCCAGCGAGGCGTTGCTGAAGCTTGGGGCCAGTGCCTGCTGCTTCCTGGACGACATGTCACTGCTGCAGAGTCCTTGCGTGATGCACGAATGAATGTCCGGGTGTCTGGACATGACGACGGGTGCGCGGCTTCCTGCCCACCCTGCCATGCGATTTGGCACCAAAACCCTGGCTGCATAATTGATGAGTTGAACATCATGCGTTTCGATGGGCTTAGCTGCTACGCTCTGCGGTGGGAGTCCCTCCGACTTCCCGCCTCCACCACAGGACTTAGGTTCAGAGCGGTAAGTCCTGGCCTAAGCTGTTGAAAGCTCCAAAGCGGTGTAGCATTGCATTCTCTGAGAGGAGCTTGAGGCTGCAGAAAAGCAACTGCAGACAGGTGATTTGAGAATGGTTGCACTGGCAATGTTGTTGAAGAAAGCAAGAGAAAAAAATAATAGTTTAAAGAAATCATTGCCAGCATTGACTAAGTTAAGAGTTTTTGCAGAAACTGAAGCATTATTCATTACAATGTTTTCTTTACCAACTATTTCCTGATCTAAGCAAATTGTCTTTGCTTTTATCCGGCAGGTGTTCTGCATTATACTGGAAAATCCATACATTATTAATACAGTGGATCCAAGCTCACAATACACCTCAGTCTAACAATTAATCTGAAAACAGGAAGCACTTTAGCCCTGAAATTATGCCTTGGGGTACTAGCTTACTGCTGATTGTGTTCATCTGGAATCCCCAACTCCATATTTAGCAGAGCTGTTAACCATTTCATTTAAAACCGGAACACCTCCATTCAAATAATTTCAGACAAACACATAATGAGCTAACATCCCATGGGATCCAGTCAGGACCTTTAGTGCTTCTTTAAAAGTTAGCATCTAGTCTTCTATTTGAACTGGGATCATCTTCATTAACACAAAGAGCAATTATGCCAAAATATGGAATCAAGTATGGGGCATTTCAATGCCCATAATACAAAACTAGGCATTATGATGAGGAAGATAAAGCTGCTGCTCACTAAAATAGCCTAGTCCCTAATGACTACTCCTAATGTTAGAGCATACCCCTTACTTAGGGGAAAATGGGTGAGCTGACAAAGGTGGGGCACTCTCTCAGAAAATGCACTGACTTACCATCAACTGAAAATTTTCAGATAAATACCAAAACTCCTGCTTCAATAAGGAAAATATGCTGAATTTCGAATATTTTTTCAGATGGAGTGAGCTCTTGGCAGAAAGACTGCATATCACAGCTAGACACTTCCCAAAAATGAACATGCAGCTGCAACTGAGTCAAAAGTAAAGGTTAAGGTAAGGGATTGTGCAAAAAGGAAGTGAACTCAATCCTTCAGTGTCCTTGTTTAGCATTAGGAGTTTCATAGTATTATATAGCACAGAAGAAGGTAATTCAGCCTGTGTTAGCTCTTTGAACAAGCCATCCAATTTGTCCCACAAACCTCTTCTTTGCCAGTAAGCCTGAAAATTTCTCCTTTTCACGTGTTTATCCAATTCCCTTTTGTAAGTTACCTTCTTCCACTACCTTTACAGGCTGTGCATTCCAGGTTATAACAACTTGCTGTGTAACAAGATGCTCTCCTTCCACATTGGATTTTTTCCTCCAATTTTCTTAAATCTGAGTCCTCTGGTTACCAACCTTCCTGCTAAAGGAAACAGTTTCTCCCCATCTACTCCATTAAACCCCTATTTTCAAAGGTAATGTTTGAGATCTGAATTCAAGAGAGATTAGAAATGAATATGTTCGATAAATTAAGGCTGCCATGAAGGTAGATTATGATGTACCACATCAGGAAGCCAGGAAAGTCATTAAGGAGATGAAATGGGATCAGTAGATACGTCATCTGGAAGGCAATTCAATTGTGCAAAAAAAGGTTATAAACCATTTTCCAGCAGGTAAGTCTGTCATCAATCTTTGTCAAAGAGGTTTGTCTGGACTGGTGCCATTGACTTGAAACTTTCAAATCTTCTACAAAAGCTGAGAGGAAATATTTAGGGACTGTAGAGAGCAATTCACTAAATTATTTTGTGATCATGAAATTCTAGTCAGAACTCATTTACATTGAGTTTGGGAAAGCCTTGCAGTTTGCTGGGTAAATGAACCATTTAGATGGGGGCACATAGATTCCACCCTTTGTAGCTGAGTTAATCGAAGGATGTAAGGGTGAAAAGTAACCCTAGTGAACCCCTCAGAGAAATCCACATAAGAAAAAGAAAGAACTTGCATTCATGTAGCATCTTATCATTTCATCAGGATGCTCTAAAACACTTCGCACCCATTGGATTACCATTGAAGTATAGTCTTTGTTGCATGTGGGCAAAAGCAACAATATTCGTACAAAGCAGAGTACCACAAAGCACAAATGAGATAGATGACTTGTACCATTCTTTTGTTTTTAGTGATGTTGGCTAAACAAAGATTGCTGGCCAGGACACAGAGAACTCCCTGTACTTTTTTGGTTGACGTGGGCACAATGAGCCAAATGGCCTCTTTCCATGCTCCAAATTTTTCTTTGTTTCAAAATCAGGACAGGTACCTTTGACAATGCAGCACACTCTCAGTACTCTGTTGAATTGTTAGCTTACTTTAAATTTTCAAAGGGAATTGGATAGGTTGTTAAGAGTGGCAAACCTATCAAGATATAGAAGCTCAGTGTAGCATTGTGGGGGGAGCCAGCCAGTCACCATAGGCTTCTTAAACTTGCCTAATTTTCTTCAGGGGTGAAGAGAATTTCCCAGCGTATTTTCTAATATTGGGAGAACATCCTCAATTGGTTGTATGGCCTACCTGTCCTCTTATTTCTTATGATCTTATAAAAGCAATTTCATTCCCTTTCATGGCTATGTTTGTGGGATGGTGGGGGCACGGTGGGGGGGGGCATCGGGGGTTAGTGGAGGGGAGGGTAGCCTGAGGGGAGATGATGGTGTGCTGAAGTTACAGCATGCCAGCATGGGAGAGGCTCGAAATGCCAGGTGGTCTTCCCCTGTGCTTTTTTACACATTGCTTTCATTAAGTTTTAATAATGAAGGTGGTATGGGGAGTATGGGGGTGATGGAGGTGCCATGGAGACAAGGAGGACATGGAGGGGATACAAAGTCCACGGAAGGGGTATGATAGAACGGAGCTGGCATGGGGATATGCAGGGGGCATAGGGAGTGGGTCGGGTTGTGAGAGTGTGTGAGGGGTGAGAGCTCGAGGACCTAACTGCTTTTAATATTACTGGGCCAAAGTCCCAGAGAACTTTTGTGAGCTTTCATGCTTTCTTGGCACTTGACCATCCCTGTGGCTGCTTCTGGGGTCAGCAGGCCTCACTCTAATCTGTCTCCAGAGTGAAAATTGCATGGTTTGCAGAACTTTAAACCAAGTTGGGTCTGCCAAGTCAGGAAATTTCCCAACTGGGGCTATCTGCCTCAGGAGTGAAAACCTGGCCCACAGCGTGTTGACTTTTGAGGAAAGTTAAAACTAGAAGCCATCAATATAAAATAACCAGCAAGAAATTCAAAAGAGAATTAAGAAGAAGCTTCTTTACCAAGAGTATTGAAACTGTGGTGTGATATCTCTGCAGGCCAATAGGGAACGTGTACCATATGGAAGCCAAGTGCCGAACTAAACTGGTTTATTCTGGTTTGACTTATATACATATATACACAAACAATCACAAGAGGGTGCTATTACATGTGGAACATGTTGCCATAAGGAATAGTTGAGGGAAATAGTATAGATGCATTTAAGCAGAAGCTAGATAAGCAGATAAGGGAAAGGAAATAGAAAGTTATGCTCATAGAAAAAAATCTGATCTTCAGCACCTGCTGTATTTTGCTTTTATGTTATCCTGATGAAGTTAGATGAGGAAGGGCAGGAGGAGGTTAGAGTGGAGCATAAATGTCAGCATGCACTGGTTGGATCAAATGGCCTGTTTCAGTGCTATATGTTCAATTATCTTCTAGATGATACTGTTTTGAACTATGCTGTGCTAACAATTTTTGGCCAGCATTTCAAAAACTAGTTTACAGTTGCTGAAAGGTAGAGTCTCCCAGATGATGTAACCTATGTGCAGAAATTTGTGTCGGAGTTTTGTGACTGCCAGTCCATATCTGTTTCTTCTCATCTTCTCAAATGCAACCTCTTTATATTGGTTCTAGCCAATGTCTACAGCTGGGTGGGAATTGATATTGCTATGCCAAAGACTTATCAACCAGGATCAATAGAATTTCTGCATTGGAAAATAGGAATGTACAAACAGATAATTTATAGCAAGCCATGTGAAGCTTAATATCCTGTGTGGAAACAAAGATTTGCAACAGAATGAAAATATTACATGACACTGGTGAGTCACACAAAGCAGTTGTATGAACTGAGTAGAGTCAAATTAACACCTTTAAGGAGAAGTGTGTTGTATTGAACTATTTTAAACTTCTTAATATTAGATAAAGGGTGTACTTACCGATATCTTCAGTTGGGTGTTTTTATCATAATTGATGCTTTAAAATTGACAAATAGAGAATGCAATGGGCTGCACTGTCCACCTTGCATGGAGATAGCAGGCTGTTGACTAAGGGCCCGATTCGAGCTGATTCCACCATGAAAAATCACTGATCAATGTTGGAATCAATGAATAACACCTAACTTGCAATTTTTGAAGTAACTCCTGACAATATTTGTAACAAACTAATTCTTGTAAACTAATTCATTGCTTCTGATCTGAGAAGGAGGCTGAGCTGTTTGTCTTAGTGAGGCCAAGCGCAGAAATGCTTTTGATTGGAGGTTGGAATCCAGCGGTGAGACTTTGGTTGAAGGCGGGTGAAAGATTGTAGTTTTCAGGATAGCAGGGTTGGGTGTGTGTTAAGAAAGAAAATTAAATAAAAAGAAAATGTGGAAATAAAGCTTGAGTAACCCTAGGAAGAAACACAGGTATATCTAGGAGGGGAGAACTTGCAGAGGTGGGTACAGGTATGGAACAGGGCAAAGACTCTTTAAACCAAGTCTAGACTTAATCTTAGCATGTTGCAAGTGGAGTTGCAGGTTTGTGCAGGCATCCTATCTAAATCATACAATATCAGAGCCATGTTTTTGTCTTAACTGAAATATTGATAAAATTCTGGAATTCAAATTTCAGAGCACTAATAAAATCCTGAAAAATGATGTAATCTTGTCTGGTTAAGAGCAGGTCTTGAATTATTCAGTTAACCATAAATAACGGGGCTTACTTTAGACAATCCCCAAAATATTGGTAAAGAACCCCAAATCCATTCTAATAAAGACAGAATTAGACTTAGCCTTGATGATAGATGAAAATGTTTGAAAAAGACAGGATGTTCCAGAATAATTCGATATCTTTGAGGAATAAGCTTACTTATTTACCTGGGTGAGGGAAACATTACCTCTTTCTGTACAAAATTTATTGATTTTAAATGTCATCCATCAAAAATGTCACTTGTGTTCCCCATGAATAGTTTAAAAATGTTTTGCATTAGCTATGCACACCCTTCTTCAACTCTCCCAATCTAGCATCTCCTTTACAATTGAGGGCAAAATTTTCTGTGTCCATTGGCGTTGGGTGTGTTTGGCAGCGTGAGTGGACAATATGGTGAAAAGGCCAAAAAGCAGTTTCACGACATCGTGAAACCAGTTTGCAATCATCCGTTCTGCCCATCAATGGCAGGCCATGTTTCCCACTGTTGGACATCGGGAACATCATTGTAATACATCTGCAGATCACTATAAGCCCAGCTTGCCAGAATCATTTCCCCACGCTGGATCACTCGAGCATGCCCGACGTGCTTCACAACTGTACCTAAGCGATGAGCACCTGTTAAGTCGCATTCCACTCGGGACTTCGAGGTTCGTTTGCCTACCTTACTTCAGCCAGCAGTTGCGGTCATCAATGCCAGACTTCGCAGACAACACCACATCACTGTGAGGGAGGTTCACGGGCCATAAGGTGAGGGTGGCTTTTCAATGGCTGCAGGGCTAGGGCTTGCTTGAGGAAGGAGGAGAAATGGTCTCAGGCAAGGTAAAAAGCTGCAGGATGAGGACTGTACTGGGGAAGGGGGATATCCCAGGGCGTGTGTGGGGGCACGTGTTGATCTGTGCAAGTGGCCTCAAGATAGTGAAGGTTGATGAGGCAGTCTTCAGAGGAGATGAGACCTTATGGAGATGTGAGGGTGTGTGTGAGAGAGTGAGTGGTGATGTCCCTTGAGCTGGCAGTGAGTGAGAAGCCAGTGAACGTGTGATAAGCTTGAAATGTGAGTTTAGAGTGATGAGATGGTTGCCTTACTTTAGCGGCATGGATGAGATTTTTCATCCTCTTTCTGCAGTGGATGGCAAACATCTTCTGTGCAGCACTGTCTGCCAAGCTGGATTGGTGACACTGATAGGCCTCCTGCAGCCAGGACGGGGGTAGAGGACATCATGGCGGGCCTCCATGGCATCCAAAAGGTGTCCCAGGAACGTGTCACTGAATCAGGGGGCTGCAGTCTTCTTGCCTTTTGTGTCATGTCTTCTGTGCAGCAGCCCTGGGCTGGAAGCACTGAGAGACGGCTGCACTTAAATATGGCACCCAGCGTGAGGAAGCAGCGAGATGAGAGCCCGCCCACCATTGGAGTGGCGTGTTTCTTGGGATTGGATGACTAATGAGGCAGGATTGGGATGATATGGCGTGAAAAGCTGCCATTGCGGCTGGTGGGTAAAACGTTCTTTTTCCCGCCCACTGCCATGCTTAATGCATATCTGGGACGATTCTGCCCTATGTAACCATTGATTCACCATGAGCAACACCTGCTTGTAAATATAAAATAACACCGTCTGTAGTGTGCTACAAACTATTAATAAAAAACAGAACCTACTAAGTTGGACAAAGTTTAAAAATAAATAATGAATTAGACTCTATATTGTGTTAGAAACAAGGAGTAAAGAACATCATAAAACACTGAGAATGAAATGAGAATGATTTACAGGTACCGGACCCCATAACCGGGATGCTCAAGACCCGCCATGTGCTGGATTTGGGGATTTTATGGATTTTGGGTTCTAGGCCAAGCATGTACTTATAATACGTAAAATAAAGTATGAAAAATAGAGAATAAAAGGGTTTTATTCAAATTGCTACCCAGGACACCAGCTTCAAAGGTAGCCAGTTTTTGGGCCCTTCTGGAATTTGGGATGCCGGACAAAGATGTATTCAGGTCATCTCTACCCTGAGATGTTTTATTGTAAGAATTTGAGGGGTTTTGAGGTATAAAACTCTTTGAATTAAAATACCTAGGTTCGGAATTGTTAAGCTATAACAATGGGGTCCTCAGTTGTGCCTGTCCTAACAAGATATGAATGACCAGCAACTATGATTCAAGTAAAATTTATTAAGCATAGATATATTTAATAAAAAGCAGTGAAGACAGTGTGTAAGTTTCTTATCCCCCAAGGGCCTAGGTTTCCTTGAATGCAGACAACACAGGCAAAATCTTCCTTCTTCTGTCTCTGAAGTGACGTTGAACTATGTCGGAGAAGAATTATACCAAGCAATGATGAAGCAATGATGGAACTGTGCCATGAAGACATTAACTTTTATCCTTAATTCTGACTGTCTCTGACCCTTATTAGGAAATAGCCTGAATTAACTCTTTTCATTAGCTAAGGGTGAGGGTCATCTGGTCTCATCCCACCTCCATGACTAAAGGTATGTCCATGGCCTGTCCCCTTAGGCCACAGGGGTTACATTCCATTGTGAATAGATAAAACATCCTTGTAGACACAGTTTGCAGTTATACAGACAAAGCTACATCCCCTAGTATGAACAATTACAATGGGGAGAATTTTCCGCTTGTCGGGTGGGCATGCACCCAACCCAACCAAGCGTAAAATGATGCGCAATGATGTCAGGTGAGTACCCCGATGTCATCGCGCACTCGGGTGATATTTCAGTCAGCGGGCAAGAGCCAGAGTCCGCAGTGCACCCGCCGACAATTAAAAGGCCTATTAAGGCCATTAAAAGGGTAATTGAATGAAATTTTTCACTGCCCATCCAACCTTGCCATTGGCAGGCATGTGAAAATGCCAAGCGGCCTTTGCATTTTTTAGGAAACCTCATCCACTGGCAGGATGTGGTTTCCAACAGCAACTAAAAATTAAATAAAAATTTTAAAATTGAATTAATAACATGTCCCTACTCATGTGACAGAGCATGCGTGAAGTTTGCACTTGCCCTCCTCTCCCCCACCAACACAGGCAGCGCTGAGCACTGCTGTGAGCGACTCAAGCTGGCCGGGCCTTAGTTGGCCTGCCAGCATGAAATCGTGGTTCACCAAAATAGACCAAACCTTTCATACAGATCAAATGCAGACATGATGTCTTCATGAAATATCCTTAGGACATGGATATGGTTAATAGACCAAGACATTATCAAACCTAAGACTAAATCAAAGACAAAGGCCCGGAACTTACATAGAGCATCAATCATCATTGCTGCTCTGCTCAAACTTTTGCCCGCCCTGGCGCTGCTCCAGATTTCTTCTCGGGTCTTCTGAACCGGCTTTTCCAAAAATGTGGAGTGCAGCTTCCATCGAAGAGGTCCAACACAGTGCTGTAGTGTAGGAGGGAAAGGCAAGAAATGCCCCCTTTATCAGCACTAGGTACCTCATGGTAAGTTTAAAGGTTCAGTGTGAATGGGTGAATCGGTGAGTGGATGAATGAGTGAATGGGTAGGCTGGGTAGGTGAGTGAGGTAAGTGCGTAGATGGCAGGTGTGTAGGGTGGCAGGTGGGTAAGTTGATAGATGGGTAGGGTGGTAGGTGGATAGAGTGGTAGGTGGGATAGGCTGATAGGTGGGTAGGGTGGGTGTGTGGGTAGGACGGCAAGTGGGTAAGTTGATTGGTGGGTAGGGTGGTAGGTGGGTAGGATGGTAGGTAGATAGGTGGATGCATGGGTAGGGTGTCAGGTGGGTAAAGTGGAAGGTGGGTAGGGTGGTAGGTGGATAGGGTTGCAGGTGGGTGGGGTAGCAACTGGGTGAGGTACGTAGGTGGGTGAATGGGTAGGGTGGCAGGTGGATAGGCTGGTAGGTGGATAGGCTGGTAGGTGGGTAGGTTGGTAGGGTGGGTAGGTGGGTGAGTGGGTAGAATGGTAGATGGATAGGTGGATGAATGGGTAGGGTGTCAGGTGGGTGAAGTGGAAGGTGGGTAGGGTGGTAGGTGGATAGGGTTGTAGGTGGGTGGGGTAGCAGGTGGGTGAGGTGGGTGGAGGTAGTCTGGTCGGGAGGGGTAGTCTGGTCGGGGGATAGTCAGGTCACATCAGGAAGGTAATGGGGTGGTCAGGGTTAGTCAGGTCTGGTTGGTGAGGGAGTAGCCGGGCAGTTGGGAGTTAGCGTGTTCGGGAGAGGTAGTCGGGTCAGGTTGGGGTGTTAGTCAGATGGTGGGAAATAGTCGGGAGTAGTTGGGAACTGGTTAGGGATTGGGGTGGATAATTGGGGGGGGGCTCAAGGGGGGAGTCGGGGGTCAGTGTGAGGATTGAGGGGTCAGTTGTGTAGTTACCCAGGAGTTAGACTAGGTCTTAATCTGTCTCACATTTCTTGGATAACTATCCAAGTATTTACTTATGTGGAGAGTCCCAGGGAGCAGGGGAATTGCCATTTGGAAGTTCAAACTTCCCAGGCAATTCCCACAGAGGTCAGAGAGTCAGGATTTCTGCAGGGTTCCGATGCGTATATTGGGTTGTACATCAAGTCTCTGACAATCTGGAGACCAGAAGATCTGGGCCATGGTGAATAATAATCAAGATAAAGAAGCCACATTAAGTTCAAGCTGTTGGCCAAAACTTATACTTATTATTTTAAAGCTGACAGGGAGGCCTTGATTGGGGTAACTTTTAAAACAGGGAATGCTGTAACTTCTCAGGCAAGCAGACACCAGGCCATTATCAGTACATTCTTCTCACAAGACTAGCAATTTGAGTTGTTGCAGCTGCAAACCCTGCTGTGTAATTCAGCAGGTAAAAATTCAAACTGGACTATTCAAACAGATGGCTAAGGTGAAAACCTAAAATGTTATTGCAAACCAATATAGAGCCCTAAAAATTAGTCATATTATCAAAATCTTACATTATTGTATTGGGTTACACACCACAAGTTTCATCCTTTTGAATATATAAAATATAATTATGTTTATATACACTTTACTATTCATTTCTGCTGGCAGGAATATAATGGTGATCAGGGTGCACAAATTGATGCACAGGTGCACACAATGTTTCTGTTTCCATATATAACACCCCGTTTACCTGTCTCCAGGGATTCAGCGTTGATCACTGATGAAGACCTCAGAACATTACCTTCAGTAGCCACTGTTCTCAGTGGCACTCCCAGGAATGGAAAGGCACCAGCCTCTGATTGACTGGCAGCTCTAGGGGATGGAATTTCTATCCAGCTGGGGCCTTGATCATGTGGAGAACCCAATACTGTCCAGGTAACTGCTTGATTGCACTTAAATATTGTGGGCCTCACTGGTTCTCCAACTGGCGTGGGGGAAGCAACTGTTGCACAAAATAATTTCCACCCAATGTTTCAGATTAATAACCTTTTATCAAAACTGCATAAGGTCTACCATTTTAATTTTCTTCCCCACTCCCAGCCTCGCCATTCTGTTCTTGGCCCTCTGCAGTATTGCAATGAAGTTCTACGCAAGCTGGAGGAACAGCACCTCACCTTTCAGTTAGGCACTTTACAGCCTTCTGGACTCAAAACTGAGTTCAGCAATTCCAGGTCCTAATGTCTGCACCCATTAGTTTTTGGATAGCAGCTGTTGATTATTCTGTTTTTTCACAGTTGGCAGTAAAAGCAAAAGGACAGGCAAAGGCACCCACAAAACAGGCGCTAAGGGTATATGCAAGGGTGAATAGTAATGTATGTACTATTGGAACAGTTGCTGGATAACAAGGTTATGGAAAATTATTTTTGGTGGTATCATAATTATTTCAGGGTTTTGGCCAACTGGATACATTGTGATGGAAAACGTCATTTCAAAGCTTGTACTTTTTGTGTCATACTTTAAGCGAAAGGAAAATTAACCTTCAAGTTTCTAGGGAAACTTAAACTAGAGCTAAAATTAAAATGGAAACTGAAATAAAAACTTTGGTTTTTGGGAAAAACTGAAGCTGGTTGAAATCAGATAAAAAGACACACAACCATCTAAGCTCAGATCCAAGTGGTGCAGTGAAGGCAATTGAGAAAGGTTTTAAATTTCTTAGACTATTCCAGGGTTGTGTTGTGACTAGGTCCCAGGCTTACAAGTTTTCTAGAGTTTCGAAGAATGTGAGTTGATTTCACTGAAATTAATAACATTCTTACAGTGCATCTGTGGATATGATGTTTCCCCTGGCTGGTGAGTCTAAAATCAGGGGGACACAGTTTCAGAATATGAGGCAGGCCATCTAAGACTAAGATGAGGAGGTATTTCTTCACTCAGAGGGCAATAAATCTTTGGAATTCTCTACCCCAGAGGGCTGTGGAAGCTCAATCATTGAGCATGTTCAAGACAGGAATCAATAGATTTTTATTTATTTGTTCTTGGGATGTGGGTGTCACTGTCTAGGCCAGCATCTATTACCCATCCCCATCTCTAGTTCAGGGGGCATTTAAGAGTCAACCACATTGTTGTGGATCTGGAGTCACACGTAGGCCAGCAGATATCCTTCCCTATTGGACATAAGTAAACCAGATAGGCTCTTGGTCATCATCACATTTTTAATTCCAGATTTTTATTGAAATCAAATTCCACCATTTGCCTTTTGATTTGAACCTGTGACCGCAGAGAATTACCCTGGGTCTTCTGGAATACTAGTCCAGTGACAATACCACTATGCCACCACCTCTCCTATTTCTAGATACTAATGGCATCAAGGGATAAAGGGATAGTGGGAAAAATGACATAAGAGGCAGATGATCAGCCATGATCTGTTTGAATGTTAGAGCAGGCTCAAAGGGTCAACTCCTGCTCCTATTTGCTATGTTTTTGCATTCCTGTATTAAACAAGAGGCTGATTCAGTTGTTATGGAGGACAATTCGGATGTTTGATTGGCTAAAACTTTTTCAATGACTTGAATGGGGATGTTGGTGTTAAAGGCTCCAAGACTAACAATGGTGAATTGTTTAGTAGATCTCCTTTAGTTGAGGCACAATAGGCAGATCCTGATTTGAGAAACTTATCTCAGACAGTGTTTTCTGAAAAGAGGCTGGAAAGGTCCCTTAATGTTATTATGTCAAGAATGACATTTTAATAAGGAAGTGGAGACCTCCCCACAGCCAGCTGATGAGGATTGGACTGTCCGTCAAGTTCTGTCTCTCCTTGTTGGCGTAGTGAGGTTTTAAGAATTACTCATGAGATTCGTTTGCAGGTTGTTTAGGTGTTTGGAAGACCCATGCTAGGATAATGCCACATCTTCATTGGCTGAAGTTGCAAAAGGATGTGGTTGACTTTTATAAGACATGTCACTCATGTCAAATGATTGGGAAGCCAAAGCCCTCCATCAAGCCAGGCCCAATGCTGATACCTGCATTTGATGAACCGATTTGCCTGAGACAAAAATGGCTGATAAGTGTCTCCTGACCATCATGGAATTATCCATTCAATCTCCAGAGGCAGTACCATTGAAAAGGATCATGGAAAAAGTTGGTCCAGTTTCTCAATAGATGTGGGTTGCCAAAATAAATTCAGTTTGACCGGGAGTCTAATGTCCTGTCAGGTGTGTTCCAGGAGGTCATGTGCAATTTAAGAGTGAAACAGCTCATGTCGTCTGCTTACCATCTGCAGCACCAAGATCACCAGACCAGGCCCTAAAGCATATGATCAGGGCCTATTGTCTTGGGTATCCCCAGAATTGGGACAGAGGGATCTGGTTAAGTGTGACTATGGGCACGCCGCATGAGTCTAATGGTTTCAGTCCTTTGAATTTATTTTTATTAATTTATGAGATGTGGGTGTCACTGGCTAGGCCAGCATTCATTGTCCATCCCTAATTTCCCTTGAGAATGTGTTGATGAGCTGCCTTCTTGAACCTCTGCAGTCCATGGTCTAATTGGCCCACGGGCATGAGTTCAGGGGGCCCCTTAAACTTATTAAGGAGAGACTTTTGTCGCACGAGGTTATAGGTTAGATTATATGCCAAAGTTCCGAGAAAGGCTCTCAAAGGCTTTTTCCCACTATTGCCTTATCCCTTGATGCCATTAGTATCCAGAAATGGGAGAGGTGGTAACATAGTGGTGTTGTCACTGGACTAATATTCCAGAAGACCCAGAGTAATTCTCTGCGGTCACGGGTTCAAACCCTACCAAGGCAGATGGTGAAATTTGAATTCAGTAAATATCTGGAATTAAAAGTCTGATGATGACCATCAACTTATCTGGCCCACTTATGTTCTATTGGGAAGGATATCTGCTGGCCTCAAAAGGCTCTCTTATGTGGTGGCTAGAGAACAGCTTAAGGCTTCTCAGCAGGTGATGAAAGCACAAACAGGTAGAACAGTTAAGGCCCATAGCTTTGAACTTGGGATAAAATGCTAGTCTTGTTGCCTTTGACTGGTGAACCAGTGAAAGCTAGGTTTAATGGACCCTACTGTATTAAAAGGAAACTCAGTGGGATGATCTATGTGGTTAGTCCCCCAGACAGAAAAGAGAGTTAAAGTGTGCGTGTCATGTGAACATGTTAAAAAGGTACCCTTCCAAACATAGTGTGCCTCATGATTTGCACTGCAAGTGGCTGGAAGCCAATGGGCCACCATTGCAGCAATACAAAGCCCCATTTTGCATCCATAACTGAGCCATAGCAGAAATGATTATTTTTACACAGTCTGTTGAAATTTAACAATACATACACTATCCTGAGGGCATATTTTTGCAACTGGGGCAGTAAAGAGTATCATTAGAAGCAATTTTATCATTTGGTTTATTATCTCGGTTGCACTGTTCAATGCTTTTCAGTCCACAAAAGACTCCTCAAGGTCTTCTGGAGGTGCTATTGGAAGTAGAGACAGAGCTAACCTTGTTTTCTTTTTGTTTTCTTTTTTGAATTAGCAGATGTTTCTGAAATAAAAGATAAATAAGATTCATTTTAATGTTGTTGTCATTAATAGACACACATCCTGTACAGAAACTCAAACTATAATAAAACTGCATGATGTTTAAGAAACCATAGATGATTGAAAATGAATTTACTAAAGATGTTGCATATTTCTTTCTGGTAATTTCTGTGTTTAATCTTCCTTGTAATTACTATTTGCTGACTCTGTGTCACATTTCTAGCCTTAAAATAAATACAGAGGAAACGCACATCAAAACACATCTCTCAAAAGATGCTTCATCTGCATCCATTTGCAGGAAGCTTGTACCCCTGAGAGGTGTGATTAATAGCCACAGCAATGTTGTTGTACTTCCATTTTTTTGGAGCATTTTGGGTCACAAGGCAAGGAGGACAGGCATATCTGTGTTGCATTGTTAAAAAAAAAACCTTTAGTTTTGATATTAAGGTTTCACAAAACCACTTTTGCAGCAGGAAAGAAACAGAGCAGCAAGGAATAATTAAGTTTTGTAGGAAAATTAACCCCATAAAATGTGGTTTCATGGTTGCACATTAGAAATGCAAAAATCAGAGAAGTATTCAGATATGTACAAGGCTATTCATAAACTTACAACATCTTAATTTGAGAAGATCTGGTTCAATTCACTGTTCATTTAGTTTGCATCAAAACATCAAGATAACTTGAGGCTATATTTAATGGTGACTTCGGGAACACGAAGCATAGTGGGCAGCGTGAGTTGATTATGTGGGAGCCGAAATTTTGAAATTATGATGGCGGGTTCAGGCTGAAGGTTAAGTTGGCAGCATGGCAGTGGCCTGTTGGCCTTGCACTGACCCTTGGAGTTTCATACTTGGAATACATTTGCATGCCATGAATACTCATTGGGCAGCATCTTGTGGGGGGCGATGTGGGGTTCAGTTGCTGGCTGGAGAGCTGACGAGAGCCACACATCATCTCTTTTTGAGAAGACCCACTGGATCATGTGCCAATCAGGCACTTGACAGGCCAGCGATGGGCCATCCCCCATAACAAGTTCCCCAAAGTCGGGGGTGGGGGGTGGGAGGTGCGGTGCAAGTCGCATCCACTGAAAGCTGCCGGCCAATGAGAGGCCAACAGTTCTATTGAACGGTAGTGCCATCGGGGAGGCGGTGGCTGCATGACACCCGCTCGAGGCTCAGTATTGTCGCTGGATCCCAGGCAGAGGTGAGTGATGATGGGAGGGGGGATCATGGGAGAGGGGTTCAGAGGGGGGTTGACAGCAAGGGCAGGTGGGTGGTTCTCAGCAGGCCCCGCCCCACACCCACCTTCCCGATGCTGTGTCCCTCGATCTCGATCTGGCACTGAGCGACTTTAAATGAGAGACTCACCGTCGCGTCCCCACCCGGGAGCCCACAAGCAACTCCACATGTGTTTTTTGTTGAGTTCCTCACATGGTGAACCCCCCTGCTTGCCATTGGTTGAATAATACAGTGGCAGGGTGAGACCCTTCAGTCGGCAATAACTGGCCACTTAAGGACCTCAATTAGCAGTGGGGTGGGAAGGCCGTCCACAGGTTATCCTGCCGGAGATTTAATTGTTTCCCATCTGCCATCCTCCTGCCTGAATAAATCCCCTCCCCCAGCCACGAAACTCGCCAAGGGGGAGGGCACAAGATTCTGCCCATTATCTTATAACCATTTGAGATTAAGTCCTACCTTCAAGATTAAATCAGCGGCCTCTGGTTCACGTTGGTTTAAAGATGATGTGCACCAGTTGGTTTCATGCAGTTGTGCCTGGGGTAAGTAGTTGTCCTTGTTGGACTCTGCAGCACAACAGAGGGGAGCAGAAGAATAGCGGCTTGGATGAAAGGTCGGGACCACCAAGGATCAGTTAGCGGTGAGGGGACACGGATGAGTGAGGGGACACAGGTTTGATTGGGGGTATGAAGGAGTGAAAGAGAGCCTCGAGGGAGGACAGCAGGTGGGGTAGGCACGTGGAAGTGTGGGGCAGTGGGAAGGGCCTGACATCTTGGGTGTGGTCAGGGTGGGTGGGGTCATGGGGGCAGTCATTGAAGATAAACAGAATGAGGGGCTGAAAGGGCAGGGTCAGCACTGCCCAAAGCTGAGCCCTGTGGGTCAAACACAGGTTGCTGACTGGCAGGGAATGTTCATAGTCAAGGGAAGAGTTTGATTTGTAGGAGGGTCAGGCTCAGTTTGAGGTAAGGGTACCCAAAGGTCTCATTGGACAGGTCACAGGATCTAACGAAAACCCTAAGGGTGATGAGAGGAGGGTCTAGGATCAGAGGAGGAGTCACGAAGGGGATGGGGGTCGGCTCTGTGGGGGAGAGATGACATGCACACTTCAAGAACGATGGGGCCCAGGGTCAATAACTACAGAGGGAAGGCTTACAGTGATGTTGGGAGGATCAACAGTGATTGGGGACAAAGTGGAAGGTAACGGGGAGGGTGGATGTTCATGGGTCGCAATTAGCAAGGATCACTCACGCACTTTAGCTGGCTATTTTCAGAACCACACTTGTAGCTGCTAGGAGTGCAGATCCAAGTGGGAGGAGGTCAGTGTTGGTGGGTGAAGTTTTGGGTGTGGTCAATGGGATGAGTAGAAATTCTCACTGCTCAGCAGCTGTATGGACAAAACCCATGGACATAAATGCTCCCACATCACTGTCTGCCTTTCTCACACAGTTCACTTGGTGCAATACCTATAGGTTTCATAGGGCAGGATATTGCTGTTGGCGTGCAGGGGTGGGCCCGACACCCGGACACATAAAATGACGGGCGATGATGTCAGGTGTGTGTCCCAACATCACTGCGCGTCATTTCGATATTTCGTTCGGCGGGTACGCGCTGGAGGCTGCTGTGCGCCTGCCGAACTGTCAACGGCCTATTAAGGCCACTAAAAAAGCAATTAAAGTTATTAACAAAGCTGCCCATCCAACCTTAAGGTTGGCGGGCAGGCGAAGAGCCCAAAGTGGCCTTCGCGTTTTTCAGGAAACCTCATCCACAGGCGGGATGAGGTTTCCTGAAGGTTTTATAAAATAATTAAATAAGTTTTGCAAAATTCACAAACATGTCCCAGCTCATGTGACACTGTCACATGAGGGGACATGTTTAAATAATTTTTTACGTTATTTCTAAAAAAGTTTTATTATCAACGTAATCTCCCTCAGGCACCTCTGTACCTCAGGGAGATTGAAGCGCTCTTTCACGTGCATGTGTGAAAGAGCTCAGGCCTCGACTTTCCCTCCTACCCCCCGCCCGCAAACGGAGCGCTAATGGCAGTGCGTTATGCTGGGCGGGCCTTAATTGGCCCACCCGCGTAAAATTGTGGCGCGCAGCCGATTGCGGGTGGCGATCTGCTCCGCGCTTGCCTGTGCCCACTCCTGAACAGCCTGCCTGCCATAGGAAATATTCACCTCATAGTCCCAATCTTCCTATAACCTCGGGAGCAGGAGGGCTCTCACTGGTCAACAATTGAGGCTGCAAGGATAGCAGCAGGCAGCACCAGAGGGGGAGGAGGCAGAAGAGAAGGTCACTAGTGTGTCAACGCATCTTCAGGATGCGGACAAGCTACCTCCAGATGTCCAAGAGGCAATGCCTGGTACGCCTGAGGATGTTTCAGGAAGCGGTCACCGAAATTGGGCATATCCTGCAGCCACATGGATTTGGTGGCCATCCGACACAACCTTTTCACCACCAGCTGCTTCCAGGGTGACGTGTGGCATTTAGCAGGCTGCCAAACACAGGTGCATCAAAGAGGTGACTCACACCTTCATCTATCGTGCCAATGAGTTCATCAGGTTCACCACAGATGGTGACAGCCAGGGGCCAAGCAAAGGGCTTCACAGTCAATACTTGTTTCCCTAGAGTGTAAAGGGTAATTGACTGCACTCATGTTGTCATTAGAGCTCCCTGGGAATAGCCAATGGCATATGTGCATCGCAAGGGATTCCACACTCTAAACGTCCAACTGATTTACGACTACAGTCAAAGGATCATGCAGGTCTATGCTTGTTTTCCAGAGAGCTCTCTTGACTCATATGTCTTGTGGAACCCGTAGCTTCCACAGCTTTTTCAGGCCCTTCCCAGATTGATGGCTGGATCCTGTGTGACAAGGGCTATCCTCTCTGGACCTGGTTGATGATACCAATGAGCCATCCCCACAGTGCAGCAGAAGAACAATACAACAAAACCTACACCTCCACCAGAGCCATCATCGAGCAGATCATTGGTGCAGTGTAAAGGGTTAATATGAGTATGTAAATGAGACAGTTCACATCATCTTGGGGAAGTGATGTAAGATCACATGACTATCATGATTGAGTTCCCTCTTGCAGCCTTGTGGCAAGGATGAAATCTCATTTTAGATGCCATTATTCGTTGTTATGTTTTGAGTAAAGTTGATGTTAAACCCTGCCTCAGAAGACTCCAATGATAGTTATTAACAACACCTCAATCACAAGAACATTAGATGGTGGCAGCAGGTAAACAGACAGCAGAAAAATGAACAGTCAGTGATTGAATATCATGTGGACAGGCGGCAGAATAAAAAAAAAAGAATGGACTGGAAAAGTCACTGCCGTTACCAGATTGCTTCGAGGAAGTTGCAGGTCCAAATCAAGCTGAATTATGGCTGAACTGGCACTGAAGATTTGCAAGGTACAAAGCCAAGCAAGGAGCAGGTCAATACACTTCTGTTTGCAATGGGTTGTTGTGCAGACAATATCCTAGTCAGACAAGGAATCCAGGATGAAAACTTTGCATATTACGAAGTAATGAAAGCATTCGGTGCCTCCTTCAGTCTCATGGAAAATACCATTGTTGAGCGGGCGAAGTTTAATAAGCACATCCAGCAACCAGGGGATTTGTTTATTAATGATCTATACCGACTGGCAGAAAATCGCGAGTATTGCAACTTAAAGGGAGAATTCAAGATAGAATTGTTGCTAGAATCTTAGACAAAACTTGTCGGACCTCTTGCAGTTGGGAGACGACTTAACACTAACCAAGGCCATTCAATTGGCCAGGCAAGCTGAGGTTAGGAAACAGAATCATTCAGTACTTCGAGGTTACTGGGAGACTCATTTGCAATGGAGCCCCGACTCAGTAGAGTTTGTTACATTTCAGAGTAAAAACATGGTTGTACAAATACAGGGGAAGCACAAAAGAGGGCAGAGCAACCGTCATAACCAAATGTTATTGGAGTGGCGAGAAAAGGTAGGATCAAAGTGGAGATTGTCCTGTCAAAACTGCAGAGTGCCATTTTTGTTAGAAAATGGGTCACTTTAAAGCATTGTGTCATATCAAGGAGTTTTCATTGCAGAAACAGAAAGAAAACCCCTCAAAGGATAGCAAAATTCAACAAATTGAAGATGTCAATGATTTACAGGTGATGTTCCTGGGCAAGATTAAAGGATCAACGGGAAGTTGTTGGAGTGCTCAAATTTTGGTTAATGGACGTAAAATATGTTTTAAACTGAACAATGGAGCTGGAGTTTCAGTTCTTTCAGACACTGAACATGGTTGGAGTGAGATCTTCACCCATCAAGTGTACAACTCCATGGACCAGGAGGCATATAACTTAAAGTCATGGGACAGATGACTGCAACAATTCAATATAAAGAGTGAAGAGTCACCAAAAGCTCATACGTAACCCAGAACCTGGATTGTTCACTTTTAAGTAGAAGAACTTGTACCAATTTATAATTGATCTACAGAGTGGAGGAATCGGAAAACCAAAAGCAGCCTAAAGATCTTAGAGCTGGATTTCCACAATTATTCAAAGGGCTTGGGAAGCTGAAAACAGTTTATCACGTCATCTTAAGTCCTGAAGTAAAGCCGGTGTGTTTGTTTACACCAAGGAAAGTTCCTCACCACTTCTGCAGCAGGTAAAACAGGAAGCTGAATCAATGTTACGACAAAGAGTAATCTTACCTGTAACAAAACCTACAAGTCGATGTTCCGGTATGGTTCCATCGAAATGAAATGAATCGCTGAGAATCTGTGTTGATCTCACACAGTTGAATAAAGCTGTTGAAAGGGAAATTCAGCCAATGTCGTCCATGGATGAGAATCTGGCTAAGCTCATCAAGGCCAAGTTCTTGAGAAAACATCACATCTGCGATCATATCTTGTGGAGACAGAAAGAAAAGCAATTGGATAGTGCAAAGGAACAGGAGTGCACTAGTTTCTACAGGGAGGTGACTTCCTACAGATGTGACCAGTTCTTTAGGAGACCTGGAAGATGGTGAACTGGTATCCATTGACAATTCTCATTCTGCCCAACATAGCCTGAGAGAATGCACGGAGAGCTTGAATTCACAACCTCCTCTGAGAGAACTGAAAACATGGTCAGGTAGACTGGTAGACTGGTGAAATCGCCACAGTGGTTGTCTCTATGAATCAGAGATAAAGTCAGAGACTTTGGGGGAGATGTGGTGTAAAGGGTTAGTGTGAATATGTAAATGAGGTGGTTCATGTCATCTTGAGGAAGTGATGTAAGATCACATGACTATCATGATTGGGTTCTTTCCTGCAGCCTCGTGGCAAGCTTCAAATCTCATTCTAGATGTAGTTATTCTTTGTTATGCTTTGAATAAAGTTGATGCTTAGAAGACTCTAACAATAGTCATTAACAACACCTTGAATACAAGAACATTAGAATTGGCATGTTTTAAATGTGCTTCCACTGCCAGGCAGGCTGGAGGAGCTCTCCACACAATGTTTCACGGATAATTGTGCTATGTGGTGCACTGAACAGTGTGGCCATGCAACACAGCAAACCATTGCATCAGGACAACAAGGAGGAGCAACACTCCTCCTCAGATGAGGAAGAATGGGATGAACCTCAGGAAGAGGATATGTACAATTGACAATCCTTAGCCAGAAGTGCCGAGTGGTTAATCCATCTTGACCTCCTCTAGAGGTCCCCAGTATCACAGGTGCCAGAATTCAGCCAATTCAATTCACTCCACATGATATCAAGAAAAGGCTGAAGGCACTGCAAAGGCTATAGTACCTGACAATATTCTTGCAATAGTACTGAAGAATTGTGCTCCTGAACTTGCCTCGCCCCTAGCCAAGCTGTTCCAGTACAGCCAAAACACCGGCATAGCCCAGCTATGTGAAAAATTGCCCAGCTATGTCCTGTACACAAAAAGCAGGATAAATCATACTTGGCTAATTACTGCCCCATCAGTCCACTCTCGATCATCAATAAATTAATGCAAGGGGTCATCAACTGTGCTATCAAGCAGCACTTGCTTAGCAATAACCTGCTCACTGATGCTCAGTTTGGGTTCCACCAGAGCCACTCAGCTCCTGACCTCACCACAGCCTTAGTTCAAACATGGACAGAAGAGCTGAACTCCAGAGATGAGGTGAGAGTGACTGCCCTTGACATCAAGGCCACATTAGACCAAGTGTGGCATCAAGGAGCCCTAGCAAAACTGGAGTCAATGGGAATCAGGGGGAAAACTCTCAACTGGTTGGAGTCATACCAGCAAAAAGGAAGATGGTTGTGGTTGTCAAAGGTCAATCATCTCAGCTCCAGGGCATCACTGCAGGAGTTCCTCAGGGCAGTGTTCTCGGCCCAACCACCTTCAGCTACTTCCTCAATGACCTTCCTTCCATCATAAGGTCAGAAGTGGGGATGTTCGCTGAGGATTACACATTATTCAGCACCATTCGTAACTCCTCAGATACTGAAGCAGTCCATGTCCAAATGCAGCAAGACCTGGACGATATCCATGCTTGGGCTGCCAAATGACAAGTAACATTCGCGCCACACAAGTGTCAGGCAATGACCACCTCCAACAAGAGAGAATTCAACCATCGCCCAAAACTGAATCCCCCACTATCAACATCCTGAGTTTTACTATTGACTAGAAACTGAACTGGACTAGTCATATAAATACAGCGACTACAAGAGCAGGTCAGAAGCTAGGAATCTTGTGACGAGTAACTCACCTCCTGGCTCCCCAAAGCCTGTCCACCATCTACAAGGCACAAGTCAGGAGTGTGATGGAATACTCCCCACTTGCCTGGATGAGTGCAGCTCCCACAACACTCAAGAAGTTTGACACCATCTAGGACAAAGCAGCCCACTTAATTGGCACCACATCCGCAATCCTTCACTCCCTCCATCACAGACATACAGTGGCAGCAGTGTGTACCATCTACAAGAAGCACTGCAGGAATTCACCAAGGCTCCTTCGACAGCACCTTCCAAACCCACGACCACTACAATCTAGAAGGACAAGGGTAGCAGATAGATGGGAACACCATAACTACCAAATGTGGGAGTTTGTGGACAGCATTGTGATCCTGGACAGTCACATTTGAGGTAAGTGGCTGCAGCTCGAGCAACTTTGGCTCAGAGTTGCTGAGCTGAAGTCCAAGCTACAGACATTGTAGGGCATCAGGGAGGGAATTACCAGGGCGTGAATAAAAACAAAAAATGCTGGAAAAACTCAACAGGTCTGACAGCACCTGTGAAGAGAAAGACAGTTAACGTTTCGAGTCCATATGACTCTTCTTCAATAAGATCACCCCTCATTCTTCTAAACTCTAATAACTGTTCTTGATAAATCAACCCCTTCATCCCAGGAATCAGCCTAGTGAATCTTTTTTGAACTGCCTCCAATGCCAGAATATCCTTTCTTAAGTTCTGGGACCAAAACTGTACTCCAGATGCGGCCTCACCAACACCCTGTACAGTTGTACCAAGAATTCCCTATTTTTAAACTCCAAACCCCTAGCAGTACAGGCCAAAATTCCATTTGCCTTCTTAATACTTGCTGCACCTGCATGCTAACTTTTTGTGTTTCATGCACAAGAACACCCAGATCCCTCTGTGCTGCACTTTTTGGAGTCTCTCTCCATTTAAATAATAGCCTGTCTTTTGATTCTTCCTACCAAAGTGCATGACCTCATACTTCCCTACTTTAGACTCAATCATCCCCCATACTTTTCCCTCCCCCAGTTTCCCATTCCCTTTCCCCATCACTGTTGACCCCTCCCCCTGGCATCACCTTCCACCTCCCCTCCATGATCTACCAGCCACAGCCCTTTTCTTTTGGGGATGTCCAGGTGAACGTGCACATTCCCTTCCATCACCCCAACACCTCATCTCCTCCCCAAAGCAACTTCTCATGCAATGACAGGAAGTGTAACATATGCCCCTTTACCTCCTCCCTGCTCAATGTTCAAAGCCGCAAACACTCCTTCCAGCTGAAGCAGCCATTTACTAGTACTTCTTTCAACTTATTCTACTGTATTCGCTGCTCACAATGCGGTCTCCTCTACACTGGGGAGACCTAACACAGACTGGGAGACCAGCTTTCAGAACGGCTCCATTCAGTCCGCAAGCATGATCCCAACTTTCCGGTTGCTTGTTATTTCAGTTCACCATCTTGCTCTCATGCTCATATTTCTGTCCTTGGCCTAGTGAAGTCCAACACAAACTTGAGGAACAGCACCTCATCTTCTGATTAGGCACTATAAAATCTTCTGGACTCAACAATGAGTTCAACAACTTCAGACAATCAACTTTGTCCTCTATTTTGTATTTTTGTCCTCCAGTGCCAGTTTGTATCTTGTTCTCACATTTTGCTTTCAGACAGCGCTGACCTTTATTCTGCTTTTAACACATTATACTATTTAGCTATCAGACAGTGCTGCCCTTTATTTTGCTATTAACATCTACTCTGGGGAGCAACGCTTTATTCCTCTACTACTACCATTTCCACTCTCTTTGCCTTTTGTTCCATGACATCTTTATAACTTAATCTTTCCCACCCTCCCAGAAGGAAAAAAACAGTTTGGATCAGTACTCTTATTTCCCAGATTTTACTGTTTTTTTCCCTTCTGGCTTCTAACCTATTCCTGACCTTCCCCTTTTTTGTCCACCTACCACCACCCCGCCACCACCCCCCCCCACCCCCCCTCAAACACAAATTTTCAACAGCATAAAACCCACAACATCGACCTCTCCTGTTATGAAGAAGAGTCATGTTGGACTTGAAATGTTAACTCTGTTTCTCTCTCCAAAGATGCTGCCAGACCTGCTGAGGTTTTCCAGACTTTCTGTTTTTATTTCAAATCTCCAGCATGCACGCTATTTTGCTTTTATTTTAGGCTGAGAGGAGACCTAATTGTAGTGTATAAAATTATGAGAAGCCTAGATAGAGTGGATAGGAATGTCCTGTTCCTCTTGCTTTATAGGTCTATTACCAAGCGCATAGATTTAGGGTAAGGGTTAGGAGGTTTAGAGCAGATTTGAGGAGAAATATTTTCGCCCAGAGGGTGGTGGAGGTCTGTAACTTGCTGCCTGAAATGGTGGTAGAGGCAGAAACATTCATAGCATTTAGATACTTGGATAGGCACTTGAAATGCAGTAACCTACAAGGCTACGGACCAAGCTTGGGATGAAGCTGGATTGCTCCCTGTCAGTATGGACATGATGGGCTGAATGGCTTCCTTCCATGCTGTAAATTTCTATTTCTTCTATTTCTTATAATTTTGTAGTATAATGTTAACTTTGTCTCTAGATTGATTAATTCATTGATATGATAAATGATTAAATTGACTTTAGTTTAATGCTAATTAATTGGTCTAATCTTACCCTAAAGTTGATTTATTTAAATCAAAGTACAATAAAAATTAAAAGCTTACCAGTGTACTTACCCCATGCGATTCCTTCTCCTGTGGTGTCACTTTGTGATAAAACCCTGTCTCTTGGCACTGCTTGCCTCTCCTGCTGTGTTCTGCTGCTCTCTGATGTCGTTACCTATGATATGCATTGTGGCCAGATGAATTCATACACCTGTTAGTTTTTATAAAGCTTTCGCTTTTATATAAAAAAAGATATTCAAAACTGAAGGGGAGGATGAACAATTACACTGCAGGACACCATCAAAGCCATAAAGCTGGAATTAAAATGCAACCCACATGCACACTCATTCTGACCCAACTTCTAATTGTTATGGGTTAAGTGACATTTACATGTGAACTGCAAACTTGATTATCTAAGAGTGTAACTCTATCTTGCTAGTTAAGTATATGAGATGGTGTAGTGCAGCACAGAGCAATCCTCCTGATTGCTAAAACCATTTTGATTATTAGAGAAATAAAAACTCACTTAATCTATTTTAACAGGCCCCCTTAGAAACAAAAGCATCTTTCAGCAAGGGATTTACATCCAAGTATCTGTATTCCTTCTTGTGGACCTGAATTACCTATAATTACCTAGCGACTGTAAGATCAGGTGGCTCTATTCAAATACTGATTAGCTACACGCTGACATTTAAATAAAGCTATTCCAGGAATTATGCTGGTTCACCTTTCAAGCCCTACTTGTTTCACCACATAAATTATAATATCATGCAGGAATGGTCAGGTAGGTATTGAATATTAGCCAGTCTTAGTTTTTACTACTGTTAAGACCTCTAAGAGACACGGAACAATGTAATTCTCTACAATTCACTTCCCAGATAAAATGCGTGGCATTAGATTTTATTTAAAATGTTAATTTGACCCACATCACCTTACCTTTACATTGCTACAAAGCATCTGAGTGACAGTTGAACTAAAAATTAAAATTATATATTTTTCAAACACACTGGCTGTTTTTAGTATCTGCCAGTCAACCAACGATTATTACTTGACAAGCTATTTACAGTGGGTACAATCAAGAGCCCATTATTTTGGGCTTCAACACCCATGAATCACATGAAATATCTTTGGCATTATCTCTGACCATTATCATCACAGCTGGCAACAACAAATTTAAAGTCAAGCAACATTAAGCTGCACCCACAACATTCTGTTTCAAATATAATCAAGTGATGAATATACAGCAATGATTTTGGGTAGCAAAACCTCCTCTCAGGAGTTTAGATGATAATTGAGCTTTAATATTTCATTTTATTTTACCTATTAATAAAGTTACTGGTTTGTAAACAGTCTAGATTAATTGAAATGCTTAGCGCTGAGGGATTTGGAATCAGCCAAATGTGTAATCTAAGAAGAAAATACCAGAGATGAAAAAAAGCATAAATTACTGAAAATGCCCAATAGGCCAGGCAGTATCTGAAAGGGAAAGATAGGTTAGCAGTTCAGGTGTAATCCTTCACGAGAACTGGGGGTCAGAATTTTATTTACAGGTACTACTCCAAGACTTGGAGCGTGAATGTGAATTTTCATTGAGGCGCTTCTTCTTGACCTGTGCAACTTTGGAGGAAGATCCACAAAAACCCTGGAGAATCAAAATAAACAGATACAACGGTTAAGTGGAAGAACCCTCCCCCACCCCCGCTGCTGACATGGAAAAATTCCCATTATATGAACTTACACTGAAGTGCAGCACAAGGGCAAGCTGCGGTGTTAAACCTGTCTTACTTTCAATGAAAATTTAAACCAAGACCCTGTATGCCTTTTTTAGTTGGTTGTATAGGCCCTAATCAAAGAAGAGCAAAGAATGTTGTCTTCGCCTACATTCTTCCCTTTACCAGGTTCATGAAGATCTGTCCAGATGCTGTTTGTGAAAGCTGTCTGTCACACTTGTCTACAGAACAACAGTAACTATGTTTCAAAACTCTATGATTGTAAAGTATTTTGTGGCATCCTGGGATGTGAAAAGTGCTAAATAAACAGAGGGGAGGGACCCAATCCTGGGATTCCCATCCCCATTCCCATCACCGGCAGTTTTGATTGGTGGAGGAAAGTGTGTGAGTCGTGAGCCCAAATCCAGTTACCTTGATGTTGCCAACTCCATTGCAGAAGTGGGTGTTCCAAACTCCTCGCTATTTTGAAAGAGATGGGCTGACTTTGGGAAGGTGATGTGGTTCACATCAGCTAAGTCGTGAATCAGAGGGAAACCATTGTTTGGAGTCAGGAACTGCATTAAAGATAACTTAAACAGGTGTTGCCAACATCACATGTCATTATGAATGCTGTATTTTAGATTATATGTGATTTTTAATATGCTGAGTGATCATAGGGTTTTGCTTTGAAAAGGTTAAATCAAATTAAACAGTGTTGTGAAAGTGGAAAAGTTTTCAGATGCATTAAAGTATATTATCCACTGGATTTTTAAAAATTCATTTATGAGATGTGGGCGTCGCTGGCTGGGCCAGCATTTATTGCCATCCATAATTGCCCTTGAGGAGGTGGTGGTCAGCAGCCTTCATGAACCGCTGCAGTCCCTACAGTGTAGGTACACCCACAGTGCTGTTAGGGAGGGAATTCCAGGATTTTGACCCAGCGACAGTGAAGGAACGACGAGATATTTTGAAGTCAGGATAGTGAATGGCTTTGAAGGGAACCTCCAAGTAGTGATGTTCCTGTGTATCTGCTGCCCTTGTCCTTCTAGGTGGTAGTGGTCATGGGTTTGGATGGTGCTGCCAAAGATCCTTTCTGAATTTCTGCAGTGCACCTTGTTGATGGTATACACTGCTGCTGCTGTTCATCAATGGTGGAGGGAGTGAATGGGATGCTAATCAAGCGGGCTGCTTTGTCCTGGATGGTGTCAAGCTTCTTGAGTGTTGCTGGAGCTACATGCATTTAGGCAAGTAGGGAGCATTCCATCACACTCCTGACTTGTGCTTTGTAGATGGCGGACATGCTTTGGTGAGTCAGGAGGTGAGTTACTTGCCGCAGGATTCCTAGCTTCTGACCTGCTCTTGTAGCCGCAGTATTTATATGGCTAGTCCAGTTCAGCTTCTGGTCAATGGTAACCCCAGGATGTAGATAGTGGGAAATTCAGTGATGGTAATGCCATTGAATGTCAAGGGGTGATGGTTAGATTCTCTCTTGTTGGAGATGGTCATTGCCTGGCACTTGTGTGGCGCGAATCTCACTTGCCACTTGTCAGCCCAAGCCTGGATATTGTCCGGGTCTTGCTGCATTTGGATATGCACTGCTTCAGTATCTGAGGAGTTGCGAATGGTGCTGAACATTGTGCAATCATCAGCGAACATCCCCACTCCTGACCTTATGATGGAAGGAAGGTCATTGATGAAGCAGCTGAAGATGGTTGGGCCTAGGACACTACCCTGAGGAACTCCTGCAGTGTTGTTCTGGAATGGAGTTGATTGAACTCCAACAACTGCAACCATCTTTCTTTGTGCTTGGTATAACTCCAGTCAGAGGAATGTTTTCCTCCTGATTCCCATTGTCTCCAGTTTTGCTAGGGCTCCTTTATGCCACTCGTTCAAATGCTGCCTGATGTCAAAAGCAGTCACTTTCATCTTACCTCGGGAGTTCAGCTTTTTTGTCCATGTTTGAATACAAGGCTGTAATGAAGTCAGAAGCTGAGTGGCCCTAGCAGAACCCAAACTGAGCATCAGTGAGCAGGTTATTGCTAAGCAAGTGGCATTTGATAGCACTGTTGATGATCCCTTCCATCACTTTTCTGATGATCGAGAGTAGACTGATGGGGTGGTAATTGACCGGGTTGGATTTGTCCTGCTTTTTGTGTACAGGACATACCTGGGCAATTTTTCACATGGCCGGGTAGATGCCAGTGTTGTAGCTATACTGGAACAGCTTGGCTAGGGGTTTGGCAAGTTCTGGAGCACAAACCGTACTATTGCTGGAATATTGTCAAGGCCCTAGTCTTTGTAGTATCCAGAGCCTTCAGTCATTTCTTGATATCACATGGAGTGAATCAAATTGGCTAAAGACATCACAGCATCTGTGAGGCTGGAGCTTTCCAGAGAAGGCCGAGATGGATCATCCACTCAGCACTTCTGGCTGAAGATTGTTGCAAATGCTTCAGTCTTATCTTTTGCACTCATTTGCTGGGCTCCTCCATTATTGATGAACAGGATATTTGTGAAGCCTCCTCCTCCAGTGAGTTGCTGAATTGTTCAGCGCTATTCACGACTGGATGTGGCAGGACTGCAGAGCTTAGATCTGATCCATTGGTTGTGGAATCACTTAGCCTACCACTTGCTGCTTATGCTTTTGGGCATTCAAGTACTCCTGTGTTATAGCTTCAACAGATTGATATCTCATTTTTAGCTATGTCTGTTCTGCTCCTGGCATACCCCCCTGCACTCTTCATTGCACCAAGGTTGATCCCTGGCTTGGTGTTAATGGTAGAATGGGGGACATGCCGGGCCATGAGGTTACAGATTGTGGTTGACTACAATTCTGCTGCTGCTGATGGCCCACAGCATGTCATGGATGCCCAGCCTGGAGTTGCTAGATCTGTTTGAAATCTATCTCATTTAGCACGGATGTAGTACCACACAACACGATGGAGGGAACCCTCAATGTGAAGACAGGACTTCATCTCCACCAGGACCGTGCGGTGGTCACTCCTACGGATACTGTCAAGAACAGATGCATCTTCAGCAGGCAGGTTGGTGAAGGTGAGGTCAAGTATGTTTTTCCCTTTTGTCGGTTCCCTCACCACCTGCCGCTGACACAGCCCAGCAATTATTTCCTGTAGACCTCGGCCAGTGGTGGTGCTACCGAGCCACTCTTGGTGATGGACGTTGAAGTCCCCCACCCAGAGTACATTCTGTGCCCTTGCTACCCTTAGTGCTTCCTCCAAGTGCTGTTAAACATGGAGGAGCACTGATTCATCAGCTGACGGAGGGCAGTACATGGTAACCAGTAGGAGGTTTCTTGCCTATGTTTGACCTGATGCCATGAGACTTCATGGGGGCCGGAGTCAATGTTGAGGACTCCCAGTCTGTATACTAGTGTGCTGCTACTACTGGTGGTTCTTTCCTACCAGTTGGACATTATCCATTAGGTGTGATTCCATGAAGACGACTATGTCAGGCTGTTGCTTGACGAGTCTGTGAGACAGCTCTCCCAATTTTGGCATGAACCCCCAGATGTTAATGAGGAGGACTTTGCAGGGTCGACAGGGCTGAGTTTGCCGTTGTCATTTCCGGTGCCTAGGTCAGGGTTGGTCCGTCTGGTTTCATTCCTTTTTATTGACTTTTTAGCAGTTTTACACAGCTGAGTGGCTTGCTAGTCCATTTCAGAGGGCATTTAAGAGTCAACTTAATAACTGCAGATCTGGAATCACATGTAAACGAGAGCAGGTGAGGAGAGCAGATTTCCTTCCCTAAAGGACAAGAGTGAACGAGATGGGTTTACACAAAAAATTACAAAGGTTTCATGGTCATCATTAGACTTTTCATTCCAGATTTTTATTGAATTCCAATTCTACCATCTGCCGTGGTGGTATTTGAACGTGGGTCCTCAGAGCATTACCTTGGGTCTCTGGATTACCAGTCCGGTGACAATACCACTATGTCACTGCTTCCCCAAAAGTGCTATGAAGAGTGCAGAAGGGAATGCCAGGGGCAGCACCAGGCATACCTAAAAATGAAGTGTCACTCTGGTGATTCTACAATACAGGACTACCTGCATGCCAACCAGTATAAGCAGCAAATGATAGACAGAGCCGAGCAATCCCACAGCCAATGGATCAGATCTAAGATCTGCAGTCCTGTCACATCCAGTCGTGAATGATGGTGGAGAATTCAACAATGCACTGGAGGAGGAGGCTTCACAAATATCCCCATCCTGAATGATGGGGGAGCCCAGCACACCGCAAAAGAGTGCAAAAGATAAGGCTGAAGCATTTGCTACAATCTTCAGCCAGAAGTGCCAAATGGAGAATTGATCTCAGCCTCCTACAGAGGTCCCCAACATCACAGATGCCTGTCTTTAGCCAATTCAATTCACTCCACATGATATCAAGAAATGGCTGAAAGCACTGGATAGTGTAAGGGCTATGGCTCTGACAATATTCTGGCAATAGTACTGAAGACTTGTGCTCCAGAAATTGCTGCACCCCTAGCCAAGCTGTTCCAGTACAGCTACAACACTGGCATCTACCTGGTTATATGGAAAATTGGCCACGTATGTCCTGTCCACAAAAAGCAGGACAAATCCAACTCGGCCAATTACCACCCCATCAGTCTTCTCTCCATCATCAGTAAAGTAATGGAACGGGTCATCAATGGTGTTATCAAGCAGCACTTGCTCAGCAATAACCTGCTCACTGACACCCAGTTTGGGTTCCACCAGGGCCACTCAGCTCCTGGCCTTATTACAGCCTTAGTTCAAACATGGACAAAAGAGCTGAACTCCCGAGGTGAGGTGAGAGTGGCTGCCCTTCACATCAAGGCCGCATTTGAGCGAGTGTGGCATCAAGGAGCTTGAGCAAAACTGGAGTCAGTAGAAGTCAGGGGGAAAAATCTCCACTGGTTGGATTCATACCTAGCTCAAAGGAAGATGGTTGTGGTTGTTGGAGCTCAGTCATTTCAGCTCCAGGACATCACTGCAGGAATTCTTCAGGGCAGTGTCCTCGGCCCAACCATCTTCGGCTGCTTCATCAATGACCTTCCTTCCATCATAAAGTCAGAAGTGGGGATGTTCGCTGATGATTGCACAATGTTCAGCACCATTCGTGACTCCTCAGATACTGAAGCAGTCCATGTCCTAATACAGCAAGACCTGGACAATATCCAGCCTTAGGCTGACAAGTGGCAAGTAACATTTGTGCCACACAAATATAAGGAAATGACCATCTCCAACAAGAGAGAATCCAACCATCGCCCCTTGATGTTAAATGGCATTACCATTACTGAATCCCCCACTATCAACATCCTGGGGGTTGCCATTGACCAGAAACTGAGCTGGACTAGCCATATAAATACTGTGGCTACAAGAGCAGGTCAGAGGCTAGGAATCCTGCGATGAGTAATTCACCTCCTGACTCCCCAAAGCCTGTTCACCATCTACAAGGTGCAAGTCAGGAGCGTGATGGAATACTTCCCACTTGCCTGGATCAGTGCAACTCCCACAACACTGAAGAAGCTGGATGCCATCCAGGACAAAGCAACCCGCTTGACTGGCACTCCGTCTACAAACATTCACACCCTCCGCCACCGACAATGGCAACAGTGTGTACCATCTACAAGGTGCACTGCAGGAATTCACCAAGGCTCCTTAGACAGCACCTTCCAAACCCATGGCTGCTACTATCTAAAAGGGCAAGGGCAGCAGATCGATGGGAACACCACCACCTGAAAATTCACCTCCGAGTCACTCACCATCCTGACTTGGAAATAGATCACCGTTCCTTCACTGTCGCTGGGTTAAAATCCTGGAACTCCCTTCCTAGCAGCACTGAGGATGTATCTATACCACATGGACTGCAATGGTTCAAGAAGGCAACTCACCACCACCTTCTCAAGTGCAACTAGGGATGGACGATAAATGCTGGCCCAACCAGCGAAGCCCACATCCTATGAATGAATAAAAGAAGATAAAAAATAAAAGTTGCATTGCACGATAATGAAATTCAGATTTGATTGTATAAAATATCCCCATTTGCATTCATCCTTTTCATGAAGGTCATCTCATTCAGCTCTTTGGCTATTTCAAAGCTTTGATAGATAGTTGATCTTCTGGATTGTTTCTAAGGCTTTAATATATTCAGCTCTGGAGGTTTTGTTGACACAATTGTTAAATTGAATTTCATTATGCTTGCCTGAGTTCTGATCCCACTAATTGATCCCACTAATTGATTCAGTTCAGCAGTGGTTGTTAACACAGCTCTCAAGGGGAATGTGAGTTTTGATATATCGAAAGATTTATAAACTATTAAAGCATTATGGCCTTTCAGTGGATTTTGTAGTAGATTGTCTAGTTTGACAGGTTTATGAGTTGCTCAAAGACTCCCCAGCTTCATTATACGGTTCGTTAGGTCTATATGTTCTGGATACTATGGGAATGGGTATGGTGGCAAGAGGGCTATGGGGAGATTGAGGAAGGTGTAGAGGGTACAGTGGGGTGTGAGGAGATGAGTAGTGGGTGAGGATGATATTGTGGGTATGAGGGTCAGGGTTCAGGGTCTCTCATCTGCAGAGCTGGATCGATGTTTTGACACATGGAGGCATGCCCACCTTGGCATCAGCCCATCTCTGGTTTCCACTTCAAGCCTGCTGCAGGAGGTGGCAACCCCAGCTCCAGCCTGTTCCTGCCACCCCACCATGAGGATAGCATGGGTGGGCAGTACAGTGAAAAGGCGGGATCGCGAGATCAGGAATTCCCCTGACTCTCAATTCCCACCTCCACAATGAAAATCTGATCCAAGCCCTTTCTAAGACTAAAGTTCACTGTTTTCAGTCTTTTGCTAGAGTACAATGCGACAAGATAGCACAGCCCTTTATTGTAGTTTGATTTTAGGAAACTGAATGTAAGGAAGACTTTACAATGCGGTGGGATTTTAAATTAGAACTAGACGGTCAATGTCAGTGCAGAATTATTTTGGATGCCAAAATTGATGGTGAAAAATGTATGCAGTGTTTTCACTGGTAGCAGGGTCACCAGGAACAAATAGACTTATACTGATATTTTTTGTGCATCAGGTGCCATATAAACCAATGCAGCACAGACCCAAACCAGCTAATGTTGCACAAATGCAGGTCTTAAAGTGCTGACTTTGTCTGCACAGGAGTGCTGTGTTTAGCTGCAGTAGAGAGCTTCAGTTGGAGATTGGTGACCGAAGGAGTTTAAGGTTTAAATTAAGGGTTAAATTCTATCTAAAGTCTAGTCTTTCCTTAATTTTTAACTAAAAGTTGCTGCTAGTGTAGGAAGAAGGTGAGTTTTAGACTGGACAGGAGAGGCCAGTGAGAGCGGTATAAAAGGGTGAAAAACAGAGACTGAGACCGGAGAGGAGAAGCCAGCGAGAGCGGTATAAAAGGGAACGAGAAACAGAGGCCAAGACCGCAGAGGAAAGGCATACCCTCAGGACCTTCAGGCGGTGGAGTTCGAAGTGAAGTCACGATTCAAAAAGTTACGTGATGCAAGAGAGGTAGCTGATTGCTAAGTAGGGTCAGGTGAGCACTTCTACTTTATCTACTAATTAAACTGTTGCATTCCATTAGCTTAAACAAAATAAGGTGAGGACTTTGGACTGCAGTGGGGGTGTCTGGAGTGGAATAAGGTCCCTAGTGTAGTTAGCATTCTTTAAAGGGAGTAACTAACGAGCTTAGTCTAAAGGGAAGTCATGGCAGCAGAGCTTGCACCCATGATATGCTCCTCCTGCGCTATGTGGGAAGTCATGGACACTTCCAGTGTCCCTGGCGACCATGTGTGCAGGAAGTGTGTCCAGCTGCAGCTACTGGCTAACTGCATTTCAGAGCAATAGCTGTGGGTGGATTCCCTGTGGAGCGTCTGCGGTACTGAGATTGTCATGGACAGCACGTTCAGTGAGGTGGTCACACCACAGGTAAAGACTGAACAGGCAGAAAAGGGATGGGTGACCACCAGGCAGAGTAGAAGAAAGCAGGTAGTGCAGGGGTCCCCTGTGGCCGTCCCTTTCTCTAACAAATATACTGCTTTGGATACTGTTTGAGGGAGACGACTTCTCAAGAGAAAGCATCAGGAGCCAAGTCCATGGCACCATGGGTGGCTCTGCTGCACAAGAGGGCAGGAAGAAGAGTGGCAGGGCTATAGTGACAGGGGATTCAATAGTAAGGGGAACAGACAGGCATTTCTGCAGCCGCAAAAGAGACTCCAGGATGATATGTTGCCTTCCTGGTGCCAGGGTCAAGGATGTCCGGAGAGGCTGTACTGCATTCTGAAGGGGGAGGGCGAACAGCCAGTGGTCGTGGTATATATTGGTACCAACAACATAGGTAAAAAAGTGATGAGGCCCTACATGCTGAATATAGGGAGTTAGGGCTTAAATTAAAAAGTAAGACCTCAAAGGTAGTAATCTCAGGATTACTACCAGTGCCATGTGCTAGCGAGAGTAGAAATAACAGGAAATATTGGATGAGTACATGACTGAAGAAATGGTGTAGGGGGGAGGGATTCAAATTCCTGGGACATTGGGACTGGTTCTGGGGAAGGTGAGACCAGTACAAACAGAACGGGTTGCATCTGGGCAGGATCAGGACCAATGTCCTTAGTGGGGTGTTTGCTAGTGCTGTCAGAGAGGGTTTACACCAGAATGGCAGAGGGATGGGAAATTGAGCAGGGAGACAGAGGAGGGGGAAACAAGGACAGAAACAAAAGACAGAAAAGTAAGAAGCAAAAATGGAAGGCAGAAAAAAACAAGGGTGAAAAACAAATGGGGTCATAGTGCAAAATAAAGCTAAGATGACTAACAAGGTTAAAAAGGCAAGTTTAAAGGCATTGTATCTTACTGAGCGGAGCATTCAAAATAAGGTAGATGATTTAACAGCGCGAATAGATATAAATGGTTATGATATAGTTGCAATTATGGAGATATGGCTGCAGGGTGACCAAGGATGGGAATTGAACATCCAGGGGTATTCAATATTTAGGAAGGACAGACAAATAAGGAAAGGAGGTGGGGTAGCATTGTTAATAAAGGAGGAAATCAATGCAATAGTGAGAAAGGATATTGGCTCGGAAAATCATGATGTGGAATCTGTTTGGGTGGGGATAATAAACCCTAACGGGCAGAAAATGTTGGTGGGGGTTGTCTATAAGGCCCCCAAACAGTAATGGAAGGCATTAAACAGGAAATTAGACATGCATTCAATAAGGATACAACTACAATCATGGGTGACTTTAATCTACATATAGATTGAACAAACCAAATTAGCAATAATACTGTGGAGGAGGATTTCCTGGAGTGTGTACATGATGGTTTTTTAGACCAATATGTTGAGGAACCAACTAGAGAGCAGGCTATCCTAGATTAGGTATTATGCAATGAGAAAGGATTAATTAACAACCTTGTTGACAGGGTCCCTTGGGGAAGAGCGTCCATAAAATGATAGAATTGTTCATTAAGATGGAGAGTGAAGGAATTGAATCCAAAACTAGAGCCCTGAATCTAATTAAAGGGAACTACGAGAGTATGAGCACAAGTTGGCAATGATGGATTGGGGAACCTTACTAAAAGGGTCGACGGTGGATAGGCAATGGTTAATATTTAAGGAACATATGCATGAATTACAACAATTATTCATTCCTGTCTGGCTCAAAAATAAAGCAGGAAAGTTGGTTCAACCATGGCTTACGAAATAAATTAGGGATATTGTTAGATCCAAAGAGGAGACATATAAAATTGCCAGAAACAACAGCAAGCCTGAGGATTGGGAGCAGTTTAGAATTCAGCAAAAGTGGACATAAAGCTTGGTCAAGAAGGAGAAAATGGAGTATGAGAGTAAACTTGCAGGGATCATAAGAACTCACTGTAAGCTCTTCTATAAATATTTGAAGAGGAAAAGATTAGCAAATACAAATATAGGTCCCTTACAGTCCGAAACGGGGGAAATTATAATGGGGAATAAAGAAATGGCAGAAGAATTGAAGACATATTTTGGTTCTGTCTTCACAAAAGAAGACACAAATAATTTCCCAGAAATGTTAGGGAACCAAGGGTCCAGTGAGAGGGAGGAATTGAAGAAAATCAGTACTAGTAAAAAAATGGTGCTAGAGAAATTAATGGGGTTAAAGGCTAAAAAATCCCCAGAGCCTGAAAATCTACATCCCAGAGTACTAAAGGAAGTGGCCCTGGAAATATTGGATGCATTGGTGGTCATCTTCCAAAATTCTATAGACTCTGGAGCAGTTCCTACAGATTGGAGGGTGGCAAATGTAACCCCACTATTTAAAAAAGGAGAGAGAGAAAAAACAGAGAATTACAGACCAGTTAGTCTAACATCAGTGGTGGGGAAAATGCTAGAGTTTATTGTAAAAGACGTGGTAACAGAGCGCTTGGACAGCATTAACGGGATTCCACAAAGTTAGCATGGGTTTATGAAAGGGAAATCGTGCTTAACTAACCTACTGGAGTTTTTTGAGGACATAACAAGTAGAATAGATAAGGGAGAACCAGTGGATGCGGTGTTTTTGGATTTCAAGAAGGCTTTTGATAAGGTCCCACATAAGAGGCTAGTGGGCAAAATTAAAGCACATGGGACCGGGGGTATTATACTAACATGGATTGAGAATTTGTTGACAGACTGGAAACAGAGGGCAGGATTTTCCCCTCGGCGATTTGGGGGCGGGGCCCACTCGCCGAGGGGAAAATTACGTGGGATGACGTCGGGAGGAATCCCTGATGTCATCCTGGTCCCTTTAAATTTTTAGGAAGGCGGGCGGACAGCGAAATCAGCTGCACGCCCGCCGACCTGTCAATGGCCAATTGAGGCCATTGACAGGTTCATTAAGATAATTAAAGACCTGCCCGTCCAAGCTTAAGGCTGGTGGGCAGGCCAGGAGCCCCAGCGGGCTCCAGGTTATTCATGAAACTTCATCCACTGGTGGGGTGAAGTTTCATGTCCGTTTTTTAAACATTTAATAAATTTTATGTGTTTATTAGTAACATGTCCCATCTCGTGTGACATTGTCACATGAGGGGGACTTGTTAATAATTTCAATATTTATCTATTTTTAGACTTTACTTACCTCTCACGAATCTCCCTGAGACAGGACTTTGCCTCAGGGAGCAGTGCGCTCTTTCCCTCCCCCCCCACCCCGGAACAGGAAGCACATAGTGCTTCCTGTCGGGCAGGCCGCTGGGCGGCGGGCCCCGTTTTGCTGGTGGGGGCCGGCTGCCCGCCCGCCGCTGAGCCGGTTAGGCCCTCACGCCATCCGTGAGCAAAATTCTGCCCAGAGAGTGGGAATAAATGGGTCTTTTTCCGGATGGCAGGCGGTGACTAGTGGTGTACCACAGGGATCAGTGCTTGGGCCCCAGCTATTCACGATATATATAAATGGCTTGGATGAGGAAACCAAATGCAATATTTCCAAGTTTGCTGACAACACAAAACTGGGCGGGTTGTGAGTTGTAAGGAGGATGCAAGGAAGCTTTAAGGCGATTTAGACAAGTTGTGTGTGTGGGCAAACACATGGCTGATGCAGTATAATGTGGATAAACGTGAAGTTATATGCTTCGGTGTGAAAAACAGAAAGGCAGAGTATTATTTAAATGGTGATATATTGGGAAATGTGGATGTACAAAGGGATCTGGGTGTCCTTGTATACCAATCAATGAAAATAAACAGGCAGGTGCAGCAAGCAATTAGGAAGGCAAATGGTATGTTGGCCTTCATTGCAAGAGGATTTGAATTCAGAAGGAAGGATGTCTTACTGCAGTTATACAGGCCTTGGTGAGACCACACCTGGAGTATTGCATGCAGTTTTAGTCCCCCTACCTAAGAAAGGATATATTCACCATAGAGGGAGTGCAGCAAAGGTTCACCAGGCTGCCACCTTGGATGGCAGGATTGCCTCATGAGGAGAGACTGGTTCAACTGGGTCTGTATTCGCTAGAGTTTAGAAGAATGAGAGAGGATCTGATTGAAACATATAACATTCTAACAGGGCTAGACAGACTAGATGCAGGGAGGATATTTCACCCCGGTTGGGGAGTGTAGAACCAGGGGCCACAGTCTCCGGATACGGGGCAGGCCATTTAGGACTGAGATGAGGAAAAATTTCTTCACTCAGAGGGTGTTCAACCTGTGGAATTCTCTACCACTGAAGGCTGTGGAGGACGGGTCACTGAATATATTCAAGAAAGAAATCAATAATTTTTTGGATATTAGGGGCATCAAGGGGTATGGAGAGAAAGTGAGAATATGGCGTTGAAATGGAGGATCTGCCATGATCATTTCGAATGGTGAAGCAGGCTGGAAGGGCCGAATGGCCTTCTTCTGCTCCTAGTTTCTATGGCCAGGATTTTCCCGTCGGAGAGCAGGGCTCGCTCGCCGACGCATAAAATGACGCTCCGTGATATCGGGCGGAACTCCCGACGTCACCGCGCCCCATTTAAATTTCCAGGTAGGCGGGGGCTCAGCAAAATCAACTGTGCACCCGCCGACCTGTTAATGGCCAATTGAGGCCATTGACAGAGACATTAAAGTAATTAATGGACCTGCCCGTCCAACCTTAAGGATGGCAGGCAGGCTAGGAGCCCTGGTGGGCATTAGAAAAAGCATGAAACCTCATCCACGGGTGGGATGAGGTTTCATGTAGGTTTTTAAAAAATTAATTAAAATGTTTTTAAAAGTTATGGAAATGTCCTAACTCATGTGACAGTGTCACATGAGGGGACATGACAGGGAGTTTTCTTTTCTATTTTTAATATTTTTTTAATGTACAACCGATCTCCCTGAGGCAGCACTTTGCCTCAGGGAGATGAGTGTGGTTTTCGTGTGCATGCGTAAAAGAGCACACTCTCGGCTCAGGGAATCCACCCCCCGCCCGCACAGGGACCGCATAGCACTTCCGTGCGGACGTCACGCTGGGCGGGCCTTAATTAGCCCACCCACGTAAAATGGCAGCACGCCCCCAATCGGGGGGTGCCGATCGGAGGTGCGCCTCCGCGCGCCTGCTCTTCGATTTCCACCCCGACGGGGGGCAAAATTCTGCCCTACGTTTCTATGTCCCCTAGTGGTACCTGTGGAACTCTGTTGATCATCAAGATGATGATGCAAATGCATGTTGTTCACTTATGCATCTTGTGAGAAAACAACAGTTTTACATAAGAATATAATATAGGAAATAGGAGTAGGAGTAGATCATGCTACTCCTTAACCTGCTCTCTCATTCAATAAGATCATGGTTGAACTTAAACCTCAACTTCCCTTTGGTGACTTGTTGACGATCTTATATCGATGGCCTCTAAACTTGCTCTTCCCCCCAACTTTTTAAGGATCTACAGCAGCAAGGGGATTAATTTAAGAGGTGAGCAATTTCTGCACACTCTAACGCATTTATGGTAACGTGGAATGGGAGTAGTTCCAAGGAATTTCCTGGTCATGTGAGCCTTTAAGGCACTAAACGCAAAAAAGACTGAAGAAAGCTTGCTCTCCTTAGATCAGAGAAAGTTCCAGGGAAAATCAATAGGTGTGCTTTACATGACAAGGGTTTTCACAGGGTAAACAGGGGAGAAATTGTTTCCACCGAATGGAGGGTCAGTAACCAGATGTCATGGATTTAAGATAATTGTCAAAAGAACTAAAGAGATGAAGAGATTTTTTTTAACATAACGAATTATTAAGATCTGCAATGCATTGCTGGGAAGACCAGTGGAAGCAGATTTCATAGTAACTTCCAAAAGATAATTGAGTATATATTTGAAAAGGAAGAACTTACAGAGCTATAGAGAAAGAGCAGGAGAGTGGAACTAAAATTAATTAGCTCTTTCAAAAAGCCAGCATAGATATGAGCTGCAAATGGCCTCCTGTTTGAATCTGTGAAAGAAAGCATCAGGTTTCACTGACTCCAGCTCAGGATCATTTAATAATCCACCCATCTGACATGGGAACATAGGACCAGGAGTAGGCCATTTGCCTCTTCGAGCCTGCTACACCATTCAGTTAGATCATGGCTGATCATCTACCTCAGCACCACTTTCCCACATTATTCCCATATCCCTTGATTTCATTACTATCCAGAAATCTATTGATTCCTGTTTTAAACATATTCAATGACTGAGCCTCCACAGCCCTATGGAGTAGAGAATTCTAAAGATTCACCACCCTCTAAGTGAAGAAATTGCTCTTCATCTCGCTCCTAAATGGCCTACCCCTTATCCTGAGACTGTGTCCTACTTTACTAACTGTGAATACTGGCTTCTAAATCAGAAGTTTCAGGGCTGACAGCCTGTTTATGTGAATTGAGTATATGGTTTAAGGTGAAGTTATAGTGCAATGCTAATGAAGTGCTGCATTGTTAGAGGGTTTTTTTTTAGATGCAATGTTAAACTGAGGCTCTGTTTGTCTGCTCAGGTGGATGTAAAAGATCCACAGGAACTAGTCAAAGAAATGCAGGAGAGTTTGCTTGGCTTTGTGGCCAAAATTTATCCCTTAACAAACAGCACTGGAATAGATTAACTAGTTATTTTTCAGATTATTATTTGTGGGACCTTGCTGTGTGCAAATTGGCTGCTGCAATTATCCACAAGGCAACAGTGACTACGCTTCAAATTAATTAATTGGCTGTGAAGTGCTCAGGGGCATTCTGAGGGATGAAAAGTGCTATATAAATGCAAGCTTATTTTTTTACACTGACTGACTTCTGATAAAAACACTTTTCTGCAATTAGCTTTGCACAAATTAAAGACATTGAAAATTGAGCTGTTGGCTCAAATCCAAACACATATTTTTCTCTGGCTGTAAGCAGTTAACAGATTTATTCAGTGATTGAGAAAGAAAAACAGATGGAATGGATAGGGTTGTCTTTTTGAAAAACTGCTCAATTCAGAGGTACATTAATATTTGTCTTCCAAACCTTATGCTAACATTGCATATAATGACATCTTTTAGCTGGTGTTTGCAGGAAAATTAGAACAATTTAAGTGTCAAATGCATAATTCATTTGCTGGATGAATCAAGACAGAATTTAACGTCGTGGTTTTATTCAGCTATTATTAAGTTAGGTAGCCATTAGTTGAAGTAAACATTTAATTTGCCTCAGTTTCTATTTTTACTTAGCATTATGCATAATGGTGTCATTACTCAGCCTCATTACCCATGTTTCTTCATTCACATCAAAAGCCTTAATGACATCATAATAATTCCAATTGCTTACACTTGGGTATATAGTGAATATAATAGTTTAATCACAAATATATCATTTAAAATGTATCTGTTAAAACTCTAATTTTAAAACCACTTTACATTTTGCTGCAGCTCCTGCTCTAGTAGAGATCAACTACTTCAGTAAAAGCTGGGGAATCAAACCTGGGTTTTTCAGAATGTAAGAATAAAGTACTGCAGATGCTGGAAACCTGAAATAAAGGCTTAAAAATGCTGGAAACTGTTAGATATTTGGAAGAGAGAGAAAAATAGAATATCCAGGCTGCATTTCCTTGCGGGTTTCAGTACCTGAGATCGAAACCAAATGGGCATACCGAGCCTGCACTTGCCATCAGCAAAACTGGCTGTGCTATCTTTTGGGGGGCCAGCCTCCAATTAAGGACAGCAGGTAAGTCCCTGATGCTGCAGGCCCAGTCAGAGGGCCAAAAGCTCTGGAGCCTCGGCTGCCCCACCATGAGAGACGAACATTGATGAGGCAGGTTAGAAACTGCGAGGATGCTTCAACATGGAGGTGCCCTGGCTAGCCAACATAGAAGGGCTGAACTGAAGGTTCCCAAAGCCAGTAGGGTCTTCAGGATGGAAGGAAAATCCTTATGGAGGATCGGACGTGCTCATGATTGTGGGTTTTCACCCGCTCAATCCTGTCATTGGAGCTTGGAGCTCCTGGCTTCTGATGGCCTGCTGACCTATGACAGGGAGGCTGCCTCCAATCTGCTGGTGATCTCCACACATTGTGGGGAGGCCAATCTGCCAGTGGGAAAGTTCTGGCAATGCCACAAAATCACCCCTAAATAGAGCTTTAACCACCCTAATAGGGTGCCAACCTCCATGGAGCAGGCAGCCAATCCTGTTACCAGTCTGACCCTGAGAAAGTCCCTAGGTGGCAGGAATGTGTCAGGAACCTGTCCCAACGTCACCCCCCATTTGCCTGGCATTCCCGCCTCCAACCCTGTATCCAAACGGCCAGGAAAATCCAACCCAACATTTCAGGTCAATGGCCCTGCATCAGAACTGAGACGACTTAGAGATGTAGCAGATTTTAAACAACGGATGAAAAGTTGTTGCAGAGGGAGGGGGAGAGGAAAGAACAAAAGGGGAAGTCTGTGATAGGGTGGAAGGCAGGAGAGACTAAAGGATAAAAGAAATGATAGTGCTAGACAAAAGGAGATGATATTAGGACAAGAAACGAAAGATGTTTCTGGAGGAGGTGTAAATGGGAAAAGCAGAATCATCAACAATAGCTGCTGTCCAAAAACAAAATGTATCTAAAAATGGGGGCAGAGATTACAATATAAAATTGTTGGGCTCTGTGTTGAGTCTGGAAGGCTGTGAGTGCCCAGCTGAAAGATGAGGAGCCTTTACTTGAGCTTACGTTGAGCTCCATTGAAAATTTTCAGAGGCTGAGGGCAGAAAGGTCAGAGTGGGAGAGGGACGGAGAGTTAAAATGACACACAACTGGAAGCTCAATTCATACTGGCAGACTGAAGGGAGGAGTTTCGCAAGTGGTCACCCAATCTTCTTTAGGTCTCCCCAGAGTAGAGGAGACTATATTGTAAGCAGTAAATACAGTGACTAAACTGAAGGAAGCACAAGTAAATCATTGTTTCACCTAGAAGGAGTGTCTGGGGCATTGGCTGATGAGAAGGGAGGAGGTAAAAGGGCAGGTGGCACATCTCCTGTGCTTGCATGGGTAAGTGCCATAAGAAGATGAAGGGGTGTTGCAGTGACTGAGGAGTAAACCAGAGTGTGAAGGAGAGTATGGTTCCTTTGGAATGCTGAATGGGGAGCTGGGGGGGGTGGTGGTTTCAAGATGTGATGTGGCATCACACTGGAGCTGGCTAAAATGACAGAGGATGATCCATTGAATGTGGAAGCTGGAGGGGTAGAGGTGAGGATAAGGGGAACCTGCTCATGATTCTGGCAGGTGGGGAAGGAATGAAAACAGAAATATAGGAAATGGAATGGACACCATCAAAGGTCGTGTCAACTGTGGAGTTGGGGCATTTCCATTGAGGAGAAAGATAGATGTGGAACACTAGTATGTTCGGTAGCATTGTCAGAACAGATGTGACGGAAGCAAAGAAACTGAGAGAATTGAGTAACATCCTTATAGGAAGTGGGGTGTGAGGAAGTGCATTTAAAGTGGCCTTGGGAGTCAGTGGGCTTATGGTGAATATTAGTTGATAGCCTATCTCCAAACTGGCAACAGAGAAGGCAAGGAAGGGAAATGAAGAATCAGAGATGAACCATGTGAAGTGTTCCAGCTATTTTTTCTAGTACATGGATGATATATTGTTTTCTGCTCTCCCCCTGAACTGGAAAATTTAATCAACTTTACCTTCAATTTCCAGCTTTCCTCACCTTCACATAATCCAACTCCAACTCTTCCTTAGATAAAGGCAAAATGCTGCGGATGCTGGAAATCTGAAACAAAAACAAAAAATACTGGAAAAGCTCAGCAGGTCTGACAGCATCTGTGGAGAGAAAGACAGGCCCTGAAGAAGAGTCATACAGACTCGAAACGTTAACTCTGTCTTTCTCTCCACAGATGCTGTCAGGCCTGCTGAGTTTTTCCAGCATTTTTTGTTTTTGTTCCAACTCTTCCTTTCCCTTCCTCAAATTATCTCTCAAGCACATTACAGCCTTCTAGGCTCAACACTGAATTCAACAATTTCAAATCATGATATCTGCCCCTATTTTTTTTTCTCGTTTTTGGATGGTATCTGTTGGTGTTGATTCTGCTTTCCCCATTTATACCTCCTCTGAATATTGTCCATCAGTTAGAGAACTGGTGGGGAATCCCTGTCAGTTCAGTGGTGGAGATCCGATGGAACCAAGTGCTGTTCAGGTGCTCAAGTGACCACCGGTGGGCCTTCCCTGCGATTGAGGCCCCTGGCAGTGGAATTCCACTCACTGAAAGATTCTGGCCAACCAGAGGCTGGCAGCTCCACATGCCACCATTGCCAGAAGGAGTGGCTGCTCTCACTAGAGCAGACACCAGAGGCCAAATGTGAGTGAGGGGTCAGGGCCACCGAAGAGGGAAGGGATGAGGGTGCAGGCAAGGGCGGGGAGTGGCTTTTAGCAGCCAGGACCCTACCAAATACCAAGATCCTCGATTGGGCACAGAGTACCTGACTATGAGGGACCTACCACCCCAGGATGCCACAGGCAAACCTGTCAGGCGTTGCTGGGTGGCCTTCCGAGGGCGCAGGAAATTTGCGTGACTACCATTTCACCCCTGAGCCACCACTAAATTGCAGTGGGCTCAGGGGTAATGGCTGTCAGTTGGCTCAATAATTAGCCTGATTGACATCCTGCCACCCTCCCACTTAATCAGGGGAGCTTTTGCTAACATTTGGAGACTGATGCGAAGCCTCCTCCACAATTAAGTGGGCCTGGCTGTCATGTTCCCTGCCACAACATAAATCCAGCCCTATAGCTTTTATTTCTTTACTTGTTATACTTCCATCTAATTATGCTTTGCACCAACACCCCTTTTGTCATTTAATCTCTGCTGCCTTCAACCTATTGCAGACCTTACCTTTTTCTCTTTCCTACCCTCCCCATTTCGCTCTCTCGCTTAAAAACTGTTACATCTCTAAGTATTACAGTTCTGAAAAATAATCATTGACCTGAAACATTGCCTGTAATTTTATGACACCCCATCCCCACCCGGAGTGGGCTGGGAGGTGGGGCAGGAGTTAAATCAGATGGGAGGCCAGGGTGTGCTGTGCATGTTGCTTTTCTACTGCTGCTGGCATTTTGACAGTATCGATGGAGGTGATGAGTGTCCCCATCCTCCCTTAGACTGCCTGAGGCACTTAAATGGCCAATTAAGGGCCACCTAAGGGCGTTTTCCTACTGCCACAGGTATTTTACCAGTGGTGAGGTGGCTCTTTGCCACCTCAGGAGGCCGTCCACTAAAATCTGGCGGCCTGCTTGGAGCTCGGGTTGGCGGAGGCCCTCCTGATTGGGAACCTTGTGGCCCACAGGGGGCCCCTCCCCACTGCAAGGGACACTCGTACTGGAAAGCACCAACTGTGCCCGCACTATCCACCACCCATTTTCAATGGCTAATCAGGCAGACCCTGCCGTCCCCGAACCCGTTTGCACTCCTGGCCACCCCGATCGTGGCTGATCTGGGCCCTTTTTATTCTTTCATGGGATGTGGGTGTCAGAGGCAAGGCTAGTATTTGCCCATCCCAAAATGTCCTTGAATTGTGTGGCTTGCTACGCCATTTCAGAGGGCAGCTAAGAGTTAATTTAAGGGTCACATGCCCATTTGGTTCACTTATGCCATTTAGGTAAATGGATTCACAACCTACAGGGAGAAAATCCAGGCCCGCATGAATATTGAGGCACAATTGTAACTATTGTAACACAAGTCAGTTTTCCAGATTAAGAAAATCCTGGCTAAAAAAGTACTCAGCAGTTCTGACATCATCTGAGGAGCAAGAAGCAAAGTTAATAACCAGGATTGGAAGTCAGAGGCAACCCTGCCTCTTGCCAGCCCTGGACGCTGTGACTGAATTTTAAGGTCCTAAGGGAATTAATCTCCTGAAGTTGTGGCTTCCACCTCTCTAAGAGAGGATGCCCCACTTCCAAGAGCTGCCGGCCAGTCAGAGGGCTGGTAATCCAGAGGCCCGACAAATGCTTTGGGTACATGGGGTCAAATCCCACCTTGACAACTGGTGGAATTTAAATTGAATTAATTAAGCAAAAGAATAAGAAATTGAAAGATGGTCTCAATAGTGGTGACAATGATTGTTATATAAACCCATCTGGTTAATTAATGTCCTTTAGGGAAGGGAATCTGTCACCCTTACCTGGTCTGGCCTATATGTGACTCCAGAACCATAGATTCTTAACTGCTCTCAAGCGCAATTAAGGCAGACAATAAATGCTGGCCTTGCCACCGCACAGTCATTCTGGAGATGCAGTCTTTGTCTTCAGTGTTGTGTGGCACTACCACTGTGCTAAATGCGATAGATTTCGAACAGGTCTAGCAACTCTAAACTGGGCATCCAAGAGGTGCGTGGGCCATCAGCAGCAACAGCAGAATTGTACTCAATCACTATCTGTAACCTCATGGCCTGGCATATTCCCCACTCTACCATTACAACCAAGCCAGGGGATCAACCCTGGTTCAATGAAGAGTGCAGCAGGGCATGCCAGGAGCAGCATCAGGCATACCTAAAAATGAGGTTTCAACCTGGTGGAGCTACAACACAGGACTACTTGTGTGCCAAACAGCATAAGCAGCAAGGGATAGACAGGGATAAGCGATCCCACAACCCACAAATCAGATCTAAGCTCTGCAGTCCTGCCATATCCAGTCGTGAATGGCAGTGGACAATTAAAAAACTCACTGGAGAAGGAGGTTCCACAAATATCATCGTCAATAGTGGGGAGCCCAGCACATCAGTGCAAAGGATAAGGCTGAAGCATTTGCAAACATCTTCATCCAGAAGTGCTGAATGGATGATCCATCTCAGCTTGCTCCAGAGGTCATCACAGATGCTAGATTTCAGCCATTTCAATTCAGCCCATGTGATATCAAGAAATGGCTGAAAGCACTGGATACTGTAAAGGCTAGGGGCCCTGACAATATTCCTGCAATAGTACTGAAGAATTGCACTCCAGAACAAGCTACAGCCTTAGCCAAGCTGTTCCAGCATAGCTACAACACTGGCATCTAACAGGCAATGTGGGAAATTGCCCAGGTATTTCCTGTTCACAAAAAGCAGGAAGAATCTAACCAGGCCAATTACCGCCCCATCAGTCTACTCTCCATCATCAGTAAACTGATGGAAGGGGTCATTAACAATGGTATCAAGCAGCACTTACTCAGCAATAACTTACCACGGATGCTCAGTTTGGGTTCCGTCAGGGTCACTCAGCTCCTGACCTCATTACAGCCTTGGCCCAAACATGGACAAAAGAGCTGAACACCAGAGGTGAGGTGAGAGTGTCTGTCCTTGACATCAAGGTAGCATTTGACTGAATGTGGCATCAAGGAGCCCTAGCAAAACTGGAGTCAATGGAAATCAGGGGGAAAACTGTCCGCTAGTTGGAGTTACACCTAGCAGAAAGGAAGACAGTTGTGGTTGCTGGAGGTCAGTCATCTCAGCTCCAGGACATCACTGCAGGAGTTCTCAGGGTGGTGTCCCAGGCCCAACCATATTCATCAATGACCTTCCTTTCATCTTAAGGTCAGACGCGGGGATGTTCACTGATGATTGCACAATGTTCAGCACCATTCACGAATCCTCAGATACTGAAGCAGTCTGTATGCAGCAAGATCTGGATAGATTAAGGCTTGGGCTGATAAATAGCGAGTAACATTCGCACCACACAAGCGACAGGCAATGACCATCTCCAACAAGAGAGAATCCAACCATCTTGCCTTGACATTCAATGGCATTACAATCGCTGAAAACCCCACTGTCAACATCCTGGAGGTTACCATTGACCTGAAACTGAACTGGACTAGCCCAAAGCCTGTCCACCATCTACAAGGCACAAATTAGGAATGTAATGGAATACTCCCCACTTGCCTGGATGTGTGCAACTCCAACAACACCAGATTGAAGATCGACACCATCCAGGACAAAGCAATCTGCTTGATTTGCACCCCATCCGGCACCTCCAACATCCACTCCCTCCTCCACCAATGCACAGTAGCAGTAGTGTGTACCATTTTCAAGATGTATTGCAGTAACTCACCAAGGCTTCTTTGGCAGCACCTTCCAAACCATCGACCTCTCCCAACTAGAAGGCAAGGGCAGCTGATGCATGGAACATCACCACCTGGAAGTTCCTCTCCAAGTCACACACTATCCTGACTTGGAACTAGAATCACTGTTCCTTTGCTGTTGCTGGCTCAAAATCCTGGAACTCCACTTGCCTGATGAGTGCAGATCCAACAACACTCAAGAAGCTCAACACCATCCAGGGCAAAGCAACCTGCTTGATTGGCACCTTATTCACTACCTTCAACATTCACTCCCTCCACCCCAAAGCGCAGTGGCAGCAGTGTGCACCATCTACAAGATGCACTGCAGCTATTCACCAAGGATCATTCAACAGCACCTTCCAAACCCGCGACCGCCACCACCTAGAACAACATGGGGGCAGATACATGGCTACACCACGCCCTGCATTTCCCCTCCGAGCCACACACCTTTCTGACTTGGAACCACATTGATGTTGCTTCATTGTCGCAAATCAAAATCCTGGAACTCCCTCCCCAACAGCACCGTGTAAGTACCCACACCAGATGGACTGCAGCGGTTCAAAAAGGCGGCTCACCACCACCACCTCAAGGGCAATTAGGGATGGGCAATAAATGCTGGCCTAGCCAGTGATGCACACATTCTATGAAAGAATAAAAACAACACAGTAAAGTCCTTAAAACAGCAATAGTTTTCTTTACGTAGATTCAGTGATCCTGTCAACTAAGCTTAATTCTGGGAGTACAAATCACATAACAGGTAAAATAGTCTCCTCGGGGTGAAAACCATTAAAATGGCTATCTTGCTGTTTAAATATGTATCACTATAACCTTATCATAAATAGTTACGTTAAAAGTATTTGACACTGAACAGCTTCAGAAAGCATTAATCAATGTGAAGTAAAGGTTTTTAAAAAAACATAAAATAGATTACATTCCTACTCCTGAAGACTTTATCATGTTGAGATGTCATTCTAAGAATGGAACAAAGCTTTTTTGTATTGGCCCTATGGTTATTGATAGTCCTAGACATGAAAGCCAAGACTATAAAAGATGCAATCGACTTTTCCCAAGTACTAAGTTGGTAAGCACTAATGTTTTTCTACGGTATAAATTCAGGTTAGTAATAGCGAAATGTACAAATGTAGGCATTGTATTATATTAAATTATATTAATTATAGTGTTATATTTCTAGTTTAGATAATGTGAATGAGCAATATGCAAAGCCTGACAGGAAGGAAATTGAAAACCTGATCCAAAAAAAAGGAAACAGCTTTCTACTTTGAAATATTATGGCAATTGTAAAAGACTGTGAGTACGGTAATATGAGATATATGAAAATCAAAGAAGTCATAATGACGTTCCTTCTGTATTGGTACTATTCCAAAAGTGAATCACATACTCAGCTTCCAACCGTACCAAAACTCTCCATCCTATCGACATCCTATCGAACAGGGTCGATATCACCATAGAGCCTACAGTTTTATATTAGCGGTCCAAAATTTTAAATAAAGTCATAATGAGAGCAATGCAGTGAATTGTGCCTTAATATACATAGATAGTACTTTGGATATAAGTGTGGTACATGTGTACAAAATTCATCAATTCTTCATGGGAAAATTGGATGCAGGCGAGGACACAAAACAGGTAAAATCCTATTTGCAGATCTTACACGGCATATGTGATATTAATGGACTTATTATCTATTTTATGTTTTTTTAAAAACCTTTACTTCACATTGATTAATGCTTTCTGAAGCTGTTCAGTGTCAACTGCTCTTAATGTAACTATTTATGATGAGGTTATAGTGATACATATTTAAGCAGCAAGATAGCCATTTTAATGATTTCCATGGACTGCAGCGGTTCAAGAAGTCAGCTCACCACCACCTCTCCAAGGGCAATTAGGGATGGGCAGTAAATGCTGGCCCAGCCAGCGAAGCCCACATCCCGTGAATGAATAATAAAAAAAGTTGTAGTGAAGCCCATAAGCTCAATATTAAACCTCCATGACAGTTGGAGAGGGTTGTAGAAGTGGGTAAAAATTATATACGACAGCCCCAATATGGCAGTGAATATCAGGGCATCCAAGTGTTCATAAATACTTGGGACACAGCGGGACACTTATTTACATGCCTAGATTGGGCTCCTACAGTTCAATTGGGAGCCTAATTTGTGATTAACAGGTGCTGCACGTGTTTCCAAGGAATTGGGGGAATTCCACAATGAAATGGAGGCAGGAGCTGCTGGCTCCCAGTAATAAGTTGCTGCGTTAGCATTCCTTGTGTGCCTGGAAGAGTAGGAGTGCATTCTGCTTGCCCCTTGGCTTCCTCCCACCAGCTCTACTGTCCACCAGCCAGGCCATCTATTTGGCTGGCTGCCAGGCAACAGACAGCCTAATAGGTGCAAATTGTTGACCTGTGTCTAGCATGTCCTACACACTTGCCAGTTGTATCGAGTAACAACCAGGACGTACAAGTTTCCACTTAGACAATCACAATGCTTTATTTTACTAAAGGTAGCTTAATCACTAAATGTCCCAATTACATTAACCAAATACTCTCTTATGCGTATGATATTATCCGTCTGTCCTCGGGTTGATCGAGCCTGCTGGCCGGGGACTTGCTCACCAAGTCCAACTTCGGGTCTGCTTCTGGAGTGTTGGTCCTGGGTTCTCCTGCCTCGCCTGGCCTTCAGTCTTCCTTTTATTCTCTTTTCTTCGTGCATGACCACAGCCGCTGGAATTTGGCTTATCAGTGGTATTGTACTGTTGATTTTTTTTTGAAAAATATACTTTATTTATAAAATATCTGGAAGAGCATTCCAAAACATTTCAAAATCACCATCACATAACTACAATCAGATTCAACTTTTACACATGTATCACATGGTGCATCAATACAATCAATGAATATTATAATCATTTCAATATGGTCAATGCAGACAATCAGACAATGGTATTGAAGTTATCAACATACATCATGCTGCACTCTGAGGTGCTTCAATATAATTATAATACAATTAGTATTCACTGCGTACATTCATTTTGAGCTGTACAGCCCGAGGGGCTCTCAACAGTTCCCAGACCCTCAGTGCTCTGTGGCAGAAAGGTCTTAGACAGCGACCTTTCTCCATTGCGCCTTTGCGGCGGCTGCCCCAAGCTTTAGTGCGTCCCTCAGCACGTAGTCCTATTGTACTGTTGATTAACTCATCTCTCGAGCCCATCCTGCTGGGTGATTAACTAATCTCTTGTGTTGTTCTTCACAACAGGATGCAATGGGCCCCACCTCATGGTGAGGACACCTCTGGATCCAAATATGATCAATTCTGTTGTGATGTTGTTAAAGTACAAAATCACAGCAAATACCTCAACTTGTGGTTAAACAGTCTCCAGTAAGCTTATGATCATTCAGGAATGTAATCAGCAGTCCCTGGTCATGCCCATCTCTCTGCATTAGCTGTTTTCTCACATGTTCTTGTTAGGTTAACCCTTTACTGCGTATCACAAAATAAAGCCCTACCATTAAGTTTGGCATCCCCAGAACTGCTGCCTTCATTGGTCGCATCTGCATCCTCTTTGGCTCCCATAAATATCACGGGCCTATGGAACTGAATATCAGGTAGAATGTACAATGGGTAACCAATGAGATAATCTGTTTGCACCAACGCCCATGTCCAATTTCATCCCCATTAAGCATTTCTTCATAAACAGATGCATTGCTTCATTACACGTGGTGCAGAGAGGAAATTTTCCTGTTTGGTGAGTTGACTCAAGGGGACTGAGAATTTAACTCTGGTGCACCTTGATGTTGCTGTAAATTGGCTGATGATTTCATGTATTATGGGGTGCTCAGGCTGACCGAGTGTCCTATGTACACAGGACTGAAGAAAATGAGCGGGTCCTTTGAGTTCCAAATTGGGTGCAATATCAGTGATGCATGAGAGCAGTGAGGCTCAAGCCTCATCAGAATAGATCAGACCAGAGAGCTGCAGGCAACAATGAGGCCGTTCACCTGTTGGGATCTTATGATCTTACAAAATTGGGCCCATACCAGGAGACAGACATACAAGAGGTAAGGTGACCAAACATTTGGTCAAAGAAATAAGCTTTAATCAGGTCTTAAAGAGGGAGGTGGAAAGGCAAATGAGTTTTGATATGGACAGGAAAGAGAGAAATTGAACTTCTTTATCCTCTTCCCATGTGTCTGTAAGGAGGGGTGTTTCTGAATTATTTTTGAGGTAGGCTATGGCATGTTTCCCCAAACGTTCGGTTTGTGTGGTCCTTTCCATTCCCCGTTCAGCAGCTGACCCAATTGACAGGTCAGTTAATTGCTGGATGGGAAAACCAGCAGCAGGAGGCTCGAGCCAGGAACCCTGTGGATGATCCCCAACAATTGTGTTTTCGGGGCAAGCTGTGAATCCCACCCTGGGATGGGATCTGACTGCAAGGAAGGCTGCAGGATGGGACTAGAGGGGCCAAGGTCATCAATTGCAGCAGCTGATAGAAATAGACTGTGATTGTTTGGGGGGAGGCCAAATATTAATGAAATATTCCATCGCTTGAGGGCAGGGCATTTGCACACTTTGCTCCTCACCTCTGTAAAAATGACAACAGGAATCTACTTTCCACACTGAGGATGCATATCTCCATTATCACCCCCACAACCTTCTCCTGTTTAGCTTGTGGAGAGGGTTAATGTCAAAGCCAATGACTTTGGTCTTCCTCATATCTAATTGGAAGAAATTTTGGTTCATCCAAGACTGGATGTCAAACCAGCAGTCTGACAACACAGAGGTAGTGGAGGGGTTGAGAGCGGTGGTGCCTAGGAGGAGTTGGAGGTCATCAGTATACATATGGAACCTGGCGTGTGACTCCAGGTGATGTTGTTAAGGGACAGCATGTTGATAGGAGATCGCAAAAGGCCAAGGATAGATCCTTGAGGGACAACAAAGATAATAAAAAAGGGGTTGCAAGTGATTCTCTGACTATACCTGGATTGGTAGGAATGGAACTAGACCAGGGCAATCCAACCCAGTGAACAATGGAGGAGAGGAATTTTATGAGGATGATGTAGTCAGCCATGTCAATGGCTGCAGGGTTAGTTTATTACAGTTTCATTCACATAGGATTTATTTGTGCCTTTGATAAGGTCCATTTCAGAGATGTGGCGGGGCAGAGCCTTTTTTCCATTGGTGGTTTTCTTTCTCTTTTTCGATTGATACTTTCCCCACCTGCTCATTTGTGATTTGTTGCTGTTTTCCAAATGTGAGATTTGAGCCAGTCATGTGGGTACGTGACAAAGTGAAATGCCTGAGGTGTGACAGACACTGATATGTGTTAGATTTTTGTTTATTGAGATAAATTTAAAAAAAACATAAATTCTAAAAGTAGAAATAGAAAACATTGGCAAAATAAGTCAGTTAGATCTGAAAGAACAAGCTAGGTTAATATTTCTGATTGAACACTTCAGCTGTATTTAGATATGTGCAGTGGGCACTGTAACCTATTATTGATTTCAGTTATTGCAGTTTCGGAAAATGTTTAGCTTTGAAAATTTCTTTTCAAAAGCAAAATCAGTGGAAGATACTGTTTCCTTGTTCCTGGTCAGTGTGGGGTTATCAATGTGACTTTCTGTTCCCCACAGCAGGCAACTTTAATACACTTATGTTGTTAATGACATTGATCAGCTTCTCTCTTGTTGAAAAAAATGCCAATCTGCTGTACTCAGACATGCTGAAATTGCATTAAATTGTGACAGTCTGCTTTGCTTTCCAAATATTGTAACCAGAGTCCGTGCAATGGATTTTTATCACAATAAGTGAGTCACCCTTTCCTCCTGGGGACATTCAATTCCAGGTGAATGTTATATACATCCCATAATTAAAGTAGTCAATTAAAGTGATCAACTTGATTCAAAAAGAACCAAAATAGGATCAATATCACAAGGAGTATACTGTCTCATTTTCTATCCCTTTCTGGATGATGCTGTGTAGATGTGCAATTAATGTATCCGATCATATATCTGTGTTTACATTTAACTGCTCACTTGTACTGTAGGCCTCCCCTCACAGAAAGCAGCAGTGAGTCACTTTAGATTCTGTTTAATGACTGCATTGAAGGAGATAAAGTTCATCATCATCAGTAATAGAATATCTATTATCCAAGGAAAGGTAATAAGGGTAACTATCTACAGCATTTAAACTATTAAACTACATGACCTAAATAATTTAACATATTAAATAATTGACACAATCTACAAACCCTTGTGCCTTACACAACATAAATCTGTTAACTGAACCCATCCAACTGGTAATCTCATTTGTAGGCAATTTAAGCAAGAGACTATTGTTATGAAACAAATGGCCCATTGATTTTCATACTGTATGACAAGATGCACATTTCTCTCTTGTTTCCTTTAAGATTCATCTTGGTTGATGACTTGATTGACTTCCTTTGTTGTGTTTATAGGCCTCATCCCCTATTAGTCTTAAACAGTTCTAACAACTCTTATCACAGCATTGAAAAGCCAGAGAGACAAAGACAGATAGCCTCCAACACCATCGGCCCCTACAGTAAATGGCTGTGCTCCAAGCTGCCTTTCCAAATTGGTCAGGAATGTCCAAAACTAGTATTTTTCCAGGGCAATCCCTTATTCAAAGGTGGATAGGCCAAATGAATGCCAATGCACAGTTCAGACTTATCAGAGCTACCTTTGGCTTACTCTTTTCCATTCAATTATTTGATATCAATCCTCTCTTCTCCTTGTTTAAATTACCAAAGATAAAACTTTATCATTTTCTAATCTGCCTAAATATAATGTAATAAAGATGGCTGTCTCTTTGGAAAAGCAGGGAATTGATTCAAATTCTTTAGAATTTAGCCAAAAAAATAGAAACAATCTATTTTGTAATGAGTGTAGTATTTCGGTTTTTTTCCCCCATCAGACATTGATTGTTAATTAACATGACAACAAAAACAACTTACATTTATAGAAGTGACTTTAAATCACTAAATGTCTCAATGCACTTCAGAGAAAGCGGATGCCAAGAAGTAATAGAAGAGCTACTTCAAATGATTGAAAGCATGAATTGAGAAATAGGCCTTGTAGACCGAGGCTTTTAAAGGTTGGACTGAGCTGTAACAAGACAGAGGGAGGTGAGCCCAAGTCAGTAGTGGCCCTCAGTATTTTAGTGGAGTTGAGAGAATCACTGTTGCTACTCTTGGCTCCATAAAAGTGTAACATGGAAAAGGTTTTGATGCCACATCAGTTAGGCCTCTCAATGTTAGGACACATACACATGGGCATATCATGTGATGCTGCGTCCCACTGTACTTGTAGTCCTCACTATGTCATATGACCCCATTTTGCATTGTAAAGAAACATAGGACAGAATTTTCCATGTCCCTTGGCATTGGGCGTTATGTCGGGCATGAGCAGACAATATAACGAGAAGGCCAAAAATCGATTTCACGATGCTGTGAAACCAGTTTGTGATCATGCGCTCCGCCCGTCAACGGCGGGCTGCCTGTCCCACCACTGGGAGTCGGGAACTTCATTTTAATACATCTGCATACCATTATAAGCCCAGCTTGCCGGAATCATGCCCCTATGCTGGATCATCTGGGTACGCCGACGTGTTTCACAACTGTACGTAAATGTAGCGCCTGGCAAGCTGCACTTCACTCGGGACTTTAAGGCTTGTTTGCCTACCTTGCTTCAGGCAACACTCACGGTCATCAGCACCAGGCTTCGCAGGCAGCACCATATCACTTTTAAGGGGGCTCACGGGCAGGTCTCTACCTAGCAGACCAGCCATAAGGCCAGGGTGGCTTTTCAATGCCTGCAAGTCTATGGCTTGCTTGGGGAAGGGGGAGGAATGGCCTCAGGCAAGGGAAGAGCTGCATGTACTGGGAAAGTAGTGGGGGTTGTGGTATCCCAGGAGGTGTGTGGGGACACATGGTGATCCGTGCAAGTGGCCTCAAGAGGGTGAGGGCTGAGAAGGCAGTCTCCAGGGGAGATGAGGCCATAAGGAGATGTAAGGGCATGTGTGAGAGAGTGAGTGGTGATGTTCCTTGAGCTGGCAGTGAGTGAGATGCCTGTGAATGTGTGATGGCCATGTGAGTGTGTGAGGTTAGAGTGATGAGATGTTTGCCTTACCCTGGCAGCATGGATGAGGTCATTCATCCTCTTTCTGCACTGGATGGCCAACCTCTTCTGCACAGTTTTGGCACTGATGACCTTTGCCACTGCCTCCCAAGCAGGAATGGTGACACTGATGGGCCTCCTGCGGCCAGAGAGGGGGTAGAGGGCATCACAGCGGGCCTCCACAGTGTCCAAAAGGAATTCCAGGGATGCATCACTGAATCGGGGGCCTGCAGCCTTCTTGCCTTTCGGGCCATGTCTCCTATGCAACAGTCCTGGGCTGGAAACACAGAGGTGTGCGCACAGCTACACTTTAAATATGGTGCCTGGCGTGAAGAAGCGGTGAGGTGATGGCGTGGCGGGCGAATTAGAGGCTGCCTGCCAACGTAACAACGTGTTTCCTGAGAATGCATGATTAATAAAGTGGGATTGGGATGATACAGTGCGAAAACCCACCATTGCAGCCAGGTAAAACGTCCTTTTTCCCACCTGCTACCACACTTAATACAAATCTGGGATGATTCCGTCCATAGTGCTTGAACAATGCAGACTCTCTAGCATCGTTGGCAAGGTCCCTTAAAAATTGTTATTGACCAGAATGTGAGTGTTAACTAAGCTGTCTGCCAGCTGATTCCAATTTGTGTCCTTGTTGTTCCATTAATACAGTTTTGACTAGTTAAAATCAGTTGCTTTGCATACAAAAAAAGAAAAGCTTACATCAGATATACAGCTTAGAAACAGGCCCAACCAGCCCATGCTGGCACTTATGTTCCACACGAGCCTTCTCCATTCTTTCCTCATCTAAATCTATCATCATAACCTTCTATTCATTTCTCCATCATATAATTGTCTAGCTTCCCCTTCAGTGCATCTATACTGCTCATCCCACCACACCCTGTGGTAGAAAGTTTTATATTCTCATCACATTTATATACTGTCTTTCATGACCTCAGGATGTTCCAAAGTGCTTCACAACAAATGAAGTACTTTTGAGTGTAGGAGGGCAAACAATTTAATGTCTCATAGGGCAGAATCTTCTGTTCGGCGAGCAGGGGGCAGGGCCCACTTGCCGATGCATAAAATGATGCGGGGTGACGTCAGGCATGCGTCCTGATGTCACCCTGCGTCATTTAGATATTCAGTTCAGCGGGCGTGCAGCCAAATCGGCCATTAATTAAGTGATTAACATGATTAATGGACCTGCCCGTCCAAAGAGTGAAAGAGCGCACTCCTGGCTGAGGGAATACCCCCCCGCACAGGGAGCACATAGCGCTTCCTGGCGTACGTCATGCTGGGCAGCCCTTAATTGGCCCACCCACGTAAAATGGTGGCACGCCCCCGACCGGGGGAGCTGATGGGGAACCCGCCCGCTCGCTCCAGCTCCCGCATATCACCCCTGATGGGGGGGAAATGTTGCCCATAATATTTTTTGAGCCAGAACAGGTCGGCTCAAGACCCACCTGATATTGGGCCATGGCCTTTATTTAGACCATCAGGCCACTGAGCTGTAGGTGCCAGCTGGGCATTGCCATGCAATCTGGAATTGAAGAGGAGGGCAATTTTTGTGTTGCTACATCACCAACACCAACAGTAGCCCTGAGGCAGGCTCCTGAAGAAGGAGGGAAGTTGTGAGGAGGATGGAGGCAGCTGCGAAAGAGGTAATGTGACGTGTTGGCGATCTGGAGGGAGAGAGACAGTCATTTAGAGAAAGCGAGGCAGCAATCAGGAGAGGGAGGAAGCATCGATCAGGAGAGTGCAGGGTCAGTGGTCAGGAAAGGGATTTGGTGGGGGATAATAATTGCGAGGCCAAACGGGTCCTGGCCATATTGAGGAAAACATGTAATAGAAACATGTTTTTATAAGTACTGTCAACATTACAACCAAAAACAAAACCTCTACATTTCTGAAGGCATCAACTTGTACTGGCCTCCTTTCCTGAAGTTCATTCCCCCTATGCTGCTTATGTGGAAATGAACAAATTCAGTTAACACTGGGTTGAAATATGAAAGCTTCCTATTTCATGTTGCTCAATTGCATCCCAGCCAATGCATTTACTGCCAACTGAGCCTTGAGGAAGCTTGTATTTTTGTAAAGCTTACTTTTATGTTTTTGCTTATCAGGTTCACTTTTGGCCGGCGAATGCTAGCTGTGCCCTTGATATTAACACGTTAGTTGGTTCTTGAAACAATACAGGCAGAGAGACTGATTAACTGAACAAACACTGGTAGTTTACTGGAATTAAGAACAGAGCACTAACACCATGTGTGCTTCTTCAATCACCTCCAGCTCTAGACTTACAGTTACCCAAGAAGCCGGTGCTGTGTAGCGATTGGTCAATACAGTCTCACGGTCAACTAACAATGTTCTCTTAAAGGGACATAACACTCCACTTTACCACACTCACTAATTGCAGGAAGAGCAAAAAAGAATTTTATTGAAATCCCTTCTGGGCATATTTCATCTTGTGGCTCACTCAGCTTTATCATCATAGTGCCAGAAGAAAGATATTAAAATAAACAGATGTGCCAAAGAATTTGAAGAGGTGGAGAGAAAGGGAGTAAAGTATTTAGTAAAGGCAACTGGACAAAAAACAATAACTTATTTTCAAATTCCTTTACGAAGTTGAGGTTGCAGGAATTGTCGGGTTAGGGCTAAAATACTGCAGACCTCGTTCTGACAAACCTTTCCCGTCAGTGTGGCTTCCCTGTTGGCATGTAGGATCACAGAAACACCTTAATTATTTAGTGTACTGATAAAGAACATTAGCTCCAGCAGCTTAGCATTATTAGCACAATCTTATTATGGGTAGCATAAACCATACCATATTGAAACCTTGAAAAAATTTGAATGGGTGATCCAAGATTGCAGAACAGTATGAAGTTGCCAGTATCTTTAGGATTAATACACCATGTGAAGAGCAGGTGCTCTGTTTTTTTATTCCTATGGCTGGGCAAGCAGTTACAGTTTGATGTCGACATTAATAATCCATTTAATAGGTGGCGATGTAGTGGTAATGTCGACGGACTAGTAACTCCAGAGGCCTGGGCTAATGCTCTGGGTATATGGGTTTGAATCCCACTGCAGCAGCTGGTGGAATTTAAACTCAGATAATTAATCTGGAATTAAAAAGCTAGTCTCAATAAAAGTGACCACAAAACCAGTGTTGATTGCTCTAAAAACCGCATGGTTCACTAATGCTCCTTTAGAGAAAGAAATCTGCCATCCTTATCTGGTCTGGTCTGCATGTGACTCCAGATCCACAGCAATGTGGCTGATTTTTAACTGCCCTCTGAAATGGCCTAGCTAGTCACTCAGTTGTATCAAATCACGACAAAGCCTACAAAAGGAACGAAACTAACACATCGACTGAGGCACTGGAAATGACAATGGCAAACCCTAGCCCTGTCAACCTTGCAAAGTCCTTCATATTAACTTCTGGGGGCTTGTGCCAAAATGAATGTCCCACAGACTAGTCAAGCCTGACATAGTCACACTCATGGACTCATATCTTACAGATAATGACAAGGTACAGACAACACTATCACCATCTCTAGGTATGTCCTGTCTCACTGGCAGGACAGACCCATCAGAGGTGGCAGCACAGTAGTGTACAGTAAGGAGGGATTTACATCAGGAGTTCTCAATGCTGACTCTGGGCCCCATGAAGTCTCATGCCATCATGTCGAACATGGGCAAGGAAACATCCTGCTGATTACCACCTACTGCAATGTTCACCCTCCCCCATCCTCAGCTGATGAATCAGTACTCCTACATGTTGAACATCACTTGGAGGAAGCACTGAGGGTGGCAAGGGTGCAGAACGTACTCTGGGTGGGGGATGTCCATCACCAACAGCAGTTCAGTAGCACCACTACATACTGAGAACATAGCTGCAAGACTGGGTCTGCAGCAGATGGTGAGAGAAAAACCTACTTGACCTTGTCCTCACAACCTGCCTGTCGCAGATTCATCTGTCCATGACAGTATCGGTAGAAATGACCACCGCACAGTCCTTGAGGAGACGAAACCCCGTCTTCACATTGAGGCTACTCTCCATCGTGTTGTGTGATGCTACCACTGTAAAACTAAGGTCTTTATTTTGTGTTTAGGTCTCTAGTCTTTTTTTCTCTTTTTCTTACAGATAGCTTAAGTGTAAGGTCGATACTGGTGTGTATAAAAAGTAATTATAATAAAGTGTAAAGAGCAGGGATACTAGAGTAATTAATTAATAATTTAAATAAAGTACGATAGTGATGGCAGGACAGTGATGTGTTGCTGCTGCAACATGTGGGACCTGCTGGACACCAAGGTGACCCAGAATGAACACATCTGTACCAGGTGTTGGCAGCTCGAGGAATGTCAGATTCAAGTTAAGGAACTGGAGCCCGAGCTGCAGACATTGCGTCACATCAGGGAGGAGGAAAGTTACCTGGGCGCTTTGCTCCAGGAGGTGATCACACCCCTTAGATTAGGTAATTCAAATTTAGTCTGTGATCAGGGACAGGAGGGTGTGACTGCAGGTGAGGCAGATATGGGGGCCCAGGGGGTAGTTTTCGAGCGGCCTCTGCCCCTGCCACTGTCCACCAGTTACCAAGTTCTTGCAAGCTGTGTGGATGAGTGCGGGAGCTGCAGGGAGGATGAGCAAACTGACCACGGCACCATGGTACAGGGAGCCATTCAAGTGGGGGGAGGAAATAGGAACATAGTAGTAGGAGACAGTATAATTAGGGGATAGATACTGTTCTTTGCAGCCATGAGCTTGAAGTCCCGAAGGTTGTGTTGCCTGCCTGGTGCTGGGGTTAAGGCATCTCCTCAGAGCCAGAGAGGAATTTGAGGAATCCAGTTGTCGTCATCCACGTTGGTGCCAACGGTATTGATAGGACTAGAAAGGAGTTTCTGCTAAAATAATTTGAACAGTTAGGAGCTGAACGTCCAAGGTAATAATCTCGGGATTACTACCTGAGCCATTGGCAAACTGGCATAGGTTAAATAAAGTTAAATTCATGGCTCAAATGTTGGTGTGGGAGGAATGGGTTTCAGCTCATGGGGCACTGGAAGTGGGCCGGGCTTCACTTGAACTATGCTGGGACCAGTGTCCTGGCAAATTGAATAACTAGGGTTGTAGAGAGGGCTTTAAACTAAATAGAGGGGTGGGAGGTTCTGGAAAAGGGATATGTAGGCCTACAAAGCAAAAAGGTATGGCAGCATTGCAGGGCAGCTGTTTAGATAATGACACCCAGAGTGTGAGAGGAAGGGACAGAGCTTACAAACATAAAAAAGCAGCAAATAGGGTCAAATGGGGAAAAAATGGTAAAAAGGCAAAATTAATGGCTCTTTACTTAAATGCATATAGTATTCAGAACAAGATAAATGAATTAATGGCACATGTAGAGGTTAATGGGTGTGATCTTATAGCCATTATGGAGATGTGGTTACAAGGAGATCAAAACTGGGAACAATGTGACTTTGCAAAAGGACAGGCAGGAAGGAAAGGGTGGTGGGGTAGCTTTGTTAGTATGAGATAGTATAAGTACGATAGCAAGAAATAATCTTGGATCGGAAGATGTAGAATCCATATGGGTGAAGGTAAGAAATAACAAGGGGAAGAAGACACTGGTGGAAGTAGACTATAGGCCCGTAAACAATAGCTTTACTGTAGGACAGAGAATAAATCAGGAGATAATGAGGGCATGTAAAAAAAGCAGTACATTAATCATGGGTGACTTTAATCTTCATGTAGATTGGGAAAATCAAATTGGCAGAGGTAGAGATGAGCAAGAATTCATAGGGCTGAATTCTGCCGTTGGCGAGCAGGGGGCGGGGCCCACTCACCAATGCATAAAATGACGCGGGATGATGTTGGGGGAAACCCCCGGTGTCACTGCGCCCCATTTAAATTTTCAGGAAGGCGGGGGCACAGCAAAATCAGCTGTGCGCCCGCCGACCTGTCAATGGCCAAGTGAGGCCATTGACAGGATCATTGAACCAATTAAAGGACCTGCCCGTCCAACCTTAAGGCTGGTGGGCAGGCCAGGAGCCCCAGCGGGAATTAGAAAAAAACTTGAAACCTCATCCACCAGCAGGATGAGGTTTCATGTAGGGATTTAAAAAGCTTAATAAAGTTTTAGTGTAATTTATGAACATGTCCCATCTCATGTGATATTGTCACATGAGGGAGACATGTTAAGGATATTTTTTTCTTTCTATTTTTAACACTTTTAAAGCTGTCAGCGATCTCCCTGAGGCAGCACTTAGCCTCAGGGAGATGTGTGCTTTTTCGAGCACATGCGCGAAAGAGCGCACTCTCACTTTTGGGGAATCTCCCCCCCCGCCTGCACAGAGAGCGCATAGCGTTTCCTGGTGGACATCGCACTGGGCGGGCCTTAATTGGCCTGCCCACGTAAAATGGCGGCGGGGCCCACTTCTCCAGCAGGGATCGGCTCACCGCCCGCCTGAGATTGGGTCAGGCCCGCCCGTCCAGCAGGCAGAAAATTCTGCCCATAGAGTGTATTCGGGACAGTTTCCCAGAACAATATGTTGTGGATACAACCAGGGATCAGGCTATTTTGGATCTGGTAATGTGTAATGAGGCAGGTTTAATAAATGATCTCAGAGTAAAAGATACCCCAGGAAACAGTGACCCTAATAGGGTAGAATTTAGCGTTCAGTTTGATAGTGAGAAGCTTGGGTCGGAAACAACTGCACTAAACTTAAATTAGGGTAATTATAAAGGATTGAAGGTAGAGATGGCTGGAGTGGACTGGAATAGGATTTTAGCAGAAAAAATGGTTGATGAACAATGGCAGACATTTAAGAAAATAGTTCATGACTCACAACAAAGATATATCCCAGTGAGGAAGAAGGATTCAAGGAAGGGGATAAACCAACCATGGTTAACCAAGGAAGTTAAGGATAGTATCAAATTAAAAGAAAAGACATACAATGTGGCAAAGATTAGTGGTAAACCAGAGGATTGGGAAAGTTTTTAAAAAAACAAAAGATGGCCAAAAAATAATAACGAGGAGTAAATAAACTTTGAGGGGAAGCTATCAAGTAATATAAAAACGGATAGTAGGAGCTTCTTTAAACATATAAAAATGAAGAGAGAGGCCAAAGTGAACACAGGCCCCTTACAGAACGAGGCTGGGGAAATAATAATGGGGAACCAGGAAATGGCAGAGGAGTTGAATAATACTTTGCTTCAGTCTTCACAGTAAAAGAGACTAATAGCATTCCAATAATAAGTAATCAAGGGACAAAAGAGGGGGAGGAAATAAATACAATAACTATCACTAGAGAAAAAGTATGAGGGAAACTAATGGGGCTAAAGGCTGATAAGTCCTCTTGACCTGATGGGTTGCATCCTAGAATATTAAAGGAAGTAGTTACTTAGATAGTGGATGCACTGGTAGTAATCTTCCAAGAATCCTTAGATTCTGGAAAAGTCCCAGAAGATTGGAAAACTGCCAATGTAACATCCTTATTCAAAAAGGGAGGGAGACAAAAACAGGTAACTATAGGTCAGTTAGCTTAACATCTGTCATTGGGAAAAGGCTAGAGTCTATTATAAATGATACAATAGCAGAGCATTTAGATTTACACAAGCAGAGTCAGCATGGCTTCATGAAGGGGAAATCATACCTGACAAATTTATTAGAATTCTTTGAGGAGGCAACAAGCAGAATAGATAAAGGGGAACCAGTAGACGTAATATATTTGGATTTCCAAAAGGCGTTTGATGAAGGTAACGCACATAAGGCTACTTAAAAAGATAGGAGCCTATGGCGTTGGGTGTCGTATATTAGCATGGATAGAGGGTTGGCTAACTAATAGAAGACAGAGAGTTGGGATGGCAACCTGTAACTAGTGGAGTGCCACAGGGATCCGTGCTGGGGCCTCAATTATTTACAATATATATTAATGATTTAGATGAGTGAAGTGAATGTACTATCACCAAATTTGCAGATGATACAAAAATAGGTGGGAAGACAAGTGGGGAGGATGACACAAGGAGTTTTAGATCCAGAGGGATATAGACAGGTTAAGTGAGTGGGCAAAAACTTGGCAGATGGAATATAGTGTGGGAAAATGTGAAGTTAAGCACTTTGGCAGGAAGGATAGAGGAGCTGAATATTATTTAAATGGAGATCGACTGCAGAAGGTTGCAGCACAGAGGGGTTTGGGAGTCCTTGTGCATGAATCCCAAAATGCTAACATACAAGCTCAACAGGTAATAGGGAAGGCAAATGGAATGTTGGCCTTTATTTCAAAGGGACTGGGGTATAAAAATAGGGAAGGCTTGCTAAAACGACACAAGGCACTAGTTAGACCACACCTAGAATACTGTGAACAGTTTTGGTTCCCTTAGCTAAGGGAAGATGTACTGGCATTGGAGGCTGTCCAGAGAAGGTTCACTAGGTTGATCCCGGGTATGGAGGGATTTTCTTATGAGAAGAGGTTAAGTAGGTTGGGCCTGTACTCATTGGAGTTTAGAAAAATGAGAGGCGACCTTATTGAAGCATATAAGATTCTTAGGGGGCTTGACAGGGTAGATGCTGAGAGGTTGTTTCCTCTTGTGGGAGTGTCTAGGACCAGAGGACATAATCTCAGAGTAAGCAGTCGCCCATTTATAACGAGATGAGGAGGAAGTTCTTCTCTCAGAGTGTAGTTAATCTGTGGAATTCTTTACCACAGAGGGCTGTAGAAGCTGGGTCATGAAATATATTCAAGGCGAAGATAGACAGATTTTTAATCAGTAAGGGAATCAAGGGCTATGGGGACAAGGCAGGAAAGTGGGGTTGAGGATTATCAGATCAGCCATGATTTCATTGAATGGCAGAGCAAACTTGATGGGCTGAATGGCCTACTTCTGTCTTTTTGTCTTATGGTCTTCTGCCAGTCATCAGCCAATTCGATTCACTCCATGTGACAGCAAGAAACGGCTGAAGGCACTGGATATTGCAAAGATTATGGGCCCTGACAATATTCTGGCAATAGTACTGAAGACTTGAGCTCCAGAACTAGCTGTATCTTTAGCCAAACTGTTCCAGGACAGCTATGACACTGACATCTACCCAGCAATATGAAAAACTGCCTAGGTATGTCCTGTTCCCAAAAAGCAGGACTAATCCAACCCAGCCAATTACCATCAGTCTACTCTTGATCATCAGCAAAGTGATGTAAAGTGTCTTTGACAGTGCAATCAAACAGCATTTACTCAAGAATAACCTGCTCACTGATACTCAGGTTGGGTTCCGCCAGGGCCACTCTGCTCCTGACTTTGTTGTAGCCTTGGACCAAACATGGACGAAAAAGCTGAAGTTAAGAGGTGAGGTGAGAGTGACTGCACTTGACGTTAAGGCAGTATTTGGCCAAGTGTGGCATCAAGGAGCCCTAGCAAAACTGGAGATAATGGGAAGCAGGGGGAATACTCTCCGCTGGTTGATGTCATATCTAGCACAAAGGAAGATGGTTGTGGTTGTTGGAGGATAGTCATCTTTGTTCCATTACATCACAGCAGGAGTTCCTCAGGATAGTGTCCTCGGCCCAACCATCTTCAGCTGCTTCATCAATGACCTTCCTTCCATCATAAGGCCAGAAGTGGGGATATTCACTGATGATTGCACAATGTTCAGCACCATTCGCAACTCCTTGGATACTGAAGCAGTCCATGTCCTGATGCAGCAAGACCTGGACAATATCCAGGGTTGGGCAAATGGCAAGTAACATTTGCACCACTGAAGTGCCAGGCAATGACCATCTCCAACAAGGCAGAATCCAACTATTTCTCCATGAAATTCAATGGCATGATCATCACTGAATCCCCCACTATCAACATCCTGGGGGTTACCATTGACCAGAAACTGAACTGGATTAGCCATATAAATACTGTGGCTACAAGAACAGGTCAGAGGTTGCAATTCTGTGGAAAGTAACACACCTCCTGACTCCCTAAATCCTGTCCACCATATACAAGGCACAAGCCAGGCATGTGATGGAATACTCCCTACTTGTCTGGATGAGTGCAGCTCCAACAACACTCAAGAAGCTCGACATCATCCAAGACAAAGCAGCCCGCTTGATTGACATCCTGTTCACTATCTTCAACATCCACTCCCTCCACCACAGACACACAGTAGCAGCACTGTGTACTATCTACAAGATGCACTGCAGCAACTCACCAAGGCTCCTTTGACAGCACCTTCCAAACTTGTGACCTCTACCACCTAGAAGGACAAGGGCAATGGATGGAAACACCACCACCTGCAACTTCCCCTCCAAGTCACACACCATCCTGACTTGGAAATATATTGCCATTTCTTCACAGTTGCTGGGTCAAACTCCTGGAACTCCCTCCCTAACAGCACTGTGGGAGTACCTAAACCATATGGGCTGCAGTGGTGACCACCACCTTCTCAAAGGCAATTAGGGATGGGCAATAAATGCTGGTGATGAGCCAGCGGTGCCCACATCCTGTGAAAGATTAAAAGAAAACAGCTTCAGCTGATGCAATGTGAATAGTTATAATGCCACTAGTAATGGAACTCTCAGGGTAAAAGTTCAATATGTGGGATATGGTCTGACTTGGATGACCACAGTCACAATTTTAGCTGTTTCTCACATTCCACCTGTGGAGCAAGTGACACATCTTCCCTGGCCCGTCCTCAAGCAGTTGAGAGTTGTCCACAATTTCCGTGAAAGACAGAGACCTGAGACTTCACCGCTCAGGTAAGTTACCAGGTTATCGTTGGTGTTACTTGTAGTCAACCAGCATTAGTCAACCACATTCGAGGGGTGGGACTGTCGTCAGCCTATAGAGTGTGGACTGTGTTCCAGTAGAGAATACAGGATTTCAGACGAGTGTGTGTGGGTTTTTTTAGGTCCTATGTCAATGGGAGGGCTTCATTAGCTCTAAAATAATGGTTCTGTGAGGAGGAACATTTTGCTGCAGACATCAGAAAGTTCAATATGTGTTAGCCCTTGAAGCAATTTGAGCTGCGTCGGTCTCAGCACCCCAGAAATAATCCTCATGGCTTCCTGGAGTTGGATATCTACTATGTTTGTGTGGAGGTTTCTGAGCCAGGTTGATCAAAAATACTCTGCTGTTGGCTAGACCAGGGCGATAGAATCAGTGCATTGTGCATTGGCTCTGCTGCCCCAGGAGTTCAGCAAAAGACTACAAAACATATTGAGCCATTTAGATTTTGTAATACTGTTATATGAATGATTTAGCAAATGTGCAGTGTCCAGTGTGTATGGATGTGTTAATGTATGATATGTTGCAAATCCTGGAAAACATGGGCCCTGAATTTTGTCATGACTTTCAGCTGCTCCACTGATATAACTTCACTGGAGATATGTAAATAGAGCTTTCGCCACACGTACAACAATGTGGCAGTCCCATAGTGACAGGAATTCCAAGGAAATTCAAGATCATGGTTAACATAGTACATACCATTTGATCTTTGCATTTTTAAAAAAAATTCATTCATGGGATGTGGGCTTTGCTGGCTGGGCCAGCAATTTATTGCCCATCCCAAGTTGCCCTTGAGAAGGTGGTGGTGAGCTGCCTTCTTGAACCGCTGTAGTCCATGTGGTGTAAGTATACCCACAGTGCTGTTAGGAAGGGAGTTCCAGGATTTTGACCTAGTGACAGTGAAGGAATGGCGATATATTTCCAAGTCAGGATGGTGAGTGACTTGGAGGGGAACATTTAGGTGGTGGTATTCCCAAGCATCTGCTGCCCTTTTCCTTCTAGGTGGTAGTGGTCGTGTGTTTGGAAGGTGCTGTTGAAGGACCCTTACTGAATTCCTGCAATGCATCTTGTAGATGGTACACACTGCTGCTACTGTGCGTCGGAGGTGGAGGAAGTGAATGTTTGTGGGAGTGGTGCCAATCAATATGCCTATGAGACTCTCCCAAAGGTACCTTCTATTTTTTTTAATAGTGCACGAGTGTTTCATTTCAGTGCGCAAGCCCTTTAAATGTTTTTGCACAGTTGCTGGCAGAGGCCGGCTTGTGTGTGACCTTCATGGGAGCTTATGGGTTGCTGTGCGGCCACACTATAGAGGGAACATTGCTTCCCACCTTGTCAGGCCAAACAGTTTTGTAGACCTCAATTTTTTAATTACTTTGAAGTCTCTACTGAAATGTGATTAGTCCCAGCAGGGCCCTCCCTTGTTACAACCTTCAACTCCCACTTTCTTTGCTGCTGATCAGAAGATCTGGGTCTATGTCTTCAAAGTTGTAATATATATTGTCATGCCCAGTATATTCTGAACTTTCAGTCAAATACTTTTAAAAACTAGACAAAAACAAGCTATTAAAATGGCTGCTACAAATAACGTATTCATTGAGAATTTGAGCTACAGACAGTAGCAAGCCACAGTTGAATACCTAATTAAATTGGACATCCACAGCCAACTGAGGAATTCACACATCTGTTTGTATAACGATGGGCCAACACAAAAGAATATAAAGTTACCAGACTGCTTCTCTTCATGTCTCATATTGGACAAAAGGACAGTTTGAAACTCAGTTGGTGGTAGATGGAAGTCAATAGCTTTTACCATGCGATTTGTATCCTGACGACTGTCTCAACCCTCAAATACGTTAATCCACAAACCAGGATATTAAATCAACATAAACACCATACCTTATTTGGAAGAGGACTTGAACTTGTGAAAAGTCACATGGGGGCAGCTACCTCTTTATTTGCTTTTAAAAATCAACTAAGCAGTTTGCAGTTAGTCTCAGACATGTTGGTCCAAAAGTCAGACCATGAAGAAGTCATCAAGCAGCCAAGCAATACCTTGAAAGCATGAGATCCCAACAGAGAGAAGAACTACCTCCAAACCTGTTCCAGTTTACATTTCCCCAGAGAACCAACCTCATAGCTATTTGACTATAAGAAACCTCACAGCCTGCTGTAAACCCTTTGCTTTACAAGAACCCCCTTTCAACTTTAAAGCATAAAAAGCATCTAAGAAACTACAGGACTGCCACAGGGGAAACTGGAGGTCATAAAACAGAGATTGAGATAATGGTAATCTGTAAAAATGCATGACCTTTACCCATATCTAACCTTTATATGTGTGAGTATGTGTATGAGAACGAGTATGAGAACTGGTATTAAATTTAATTTGAGATAAGTGTTTGAGAATAAATAACCTTCTCTATTTTAAAACTCACAAGAGCTTGCTGCTGAATTATTTAATTAGAATGCACAATCCAAGAATAAGAAAACACCTAACTCCTTCCTTATAAAACATACTGATCACAGACAGTAAGACAGCACATATGCTCTGTCTAACAATTTGTTCATTTTTCCTTTGTTGTTATTTCACAATAATATTTAAACCTTATCTTCAGGAGGCAAAAGGGTTATTTTTTAAGAGATAAAACACTTATTTATTTATTCTTTCACAGAATGTGAGTGCCACTGGGAAGGCCAGCATTTGTTGCCCATCCCTAATTGCCCTTGAACTGAGTGGCTTTCTAGGCCATTTCAGAGGGCAGTTAAGAGTCAACCACATTGCTGAGGGTCTGGTGTCACATGTAGGCCAGACTAGGTAAGGATGGCAGATTTCCTTCCCCAAAGAACATTAGTGAACCAGATGGGCCTTTACTACATTGATGATAGTTTTGATGTCACAAGTGCTGAAAGTAGTGTACATTCCAGATTTATTAAATTAATTCAAATTCCATCAGCTGCTGTGGTGGAATTTAATGCTGTGTCAAGAAGGCAGCTCACTACCACCTTCTCAAGGGCAACTAGCGATGGGCAATAAACGCCTACCAAGCGAAGCCCTAATCCCATGAATGAATAAAAAAAATAATAAATTACTGGCAAGACCAACATTTATTGCCCATCACTAATTGCCCTTGAGAAGGTGGTGGTAAGCTGCCTTCTTGAACCGCTGCAGTCGATCTGATGTGGGTACACCAACAGTGCTGTTAGGGAGGGAGGTCCAGGATTTTGATCCAGCGACAGTGAAGGAATGGTGAGATAGTTCTTATTCAGGAGGGTGTCTGGATTGGATGGGAACATCCAGGAGGTGGTGTTCCCATGCATCTACTGCCCTTGTCTTTCTAGGTCATAGAGGTCATGGGTTTGGAGTTTGCTGTTGAAAGAGGCTTGGCAAGTTGCTGCAGTACATCTTGTGGATGGTACACACTGTTGCCACTGTGTGCCGGTGAAGGAGAGAGTAATTGTTTAAGGTGGTGAATGTGGTGCCGATCAAATAGGCTGCTTTGTTTTGAATGGTGTCAAGCTTCTTCAGTGTTGTGGGAGTTGCCCTCATCCAGGCAAGTGGGGAATATTCCATAACACTCCTGACTTGTTCCTTGTAGATGGTGGACAGGCTTTGGGGAGTCAAGGAGGTGGGTTACCCATCGCAGGGCTCTGACCTGCTCTTGTAGTCACAGTATTTATATGACTAGTCCGGTTCATTTTCTGGTCAATTCTGGTAACTCCCAAGATGTTGATAGTGGGAATTCAGTGATGGAAATGCCATTGAACGTCAAGGGGCGATGGTTGGATTCTCTCTTGTTGGAGATGGTCATTGCCTGGTGCAAATGTTACTTGCCACTTGTCAGCCCAAGCCTGGATATTGTCCAGGTCTTGCTGCATTTGGACATAGACTGCTTCAGTATCTGAGGAGTCACAAATGTGATCAGTGAACATCCCCACTTCTGACCTTATGATGGAAGGAAGGTCATTGATGAAACAGCTGAAGTTGGTTGGACACTACCCTGAGGAACTCCTGAAGTGATGTCCTGGAGCTGAGATGACTGACCTCCAACAACCACAATCATCTTCCTCTGTGCTAGGTATGCTTCCAACCAGCAGAGTGTTTTCCTCCTGATACCATTTGACTTCAGTTTTGCTAGGGCTCCTTGATGCCACACTCTGTCAAGTGCAGCCTTGATGTGAAGGGCAGTCACTCTCACCTCACCTCAGGAGTTCAGCTCTTTTGTCCATGTTTGAACCAAGGCTGCAATGAGGTCAGGAGCTGAGTGGCCCTTGTGGAACATAAACTGGGCATCAGTGAGCAGGTTATTGCTGAGCAAGTGGCACTTGATAGCACTGTTGGTAACCCCTTCCATTACTTTACTGATGATGGAGAATAGACTGATGGGGCGGTATTTGGCCGGGTTAGATTTATCCTGCTTTTTGTGTACTGGACATACCTGGGCAATTTTCCACATAGCCGGGTAAATGCCAGTGCTATAGCTTTACTGGAACAACTTGGATAGGGGCGTGGCAAGTTCTGGAGCACAATTCTCAGTACTATTGTCAGGGATATTGTCAGGGCCCATAGGTTTTGCAGTATCCAATGCCTTCAGCCGTTTCTTGATATCACATGGAGTGAATCGAATTGGCTGAAGGCTGGCATCTGTGATGCTGGGGACCTCCGGAGGAGGTTGAGATAGATCATCCACTCGGCACTTCTGGCTGAGGATTGTAGCAAATGCTTCAGCCTTATCTTTTGCACTGATGTTCTGGGCTCCTCCATCATTGAGGATGAGGACATTTGTGGAGCCCCTTCTCCAGTGAATTGTTTAATTGCCCACCACCATTCATGACTGGATGTGGCAGGACTGCAGAGCTTAGATGTGATCCGTTGGTTGTGGGATCGTTTAGCCCTGTCCTTGCTGCTTATGCTGTTTGGCATGCATGTAGCCTTGTGTTATAGCTTCACCAGGTTACACCTCATTTTTAGGTATGCCTGGTGCTGCTCCTGGCATGCCCTCCTGCACTCTTCATTGAACCAGGGTTCATCACCAGGCTTAATGGTAATGGTAGAGTGGGGGATATGCTGGGCCATGAGTTTACAGATTGTGTTTGAGCACAATTCTGCTGCTGTTGATGGCCCACAGCACCTCATGGATGCCCAGTCTTGAGTTGCTAGATCTGTTTGAAATCTATCTCATTTAGCACAGGGGTGGTGCCGCACAACATGATGTGAAGCCAGGACTTTGTCTCCACAACGACTGTGCGGTGGTCAGTCCTACCGACACTGTCATGGACAGATGCATCTGCTGCAGGCAGATTGGTGAGGATGAGGTCAAATATGACTTTCCCTCTTATTGGTACCCTCACCACCTGCCGCAGACCCAGTCTAGCAGCTATGTCCTTTAGGACTCGGCCAGCTCGGTCAGTAGTGGTGCTACCAAGCCACTCTTGGTGGTGCACATTGAAGTTCCCCACCCAGAGATATTCTGCACCCATGCCACCATCAGTGCTTCCTCCAAGTGGTTTTCGACATGGAGGAGCACTGATTCATCACCTGAAGGAGGGTGGTACGTAGTCGTGAATGGTGGTGGGCAATTAAACAATTCACTGGAGAAGGGGCTCCACAAATGTCCTCATCCTCAATGATGGAGGAGCCCAGAACATCAGTGCAAAAGATAAGGCTGAAGCGTTTGCTACAATCCTCAGCAGGAGGTTTGCTTGCCCATGCTTGACCTGATGCCATGAGACTTCATGGGGTCCGGAGTCGATGTTGAGGACTCCCAGGTCAACTCCCTCCATGTCGCCATGGGGCAGGACATGCTCAGGGATGGTGATGATGGTGCCCGGGATATTATCTGACAGGCATGATTCTATGAGGATGACTATGTCAGGCTGTTGCTTGACTAGTCTGTGAGACAGCTCTCCCAATTTTGACACTAGCTCCCAGATGTTTGTAAGGAGTGCTTTGCAAGGCCGACAGGGCTGAGATTGCCGTTGTCATTTCCGGTGCCTACGTTGACGCCGGGTGGTCGTCCTGTTTCATTCTTCTGTAGTTTAGAGTAGTTGCATACTGAGTAATGTTTAGTCAATGTTGATATTAGTTTATTTGTTACAATTATTTGTTATTTGTCTTAAAGCTTGAAATCATGTCACGCGATCTCTTTAAGTTGGTCACTAGAATTCAAATAATTTTTAAAAGTTATCAGTCTCTATGGGAATTGCAACAAATACTACTGGTGGGATGCTGTCAAGACCCTAGCATTTCCTGCATTTAACGTCTTCAGCTATTTCTTGATATCACCTGGAGTTAATTGGATTGACTGGCATCTGTGTTGCTGGGGACTCAGAGGGAGGTCAAGACGAATCATCCACTTAGCACTTTGGGCTGAAGATTGCTTCAGCCTTATCTTTTGCACTGATGTGCTGGGGTCCCCCATATTGAGGATTGGAATGCTTTTGGAGCCTCCACTTCTAGTTAGTTGTTTAATTGTCCACCACCATTCATGACTGGATGTGGCAGGGCTACAGCACTTTGATCTGGTCTGTTGGTTGTGGGATAACTTAGCTGTCCATAGCATACTGCTTCAGCTGTTTAGCATGACTGTAGTCTTTTGTTATAGCTTCAGCAGGGTGGCATCTCATTTTCAGGCATACCTTTTACTGCTCCTGGCATGTTCCCTTGCACTCCTCATTGAACTATGGTTGGTCACCTGGCTTGATGGTAAATGTTGAGTGAGGGATATGGATTGTGGTTGAATACAGATTGTAGTTGAATACAATTTTGCTGCTGCTGATTGTTCACAGTGCCTCATGGATGCCCAATTTTTTGCTGCTAGATCTATTCTGAATCTATCCCATTTAGTATGGTGATAGTTTCACACAACACAATGGACAGTGGCTCAGTTTTAAGATAGGGTCATCACCGCAAGGACTGTGCAGTTGTTATTGCTACGAATATTGCCATTGACAGACGCAACTGCAACATCTAGGTTAGTGAGGATGAGGTCAAGTAGGTTTTTCCCTCTTGTTGATTTGCTCACTACCTGCCACAGGCCCAGTCTGGAAGATATGTCCTTCAGGACTCAGCCAGCTGAATCGGCAGTGATGCTACTGAGCCACTCTTGGGGCAGACTATTGTGCTCATTGGGCAGTTGCACGCCTGACCGAAATGAGCATAAAATGGCGTGCGATGTTTCAGTCAGCGTGCGCGCAGGGGCAGCCGGCATTTTTTACTGCCCATCCAAACGTTCAGTTGCCGGGCGGGTGAAAAGGCCAAGCGGCCTTTGCAGTTTGGCGAAACCTCATCCATGGGCAGGACAAGGTTTCAACCAGTGATTTTAAAAAAAAACTTTTTGCACTCATATTTTACATGTCTCTGCTCATGTGACAGAGTCACATGAGGGGACATGTTTTCATTATTTTAAAGTTCTTTATTTATATTGATAAAATTCTTCAGCTCATGCTCAGGGAGCTTTTACTGCATGCACTCACTCTCATGCATGAACATCAACGCTCACACTCCTGCTGCCCCCACCCCGGCAGCACTGAGCGCTGCAGCGCGTGTTTCACGCTGGCTGGTCGTTAATTGGCCAGCCTGCATGAGATCCATGTCGGGGCCCAATTGCGGGTAACGGTTGGCTGCCCGACCACCGGAAAACCTTGGCCTTAGTGATGGACATTGAAGTCCCCCATCCAGGGTACATTCTGTGTCTTTTCTATCCTCAGTGCTTTTTCTGAGTGACGTTCAACATTGGAAGAGCACTGCTTCATCAGCTGAAGGCAGTTGCTAGGTGATATCCAGCAAGAGGTTTCCTTATCAACAGATTAGATTAGGTACTACAGCTTTGCTAAGCCTTCGACCTCCCAAAGGCATTCATTTTGCTTTCTTTTGTTAACAATGACATTCCATAGCATGCTGATCTTGACCATTTTGAAAAGAAACATTAAAAATACTTTGCCATGCTGAAAGCAAAAGCAGACTCTGAATCTGCGACGAATGCATAGATTCAGTTATAGGTTACAGATGGGGCTAATCGCATATCTGAAACATTGCCCTGGATCTTGCGCGAAGCCACATCATCATCGGATTACCATCCTACTCGAACTTATCCATGCCTTGATGCTGCCCTGCATTTCTTGCTAGGTCTTCTGAGCTCAGCTTCCTCAGAAATGTGGAGCACAGTGTCCCTCAAAGAACTCCATTGCACTGCTGTGGAATCAGGGGGAAGACAGGATATGCCCCCCTTTTTACAAAACTAGCTCCCATTCGGTAAGTTTAAAGATCCAGTGTGAATAGGTGAATGGGAAATGGATGCATGAGTGTAGGTGAGTGAGGTAATTAGGTAAGTGGTGGGTAAGGGTGGTAGGTGGGTAAGGTAGCAGGAGGGTAGTGTGGCAGGAGGGTAGGGTGGCAGGAGGGTAGGGTGGTGGTGGGTAGGGTGTATTTGATAGGAGAGGCGGAAACCATGCTGTTGCAAACTAGTGAACATTTATTAGCTGTTAACACTATTTACAGAGATGTACTTTGTCAGGACTCCATTGGAACCCTCTTCCCTTAGGTTCCAGTTACATATGATCTAACGTCATGTGACAACACTGATGATGCACTCTAGCTATTAGCATAATAGCTATTAATCCTTTATATAGGTGGCAGGTGGGTAAGATGGTAGATGGGTAGTGTGGCAAGTGGGACAGGTGAAAGGTGGGTACGTTGTCAGGCGGGTAAGATGGCAGGTGGGTAGGCAGGTGAGGTGGGTAGGTGGGTGTGGGTAGGTGAGTCGAGGTGTAGTCAGGTCGGGTCGGAAGGGATAGTCAGATGGTTGGGGAGGGAGTCGAGTAGGGGGTTGTCAAGGGGTTGGGTGAGTAGTCAGGGGGTGTTGAGGGAGGAGTCAGGGGTTCAGTGTGAATGATTGGGGGTTCAGTTCTGTAGTTACCCAAGTGTTAGACTAGGTTTAAATCTGGGCAACATTTCCTGGGTAACTATCCAGGTAAATTGCACGGAACTCTCCGAAGTCTCCCAATCTAGATTAGAGTCGGAGACATTGGCAGAAGGTCCCAGGGGGCAAGGGAATTGCCCATCGGAAGTTGAAACTTCCTGGGCAATTCCCAAAGAATTCAGCGCGTCCAGCCTTCCGTGAGGTCCCAACGCACACCTTGGGTCGCACATCTGGTCTCTGGCGATCTGGAGACCAGAAGATCTGAGCCATTATGACAGCCTCACCCATGTAAGCTTATGAAAAAAAATGCCTAAAACCTACGCTCTGGGTCACAGCATGGTTCAACACAAATATAACACTTGACATATTTCAAACCACTTGTTTATTGAGTTTAGTCATCACAGTAACAAGGGCAGCATTTAAGGAAAAGTATTGACGACAGCAATATTCTTCTGGATGAACAAGACTAGCAGAGTAATTGCAATTTTATAATACCAGCAGATCTCCTGTGACACTGTTCATGGCAAATCAAGGCTTCTGTTGTTGTAACGGACTAAGGTTATCAGCTATGGAAGTGGAAGAGGCATACTCATCTCCACTGGAAATAACTTTGTAAAATACCGAGCCGAAGACAGAGAAGTGCCTGTTTGTTGATTGGAAAATAAAACATAGCATGTCCTTACTCATTGTAGATAGGAGGAGGAAACCTTTTCCTCTCACATACCTCACCTAGTTCCCAAATTTTATATATAATGAAAACAGATGAGTCACTAAAGCTTGGCAGACTAAATGTCACAAACTGCTGTTATAGAGTTATAATTTATACCTTGATGAACACAAAAATATTGCTCAGGCTATAATTAAAGATTGCTGCTGGTCACCTTATACCGATTAAGGTGAGCCATCTGTTTTGTAGAATATAAGAATATAAAAATTAGAAGGGCAATTTGCCTCTTTGTGCTCCTAGTGTAGGGTATTCTTTTTAAGCAGTCCCATGGGATCAAGGATGACTTGCTTCCACTCTGGTTTGCTGGGCTCTGAGATAGCTGATAAGGTCCAATGCACGACCTGCAGACTCTGCCACATGTGGGGCAGGTGGTACTTGGAGGGTAGATGAGTTCTTGGGAGGTTTGTGTGCTCTCTCCGGCGCCTCGACTTTGGCTCTGCATGTTCCTGATGCTGTCTCTCAGTGGCTTCTAGAATGAGCCTTCTCTATTTTGGTCAATCACAAGCCAGGGACTCCCATGAGTTGGTAGAGCTGTTTGACCTCTTCAAGGATGCTTTGAGGACATCCCAAAAGCAATTCCACTGTCCCCCTTGGAGTCTCCTGCCACGATCGAGTTCTGAGTAGGGTATTGTGCACTGGAAGCACATGCCAGAAAAATTGGCATAGAGGATAGCCCACTCATTACACACACTGCCTGAATTCTTTACCAATTTAAATAAACAGGTGAAAATTGCCTGATGGGTGTGTGAACCTCAGAAATCATTATCCTGATTTACTGTCCTGATTTGCAATGTTCTATGCTGGGAACACCTGAGCCTAAAATTTACTTTTATTGTATGAGATTATATATTCGATCCATACAGACAATTCCTCCCCCATGTTGTGTAGCCACATTACTGACAGCCACTCACTTATTTTGTTTCCGGAGGCAAAGTCCTACAAAAGTCCACTGTAGTTCCCCAACTACAAGTTTAGGTTGGGTGGGAAGGGGTTGCAATTCGCATGAATTTTGTGCTACCTCTTCATTTAAGTGATTATACTGTGCAGTCCAGTGCCGATTGCATTTTTGGCTGGCTGCACATTCAACAAGGGCTCAGCAGTGTGTGTGGCCAGCATATGTTTCAGCCAGCCTGCATCTCTAAAAGGCAGCTGATCTCTAATGGGGACCTGCACTCGTTACACAGAAACTGCTGCTGCTGACTGTGTACAAATTGGCTACAAGTTGAAGCACCAGATGAAGCAACTCCGGAGAGAGAGGGTTCCCAGATTTTCTGGTATGCGCTAGTGATTCTAGTATAGGAGGTGGAAAGGTGGGCAGAAGAAATGTTTTTACAGAGGCCCTCAAAGCACACTGAGAAGGGAATGGGAGCAGCTGTCTAGGGAGGTCAATTCCACAGTCTGGCCCCAAAGTAGTGCCACAAGAAGTTCAATGATGTCACATGAGTGGTGAAGGTCAGTTGAAGCTTCTTGAAAATGATATCTCCCACCCACTGCACCACCAACCTCTTCTGCTGCTCAGTGCATGGGAGCCACATCCCTCAGCGAGCAGCAGTCTGGCCCCAGGACTAATATTCAGGAATTCGACCTCCCAATGATGTCAGCCTCACAGCGAACACTCAGTATTTCCCATACTATTCAGCCAAGGCAAACACATCGCCCAAATATATTGCAGCATAATCATTCGAGCATTCTTCCATCTCTCTTTCATAGAAACATAGGACTTTGGACCAGGAGTAACCCATTCTGCCCTTTGAGCATGGCTGACCTGATTGTGGTCTCAACCCCACATTCCTGCTAGCCCCACATAAATCTTAATTCCATTTTCTATCAAAAATCTATCTAACTCAGCCTTAAATAAATTTAATGACCCAGCCTTCAGTACTTTCTGGGGAAGAGAATTCCACAGACTAATGACATCCTGAGAGAGAAAGAAAATTCTTCTCATGTCCCTTTTAAAAGGGAGACCTCTTAAACTGTGCCCCCTTGTTCCAGTCTTCCCAACACGTAGAAACATCCTTCCCACACCCACCCTATCAAGTCCTCTCAGTATCTTATATGCTGCAATAAGATCATCTCTCATTCTTCTAAATTCCAATGGGTATAGGTCTAACCTGTTTGACCTTTCTTCATAAGAAAAGCCCTGAAAAACGAGTCGAGTGAACTTTCTCTGAATTGCTTCTAATTAAAATATATCCTTTCTCAAATAAGGAGAGCAAATCTGTGCACGGTATTCCAGATGTGGCTCTGTGCAGCTACAACAAAACTTCCATACTTATATATTCCATTCCCCTTGCAATAAACAGCAACATTCCATTTGCCTTCCTAATCACTTGCTGTACCTGCATACTAACTTTTTGTGATTGATGCACCAGAACACCCAGATCCCTCTGTACCTCAGAGTTCTGCAATCTCTCTCCATTTAAATCGTATACTGCTTTTTTATTCTTTTATCCAAAATTGGAAAGCTCGTGTTTTCCCACATTATATGCCATCTGCCAACTTTTTTCCCACTCACTTAACCTGCCTATATTTCTTTGCAGACCTTTTACCTATCTGTCATGTGGAAATTTAGCATCCAAGTCATTGACATGCATTGTAAGTAGTTGAGGCCCCAGCATTGATCCCTGTGGCACTCCACTAATTACAGCTTGACTACCTGAAAAAGACCAATTTATCCCAACTCCCTGTTAGCTGACTAGCCCTTTATCCATGCTAACATGTTACTCTCTACACCATGAGTTCATATTTTTTGTAGTAACCTTTGATGTGCCGCCTTATCAAATGCCTTTTGGAAATCCAAGTACACCACATCTACAGGTTCCCCTTTATCCACCTTGCTTGTTACTTCCTCAAAGAGCTCTAATAAATTAGTTAAACACAATTTCCCTTACTCAAAGCCATGTTGACTCTGCCTAGTTGCATTGCAATTTTCTGAGTATCCTCCTTAATAATGAATTCTAGCAATTTGCCCATGGTAGGTGTTAGGCTAACTGGCCTATAGTTTGCTGCTTTCTGTCACCCCCTTTCTTGAAAAAAGGCATTATCTTTGCTATTTTCCTATCCACGTGGAGTCTTCTAGAATCTAAGGAATTTTAGAAGATTATAATCAATGCCTCTACCATCTCTGCAGCCACTAATTTTAAACCCTAGGATGCAGGCCATCAGGTCCTGGGGACTTTGCAGCCTTTAGGTTTAATAATTTTCCCAGTACCTTTTCCCTGGTGACGGTGATTGTTTTAAGTTCTTCCCTTCCATTCATCTCTTGGTTTTCAAGTATCTTTGGGAAGTTTTCTAAGTCAGTGAGGACAGACACAAAATACCTGTTCCATGCTTCTGCCATTTCCTTGTTTTCCATTATTAAGGATAAAGTGGCCCAGAACAGGAGGGAGCAGACCAGAACTGGAGGGGGACAGGCATGCCTGTATCACTAGGGCCCTCTGGAGGAGATGATAGTAATTGCAGACAGCCTCCAGATGAAGGCGCTCTGGCTACTGCCAGGATAGCTGGTGTTCGCTGACATAATGTTCTGGGCATGGTTTCATATCATCTGCAAATCAATGGAGTGATAACCATTGTAGTTTCTGCACCTCTCCCTGTTTAAATGTGGGGCCTGTAGAGCAATATGCATATTGATGGCGTCCTGCATCATTGGACCTCCAGCTACCCTGATAAAGCCATGTGCTCACTCCTCTTAATTCTCTCTCATTAGAGAGAAGATATTGAAGTTCCCCATCCTGGCATACATGGCCTCTTTCACATTACTAATGCGGCAGTGGACAAAAACTGGGAAATGTTGGCTATTCCTCTGCTCCTGCCTGGAATAATCTGCTTCTGTAGAAGCTGATAATGACTGTGATCTTGATGGCCAATGGCAGCACATCCTCATTCTGCTGTATGGCTATATGTCCTGTCGAAGGAGGTGGTATGGTTCAGTGACCACCTCTTTGCTGAATTGTCAGCACCTCAGGCACTGCTCTGGATGAAATGAACAGAGAAGAAATGCTGTCTGAAGACCCTAGGTGTGTATGATCACATGTTGAGAGCCCTCCTCCTTCCTTTATGTCAGCACAGAGTTTTCCCCGCTCTGCCACCTGTGCTCCCAATGCTCTATCTCCCTGTTGTGTTGCAGCCCAAGAGGAACTGTAACCATAGACTTCATAACTCCAACAGGCTTTCTGTTGACAAGGCAGAAACCTCCTCTGACCTCCCTGTCATGATTCAGCAACACTTCCTTCAAAATAACAAGCCACCAAAACTCCTCCAAGATAATATCACAATACTTCCACAAACTTTGTAAGAGCAAAACTAAGTCAAAAGCACCTCACCTCCAAATTGGATGGCTGGCCCTTTAAATAATGCTGGTGGAGGGGTGGATTCCCTTGTGCAGCTGAAAGTCTGTTCACTGACAGAGATTAGGAGAGGGCGTTAACTGGGCCTACAAGGTTCAGATTGGTTCAACGTGCTGTGAAAATGGATATCTTTTAAAAAATATTTTTGGGAAATATTGTATTATCCTGTAAAGAAGGCTGGGTGTCTACCTGTGAGTGTGTGATTTAATTAAGGCAAAGATTGCTAGGAGTCAGGTTGCCTGGGGGCTTTAAAACTTGAAAAGGTTAGAGGTATTAAGTTTGAGGTACAAGTAGATAGGTTAGATCTAACATTTGCATTTTTGATAAGTTGAGAGTTTGTTTGAATATCAAAGGGGAGTGAGAGGTAAAAAGAAACATGTTTGCATCTTGCAGGAGTTCCATAGGTAAATAGTAGTGAGGATATTATATTTTAATGACCCGAAAGCAAAGACTGGATTGAGACAGAAGATTTTATATTTGGAAGGATTTGTGTTTCAAAGAGGTGTGAGAACAATGGAAACAGAGATGAAGGGGAAAATAGTTATATAAGAGTTACTGTGGATAGCTGGAGACAGCTGCTGAGCTAGAGCTATAGAGATAGCTGGAGTTGAGCTGGGAGATAGCTGAAGCTCTGGGCTGGGTGAAGATTCAGTTTGAATCAATCATCCAGTTAAGCCAGAAAAGTCTTGGGATGCAACAAGCAGTTTTGTTCTGAAGTGATTTCCACCACAGAGTGGAAAAGAGTAGAGGTCATGCGTTTATTGAAGCTACAGCAGTTTGCCTTATGTAATATTACTAGATTTTTTTTAAATAGTTAAGGTTTAACCAGGTAAAGAGTTTTTGGGGGAATGTTTTGTAAGACTAACTTTAATTGCATAGCTGTAATCTTGGTGCTTATGGGCAGAATTTTGCCGTTGGTGAGCAGGGGGTGGGGCCCGCTCGCTGACACGTAAAATGACGTGGGATGATGTCCGGCTGAACCCCCGACGTCATCCCGGTCCATTTAAATTTTCAGGAAGGCGGGCCCGCATCAAAATCAGCTGCGGGCCTGCCGACCTGTCAATGGCCAATTGAGGCCATTGACAGATCAATTAAAGTACTTAGTGTACCTATCCATCCAACCTTAAGGTTGGCGGGCAGGCCAGGAGCCTCGGCGGCAAACAGATAAAACATGAAACCTTATCCACGGGCGGGATGAGGTTTCATGCAGGGTTTTAAAATTTTTAATAAAGTTATTATGTTAAATATGAACATGTCCCATCTCATGGGACATTGTCACATGAGGGGGATATGTTAGGTATTTTTTTTTCTATCTTTAATATTTTTAAAAGTGTAAGCGATCTCCCTGAGGCAGCACTTAGCCTCAGGGAGATGTGCACTCTTTCATGCGCATGCGCGAAAGAGCGCACTCTCGCTTTTGGGAAACCCACCCGCCCGCATAGGGAGCGCATAGTGCTTCTCGCTGGACATCACATTGGGCGGGCCTTAATTGACCTGCCCGCGTAAAATGGCGGTGGGGCGCGCTTCGCTGGTGGAGATCATTTCCCCGCCCGCCAGAGATTGGGTTGGGCCCGCCCGCCCGACAGGCAGAAAATTCTGCCCTATGTTTTCTTCTATTCTTGCTAATAAAACTTTTACTTTTAATTTTTAAAATCCCAATAGGGTGACAGGACCTCTTACAACTGAGGTCAATGCGTCTTCTCATTTTCAGAATACAAAAAAAAGGGTATGGCCCGCAAGCCAAGTTTCCTCCTGGGATTTGGTTTGCACAGCAATTAACACTGGCTGTGGTCATAACAATGTGCCTAGCCTTAGAGGCTGATTGGCGTCATGATCTGTGCTATCCACTCTGCATGCTTCCAGTGACTGCTTGGCATGCCTGGGTTAGTGACCTTATAAGCATGAATACCATGAGGGTCAGCTTCTCTGGCTTCCATAGCTCCAGTTTCAGCAGCATTTAAGAAGTTGAGTTCGGAGGTCAATATGCTTTTTTGTTTTACACTAAAACCAACAATCAAATTCACTTAATTCAATTATTTCAATCCATTTTAAAGTAATAAAACAGAATAAAAGATATGCCACACTTCTCCATGGTAATAGATAATCCTAGTCGTACAGAACTTGAATAATGTTTAAAAGAGAGACATGTTTCCAATGCTTTTCATCTTGCACTCATCAGGACAAAGACAAGAATGTCAAATTTCAAATGATTACAACAATTTATGCTCCAGGAGAAAAGGGTGCTGATTGGTTGGCAGGTCAACTCAGACTGGCTGAGGTGTTGCCATGAAGAAAGTAACGGTGAACCATAGGCTCCCTAAGTTCCCAGATAATTCAAAAAAGGTGCAAGGCTTGAACACATTCCTGGACCCCTGCATTTAAATATATACAACTTCTAGCAAGTGTAAATGAGCCACATTATGAGCTCAACTGTTTATCTTAAGTTTGTTGTTAGTGTTGCTATTAGCATATTTAGGATTGTTCGCCAAGTGCTGCCAATCGCAGAATTACAGCTAACTCTGTAAGCCCTGGTGTAATTCTGCTGAATCTATGCTTTACCCTTCAAAGGCTAAATGTAATTATTAGATGTTATTGTCTGCTCTGAGACCCTAACAAGATGTGCTAGGTTGTTCATTAGCGTCACCCACCAATGCTTTGCCACTTCCTTCTTAGTTTTCAAAAACCTTTCCCAAACATTCTGTTTCAACCTACATTTAGCTTTTCATTTGGCCTCTTCATTTGTCCCTTTCCATATACTTGTGGCCACTGCATCCTTTTTCTATTTATTGTAAATGACTTTGAGACATCATAAATGTGAGGAATGCTATGTATATGCAGGATGTTGCCATTTGTATAATATCTTTGATCTAGGGTGTTGAAACCTATTGTTGGAATGCCAGTAAATATGTATAAAAGCTGTGGGGTTTATCTAGGATCTTTAGTTCCAGGTTTCATACTGCCCATTTCTTGTGAGATTATGAAAAGGGTCTCTATGGGAATCATTGCTCAATATCATTTCATCAAAGGCTAAACTGAAATAGTTTAGGAAGATCTGCAAAAGCCTTGGACTCCACAGTTTTAGGTATTGTTTAAGTCAAGTGTTTTACTACTGGTGACTTCCTGTGTATTTCTGCCCTTGGGTCATTATCCAAAAATTTGATTAATTTTTAGCCTAAATATTACAGTCTGATAAGGCAACATTTACCATCTTCTGGAGAGGGCAGAAGCATGTCACACTAAAGGGTTAATACACTGCTCAATGAAGTTCCCACCTCTATGATATTCCTCATTGAAGACTCTTGCCTGAGGAGTACGGTACAGCTGTGGATTGAGCTATTTTTCAACCTATGATCACACTGGACTAAGTAGAGTTCCCTCAATTCCTGTAGCATGCAGCTTTGTGGCTACTACCTGGAAATCATGCATTGATATCTATTAGTCAGGTGTTGTTAGATGCTTTACTGAATGAATGAGAGCAACTGATGCTGCTCTACAGCATGATAATGGTGTACCTTTAAAAAAAAACTGTTAACTTCTGCTACTGCTATATCCTGTTTCTCAATTTAATGAAACCAACAATGTGTCAAACCAGGGCATCCCTGATCTCAGCTATACAGCTGTGTTCTGCAAACTGACTGGTCCCTGCCAAGTTTGACATTGCTTGGGAGGAACATGTGGTGCAATAGTTGAGTGTCTTCATCATGTTTATTGTTACTTTTACAAGAGTACAAATGTTGATTTTTGATGGCAGATCTAGCTTCCTTATCAAGTATAGGCACTTCATTCAGGAATTAATAAAATTAAGGTATATCTACCATCTGTGATGGAGATGATGCCTTGGATGCATTGACTCTTGCTGGGAGTTGGACTTTTTTGGACTTCTGCTGGGACCCCAATTCTCTCCTTCCACCATGTCCCAGTCAGGGGATGTGGGCTTCGCTGGCTGGACCAGCATTTATTGCCCATCCCTAATTGCCCTTGAGAAGGTGATGGTGAGCTGCCTTCTTGAACTGCTGCAGTCTATGAGGTGTAGGTACACCCACAGTGCTGTTAGGGAGGGAGTTCCAGGATTTTGACCAGCGATATATTTCCAAGTATATATTTCCAACTTATCCAGCGTAGTGAAACTTGCTGATGTACTCATGCTGCTGGAACAGTTATGTTGATCCAAACAACATACTTTGCTCCAGCTTGGACCTTGATTAACTCAACATTAACATTATAGTGATTTTATAGGTGTGTTGAAAGCTTTATGATCTTATGGTGGGGGTGATAACTAAGACATGGAGATGACCAGGAGCATCCCAATAGACAATGGGGTCTCAGATCCACACACAGGTTAGGGAGCTGACAGAGCAGCTCAGGAATACAAAGAGAATGGACTTGAATTTTACTTACCTGTCCCAACAGGAGTGGGGCGTTGGGCGGACAGTAGACCATGGGGAATCCGGAAGTCGGGTCCCCTGCACACTGGGGAATTTTAACTGCACACTGCATGTTTAAAGCAATTGCAAAAGGCTAATTGAAATGCTTGGCCTACAGCCTGGCAGGGAGAAGTTCAAAGGAGACCACAGGACAAGGTTGGTCTGCACCATAGGGCAAGGATTGGTCCAATCTCGGGGTCCTGGAAGACAATTCAAGAGGGTCAATCAGAACTGGGTGGGACAATCCTGGATGGATGATTGATACTGGGTTTGGGCTACTTTTCAATCTTGGTTTGGTGCTCAAGGGTCCCAAGATGGAGGGGGTGGGGGTGGTTTGGTATTTGAAGTCTGGCAGGGGGAATTTGAGGCCTCAGTGGTGGGGTGATAGAAGACCTCAGTGGCGGTAGGCCAGCTGGGGGAATCATAAGCTCTGTGGGATAACTGAAGGCCTTAGGGGCGGATTGAAAGCCTTGGAGTTGGATCAAAGCCCTGGGGAATGGATCAAAGGCTGTGGGGGTGGATCCAAGGCCTCAGGGATGAATTGAAGGCCTTGGGGTGGATCTAGATTCTTAAGAGTGGATCCAAGGCTTTGGGGATGGGTCAAAAGACTTGGGAATGGGTCAAAGGCCTCAGGGGTGGATTGAAAGCCTTAAGGGTGGATCAAAGGCGTGGGAAGAGGTCACGGGTCTCATGGGAGAGGTCTGGGGAGATTTCAAGGGTCAAGCATAGGGTGTCCATTGCTGGACTTGCCCAGAGAGGATTTTGGATTTTAACTCCTGGATCCGACAGTCTTCACCTGGATGTAGCTCTTGGATTTCCCCCAGTCATCTATAGTTAAATTCGATAAGTTGAATGGTTGTAACTTCATTATAATATTTGAAATATCAACCCAACTCCTTGGAGTGAATTGGATACCTACCCCATCACGCCTCAATTAAACACGAAGTGGGTGAGTTGGTTTTTAAAAAAATGTCCCGTCCACTTGAGACAGGCCTGTCCATTTTTTCTGGTTAAAATTCCTCCCACGAAGTGAATATGGGAAAGAATGAGCTGGTAAATAATGAAAAACGTTTCACATGGAACTTAGGGTATATTAACCAATCCCAGGGCAGAGCTGCAACAAAATGAGCAGGTCATTCACTTCAGCTCCAAAGAAGAGTCATATTAGACTCGAAACATTAACTCTGTTTCTCTCTCCACAGACGCTGCCAGGCCTGCTGAGTTTTTCCAGCTGTTTTTATTTCACTTTATATTGTCAAACATGGACAAAAGACTTGAACTCCCGAGGTGAGGTGAGAGTGACTGCCCTTGACATCAAGGCAGCATTTGACTGAGTGTGGCATCAAGAAACCCTAGCAAAACTGGAGTCAATGGGAGTCGGGGGGAAAACTTTCCACTGGTTGGAGTCATACCTAGCACAAAGGAAGATGGGTGTGATTGTTGAAGCTCGGTCATCTCAGCCCCAGGACATCACTGCAGGAGTCCAGCCATCTTCAGCTGTTTCATCAATGACCTTCCTTCCATCATAAGGTCAGAAGTGGGGATGTTCACTGATGATTGCACAATGTTCAGCACCATTCGCGACTCCTCAGATACTGAAGCAATCCATGTCCAAATGCAGCAAGACCTGGACAATATCCAGGCTTGGGCTGACAAGTGGCAAGTAACATTCACACCACACAAAGTGTCAGGCAATGACCATCTCCAACAAGAAAAAATCCAACCATCGCCCCTTGATGTTCAATGGCATTACCATCACTGAATCTCCCAATATCAACATCCTGGGGGTTACCATTGACCAGAAACTGAACTGGATTAGCCATATAAATACTGGGCTACAAGAGGTCAGAAGCTAGGAATTGTGCATTGAGTAACTCACCTCCTTGACTCCCCAAAGCCTGTCCACCGTCTACAAGGCACATGTGATGGAATACTCCCCACTTATCCACAACACTGAAGAAGCTGGACACCGTCCAGGACAAAGCAGCCCACTTGATTGGCACCACAAGCACAAACATTCACTCCCTCCACCACCGATGCACAGTAGCAGCAGTGTGTGTCATCTACAAGATGCAGTGCAGGAATTCACCAAGGCTCCTTCGACAGCACCTTCCAAACCGACGACCACTACCATCTAGAAGGACAAGGGCAGCAGATAGATGGGAACACCACCACCTGGAGGTTCCCCTCCAAGTAACTCACCATCTGACTTTGAAATATATCGTCCCTTCACTGTCTCTGGGTCAAAATCCTGGAAAACTCTGGAACTCCCTTCCTAACAGCACTGTGGGTGTATCTGCACCACATGGACTGCAGCAGTTCAAGAAGGCAGCTCACCACTACCTTCTCAAGGGCAATTAGGGATGGGCAATAAATGCTGCCCAGCCAGTGAAGCCCACATCCCGTGAATGAATAATAAAAAAATATATTCCTCCCTGCTAGTGGTACCTTTGGTGAATTTACCTTTTAATTTCAAAATCAGCACAAAGGAATATTCCTTCTAACGTTTGGATATATTTTCCAGTTAATGAAGTCCATGTACAAACTTAGCATTCATGATTGCTATTTCTCGGTGGGTGTTAACTCATTGCAAATGAGCAGGAATATCTCCATCAGGAAATTTCCCCAGCCATCGCTTACGAGCCATTTAAGGCCATTAAAAAGGTAATTAAGCTTGATTTTACATTACCCTTGTGATTTCGCGCTGGCTGCACAGGCAAAATGGGCAGGCGGCCAGCCGACAATTTGCTAAACCTCATCTAAGTGTGGGATAAAAAGGATCAGCAGCATTGCCATTGTGAGTAGTGAGGTGTTTTGTGGATACTTTGCTACTGGTTGCTTATTGGTACTTAGCAGTTTCATCTCTGTTCAGGGCTTCATTGTTATCATTTCCAGGCTTCACTTCAGGACTCATTGGTGTGTCCAAGGCCCCGTGAGAATTCAGATGATATGGACCCTTCCAGGTATCAGACAGCCTTCCGTTACCTTGGCAATGGGGATCGTGGTCTCCTCTGATGGCACCTCCTCTGAGGAGAAAGAGAGGGGCATAAGGGAGAGGAGGCCAGGTGTCCCAATGCAGCTTCCACTGGAGGGACCTGTGGGAGGAGAGGCGCAGGCACAAGGGGCGCAGGGCTAGCAGGTAGTCCAAGGCGGAAGAGGCCGCAGAAAACGGCACTGTTGCCAGGGTTCAGTGGTTCTGAAGGTCACTGCGGCCCTCAACCCCTATGCCTCCGGCTCTTTCCAGGGGTCAGTGGGGGATCTGTCTGGAGTCTCCCAATCTGCTGTCCACAGTTACGTCAAGTTGGTGACAGAAGCTCTGTTCAGGCAGGTACTGACATTTATTCTTTACCGTACCAGGCTGAGCGAGCCAGAGGCTTTGCAGCGATTGCTGGGTTCCCCCGCGTCCAGGGTGCACTTGATTGCACACATGTGGCCATCAAGGTGCCAGTGGATAAGCCGGGTGCCTTCGTCAAGAGGAAGGGCTTCCACTCCATGAACGTCCAGATAGTGTGTGACCATGGGATGCAGATTCTGCAAGTCTGTGCAAGGTACCCTGGCAGCTCCCATGACGCTTATATCCTCAGACACTCCCAGGTGCCGAGGCTCTTCAGTGTGCAGCCCGACTGGATGGATGGCTGCTGGGTGACAAGGGCTATCATTGAAAAGGTGGCTTATGACGCCTCTCTGCCACCCACGAACTGAGGCAGAGCAGTGGTATAATTGGAGTCATGCCTTCACAAGGGCAATGATAGAGAGGACCATAGGTCTTCTCAAGATGCACTTTTTATGCCTGGTCCATTCAGTGGGTGCACTGCAATACCCCCCAGAGTGGGTGTCACTGATAGAAGTTGCATGCTGCATCCTCTACAATCTGGCACTGGCAGGGGGGGACCCACTGGAGGAAGAGGATCTTGACGCAGCTCCACAGGCCACAGAGGATGAATCCAGTAGTGAGACAGAAGAGGAGCACGGTGAGGAGAACGCTGAGGGAGTGGAGGCAGACCTTGGAAAGCTTCATGGAGGCAGGGACACCAGGGATGCCTTGGTCCAATGCTCCTTCAGCTATACTGCCAAACATCTGCTTCCACCTCATGCCAGGGCTGCCGCCTCCTTTCATTTGCACCCAAAGGCCATTCAGTGCCTGTGCAATAAAATATCAAGTCACTCATGTCCAGCGTTACATACTGGCGTACCCTGCACCAGAAAGAAGAAAGGTGGAGTAGACACAGGCCATCAGAACCAAAGCAAATTTAATGTTATTGTCACATTGAATGCATAATAACGTTACCGTTACTGGTATTGATGTCCACACCAGCAAACATATAAACCAAACATAAGTGAACATAAAATCATCGTTGACCTGTCCCTCTTGTCCTCATGGTGCCTTTAACTTACGTTTCCGAGTGCTACATCTTGGTGCCCCTTGCCTTGCTGGCACCGGCATTGGAGACAGCCTGCTGACTCTGCTGTCTTGTTGGCCTTGATGACATTGGCGGTCGTCCTCTGGCCAGTGGACCCTGTGCTGGCCCTGCCTGGGAGGGAGCAGCTGGTGCCCCTCATCATCCTGGCGGAGGGCCAGAGAAACTGCTGCTGTCATCCAGGGTGCCCAGAGAGGAGCCCACAGAGACAAAAAGCAGCTCGAGCGCCAACATAATGTTGCTCTGGACCTCCCTGCTCACCATTGATGGATGGGCACCTAGCCTGGGTGCCTCATCCATCTGCCACACTGGCACTGACTACCAGAGTTTAGTGCCTATGTGAGGGCTTGCAGGTCTGAGCGCAACCCCAGGAACGCGTGATTCTGTCCCTGGAACTGCTTCTCCATGAGAGTCACCACTCTCTCAATGGAGGAGGCTGTGCACTCAGTCATGAGGGTCAATGCAGTGCTCATGCTCCGCATGGACTCTTCCGCAATGGAGACCATGGCATGCATACCGTCTGCCAGATCCTCCAGCGCATCCCACAGGACATCCAGCATCTGCCAGATAATGGAGGACCCCAGCGGCTCATCATCTGCCTTTGGCTCAGCATCGTCCTGGTCTCCAGCAGTCCTCCGACTGCCGGCGCCCTGGGCACTCTCTGCCTCTACCTGCTCCTCAAGCGAGTGTGAAGTGTCCTCACCAATGTGCACTGACGTTCTGGCTGCTGATCTATTGCCTACCGAGGTGGTATCTGTGCTGATGCCTGGTTCAGAGAACGGGTGTGACACAGGTGAAAATGAAGCTTGGTGGCCCTCTGGCGTCAGGAGTGGCCCTTCGGGGTCCAGAGAGCGGGTGCATGGTGACGAACCTAAAAGGCAGAACAAGGACATGTCATTAGTTAAGGTCATCACACTGTCACTGTGCATGCCAGGTACCCTGGTGAGACAATGGAGATCTGCATCATGGTACCATCGTCTTTCAATGATCAATGGAGACTCCAGGTTTGAGGTTCCCATCAATGAAGAGACTGCATTAGAACAGTTGCACAATCCGAAGCTCTCACCTCTGTGCACTGCACTCTTACCTTCATTTGGCACCCTCGCCTCTCCACACCCAGTTGCACATGGAGCGTGCTAGCTCTCCAGCTCTAGGGTGTCCTGCTCGAACTTGGTGAGTAACAGCAGTTTGGGTGGGCCTCCGCCTGTATGTGACCTCTCCACTTGGGTATGGCTCATCTTCTCCTGAAAGGACAGAGGAGCATTGATTCGCCCATTCTCTATCTGCAGCGCCATTGCAGCCTGGCCAACCCCAGCTGAGGAACATCTCACACGGCACATCCGAGCCGTAAGGCACTGAGTCCAAGCAGCCAGAGCTCAGCCCTTTCGCCAGCTCGGGCGACATTGACAATTGGCCCTTGCCTCTAGCACCCCTGAGGTCCACGGGGGGACGGCCACATCTTAACACTTCTGCACACTGACCCATGCCAACAGGGTACTCATCCTCCCTGAGTGCAGCAGGTCATTGAACCTCTTCTGACACTGCACCCATGTGCGCCACACCATGTCATGGTTGCTAACTAGCACTGCAACCTCCTCCCATGCACTCTTTGTGAGGTGCAGTGGTCTCCTCCTCCTATCTCTGGGGTTAAGGGTGTCTGTCCTGGCAGCCACCTTCTCCAGGAGGACTGTGAGGCACTCATCCGAAAGCGGGGGACCGAGTGCCCACCTGACCTGCCCTCCCGCCTGCCGTGTCCAGCCGCACTCGACTCCATAACTAGAATATTGAAAATGCAGAGGAGGCGTTCTTGCACGCCAGCCTTCAAGGGCTTGCCTGTGCCAAAAGGTACCCGTCCCCGCCCACCCCTTCCTGACCATTGGGGAGCCACATTTCATGCTGGGCGGGCCTTAATTGGCCCACCAGCTTGAAATCGTGGTCGTGGGCCGGTCGTGGGCAGAGGCCCTTTTCCAGGCTGATCCCAGGCCTGCTGATCATGCCTGCCCACTGCCCTGAAAATTCTGCCCTTCATTTTCTCTGTGTGGCACCAGAATTCCACTTAAAAGCTCATTCCTTCTGCTCCACCCCTAAAAGAGTTCTCATCAATTTCAAGAGAGATTAAGATATCCAGCTCCTACTGCAAATATAAATCAATGGAATGGTTTTGCTGCCTTGAAAGCTGAAATTGGTTAACCTTATGATCTGGACTCCAGACTCATGAACATTATTATATAGAAATATCATCAGGCAATTTAACATAACTAGTCCATGTTGATTTTACCCTCCACCATAGCCCTAATTCCATGGGCCTGCCTTAGTCTGACACTCCATTATCTGCCTTTTTTTTAGCCACCTATCTTAATCTATTCTTAAGTGTGGATATGGTCTGGAGAGGATGGCACCAGTTTACTGCTTCCTTAAACAGTTTCCTTATGGGAGGCTCCCGCTAAAAAATTATGATTCAATGCTTCAAAACTAAAAAGAACTAAAATATTATTCGCAGGCTACACCTGTGCCTGCTTTGGGGGTGTGGCAGGGGTGGTGGGGAGGGGATAGGGATGCTAGGGGTGTGGGCTCTGTTTCACAATTGATTAAAGACTGGGAATTCTGTGGCAAGTAACTCACGTCCTAACTTCCCAAAGCCTGTCCAGCATCTACAAGGTACAAGTCAGGAGTGTGATGGAATATTGAGCGGGTGGTAGAGGCAGGAACCCTCACAACATTTAAGAAGTATTTAGATGAGCGCTTGAAATGCCATAGTATACAGGGCTACGGGCCAAGTGCTGGAAAATGGGATTATGTGATTATGGGAAATGTGCCAGCATGATGGCTGGCATGGGTGTGATGGGCCGAAGGGCCTGTTTCTGTGCTGTATAACTCTTTGACTCCATGACTCTACTTTCCACTTGCCTGCATGAGTGCAGCTCCAACAACACTCAAGAAGCTAGACGCTGTCAAGGACAAAGCAAATTACTTGATTCGCACCTCTTCCACCAACTTAAAAATTCAATCCCCCACCCCACTGACACACAGTGGTAGTAGTGTGTACCATATACAAGATGTATTGCAGCAATTCACCAAACCTGCAACCTCTACCGTCTAGAAGGACAAGGGCAGTAGAAGGATGGGAACATCACCACCTGCAAGTTCCCCTCCAAGCCACACACCATCCTGACTTGGAACTATATGGCTGTTCCTTCACTGTCGCTGGGTCAAAATCCTGGAACTCCCTTCCTAACAGCACTCTGGGTGTACCTACACCACGTGGACTGCAGCAGTTCAAAAAGATAGTGAGCCACCACCTACTCAAGGGCAATTAGGGGTGGACAACAAATGTTGGCCTTGTTACCATGCCTACAGCCCATGAAAGATTTAAAAAATGATGTCTTGCAGACAATGTCTACAACCAGTTATTGCTAACCTGGAAGCACCTTACCACAACTCTTTTCCTAAAGAGGCTGGTGTACATGTTCTGTCACATACCATTTAGCATTGTTCTAAAGCAACCCAACAGATTGTTCCAGCTGTATAATATGAAAGGTGAGTGTGGACTAACAGCAACTAACCAAAAATACCAAGCTTCATGTGTACCAGGCTTGCATTCTCAGCAACATCCTTTACAGTTGCGAAGCATGGACAACATATCCAAGCCAAGAGAAGCGGCTGAACAACTTCCACCCCTACTGCCTCAGATAAATATTGGGTATCTCCTGGCAAGACAGAGTTCCAAATTTGGAAGTGCACCAGTGTGCCGGGATCCGTAGCATGTTTTCTCTGTTGAGTTAGCGGTGCCTCCATTGGCTGGGTCATGTGAGCTGAATGGATGATGGCCACAGTCCCAAAACATGCCCTAAGGCGAGCTTGCTATTGGCACAAGACCAATAGATTATCCACACCTGCGATACAAGGATAACTGCAAGCAAGACTTCAAGTTGACTGGGTTCAGAGTTAATACATGGGAAGTCATTGAATGTGACTGGAGTGCCTGGAAACAAGCAGTCAGGAAGGGCATGGCAAAAAGCACAGGACAAAAGAAATGACCAGGTGGCAGAAGAGAGAGCTCAGAAGGAAAAAAACGTCAGTCGACCTCAGGCCAAATTTACATCTGTGCTAGCTGCAGAAGAGACAACCACTCATGAATCGCCCCCTACAACCATAACAGGCGATGTTCAGTACAGAAATGACATACACCTGGGCATAGTCCATCGTCTTGTTGGCCAGGGGCTGCAGCTGAACTGCTGACACAGGCAAAAGCAACTTTTGACCTGAAGTAACCTGAGCTCAGTCACTGGCCTGAGCAACATTTGAAACCTGAGCTCAGTCATTGGTCTGAGCTGGCTAGAACTGGTTTTGAAGTAGCTGAGTGTCTTGAAGACAAAGGAAATGTGATGAGACACAAGTCCTTATTTAGAAAAGGAGGAATGAGGTGATGCTGCCTAAGTCTTGGAACAGAGCCAATATGCCACAGACCAGGCAAGCAGGCCTAAACCAACGGGAAAGAGACAGCACAGCTTGGAGAGATAAGATTTTGGAATAAGAATGAAGGATTTCGGGCATGGAAGCAGCGAGACTCCGGAGACCAACCATCGCAGAAGCGGAAGAACCTACGTCAGCAACGTAGAGACGCAAGAGAGAGAGAATGGAACGCCTGGCCAGCATCAGCTCTCCTTTTCGGGTATTAGCTTTTATATTCTGTGACCACTCAGGGAGTGTCAGAGAAACCTAGCGGGTGTGCGTTTAGATCCTAGTTTTGGGTATAAAACTGTATAACCTGCTGTAAACTGCATGTCTATATTTAACCAGACGTATAAGCTATATGTAGATGATCTAACGACGTGAATAAAGCGAATTTAGAGTTAAGACAGAACTGACTCTTCTCCTCTTTATACTAAGCCAACAACAGTTACTGGTGACCTCTGGCAACAGTCTCACAAGATGGATGGATGCCCACATAATACAAGTACTATTGCTAACGTTGGATCCATAGTAAATGAGGGCCAAAGGATATGTATAAGATGGTGAAATGGGCAAAAGATTGACAAATGGAATTCAATGTCAGTTAGAGTGAGTTGATGCATTTTGGTTTAAAAGATAAAAGTACTCGGGATGGTGGAAGCTGGCTGATTTGGGATGACAATGGGATTTGGGGGTTCAGGTTCACAAGACCTTAACAGCAGCACCTCAAGTGGATGAACACATAAAGAAAGCTCATGGGATGCTGAGTTTTATGGCCAAAGGGATAGAATCTAAAATTTAAGATGTAAGTGCGAATCTACATAAAATCTTAGAAATACAACAGTTAGAATGTTTTGGGCTCCACACTAGAGAAAAGGTGTTGGGCAAATACAACTGCCTGGTGTGGGAAATTCAAATATGAGGAAAACTTGAAAAAAGTGGGTAGCTTTCATTAGTACATATAAGATTAAAGATAATTTGATTGAGTTGTTTGAAATAATGAAGTGAAGGGACAGGATAGATAGAAACAGGCTGCTTCCAGTGATTATGGAGTCTTGAATGGGGGGACACATTAGATGAAAGTGATTTTGAACAGTGAGGAGGAGAAACCACTTTTATACCTAGGGTTGTGAAGCTGTTTAATACACTACTTGAGTTTAGTTTGAAGCAGAGACCATATCAACATTTAAGAAAAGGCTCAAATAGATGGTTGAAGAAAACAGAGATAAAAAGAGGTAGGAATAGGGCACTAGGGCAGGCACATATGATTAGAACTTATGTGGAGGATAAACTTCAACTTGAACTAGTTCAGCCAAACTGCCTGTTCTAGTTTCTGCCTTATACACTAAACTGCAAATAAGAACATTATAGATGTTTTCGATATTTTGTGTTTTTTTAATTGTCAATGAAAGGTGATGCCAACAACAGCTATATTTATATATCACCTTTAACTTAATAAACTGTCCCAAAGATCTTCACAGGAAAACTATAAAACAAAATACAACACCAAGCCATGTATAGAGATATTAGGTCAGATGACCAGAAGCTTTGTTCAAGGCGTGTCTTAAAGGAGGAAAGTGAGGTAGAGAGGTGAGATGTATAGGGAGACTTTTCCAGAGCTTGGGACCGATAAGCAACTGAAGGGACAGCCACCAATGGTGGAGAGATTTAAATCGGAGATGCTCAAAAGGCCAGAATTAGATGAGCACAGATATCTCACGGGGCTGTCAGGCTGGAGGATATTAAAGAAATAAGGTGGGGCAAGGCCATGGAGAGATTTAAAAACAAGGGTGAGATTTTTAAACTCAAGTTGTTGTTTGACCAGAAGCCAATGAAGGTCAGCTAGCAAAGGGGTGATAGGCGAATGGGACTTGGTGCGAATAATGACACTGGCATCAGAGTTTTAGATGTCCTCAAGTTTACAGCAGGTGGAATATGGGAAACCAACCAGAAGTGCATTGGCATTGTCAAGTCCAAAGGTAACAAAAACATGAATAAGGGTTTCAGCAGCAGAGGTAATAGGTAAGGCCAAATGGAATGTTGGCCTTTATTTCAAAGGGAATGGTGTATAAAAATAGGGAAGTCTTGCTAAAACTATACAAGGCACTTGTTAGACCACACCTAGAATACTGTGAACAGTTTTGTACCCCTTATCTAAGGAAGGATATGCTGGCATTGGAGGCAGTCCAGAGAAGGTTCACTAGGTTGATCCCGGGTATGGAGGGGTTTTCTTATGAGGAGAGGTTGAGTCGGTTGGGCCTGTACTCATTGGAGTTAGAAGAATGAGAGGCGACCTTATTGAAACGTATAAGATTCTTAGAGTGCTTGACTGGGTAGATGCTGAAAGGTTGTTTCCCCTTATGGGAGAGTCTAGGACCAGAGGGCATAATCTCAGAGTAAGAGGGTGCCCATTTAAAACAGAGATGAAGAAGAATTCCTTCTCTCAGAGGGTAGTCAATCTGTGGGATTCTTTACTGCAGAGGGCTGTAGAGGCTGGGTCATTAAGTATGTTTAAGGTTGAGATAGGCATATTTTTAATCAGTAAGGGAATCAAGGGTTATGGGGAAAAGGTAGGAAAGTGGAGTTGAGGATTATTAGATCAGTTATGATCTCATTGAATAGCAGAGCAGACTAGATGGGCCAAATAGCCTACTTCTGCTCCTATGTCTTATGGTCTTATGAGCTGAGACAGGTGGAGTCAGGTGATGTTATGGAGGTGAAAATGGGCACTGTAAGAGAGAATATGTGATTGGGAGCTCACCTTGGGGTCAAATATGACACCAAGATTGCAAACAGTCTGGTTTAACTTCAAGCATTTGTCAGGGAGAGGGACAGAGTTGGTAGCTGGGGAATGATGTTTGTAGTGTGGACCAAAACCAATGGCTTCAGTCTTTAATTATTTAATTATAGGAAATTTCTGCTTATCCAGTACAGGATGTTGGACAAGCAGCCTAATAATTTAGCAACAGCAAAGGAGTCAACAGAGGTGGTGGTGAGGTAAAGCTGAACATTGTCAACACATTTAAATTTCTTCTTCAGTTGGTAAACCGCAGCAAAGACCTGTGATTCTTTTTTTTACTTATGTGTAGGCAGGCCCTGAATCTGTCTCAACTAAAACAAGGATCGAAACCTCTGCCGTTGGCTTTTCTGAACCATGCAATAGACATCCAGTTAACTGAGCTAATCAGCCACTCAGTGCAAAAGCTGACACTAGTTTTGGATAATGTCATTGAGGGGCAGTATCTAAGTGAGAAAGAGATCACAGATCATTCCAGAATGTCATTGTGAGATGGTAGGAGTTGTAAAATGAAGATCATGTTTCAGCCAGTCTCTTCAGTGTATCACTTACTGGACAGGTACTAATTTGTTAATGTCGGGTTCAGATTTGAAAAGGTTGGATATTCTTTTCACACATTATGGCCTGAATTTTATCTTTGGTGGGCCCGGGAGTGGTCAGGAAACAGGCCCCTGACCGCGATTGGCCCCCGACCGTGATTTCACGCTGGAAAGCTTAGTGCTGCTGAGGTGTGGGTGGTAAGAGGGCGGGCGATGATGTTTCCGCGGGCCTGGGTGAGCGCTGCGAGAAAGCTCCCTGAAGGCAGACAGCTTGCCTCAGGGAGCTACACACCTGAAAAATCATCAAATAAAGGTTTAAAAAGCTGCAAAATAATGTCCATGCATCACAATCAGGTATCTGAAAATATAGCTGATAAAAATACTGTCCACAGATATTTATTTTTATTTTATTTCATAACGGAAATTTCATCCCACCCTTGGATGAGGTTTGATGAAAAATGTAAAGGCCACGTAGCCAATTTTTCCATGAAAAATTGGAGACAATTGCGCTCTTAATTGTTGGTGGGCGCACTTCCAACTTTTGCGTGCACCCGCTGAACGAACTATCACGTGAGTGCATGATGACTCGTGGGATGTAAATATTGCTTAAGTTGTTCTTCAGATACCAATGCAGGTATTGTTGGGAAACTGCGCAATACAGTGATACCCTGTTAGGTGGTTTAAGATGAGGAATGTCTTCTGGTGAGAGAAAGTGATAATTAATTCAGATAGTGCCTATTTCTGGTGCAAGTTTTTGTTAACTGTGGGAAACTCTGTACACATCATATTTTTACCCCAACAAAGTGGTGGTGGACTTTCTTTTATGGCTGATGTACAAATGATTGACCTACTATTAACAACCAACCACATAATGTGAAACTGTAGCCATGTACAAGCCAGATCATACATGGATGGTAGATTTTCTTACCTAAAAAACATGAGTAAACCTGCTTTTTTTTGGCAGTCCCATAGCTCTCATAGTCATTTGCTCTGGTATTAGCCAGACTTAAAATTGACGATCACTTGGTTACTAATCCTGGTACTGAAGCCGCTACACTACTATATGCAAGATGTAACAAAGCTCAAGCCTGACACTCAGCAGAGATGGAATGTCTTTTAATATCTTATTCATGAAACACGCTTGCACTTTTAAATTAGGCAGTCAAGATATATAAATTGCAGAATGGTAGCAGATTTAACTGCCTCCGAGAGGAATGTGACATTCCTCAAAAAATAGAGCAGCTAAACAGTCAATGATCAAAAACATGGAAAAGCCAACATTTAGAATAAGAGTAAAAAACAGACCTAAAGACATAACAATCAATAGTAGATTAAATAATTTTATAGAGAAGTGAAATTATTGCACTAACTGATGCATATTGAGAGACATGTCAGCAAAACGTTTTGGCTTGCACTTATCAGTTCAAACACAAGAATGCAAAATTCCAAATGATCACAACAATTTACACTGCAGGAGAAAAAGGGTGCTGATTGGTTGGCAAGTCAACTCTGATTGGCTGAGGCGTGCCATGGAGAAAGCAATGGGAGAATGATTTGTCAGATTCTGATACATTGGCTAAATTAATGCATAGTTCACTGGACCTCAGTCCAAAATATTCTATTGATTGGACTAAAGTGTCAATTATATTCATAACTTCTTGTGAAGAAGAAATTGAGAAATGAAAAGAGATAAAGTGAATAGATATTTTACCTGATGTTTTATCTCAGGGCCAGAATTTTCGGCTCGGCTCAGGCAGGGCCCGCCTGCTGAGGCATAAAATGACGCGGGGTGATGTTGGGCGGGCGTCCCGACGTCACCGCGTGTCATTTAGATTTTCAGTTCAGCAGGTACACAGCCGACTCAGCTGCGCACCTGCCGAACTGTCAAAGGCCTATGAAGGACATTTAAATATCAATTAAAGTAATAAATTGAGCTGCCCATCCAACTATTAGGTTGGCGGGCAGGCGAAGAGCCCAGGCAACCTTCGCATTTTTCATGGAACCTCATCCACGGGCGGGATGAGGTTTCATGAAGGGTTTATAAACTAAATAAGTTTTTTCAATAATGTTCATTGACATGTTCATTGCTCGTGTGAAACTATCATATAAGGGGACATGTCTTAAAATATTTTCTTTTATTTAAATTTTTAAACCTTAAACTAATCTCTCTGAGGCACCTCTGTGCCTCAGGGATATTTCTACGCTCTTTCGCGTGCATGCGCGAAAGAGCGCAGGCCCCGACTAAGGGAACCTCGCCCGCCCACACAGGGAGCGCACAGCACTTCCGGGTGCCTGTCACGCTGGGCAGGCCTTAAAAATCAGAGAGACCCCATTCTTCAGAGTTAATTATAACTCAGTTCTACTACAATTCATGTTGATGCTAAAAGATTTTGGTTTCACATCAATGTGATTGTTCAGTGTAACTCAGCTATGGAGTCACCTGTATTAAATTTGGCTATGTACTTGAGGCCAACTCTAGAACACAAGCTCAGATCATTTCAACTTTACATTGGTTGCTGTATGAAAGGAAATGGTGTGCAATGAATTTTAAACTTCTTGGAGGAGAATTTAATCGAGGCCTGTTTTTGGGTACAGAGATCATGATGCATTATCACCCCGCACCTGGTCCCGCTGAGGCAGCCAGCATGTAAACTTTGTGCTGCCTCCTCGTGGAGCCTGTTGCTGACTGGCTGTACTCTTCAAATGGGGCCCAGCACGGTGAGTGGCCAACATGTATTTCAGCTAGCCTTAACATCTTAAAGGCAGCCCACACCAGCAGCACCATGGAGCTCAATTTCACTGGCACTGAGTAATTCTAAACTTTCATTTTTACTCTTTGCCTACAATCAAATTTTAACAGGTATTTGGCTGTGAATGCACACATACGCAGGGTTCCAATTTCACTGGGCAGAGACAGGTTCACGTTGTATCTTACGTTGCTCTAAATGTTTGGTGATCTCAACTTAATGCCTAAAGTATAACAACAATTTCTCACACACAAGCTCAAGTCCTTTGTGTGCTAACTAATTCTTGATACAATACAACAATGATTGTGCATCAAAGATACTCCAGTCGCTATCAGGCACTTTGGGATGCTCTGAGGTTGTGAAAGGCACAATATAAATGTAAGTTATTTATTTCCTTTCTATTTGTAATAGCTTGTACCCACCATTTGGAGTTCTAATACTTAACTAGCCAGGTTTCGATTTATTGTTTTACTTCCAGCCACCAAGCCATGTAAATAGCTTTGCAATACAATGGTGGCAATTGTACATTAAATCCTCTGTCAAAAATAGTGTGCGACAATTTGTACCCACTGTCCTTTTTGAAATTTTAATGAGACACTAAATGAATAATGAACATCTTCTGAGAAGTGGAATTATTTTGGTAACCCACAACTGCACCAGATCACCTGGACATCATGAGCTTCTTGATTCTTGAAACTGTGATTTGAAGCTGACGGTCTGTAACTGTAACTCTCTGTATTGTGTTTCAAATCCAGAGATCTTAGCTGCTCCAGCACTGACTCTTGATGTGCATGCAGCACGTGTGACATATCATAGTATCAGGCCCTGTGGAGGATCTTCAGGCTGGATGAGTGCTATTTGACAGCTCAATTCCAAAAAGTAGCCTCAAACAGTTCAAAAAGAGATTGGGTTTCTCGGCCTTGACACGCTCACATGCTAAATATAAGTTCTTTAAAGCACCATGGGACAAAGTAACACTCAGCTGTAACAATACACTGCTGACCACTGAAAATTTAACTGACTTAGGAGTTACATTCTGTCAGCCAAACTGTTATGAATTGCTAAAAATCAAACAGGTGAAGCACCTTTTAATGTACTGCAGCTTTCATATCCAATTCAGCAACAGCACTTTTATGTTTAAAATGCAATGAGACAATGCAATTTTTTTTTACAGCCATGTTCAGTTTTTTTGAAATGCTGTAAGTATGTATATGAACCACAGTGTCTCCGTGTGCTCTCCTTCATCTTTAAAAGTCATCCCTAAACCAGTCCAAGTGGGTAACAGTTGGATTCAAATCTGTTGGAAGTAAAATGTAAATTCAGAAATGACTGGTAATGTTAACCCATCTTTTTCTTTGAGATATTGGGCCATAACTTGCTTGGAGTACCTATCAGTACCTGATTGCCACTCCGTGCCCACTTACATACGTCAAATTTCTTCCATGCCTGTCTCACCCCATCTTCCAACTCGGGCCGGACGAGATCCAGAAAGCGCAGCTGTCTCCAAAGTCCAGCGCTGTCAAATTGAAGGAGGACACGCCTCTTATTTACGGCACTAGCTGCCGTAAAGCAGGTAAGTTTAAAGGTCCCATTGAAATTAACAGGCCAGGGAGATGGTAAATGCCTAAGGTAAGGGAAAAAGATTTGGGGGGTGTTCGGAGGTCAGGTGGGGATGGGCGAGGGGGTCGGACAATGGGGGTGGTGTGGGGTGAGTCGGGCATAGGGAGTGGGTGCAGCGGGCCAGACATTCAGGGAGTTGGGGTGGGGGTGGGGCGATCAGACATTGGAAGGGGATGGAGCAGGCCGGACATTTGGGAGGGGTGGAGTGCTGCGCGGGTCGGACATTCGGAGGGTGTGGGTGGCATCGGACATTAGGGGGGTTGAGGGTTGGGCATTCAAAGGGGTGGGGTGCTGCAAGGGGTCGGACATCAGGAGGGGTTGGGGGTTGGGCATTCGGGGGCTGGGGAGGTTGGAATTTCAGGGGCTGTGGGTCAGACATGGGGGGGGTGGGTTTTTGGGTCGGGGGGGTCAGAGTTGGGCCCACGAGGTGGGGTGAGGGGGTTGGGAGTGTTGGGTGAGGAGTTGTGTGCGGCTGGGGGGAATCCCAAGGGGGGTTGGCGGGTGGGGATTGTCATGGGGCGGGTGGTTAGTTGGGGGAGTCCCCTGGGGGGTCGGAGCTGTGGTGGGAGTCCCGTGGGGTTGGTTTGTATCTTTACTGTGCGTTGGGGGAGGGATTCCCCAACTGTCAGAGTGCGCTTTATTGCGCATGCGCACGAAAGAGCGCACATCTCCCTGAGACTAAGTGCTGTCTCAGGGAGATCGCTGACAGTGTTTCAAACTTTAAAAATAGAATAATAAAAAAATTATTAACATGTGTCCCTCATGGGACAATGTCACACGAGATGGGACATGTTAATAAATATGACAAAAACTTTATTAAACTTTTTTAAAACAGACATGAAACGTCATCCCGCCAGTGGATGAGGTTTCATGTATTATCAGAAGCCCGCCGGGGCTCCTGGCCTGCCCACCAACCTTAAGGTTAGACGTGCAGGGCCTTTAATGGGCTTAATGATCCTGTCAATGGCCTCAATTGGCCATTGACAGGTCGGCGGGCAGACAGATGATTTCGCTGTCTGCCCGCCTTCCTGAATATTTAAATGGGGTGGGATGACGTCGGAGGTTCCCCCTGACATCATCCCGCGTCATTTTCGCGTCGGCGAGCTGGCCCTGCCCCCAGCTCGCCGACGGAAAAATTCAGCCTAGAGAGTTCACTCGCAGCTCCTGTCCCACCCCCACTATTTGGGGGAGACCCAGCCACATTTCAGGACCATCTTGCAGCTAATGAACTGCCTTTCAAGAACAAGAGCCCACCTCCAAAATCTGCCAGCCAATCAGGGGGACTGCAGCTCAGCAATTCCAGTGGTGGCCACTACTGAGACTGCACCCAGTTGAGAGATACAGCAATGGACACTATCCTCACAAAAAAGTAATTGTGGTTGGGGGGGTTGCCAGTGTCAGTCAGGCTGACGCCAGCGAGAGTGGGGGTTGGCGAGGGCAGTGGTAGGAGTTTCTAGCCTGAGGGCAGCCATTACAACCAGGGTAATGATAAGAAGAGCCCTTCTCTGCCTGAGCCCACAGGGAAGCTGCCAGTCTCCACCAGGCAGTCTCCCCAAACAGTGGAGCACCAATGAAAATTTGGTAAACTGCTAGTAGCGGGGGGAAGAAGCTCTTAATTGGCCACATAAGTGGCACAAATGGCCTCCATGTTCTGCACTGTCGGCAAAATGCCATGGTGGTGGGCAGGTGACGAATACGCCGACCCCTGGCCTGCGTCGTGATTTTTCAGCCCCCCTGCCCCCGCCTCCTATCCCACTCCTGCAGGTCACATAAAATTCTACCCCTATTCTTAAGCAATTTGCTAGAGGTAATTAGTTCAGTTGGTTTTCCATTGACTTCTACCAGTGACGGTGGGGGTGGGGAGAGGAGGAGGGGGGTGTGGGTTGCGGAGGTGGGAGTGGGGGAGTGGGAGGAGTTGGCACTGCTGTAACAAAAGCTAAGAACCACAGCTACCTTATACCTTATAAGGTGCGGTGAAGGAGCAGCCAGCCACACCGGGCACAAATGCAGTTGGTGGATGTCAAATCAGTGTTCAGAACCAAAGCCCCAGTATCCATTCACCATGCTGCCTGGAGTAGGGTTTGAATGTAATCCTTCTGACAACAGGACAGCAATATCGCCATCGAACAAGTGGTCATTCTGTCCAGAAGCTGGATCTCAACCTAGTAATTAGCAGAGAGATGGTGGCATAATGGTAATGTCACTGGACTAGTAATCCAGAGGCCCAGGTTAATGCCCAGGGAATGTGGGTTCAAATCTCACTATGGCAGCTGGTCAAATTTAAATAGGGGCAGGAATTTTAGGGGGGATGTGAGGAAAAACTTTTTTACCCAGAGGGTGGTGACGGTCTGGAATGCACTGCCTGGAAGGGTAGTTGAGGCGGGTTGCCTCACATCCTTTAAAAGGTACCTGGATGAGCACTTGGCACATCATAACATTCAAGGCTATGGGCCAAGTGCTGATAAACGGGATTAGCTTGGTAGGTCAGGTGTTTCTCACATGTCGGTGCAGACTCGATGGGCCGAAGGGCCTCTTCTGCACTGTGATTCTGTGATTCTAGTCTCTACTGTCTGGGGCTATCTGAGGTGAAATGAGTTTATTGCAAAGTAAGCAAAGTACAATGAGTGACATTTGCAGAGACACATTGTGCACACTGTAATTTCCTAACAAATCAAGAAAAGATAATTAATTGTTGCATTAATTGGTATTTCTCACACTAATGGGAACACCTACCATTTTTACATTTCACGTTTTGCCTGCAGTACAGACATACTGATGTTTCCATTTGAAAAGTTCATTATCTTAATCATATGGAATCATAAAATCATACAATGGTTACAGCACAGAAGGAGACCATTCAGCCCATTGTGTCTGTGTTACCTCTCTTGCAAGAGCAACTCAGCTGGCTCTAGTTCTCTACCCTTTCCTGTGACCTGCAATTTTCTTTTCTTCAGGTGCGTATCCAATTTATTAAAACAAGAATATAACTCCTGGTTTTGTGAATTGGACTGGAGATGGTTTCTCTTTCATTGACTTGTTATTTGTTGCAGCTTTGTCATACCTTGCAGTTGAATTAACCATTAGCTAATTCAAGGACTAGTTCACCCATCTTTTAATGGTATTTGCTGCATCAAGGATCCTACTACACTCCTCCAGGCACTCAGTCTCCCAAATTCAGTGCTTGATTCGAGCTGGCCCAGTTATCAAACCACCTCTTCCATCACACTGCATTATTGGGGAAAAACCTATGAAGGCCAATTCTAATAGCCTGTGGGGTGGGATTGAGACAGTAATCAAATAGGAATACAGCATTTGCCACCCTGTTCCTGACTGCCATCATTTTGCCCAAGTAGTTGAAAGGACTCCCTCCCGAATCTCAGAACATACGTGTGACCAGTTCAGCAAAAACTGGCAAGACCCTGCCCATCCCCTGAAGCCAATCAAGCAAAATTCCGGAGTCTGTGATGATTCATGAATCTCACTCATCACAGCATAACTTGCCCACTATTGTGGAAATATTCTCCTCCTCTTCTGTAAACCTGCCTTTTGAAAGACTGCAGGGAATCTATATACACTGCATACTCAGTAAACTGTTGTGACAGAGCAAGGCTGTCTGCAAAAATAAGTTCTACCACCCAACCTAACTATTTACCTATCTATATTATGTCAGTGCCCCATAATCAGTTGAACTAGCCAATTGATCTAGACAGAAAACTCTCTCTTCATCATTTTGCAAACTTCAATTATATCTCCTCCAAGCCTCCATTTCTCTAATGAAAACAATCCCAATTTTAAAAACCTATTTTGATAACTATGAGCACAGATGTGGGGGATTATTTTCATCACTCTCCTCTACAGCTTGTCCAAGGCCACACCATATGTAGGTACCAGGACTAGATACAAAGCTCTAAGTACAGTATCTTACTGCACTTATATATATTGAAGGATAGCTGCAACAATTAATTCAAAAGGCATTGCCTCTGATAGTGTAGCACTACCTCTGTATGGCACTGAAATGCCAGCCTGTATTATATGGTCATGTGTCTGGAGTGGAGCTTGAACCCACAGCCTTCTGGCTCAGAGGTGAGAGTATACCAGAGGTGAGAGGTGAGAAGGGTAACATAGATAGCATGTACTGGGTAGGCACCATCCATTAATTTGATATCTTTTCAGTCAGGCTAGTGAATGGTAATATGGATTTCCTAAAGTCATGTTAGGTGTCTCGAACTGTTGGCATCTTTAGATGATCATAAATGCTATTATAATGCCTTCCATCATTTTTTACACAACTGATGCTAAGCTACTAGACTTTAATTCTAGGGTCCTAATGTATTTCCTTTATTAAATGCGGGCACCACATGAGTCTCCCTCCAGTCTATTGGAATGAGCCCAGAACTCAAAGTGCAAATAACCATATGAACCAATTGCTCTATTATACCTCTCTCAGTGGCTTCAGTGCTCTATGATAAATGGCATCAGGTTAAGCAGCCTAATCAGCCTTAAATGCCTTAATCCGAACCGTATTGTAGGATTTTTAGTATACAAGTACTGAAATCCCTCATTAATTCATCATTATTTTCATTTATGAGTAATATTGACTCTAATGCTATTTTTATCTGAAGAACATTCATTTTAACATTATGTTATCATTTATAAATGACATTAGTTCTAATTGCAGTTTTTACTGTTTCAATTTATATGATGATAACTTCATTTTCTATATGTTGTTTAGTAAAATAAACCAATATTTAAACTCCCTCAGTTAAGATTTCAATTAAACTGATGCTTATTTTATCAATTTATATGTACTTAATGTTGGTAATGTACTCTGTGATATGTTATTAGCTTTGTTTTTTAGAAGCTTCCACCTGTGTCTTCAGCCAGAGTTATTCTGCATTTTGAAGGTTGGGTCAGAGCTCAAGTCAGCTAAAGATTAATTTCTGAACTATGTGTCTTACTTGCAAGCTGCTGACAAAATGCATCCATTTAAGTGTGTCAGCTGTGGCCCCGTTTGTAGCACTCTCACCTCTGAGTCAGAAGGTTGTGGGTTGAAGTCCCACTCCAGAACTGGAGCACAAAAACCAAGACTGACACTCCAGTGCAGTACTGGGGGAGTGCTGCACTGTCGGAGGTCCCATCTTACAGATGAAATGTTAAACGCTCCGTCTGCCCTCTCAGGTGGATGTAAAAAGTTCTGTGGTACTATTTTGAGAAAGAGTATCACAATAACAGCTTAGCTGGCCATTATCATAATGCTGTTTGTGGGAGTTTGCTTTGTGCAAATTGGTTGCCACGTTTCCTAAATTATAAAAGTGACTACACATCCAAAGTGTTTTATTTGCTGTAAGGCACTTTGGGACATCCTCTGGTCATGAAAGGCCCTGCATAAATGCATGTGTTTCTTTTCTTTCCATTTTCTAATTAACAAATTTTCTGCTCCATTGAGTTTCCACGCCCATTCTTATTTTTATTTTTTGTAGTCAATAGAATTTAACAAGAGTTTACCTGCTTATTAAGAATTGATAAAATCACTTGGGTGCCTAAGCAGATGTATAGCCAAGTCTTCTCTACAAATCAAACCATTTACCCAAAAATGGGGGAAATTTTCACCTTCATCACGGAGGTGGCAGACTGGCGTGGTGGATCATATGTCCTTTACAGAACCCAACTGGTTCTCATTCCACCAAAATTAACGGAATGACTATCAGGCTGATTCTGTAAAGTTTGTGTGATCTACCATGTAGATAGATTGATGGGCCATATGATCTACTCCTAACTCCTATTTCTTATTATTGCCCAGGAGGTGAAGACAAAAATCTCACCCAATAAATTTTAAAGAAATTTTTATTCTTGACTTATTTAAGAACAAATGGAACTGACAGCTTTGCTGGAAAGATACTCAGAGAAAGGCTCTGAGAAGTAGGTTGAATGGCGATGAATACAGTTTGTTATTAATGTCAGAAAGTGACCTTGATAGAAATGATACCTTACCCTACCCCACCTGACTATTGTTATGAAAGTAGACTACAATTTCCACAACTACCTCTGGGCATATTGAACTTTTTAAGGAAGACCTGTGTTTTTCAAAGAAATACAAATAAAGACACTAATCAAAAGATGGTTGACACTGTAAAGGGACCACTTTCTGGAAAATTCCTATGTGGATTATACAGACAGACCTATCCTGAGAACATGGAATTTTGTACCTGAAGAGGTGTCAAGCAGAGACATTTCAAAGAAAGTTATGGAAAATGCAAAAGGCTGGGCTTTGATCTCCTGTGGTTGTGGAGACAATGGACTGTTTCCTGTACATCTCTTCAGAAATCCAAAAAACCCATCTCCTGTTGATTTATATCTTAGAAAGTGTAAAAATAGTTCTGAGATTAAAGCAAAATGGACTGTAGCTGCAAGACATGCCTATTTCCCTCCCTTGGAAATACACAGAGAAAATGGGTTAAAACTGGCTGAAGACCAGCAAGTGGTAAGACAGAAGTGACAGAAGCAAGAAGAACAACAACCTCTCTCTTACTGGAGGCAAGTTGTCTAACAGGCAGCAAGCAGAAAGAAACAGGACAGCCTCTAGAGTTACCCCTGCAGAGACAACCAGGTCACCTCTCCCTCTGGGACAAGTCAACAAGGATCTCCAACAGACTGCGAATCTGTATAAGTCAGCTGATTCAAAATCACCCAATTTAACAGCTGCAGCATACCACCACCCACGCCTCAGTGACAAGATAAGGATTGATTTGTATATTCTTTTTAAACTTTTATTTGGACATTTAATTTTCTCATTTCTGACATGTGTGTGTGTTTGTGTGTGTGTGTGTGTTTATTATGTTTCCTCGGGTTTTAGTAACTAATAAACTTACTCTTTCTTTGACTGAAGAAAGCCTGTTTAAATTGGCCCCTTATAAAAAGTAAATACATTTGGATTGGGATAAGAATTCCCCACAGGGAAAGAATTTTAAACAAACCTTTTTATGACCAACCAAGGAGGTTGGAAAAGAGGGGAGCCAGCTTATTCCTCCTCGCCTTGTCATAATACTATGGGTAGAAATATCCCCCCATTGAGGGGGTTGTGCAGGGGCAGGCGATTGGGTCCGCACTGACGTTTTACATGGGCAGGCCAATTAAGGCCCACCCAGCGTGACGCGCGCCCGGAAGCGCTGAGCGCCCCCTGTGCAGGGAGGTGGGAATTCCCTGAGTCGGGGCCTGCACTGTTTCGTGCATGCGAGCGAAAAAGCGCAGGAATCTCTGAGCCACGGAGCTGCCTCAGGGAGATTAAGCTCAGAATGAAAGTTTTTATTAAAGACAGAGAAAAATTATTTAGACCTGTCCCATCATGTGACAGCATCACATGAGCTGGGACATGTTTATCAAATGTTTGAACATTTTTTATTCAATTAATAAACCCTTCATGAAATCTCATCCCGCCCGTGGATGAGGTTTCATGAAAAATGTGGAGGCCGCCTGGGCTCTTTGCCTGCCGCCAGCCTTAAGGTTGGATGGGCAGCTTTCTTAACTACTTTAATTACTTTCTTAATGGCCTTAATAGGCCTTTGACCCCGCTCGCCGACCCGAAAAATCTTCCCTATATATTTCATCACTTGCCATGCCCAGTCTGTCGCGGTTGTGGTGTGGTCCTTATAATCTTGGTCTGACCCCTTAATCCTTTGGCATTTTCTCGTTCTTTGAGAATCACACTTTGTTTCTCTGATCTCTCATTTAAAATCCTCATTCCCTCCCACACACCCAATTACTAAGCCAATTTTCTCAACAAACTATCTTCACTGATTTCCTCCCACAGCCTCTTTATCATGCGGCTTGATTTCAACCCCATTTCAACCTCCATCTCAATTCATGTTTTCTCTCCTCTGTGTTCACGGTCCTGCTTTCTTCCCTTAATCTCACCTGTCAGGTAAACTCCCCAACCCATATTCATAGTCACCCACTTGACCTCGCCATTTTGTGTGGCTTCGCTAATTCTGTAACATCAATCACAGATAAAGCCATCTCCAGTCACTTTCATGTAATGCTCTCCACCCCCCTCCCAGCCCCACTTCCTTCTGTGCTCCCCCCTGAAAAAAATAATCCCCCAATTCAATCACAATTTCATTCTCAAAATCTTAATTGTCTAGACTTTCACCATCCATTCATTAAGACTTTTCTGCAGTTACTGACCTGTTCACCCTCACATCCGCCTTTGATGCCCTGGTCCCTACTGAAAGCATTACTCTCACTCACCTTGGCTGTGCCCCCGGTGTGGCCCTCGACTCCACATTCTGAAGTCTAAGGGAAGCAGACTTGAACAGGTATGACAGGCACAACTAATGTAACCATTCTCCACCAGATATGGCTGACCTCATAAAGAACTATCGGAAGGCCTGCTCTGGTTTGCTAAAACTGACCATTATTCCAAGACCATCCTTGAATATAAAAGTATCCTCATTTTCTTTCCTCTATTGAAAGCCGTCTTCTGAAGACCATCTTTCCTGTGTCTCTTCCACCCTAACCTCCAATGATGAGTGCAAGGAATTGATGGATTTTTTCGTCACCAAGATTGAGACAGACTGAACAGAGGCCTGAACAGTCCCCATCCACCACCAACCTCCTCCGCCTGGCTGAGCAGTGAACAATTTCTTCTTTAACTTGCCTCACTTTCTCCGATAAAAGGCGTGGCTATGGGCACTTGCATTGTCATGCTTCTCCCTCCCTCCCTATGCAGTGCTATCCCAGTGACTGTGCCATGACTGGTGGAGGCTGCTGGCTTTCAGTGCTGGGAGACCGCAGGTGGCTTTGCAGAACACCCTCAAGCAGATCTGAAAATGCTTCAGACTGCATCATCTCGGCATGGGCAGTAGCAGGCTGGGCTGACAGATAACAGCAAGAGCACTGGCAGGGTGGCAGTGGTGAGAACATGAATGCTTCCTGAGAGAGGGAGCAGGTTTGTTTACCATGGCACCACCTCCACTCTCCCAGGATGGCGTCTCAGCAAATCCTGGTAATCTATTGGAGGACAGGTTACGGCACTGTTGTGATATGCTGCATGCCCCTTTAAGCACTGAGATAAGAACATAAGAAACAGGAACGGGCGAAGACCACATGGCCTATCGAGCCCTCTCCACCATTCAATATGATCATGGCTGATCTTGGGCTTCAACTCCACTTTCCCAAGTCCCTTGATTCCCTGAGAGACCAAAAATCTGTCTACCTCAGTCTTAAATATGTTCAAATGATTGAGCATCCACAGCCTTCTGGGTTAGAGAATTCCAAAGATCCATATCCCTTTGAGTGAAGAAATTTCTTCTCATCTCAGTCCGAAATTATCCTGGAACTGTTCCCCTTGTTCTAGGTTCCCCAGCAGGGAAAAAAAAATCTCAGTATCTACCCCGTCAAGCCCCTTCACAACCTTGAATGTTTCAATGAGAGCACCTCACATTTTCCTAAACTCCAGAGAACATTGACCCAATTTACTCAGCCTCTCATCATAGGAGGACCCTATCATCCCAGGGACCAATCCAGTGAACCTTCGCTGTACTGTCTCCAATGCAAATATATCCCTCCTTAAATATGGAGGCCTAAACTGCACACAGAATTCAAGGTGTGGTCTTACTAAAGCCCTGTATATTGTAGCAAGTCTTCTTTATTTTGTACTCCAACTCTCTTGCAATAAAGGTCAATATGCTATTTGTTTTCTTAATTGCTTGCTATACATGAATGCTAACGTTTTGTGTTCCTTGTACAAGTACACCCAACTCTCTCTCTCTACATCAACATTTAGAAGTTTCATTAATTCCAAAAAATATTCTGCCTGTTTATTCTTCTGAGCAATATGTGAATGTGAATATGTGAACCTCACACTTCCCCACATTATACTCCATCTGCCACTTTGTTTCCCACTCACTTAGCCTGGCCATATTTCTTTGCAGCCGCTTTGTGTCCTCCTCACAGCTTGTATTCTCACCTAGCTTTGTATCATCAGCAAGCTTAGATACATCACTCTGTCTTTTTGTCTAACTCATTAATACAGATTGTAAATAGCTGTGGCCCAAGCACTCATCCTTGTGGCACTCTGCTAGTCACAGCCTACCAACTTGAAAAATTCCCATTTATCCCTACTCTTTGCTTCCTGTCCATTATCCAATCCTCTATCCATGTTAATATATCATCTCAACTGCATGAGCCCTTATCTTGTGTATTAACCTTTAGTTTGGTGTTTTATTGAACGCCTTTGGAAAATTGAAGTATATTACATCTACTGGGTCCCCTTTAAATTCCCTATTTGTAATATCCTCAAAAAACTAAAATAAATTTGTCAAACAGGATTTCCCTTTTGCAAAACCATGTTGACTTGTTCTAATCATACTATGCTTTTCTAAGTGCATTGTTAAGACCTCCTTAATAATAGATTTCAGTGCTTCCCGACAACTAATGTCAGGCTAACTGGCATGTCATTCCTTGCTTTCTCTGTCCCTCCTTTCTTAAATAGCAGTGTTATATTTGGTAACTTGCTATCTGCTGGATCCATTCCAGAATCTAGGGAACTTTGGAAAATCATATCCACTAACTTTAGAAAATCATGTCCACTGCATCCATTATCTCTGCAGCTAGCTCTTTTAGAACCCACTCAGGCAATCAGATCCTGGGGATTTGTCGGATTTTAGTCTCTTGTGTTTCTCCAGTACTTTTTTTCTGCTGATATTAATTACCTTAATTTTCTCAATCTTATCAGCCACTAGATTACCCTCTAATTCTGGCACGTAATTTATGTCTTCTACTGTGAAGACAAACACAAAATATTTGTTCAATGTCTCTGAGATCTCCCTAGTCCCCATGATAATTTCTCCTGTATCATTTATTTCAGCTACTGTCTTCCCCTTTATATGCTTGTAAAAGTTCTTACCATCTGTTTTTATATTCCTGGCTAGTATTTTTAATTTTTCCTTCTTTTCAAATTTTTGGTGGCCCTTTGCTGGTTTCTAAACCACTCCAGTCCTCAGAGGTGCAACTGTTCTTTGCAACATTATTCTTCTTTTAATATAATATTATCCTTAACCTTCTTAGAACCATAGAACCATAGAAAAGTTACAGCACAGAAGGAGGCCATTCAGCCCATCTTGTCCATGCCAGCCTGAGGACACCCAGGTGCCCTTTCTAATCCCACCTTCCTGCACCCGGCCCATAGCCCTGCAGCTTACAGCACTTAAGGTGCAGATCCAGGTGCTTTTTAAAAGAGTTTAGAGTTTCTGCCTCTACCACCAACTTGGGCAGCGAATTCCAGACACCCACTACCTGCTGCATAAAAAAGTTCTTCCTCATGTCCCCCCTACACCTTCTGCCACTTATCTTGAATCTATGTCCCCTGGTTCTAGAATTCTCCACCAAGGGAAACAATTTTATCCTGTCCATTCTTACTAAGCAAGGGTTGGATCTTTCACACTGAGTTTTTGGTTTTCAATGGAATGTATTTTTGTTAACATTTTGAATTGTTCTTTAGATGTTTCCCATTGCTTATTTACTGCCATAACCTTTGGTCTATTTTTCCAACCTTTGGCAGCTGTCCCCTCATGCCTATTTAATTAGCTTTGTTTAAGTTTAATATTCTTGTTTTTGATTCATGAATGCTGTTTTCAAACTCAATGTGGAATATAATTGTATTATGATCACTATTTCCCACTGGATAATTTACTATGAGATTACTAATTAACCCTGCCTCATTACATAATACTAAATCTAAAATAGCTTTTTCCCTAATTGGTTCCACAGCATATTGCTTCAGGAAACTGGCATAAAAACAATCTACAAAGTCACCTTCCAGAGATGTTAGCCAATTTGATTGGTTCAGTCTTGCTGAAGATTAAAATCACCCAAGATTATTATATTGTCTTTGTTCCAAACTTCAACAATTTCTTGTTTAATGCCCTGTCCAGCATTATAAGTATTGTTTGAGAGCCTATAAACTACTCCCACCAATGCTCCTTGGCCCTTGCTATTCCAAATCTCCAAGCATGCTGATTTTGCCTCCTGATTTTCTAAGCTAAGATCCTTTCTCACTACTGTCCTTTTGTCATCCTTTGTTATTAGGGCTACCCCTCCCCTTTCCATTCTGCCTGTCTTTTCAAAATTTTGTGTAGCTTGGAATATTTATTTCCCAATTTTGGGAATCTTGTAACCATGCCACATTAGAGGCGAGTAGATCTAAACCATTTTACTTGTTTTGTGCCATTTGTTCATCTATCTTATTGCAGATGATCCATGCATTCAGATAAAGTGACTTTTAAGTGAATTTTATTTTTTACTACTATTCTCTGTATTGACTTTATTCTCTGATGCATTATTACCATTAAACTCTCTGTATCTTCCTGCCAGGGCTCTCATGGAGTTGGCCACCACTGTTACAGTGGAAAGGATGGGCTCCAAGCTTTGCACGATGCCCTCTTTCACATTGGAGCCAGACTCCTTCATGCTCCTTGACATGATAGGAGACTGTCTGACAGGCCTACCAGTGGAGCAATGTCTCAGTGTTTATGTTAATATGTCAATATTCTGTATGCCACCCCATCAAAATCCTTATCTGAATCCCTGTAACAGGATTCATCTGTGACTTTGACTTCATGGAGCTGAAAAATGAACCCCCGTTGTGGCTGTAATCCACTCAGGTCCAGTGACTGACTACATGTTGATCTGGCCTTTTTGCTACACTCTAATGTTCACACGGTGCCAGCATCTGAGCTGTTGACTGTGAGTGTCAGATAAAGTGATGGTGCTTCTTCATCAATGGTGCGGTGATATTCTCTCTCTCCCTCCTGATGCTGTAGTATCTGGGCCGATGGCAGTCCTTTGGCGTCTGAAAGATAAGATCAGGGGGAGAGGATTGAGGTGAGGGAAGATGGAAGGTTGAAAAGCAATAGGTCCATTGTCACACCATCTGCAGCTTACACATCATGCGGGTTCTTCACTATTTCTTCACCGTTACTTCACTATCGCTGCATTAAAATCCTGGAACTCCATTCCTTACAGCACTGCAGTGTACCAACACTAGATGGCCTGCAGCAGTTAAGGCAGCAGCTTACAACCATCTTTTCAAGGGCAATTAGGCATGAGCAACAAATGCTAGCCTTGCCAGCTACAGTTACATCACACAAAAGCATTAAAAAAAGGCAAGATAGGGTGGGAGTGGAGAAGGGACATAAAGCAGTAACATACTGTCATCTTCAATGTCTTAAGTGATGCTGGATGCATGGGCTCTGTTGCAGCCAGACATATGATGCAGAGAGCCATGTCCTCCCAAGGGCTCAGGAGGTGCCCGTGAGCTAAATGGTTTGCCACACCATTTCACAGGGCAGTTAACAGTTAATCACTTTATCTGATACTCACAGTCAACACCATGGGTGTTTTTTATTATTCATTTTTATGGGATGTGGGCTTCACTGGCTGGGCCAGCATTTATTGCCCATCCCTAGTTGCTCTTTAGGAGATGGTGGTGAGCTGCCTTCTTGAACTGCTGTAGCCCATGTGCTGTAGGTAATCCCACAGTGTTGTTAGGAAAGGAATTCCAGGATTTTGACCCAGCGACAGTGAAGGAACAGCGATATATTTCCAAGTCAGGATGGCGAGTGACTTGGAGGGGAAATTCCAGGTGGTGGTGTTCCCATGTATCTGCTGCCCTTGTCCTTCCAGATGGTAGTGGTTGTGGGTTTGGAAGGTGTTGTCCAAAGAGCCTTAGTGAATTCTTGTAATGCATCTTGTAGATGGTACACATTCTGCTACTGTCCGTCTGTGGTGGAGGGAGTGAATGTTTGTGAATGTGGTGCCAATTAAGTGGGCTGCTTTGTCCTGGGTGGTGTTAGCTTCTTGAGTGCTTTGGGGACTGCACTCATCCAGGCAAGTGGAGAGTATTCCATCACACTCCTGACTTGTGCCTTGTAGATGGTGGGCAGGGTTTTGGGAGTCAGGAAGTGGGTTACTCGTCACAGGATTCCAAGCCTCTGACCTGCTCTTGTAGCCGCAGTATTTATATGGCTAGTCCAATTCAGTTTCTGGTCAATAGTAACCTCCAGGATGTTGGTAGTGGGAGATTCAGTGATGGTAATGCCATTGAATGTCAAAGGGCAATGGCAGATGCTCTCTTGCTGGAGATGGTCATTGCCTGGCACTTATGTGGCACGAATATTACTTGCCACTAGTCAGCCCAAGCCTGGATATTGTCCAGGTCTTGCTGCATTTGGACATGGACTGCTTCAGTAACTGAGGAGTCATGAATGGTGCTGAACATTGTGCAATCATCAGCGAACATCCCCACTCTAACCTTATGTTGGAAAGAAGGTCATTGATAAAGCAGCTGAAGATGGTTGGCCGAGGGCATTACCCTGAGGAACTCCTGCAGTGATGTCCTGGAGCTGAGATGACTGACCTCCAACAACAATAACCATCTTCTTTTATGTTAGGTATGACTGCAACCAGCGGAGACCTTTTCCCTTGATCCCCATACACTCCAGTTTTGCTAGGGCTCCTTGATGCCACACTCAATCAAATGTGACCTTGATGAGAAGGGCAGTCACTCTCACCTCACCTCTGGCCAGTGCCTCCACAATTTCCACTGTCAGTTCCTTCAGTATCCTTAGGTGCATCTCACCCAGTCTTGGTCCCTTATCAACTTTAAGTACAGACAGCCAATACTTCCTCCTTATTAATTTTAAACGCTGCAAGTGTCAGAGCTACCTCATCTTTCATCATGGCCTGGGCAACATCTTCTTCCCTGGTAAAGACAGATGCAAAGTATTCATTTAATACCTCAGTCCCCTTTCTCCATGCATTAATTGCCTTTTTGTTCCCTAATCAAGTCCACTCCTCCACTTACCACCCTTTTACTATTTATATGCCTATAGAAGACATTTAGATTCCCTTTTATGTCAGCTGCCAGTCTCTTCTCAGACCCTCTCTTTGCTTTTATTTGAGTTTGCAATTCCCCTCTGAACCTTATATTTTTGGCCAGGTTCTCAGTTGTATTATCCACATGACACTTGTCATAAGCAGGTTTTTTTCTGCTTCATCCGAATCGCTATCATCCAAGGAGCTCTGGATTTATTTCCCCTACCTTTCTCCTTTATGTACTTGAATTACCTCTTCTTAAAGGAAGCCCGTTGTTCAGTTATGGTTTTGCCTGCTCATCTTTGATTCCACCCACCTTGAAGAACAATTTGGTGGCCCTTCACAAAGGGTATAATGTGGAAAAGTTGAAAGACATCACTGAGGGTTAGAATCATACCTCTCAAGACTGAAGTCTTTTTTTAACAAAATGAAAGTGCATGGAATGATTTGGTCATCCAGATGCTGACCTGGGATTTTTTTTAAAAATGGTCATAAGTTCACCTTGGAACTGTCAACAACAGACCTCTTCCAGGAAATCAGCTGAGAAGGAGTCATTTGCTTGTTTGAACTGCAAAGTGCTTTACTTAATGGAAAGCTGGGAGGAAAATTGCCAGTCACATGGGAGAGAGGAGAGAAACTTAAGCTGTGAACCTACTTGTTTTGAAGGCAATTTTGTTGGAGAACAAGCTGAGGAAAGAAGGCTACCTTGACTGGCTCCCTCCCTCTACCTTACATAAAATTGTGTATGGCTATCAACCTGTAGCCAGAGAACCCTCATCTGAGTGTAAGTAGTCCACATGTGGACCTGCAAAGTTGAGACCGATGGTGAGAACATCCAGGCATCCACCGGCACCAGTGGCCTGTCTTCACACGAGAGACTGCCTGTGGACTTTATCCTTTATTTTATAATGCCCATCCTCCACTGCCCGTCTCTGCAGAGAGACTCTATCTGTTTGTCCTTTGTTTGTCCTTTGTTTGTTTGTGTGTCTGTGTGTGCTGGGGGAATTCTTTAGGAAGAGATAGATGGTTATACTTCCCAGTTATAATTGTATGTTTTATCCAGTACTTGCAACTTGTTAAAAGAAATTTTGTTTTAAAATTAATCATTCTGAGTTTTTGAAAGAAGCCTGGTCAGAGTCTCTTTCTTTCTGGGTACTGGAGGCATAAGTAAACAATTGGCCATCCCAGTGAGAAAAATTAAACCTTTAAATTAATGGTTCGACCTGCGGAGTAGTAGGGCTTGATAATTCATGCACACCTCCTATCCAGTCGTAACAGTAGTTGGCCCTTACTTCTGGCAGTTTCAGCCAGGTTAGAACAACTACCTGCACCAATCTCAAGATCCCAACTGAGGGCCAGGGAATGGGAGCTCCTGGACCAAAGGGTCCCTGTCCAGCCTCACTCCCCCTTATGTTCATGGTCTTACAGTAATGGGAAAGCTCCACCCTCTCAGGAATTCTACTCTTAGGATGGAACCCATCATATCAGTGTGCTGGTTTGGTTTGCAGCTATTTCAAAGAACTTGCACCAAATCCATGGAGAGAGTCTACCAGAATGACCAAGCAATGTCAACAACAACTCAGAATCACAGAATCACAGAATCACACAGTGCAAAAGAGGCCCTTCGGCCTGTCGAGTCTGCACCGACATGTGAGAAACACCTGACCTACCTACCTAATCCCGTTTACCAGCACTTGGCCCATAACCTTGAATGTTCTGACATGCCAAGTGCTCATCCAGGTACTTTTTAAAGGGTGTGAGGCAACCCGCCTCCACCATCCTCCCAGGCAGCGCATTTCAGACTGTCACCACCCTCTGGATAAAAAAGTTTTTCCTCACATCCCCCCTAAACCTCCTGCTCGTCACCTTGAACTTATGTCCCCTTGTGACTGGCCCTTCAACTAAGGGGAACAGCTGCTCCCTAACCACCCTGTCCATGCCCCTCATAATCTTATACACCTCAATCAAGTCGTACCTCAGTCTTCTCTGCGCCAATGAAAACAACCCAAGTCTATCCAACCTCTCTTCATAACTTAAATGTTTCATCCCAGGCAACATCCTGGTGAACCTCCTCTGCACCACCCCCCCCAATGCAATCACATCCTTCATATAATGTGGCGACCAGAACTGCACACAGTACTCCAGCTGTGGCCTCACCTATACAACTCCAACATGATCTCCCTACTTTTGTAATCTATGCCTTGATTGATAAAGGCAAATGTCCCATATGCCTTTTTCACCACTCCACTAACATGCCCCTCCGCCTTCAGAGTCCTCAGAGCTTCCTAGTGTCATGCCATTCACTGAATACTTATTACTCCTTCCAAATTGTATCACCTCACACTTTTCAGAGTTAAATTCCATCTGCCACTTATCTGCCCATTTGACCATCCCTTCTATATCTTCCTCTAGCCCAAGACACTCAATCTCACTGTTAACCACCTGGGCAATCTTTGTGTCATCCGCAAACTTACTAATCCTACCCCCCACATAGTCATCTATGTTGTCTATATAAATGACAAATAATAGGGTACCCAGCACAGATCCCTGTGGTATGCCCCTGGACCCTGGCTTCCAGTCACTAAAGCATCCTTCTGTCATCACCCTCTGTCTCCTACAACTAAGCTAATTTTGAATCCACCTTATCAAATTTCCCTGTATCCCATGTGCGTGTGGGACCTTGTCAAAGGCTTTAAGTCTTAGAGTCATACCTAGCACAAAGGAAAATGGTTGTGTTTGTTGGAGGCCAATCATCTTTGCCCCAGAACATCCTTGCAGGAATTCTTCAGGGTAATATCCTAAGCCTAATCATCATTAGCTGTTTCATCAATGATCTTCATTCAATGTAAGGTCAGAAGTGGAGATATTCACTAATGACATTGCAATCTTCAGTTCCACCCATTCCTTCAGCTAATGAAGCAATCCATGCTCGCAAGTGGCAGATGAAGCGTGGGGTGATTCATTTTGGCGGGAAAGAAGTGGTGTATAAGACAAAGGGAGAGCCTCTAAAGGAGGGGTAGAACCGAGGGACCTCAGTGTATACGTACATAGGTCATTGAAGATGGCAGGGCATGCTAAGAGAACAATTATAAAGCATATAATATCTTAGGCTTTATTAATAGGGGCATTGATTAGAAGAATAAGGAGGTCATGTTGAACTTGTATAAGACACTGGTTAGGTCTCATCTGGAGTACTGCGTCCAGTCCTGGGCGCCATACTTGAGGAAGAATGTGAAAGCATTGGAGGGAGTACAGAGGGGATTCATAAGAATGGTTTCTGGGATAAAGAACTGTCACTATGAGGATAGATTGGAGAGGTTGGGACTGTTTTCCTTGCAGAAGAGAAGGCTGAGAGGAGACTTGATAGATGTATTCAAGATCCTGAGGGGTATGGACAGGGTAAGTAGTGGTAAACTGTTCCCATTCAAGAGAGCATCAAGAACTAAGGGCACAGATTCAAAATAATTGGCAAAAGGAGTAAATGTGATGTGAAGAAATATTTTTTCACCCAGAGGGTGGCTGGAACAAGCTTCCTGAAAGGGTGGTGGAGGCAGGTTCGATCGAGGTATTCAAAGAGGAATTGGATTGCTACCTGAAAAAAAAGAATATGCAAGGTTACGGAGATTAGGCAAGGGAGTGGGACTCGGTGGAATGCCCTTTCAGAGAGCTGGTGCAGACTCGATGGGCCGAATGGCCTTCTTCTACACTGTAATTATACTTTGATACTGTGATAAGTGCCGGATAATGACCATCTCCAACAAGAGAGAGTCTAACAACCTTGGCTTAGCATTCAACAGCGTTATCATCACTGAAACCTCCATTATCAATATCCTGGATATCAACATTGACTAGAAACTTAACTGCACCAACCTCAAAAATACTGTGGCTACCAGAGCAGGTCAGAGACTGCGCACCCTGCGGTGAGTAACTCACCTCCTGACTCGTCAAAGTCTCAAACAGCTACTCCTTCCACTACTTGCAGATTATGATTGCAGCATGTGCCATCTATAAGATGGACTGCAGCAACTCGCCAAGGCTTTTTTGAAACCGCCTTCCAAACACTTGATCTCTGCCACCTTGAAGAACAAAATACATGGGAAACCACCACTTGGAAGTTCCCTTCCAAGCCATACACCATCCTGACTTGGAACTATATCGCCATTCCTTTACTGTCACTATGTCAAATTCCTGCAACTTCCTTCCCACTTGCACTATAAGTGTATATACAACAGATGGACTGTGCAGTAAAAAGTAATATTGGACTTGAATCGTTAACTCTGTTTCTCTCTCCTCAGGTGCTGCCAGACCTGCTGAGTTTTTCCAGCATTTTCAGCTTCTATTTCAGATCTCTACCATCTGCAGTATTTTACTTTTATTTTTGTGTAGTATAAAGGGTTAATGTTGAATATCAAAATATATAACCTACATCATCAGTGACATAAGATCACATGATACCAATGTACCTACACTCGATGGACTACAGCAGTTCAAGAAGACAGCTCATCACCTTCCCAAGGGCATTTAGAGATAGATAATAAATGTTGACCTAGCCAGCAATGGACCCACCATGAATGAATAAAACAAAACATAGCATTTGTAAGGTAGTAAAACATCCCAAGGCACTTCATAGGGGTGTTATCAGATAAAATTTACACCAAGCGATATTAGTGAAGATGACCAAAAGCTTGGTTAAGAAGGTAGGTTTTAAGGAGCATCCTAATGGAGGAAGGAGAGTTGGAGAAGAAGATTGGTTTAGGGAGGGAATTCCTAGTTTAGGCCATAGCTAAAGGCACAGCCACTAATGGTGGAACAATGAAGAAGCACAAAAAACGAGGAGGAGCACAGAGAACCTGAAGGGTTGCAGGGCTGGAGAAGGTTACACTAATGGGGAAGGATGAGGTTATGGAGGGATTTAACACTTGGATTAGAATTTGAAAATTGAAGTGTTGGCAGACAGGTAGCCAATTTGGTCAGTGATGTGTGAACAAGACTTGATATTAGGATATTGGCACCATGGCTTTGAATGAGCTGAGGATTACTGGAGCTGCTACATTTGCGGTCAGCCAGGGGAACATTGGCATAGTTAAGTCAGGACATAACGAAGGCATGGATTAGAGTTTCAACAACAGTTGGGCTGAAGCAGGTACGGGGTTCAGTAACATAAAAGATGGAAGTAGGTGCTCTTGGTAATGGAGAGGATATTGGAGCAGGAGCTCAGCTAAGGGTCAAATAGCACAGTGAAGTTATCAACAATCTGCTTCAGCCTCAGCCATCTTTTCAGGAGACATTTGGAGTCTGTGGCTACGGAAAAAGTTTGTGGTGGGTGCAGCAGAGAATAGCTTAGGACTTCCCAATAATTAATTGGAGGGAATTTCAACTCATTTAATACTAAATGTTGGACAAAGAGAACAACAAACTAAAGGCAGCTTTGTGGAGAGTTCAAGAGAAGTTGTGGTGAAGTACAGCTCAATGTCATCAGTGTACATGTGGAAACGGATGTGATTTTAGCTGATGTTGCTGAGGGGCAGCATGCAAATGAGAAATAGGATGGAACCAAGGATAGGAACATAGGAACACAGAAGCAGGATTAGGCCATTCAGCCCCTCAAGCCTGCTCTGCCATTCAACTAGATCAGGATAGTTCCTTGGATCTAAGGATGAAGAAGGGTAGTTTACTACAGTCAAAGTCAAATAGGATGTAATTTGTGTCTTTGATAAGGGTTTTTGTAATCCATATCATTTTGAAATTTGAATCTTGCCTATGTCGGGTGGAACAGAAAGGAAAAAAGAACTTGCATTTGTTTAGCACATTCTCACATATCTCAGCACAACCAAAACAAGGCCAATTAATTATTTTTCTTTTGGAGTGCAGAGAATGCTGTTATATGGGTAAATATAACACACAATTTGTAACCATTTGATTTGCTTTTTTCTGCTGGTGTTTATTGAGGGATAAACATTGACCTAAATATAAAGATAAATCTGTGCTCTTCAGATAGTGGCAGGGATTGTTTAATATTTACATTGTAACGGATAAGCAGAGCCTTAATTTAATAAACAACAGCTCTAAGGATACAGCAAATTTTCAATACTGAAATGTGGGTCCTAAATTTTGAGCTGATTCCATCATAATTTCCAAAGGGAATTGAATATATTATTGAACCCTACACTGGATTTTAACCAAATAACCCTCTGACTGAGGAAAAAGACTGTTGCCAACTGATCTAACCCAAGAGCCAATTTTATCTTTCAGCAGTGGAGGGAAAACTGACAGAGGATTGGCTGTCCATTGTAAACTTATCTTTCATTTGGAGTCTTTAATTGTAGCCAATACACTAGTGCCAGATTCCACCATTACCAATAGTTAAAATCTGCCCTCTGAAGTTCTTCCGAAATACATGATTCTACATATATTAAATTCACAAAATTATCCTTTTGCCCGTCTTTCAAATTTGAAGATTTATGTACTATTTTTGTTTTTAGCAGAAACTGATGAACTAGGATTCATAAAAGCATGGAATCATGCAGCACAAAAGAAGACCATTTGGCCCGTCATACCTTTGTCAACCTTTTGAAAAGGCCTTTGGGGAGCTCTTTCCCCTTAGTCCTGCATTTTCTTTTCTTTTCAATAATAGATTCAATTCCCTTTGGAATATTATGATTGAATCTGCTTCAATCACACTTTTGAGCAATGCATTCCAAATCACAACAACTCGCTGAAAGCTAAACTTGCTCCTCGATGCCCCCTTGCCAACTATTTGGAATCCATGTCCTCTGGTTATCAGCTGTCCTCCCAGTGGAAACTGTTTCTCCCTACCTACTCTGTCAAAACCCCTCATGATTTTCAACAGCTCTATAAAATTTTCCCTTAACCTTCTTGGCCCTAAGGGCACATCCTATGCTATAGTAAGCTGGGCTACAAGTGCTGATGGGGTAGAGCTCGTCTTATAGAAATTACTTGATTTAATAAAAGCTAGATAAGATATTTGGAACAAGTGAACAAGTAAGTGTTCAAATATTTAATTTAGTTTAATGCCCTTGGCTGCTTTTTAACATAATATATATACATATATATTTATATATATATAATCTGTGCTAGCAGATTTATAGCTCTAAGGTAGAGCCGCTGTGCTGAAAATCAACGAGTTTTGATTGCCCTGTCACGGGAAGAAAGATCTTTCCACTGTATCATAAATCCATCAATTACCATTAGGAAAAAAATGTTAGAAAAAAGTGGAAGACAAGGCTTTAGCTTTGAGGTCACCTTCCACTTTTGTGATTCATTCAGAGGTAAACATTTACCCCAATACAAATTTTACAAAATAATCAAAATTACTTACAAATGGATAAACCAAAACACTGGGCAGAATTTTGAGTTTGGTGGGTGGGGGCAATCAGCGGGCCCGGGAAAGCCGGAAAACAGGCCGCCGCCCGCAATCAGGCCCCGACCACGATTTAGGCCTGCCCAGCATGAAACATGGCTCCTCACTGGTTGGGAAGGGCCGAGTGGGGGCAGGGGCCTGTCGGCCACCATGTCCAAAGGTGACCCGGCGGTCGGTTTAAAAACGGCACAGGCAGCCCTTAGAAGGCTGCCACGGAAGAACATCTGTTCTGTGTTAGCAAAGTGATAGAGCCAAGTGAGGCTGGAGACGCAAGGTAGGAGGGCAGGTTAGGCGGGCACTCGCCCTCCCGCTTTTCCGATGTGTGCCTTGCTGTCTTCCTGGAGGAGGTGGCTGCCAGGAGGAACACCCTTGTCCCCAGACATGGGAGGAGGAGGCCACCGCGCTTCACAAAGAGGGCATAGGAGGAGGTGGCAGCACTGGTGAGCAGCCATGACATGGTGTGGCGCACATGGGTGCAATGCCGGAAGAGGTTCAATGATCTGCTGTGCTCAGGAAGGGTGAGTACTGTGTTGGCATGGGTCAGTGTGCAGAATTGTTAAGGTGTGGCCGTCCCCCCCACCACCACCCCCCATGGACCTCAGGGGTGCTGGAGTCTGAGTGCCAACTGTCAATGACACCGGAGCTGGACAGGGGGTGAGCCCTGGCTGCTTGGACCTTGTGGCTTGAGTGTCACGACTCGGATGTGCCCTGCGAGATGTTCCTCAGCTGGGGTTGGCCAGGCTGCAATGGCGCTGCAGGTAAAGAGTGGATTAATCGATGATCCTCTGTCCTTTCAGGAGAAGACAGGCCATAACCATGCTGAAAGGGCATGTACAGACGGAGGGCAGCCCAACCTGCTGCTACTCACCAGATTCAAGCAAGACACCCTTGAACTGGAGAGCCGGCATGCTCCACATGCAACTGGGTGTGGAGGGGTGGGGGTGCCAGACGAAGGTAGGAACACAGTGCACAGAGTTGAGAATTTCAGATTGTGCGACCATTCTAATGCAGTCTCTTCATTGATGAGTGCCTCAAACCTGGCGTCCCCATTGAGCATTGAAAGATGATGGCACCATGTTGCAGATCTCCATTGTCTCACTAGGGTGCCTGGCATGCACAGTGACAATGTGATGACATTAACTAATGACATGTCCTTGATCTCCCTTAAATTCGCCAGCAGCACTCGCTCTCTGGACCTGGAAGGGCCACCCCTGACACCGGAAGACTACCGGGCTTCATTTGCACCTGTGACACACCCTCTCTCTGAACCAGGCACCAGCGCAGATACCAGCACCTCGGTGGGCATTAGATCGGCGGCTAGAATGTTGGTGCACATTGGTGAGGGCACTTCACACGCGCTTGAAGTGCAGGCGGAGACAGAGAGTTCCCAGGGCGCTGACAGTCGGAGGACTGCTGGAGACCAGGATGATGCTGAGTCGAAGGCAGATGATGAGCCTCTGAAGCCATCCATTAGGTGGCGGATGCTGGATGCCCAGCGGGATGTGCGGGAAGATCTGGTGGAGATCCATGAGGGTATGCGTGCCATGGTCTCCGTTATGGAGGGGTCCATGCGGAGCATAAGCACCGTGTTGACTCTCAGAGAGGCAGCTCCAGGGACAGAATGAAGGGTTCTGGGGTTGCGCTCGGACCTGCAAGCCCTCACACAGACAATGACTTCAGGTGGTCAGTGTCAGTGTGGGAGATGGATGAGGTGCCCAATATCCCAGCTAGGTACCTGTCCATCAATGGTGAGTAGGGAGGTGCAGAGTGATCTCATATTGGCGCATGACCTGCTTGTTGTCTCTGCAGGCTCCTCTCAGGGCGCTCTGGATGATGGCAGTAGCTACTCCGCCCCTCTGCAAGTGACTGTCGTACCTGACGGGGCTGTGATGACTGGGGAGATGCCAGCCATGGCACTGGCCACCCACTCCCAGGTGGGGCCAGCACAGGCTCCACTGGCCAGAGGACAACTACCAAAGTCATCAAGGCCAACAAGACAGCAGAGTCAGCAGGCTGTCTCCAATGCCGGTGCCTTCAATGGTGGAGCACCAAGATGTAGCACTCGGAAACATATGTTAAAGGCACCATGAGCACAAGCGGGACATTTCACGGGTGATTTTCTGTTCATTTATGTTTGGTTTATATGTCTGCTGTTGTGGGCATCAACACCAGTAATGGTAATGTTATTATGCTTTCAATGTGACAGTAACATTAAATTTGCTTTGGTTCTGATGGCCTGAGTCTGCTTCACCTTCTTTTTGGTGCAGGATACGCCAATATGTAACGCTGGACATGAGTGACTCGATACTTTATTGCACAGGCACTGAGTGGACTTTGAGTGCAAATGAAAGGGTCATTTTTTTTTTGTTCATGGGATGCGGTCATCGCTGGCTAGACCAGCATTTATTGCCCATCCCTAATTGCCCTTGTTCAGAGGGCAGTTAAGAGTCAACCACATTGCTGTGGCTCTGGAGTCACATGTAGGCCAGACTAGGTGAGGACAGAAGATGTCCTTTCCTAAAGGACGTTAGTGAACCTGATGGGGTTTTACAACAATTAACAATGGTTTCATGGTCATCATCTGGCTTTTAATTCCCAATTTTTATTGAATTCAAATTTCGCCATCTGCCAGAGGGGGATTCAACCCGGGTCCCCAGAGCATTACTCAGGGTCTCTGACATTCTAGTCCAGTGACAATGCCACTATGCCAATGCTTCCTCTGCAAATTTCAGACATCCGGGATGGAGGGGGAAACCCTGGGATGAGGTGGGAGCAGATGTTTGGCAGCCTAGTTGAAGAACCATTGGATAAGGCATCCCTGGTATCCCTGCCTCCCTGAAGGTTACCAAGGTCTGCCTCCATGCCCTCAGCATTCTCTCACCGTGCTCCCCTTCTGATTCACTACTGGATTCATCCTCTGTGGTCTGTGCAGTTGTGTCAAGATCCTCTTCCTCCAGTGGGTCCCCCTTTGCCAGTGCCAGATTGTGGAGAGCACAGCATACAACTACAATCGGTAACACCCTCATTGTGGGGTATTGTAGTGCACCCGCAGAATGGTCCAGGCATTGGAAGCGCATCTTGCAAAAACCTATGGTCCTCCCTATCACTGCCCTTGAGAAGGCATGACTCGTATTGTAACGCTACTCTGCCTCTGTTCTTGGGTGGCACAGGGGCATCATAAGCCATCTTTTCAATGGATAGCCCTTGTCACCCAGCAGCCATCCATCTAGTCGGGCTGGAGCACTGAAAAGCCCCGGCACCTGGAAGTGTCTGAGGGTGGAAACGTCATGGGAGCTGCCCGGGTACCTTGAACAGACTTGCAGAATCTGCATCCTATTTGCATATTATTTGCACACTATTTGCATGTTCATGGAGTGGAATCGCTTCCTGTTGATGAAGGCACCCGGCTGACCCACAGGAGCATTGATGACTACATGTGTGTAGTCAATTGCACCATAAAGAGGGGGAACCCAGCACTCGCTGCAAATCCTCTGGCTTGTTCAGTCTGGCTGGCCTTGTCTGTAGGGTAAATAATAAGGGTCAGTACCCGCCTGAACAGAGCTTCTGTCATCAGCTTGATGCAACTGTGGACAGCTGATTGGGAGACTCCACACAGACACCTACGATTGCCTATGTACAGGACAGGGGTGTGGATACCTGCCTTATCAGCTTGGATCAGGAGAAGGCCTTTGACAGAATATCGCACACCTACATGGGGGATGTGCTCTCCAAAATGGGGTTTGGGGAGGGAATTCGAAATTGGATCCAACTGCTCTACACTAACATCAGTAGCGCAGTCTCAATCAATGGGTGGGAAACAGATAGCTTTCCGATTAAATCTGGAGTCAGGCAGGGCTGTCCTCTCTCGCCTGTTCTTTTCGTGTGTTGCATAGAACCCTTTGCCGAGTCCATCAGGAAGGATCCGGGCATAAGAGGAGTGACGATCCCAGGCAGTGGAGGCACTCAGGTAAAAGCCTCCCTGTACATGGACGACGTCGCCGTCTTCTGCTCGGATCCGCTGTCGGTGCGCAGACTGATCCACATCTGCGACCAGTTCGAACTGGCCTCGGGAGCCAAGGTAAATCGTGGGAAGAGCGAGGCCATGTTCTTTGGGAACTGGGCTGACCGATCCTTTGTCCCCTTCACTGTCAGGGCTGACGGCCTGAAGGTGCTGGGGATATGGTTCGGAGGGACCAGGGCATGCGTTAGAAACTGGAAGGAGCGAGTGTCTATGGTGAAAAGGAAACTGGGCATGTGGGAGCGACGCTCCCTCTCCATTGCGGGTAAGAACCTGGTCATCAGGTGTGAGGCACTCTCGCTGTTGCTGTACGTGGCGCAGGTCTGGCCCATTCCAGACTCCTGCGCGATGGCGATCACTCGAGCCATCTTCCGCTTTATCTGGAGGTCGAAAATGGATCGTGTCCGCAGGGACGCGATGTACAAGCCTCTAGATAAAGGGGGAAAAAACGTGCCCAACATCGCCCTCATACTGATGGCCACCTTTGTGTGTGGCTGCATCAAACGGTGCGTAGACCCTCAGTACGCAAACACCAAGTGTCACTACGTGCTGAGGTTCTACCTGTCCCCGGTGTTGCGAAGGATGGGTCCGGCCAAGCTGCCGCGGAACGCTCCAAGTAGTTGGACCGTGTCATACCACCTGTCCCTGGTGGAAAAATTTATGCAAAAAAACACCTTTGACCACAAGTCCATCAGGCAGTGGTCAGCACGTAACGTCCTAGAGGCCCTGAGGGAAAAGGAGAGGGTGGACCCTGTGGGATGGTTCCCCGAGCAGACTGTCAAAGTCATTTGGCAGAATGCCTCATCGCCAGAACTTTCCAACAAGCACCAAGACGTGGCTTGGCTGGTGGTGAGAAAGGCCCTCCCTGTCAGATCCTTCCTACATGCCAGGAGTCTCACCCCCTCTGCACGTTGCCCTCGAGGTGGCTGTGGTGGGGAAGAGACCGTTGTTCACCTCCTTGTGGATTGTGCCTTTGCAAAGAAAGTCTGGAGAGAGATGCAGTGGTTGCTGTCGAGGTTCATCCCGAGCAGTTCTGTGACACAGGACTCTGTGCTCTACGGGCTGTTCCCAGGGACACACACCGAGACAAACATCAACTGCAGCTGGAGGATCATCAACTCGGTGAAAGACGCGCTTTGGTCTGCCCGAAACTTGTTGGTCTTCCAGCACAAAGAGTTGTCCCCGACCGATTGTTGCGGACTGGCACAATCCAAAGTCCAGGACTACGTGCTGAGGGACGCACTAAAGCTCGGGGCAGCTGCCGCAAAGGCGCAATGGGGAAGGGTCGCTGTCTAAGACCTTTCTGCCACAGCGCACCGAGAGACTGGGAACTGTTTAGAGCCCCTCGGGCTGGACAGCTCAAAATGAAAGGCTGTAAATGATTGTAATATTGTTTGTACTGATGCACCTGGTGATACATTTTGTAAAAGTTTAACCTGGATTGTACCCTTGTAATGGTGTTTTTGAAATGGTTTGGAATGTGATTGAAGATATTTTATGAATAAAGTATATTTTTGCAAAAAAAAAAGACTCCACACAGACACCCCACTGAGCCATGGGAAAAGCCGGAGGTGTAGACGCTGAGGGTCGCTGTGGCCTTCAGAGCCACTGGCATGGGGTGTCCACCCACACAGTCGGAGCTGATCTCAGGCCCAATCAACTGACAAATGGAGGTTACTGTCTCCCTGGAGAGGTGGATCCTCCTTTGGCATTGCACCTCAGACATACTGAGGCAGCTGCATCGCTGCCTATAAACCCTGGCAGCAGGACAGTGGTGTCTTCTGCGGCCCCTTCTGCCTTGCGCTTCCTGCTGGCCCTGCGCCCCTTGTGCCTGCGCCTCTCCTCCCACAGGTCCCTCCCCTGGAAGCGGCATTGGGGCACTTGGCCTCCTCTTCCTTCTGCCCCTCTCTTCCTTCTCAGAGGAGGTAACACCAGCCAAGACCACAATCCCCATTACCAACGTAAAATACAGCTTAACTGCCCTTTTAATAGCCTTAACTGGCCTTGTAATTGATGGCGGGCACGGCTCTGACTCCTGCTCCTGCCCGCCGACTGAAATATTGCGTGAGTGTGCAATGATGGAACGCTCACCCGACGTCATCATGTGCTATTTTATGCTCGAGCATGTGGGAAATCTGTCAAAATCATGCAAATGACCTTCTGAGTGGAGCATCATGCAATGCCAGGGCATGTCCTGTTGGTGAGTGCACATCCCATCTTACAACAATTTCTGTGATCTTCACAATGAAGCTACTTATACATAGCCTAAAGGCATGTTTGCAATATAATTGTAGCTCTGCACTTTGGATAATACATTTGAATAAATTTTTAAAAGTAGCTCAAAATTTGAAGGCATCAGTATAAAATAATAGCAAGATGCATGGATGTTACACATACTTGAAAACATTAGTGGTGCCAGCTGAAGTATTGCATACAATTCTGGGCACTGGCACCACACTTCAGGAAGGATGTGAAGGCTTGAGGATTATACAGAAAAAACATCAGTGGATTGGTCACAGGAATGAGAGATTACAGTTGTGTGGATTGACACATGGATAGGGACAAAGCAACGTGCTGCAGGATCTGGAAATCTGAAATAAAAACAGGAAATGCTGAAAATGCTCAGCAGGTCAGGCATCATCTGTGAAAAAAGAAACAGTTAATATTTCAGGTCATAACCTTTCATCAGAACTAGGAAGAGTTGAAAATGTATTGGCTCTTATGTAGATGATATGGGGGAGGGTGAAAGAAAAACAAAAGGGAAGGTCTGTCATAGGGTCAAAGTGGTCATTGTTGAGGCCTAATATTGGCATTACAAGAACTATAGGTGCATGTGGCCACTTTCAATAAGTTTTCCGATAGAGATCACGTGAAATAGGAGCTGGCAATGCATATTGAAATGTAAAATTATGATCCACCCAGTAACTTATTTCACAACAGCATTTATTGAAGAATCTAATTGCGAAATTCTGCTCAATGACTGGCGCTCCCACATGAATGAACGAAGAGGCCAAAAGATCTGACAAAAAGTTGTAGGCCCATGTCATAGCTGATTGTAACAAAGGGGCCAGAACCTGTTCAAAACCTAGGAAGCACTGCTGCCGGGACCAAGAGCATGTCCCGAGCCCTCATGGATGGACGGAGGGATGTAGGGTGGGATTTTGCTAGCGGTGACCACTTTACATCCAATTGAGAATGGTGGTACATATCACAGAGCTATCAGCCTGGTCAGCTTGGCAGCATCAGCTGCACCACAGATAGAGGTGGCCGCTGCTGAGGTTGCAGGGAGAGGAAGAGGTGCCCTGAAAGAGCAGAAATTCTTTGGTTACTGTGCAGGCCAGAGCAGGCAGACCTCAGTGATTGGAGGAGTGTATCCTCCAGAGGCACAGTTGGAGACGCAGGGGCAACCATTGCTGCCATGGGGCCCCTCTGTGGGCCATGGGTTGGCCATTAAGGAAGGTCTCTCCCCATCCCCTCCCACCCCAACTGGCATTTACTGGGAGACCAACACAGTTTATCTGCCAGTCTTCCCATGAGGTGGAGGCCTGTCCCAACGTTGCTAAAATGCCAGCAGGGATGGGAATTGACTGTTAATTGGCCACTTGATTGGTTTAATTGGCTGATCACTTCTGGTTGATAAGCGGCTGCACCACTGATGATCCTACCATTGAAAAATCCCACACAGGCAGGAAGGCTCCCCCACACAATGTCTTCTGCCGTCATTCTACTAGGCCTTCCACCTCCCAGCCCAATTCCAGAAGGCTGGTAAAATTCAGCCCTGGGTTTGTGAAATTCACTTGTAGAGGGCAAGATGATGGAGGATACTTTTATTCATCATTTCCTCATTATCCTTCAAAATAATGGAAAGCTTTGAAATCTATTATATTTTCAGAATAGAGCTAGTCTAAAAATTACATCTGAAACCAAAAAGCTTTTTCTCATTTAAAAGTGTCAGTAGCTCAAGCTCACCCTACTTAGCAAAATTCTAATATCATTCACTTCCCTGTCCATTTCAGTTGCTGCTCTGTCCAAAATTAACAAGCTCCCATCACTATGGAGGGAAAATTTTTTGGCATGCTCTCGCACTTTTAATTCTTTAATACTTTTGATAATGGTATCTTTTATTAATACTTGTAGTTATAACTGTGATGTACGTGAGATTTCATTTTATTTTGTTCTGCGTGGTACTTCCAGAGTGCTCTTAGGAGTTCCATGATTTTACCCAGTGACAGTGAAGGAACAGCGACATAGTTCCAAGTCGGGATGGTGTGTGGCTTGGAAGGGAAGGCAGTGGCATTCTCATGCATCTGCTGCCCTTGTCCTTTTGGATGGTAGAAGTCGTGGTCTTGGAATGTGCTGTCGAAGGAGCCTTAGTGAGTTTCTGCAGTGCATCTGCTGCTACTGTGCGTCGGTGGTGGAGGGAGTGAATGTTTAAGGTGGTGGATAAGGTGCTAATCAAGTGATCAAAATCCTGGAACTCCCTTTCCATTAACAATATGGGTGTACCTACACCAATGGACTGCAGCGATTCAAGAAGACAGCTCACCATCACGTTTTCAAGGGCAACTAGGAATGAGCAACAAATGCTGGCCTAGCCAGCACATCCATATCTTGTCAAAGAAGAAGAAAGAAACAAGCAATGCTACAACAAAGTCAACATCGAAGGCCTCAAAGTAGCCACCCTTCTCAGTCAGGACCTCATTGCCAACATCTCAACCTCCAGCCATCAAGAGCTACAGTATGCCCAGAGTGCCTGGTCTACCCTAAAGTTCACCAAAACAAGCATTGCAAAGAGATCCTTGGGCCTGAATTTTTCGGTTGTCAGACATGTGTGATCGGCGGGCCAGGGACTGGACGGGAAATGGGCCACCGGCTATGATCAGCCCCTGACCGCGATGTTGAAATGCTCAGCGCTGCCGGGGCGGGGGCAAGAAGAGGGCAGGCGCCGACGTAACTGAGGGTTACTTCGAGAGAGCCCCCTGAAGGCAGACAGCTGCCCCCAGGGCACTGCAGACCTCCACAGACTAAAGGACACAACAAAAATGCTGCAAAATATGTCCATGCAGCACAATCAAGCACCTGAAAGCATATTTAATAAAAAAACAGTATCCAAATATCTCTTTATATTTTATTTCCCCACGGAGATTTCATCCCGCCCTGGATTGAGGTTTGAGCAAAAATATGAATGTCACCTGGACCCATCCGCCAACCATAAATGTTGGGCCACGTAAAATCGCTGTTGATTGCATCGTTAAGGTCGGCGGGCGCGCTTCTGACTGCTGCGCCCGTCAGCTGAGTGAAATATCGCACGAGTGTGCAATGACGTGGGGACGCTCGCCCGACATCATCTCGCGCTACTTCATGTCCATTCGGGTCAGACATGAGCCCCCCCTCAGGACATAAAATTCTGACCTTGGTCTCTCTACCAGGAAACATAGTCACTGGTTTGATGAAAACAACCAAATGATACAGGACCTAACCGAGGTTAAAAGCAAACAACCCCTGAAGTATGCCAGTAACTATGCTGAACCGCTTCTTCTTATGAAGAGATTCTTTAATACTAGAAGAATTATTTTTTAAAGCTTTTCAGCTAAATTTGGAGAGCTTGCAGCAGGCCAATGCTGCCACACCTGTCCCCCATCCACTGATTTTTCTGTCCACAACATTGAATAGTGAATTCCACTCTTAAATGCCATTTTGTTGTGGAAACATCTGGATAATCTTGTTGCATTGTGACAAACAAGAGCCCAAGCTGAACCCCTTCCTTTCTGTCATCAGCATACATTGCTGGAGTATGTGTTTGCAGGGTAGGCAATGAAAGGACATGAGAGTAGTGTGGGTGAGAGGAACAGGCCAGCTGTAAATGTGGAACAACAACAGTGCAGTGCCTTTAAGGTAGAAAATTATCCAGTGCCAATGAAGCAGATATTTGGCAGATATTTGGCAGGGGTGATCCAAAGTTGGTCAAAGAGGTGAGTTTTAAGGAGGGTTTAAATGGGGAGAGGTGGAGCTGTTTAAGGAGGGATTTCCAGAGTGTGAAGCCTAAGCAGCTGAAGGCATGCCTAGCAATGGCAGGATAAAAGCAGGGAGGATGCATAAGACAAAATTTGGAGGAATGAAGAGCTCATGAGGGATTGTAGGAGGTTACAGGGAGTACATTGCAAAGAAATTTAAATATACAGATGACAATTTTAAATTTGAGGCCTTTTGGAAACTGGAGCCAATATAGGTTAGTTAGCACAGGGGTGATAAGTATGGAAGGGAATACAGGCAGCAGAGTTTTGATTGAGCAGAAGTTTAACAAGGGTGGATATGATGGAAGGTCAGCTATGAGAGCATTGGAATAGTCAAGTCTGAAGGTGACAAATGTAAGAGAGCTCAGATATGCACAGAATTATATTCACTAGTGAGAAGTTATACAGGAAGTACAAGTCATACTTCCCTCTTTTCAATCCACTCCACCAAGCACAGGTCTTGATTTGAGATAGGGTACAGGCAGCAGAATTTTGGATGAGGGTTTGTCAGATTAAATTTCCTTTTCATTTCAATTTTATTTTGATAATCAATTTAGGGTCATGCTCGTTTAATCTGAACTGATTCAAGCTATATATTTGTCCTGTAAAATCTGCATTTTTCCTTTAAAGATGTTCTACTGCTCAACTACTAATGTATTGTTGAATATCCTCAATCCATTTTCTTGGGATTTAGGCCTTTGGATGTTACATATCTGACTCTTGTGATATATTTCCCAGTAGCTTCTCCTGCTGCACCACTGTGACACTGGTGGAAGTTCAGTAGAGCCCTTTTTACACATCTAATTGGTGTTTCCTCCAGGTTAAAGCAATGCTTATGTTACATATATCCAAATCCCAGATCATGTGAACTTTGATCATTTTCTCAACTTTCCACGCTGACTGAGATCTCTACTAGGATTTCCATTTTCCGTATATTTTCTGTGTTATTAGCAAATTACAGGTCAAGTCGAGAATTCCTCTTTGTAGCTTAATTTGATGCACTGATTTATGAAGCAGTCATGCATTACAATTCTGACTCTAAACTTCTGCTTTCCCAGTTTTTAAATGACTGACCAGAGCCGCTCATTAAAATAGCTTTCCTATTTTCACAAGATCTTTTCATTATTTTGAGGAGTCAATCATATTCCTGTTTATACCTGAGGTTTGTAGCATACCCCTATTTTTAGCTTATATATCTGTGCATCAGAGATGTCTAACAGAGTAGTTTGTATTGTACTTTTCCCCCACCCACTGATTCAAATTAATTTAGCTCCCAGGTGTCCTTCGCATCTTGCATTCTACCACCTCCTTTTCTTTGCAATCATTCTTTGATGCCCTGAAATATTACATTAATTTCCATCTTCTGGGTTTAATCCTGTTTCTAATAATCCCATTGCATCACAATTCTCTCAACCTTCAGTTCTGGCATCTTATTCCTGGCATTCATGTATATATAGAATATATATCTTATTGCAGATTTATGTTTCCTGTCACGTTCTGGTCTTTAGTACACGTGTTCCTCTGGGTTACCAAGCCAATACTCCCCTGTTGACTTCTATCATGTGATCCAGTTCTCTGGGGAATCATTTTTACCCTGCCTTCCCACCCCACCCCCATCAATATTCCTCACAGCTTTCTTTGTTGCTATTTCCCACTCTGTCTCTCCTGCATCACTTTTTCCTGAAGACATTCTGTGTTATTTATGAAGGCAGCTTTGTTGCTTATCGACTAGACATTCATTTACATCTTCATTTACACTTTCTTGGTGAACGTGTTTCCTTTCCCAATCACTGAGATGTACCAGAGAACATTACTTTGCATTTCCTGTCCTTGAGTTTTGAAACAATTCTTTGGAAATCGTAGAATGATATAGCACGACAGGAGGCAATTTGGCCCATCACACCTGTGACAGCTCTTCGAATGAACTATCCAATTAGTTCCACTCTTCTGCTCTTTCCCCATGGTCCTGCAGTTTCCGCTTCAAATATTTAAAAGTGACTCTATCAGCAGTAAATGTAGGAGAGAAACAGGCTGTCTTTGGGGGAGCAGCGAACACTAGGAGCAGTAAGTATGCTGGGGACAAACCAGAAGTTTTTAGGGGGGTGGGAGAGAGAGACTGCCCGGAGCTTAGGGGAAAGAGAGGCTGTGGGGACTACAGAGGACAGAGAGGCTGTGGGGCCACGGGGGAAGGAGAGGTTCCTAGGACCGCAGGGGAAGGAGAGGCTATGGGTGTCACGGGGGAAGGAAAGGCTGTGGGGACCGCAAGGGATGGAGAGGCTGCAGTGCCACAGTGGAAGGAGAGGCTGTGGAGTCACGAGGACTGGAGAAGCTGCAGAGGCCACAGGTGGAAGGGGAGGCTGTGGTGGCCACGGGGGAAGGAGAGATTGTGGACCCACAGGGCGGGGAGGCTGTGGTGTGCCTGGCACTGAAACACTGGCTGCAAGGGCCAGCGGAGAGACGTTGTGGCGCCCGTGGTTGGGAGTGGGGGGAAAGGATGGCTGGCATGTGTGTAAGTGAGTGTCTGTATGAGAGAGAGTGTGTGTAAGGGGGAGAGTGTGTGTGTGTGAGGGAGAGTGTGTGTGAGAGGGAGAATGTGTGTGAGGGGGAGAGTGTGTGTGTGTGAGGGAGAGTGTGTGTGTGAGGGGGAGAGTGAGTGTGAGGGGGAGAGTGTGTGTGAAGGGGAGAGTGAGTGTGAGGGGGAGAGTGAGTGTGAGGGGGAGAGTGTGTGTGAAGGGGAGAGTGCGTGTGAGGGGAAGAGTGAGTGTGAGGGGGAGAGTGTGTGTGAAGGGGAGAGTGTGTGTGAGGGGGAGAGTGAGTGTGAAGGGGAGAGTGTGTGTGAGGGGGAGAGTGTGTGTGAGAGGGAGAGTGTGTGTGAAGGGGAGAGTGTGTGTGTGAGGGAGAGTGTGTGTGAAGGGGAGAGTGTGTGTGAGGGGGAGAGTGAGTGTGAGAGGGAGAGTGTGTGTGAAGGGGAGAGTGTGTGTGAGAGGGAGAGTGTGTGTGAAGGGGAGAGTGTGTGTGTGAGGGAGAGTGTGTGTGAGGGGGAGAGTGTGTGTGAAGGGGAGAGTGTGTGTGTGAGGGAGAGTGTGTGTGAGGGGGAGAGTGTGTGTGAAGGGGAGAGTGTGTGTGAGGGGGAGAGTGTGTGTGTGACGGAGTGTGTGTGTGAGAGGGAGAGTGTGTGTGAAGGGGAGAGTGTGTGTGAGGGGGAGAGTGTGTGTGTGACGGAGTGTGTGTGTGAGAGGGAGAGTGTGTGTGAAGGGGAGAGTGTGTGTATGAGGGAGAGTGTGTGTGAGGGGAGACTGTGTATGAGGGGGAGAGTGTGTGTGAGGGGGAGAGTGTGTGTGAAGGGGAGAGTGTGTGTGTGAGGGAGAGTGTGTGTGAAGGGGAGAGTGAGTATGAGGGGGAGAGTGTGTGTGGGAAGGAGAGTGAGTGTGTGAGGGGGAGAGTGTGTGTGAGAGAGAGTGTGTGTGAGGGGGAGAGTGTGTGTGAGAGAGAGTGTGTGTGAGGGGGAGTGTGTGTGTGTGTGTGAGAGAGCGTGTGTGAGGGGGAGAGTGTGTGTGAGGGGGAGAGTGAGTATGAGGGGGAGAGTGTGTGTGTGAGAGAGTGTGTGTGAGGGGGAGAGTGAGTGTGAGAGGGAGAGTGAGTATGAGGGGGAGAGTGTGTGTGTGAGGGGGAGAGTGTGTGTGAGGGGGATAGTGTGTGTGAGAGAGTGTGTGTGAGGGGGAGAGTGTGTGTGAGAGAGTGTGTGTGAGGGGGAGAGTGAGTATGAGGGGGAGAGTGTGAGTGTGAGAGGGAGAGTGAGTGTGAGGGGGAGAGTGTGTGTGAGAGAAAGTGTGTGAGGGGGAGAGTGAGTGTGAGAGGGAGAGTGAGTGTGAGAGGGAGAGTGTGTGTGAGAGAAAGTGTGTGAGGGGGAGAATGAGTGTGAGAGGGAGAGTGAGTGTGAGAGAAAGTGTGTGAGGGGGAGAGTGAGTGTGAGAGGGAGAGTGTGTGTGAGGGGGAGTGAGTGTGAGGGGGGAGTGAGTGTGTGAGGGGGGCAGTGTGTGTGTGAGACGGTGTGTGGAATTTTATCAGCTCTGTTACAGTGGGGGTGGGGCCGTAAAATGCAGTGAGCCATTCGAAAGCCCTTTGACTTTGGATGGACCATAAAATCCAGCCAGCGTAAAATTCCACTGAGAGTGTGTGTGTATGTGTTTGTGTGTGTGTGTGTGTGTTTGTGTGTGTGTGTGTGTATGTGTTTGTGTGTGTGTGTGTTTGTGTGTGTGTGTGTGTGCTTGTGTGTGTGTGTGTTTGTGTGTGTGTGTGTGTGTTTGTGTGTGTGTGTATGTGTTTGTGTGTGTGTGTGTATGTGTTTGTGTGTGTGTATGTGTTTGTGTGTGTATGTGTTTGTGTGTGTGTGTGTATGTGTGTGTGTGTTTGTGTGTGTGTTTGTGTGTGTGTGTGTGTGTGTGTGAACCCTCATCCCCTCACACCAATAGATAATCACAGCCATTCACACAGTGGGGGAGGGTGAGCGAGTAAGCACCCTGAGACTGAGATTCCGCCAGACACACACACTCTGACCCTCTCACATTGTAACGGTCATCTTTATAAATCACTCCTTTTCTAAAAATTATCAATTTTTTGCTTTGACATTGCTCTAATTTTTACTTAGGAAGTTGTTTCTTTTCTTGATACTCAGCTTTTTTTGAAATATATGGCCAGGATCTTTAGGTTGGGCGAGCGGGGGGCGGGGCACGCTTGATGCGGGATGACCTTGGGCGGAACTCCCGATGTCACCCTGCGTCATTTCAATTTTCAGGTCGGCGGAGGCGCAGCCGAATCAGCTGTGTGCCCGCCGACTTGTCAATGACCTCAATAGGCCTCATTAATTAACCTCATTAATGGACCTGCCCGTCCAACCTTAAGAGGTTGGCAGGCAGGCCAGGAGCTCTGGCGGGCTTCAGAAAAAGCATGGAACCTCATCCACGGGCGGGATGGGGTTTCGTGAGGGTTTTAAAAGATTTAATAAATGTTTGATTTAAAGTGATGGACATGTCCCAACTCACGTGACAGTGTCACATGAGGGGACATGTCAGGGAAATTTTGTTTTTATACCTTTACCATTTTTAAATGTGGAGCCGATCTCCCTGAGGCAGCACTTATCCTCAGTGAGATGAGTGCGCATAGCGCTTCCTGGCGTAAGTCACGCTGGGCGGGCCTTAATTGGTCCCCCCACGTAAAATGGCAGCGTGCCCCCGATTGGGGGAGCCGATCAGAGGCACACCTGTCCATGCCCGCTCCTGCACTCCCCCTCCAACGGGGGGAAAATTCTTCCCCATGTATTTTGCCCATCGCCGCCCACAATCGGGCCCGGAAGGCAATTTCACTCTGGTGGGTCAATTAAGGCCCGCCCAGCAGGGGGAGGAGTGTGAGTTGGGTGAGCGTGAGTGCATGCTACATAATCTCCCCTAGGCAGAGAGTTGCCTCAGGAAGATGAAGAGAAATTAAAAATGTCCCCCCATGTGACTCTGTCACATGAGCAGGGACATGTTATTGATGAAAAGTTAAAGTTTTTATTTTATTTTTATTTGCTTTTGGAAACCTCATTCCATCTGTGGATGTGGTTTCCAAAAAGTGCAAAGGCCGCTTGACGTTTTCAGCTGCCTGCCAACCATAAAGTTAGATGGGCAGCAAAAAATTTATTTTGATTAACTTTTTAACAGCCTTAATAGGCCTTTTAATTGTCAGCGGGTTTGCTGCTGACTCTGGCGCGTGCCCGCCGACTGAAATATCGTGCGAGTGCGCGATGATGTCGGGATGCTCACCCAACGTTGCTGTAGTGTTTCCATCCCTCCCTCCTCCTCAAACCTAAAATAAAAAGGGAGAGAGGAAGAGGCAGTGCCTTCAGGAGTGCACCAGACCTGCGAGGGACACTGAAAGTGGATTTTAAAGAAAAAGCAACTGATTGGTGAGTAAATCCTGGGACCAGACTCGGAGGGAGGAGCACCGGAACGGTGAGTATAAATCTAGTTTACCTCGGGGATTCGCGGCCTTGTCTCCAGGGAGCAGACTCGGAGGGAGGAGCACCGGCGCGGTGACCTCGGAGCACAGAGTAACTGAAGCCAAAACTGAAAAAGTGACATCACAGGAAAGCTGTGACCTGATTGTTTGGTAGGAAATCTGCACCAAATTTGAAAAAAAAACTGCAAGCTAATTAATAAATTAATTAACTAAGTCGAGATGGCTGGGCAGGTAATGTGCTGTAGCTGTATGATGTGGGAGCTGGCAGATCCCATTGCGAGCCGCAGTGACCACATCTGCAGCAAGTGTTCTTTGCTGGAGGAACTCCGGCTCAGAATTGATGAGCTGGAGTCCGAGCTCCGGACGCTGCGGTACATCCGGGAGGGGGAGAGTTACCTGGACGCTTTGTTTCAGGAGGTGGTCACACCCGGTAGATTAAGTACCTCAAGTTCGGTCAGTGGTCAGGGTCAGCAGGGTGTGACTACAAGTGAGGCAGGTAGAGGGATCCTGAGTTCAGGAACAGAGGAGCCTCAGCTCTTGACCTTGTCCAACAGGTATGAGGTACTTGCTCCCTGTGTGGATGAGGAACAGGGCTGTAGGGAGGATGAGCCAGCTGACCACAGCACCGTGGCACAGGAGGTCATTCAAGAGGGGGGAGCAAAAAGACAAGTGGTAGTTGTAGGGGATTCTATAATTAGGGGAATTGATAGCATCCTTTGTAAGCAGGTTCAAGAGTCCCGCATGGTATGTTGCCTGCCCGGTGCCAGGGGGAGGGACATCTCTGACTGGCTTAAAAGGATATTGGAGAGGGAGGGGGAGGATCCAGTTGTTGTGGTCCACGTCAGGATAAATAACATAGGTAAGGCTAGGAAAGAGGACCTGTTTGGGGATTATCAGGAACTAGGAACTAAATTAAAGAACAGGTCCTCAAGGGTTATAATCTCCGGATTACTACCCGAGCCACATGCAAATTCGCATAGGGATGCAAGAATAAGGGAAGTAAACACGTGGCTAAAGGAGTGGTGTGGGAAAGAGGGGTTCCATTTCGTGGGGCACTGGCATCAGTATTGGAACAGGAGGGATCTGTACCGTTGGGACGGTCTCTACCTGAACCGATCTGGGACCAATGTTCGAGCAAAAAGGGTAAATAGGGTGGTCAACAGGACTTTAAACTAGAAAGAGTGTGGGGGTGGGGTGGGGGGGGGGGGGGGGTGTGGGGGGGGGGGGGGTGGGGGGGGGGGGTAAAACTCAAAGAAGTATGACTAATGGGAAACAAAGCAGCAGGTTAGCATGTGGGGGGGGTGGATTCAACTTCATGGAAAATTATGAAAAAACTGAAAAGAAAGGAGAGCCCAGGAGAGGCTATTAAAGTCTCCAGAACACAAAATAGGACAGAGTGTTTGGAAAGGGCAAGGAATCTAACTTCAAGCACATCAGATAAAGAGATGACAATGAGAAAGGGGACGGGAAATACAGGACTGAAGGTGTTGTATCTGAATGCACGCAGTATACGAAATAAGGTAAATGAGCTTGTGGCGCAGATTGAAATTGGCAGGTATGATGTGGTGGGCATCACAGAGACATGGCTGCAAGGGGATCAGGACTGGGAACTAAATATCCAAGGATATACATCCTATCGAAAAGATAGGCAGGTTGGCAGAGGGGGTGGGGTTGCTTTGTTAGTAAGAAATGAAATTAAATCGATAGTAAGAAATGACGTAGGGTCAGATGATGTAGAATCTGTGTGGGTAGAGTTGAGGAACTGCAAAGGTAAAAAAACCACAATGGGAGTTATGTACAGGCCTCTGAACAGTAGTCAGGATGTGGGGCACAAGATACACCAGGAGATAGAAAAGGCATGTAAGAAAGGCAAGGTTATAGCGATTGTGGGGGATTTCAATATGCAGGTAGACTGGGGAAATCAGGTTGGTAGTGGATCAAAAGAAAAGAAATTTATGGAATGTCTACGAGATGGCTTTTTGGAGCAGCTTGTGGTGGAGCCCACTAGGGAACAGGCAATTCTAGATTTAGTGATGTGTAATGAGGCAGATTTGATAAGGGAGCTTAAGGTGAAGGAACCCTTAGGAGGAAGTGACCATAATATGATAGAATTTACCTAGCAATTTGAGAGGAAAAAACTGGAATCAGATGTGACGGTATTACAGTTGAATAAAGGCAACTACAGAGGCATGAGGGAGGAGCTGGCCAGAATTGATTGGGAGATGAGCCTAGCAGGAAAGACAGTGGAACAGCAATGGCAGGAGTTTCTGGGAGTAACTTGGGAGACACAGCAAAAATTCATCCCTAGGAGGAAGAAGCGTACTAAAGGGAGGATGAGGCAACCATGGCTGACAAGGGAAGTCAGGGACAGCATAAAAACTAAAGAGAAAGCATACAATGCGGCGAAGAGCAGTGGGAAACCAAGGGATTGGGAAGCCTACAAAGACCAACAGAGGACAACTAAAAAAGAAATAAGGAGGGAGAAGATTAAGTATGAGGGTAAACTAGCCAGTAATATAAAAGAAGATTTCAAGAGTTTTTTAGATATATAAAGGGTAAGAGAGAGGCAAAAGTGGACATTGGGCTGCTGGAAAATGACGCTGGAGAAGTAGTAGTGGGGAACAAAGAAATGGCGGAGGAATTGAATTTGCGTCAGTCTTCACGGTGGAAGACACGAGTAACATCTCCAAAGTTCAAGAGAGTCAGGGGGCAGAGGTGAGTATGGTGGCCATTACCAAGGAGAAGGTGCTAGGAAAACTGAAAGGTTTGAAGGTGGATAAATCACCTGGACCAGATGGATTACACCCCAGAGTTCTGAAGGAGATAGCTGAAGAGATAGTGGAGGCATTAGTGGTGATCTTTCAGGAATCACTGGAGTCAGGGAGGGTCCCAGAGGACTGGAAAATCGCTAATGTAACCCCCCTGTTTATGAAGGAAGTGAGGCAAAAGACGGGAAATTACAGGCCGATTAGCCTGACCTCGGTCGTTAGTAAGATTTTAGAGTCCATTATTAAGAATGAGATTTCAGAATACTTGGAAGTGCATGGTAAAATAGGGCAAAGTCAGCATGGTTTTATCAAGGGGAAGCCATGCCTGACAAATCTGTTAGAATTCTTTGAGGAGCTAACGAGTAGGTTAAACAAAGGAGAGCCAATGGATGTTATCTACTTGGACTTCTAGAAGGCCTTTGACAAGGTGCTGCACAGGAGGCTGCTCAGTAAGATAAAAGCCCATGGTGTTAGAGGCAAGGTACTAGCATGGATAGAAGATTGGCTGTCTGGCAGGAGGCAGAGAGTGGGGATAAGGGGGTCCTTCTCAGGATGGCGGCCGGTGACTAGTGGAGTTCCGCAGGGGTCAGTGTTGGGACCACAACTTTTCACTTTATACATTAATGATCTAGATGAAGGAACTGAGGGCATCCTGGCTAAGTTTGCAGATGATACAATGATAGGTGGAGGGACAGGTAGTATTGAGGAGGCGGGGAGGCTGCAGAAGGATTTGGACAGGTTAGGAGAATACGCAAAGAAGTGGCAGATGGAATACAACGTGGGGAAGTGTGAGGTCATGCACTTTGGTAGGAAGAATAGAGGCATAGACTATTTTCTAAATGGGGAGATAATTCAGAAATCTGGAGTGCAAAGGGACTTGGGAGTCCTAGTCCAAGATTCTCTTAAGGTTAACTTGCAGGTTGAGTCGGTAGTTAGGAAGGCAAATGCAATGTTGGCATTTATTTTGAGAGTACTAGAATATAAAAGCAGGTATGCACTGCTGAAGCTTTATAAGGCTCTGGTCAGACCACATTTAGAATATTGTGAGCAATTTTGGGCCCTGTATCTCAGGAAGGATGTTCTGGCCCTGGAGACGGTCCAGAGGAGGTTCACGAGAACAATCCCAGGAATGAAAGGCTTAACATATGAGGAACGTTTGAGGACTCTGGGTCTATACTCGATGGAGTTTAGAAGGATGAGGGGGAATCTGATTGAAACTTACAGAATACTGAAAGGCCTGGATAGAGTGGACGTGGGGAAGATGTTTCCATTAGTAGGAGAGATTAGCACCCGAGGGCACAGCCTCAGAGTAAAGGGAAGACCTTTTAGAACAGAGATGAGGAGAAACTTCTTTAGCCAGAGAGTGGTGAATCTATGGAATTCATTGCCACAGAAGGCTGTGGAGGCCAGGTCATTGAGTGTATTTAAGACCGAGATAGATAGGTTCTTGATTGGTAAGGGGATCAAAGGTTACGGGGAGAAGGCGGTTGAATGGGGTTGAGAAACATATCAGCCATGATTGAATGGCGGAGCAGACTCGATGGGCCGAATGGCCTAATTTCTGCTCCTATGTCTTATGGTCTTATGATCTTAACGTCATCGTTTACCCTATGTCTCTATTTATAAAGCCAAGGATTCCAAATATCTACTCTAATTGTACTTCAAAAGCCAAAGCCAATGTCCCTTTTTAAATCATAAATCACATGCTCACATGGACAGCAATTCATCTAGTGATAAAAACAAAATACTGCGTTTTTATTTTTTATTTTTTTTATTTTTATTTTTTCTTTTTTATTCTTTAGCCTCTTATTTTTATTTATTCTCATTTTAATTCATTTATTCATTGTTTTATCTGTACTTTTTATCCTATTTTCAATCTTTTTTCCCCACCACCCTCTCCTCCCACCACCCCACCCCCACAAGGGCCATCTGTCACTTGTTCATGTTGTTATAGAGTCATAGAGTGCGCCAGTCAAACAAGTACCTAACTATTCTAACACCATTTTCCAGCACTAGGCCCATAGCCTTGCATGCCATGGCATCATAAGTGCACATCCAAATATTTCTTAAATGTTATGAGGGTTTCTGCCTCTACTACCCTTTCAGGCAGTGAGTTCCAGATTCCCACCACCCTCTGGGTGAAAGAATTCTTCCTAACATCCCCTCTAAACCTCCTGCCCCTTCCCTTAAATCTATGCCCCCTGGTTACTGATCCCTCCACCAAGGGGAAAAGTTCCTTCCTGTCTACCCTATCTATGCCCCTCATAATTTTATACACCTCAATCATGTCCTCCCTCAATCTCCTCTGCTCCAGGGAAAATAACCCCAGCCTATCCAATCTCTCCTCATAACTAAAACTCTCCAGCCCAGGCAACATCCTGGTAAATCTCCTCTGCACTCCCTCTAGTGCAATCACATCCTTCCTATAATGCGGATTCCAGAACTGCACGCAATACTCTAGCTGTGGCCTAACCAGCATTTTATACAGTTCCAGCATAACCTCCCTGCTCTTATATTCTATGCCTCGGCTAATAAAGGCAAGTATCCCATATGCTGTTCTTTTCAGAGTGCTTACCCTTGTCCTGCTATTATTACATTCTGCTTTCTCACCTTAATGCCAATATAAGCACCTCCTTTAACCAGTACCACTACCATTAACACCCCTTTGTCCTTTTGTTCATGACATCTTTGTCAATCTCTCCTTTGCCTCCACCTATCACTGGCCTTCTATCCAGCTTTACCTACTCCACCCCTGTTAAACAGTATAAATTTCATCACATTTTTACTTCTCTTTAGCTCTGAAGAAGAGTCATATGGACTCGAAACGTTAACTCTGTTTTTCTCTCCACAGATGCTGTTAGACCTGCTGAGTTTTCCCAGCATTTTCTGTTTTTGTTAACTCATCTAATGAGACTGATATGATTTGTATAACCAAAGCCAGTAAAAAAGAAGTGCACACTGAGTAATATGACAGCTATTTATGAACATTCTTATAGATATGGGAGTTGGACTTAGCTATGAATGTGATCTTTTATTGCCTTTTCATTTGAGAGACAGGTACAAGGATTTCTATTCTCAATATGTGCCTGTATTATAAGATTATTATCCGTTCATTTTTTGTTATGTTAATTTAATTAGTAGTTTTGAACTTAAATGAGGCCTGAAGATGTGTGCTACTTATTTATCAAGGGTAAGAGAGATTCTATGAAGTTATAGAATAAAGGCCAGCAGCTAAAACTAGTTATCAGACAGGGTTTTCTGTTTCTTTGTTTTGGACAGTTTACTATAAGCTTCTTTAGATGTCAAAATTAGAATAGATACTCTTGAAGTTATGGGAGTTGTACTCAGCCATGAGTGTGATCTAAAATAAAATATGCAAAAATAATCCGGAGTAAGAACAGTAGAAAAGATCCCAAATTGCAATATTATATTAAAGGCAGTTATTTTCTTTCGAAGGAAACATAGGAAAGTGAAGCGTGAAGAGGGATGGTGCTGATCCTCATAACCTGAACACATCCTTTAACTTAGTGAATGCTGGTCTCCCTATGTTTATGCTATTGAAGAGTTCAGAATCCATTGTTAGCAATCATGCATCTGATCCACCAGAAACGAACACGAGTGGAGGACAGCATAGTGCTGAAAATATTGTCCAATATGGAGAAATTATCTTTGAAAATAAGATCAAAAAATTTCACTGACATTAAGAGGTAGGCTAAAAATGATACAAACTTGCAATTATTGCAGGCATTTTGTACATAACATGAATATGAAATAATTGTCACATTGTGGTATATTGTATGGTATTGTCATAAACTCCTGAAGGGTAGGAATGCAGCAAGGTTTTTATATAGTACTGAATACAGCATGAAGACATTGATTTGTGTCTATGCTGTACGCATTCATATTAACATCATTCATGTGTTCAATCTCGATTAACTTCCGTGAAAGTTCACAAACTAATTACAATCACTCACTCTCAGACCTAAAGGTTTTGCATTAATAATGGAACTGAAATTTGCTTATACAGATTCTCTTCCATAATGATCATGGTCAGCTTCTAACAGACCCACACTACTTACAATATAGTGATCTTGACAACTAACAAAGCAGCTAGATGTGCATGATTATAGTATCAAACAATGAACAACTGTCACTGGCATGGAGAAGTCATACCTGTTGATAATGAAACAAAAATTGAGGTCAACTGCTGCTAACAGCCACTTAGACTCAGTGCAAGGTTAGCTGTAGACCGATTCACGTTCCTCTGCAGAGCTTTTCACAGCAATTCATCCAAAGCTTCCATTCTATGTTTGACTACTGCCCTCTTCTGGCATGGGCCCTCTATAACAACAACTTGTATTTATATAACTCCTTTAATGTTATAAAACATCCCAAGGTGCTTCACAAGAGCATTATAAAACTAGATCCATCCCTGGGATGAAGAGTTGCCCTATGATGAAAGGCTGATTAAATTGGGTCTATATTCTCTGGAGTTGAAAAGAATGAGAAATGATCCCATTGAATTTTGATTTGATTTGACAAATTTGACATCCAGAGGGGTCTGGCTTTGGGCGTCCCTCCCTTTATCTTTGAGGGAACATATTTACTGTAAAACCTCTTTATCTCCTCCTTCAAAGCCACCCACTGCTCTAACACTGATTTACCTTCAAGTAGCTGTTTCCAGTCCATTTTTGCCAAATCACATCTCAGCGTTGTGAAATTGATCTTTCCCCAATTTAAAACTTTTACTCTTGGCCTGTCTTTCTCCTTTTTACATAACTATTCCAAATCTAACTGAATTATGATCACTAGCACTCAAATGTTCTCTCACTGATGCCAACTCCACCTGTCCAGTTTCATTTCCCATTTAAGAAACGAGGAGAATTTTTTTCTCTCAGAGGGTTGTGCGTCTTTGGAACTCTCTTCCTCAAAAGGCAGTGAAAGCAGAGTGTTTTGACTATTTTTTTAAGGCAGAGGTAGATATATTCTTGATAAGCAAGGGGGTGAAAAGTTATCAGGGGTTAGGTAGGAATGTGGAGTTGAGGTTACAATCAGATCAGCCATGATCTTATGGAATGGCAGAGCAGGCTTGAGGGGCCGAGTGGCTCCTAATTCATATGAAACGTACAAGATTCTGAAGGGGCTTGATCGGGTCAGTACTGAGAGGTTGGTTGCCCTGGCTGGGGAATCTAGAACACGAGATAAGGGGTGGTCATTTAGGACTAGGATGATGAGAAAATCCTTCACTCAAAGGATTGTGAATCTTTGGAATTCAGAGGCCCAGGTCCGAGCCCGAGCCCCCGCCCCCCCAAATGCTCTCTCCACAGATGCTGCCAGACCTACTGAATATTTCTGTCGTGGTACTGGCTGCACTCCTGTTCCCAGGCATGCAAGTAGCTTGCACCTGTTTTACTTGGGACTTACACCAATCACCGCATCAATCGATATGCAAATTTGTGGACCCAGAAAAGACCCTTAGGTAAATACCACTGATGGCCACCAATGCAAATTTTGTTCCATCGGTATAACAGAGGCACATACCCTGGGAAATTGACTGGGCTGGGAAAATCACTGCCCAAATGTTGTAAAGCGGTTCCCTAGTTCTGTTGAGGAATTTGATCCCAAACATCATTCCATCCTTTTCTTTGAACTGCCGTTTGTTCTTCTGTGCATTTCCAGCACTTCCACATACTTTACATTTCACACAGAAATGCAAACGCTTGCATACTTTCATGGCATGTGTTTGACTTGTGTGTGTATTCAGCACAGCAAACACAAAAATATTCGAGGACTAAGAAGAAAAGGCAAGGGGAAAATGTACACAGGAAGGCGTAAAATTTATGTATGGGGGCTCGTTGTGGGGAAGGATTTCACCTAGCTGTCCACTGTTACTTTAGTGGAAGGTTGAAAGAAACCACAGAGAATATCTCCTTCTGTGGGTTTCTGTCAATTTCAAGGTGGTCGGTCGGGAACATTTCTACAGATGTTCTACCTTCCGAAGTTCAAATCATTCTCCAAGGGCCTCAAACATCAGAAGTTCATCTGATGAAAATGCTGTGATCAAATTTTGTTACTGCCTCAGAGATTAGATATTAATAATAATCTGCTCATACATTGGGCAGAATTTTTAGGTTGGCATGCAGGCGTGCGCCCGTCCCGATCCGAAGAAAATCGCATGTGATGACGTCGGGAAAGCATCCTGGCATCATCCTGTGCTCGTGCGATATTTTGGTCGGAAGCACGCCCGCTGACAATTAAGAGGCCTATTCAGGTCATTGTATCCAATTTTTCGTTGTCCATCCAACATTATGGTTGGCAGATTGGGAAATCGACCAGGCAGACTTTACATTTTTCACGAAACCTCATCCAAGGGCGGAATTAGGTTTCCGTTATTAAATAAAAAAATAAAAATCTACGGACAGCGTTTTTATCGTGTATATGTTCAGGTGACTGATTGTGATAAGCGGACATTATTTTCATGATTTTTAAAACTTTATTTATTGGTTTTAAAGTCTTCAGCTCCCTGAGGCAGCTCTCTGCCTTCGAGGAGCTTTCATTCAGTGCTCACCCGCGCCCGTGCTTACGTCAGCGCCCACCCTCCTTCTGTCCCCACCCCGGCAGCGCTGATCATTTTGGTGTGTCCTTCATGCTGGCTGGCTGCAAATTGGCCAACCAGTGTGAAATCACCTGTTGGGGGCCGATCGCGGTCATGGTCCCTTCCCTGGCCCCGCTGATTGTGCCTACACACTGACCCAAAACTCCTGCCCATTCACATTCAGTTTATAAATAAAAAGCAAATTAGCTTCTTGAAGAGTGCATCAGTTTCAGCATATCTTTCAGCTTGACATTTCTTTTCAGCTTTATAATAGCTTTTTCCCTTGAAAAAGAGTTTTCTACCTAGACACAGTGATCAATTACTTGGTCTGACACTTGATTAAAATCTCTTCCCTCAACAATGTGACAAACTTCAGATTAAGTCAGTAAGACATTTTTGTAACGACACAAAGAAGGGACAAAAATTGTGCCAAATCTGGGAGGAGTGGCATGCTACGTTAGTTAGTCTTCTAAGACCCTTCAGCTCGAAAAGTTTTTGCAACACAATTTGCTGGAAGCATGAACTGATAATGGCATGGGGAGATGGTGATGCAATGGTGATGTCACTGGACTACTGGAGTAATCCAGAGTCCCAGGCTAATGCTCTGGGGAACTGGGTGCAAACATGGTGGCTAGTGGAATTTAAATTCAATTAATTAATTTAAAAAAATCTGGAGTTGATGCTAGCTTGGCGACCATGAAACTACCATTGATTGTTGTAAAAACCCATCTGGTTCATGAATGTCCTTTAAGGAAGGAAATCTGCCGTCTGGCCTGGTCTGGCCTACATGTGACTCCAGACCCATAGCAATATGATTGACTCTTAACTGTCCTCTGAAATGGCCCAAGCAAGCTACTCAGTTGTAGTGACACCGACATCCCATGAAAGAATAAAGAAAAAAGACACCCAGGCTTCTGGGACCTTGGTGAATGGTGGGACCAGTAGTTTTACAAATGAGATTTAAGGATTGAGAAAGGGGGGGTGAATTATGGAGTCAAATCAGTTATAGAAATATAGAGATGGAAGGAAAGATTCGATTAAGGGAGACAGAAAAGAATAAAGTAAGGACAAAATTAGATCTGACGTTTTAAAAATCTCTAACAACAATTTACTACAGGCAGGACATGTTAATATGATGAATATGGTTGTCAAAGCTGATGCTTTATGGACAACTGATGGGTGAAATAAGAAAGCAGAGTGAACAACTAAGGAACATTGAAAAGAGGCCTATTAAGGTCATTGTCTCCAATTTTTCGTTGTCCATCCAACATTATGGTTGGCAGATTGGGAAATCGACCAGGCAGACTTTGCATTTTTCAAGAAACCACATCCAAGGGCGGAATGAGGTTTTCATTATTAAATAAAAAAATAAAAATCTATGGACAGCGTTTTTATTGTGTGTATGTTCAGGTGACTGATTGTGATGAGTGGACATTATTTTCATGGTTTTTAAAACTTTATTTATTGGTTTTAAAGTCTTCGTCTCCCTGAGGCAGCTCTCTGCCTTCAAGGAGCTTTCATTCAGTGCTCACCCAGATAACAGAGTTGGACCGAGCAGGGGAATGGGGCTGACTGGATTGCTCTGCAAGGAGCTGGAATGGACTTGATGAGCCGAATGGCCTCCTTCTGTGCTGTAAATAACTCTGACTATGAATGAAAGGATAATTTTCAGGTAACTGTCAGACTGTAACTAGTAGGGTATTGTGAAGATCAATACTTGGGTCTCAGCTATTTACTATCTATAGCAATGCGATACAAGCACTGAAACCCTCATGTCAACACCAACATCCTGGTTACCCATGCTGGCACACATTGCCCAACCCCAACAATCCACCGCAACATAGTGACCCACTGTAAAACTCAGCAAATCGAGGTAAATAAATGCCACCTTATCCACCAGGACCTCACCAATATCCCTCACCTCTGCTTGAAGTCATGGAAGCCCTTTTAGACCCTTGCGCACAACCGCAGGCAATGCGATTTCAAACCTGAAGAAGCTTGGAAAAATGAATGTTCCTCAGAAGAAGTCATGAACAAACACCTTGTGAAAGACTCGACACAGAAGGTCCCTGGTTTCGAACCCCAACGAAGCTCATGGGCATCCCTAAACCACATCCATATAAACTATGGCAGATGCGGATACCTGATGCACAAATGGAAAATTAAAAACTCTCCTGTGGCCATCCAGAACGGACCATGGGACACATAACAACTCAATGCCTGACTCATAAATATGAAGGAGGTATTACAGAGATACACACCACCACTCCTAACATAATACCCTGGCTTGACCAACTTGAGGTAAAATTATAGTTGTTGCTCTAGACCCAGAGGAAGGACTATCTATAGCAAGGACTTAGATGAGGCAACTGAATATAATTTATCTAAGTTTGCTGATGACATAGTTAGGTGGGAAAAGAGGCTGCAAAGGTGACTAGGCAAGAATATGGCAAATGGAATACAATGAGGCAAAGTATGAAGTTCTCCACCTTGGTTGGAAAAAACTAGAAAGCAGAATATTTTTGGAATTGTGAGTCTGATAAATATGTGCATTCAGGGGGACCTGGGTGCCCTTGTACATGAATCACAGAAAGTTAACTTGCAGGTAGAGCAAGCAATTAGCAAGGTAAATGGCATGTTAGCTTTTGTTACAAAGGGTCTGGAGTGTAGGAGTAAAGAAATCTTCCTACTGTTATACAGGGTGGGCTGAATTTCCGTCAGTCAGTTTGCAAGGTGGGCTCGCAAACTGACTGACGTTAAAGAAGGCAGTCCCGGTGTGATATTACACTGCAGGCAGCCTTAACCAGCTCAGAGTGGGACTTACACCATCAGTGGCAGGAAGTCCCACCCTCGAAAGCTGCCAGCTAATCTGATTGGCCCACAGCTCTTGCAGCATCAGAACTCGGTAATGGGAGCTGCTGGGACTACAATCAGTCTCCGGAAAGAATATCATGGCAATGGGACCCACGTAAGTCCCGAGCTTTTTGGGTGTGGAGGTGTAATGACTTGACGGAGCAAACATATTTCAACAAGAAACAGATTAACTTTATTACAGAGAGCTTTTCGGGAGCTATATGTTCGATCAGGAATCTCGTCAGGAAGCCCCACCTCCCAGATTACCCACACTTAGGGCTCATTGGTCGGAGCCTCGAAGAACATCACGTGACTCCTGATAGACAGCAGGAAAGGCTACACCTTCAGTTACTACATTTCCTCCCCCTTTAATTTTTTACACTTTCTATTTCCAGGGAACATTTGAATATCCAACAACATATACATATATACAGCTTCAGGTGACTAAATGTAAAGTCACTGAGGTGCTCGCTCCTTATATGGCTAGAGTGGTGTAGCTCTAACTCTTGCGGTTCCTCAACAGGATCAACGTGACCAGGAACTACAGCAAGAGATGCATCATTAGAAAGTGGCTGCTCTGGGTTTGGCAATCCTACAGAGACATAGGGCATGTCTATTCTAGGTTGATCTGTCACCTCAGGAATTGATGGTTCGACTTAAATAACAGGCGGAATCGCTGGTTGTTGGAAGGTCTCTCTATCACGAATACAGTCCACCTGTTTACAAACAATTCTATTTTCCACTTACACTTGGAAAGATAAGGGACCAGTCTCTAAGACAATGGTTCCAGGAACTGAACAAGATCCACTTCCGAAATGTTGTATGAATACTGTGTCACCTACACTGAATGCGTGAGCTTTGCTGTGTATATTGTGGTTCAATTTTTGATTACTCTGACTCCTCTCTACCTTTTCTTCTAAATTTGGAAACACCAGGCTTAACTTTGTACATAGGCGGTGTTTCATCAATAATTCAGATGGTACTGAACCCGTAGTCGAATGTGGCGCTGAACGATAATTGAGAAGAAAGTGGGAAAGTCAAGTTTATAGAGTACCTTTTGATAACCTCTGCTTACTGGACTTGAAAGTTTGCACAGCACTCTCGGCTAAACTATTTGATGAGAGATGGTAAGGGGCTGTTTTAATATGTCGGATTCCATTCAGATTTATGAATCTCTGAAACTTTGTACTGGTAAAGACTGTACCGCTGTCAGAAACGATGATTTCTGGTAGGCCATGTGTGCTAAAACAGTGACGCAGATTCTCAATAGTTGCACTCGATGTTGGTGATTTGACTTTGTTTACATCCATCCATTTAGAATGTGCATCTACAATCAACAAAAGCTTGGTAGCTAAGAATGGCCCTACATAATCGCTATGTAGTCTAACGCAGGTCGACCAGGCCACTCCCACAGATGCAGGGGAACTGAAACAGGCAACTTTTATTGTTGCTGACAATAGACACAGTGCTTGACCATGATTTCAATGTCACTGTCAATGCCTGGCCACCGGACATAGCTTTGCACAAGCATTTTCACCTTTGATATGCCTGGATGCGCACTGTGAAGCTCTGTCAAGAGCGGTTCTCTTCCTTGTGAAGGGATGACCACTCTTGATCCCCAGAACAAAATTCCATCTTGACAACTCAACTCTGTTTTTCTGGCATGGAATGGTCCCAACTCTCCTGATTTAGGTAAATTTTACCATCCTTGCAAAACAAAGTCTCTGACTTTCAACAATAATGGATCTCTGATCGTTCAATTTCTAATTTGCTTTGCACACATGGTGAAGAATCAAAAAAATTCAGTAATAGCACAACTTCTTGTGGAGCACATACAATACTATCTGGTAATGGGAGATGACCGAGTGCATCCACATTTGCAATATGTAAGCCAATAAGGTACTTAAAAGTAGACTCATATGCAGATAATATCAAGGCCCAATGTTGTATTCTTGCTGATACTATTGGTGGGATGGCTTTATCCTCACTGAATAAACCCATTAATGGTTTATGGTCTGACACAATGGTGAAATGTTGTCCATGTAGGTACTGGTGGAATTTTTTCACCTCAAATACCACCAATAAACCTTCCTTTTCTAGCTGGGAATAACCCTTCTCGGCTGTGGAGAGGGTTCTCGAGACATAGCCAATGGGACTTTCTGATCCATTTTCCATTCTATGGCTAGGATTTTTCCATCATCGGGCGGGTTCGGCGGGAGCGAGCGGAAGTGGTCGGGAAGCCGACCACTGCCCGCGATCGGGCTGCGACCACGCTGGCAGGCCGATTAAGTCCTACCCAGCATGAAAAGTGCACTGCAGCACTCAGCGCTGCCTGTGTGGAGGGGGCAGGGAGGAGGGTGAGCCGTAAGTTCGCGCATGTGCGCAGGTGTGCACAGGAACAGCTCCCTGAGGCACATAGATGAAGATTTTTAGAAATTAAAAATAAAGAACTTTGAAATGTTAAAAAACTATGTCCCCTCATGTGACTCTGTCACATGAGCAGGGACATGTTATAAATGAAATTAAAACATTTTTATTTAATTTTTATTTGCTGTTGGAAACCTCATCCCGCCTGTTGATGAGGGTTCCTAAAAATTCCAAAGGCCGTTTGGCCTTTTCTCCTGCCTGCTGACCGTAAGGTTGGATGGGCAGTGAAAAACTGATCTTAGGTTAATGGCCTTAATAGGCCTAGTGGAAACCCGCGCGTGCCTGCTGACTGAAATATCCCGCGAGTGTGTGATGGTGTAGGGATGCTTGCCCAACGTCATCGCACATCATTTTATGCTCATTTGGTTCAGGCGTGCGCCGTCCAACAACCACAACCATCTTCCTTTGTGCTAGGTATGACTCCAACCAGTGGAGAGTTTTCCCCCTGATTCCCATTGACTCCAGTTTTGCTGGGGCTCCTTGAAGCCACAATCATTCAAATGCTTCCCAGCTACGTGGAAAATTGCCCAGGTATGTCTTCTACACAAAAAGCAGGACAAATCCAATCCGGCCAATTTTGTGCATATGCACGACTCTCCATCTTCCCCCCTATCCCCTGCAAAGGTAGCACTGAGCACTTCGGGGTGCGCGTCACGCTGGGCAGACCTTAATTGGCCCACCCACATAAAATGGTGGCGCGCAGCCAATCACGGGCGGCGATCGGCTCCGCGCCCGGTCCCGACTGGACCACCCTACAGGGAGAAAATTCTCGTCCTGGACAATATCCATGCTTGGGCTGACAAGTGACCAGTAACATTCACACCACACAAGTATCAAGCAATGACCATCTCCAACAAGAGGGAATCCAACCATCACCCCTTGAAGTTCAATGGTATTACCATCACTGAATCCCCCACTATCAACATCCTGGGGGTTAACATTGACCTGGACTAGCTATATAAATACTGTGGCCACAGGAGCAAGTCAGAGGCTAGGAATCCTGCGACGAGTAACCCACCTCCTGACTCTCCAAAGCCTGTCCACCATCTACAAGGCTCAAGTTAGGGTTGTGATGAAATACTCCTCACTTGCCTGGATGAGTGCAGCTCCCACAACACTCAAGAAGCTTGACACCATCCAGGACAAATCAGCCTGCTTGATTGGCACCACATCCACAAACATTCACTCCCTCCACCACCGACGCATAGTAGCAGCAGTGTGTACCGTCTACAAGATGCACTGCAAGAATTCACCAAGGCTCCTTCGACAGCACCTCCCAAACCCGTGACCACTATCATCTAGAAGGACAAGGGCAGCAGATACATGGGAACACCACCACCTGGAAGTTCCCCTCCAAGCCTGACTTGGAAATATATTGCCGTTCCTTCACTGTCGCTGGATCAAAATCCTGGATCTCCCTTCCTAATAGCACTGTGGGTGTAGCTACACCACATGGACTGCAGCGGTTCAAGAAGACAGCTCACAACCGCCTTCTCAAGGGCAATTAGAAATGGGCAATAAATGCTGGTCCAACCAGTGAAGCTGACATCTCTTATCCCATGAATGAATAAAAAAGAAATAATGATATTGTAATGAACCAATTCGCTATAGTTGCAAGTTAATGATGCTTTGAAAAGAGGAGACATTCATCCTGTGTATTAGAACTAAGAGCTAAACAGCTCATTGCTACTGCCTCTCAAGCTTCACTCAGCCAATCTTGAGGAGATTTAATTAATGTTTTATCACTTCTTTCAGGCAGTTCATAACAGCTTTTTAATTTCCCCAAAGAAACCGTGTTAAGAAATCCCAAATTATTGTCAGTATCAGGCTTGGCAAGGCCTGCAGGCCTATGCCTCCCGATAACTATACTTAATAATGCCAGTTCCTTGATTTACATACTTGAAATATCATCTGTCCTCTCACTAATGAAACGCTGCTACTTCAATATGAGTTTCCTGACTAAGGAGATTTTTTCTTGACATTGCAGCTAACAGAAAGCGGTAACTTGTTGGTCTATAAGATATGAGTATCTTTATGGACACATTTTGGAATGATCCTGCTCCTCCTTCCATTCTCAGTTTAGAATGGAGAATAGGAAATTAGAGCTGAGCTCCAGCATTATTAGAAGACTCCACTGTGAATAGTTATATGTTGTCTGCTCTCTAAGGATCAATTTAAAAAAAATGCCTGGTGATCTTGTTTGACTGTGTTGACACTGGGCAAGACTGAAGTGGAATATTTTTCTCTCAGGGGATCTGAGCTCAGCTAAAACAAACAAGATAACTTGACATTTAGGGAAATGAAATTACGCAAGTCGTGATGAAATTGAGTAAAAAAAACACTTGATTACAACAAAGCAATAAACTCTAAATATTTTGGAAAATTAGTCAATGGCTGGAGTGCATTCAGAAGTTGTAATTTTTGAAGAACAGTAAAAGCCTGGAATTTTGACTTGAGCTAAATAGGTTATCTTTTTCTTACAGGAAAATTTAATGCCTTACCTTAGTTTTGTGATGCTAAGTGCACTCTTTTCATTGCACTCATTTAAGACTCTACACAGGTGCAATGAAAGCTAATTTTGCAGACCAGTTCCCTATGCTCCAAGGACACCTGGAAGGCATCTGATGCAATATTGGGCTGGGCCATTTCTCAGATGTTTGGGGTGTCCGGCTGAGTTGGTCCAAGTGCAGTGGAATGCCTGAGGTGGCGGATGTGGTGAAGGGCAGTGCGTCCCGCAAGGTGTCGAAGCAGTCGCTGACTAAAGTCACCAAGAAGCCGCCTAAGAAGTGGAGAAAATCTCGCAAGCAGATCTATTCCACTTACGTGTACAGGGTGCTGACCCAGCTCCACCCTTCCACCAAGGCCATGAGTATTATGAAATCCTTCGTTGTCGACATTTTCGAGCACATCACCTCCGAGGCTTCGCACCTCATTCACTACAACAAGCGCCACACCATCTCGGTCAGGGAAATCCAGAGCGTCGTCCGCCTCATGCTGCCAGGGAAACTGGCCAAACACCCGGTCCCCGAAGGCACCAAAGCAGTCACCAAATACACCAACTCCATTTAAGTATACAATCCTAAAGGTTATAAAATGGACCTTAGGTCATTTGCATGTGCTAATGCAGGGCCTAACACCTGTTCTAGGTTTGCTCAAGGGTGAAATGGGGCTGTCCTAAGCAGAGCGAGCGTCAAGTCTGCCCTGCCCAGGTTTCCCTGACCTCACCCAAGTAACATTAATTAGGCCACTGGCACAATTTTAGGCCAACCTCGGGCCTCCTGATTGGGGCATTTGGTGCCCATTTTAGATCCGAAGATGTGCCAGAGGAAATTTATACCCCACGGTATTTCAAAATGCAACCTGTATGAAATACATCCTGTTTACTTTTTGACTGAAACCAGATATAAAAAGCAATTTGATGCCATCTTGTGGTCAGAAATTGCACAACTCCAACAAGCTGCTAAACCCATGATAATCAAAAAATGTGAGTCTGAAAGTTAATGCAATGAGTTAATTGGACCAACCTATAAGACTTAGCTTAAAAAAACAAAAAGCCACAGACATACACTTTAAAAACACTTACCTCATTTATTGCTGTAATATATTAATGTACAATAAGTTAAACCGGTACATTTGGTTTACAACTTTTTCAACAAGTGAAACAAAACAACAGCAGTCTAAAAGTAAACAACACGCTCCTCACATAGGTGCTTGACAATGAAAAGAGGATACCTACCAAAGGCAAGAGACATTAACTGGGTGGGGGCTGAGAGAGAAAGAGAGAGAACCAAATGCATAATTGATAGGTGAAAGCTTCAGCTCTGAAGGAGTCATTCGGACTCAAAACGTTAACTCTGTTTCTCTCTCCACAGGTGCTGCCAGACCTGCTGAGTTTTTCTAACATTTTATGTTTTTATTCCATAATTGATAGGAAAGGATTCTTAAGGAGAGTTTGATGGAAAAATAGTCAACAACGGCTAAATATACAAAATAAGAGTCATATTATAATTGCAGGAAGACAACAAAGGCAACTGGTTAAAACTGCCTATTTCCAGAGGATGCAATAGAAATAAAAAGGCTTCTGTTGTGACCATAACTTGTGCCGACAAAGTATCTTAACATCTATGTCTAACAATAGCTCCAAAAGTACGTATTGACTTAATCAGTCACGACAGTGGGGTTAAAGCTGTGAGCTAGCTTTCACACATTTCTTTCTCAAATGTTCCAGCTTTTCAGTCAAAAGCTTTAAATAAATTGCTCTGAAGGGTAGTTCACAGTTCTAGAACAAAATAACATGCAAAAGCATGTTATTGATGAGGCTTCAGCTTATAGTTGTAAATAACTTAAATTTACAACAGTAGGAGATGTTATAAAAATATCCCAAACTATTATCTAAAGTGTATTTTTAAGCTCTTTCTGCTAAACAGACAAAAGCCACACAATAATATAGGCTCCTCAAATAACAGACTAAGAAAAACACAAAGGGAATACAGACAATCAGACCTGCACAGAATGTAAGGTAAACAACAACAGCCGCATGATTGGTGTAAACATGATAGTTTAAACTCTTTAGTGGAAAATTTGACTTTGGGTGTTAGTGTAAAATAGGTGATAGCAGTTCAGCCTTTGCATCGGTCCTAACATTCATTTCCATTGACTGGTCGAATATCGCCCAATTTATGCTTAGTGTAAAGGTGAAAATTACCCCTCTTCCCTGCATTAATGGGTCACTCCAGTGTCATTATCTTTGTCTATTTCCATTGGTGCCTTCATCCTATATGTGTCCACACACACACTTTTCAACTAAAGTTACTAGTGAGCTTATTATTGCTTTGCTTAATCCAAGTGCATCATTCCCATGTCAGTTAAATTAGAGACTTGTCTCTGCACTGCAGTAGCTTTACCAAAAAATGTCGCGGAAAATCTGTTTTTGTGCATTAATTTGTTTTTCGCCGCATTTCTGGTGAAGTAGTGCAGTGGAGTGGGAACTGCTCTGAAAAAACCCTTTTTCAAAGTCTTTGTGAGTCTATCTTGCTGCTTGGCAACTTGGTTCATCAGCTTATTTTGAGATGTTAAATCTTAAGCCCATGTCCAAATCAACTATGTATCTTGATATCAATGCAATAGACGGTAAAGAACTGCTGTTCAGAATATGCACAATCCCTAATTCTAATTACTGTGCTAATTTTGTACTCTGGTCATCCTAATATGTCATTAGTTAAATATCAGAATTGGTTTACTCAAATCCCAGTTTATTGCATTGTCAAAAAAAAGTTATTGGAGAAGCAATATCATTTTATTCAACAAAGTTCAATGAAAACCTGTGAAATTTCATGGTCTACCACGGTAACTCTGGCAGGAGACCAACAAAACTCATGAAATAGTGCAAATGGTCATTTTTCTGACAGAGTAATAGCAGAAGATCAGTAGAACTCCATTTGTAGTTAAAAGCTTATCAGACTTTCCTGATAATGTGTGTGCGCACGCACGCACACACACACACACACACACACACAAGCACAACAGTTCTTTGTGTAAAGTTCAAAAGCAACTGCTAAAACAATTTGACATTTTTTCGATGGGATGTGGGCATTGCTGGCAAGGCCAACATTTGTTGCCATTTCAGAGGACAATTAAGAGCTGACCACATTGCTGTGGGTTGGGAGTCATATGTAGGCCAGACCAGGTAAGGATAGCAGATTTCCGTCCCTATAGGACATTAGTGAACCAGACTGGTTTTTACATCAACCAATGGCCACCATTATTGAGACTAACTTTATATTCCAGATTTTATTAACTGAATTTAAATCCTACCAGTTGCTATGTCCCATAAACCCATGTCCCCAGTCTCTGAATTACTTGTCTAGTGAAATTACCATTACATCACCATTGCAGGGGAGGTGGTGGCATAGTGGTATTGTCACTGGGCTAGTAATCTAGAGACCCAGGGTAATGCTCTGGGGGCCCAGGTTCAAATCCTGTCATAGCAGATAGTGGAATTTGAATTCAATAATAAAAAAAAAAATCTGGAATTAAAAGTCTGATGATGACCATGAAACCATTGTTAATTTTCATAAAAGCCCATCTGGTTCATTAATTTTCTTTAGGGAGAGAAATCTGCTATCTTTACCTGGTCTGGCCGACGTGTGACTCCAGACCCACAGCAATGTGGTTGACTCTTAAATACCCTCTGAACAAGGGCAGTTAGGGATGGGCAATAAATGCTGGCCTAGCCAGCGACACCCACATTCCATGAATGAATTTAAAAAAAAATCTCCCCCTATTATGTTATCACACATAAGAGTTTAAATGCAGCTAAGGCAAATTTCTAGATCCTGTACCCATTTACCAACCACCAACTAGTTTAGTTCAAGTGGATGAGTAAAGACAAAAAAAGGCCTATCCCAAGATTGGTACCTAACAATGGTGTTGAATCAACAACAACCTTTCAAAAATTAAAGATCAATCATGTTGACAAAACAATTAAAATTCACTACTCTTCAAATAAGTCACATAAATATGCTCTGCAGTCACCTATTATGTAAGACAAAGGTATGTGGCTCAGTCCAAAAATTGATTTGACTGAATTGTGCTGCTATTGAAATGAGTAGGAGGCACAGTAAGAAGTAAAATTGATTTGTTTCCTCAGTCACAGCAGCTGAAAGAAGCTTGGTCCTTCATTTGAAAATATAATGAACACCACAATCATTTTAGGAATTGGTATTGGGGCCCAGTAGAGAAGTTCAAACAGCTTTAATCTTCACTCTGTTCTCACAGGAGAACCGCTTCTGCTTTGCTTTGTTAAATTAATGCCACTTTAATGTTATCATTAAATTATCTCCACAGCCGCATTCGTGTGGAAAGTAGACAAAAATTTAAGTCACAGTGTGCTCAAGGTTTATGGTGAGAAGCATTCTGGGCTCTTTTGAACAACTCTCAACAGCTATTTTAAGAAGCAGTTTACTATATTTTCTAATCTGAAATAGTTACAATACATACCTGGGGCCTTCCAGCATTTGTTTAATCATTTATTCTCACATTATGCACATTAGTGGTGTAAAAAGAAATGGTACAACGTACATAGAGAAATTTAATATGTTTATACAACCTTTCTCCAGCACAAGGTTATTTTCTTATCCAAACAGCAAGATGGAAAATTGAGGCTCTTATTTTATTTGTGATACATAGGACTGCTTATCTCCAATGTAAACATTTTCATTTGAAATTGCCAATGGTCTGGGCCTCAAATTCTTATTCCGTTTGTACAAATTCATTAATAACGCTATTTATTTCCCATCCTACAACTGGGACTAGTTCAATTTCCTTCAGGTCAATTTGAATGTTTATCAAACCAATCATAAAAGATTGCATGTTCAACACTGCAATTGTTTGAAAAGATATATTTTTTAAAATAGTCTAGTAGTTAGTTACTGAAGGATAGAGTAACTCTTGTGGTTACTGGAAGGCACAGTACCTACTAGTTATTAGTGGGTATGGTGCATAGTTGCTTGATGGAACAATAGCCTAGTACTTATTAGAGTTGTTAAAGGACAGGGTAGCCAAGCAGTTATCAGTGGGTATGGTAATGTGTAGATATTAAAGCCTAAAGTGCCTAGTAGTTGCCAGAGGGTACGGTATCTAGCATCACAGAATCATTCTTCCAACTTATATTTCATCTCATTTCTGTATGTCTTAGTTCTGATGAAGGGTCATCCAGACTCGAAACGTCAACTGTGTCCCTCTTCACAGATGCTGTCAGACCTGCTGAGTTTTTCCAGGTATTTTTGTTTTTGTCATGGAATCATAGAATGGTTACAGCACTGAAGGAGGCCATTTGGTCTATCTTGTCCATGCTGGCTCTCTGCAAGAGCAGCTCAGCTATTCCTACTCCCCGGCCTATTCTCTGTAGTCCTGCCAATGTTTTCCTTCAGATAATTATCTAATTCTATTTTGAAATGATGGAATATGCCTCCACCACACTCTCAAGTAGTTCATTCCAGATCCTAACTACTCTCTGCGTACAATGTAATCTTCCTCATAAGAACACAGGAACACCAGAATTAGGAGCAGGAGTAGGCCTTTTGCCCCCTTGGGCCTGCTTCACCCTTCGATAAGATCATGGCTGATCTGATTGTGGCCTCAACTCCACTTTCCTGTCTGCCCTCATAATCCTTGACTCCCTTGTTGATCAAAAATCTAACTCATTGAATATATTCGAAGACCCAACCTCCATTGTTTTATGGGGAAGAAAATGCCACAGACTATTGACAGTCTGAGAGAAAAAAATTCTCTTTATCTCAGTCTTAAATGGGGACACCTAATTTTTAAACTGTGTCCCTTTGTTCCAGACTTCCCCACAAGGAGAAACATCATCCAGCATCCATCCTGTGGATCTCATATGTTTCAATAATCTCTCATTCTCCAAAATTCCAATGCCCAACCTGTTCAACCTCTCCTCATAAGACAATCCCTTCTTCCCAGGAATCAATCGAGGAATCAATCTACCTCATTGATTTTCTAAATGTCCAGCTATTACCTCCTTAATAATGGATATTCTAGCATTTTCCCTGTGACAGATCTTAGGCTAACTGGCCTATAGTTTCCTGCTTGCTGTCTTCCTCCTTTCTTAAATTTCTTACATTTGTGATTTTCCAATCTGCAGGGACCTTTCCAGAATCTAGGGAATTTTGGAAGATCACAACCAATGCATCTACTATCTTTGCAGCCAATCCCTTTAAGACCCTTGGGTGAAAGTCAACTTGTCAACATTTAGTTCTGATAGTTCTCCCAGTTTCCATGGTGATTGTGATTACTTTAAGTTCCTCCCTTCCTTTTATCTCTTGATTTTCGACTATTCTTAGGCCAGAATCTTTGGGTTGGCGTGTGGGGGTGGGCCCTGCTCGCCGATGCGTAACATGATGCACGGTGACATCGGGCGTGCGTCCCGAGGTCACTGCGCGTCACTCTGGTCTTCAGTTCCGCGGGCACGCACCGGAGTCGGCTGCATACCCGTCAAACTATCAAAGGCCTATTAAGGCCATTTAAAAACTAATTAAAATAATTAACAGAGCTGCCCGTCCAACCTTAAGGTTGGCGGGCAGGCGAAGAGCCCAGACGGCCTTCGCATTTATCATGAAACCACATCCACGGGCGGGATGAGGTTTCATGAAGTGTTTATAAATTGAATAAAAGTTTTTATTAAAATTCATTGACATGTTCCAGCTCGTGACACTGTCACATGACGGGACATGTCTTAAAAATGTTTTTTTAATTTAAATTATTGATAATCAACTAATCTCCATGAGGCAGTTCTGTGCCTCAGGGAGATTTCTGCACTCTTTCATGCACATGCTGGGCGGACCTTAATTGGACCGCCCAAGCAAAATGGCTGCGCACAGCCGATCGCGGGCGATGATCGGCTGCGCGCCCGCCCGCGCCCGCTCCAGCTCAGCGCCCCAAGATGGGGAGAAAATTCTTCCCTTAGTATGTTGTTTGTGTCTTCTACATTGAAGACACAGAAAATATCTTTCCAATGCTTCTGCATTTCTGTTTCCCATTATTAATTTCCCATCCTCACGCTCCTAAGGGACCAACGCTCATGTTAGTTACTCTTTTTCTTTTTAAATACTTGCAGAAACTCTTACTATCTGTTTTTATATTTCCAGATAGCTTTCTCTCATACTCTAATTTCTCTCTCACTTTTTTAAAAAATCATTCTTTGCTGATTTCTAAAACCAGTCCATCTTCTGACCTACCACTAAGCTTTGCAGTATTGTATGCTTTTTCTATTAATTTGATACTATCCTTAACTTCCTTAGTTAACCAGGGTTGGTGCATCCTTCCCATGGGGCTGCATCTTCTGGTCGGCCAGCAGGGGGGGTGGGGGGGGCCACTTGCCTATGTGTAAAATAATGCGGGGTGACGTTGGGCGGGCGTCCCTACGTCACCCCGCGTCCTTTAAATTTTCAGGTTGGCGAGCGTGCAGCTGACTCGGCTGCGCGCCCGCCGACCTGTCAACGGCCACTTAAGGCCATTAATAAAGTAATTGAATCAATCAATGAACCTACCCGTCCAATCTTAAGGTTGGCAGGCAAGCGGGGAGCCCAGACGGGCTTCCGAAAAAACATGAAACCTCATCCATGGGTGGGATGAGGTTTCATGAAGGTATTAAAATTTGTATTAAATGTCTAAATAAAATAAATTGACATGTCCCAGCTCATGTGACAGTGGCACATGAGGGGACATGTCAGTAATTTTTTTTTCTAATCATTATTCAATGTTTCAAACCTGAGCCGATCTCCCCGAGGCCGCACTTTGCCTCAGGGAGATCTGCGCGCATGCGCGAAAGAGCACACTCCCGGCTCAGGGAATCCTTCCCCACCCACACAGGGAGCACATAGCACTTCCTGGCAGACACCACACTGGGCAAGCCTTAATTCGCCCGTCCATGTAAAATGGCAGCGCGCCCCCAACTGGGGGCACCGATCGGGAACCTGCCCACCACGTCCACTCCTGCACATCCCCCCCGATGGGGGGAAAATGTTGCCCATAGAGTCTTTCATTCTTAATGGAATATAGCTGTGCTGAGAGTTATGGAATATCTCCTTAAATGTCTGCCACTGTTTCTCTACAGTCCTACCTTTTAACCTATTTCACCTGTTCATTTTAGCCAACTCTTTCCTCATGCCTTTGTAATTGCCTGTATTTAAGTTTAATACACTAAACTTAGAACTGCATTTCTCACCCTCAAACTGAATGTGAAATTCTATCATGTCGTGATCACTGCTGCCTACAGACTCCTTTACTATGAGGTTATCGATCAATCCTGTCTTATTGCTCATTAATATAGGTTTAAAATAGCCTGTTCCCCTGTTGGCACTAGAACTTACTGTTCTAAGAAACTGTCCTTAATACACTCCTGTTGTCTCTGGTTCTTATGTCATTCACCTGAAATCAGTGTCCTGGTTCTCAACACTTACATCAATGGGAACAGTTTGTCCCTATCTGCTCTGTCCAGACCCCTCATAATTTTGAACACCACTGTCAAATCTCCTCTCAACCTACTTTTCTCCAAGGAAAGCAGCCATAACTTCTCAAACCTGTCCATGTGACTCAAGTCCTTCATCCTTGGAACCATTCTCATACGCCTTTTCTGCACCCACTGTAATGTCTTCACATTTTTCCTGAAATATGGTGCCCAGAATTGGACATAATATTCCAGTTGAGGCTGAGCCAGAGTTTTATAAAACCTCATCATAATTTCCTTGCTTTTGTACTTTGTAAAGCCCAGGATCTCATAATGATATTAAGTAGATATTAGAGGGTGCAACAGCCGTGTAATTATTAGTGGGTTTGATAGCTCAGTTGCTATTAGAGGACAAAGTAGCCTAGCTGTTATTAGAAAGTATACAGTAGTGATGCATTGGAGGATTAATAAAAACCTTGCTGGTATGTATAATAGAAGGTTAATCTTGAGCTGGAATTCTAATTCTAATACATATGAAGAGCAAGTATTAGTTACAGATATTGCTTATTCCATCTAATAATAATTCAAGTTTCTATTGAGCCACAATAACGCATAGCAAAATGACGGTATTCCAAAGATTTTTGCTTAGCTTTGCATTTCCTGCAAAAGAGAAAAAAGACAAAAAATTATAAGTTGCTTCTAATTTTTAAAACAACTTGTCTCACCCACTGGATTTCCAGATTACAGCAGGCATAAACTATGCCCTTTATTTAAATATATACAAAACGTCAGCAGGTTAACCGCATATAAGGTGTGATGGATATTGGTAACATCAAACCTGACTTGCTGACTTTATGGGCCTGCTCCATTTTATGCTGTGGTTTTATTGTCTCCGCCAGTCAGTGCTGAGGCCATAAAAACTGTAATGTGAATAACGTATCATGAAGTGAAGGCACGAAGAGTTCTGTGCAGTACAGACTAGAGTGGCATTAACCTGCCTCTGCTGCTGAGAATTTAGGTAAGTGAGAAAATGAATGATGGAAAATGACTGCTTAAAGATTGAAACCAAGACCCAGCATCACATCTAGTAAGGAGTTCAAGCGAATTAGAAGCTTGGAGACATTCAGCTTGGAAATTGGATTGTGATGCTCCCATTTTAAATGTATAAAACAGATGCTTAAGGGTCCAATATGGCAGAGGGCCTGCACTGTTCCACACTGAAAATGTGCTGCCTGCCATATTGGTTAACATCCTTCCGTGGTGTCCAAGGCATGCACCTGAAACAGGTAGTAGGTGCCTGACCGGGCTCACATTAGCACGATAGGCTACAGTGGGAATGCAAACCGCATGCCCAGTTTTCCTGTCATCTACAAACTTCTCCAACATGCCATCTACATTTAAATCTAAATCATCGATATCAATCTCAGCAGCAACGGACCCAGTACTGAGCCCTACAGATCCAAAACACATTTGATAAGGTAAAGGTTACTGCATTAGGTAAGAGCTCATGGTGTTGGGGGTGATATATTAATATATGGATAGAGGATTGGCTATCTAACAGGAAACAGTCGGGATAAATAGGTCATTTTCAGGCTGGCAAATCATAACTAGTGGAGTGCTGCAGGAAACAGTGCTGGGGCCTTAACTATTAAGATCTATATCAATGAATTGGATGAAGGGATAGGCTGTATGGTAGCCAAATTTTCTGAAGTTACAAAGATAGGTAGGGAAGCAAGTTATGAGGAGGATACAAAGACATCTGCAAAAGAAGTGGGCAAAACATTGGGAAAATATGTGCTTGTCAACTTTGGGAGAGAGGCTGCAGAATGCTGCAGTACAGAGGGATCTTCTACATGAATCACAAGAGGTTAGCATGCAGGTACAGTAAATGCAAATCTGGATGTTGGTCTTTCTTGCAGGGAGGATAGAGTATAAAAGTAGGGTACAGCTGAACAGGGCATTAATGACACCGCACTTGAAGTACCGTAGACAGTTTTAGTCTCCGTACTTAAGGAGGGATGAAGTTGAATTGGAAGCATTTCAGAGAATATTCACTGGGCTGATTTCTAGAAGAGGTTGTCTTGTGAGGAAAGGTTGAGCAGGTTAGGTCGATAAACATTGGAATTTAGAAGAAAAGAGGTGATCTTATTGAAACATATAGGCCTGAATTTTACCCTTGGCAGGCACGTGCGATCACCAGGCCTGCAACCAGTCGGGAAATGGGCCACCGCCCGAGATCAGCCACCGACCACAATTTCACACTGGCTGGCCAATTAAGATACCAGCACCTCGGTGGGCATTAGATAGTCGGCTAGAATGGCATAGTACAGCAGTGAGGGCACTTCACACTCACTTGAGGAGCAGGCGGAGGCAGACAGTGCCCAGGGCGCTGGCAGTCGGAGGACTGCTGGAGACCAGGACGATGCTGAGTCAAAGACAGATGATGGGCCTCTGTAGTCATCTATTAGGCGGCAGATGCTGGATGTCCAGCGGGGTGTCGGGGAGGATCTGGCGGCGATCCATGGGGGTATGCATGCCGTAGTCTCTGTTGTGGAGGAGTCCATGTGGAGCATGAGCACTGCATTGATCCTCATGGCTGAGCGCACTGCCTCCTTCATTGAGAGAGTGGTGACTCTCATGGAGAGGCAGCTCCAGGAACAGAATCAGGGTTCCTGTGGTTGCGCTTGGTCCAGCAAGCCCTCACACAGGCAGGTGGTCAGTGTCTGTGTGGGAGATGGGTGAGGCACCCAGTTTCCCTGCTCAGTGCCCATCCATCAATGGCAAGCAGGGAGGTCCAAATCGACCTCATGTTGGCGCATTGTCATCTTTGCAGGCTTCTCTCAGGGTGCTCTGGATGATGGCACCAGCTCCTCTACCCCTGTGCCAGTGATCATGACATCTGATGAGGCTGCAGTGACCTCCCAGGTGGGGCCAGCACTGGCTCCACTGGCCAGAGGATGACTGCCAAGGCATTGAGGTCAACAGGAATCCACAAGGCACAAGGGAGTCATCAAGATGTAGCACTTACAAACTTAAGTTTAAGGCACCATGAGCAAAGAGGGGCTGATGTGGGTGATCTCCTGTTGTGTAATGTTTTGTTTATGTTTACTGGTCTGGGAATGAAGACCAGAGAAGGTTATGTTAATTTGTTTGGATTATCAAAATAAGATCGATTTTGTTTTTGTCGTGATGGCCAGAGTATGATTCACCTTTTTATTTTTTTGGTGCAGGGCACGCCAGTATGTAATGCTGGACGTGAGTGGCTCTAAACTTTATTGCACAGGCACTGAATGGACTTTGGGTTCAAAGAAAAGGGTAATTTCAGACATCCGGAATGGAGGGGCAGCCCTGGTATGAGGTGGAAGCAGATGTCTGGCAGCCTAGATGAAGGAGCGTTGGATCAAGGCGTCCCTGGTGTCCCTGCCTCCCTGAGGATACAGAGATCTGCCTCCATGCCCTCAGCGTTCTCCTCACCGTGCTCCTCCTCTTCTGACTCGCTACTGGATTCATCATCTGTGGCTTGTGCAGCTGCGTCAAGAACCTCTTCCTCCAGTGGCCCCCCTCTTGCCAGTGCCAGATTGTGGAGAGCGCAGCATGCAAACACTATCAGTGGCACCCACTCTGGGGGTATTGTAATGCTTCCCCTGAACGGTCCAGGCATTGGAACCGGATCTTCAGAAGACCTATGGTTCTCTCTTTCACCACCCTTGTGGAGGCATGATTCCTATTATAACGCTGTTCTTGGGTGGCGGAGAAGCATCATAAGCCATCCATCCAGTTGAAGAGCCTCGGCACCTGGGAGTGTCTGAGGATATAAACGTCATGGGAGCTGTCAGACTTGCAGAATCCACATCCTATAGTCACACACTACCTGGACGTTCATGGAGTGAAATCCCTTCCTGTTGACGAAGGCACCCGGCTGACCCGCTGGCGCCTTGATGCCAAACGTGTACAGCCGATTGCACCCTGGATGCAGGGGAACCCAGCAATCACTGCAAAGCCTCTGGCTCGCTCAGCCTGGCTGGCCTCATCCGTACAGAAATGAATAAATTACCCATTACCCAACACAACTGTGGACAGCTGATTGGGGGACTCCACAAAGATTCCCCCACGGACCCCTGGAAAGAGCCAGGCATAGAAGTTGAGGGTCACTGTGACCTTCAGAGCCAGTGCCATGGGGTGTCGACCCAGACAATTGGAGCTGATCTTAGGCCCAATCATCTGACAAATGGAGGTCACTGTCTCCCTGGAGAGACGGAACCTCCCTTGGCATTGCACCCCGGACATATTGAGGTAGCAGCATCGCTGCCTGTAAACTGTGGCAGCAGGATAGTGGCGTCTTCTGCGGCCCCTTCCACCTTGGATTACTGCTGGCCCTGCATCCCTTGTGCCTGCGCCTCTTCTCCCACAGGTCATTCCCCTGGAAGCTGCATTGTGACCCCTGGCCTCATCTCCCTTCTGCCCCTCTCTTCCTCCTCTGAGGAGGTGCCACCAGCAGAGACCACAATCCCCATTACCAGGGTAAGGGAAGACTGTCTGATACCTGGAAGGGTCCACGTGGTCTGAATCCTCTGGAGACACCAATGATTCCTGAAATGAAGCCTGGAAATGCTACGAATGAAGCTCAGAACAGAGATGAAGCTGTCAAGTTCAAATAAGCAACCAGCAGCACACTATCTCCTATTTCACCAAACTCCAATGCTAACTTATGTCTTCTGTCTCCTACTGGTCCTTTAGGGAGCCCACAGGAAGAGATGAGGGAGGAGGGCCAGCATTCCAAGGATGACTCCTGTGCACCCTCCATCATCTCAGATATACACACCTTGGTGGATCTGTCATTATAGATAGATAGATAGAGTGGCACATGGTGAACAGCACATCACATGTGAGCAGGAGTAAGTACAGAAGTGTAGAGACACTGCCAGAGGACACAGGACACTTCAAGCTCTGCTCAGCTGTTCACAGATGATAAGCCTTGGAAATCATTGATGAAAAGGGAACTTGTGAAGGAGCAACAGGAAATGTGTATGCTTCTATCAGTATTTCTACAGGCAATGTGCGCCCTTGGAGAGAGATTGGAAAAGTCCGTCACTAGCATAAGTGCCATGATGTCTCAGATATTTGCACTGATGACCACCTCCATTGAAAGAGTGTCAAAATTAAAAAGCATCAGAGGCTTCAAGCAACTGAGTGCATGCTGACCTATAGCAACTGCCTGCACAATCTGGCTGCCAGTTTACAAAGGATTGGTCAAAGCATTGCCTTGGTGGCTGATCACCACACTGAGAAGCAGAAAAGTGCTCTCTCACTCTTGGCTAGCAGGGAAGCACAGGTGGGCCAAGAGAGGGGAGATAGAGAGAGGGCTCATGGCAGTGGGGACTCTGCTCAAGACGCTCCCACTTCTTGGTCCTTGACCCCCCCACCATTTCCCCTCAGACAGAAGCGTACAAGGTGCCTCTGCCCTGGTGACTGAGTCTGCCCCTGCACGGGTGCAGGTGGGCTAGACTTTGGTGGAGCCCTCAGAGACTCTAAAACCCAGAGGATGTCTGCCTCAGGCATCTCATGTATTAGAGCAGGGAAACAAGCAGCCTGGATCTAGCTCTGCTGAAGCCACAGGGGTAGCACCATGTAGAAGTTACAGAAAGCATAAGAGCAAGACATCTTCGTTGCATAGAGAGATTCACTTGGGTGGGTATAACAATGGTAATTTTTTGTTAACGTTCTTTATTTGAAAGAAAGCTTGAGTTTATGTGAATGCCTCATTGTTATTGCCTCTTTTCCTGTTCAGCCTAGTCAGTCTCCTTCAGTGAATGGAAAGGGTGTGAATGTGATATTTGACTGTAGCACAGAGGTGTGTTCAAGGTGGTTGCATGTGGGTCTTGATAGGAAGCATGGATTGCTGCAAGCACACTTTTCAAGTGAAACGTGCCTGGATGAGGACATGGCAGGTTTCTCTGTCAGCCAGGTGTGTAGCTTCAGGCACCCATAGCACATCAGGCTCTCCTTCCTCCGCTGAGGATGCTGAGTGCTCTCCACCTTCCTCTTGTATCAGCTCCAGTGCTCTCTGCAGTGCCATGTTGTGAAGGGTACAGCAGACCACAACAATCCCTTGCTGGGCCATACTGAAGGGCAATTTCAGATTCATCAAGGCACCAAGTCCTCAACTTGAGTAAGTCATTGGCTTGCTCTATTGTTTCCCTGATGCTGGCATGGCTCCTGTTATACCTCTCGTCTGCCTCTGTGGTGGGGTTCTGTACTGGGGTCAGCAGCCAGGTTTTGTCTCCCAGGAGCCAACCAGTGGTAGCTGTTTGGTGATGGAGAGAACTGTGATAAATGAGGGTGACAAAAGATGAAAGAGTTCTGGCAACTCCCTGGATATATGGTGCAGACCTGCATGACGACCTTGCGGTCACAGACCAGATGCACATTAAGGCAGTGGAAGCCGTTCTAATTAATGAAGATCCCCAGCTAATCTGATGACACCCTGATTGCCACACGATGACATTCAAGCACCCACTGGACATTTGGAAATCCAGAGAGTGAAGCAAAGCTGACAGCCCTCTGGGTTTGAGCCGCCTCATTCATGTTAAAGTGGATATAATTAACAGCTTTGGCAACAAGGCATTGGTGAGCTGAGTGATGCAGTTGTGGGGAGCAGATTGTGAAATCCTGGAGATATAACTAGCAGATTCCTGGATGGAGCTGAACCTAAAGAAATTGAGAGCTGTGGTGACCTTGACATCCACAGGCAATGCATGGCCACCTGCTCCTGTTGGGTGAAGGTCTGCTTCCAGAAGGTTGCAGATGTCTGCGACTGCCATGAGTACCTGAGCCTTCTAAGGCACTGTTGCTCGGCCATGTAGAGGAAGTTGACATCTGGCCTATAGATCCTGTCCTATCAGCCCCTTTCGGGGTGCAGCCTTGTGTCTATCCCCTCTGTTCTGTCAGCATACACTCATTGGCTTGAAGTCTCTGATTCTCTATGAGTGCAGCTGTGGAGAAGACAGCAGCTACTGCTGGAGCCCCTGCTGCTGCCCTTGTTGCTGTTACTGCTGGGTTGGATCAAGCTGCTGCTCCTCCTCAGAGCTCCAAGTTACTGTGACATAGATAACTCCCAAGTTTCAGGGAAGTCCCACAGGCAAAAGATTCAGGTTCAGCTCAGTGGACTCCAAGGCATTTGTAACATATTGAAAAAAGTTGCTCTATCCAAAGAAAGTCATGAATTCAGGCTGAAAGAACTAGTCTTTTCAGGGCTAATTGTTCACTGTGGCTAACAACAAGCTTACTGATTTCAGCCTTTATACTGTTGCCAGCAGGACAATTTCATGCAACAATGAGTTCCCACTGTGTACCTGCCTCCTCCAATCTGATGAGATGTAGAAACAGCGTGGAGCTTGTGCACTGACAATGGAAGTCAGAATGCAGGGTTAAAGGAGAACTTATCTGTTTTAATTGGTTTCCTGACAGATCCAAGGGGGTTTCTCGCTTACTTCAGAACCCGCCCACATGAACCAGGAAAAGAGCAGGATGACATTGGGATGCCTTGCTGACATCAGTTTTGAGAGATTTAACTTTCTGCACACACCAAGTATGGGAGATGTTTGTGAGGGCTAGCACCCTTGATCCCCTGCAAAGCCACACATCCACATCAAAAAGAGTGTAGGTAGAGGAAACCGGAGTCCCACAACTCTCACTTATGACTCCAAGTAGCTCATTGTACACATCAGCAACTATGTCCCTGGCCCTCAACTCGGCAATCGTGTAAAACTAAGAGAGGGGGCCATCAGCTTGAGCTTGTGTGGAGTGGGGATGTCACCCCTTCTAAGGTGCACAAAGATTGGGAATGACGGAACAGGCAGAAAAGTCCTACAAGTTAGTAGGACAATGGCTCAGAAAACGGAGCCAGCAAGGCGTGTGACACACCCAAGGGCACAGTCATGGCACTCACTGAGGCAGTGTGGCCAGTCACCTGTGAAGGGTCTGGAACCTCATATAGCATAAGTTCCGTAGTCAGTCATGGAAAGTCATAGTTGAAGAACAGGGCATATAGAAGAGGTTGGATCCCCTGCAGCAAATTCTGTTGTAGATAGTGACAGGGAAGGAGAAACCTTTGCCCAATGAAATAACCAACATGTTTAAGATGAAGTTGACCTAAATTCACAAGAGAGGTCAGCTTCTGAGCCCATTACACTCAATGGAAGAGCTAACTCCTTGAGAATAGGAACATGGAATATAAGGACTTTATATCAGGCAGGAAAGCTTGATAACTGCATACAGATAATGGATCAACACTGTACTGACATACTAGGACTTGCAGAAGTAAGATGATTTGGATCAGGTCAGATGGAAAAGAACAATCATGTCTTTTACTTCTCAGGTGATAAGAAACATAGGAATGAAGTAGGAATCCTGGTAAACATAAAATACAAGAGATCAGTTCAAAGTTACTGGCCAATCTCAGAAAGAGTGATCATGATTAAAATTGAAGGAAAGCCTTTTGACCTGAGTGTAATTTATGCCCCGACACAAGATCACAGTGAGCAGGAAATATAGGCATTTTATGGTGACATCCTGAAGTGTTATGACCAAATCAAATCAACCGATGTGGTAATTGTAATGAGTGACTTAAGTATTAAAATCAGTGAAGGAACCTCAGGAACACATATCGATCAATATGGTCTTAGATTGAGAAATGAAAGAGAGAGACTGATACAATTTTGCCAATAAAATGATCTGATGGTGGCTAAGCCCATTTTTAAACAACTGGTCGCTGTGGCATGAGGACATCAGAGGAACATGCACTCAAAGTGAGAAAACAAGTATGGATGCCTCAGGACTGAGGAAACAGAATAAGCAGAGGTCTCAGAAGTCTCAGAAGCAATGAGATACTAGCAATGAGATACTAGCAATGATTATAGAAAGAGGAAAGAAAAGAAACATGCCTAACCATGATGAAATTGAAAAGGAAATAAAGAATGCATGTAGGCAGGCTAAAGAGAAATGGAATAATGAGATGTGTGACAAAATATTAGAGCTGGAAAGAAATCAGAAAATGAGAATTATCCACCAGAAAGTGAAATGTTTGACAGAGAGAGGGAAAGGGATAACAACAGACAGTGAGTGCATAAAAGACAAAGATGGTATAAGTTTGAAAAGGATGTAGTAGCAAAAAGATGGAAATAATATGTGAATTGTACAATGATCCAAGTCAAAAGAGGCAATTGATGGACCAAACATATTGATATCAGAGGTAAAGAATGTTTTGGAATTAGTAAGTACAGGAAAAGCTCCAGGGATAGGTGAAGTAACAACAGAACATCTGAAAACCCTTGGAGAAACAGAATTAGAAATGGTAACCAAAATTTGTGATCAAATATATACCAAAGGATACATTCCAAGTGACTTGAGACATTCATTATTCGTTGTTACCTAAGAAACCAAAAGTAATGCAGTGTAATCAATTTAGAACTAAGCTTAATGAGTCACCTCGTTAAACTGATCTTGAAAATCATAATAGAAATAAATAATAACATATTTGAAGCAGAAAATTGTGAAATGCAGTCTGAATTTAAACTTTCAATAGGAACAGGAGGGGGAAGATTTAACCTAAGAACAATCTTAAATAAATATTTAGAAGTAAACAAGAACCAATACACATAAATATATGCTTCATAGGCTATGAAAAGGTGTTCGCTCGTGTTTGTCACCAAAAGCTAATATTAGCTATTTGGGCGTTTTGCTGAAATGTGGCATTGACAGTAAATATGGGAGATTTATCCAGAGCCTATATGGGGACTAAATAGTGAGCATCAGGCTAGAAGATGGACAACCAGACATGTTTCAATTGAAGAGAGTAGTACGACAAGGCCGCGTACTGTCACCAAAATTATTCAATCTGTACACAGAACAAACATTCAGAGAATTAAATGTACTTCCAGGGATAAAAGTTGGATGCAGGAACATAACAAACTTCTGGTACACTGAGGACAAAGTGCTACTTGCAGAATTAGAAGAGGACCTACAAAGCAATGTAGATCAAGCAAAATCAACAAGCTTAGAATATAGATTTAGTATGAACGCCAAAAAGACAGAATACATTAGAAGGAATACATTAAAGAAACTGGAGTGAAGATTGAAGTGGATGGTGTCACACTGGAACAAGTAGATAAGTTTGTCTAGTTAGGACAAATGATAACGGAAGACAGTAGACACATGCCAAAATTACAAGGATAGAGATAGCCAGAAGTAATTTTGTGAAGATGAAGAATGTGTTAACAACAAGAAAACTTAAGCTTGCAACAAGAAATAAACTTATAAGATGCCACATTCTATCCACGTTCCTGTCTGCCTCAGAAATCCAGCCAATAAATAAAGATCTGTGGAAGAAATAAAGGCCTTCCAAATGGGGATGCTAAGACGTCTGCTAAAAATTCCACATATAGATCATAAGACCAATGAAGAGGTGCTTGAAATTGCAAGAACAAAAAATCTCTAAAAAAAGTGACATCCAGAAAAGAAAATGTCAGTATTTCAGCCATTTGATCAGAGCTGAAAAGCTACAGGGATCTCTTTTAGAGGGCAAAGTGGAAGGCAGCAGAAAGAGGGTCGACCTGGGAGTCATTGGACATCATAGAATGGTTGCAGATGAGCTACAATGGCTGTGTGAGGATGGCACAAAACAGATGAGCCTGACATACCATGACAGCAGGTCTCCTGGTCAGAGTAGCTACAAGCAGCAGCAGCAGTACACCAAAACCTGTTTTCTTACCCCAGGAAATTTCCACCCAAAACAGCTGTCAGAAAGATATAATAATTTTCATAATGTTATTGGAATTTATTGTGGAGTAATAGTGGGGTCTGTGTCTATGGGTCTGTGCGTGTGTGTGTGTGTGTGTGTGTGGGGGGGGGGCACTTAATTAAATTAAAGGCAGCTGGTCTGAAGGCTTTGATGTAACAGAAGATATGCTGGGTTTAGAAATGTTAAGTAGGTAAACATGGGGGACGTTTTAGGATATAAGGTGTGAAGGGAACAATTGCATTTTTAAATAAACCAGTCTAGATTGAATTCAAAAGAGAATGCCAGGAGAAGTTAAGAGACAGTGTGTTTCTTTTTCCCAAAGATTAATGGTAAAATTGGTACTAAGATAGATTTTATTAGTAGAGAGGTAAAAGTCCAAAGGCATAGAGAAACAATGGGAATTTGCATTCAAAGAGGAAAATATGTGTAGAGGAATGAAGGCTATGTGTAAAAGCAGGCATTCTAAGTTCTAAGCCAAGTGTGAAAAGCCTCCAGCATCTAAGCCTCAAGCTGCTGTCTACAAAGGACTGAAGTTAAGAAAACTCACTTTGAATTCAACTGTTTCAGGGTATTGCGAGTTACTTTGCCTGGGTCTTTTAAAATCTATGAGTCTTGCTGTTGCCTTGATGAAAGTGTAACTGGGAATTAGATTAACAAGGGGGTTTAGAAGTTATCATAGTAGTAATTTGTAGATCTATGTATGTGCTTAAAATCATTTCTTCTATTAGTAAAAGTTTAATTTAGTTTTATTAGATGTGGTGAGGTGCACATGGGTGCAGTGCCAGAAGCACTTCAACAATCTGCTGCGATCGGGAAGGGTGAGTACCGTGTTAGCATGGGTCAGTGTGCAGAACAGTTAAGGGCTGTCCATCACCCCCACCACCCCCACCCCCTCCCCCCCCAACCATATGGACCTGAGGGGTGTTAGAGTGTGAGTGGAAACTGTCAATGAAACCAGAGCTGGCCAAGAGGGTGAACCCTGGCTGCTTGGACTGAGTGCCTTCTGGCTCGAGGGCCATGAATCGGCTGAGCCCTTACAGATATTCCTCAGCTGGGGTTGGCCAAGCTGCAATGGTGCTGAGGGCATCCTGGCTAAGTTTGCAGATGATACAAAGATAGGTGGAGGGACAAGTAGTATTGAGGAGGCAGGGAGGCTGCAGAAGGATTTGGACAGGTTAGGAGAATGGGCAAAGAAGTGGCAGATGGAATACAACGTGGGGAAGTGTGAGGTCATGCACTTTGGTAGGAAGAATAGAGGCATGGACTATTTTCTAAATAGGGAGAGAATTCAGAAATCTGGAGTGCAAAGGGACTTGGGAGTCCTAGTCCAGGATTCTCTTAAGGTTAACTTGCAGGCTGAGTCGGTAGTTAGGAAGGCAAATGCAATGTTGGCATTTATTTCGAGACGACTAGAATATAAAAGCAGGGATGTGCTGCTGAGGCTTTATAAGGCTCTGGTCAGACCACATTTAGAATATTATGAGCAATTTTGGGCCCTGTATCTCAGGAAGGATGTTCTGGCCCTGGAGAGGGTCCAGAGGAGGTTCACGAGAATGATCCCAGGAATGAAAGGCTTAACATATGAGGAACGTTTGAGGACTCTGGGTCTATACTCGATGGAGTTTAGAAGGATGAGGGGGGATCTGACTGAAACTTACAGAATACTGAAAGGCCTGGATAGAGTGGACGTGGGGAAGATGTTTCCATTAGTATGAGAGACTAGGACCCGAGGGCACAGCCTCAGAGTAAAGGGAAGACCTTTTAGAACAGAGATGAGGAGAAACTTCTTTAGCCAGAGAGTGGTGAATCTATGGATTCATTGCCACAGAAGGCTGTGGAGGCCAGGTCATTGAGTGTATTTGAGACCGAGATAGATAGGTTCTTGATTGGTAAGTGGATCAAAGGTTATGGGGAGAAGGCAGGAGAATGGGGTTGAGAAACTTATCAGCCATGATTGAATGACGGAGCAGATCCGATGGGCCGATTGGCCTAATTTCTGCTCCTATGTCTTTTGGTTTTGGTCTTATAGGTAGAGAGTGGACTAATCAATGCTCCTCTATCCTTTCAGGAGAAGGCACCCCATAACAATATTAAGAGGTCGTGGACTGGCGGGCGACCCCCACACCTCCTAAATCCTCATGCACTATGAGCAGGAGGCACTGGAGCTCGAGAGACGGCATGCACCTTGGTCAACTGGCCGTGGTGAAGTTAGGGTGCCACACGAAGGTAAGAGTGCAGTGCACTGAGGTGAGAATGTCGGCTATTGCAATCATTGTAGTGTTGTCTCTATATTGATGTGAGCCTCAAAACTGAAGTCCTCATTGGTAATGGAAAGACGAGGGCACCATGATGCAGATATCTGTTGTCTCATCAGGGTCCCAAGGCAAGCACAGTGACAGTGTCATGACTTAAACTATTGACACGTCCTGCTGCTCCCTTTTAAACTCACCAGCAGGCGGTCACAATGAGGACCCTAAAGGCCCACCCCTGACCCTGGAGGACCACCAATCACAGCACACACCTGCATCACACCCTCTCTGTGAAGTAGGCACCAGTGCAGATACCAGCACCTCGGAGGGCATAACATCGCCGTCTAGTATCTTGGATCACATTGGTGAGGGCACTTCACACTCGCTTGAGGTACAGGCGGAGGCAGAGAATGCCCCGGGCACTGGCAGTCGGAGGACTGCTGGGAACCAGGACAATGCTCAGTCGATGGCTGATGATGGGCCTCTGGAGTCGTCCATTAGGCAGTAGATGCTGGATGTCCAGCAGGATGTGCGGGAGAATCTGGCGGAGATACATGAGGGAATGCATGTCATGGTGTCTATTTAGGAGGAGTGCCTGCAGAGCATGTCCACTGCGTTGACCCTCATGGCCGAGGACCATGCCTCCTCCATGGAGAGCGTGGAGATTCTCATGGACAGGCTACTTCAGGGACTCAATCAGGGGTCCCTGGGAAGGCACTCTGGCCTGCAAGTCCACACTCTGGCAATGACCTCAGCTGGCCAGTGTCAGTGCGGGAGATGGATTGGGCAACCGGTATTCCAGCCAGGTGCCCATCCATCAATGGTGAACGGGGAGGTCTAAAACGTCCTCACATTGGCTCATGAACTGCCTGTCATCTCTGTGGGCTCCTTTCAGGCCGCTCCAGATGATGCCAGCAGATCGTCTGTCCCTCTTCCAGTGATTGTGGCATCTGATGAGGCTGCGGCGACTGGGGAGATGCCAGCCATGCCACTGGCCACTCCCTCCCTGGTGGGGCCTTCACAGGCTCCACGGGCCAGAGGACGACTGCCAAGGTCATCAAAGCCAACAAGACAGCAGAGTGAGCAGGCTGTCTCCAATGCCGGTGCCAGCGAAGGGGGAGCACCTAGACATAGCACCCACAAAAGTAAAGCAGCTTAAGCACAAGACAGCTTTATCAAGGGTGATATTTTGTTCCCCCATTTTGCTTTAATTTTTTTAATGACATGATAACAACACCGGTTAACGTTCATTTCAGGTGTGTTTCATATGCACAATTACACGAGATTTTCTTTTGTGCTATTGACCTCTGTATTCTTCATTTGTTCTGTAGGTGCAGGGAAGGCCATATGCAATGATGGACGTGTGTCTCCTGAAACGTTATTGAAATGGCACAGAATGTATGTTGTTGACCAAGGAACTGGCCCTGTCAGGGATCGAGTATGGAGCCTGCAGCCCTGGCATGTGGTGGTGGTCCTTATTTGGTAGCCTAGCTGAAGGAATGTTGGATCAAAGCATCCCGGGTGTCCCTGGAGGTCACCCAGGTCAGCGTCAATGCCCTCAGCATTCTCCTCACCGTGCTTGTCCTCAGACTCACTACTAGACTATCTGTTGCCTGTGCAACTGTGTCAACATCCTCTTCCTCCACAGAGTCCCCCCTTGCCAGTGCAAGATTGCGGAGAGCGCGCCATGCAATCATTATCAGTGACACATGCTCCAGAGGGTATTGGAGTGCACCCCCTGAAGGGTCCAGGCATCGGAAGCGCATCTTGAGAAGACTGATGGTTCTCCCTACCGCTGCCCTTGTGGAGGCGTGGCACCTGTTGTACCGCTGCTCGGCCTCAGTTTTTGGATGGCGGAGAGGCATCATGAGCCACCTTCAGAGGGGCTAGCCCTTGTCACCCAGCAGCCATCCATCCAGTTGGGCTGGAGCACTGAAGAGCCTCGGTACCTGGGAGTGTCTGAGGATGTAAGCGTCATGGGAGCTGCCAGGGTACCTTGCACAGACTTGTAGAATCTGCATCCTGTGATCACACACTATCTGCACGTTCATGGAGTGGAAGCCCTTCCTGTTGACGAAGGCACCGGGCTCACCCGCTGGCACCTTGATGGCCACATGTGTGCACCCTGGGCACTGGTGAAGCCAGAAATTGCTGCAAAGCCTCTGGCTCGCTCAGCCTGGCTAGCCTCGTCCACACGTTAATGAATGAAAGTCAATGCATGCCTGAACAGAGCTTCTGTCACAAGTTTGATGCAACTATGGAAAGCTGATTGGGAGACTCCATAAAGATCCCTCACTGAACGTTAGAAAGAGCTGGAAGCATAGAAGTTGAGAGCCACTGTGACCTTCAGAGCCACTAGCATGGGGTGTCTACCCACACAGTTGGAGCTGATCTCAGGCCCGATCCTCCAACAAATGGAGGTCACTGTCTCCCTTAAGAGGCGGAACGTCCTTCGGTATTCCACCTCGGACACATTGAGGTAGCTGCATCGCCGCTTGTAAACCCTGGCAGTGGGATAGTGCTGTCTTCTGTAGCCCCTGCCGGCTTGGACTACCAGCTGGCCCTGCCCCCTCTTTTGCCTGCAACTCCCCTCCCACAGGTCGCTCCCCTGGACACTTGGCCTCCTCTCCCTTCTGCCCCTCTCTTCTTCCTTAGAGGAGGTGCCACCAGCAGAGACCACAATCCCCATTACCAGGGTTATGGAAGGCTGTCTGATACCTGGAAGGGCCCACATGGTCCTAATCCTCCAGAGGCCTGGAAGTCCTGAAATGAAGCCTAGAAATGCTCAGAATGCAGCTCTGAAGCGAGATGAAACTGTCCAGTTCACAAAATCAACCAGCAGCACACGATCTCCAAAACTCATCACTACTCACATTGGCAATGCTGCTGACCCTTCTTATCCCACCCGTGGATGAGCTTTTGCAAATTGTGGCCTGCCCGTTTTGCTTGTGTGATGGCCGAAAATTCACACAGGCTACATAAACCCAGAGACAATTTGTGTGTCAAGGGCCTTAGCTGGCCTCTTAAATAATGGCAGGTGGGCCTCCGTGTCCCTCGTGCGCCCGCCTAGCGAAATATTGCGAGAGTGCGCGTTGACGTCGCGTGCCTGCCCGCTGAGCGAAAAATTCTGCCCCAGGCGACTGTCTCAGCCTCCCACCATAAGTTTGGCAGGAGACAGAGAGAGTCCTCATAGAATTTTAGAGCCATAATCTACGATAACCTACTCACTCACTTGCACTGAAGCAGGTTCAACCTTTCTGTGCCGGGCTCCGTTTTCAGTGGGATCAATCAACTCTTCTGCAGCCCTACAGAAATATTGATAATTAGGTAAGAACAGAAAAGGTTTCAAACAGAATAACAACAATAAAAAATTACTTACAGTTTCTCTGGAAATATTTCTCCTCCTGCTTCTATAGCCATGTTTACATGGGAAAGAAAACAGTAAAATTGAGTTACATAAAGCAACTATCCTAGAATAATAATACAATAATACAATATAGAACAAAACTACTTTCAAAGGAGAAGGTTGTAACAACGATTGCTGTTCTCCCTAAATTAAAATAGATCAAAGCATATTCTGAATAGCATTGATGTCCTTGGAAGTGAGAGAAAAAAGATTCTTGCAATTCCTCTCTTTTGAAGAGGAATATATGAAAGCCTGAGATGGAAATCATATCTCTTGCCTCTGCCTCCAACTCAACGCCCTGCTGCTGAAATCCTCATCCATACCTTTGTCACCTCAAGACTTGACTATTGGGCGTACAGGGCACAATTTCAAAATTTGCAGATGACAGAAAACTTGAAGGTACTGTGAACTGTGTGGAGAGTGTAGTGATAGACTTCACAAGCACATTGGCAGGCTGCTGGAATGGGCAGACAAGTGGCGCATGAAATTTAAAGCAGAGAAGTGTGAAGTGCTGCATTTTTATTGTGCATGGTATACGTGTACCAATCACTGAATGGGACAGGGCAGGTTGAGAAGGCGGTTAATTAGGCATACGGAAATCTGGGCTTTATAAATAGAGACATAGATTACAAAAGCAAGGACATTATGATGAACCTTTATAAAACACTGGTTTGGCCTCAACTGGAGTATTGTACCCAGTTCTGGGCACCACATTTTTGAAAGGATGCGAAGACACTGGAGAGGGTGCAGAAAACATTTATGAGAACGGTACCAGAGATTTGAATACAATGGATAGATTGGAGAAGCTGGGCTGTTTCCCTTAGCGAAGACAAGGTTCATAGGACATTTCATGAAGGGTTTCAACTACATGAGGAGTCTAGAAAGCGTAGAGAGAAAATGTTCCCATTGGCAGAACAGCTGACAACAAGAGGACAATGATTTAAGGTGACTGGCAAAAGAACTTAAGGCGACATGAGGAAAAACTTTTTGACCAAGCTTTTGATTGCTCCTCAAAAACTATGGATAAGGATTTTGGTGACATTGGGGCGAGGTCAAGGCGGGAGAAACAATGTTTAGGGGAAATTAGTAGATGGCCTTGTTGATGTATTGTTCTTGACATAAAGGGAAGAATCCTGCAAACTCAGTCAAATGAAGAACCCTAAACTATAGCAGATTTAGGTACAAGTGTTTAAATTTAGCCCCATGTCTACCAATTAATATTTAGATGCACTGGCCTGCTTTGCAAGGCAGATGCCATGGATAATGAGAAGTATAATTTCTGCAGCACTAGAGAAAAGTTTCTGTGTTATTCATAACTGCTGTGAGTTGCAATATGTGATACCGGCAAACAAACAAGGCTCCATGCTAAAAACTCACATTTTTAATATTGCCTCTACAGTGTCCCTGATGGACTATTGGAAACATGGATCTGATCGAATCCATTCTTTGTGGGACATGTGGTGAAGTGGTGACGAAGTCCTATGCTGAGTTACAACTGGCTCAAATGTCTAAAGTTTCCAAGGTTCAGTAAAGAATTTCAGCACCATTACCTGTCTTAGGTTAAGTAAGACAATTCTTTTGTTTCATTCCCCAGCTTCATTCCTTAAAGATTAGCTGCTATAAACACAATTTTTGCTCGGCCAAATAAAATTAATCAGTTTTCCACTTCTTTGTTTTTATTAAAAAGAGAAAAGTTGTTCTGACAAAATTGTCACTGTGCAAGATTGCAGATTTTAGCTGTTATGTGTATAACTGAGAACTACAGCTACAATAATTGATTTTGTTTCAGTTTCAAGTAAAAGCTAAAATGCAAAAATGGCTGAACTCTTACCAGCAGGATCTTCCTTCTGTTTCATCCTTCTCTCACAAACAAGAATGAAGATAACTAAAACTAGCACCTCAGCAACAATACAGAGAAATGGTATGATAGCAGCGACTAGGCTGTTAACCTTCAGGTGAATCCGCAGACCACTGAACCCCACTTCGTAGACAGCGTCACAGTGGTAGTAAGTGGTGTTATCCATTAACAGGCTTTTTATTAAAAGTGATGATTTGTTGCCATTACTACGGATGTGAAATTGGTCTTCTGTTTCATTACCCAGGGTCTAATTGAATAGAAAGAGATAGAAAAGTAAACTGTTGTAGCACTTACACACTGGGTGGGAATTTAAGTGAAGATATTCATCTGTACCAGTGCCATAAATACCTACATAATAAATTTGTGTTCAAAGCAAATTGTAATCACTCAGTACTGTGATGATCTTTTATCAGTCTACATTGAGGAAGAAAGGAGGGGGGAATAACCTTGTGGAACTAGTGCCAAATGGTTTGCCAGTCATTTCTCCCAATCTCCCACCACAACTTGTGGAGATGATTGGTGAAATCCTTCAGAGAAACAGCCATTTATGCTGGTTCACCGTGTTTGCATCAATCTTCCACTGAAGTTCCAGTGGGAGATTGAGGAACTCCTGTGGAAATTCTACCTCTTTATGTTATAGCTCACCATATGTTCTTTGTTAAACGGGTGTGGAAAAGCCTTGGGCTTTATTGCAACCAAAGTCTTTGTAGCAAAGGTGCCATTGTCTCACACACTATGCTCCTCCAGCCACTGTGACCATCCCTCAGCCCCACATCCTCCAAACATTTTCCCACTACAAATATGAGGCTCATGTGGTTTCCACATTCACGTTCAGTTATTTTATTTTCCTCAGTCTTCCGCCTTCACCCCCTGAAGGCAACACCTCATACTGAGGTATAAGTCCATAGTTGCCAGTAGATCTCTGGCATTTTGTTCAAGTATGAGTTTGAACAGCAACACAGCAAAGTCAAATCCTACTCTCACTATATATCAACACATGCACACTTTGCAGCAAGGGATACTGGATGTCAATCAGGATTAGGATCTTTGCAAAAGTGGATAACTCCTGGAACATTACAAAACAGCACCACTTTCTAATGAGAAAAATTCTTCCCCGAAACAGAAATTATTATTATTTTGGACTGGATGGATGACCATGAAAATTGCTCCTAAAGACAAGAATTAAAAAGCTAAGGATGAAGTTTATATGTGATAATAATGAGGTTTATAAGATTGTTGTGTTTTGGGATTATGTCTTTAATTTAGGGTAAAGTGAAGGGGGTCATATGACCTGTTCTGCAGTCTGCCTGACAGCAAGCCTGGGTGGTTTGGTTGTTAAGAGATTAAACGGCACCCAGGTTATTTTACTGGGTAGAAAGTGCAAGGTGTTAATGCTTGGAGACAATGTCAGCAGCCTGTGTGCTAACAGTGCATACACAGGCTGTAAGTCTTCAAAGTCCCAGGCAAGCGTTGAGAATGTTGGGCTGTAAACAGTTGTGCCATTTATTTTCAGGATGAAATAAAGTTGGGGTCTCAAGGATAGCTAATCACACACAAGGCCCATGTGATTCACACTGCCACAGTGATGGGCTTTGAGATGGGAAGGGTACAGGGGAAGCTACTGTGATACCAGGTTACAGACATTCCTAAAATATCACTGAATATCACACACAGGTTAGTCTGCCAAGGTCTGGAAGAGAAAGAGCAGCTAGAGGCTGCACTGGAATGTAAGTACAAGCTCATGCTCAGATTGAAAAGATCAAATTCTTGAGGAACTAAAATGAAGCTGGAAGATATGCCTAGTTTGTGCTAGACGGAGGATCTCCAGTAATACTATCACCATGAAGGACAGTTCTTTGGGTTAGAAGTTACCAGACTGGCAAAGAAAAAGAACAGAAGTAAACCCTCGGGAGCTAGGAATGATTTTGGGCTGTTTCTTGGAGAATGTCTACTGAAAGGAAAGTTAATGTATACCTGTGAAATGTGTTTTTTTACTGTTGGGCTAAAAGTTTGAAGACGATATTCCATTCTTTGGTTTAAAGTATAAATTGCCTACAAAGATAGTGTTTAGTCAATAGTGCTTTTATCCTTTTATTACAGTAAAAGTCTTAAAATGTGAAATCTTGTTGTGCCATTCTTTCAGTTGTTAACTGTAAGTTACAATTTCTTCTTTTAAAATAGTTATTGATGTCTAGGAATATCCTAACAATAATAAGGCCATGCAGAAGGGTAGCAGGATCATATGAGACTGCAGGGGGCAGTCATCCCTGCCCTTTTGCTAGTCACCCCAGGTCCAAGTAAGGGTTTCATGCTCCAGATTATGAGCCATGGCCAGCAGCAGAGCCAGCGCATTTTCGGTGGTGATGGTTGAAGAGCTAGAACCTCAAGGGACGGGAAATAGCAACAGGAAACCACCTCATACTCATTTTCCTCGTCATTTTTCTCAATGAAATGAGCAACTGAGGAGAAAAGTGCTAGACTGTGAGGCATGGAGAAATAAATAGAGGGCCTGCCCTTAGGCAGATGACTACTATGCTACTACAGAAGCGGGCAGACACTAAACTGTAACACAACTTTTACTTTTATTTGAAAGGGTATCAAGAGAAATGAAACAAAAGTGACAAATGGAATTAAGGTGCAGATCAGTTACTATCTGACTGAATGGTGGACCAGGCTTGAAGGGCTGAATTGTTTACACCTGTTCCTTACTAACAAATTCAGGGGTCAAGTATTTTCACTTTATGACAATTCCTAACTGCTGATTTTAAAACATTTATTTAATTGTTAATGAGGAGGTAAAAAATAGATTTGTATAGAAGTAAATTATTAAAATATGGTATTTTGAGAGATACTAGAAGGTTGCAGAATAAGAAATCAATCCCATTTCCCACAAATGAGACTACTGAATAACAAAAACAGGTTCAATGGCTCCACTCCTACAAATCTACTTCTTTTAAAAAAGCACCCAAAACAATATTATCAAACCTTATTTAATAGAAATAAACTACTCAAAATGTTATTTTGTACATCAGAAATTTAATAACTTTAAACTTATTGTTTAAAGCAAGATCAGCTGTGTTTTTCTAATATAATGTGGACATTCCACAAACTGATAATGGAATTTACCAAGATAATATCAAATCAGGTAGCTTTATTAATTATTTTACAATACAAGTGTTTTCTTCATTGTTTTAAATGTAATATTTCTCACCCATATATTAGAACACCTGGTCTATTTTTTATGAAAAATCAATTCAGTTATTCCTTACCACCTTGCTGCCCTTGACTTCCTTTGACCAAATCCAGTAAAGGGGAATATATTGGCCACTTTTGCAGGTTAAGTTAACATGATCACCATCTGAACGTATCTCTTTTTCATTTTTGGTCCAAATAGGAGGAACTGAGGAAAAACAGACAAAACAGTATGCAAATTACTTAGGTCCCATACTCTAGTAATGCATACAATTACTTGAATTTGTAGCTGTCACACCCATTGATGCACTGAATAAATGTAGACCTCTGTAACTGAGCAATTGCCTTGAGGTCATACCTTTGTTGCTAATGCAGTAGTGCCTCAGGATAGCTGACTTAAAAATGACCCCATAAAAATAAGCTAAGTAAATTCTGTGGACCAATGATTTAAGAAACTAATCCTAGCATTTTAAAAAATTTCCAGATTGCCTTTGGCGCCTACAAAATGAACTCTGACGGAATACTAGCTATTTCACACAAAACCCTGAAGGTGTCGTCTTTGAGTCTTATGTACTTACTGCTCCACATTTGAGCTCAAGCAGGAGTGAGTGCAGAATAGGCCAAGACTTTAGGCATATCAGATGTGATTGTTTTTTTAATCTACTCTGTGATATTTGAGGCAGTCAATTAGAGTGTGACACACACTTTTCTTGTGTGAATGTAACTTTCAGCAGAATTTTCTGGGCCCCCATTGGCAGAATTGTGGGGGGGGAGAATTTCCCAGGTGTACCTCCCGCCCATCCCACCTATCCCTGACCTGTTCACAATTTTACCAAGGGTGGGGAAAGCCAAGGGCCATTTGCCCACCCTCACCCTGATCGAGGTCCTTATGTGGCCAAGTAATGGGAAAAGGGAAAACTGTTGGGGGAACTCTGACTGGCAGTCACCCCGCACCCCCACCTTTTACTGACCAGCAGCCCGCAAGGCCAAACTTGCCGTTGGATGCAGGCTTCTCCAGCCACCTGTTAAATCTGAGTGGTGGCAGGATGAGACCCTTAAGTGGGCATTAATTGCCCAGTTAAGGACCTCAATTGGGCCATGGGGATGGCCCACCCACGCCTCCTCCGCCGGTTGTAAAGTCAAGGTGGGTATGGGTAGGCGGCGGGCACTCCAGCAATAGCACAATACGCTATTTTATGGGCCCTCCGACCTGTTTTTCTGCCCACCGGTGGCCTATAAAATCGAACCCTTTGGCCAAAATTTTTCCCTAGTTGGGCGGGCTCGGCAGGAGCAGGCGGGAGCGGTTGGGAAGCCGACCACCACCCGCAATCGGTTCCTGGTCAGCAATTTCACGCAGGCAGGCCAATTAAGACCCACCCTGCGTGGATCGCGAGCAGCAGCGCTCAGCGCTACCTGTGTGGGCGGGTGGAGGAGGGAGAGCAGGCCTGGTCTGCAGTCATGCGTGTGAAAGAGCGCTTCAATCTCCCTGAGGCATGGAGCTGCCTCAGGGAGATTGACGCGCTTTTTAAAAAAAGTAATAAAGACAATAAAAATTTAATAAAACATGTCCCCTCATGTGACTGTGTCGTGGATGAGGTTTCCTAAAAAATGTAAAGGCCACTTGGCCTTTTCACCTGCCCGCCAACCATTAGGTTGGACGGGCAGCATAAATTTCAAGTTAATTACCTTGTTACTGGCCTTAATAGGCCTTTCAATTATCGGCAGGCACGCAGCCGACTCCAGTGCGCTCCTGCCGAATGAAATATTGCACGAGTGTGCGATGACGTTAGGACACACGCCCGACGTCATCACGCATCATATTACGCTTGGGGATGTCGGGCATGCGCCCACATGCCGAACATAAAATTCTGGCCTTTGACTCTGGGCATTCTTTGTAGTCCCAGCAGTGTCCACGGTTCCCGATAGTGATGCTGGGTTGCTGGCCAATTAGATTGGATGTCAGCTCTCTGAGGTGCAACTTCTGTAAATCCTGCCACTGGAAAAATTCTGCTTATTATGGGACTATTACATATATGATGAGGAAGAGATTTTGGTCTAATTTATATTATGTTATTGACATAAAGTCAGGTTGAGCCTACAATGGGTTAACTCCCAGAGATACACAAGCCATTTAGGGTGTTGTTTAGTTTGGGCCCGGGGTGGAATATCAGATGGGCCAACCATCATAAAGTGTATTCTTTTTCAATTTGCACCAACACTAACAGAATGGGAAGCCATTGAGAAAATCTCAGAGCAACTTACATCGTAATGCTAGAAGGATGCCAGCTTTGAACCGTGGATATTATGAATATGTAGTCATCTCTGACACCCAAGGGCAAAACTTGACCATTGTAGCCCCGAAATGTGACCAGTGTATGCCTGATGGAATACCACATGAATATGCATTTATGATGCAATGTGTTACAAACAAGCTAAAAGTTATTAATTGCTATGCATTTCCACTACCAAAATGATTTTGCTTTAGCTCAGGGTGTCCAACCTGCAACATCCAAACCACATAGAGTCCCTGAGCATTGGCAACTCAGTCCTGAAGCTTAGGTAACTCAGTTTTGTTGCACTTAACCTTATTTACTGATTTGTAATTTATGATTTAAAATTTATGCTTGCTGCTTAAAGTTCTGTATATACATTTATATGGCCGAGGAAGCCATAAGCTTGGACACCCAGTCTAAGCTATGAGAGTGAGTATTTACAATTATTGGGACCCTTTCTGGTACCATCGGCATTAAACTCACTTTGTACTTCAAACCTGCCTTCCGATTTTGGGTTTGTGTCAAAGATACAAGAATAGTTCCCAGCATCACTGCCATTCTGAAAATCAAACCTGCAATCACAAACCACGATAGTTATTAATGTTTAAGCCCCAAATCATTTATTTAATGTTATTTACAGGGCATTTGTCCTATTTCTAATATCTTAATTGATATGTACATGAGGGAGAAATGAATAGAAATCTATGTTTATAGGGTAAGATGAATTAAGTAGAATAGGAGGATGCATATGTGGAGCACAAACTCTGGTAAGGTCAAATGGCCTGATTCTGAACTGTAAATGCTATGGCATTCTATGTTAAGATGTCTATAGATAATGGCACTGCTTACTAATAGAGATGTGATGGACTTTATTCATATCGACATTTATACCTAAAACCATCTCATCAATGACATAATTTCACCTTTTTTTTTGCATCAATTGAATGCAGTTTACTTTTAAAAGCCTTGAATTCCCAACTGTACATTAATTCTCCTTTGTTTCACTCCACTAAGCATGGAAACTGCAGCCTAAAGACACAGAAATATACTGAAGTTTGTCAAAACCTTTAATTCTAAAAAGAAAACCGGAATTTTAATACAGATAAGGGAAATGGAATCCAAAAGTCTCCAAAAGGCACATAAATAGTAAAAGATTGGTAACAGTAGGAGTGGGGCCGATTAGGGACCAAAAAAGGATTTTACACATGGAGGCAGGGGACATGGCTGAGGTATTAAATGAACATTTTGCATCTGTCTGAAGATGATGATGATGATGCCCAGTTCATGGTTAACGAGTTCGGACACTTGAAGGGTTTAAAATTGAGAAGGAGGAGGGATTGGGTAGGCTGTCTATGCTGAAAATTGCCTAAGGCACCAGGACCACATGAGATGCATCCAAGGATGCTGAAGAAAGTGAGAGTGAAAATTACGGACTCAGCGGCTATAATTTTCTATTCTTCCTTAGACTCTGAGGTGGTGCCAGAGGACTGGAGAATTGCAAATGTTACACCCTTGTCAAGAAAAGGGATTAAAGCTAAGCCCAGAAACTACAGCCAGTCAGTTTAACCTCAGTGGTGGCGAAGCTTTTAGAAATGATAATTCAGGACAAAATTAATATTGTAGTCACTTGGGCAAATGTGGGTTAATTCAGGAAAGCCTGAATGGATTTGTTAAGGGAAAATTGTATTTAACTAACTTGCTTGAGTTTTTTGACAAGGTAACAGAGAGGGTTCCTAAGATATATTGATGACCTGGACCTTGATGTACAGGGCACAATTTCAAAATTTGTGGTTGATATGAAACTTGGAAGTATTGTGAACTGTGAGGAGCATAGTGTAGAACTTTAAAAGGACATAGGCAGGTTGGTGAATGGACAGACAAGTGGCAGATGAAATTTAATGCCAAGAAATGTAAAGTGATTCATTTTGGTAGGAAGATGGCAGAGAAACAATATAAAATAAAAGGTGCAATTCTAAAGGCAATCCAGGAACAGGGGGATCTGGGTGGATATGTAAATACATTATTGAAGGTGGCAGGACTGGTTGAATAAGGTTAATAAAGCATATAGCATCCTGAGCTTTATTAATAGCGGCATAGAATACAATTAAAAGGAAATTGTGTTAAATTATATAAAACACTGGTTCGGTCTCAACTGGAGTGTTGCACCACATTTTAGGAAGGATGTGCAGGCATTAGAGAGGGTGCAGATAAGGTTCAGGAGAATGGTTCCAGGGATGAGGAACTTCAGTTGCGTAGAAATATAGAAGTTTGGACTGTTCCCCTTGGAAAAGAGATAATTGAGAGGAGATTTAATAGAGTATTCAAGGTAATGAGGATCTGGACAGAGTAGATACGGAGAAAGTGTTCCAAATGGTGAAAGGATTGAGAATCAGAGGGCACTGATTTAGGGTAATTAACAATAGAAGCAATGGCAATATGATGAAACTTTTTAAAGCAGTGGTTAGGATCTGGATTGCACTGTCTGATGGTATGGTGGAGGCAGTGTCAAATAAGGCTTTCAAAAGGGAATTGGATCATTATCTGAAAATGAAAGGTTTGCAGGGCTATGGGGTGAAGCCTGGGGAGTGGCACCAGGTGAACTGCTCCTTCAAAAGGCCAGCATAGACACAATGGGCTGAATGGACTCCTTCTGTGCTGTAACCATTCTCTGATTCTATGGGCAGAATTTTCTGTTTGACGTGTGGAGGGCGGGCCCCGCACGTCCACGCGTAAAATGACACATGGTGATGTTGGGCGGGCGATATTTTGGTGCCCGTGCGATCTTCGGGTCAGCACACGGGCACAACGGGCAGGCGGGTAGAAGACATTTGTATTAACCTCATCCACAGGTGGGATAAGATGGCTCAGTGGGGTCATGAATCTGCTCTGTGAAGTATTTATTGGTGAAAGTTTTTCATACTTCAGAACGCATCCCAGCTGCTTTGTCTGGACTCTTAACCTTCAGGTCAGCACTTTGCAGTGAGGAATCCTTTCCAGACCTGCAGGTTTCAGGAAGCCTTCCCTTAGCCTGGGCATGGGATCTGATCTGTCCACTGGAGGCAGCTCCTCTGAGGAGGAAGGGGGGGGTAGAAGGGGGAGGAGACCAGGAGTGCACATTCAGCCTCCAGGAGAGCCACCTTTGGGAGTACAGGTGCAGACACAAGGGGTGCAGTGCAAAGAGGTAGTCCAAGACGGAAGGGGCCGCAGAATACGCCAATACCCTGCTGCCAGGGTATACAGGCGGCAAAGCAGTTACCTCAATATGTCTGATGTGCCGTGCCAAAGGAGGCTCTGACTCTCAAGGGAGACAGTCAACCATATCCGTCAGATGATTGGGCCTGAGATCTCCCCTAACTGTGTGGGTGGACACCCCATGCAAATGGCTCTGAAGGTCACAGTTGCCCTCCACTTCTATGCCCCTGGCTCCTTCCAGAGCTCGGTGAGTGATCTTTGCGGTGTCTCCCAATCAGCTGTCCACACTTGTGTCAAGCAGGTTACAGACGCTCTGTTCAGATGGGCATTGATCTTCTTCCACTTCCGCTGTGACCAGGTAAGTCAGGCACAGCGAGCCAGAGGCTTCACGGCCATTGCTGGCTTCCCCCGTGTCCAGGGTGCAATAGACTGTACACATGTGGCCATCAAGACGCCAGCAGGTGAGCCCGGTGCCTTCATCAACAGGAAGGTCTTCCACTCCATGAACGTGCAGATAGTGTGTGATCACAGGATGCAGATTCTGCAAGTCTGTGCAAGGTACCCAGGCAGTTCCCACAACGCCTACATCCTCAGACACCCCCAGGTGCCGGGGCTCTTCAGTGCTCCAGCCCGGCTGGATGGATGGCTGCTGGGTGACAAGGGCTATCCCCTGCGAAGGTGGCTCATGACGCCTCTCCGCCATCCAAGAACAGAAGCTGAGCAGCAGTACAATAGGAGCCACGCCTCCACAAGGGCTGTGATGGAGAGAACCATCAGTCTTCTCAAGGTGCGCTTCCGATGCCTGGACTGTTCAGGGGGCGCAGTCCAGTACACCCCAGATCGTGTGTCAGTGATAGTGGTCCATGCTGCACTCTCCACAATCTTGCGCTGGAAAGGGGGGACGCAGTGGACAATGAAGACATCGACGCAGTGGTTGTGGCTGTACACCATGAGTCCAGCAGTGAGTCCGAGGATGAGCACGCACAGGGAAATGCTGAGGGGGTAAATGCTGACCCGGGCATACTCCAGGCAGGCAGGGACACCTGGGAGACTTTAATCCAATGAACCTTCAGCTAGCACAACACAGATGGATCACCAGGACCATCCAGGGCTGCCGCCTCGATACTCGACACGTATGTGCAAAATCTGCCAGGTCAGCAGCACTAACTAAGGGCCTTGTAAATAAAGCTGAATGTCCAACAAATCACTCATAACACTTTTCTCAACCATATACATGCAGAAGAAATGAGACACCCTCAGCCATGGTCACACATCTGCATTTAACGTATGAAGCAGAAGAAGTTATCACAAATTGAAAACAATAGTGTATACAATCAAAAAGAAATCATAAGGACCTAATCTCGGGCCAACACAAAAGCACCAGTGAAAAACCCGTGGTGTGCCTAAGGTGTCTTATGTTTATGTTTCCGGGTGCTATGTCTTGGTGCTGCCCCATCGCTGGGAGTGGCATCTGAGACAGCCTGCTGACTCTGCTGTCCTGTTGGCCTCGACGATATTGACGGAAGTCCCCTGGCCCATGGAGCCTGTGCTGACCCCACCTGGGAGGGAGCTGCCAGTTGCACAGCTGGCATCTCTCCAGTCGTCGCAGCCTCACCGGATGATACAGTTACTGGCAGAGGGGCAGAGGAGCTGCTGCCCTCATCCGGAGCGCCCTGAGAGGAGCCCGCAGAGACAACAGGCAGCTGCTGCGCCAATGTGAGGTCGCTTCAGACCTCCCTGCTCACGGTGGATGGATATGCAATGATGCCCACACCATCTTCCACACTGGCAGTGACCAGCTGAGGTCAATGCCGACGTGAGGGCTTGCTGGTCAGAGCGCATCTCCAGGAAGCCCTGGCGGGTCTTCTGGAGGAGCCTCTCCACAAGAGTCGGCACTTTCTTCACGGAGAGCACTTGGTGCTCGGACATGTGGCTCATTGCTTCAGCAAGCATCTGCGTGGATACCTCCACCATGGACACCAAGCCAAGAATAGCCTCATGTATCCCCCCCAGATGCTCCTGCACACCCGGCTGCATTTCCTGCACCTGCTGCATCGCAGACGACTCCAGAGGCACATCATCAGGCACCGACTGAGCATGTCCTTCTGCTGCTGGCACCATAGGCACTCTCTGTCTCTGCCAGCTCCTCCAGCGAGTGTGAAGTGCCCTCACCGCTGTGCCCCGGGACACTAGCCGTTGTTCTAATTCCCACCAAGGTGCCAGTATCTGCGCTGGTGCCTGCCTTGCATAAATGGTGTGACGCTGGTGAGGCTTCAGACCCCTCAGGTGTGAGAGGGGCCATCTGCTGCTCCTCCTCCCGGCCATGCTGTGATGATGCTGAGAGGAAGAACAAGGACAGTGGATCAGTTAGCGTGCAGACAATGACAAAGTTCATCCCTTTCCCCCCGACTCATTATGCGCTCAACCTTCCATAACCAATGGCCCAGCAATGTTGCAACAATAACTAATGTAACAATCAGCAGTGCTATGAGAGTTGGGAGGACAATGCTGACCTCACTGTTGGCCTTAAATACCTGGCCGTGCCACCCCAGCCTCACCGACACCAGTAGACCTGGTGCATGGCACCTCTCCATTTCAAGGGCCTCCTGCTCGAAGCGGTTTAGTATGGAGAGCTGTGCCTGGTCGCCTCCAGTCCTCACACGCTCGGCCACGTTACGAGCATTCTTCTCCTGAAAAAGAGAGAAGAGCATTGATTAGGGCAAATTGCACATGGGCTCTGCTCGTGCACAGCACACCCCAACCAGAGTGGGACATATCAGGCCTCCAGTGCCTTCTCACCCCGCTGCTGCTGATCACTCAGGCAAAGATGCTAGTCCTGCTCCCCACTCCCCTACCACCCCCTCGGACACATGCTGCCTCCATCACATTAGGAACCACATGGTATTCCCTCCCATAGCAAGGAGGCACAAGCATGTGCAGCGTAGAGGGCAGCAGGTAGTTCGTTGCCATGCCAACTTTAAGCTCCCCTTCCACCATCTCATCACCCTGACTAGGACATGTCCTGGAGTTCTGAGTCAGTGCCTAGGTGCAGCTCCTCCAGGTTGCCCCCCAAACCAGTCATGTGGGACTCAGATCAACACATGCTGCGGAGGAAAACTCATCTCCTCACGACCCACTCAGGCTGACCACAGCATGGGCACTATCTGCTTGCCCACCCAGCAAAGGACAAATGCCCTCAATAATTCAATACAGTCATGACACTAAGACAGAGGGAGGGGGGGCACAGAAGGTAAGGCTACCTGCTGGGTTAAATGCCCAATGCCAACATAGAACTCACCCTGTCAGAGCACAACAAGTTGTTGAAGCGCTTGCGGCACTGGATCCAGGTGTGCCGCACCATGTCGCGGGAGCTCACCACCTCCACCACCTCCTCCCAGGCACGCTTCGTCATGTGTGGGGGCCTGCTCCTCCCATCCTGGGGGCCAACACCTTCTGTTGTGCTGCCACCCCCTCGAGGAGGGCAGCAAGGCAGTCATCAGAAAAACGAGGGGCGCAGTGTAGCCTGGCCTGCTCCACTGGCCTACCCTGCAGCCTGGCCTACTCACCCGAACCCTTCTGCTGCGGCCTGGAACTGGCCATTGTGAGCAGCCTACAAAAGGCTGCCAAGCCTTCTTTTAAACAGACTGCCGGGTCACCATTGGACCCGGCGATCTGTGCATGCCCGCTGCCGCCCGCACACTCCTGCTATCCATGGGAGTCAGGAAATGCACTGGGTGGGCCTTAATTGGCCCACCCGTGTAAAATGGCGGCACGGACTCGATCGTGGGTAGTGACCGGGCCTGTGCCCACCCGCTCCCGCTCCCCCCACCAGCCAAATGGAAAATCCTGGCCTATGATTCCACAATTGAGTCTGGATTAGCAAAATTGCAACCTGCACAGCTGCAGTCAAACATAAGCATTGCTGGCCCAATCATTACAATACTACAACATTCAATGTTCAACAAGAAAATAACAACAATAAAAACAAATAGTGTCTTTTTAAACATTTAGTCAGTCGGTTGTTCAAGTATAAAGAGAATGTCAATATTGGCCACGTGAGTAAAGAAATAATAAAAGGTACTTGCAATAGATGCCTCCTTCTGGCCCAGCTAAGGAAAGATATCTTTCAAGGAAATGGATTGAACCATTAACAGACGAAAGCATGATTGTAAATAGGACGTAAAAATAATAATGTTACCACAGTGCGAGAAGCTAAAGCAGTTTTCGCACCCTGTGCCATTTTTCAGGTTATCTAATCCTGTCACCAAATTTGAATTTGGCTGCTTCAACACAGTCCTGCCATACACCTTCACAGGACCTTATTCTGTATACTGTTCCATATTTGCTTGAATTTTAAACAACTTTTCACAGATCACTCTCGAAATATTCACAGGAATCTATCTGTTGCAGTCTTTTGTCTGCTGTTATTGGTTTGTGGAGTTTTTAGGGTCCCCAGCGTTTATAAAAGGAAGTTTGGAGGATAATCCTACCTATAATTTTATGTATTTTGTTGATGGCACCAACCTGTGTGGCCACTCATTGAGTATAAGTGGAGTATAAATTCATGGCAAGATTAATCCAGAATATTACTTTGAAGCGTATTGTGAGAGTAAGACAGCTTGAAACCAGTAAAAGTTAAATTTAGAACTGATCTCAGGAAATTATTCAAACCAAGAACAATCAAGTTGTGGAATTTGCTCCTGGGTAGAATAGTGAAACCTTGGAAATGGAATCATTTAACTAACAAAACAAAGCTGTTGGGGTGGTGTAGAGGGGTGGGCAATAGCTGTGGCAGGGTGTTTCTGGTTGGATGAATTAAGATGGATTGAATGGCTTTCATCATCCATAATTATAGAAACATAGAAACATAACAACTAGGAGCAGGAGTAGGCCATTTGGGCCATTTGGCCCTTCGAGCCTGCTCTGCCATTCAATATGATCATGGCTAATCCTCTATCTCAATGCCGTATTCCCGCTTTCTCTCCATGCCCCTAGATGCCCCTAATATCCAAAAAAAATCAATCCCTTTCTTGAATATACTCAGTGACCTGGCCTCCACAGACCTCTGTGGTAGAGAATTCTATAGGTTGACCACCCTCCGAGTGAAGAAATATTTCCACATCTCAGTCCTAAATGGCCTGCCCCATATCCTGTGACTGTGGCCTCTGGTTGTAGACTCCCCAACCAGGGGAAATATCCTCTCTGCATCTAGTCTGTCTAGCCCTGTTAAAATTTTATACGTTTCAATCAGATTCCCTCTCTTTCTTCTAAACTCTAGTGAATACAGGCCCAGTCGAACCAATCTCTCCTCATGCAACAGTCCTGCCATCCCCATTATTAGCCTAGTGAACCTTTGCTGCACTCCCTCTATGGCAAGTATATCCTTCCTTAGGTAGGGAGACCAAAACTGCACACAATACTCCAGGTGTGGTCTCACCAAGGCCCTGTATAACTGCAGTAAGACATCCTTACTTCTAAACTCAAATCCTCTTGCAATGAAGGCCAAAATTCCATTTGCCTTCCTAATTACTTGCTGCACTTGCATATCTACATTCATTGACTGGTGTACAAGGACACCCAGATCCCTTTGTACATCCACATTTCTCAATCTATCACCATTTAAATAATGCCCTGCCTTTCTGTTTTTCACACCAAAGTTTTCAAGAAGGGATTAGATATAGCTCTTGGGGCGAAAGGGATCAAAGGATATGGGGAGAAAGTGGGGGAAGGCTATTGAGTTGGATGATCAGCTATGATCATAATGAATGGTGGAGCAGGTTCGAAGGGCTGAATGGCCTACTCCTGCTCCTATTTTCTATGTTTCTACATATAAATTCACATTTATCCACATTATACTGCATCTGCCATGTGTTTGCCCACATTCACAACTTGTCTAAACCGCCCTGAAGCCTCCCTGTATCCTCCGCACAACTCATAACCCCGGCCAATTTTGTGTCATCAGCAAACTTGGAAATATTGCATTTGGTTTTCTCATCCAAGTTCTTATATATATCGTGAATAGCTGGGGCCCAAGCACTGATCCCTGCGGTACACCACTAGTTACCACCTGCCATCTGGAAAAAGACCCATTTATTCCCACTCTGTTTCCGGCCTGTCAACCAATTCTCAGTCCTTGCCAGTATATTACCCCCGATCTCATGTGCTTTAATTTTGCCCACTAGCCTCTTATGTGGGAATTTGTGAAAAGCCTTCTTGAAATCCAAATACACCACATCCACTGGCTCTACCTTTTCTATTCTACTAGTTACATCCTCAAAAAACTCCAGTAGATTAGTTAAACATGATTTCCCTTTCATAAACTCATGCTGACTTTGTCTAATCCCGTTAATGCTTTCCAAGCGTTCTGTTACCACGTCTTTTATAATAGACTCTAGCATTTTCCCTACTACTGATGTTAGGCTAACTGGTCTGTAATTCTCTGTTTTTTCTCTCCCTCCTTTTTTAAATAGTGGGATTACATTTGCCACACTCAAATCTATAGGAGCTGCTCCAGAGTCTGTAAGATTTTGGAAAAATGACCAATGCATCCAATATTTCCAGGGCCACTTCCTTTAGTACTCTGGGATGTAGATTATCAGGCCCTGGGGATTATTCAGCCTTTAACCCCATTAATTTCTCTAGCAACATTTTTATACTGATACTGATTTTCTTCAATTCTTCCCTCTCATTAGACCCTTAGTTCCCATCATTTCTGGGAAATTATTTGTGTCCTCTTTTATGAAGACAGAACCAAAATATGTGTTTGATTCTTCTACCATTTCTTTGTTCCCCATTATAATTTCCCCTGTTTCGGACTGTAAGAGACCTACATTTGTCTTTGCTATTCTTTTTCTCTTCACATATTTATAAAAGCTTTTACATTCAGTTTTTATGTTCCCTGCAGGTTTACTCTCAAACTCCATTTTCCCCTTCTTGATCAATCTTTTTGTCCACTTTTGCTGAATTCTAAACTGCTCCTAATCCTCAGGCTTGCTGCTTTTTCTGGCAATTTTATATGTCTCCACTTTGGATCTAATACTATCCCTAATTTATTTTGTAATCCATGGCTGAGCCACCTTTCCTGTTTTATTTTTGCACCAGACAGGAATGAATAATTGTTGTAATTCATGCATATGTTCCTTAAATATTGCCTATCCACCCTCAACCTTTTTAGTAAGGTTCCCCAATCCATCGCCTTATACCCTCGTGGTTCCCTTTATTTAGATTCAGGGCCCTAGTTCCGGATTCAACTTCTTCACTCTCCATCTTAATGAACAATTCTATCATTTTATAGACGCACTTCCCCAAGGGACCCTGCACAACAAGACTGTTAATTAATCCTTTCTCATTGCACAATACCCAGTCTAGGATAGCCTGCTCTCTAGTTGTTACTGCAACGTATTGGCCTAAAAAAAAATCATGTACACACTCCAGGAAATCCTCCTCCACAGTATTATCGCTAGTTTGGTTTTTCCAATCTATATGTAGATTAAATTCACCCATGATTACAGTTGTACCCTTATTGCATGCGTCTCTAATTTCCTGTTTAATGCCTTCTCTTATATCTCTGTTACTGTTTGAGGGCCTATAGACAACCTCCATCAATGTTTTCTGCCCCTCGGCATTTCTTATCTCCACCCAAACAGATTCCACATCATGATTTTCTGAGCCAATATCCTTCCTCACTATTGCATTGATTTCCTCCTTTATTAACAGTGCTACACCACCTCCTTTCCCTATTTGTCTGTCCTTCCTCAATATTGAATATCCCTGGATGTTCAGTTTCCATCCTTGGTCACCCTGCAGCCATGTCTCTGTAATTGCAACTATATCATAACCGTTTATACCTATTTGCGCTGTTAATTCATCTACCTTATTGCGAATGCTCCACGCATTAAGATATAATGCCTTTAGACTTGTTTTTTTAAACTTGTTAGTCATCTTAGCTTTATTTTGCACTATGACCCCATTTGTTTTTCACCCTTGTTTTTTCTGCCTTTCATTTTTGCTTCTTACTTTTCTGTCTTTTGTTTCTATCCTTGTTTCCCTCTCCTCTGTCTCCCTGCTCAGGGTTCCCATCCCCCTGCCTTGTTCTATTGTGACTCTTTATATCTAGAAAGTACAGATGAAAATTTATCCCCATGTTACCAGGAAGTGACTCCCACACCAACAAATAAGAGAGAGACGTTTTTTACAAATTTATTTTCTAATGTATTCATTAAGGGTGGGATCATCCCAGATTTGCACTAAGTGCAGTAGCGGGCGGGTAAAATGATATTCTACCCGTCGGCCTTGATGGCGGGTTTTCATGCTTTACCATCCCAAACTCGCCTCATTATTTATGCATTCCCGCAAAACATGCTGTTTCCATGATAGGCAGGGTCTCATTCGTCCGCCACGCCATCTCACCGCTTCATCACACTGGGCACCATATTTAAAGTGCAGCCGTGCGCACACTTCCTTGTGCTTCCAGCCCAGGGCTGCTGCAGGGAAGATGTCAATGAAAGGCAAAAAGACTGCAGCCCCCAGGTTCAGCGACACGTCACTGGAACACCTTTTGGATGCCATGGAGTCCCACCAGGACATGCTCTACCCCCGCTCTGGCCATAGCATGGGCAGCAGCGTGACCAACCAGGCTTGGGGGTTGTTGATAGCAGTGGTCAGTGCCAAAGCGCCCCAAAAGAGGGCAGCCACCCAGCGCCGCAAGACGATGAATGATCTCCTCGGTTGCGCCAGGGTAAGTTACTCTTCTCATCTCTCTCAGATCACGCACTTACAAACCCATCACACATCCACATTCGCTCTCTCACACTCACTGTCATTGTCCTCATCCCGTCCTTGGGACCACTCACCATCCACACATGCCAGGCATCCTTATCATCTGGCCTTGCAGGCATCCTGCTTACACTTTCTCCATCTCTATTCATGCAGGACAAGTTGGCACAAAAGAGGGAGAGGTCACAGACCGGTGGAGGGATGCCTGAAATTAAAGTCCTCATGGGCTTTGAAAACAGAACCACCCAGCTGGCTGGTGAGGATCTGGATTGGTCCTGTGCTGACGGTGAGGTCTGCAGTGCCCTACCAAGTGAGGTTCCAGCAGTGCAACATCCATCAGACAACCATGATGTGGGTGATGAGTCCCGTTTCACTGCCATGCATTAATTACGCCCCCCTTGCTTCCGCAGGCACATCTGGGAAACAGCCAATAGAGTCCATGACCCAGGGCCTACAATCAAGCCCCAAGGAAACCTTTGAAGAGGAATCTGGAGGCACCCTCCTTGAAGTCCCATCACAATGCTCACCCACACCCTCCACCAGTGCAGAGACACACACCTCGGTGGGACCTAGCTTAGAATAGCCTCGGGATCACAATCTGGTGAACACATCATATTGTCTGATCCACAGCAGGCGGCAGCAGGGACTTCCCAGATATCCGGCACTCAGGGGACTGCTGGAGTCCAAGTCAGATGATGATGATTCGGTCACGTCATAGTTGCTGGAGCTGCAAAGGCAAGCTCAGGAACATCAGGAAGGGATGTCCACTGCACTCATCAGATTGCAAGGCACGATAGAGGCGTCTGTCTGCCTTCACTTGGAGGTGAAAGCGCTAGCTTGTCAATCCATGGAGGTCAACACTGGTAGGATGGTGGCTGCCATGGAGACCTTGGTCCAGGACATTAGTTCTGCACTGCTGCGCCGGCTGAACTCCATAACTGATGCCATAGTTGGCCTCTAACAGTGTGTGCGTGAGAGGGGTGCCGAGTAGTTTGATCTCACTCCAGCTACGTCTTCTCCTCAAGGAGTCAGCCTGGGGCCCTCAGGCACCCATAGGGAGGAGGGTCAGCAGGTGCACACTCTGGAACCATCCAGTCAGGTGACTCCGAGAGTGCCCAGCCTACCCGACTCCCCTCTTCCTGTGACCTCAGCAGCTCCAGCTCTACAGGCTGAAGAGGGTGCCACTGCCACACAGCAGGACCCTGAAAGCAGGCCAAGGCCATCCAAGTCTTGGCCCTCCAGAGGACGCCCACCAAGGTCATCACAGACAGGGCATCACAGTCAGCAGGCTGCCTCCACCTCCACTGTGGATGTCCGGGGAGCACCAAGACGTAGCGGCAGGGTTAGGAAAGTTATGGAGAGTTAGTTGCACAGCCTGGGCACAGGTGTTAATCCCTTGTACATAATGTTCACTATTGTAAATAAACTCCCAAGAATGTCTCCCTGCCTATGGCTCCTTATTCTGATGAGCAGTGTTCTTGTCACTGTGAAGGTCTGCCAAACGTGCCTGCCTCCTCTAGCCAGTGCAATGGCCTCATCTCCATCATCATCACCTTCGAGGACCTCCTCATTCTCATTCTCATCCTCATCAGAGGAGACCTCCAGCTCCTCCATCTCCTCCTCAGCCAGCTCATCTCCCCAGTACCTGGTTGAAAAGAGTGCAGCAGACGATACATAACACTTGTCCAGTCACCGGAAGCTCATCGTCAGGAAGATATAATAATTCTCATAATGTTATTGGAATTTATTGTAAAATACAGTAATAGTGGGATGTGTCTATGTGTGTGTGTGTGTGTGTGTGTGTGTGAGACTTAATTGAATTAGTCTGGATGCTTTGATGTAAGAAGAGAAGTTAGGTTTGAAATGTTAGTTACGTAAACATGGGGAAGTTTAGAAACATAGGTGCCAAGGAAACATTTGCATTTTTAAATAAACCAGACTAGATGGTTTTAAAAAGAGAGAGTGAAATGTGTCACATATCCAGGTGAAGTTCAGAATCAGTGTGCTTATTTTTCCCAAAGATTACTGGTAAAACGTAATGCTATGAGAGGCTTTTATTATCAGGGAGATAAAGTTCAATGACCTAGTGAAACAATGGGTATTTGCATTCAAAGGGGAAGATATGTATGAAGGAGAGACTATTTGTAAGGGAGGCATTTTTAAGATCTTACAAGTGTGAAAAAGCCTTCAGAATTAATGCCTCAAGCTGCTATCTTCAAAGGACTGAAGTTAAGAAAACTCACTTTGAATTTGGCTTGTTCAGGGTATCATATTTATTTGCCTGGGTTTTTTTCAAAATCTGTGTATCTCATTGTTGCCTTAACAAAAGTGTAACTGGGAGCTAGATTGATTTGGGGAATTTAGAAGTTATCATAGTAGTAATTTGTAGATCCATATGTGTTTAAAAACAATTTATCTTATTGAAAAATGTTTAACCTAGTTTTGTAAAAACCCTATAAGACTTGGTGGTCTTATTACTACTGAATTCAAGGCACACATCTCAAAATCTATACAAATTGAAAATTAGTTGTCACAGTTGTTTCAAGTTTCCATCTGGGATTCAAACAGTTCAGCATTTACCATCTGTGTCATAAAACTCATCTTCAGCACCCCAATGCTCTGCCCCACCAAGCTGCAAGCTGCTATATATAGTCGCTCTGCTGCAGTCAGAGCTCGCTGCATGGGTGTCATCAACCACAGCCTCTGTGGGTAGCCTTTGTCCCCGAGGAGCCAACCCTGCAGCTTTCATGGACTCTGGAAGACTTCAGGGGTCTGTGATTGACTGAGAATGTAGATGTCATGGACACTCCCTGTAAACCATGTGCACACTTGCAGGATGTGTTTCTGGGGTCGCACACCAGCTGCACATTCAGCGAGTGGAACCCTTTGCAGTTGATGTAGTTTACCGTATGTTGCAACAGAGATCTGAGCACCTGTGCAGTCGATCGCACCCTGCACCTGTGGGAAATCCGAGGTCTGGGCAAATCCAATCACTCTTGCATCCTGGCTGTCCTGTTCCCGGGTGAAATGCACAAAGTTGTTGCCCCCGCGAAGAAGGCATCCGTGACCTCATGGATGCATTTATGGTGGCGGCTTGTGAGATTCCACAGGAGCCACCTGTGGAGCCCTGAAAGGAGCCACTGGCTGGAAATTGAGCGCCACGGTCACTTTCACAGCCACTGGTAGTGGATGCCCTCCATGTGCCCTTGACACAAAATCCTGCAGCAGCTGGCAGATGTGACTGACCAGTTGCCTAGACATGCACAGACTTTGGTGACAGTAGTTCTCCGACATCTTTAGGACTGAAAGGCAGCGTCTATGGACCCTCGGTGTCGCTAGGCGCCAACCAGCGATGGGTCGCTGTGGCTCTTTGGTGGTGTGTGTGGGAGCTCCAGCCACCCCTTCTTCCTGAGGTTGCTGCTCCTGCCTCTGCACAGCCAGGAGCCTCAGTCGCTCTCTCCTCCATTGTCTTTGCTCTCTGTAGGCCAGCAAGCATGCAGCTAGTTCACCAGGCTCAATGATCCTGATGTACTCCTCCTGCAGGATAGTGGTTAGCATGGGTGTACTAAGGAACTGTCCTGGTTAAGTGTGAAGGCCCCTTAACGCTTCCCAGAGAGTCCTGGCCACCACTTGGATGGCCAGAGTTTAGTGCGCTGCATGGTTTCCCGAAACCCCAATCACCTGTGCCCACTCCACCCAACCGATTGGCGGCAGCTTTGCCCACTGGACTGCAAGCTGTGCTCTCAGCTCAGGCACAGGCATTCTCCTAATCCACACTGCAAGGCTGCGCTGTTAGCTTGAACCATTGGGGAGACTGGCCCAAACCGGGATGCTGACATTATAAGGGGCTGTGAGCACCTCCAGCAGTGACTGCTCCATGGCCAGCTTTAGCGAGGAGATTGTACAACGTTTGCAGTCGTCCAACTGTTCTGCAGTCCACTAAAATGCTCATGACTTTTCAGTCTGTGCTGGAAGGGTGAAAAACTTTGGAGCACTTGGTGGCACTTTGATGCCTCTGTGTTGCTTGAGTGGACAGAGAAGCTAGAAGTCCGACTCCAGTCATATCAATGGCTGCGCTTGAACAGTCTCAGTTGCAGAGGAATGGTCTTCTTGCCCACCCTACCCCCCCACCCAAATGCTTGTGGGCTGTATACAATGGCAGGGCTGCCCTTGACCCCCCTCCCCACCCCTTCTCCCCACAAGTCACCTCAATGGCAGCACTGTCCTTGCCATCCCCCTACCACAAGTCATCTCAACGTCAGGGCTGCCCTTGCCCCCTCCTCACAAGTCGCCACAACCACAAGGCAGCCCTTTCCCTCCCCCCGCCACAAGTCAGCTCAACAGCAGGGCTGCCCTTAACCCACCCACCCCCAACGCTCCTAAAGCTTGAAGTCCAACAGACGACCCTGGCAAGCACTGCACAATGTTACTGTGTTCTCACCTCCGAGTTCTCTTCAAAGTGTAGCCCCCACAAGTGCACGCCTTTTATGTGCTGTTGTGAATCACTTCGGCGTGCTTTCCCGCCGATGTGGACAGACGATCCAGCGGGGGGGAAAATTCCAGCAGGCTGGCCTAATAATGATATGCAGATGTATTACAATGAGGTTCCCAACGTCTGATGGCGAGAAACGCGGCCTGCCATCTGCAGGCTGAGCGGATGATCGCAAACTGGCTTCACGCTGCCGTGAAACTGATTGCGCCATATTGCGCTCACCCCACCGAACACGCCCAATGTCGGCGGGCACGGAAAATCCCAGCCTAAGTCTTCTGTAGTTTCAACCACAGACAGGTAGCAAGGAGAATAAGAATTTCCTGAGACACATGGTGGAGTACAAGTGGTAAAGTAGCATTCAGCAGGTGCTGATGATCAATATTTAGCAAGCCATTCCTGATTAAAGATTTGCTAACATTATAATAAATGGCTCCCTTAAATCTTACTCCAATGGTTGGGATTTTCATCACAATATTTCAGTTTATACCGTAAACTTGAGGGTGGAATTACTGTAGTGATATCATTGTGTGAACACTTAACATGCACCTATTAAATTCTTCGTTTTGTGATTTGAACAGCAGTGTTACCCATTTAAAATGAACAGATTAATCTCCTTGCTAAATTAGGAATGTGGTAATTGGCAGAATCATGAAGCATCTGTACAATAACATCACTCAACAGTTCTTAACCTCTGAATGCAAAAGAGAATTTTGGTTAAAGTATTTGCCCGTTTTCCTACAGGTTGTCCACTTACTCATATTTTTGAGATAGATAGACAGCGTTCTCATCAAAATCAATCTCCCTTTTATCAATCTTGTTGCCATCTTTTTCCCAAGTGCCAGTTATCGGAGGTTTTTGTGCAACCAGAAGAGTCAAATTGCAGGACAGCACGATCTTTGTAACTTTGGTTATGTTCACCGTTGTTAGAGTCAGTCTAGATGACCCTGGAATAATGTTGAACAAAGGCAATAAAGAATTAAGCTTGATTTTTAAATCAGAATTCATAAATCTAGATGATTCAACAACAGTTTCTCTTCAGGATGCTCTTAATTTAATTAAAGAACTTACCATTCTTTAGTGCATTTCTACGCTCTGAAAATTTGAAATAGCTACATATTAGATAAAGTAAAAGCAAAGCTGCATTCTTCTGGAAATTAGCAGCAATGAATGTTTGGGATAGCCACAAAAAAAATTGCAACATTGTTAATTATTCTATTTTGCCCCATTTTAATAGAAGCTATAGATACAGTGTCTCAAATCCGACTTGGAAAACCGGTGATGTCCAAAAAACAGACAATTATTAAGCTGCCCTGCATGAGTTTTAATTATTGTTAGATGAGTAAAATAAATTTCTGGCTTGTTGGGCTAGGTGCTGCTTTGGCATAGTGGCACATTGACAAGTTTTTGGCTTTGTGCACCTGAATTTTCCCATGTTCCAAGTGGTCCAAGTGACCCTTGACCCGACCCGGCTCGAATAACCCAACCCAAATCACCTGACCCAAAAACCAACAAGATCCGAAATCTGGCATGGACTCGGCCCTGAGGTTGCCGGTTTTGAGACACTGTACCTTTCTTGAAGAAAGCACTGCAGTGAGCTGTTCAGTGGAAATCGCTCATTTTCCTGTGCTTTTTGCCCAGGCGAGGCTTATTCTCCAAGTATAAAGTAGAGGAAAAAAGAGACAGATAGGCCCCTGGTCTCCACTTCATTAACATTGTAAAACAATAGCAACCATGTGAATAAGGTAAGATGGGCCTCCCACCTTATTTTCCTCTTTTTCAGCTTTGGTACCCATTTTGAAAGACATTTGGTAGACATGAGTCTTAGGCTCTGTACTCAGTTAGACCCCAATCAACTCAGGGCAGAATTTAATACCTGAGGCAGTGTGTGCCATTTGATTGGGCAGAGTGTGCGGGGTGGAATCCCGCTGCCTTGCCTTCCCGCTTCTGCCCCAATTAAGTCAGGTGCGGAGGGACTTGCGGGTGGCTTTCCCACCTGGGCACCAATTGAGTCCCTTAAGTGGACAATTAAGGGCCTCATCCCACTGCCACTAGCATTTCACCAGTGGCGGGCAGGAGATTCACCATGCGGGGAAACCAATATGTAAGTCCTGTCGGGTTTGCGTGTGGCCTAACAGGGAGCAGTCCCTCATTCAAAGGCACTCGGTGCCTGATTGAAGGATCTAGCATGTGGGGAATGGTGGGGGAGGTGGGCAGTGCTGAGGGCCACCCGCATGCCCTTTTCCTCTGAATTCCCTACTTACACCCTCCCTGTGATCCCCATCCTGCTGTCACTTACTTTTCTCCAGAGATCCCACGACAATCCCTGGTGAAGGCCCAAATGTAATAGCTGCAGCAGCCACTGCCCCTGAGGAGAGCTCCTGGCCTCTGACGGGCCAGATGCTCCTAAAGTTCCATCCTACTGGGGGAAATCCTGCAAATAAATGTCCACCATAGAGCCAGAGCCCTGGCACTTATCAGGTTGGCAGGATTGCAGGCTGTTTTGGTGGTGAACTTAAGGCTCCCCCTCACCACCCTCATTAAATTCTGTCCCTAGAAAGGCAACACACTGACAGAGGCACTTAAAGGATAGTTACTTTTCTTCAGAGCTAGCAGGCCAACTTTTAAAACTAGGACTCTGGATGCAGCAACCAGAAATTTCCAGTGCCTTTCTGTGTCTTATTTTCTCTTACTTCCTTTATTTTGCTTTGCTTTGCTTTGCAGGCAGCTATTCAGGATCTGTCATTCATATCCAGACACATCTTTTGTTTCTTTACTTGTCTCATTACTACTTCATTTTAAGGAGCATGAAACCTTTTGTTATTCAATCCACCCCCCTGCCCTCTACTCTTTTGCAGACCTTCCCTCTTTTTCTCCTTTCCACCCTCCTCTCTTTTACTTGTTCAAACTTATCACATTTTTAACTTATTGATTTAATTTTGGGTAACCCTTAAGTTGGTAAGTGGTGAGTGCACAGAAGAGTGTGGCGATTTTAAGAAAATAAATGAGAGAATTAGCAATGTGGTGTGAAATTTAAGGTGCCCCCCACCACACCCCAGAAGCGGGCTTGAAGATGGGGGGGTCCATTTAATCAGGCATGGGGCGGAGAGACAATCACCTTGCTGGCTCACTCCAATTAAGTCCAGAGCGGGGAATCTTGAGGTCAGCCTTCCTGCCCTGTCATTTGAAGCTCTTAAGTGGCCAATTAAAGGTCAGTTGAGGACCTTACCATGCTGCCATTGGTAATTGGTCTAGTCTTCTACTATGCCACTGGTATTCCCTGGCAGCCTACCTGTAGGCTAGAGGGGCCCTCCTGAACGGGCACCCTGTCAGCAAGGGCCATTCCCACCCCCACTGAAATCCCCAAACCCTGGTCTCCACACTGACAACCCTCCCTTACCAGTACCTGATTGACTGATCCTGGCGATCCGACTCCACTTACCTTTGCTCTAGGCCTCAAGTGCTGCTCCTGGTCCCAGGCCTATTGCAGTTGCAGAAGTGGCCACTGCTCCAAGTGGCACTGCTGGGACTGATGACCACTGGTGGTCCTCTAATTGGCCAGCAGCTTTTGGAGGTGGGATCCTTGTCATCAAGGCCCAGGAAACCCCATCAGAGGCAGCAGACATTTATTCCATTTGGGCGTCCTGGAAATGGCCACAGCAGGATTGCCATGGGCTTTCTGGCTGGTAGACAGGGCCACTGCCATGCCCATTAAATTCAGCCTTTGATTTTTCTTTTTGCCCACCAGCATTAAACGATCAAAGATCAAGCCATAATTCTGTGTTTAAAATTGCACATTAACCAATAGAATGTATGAAGAAATCCTGGCAGTAGAGATGGGGGCAGGAATGACCAGATACTCTTTAGTGTACACAATTACGTGCACCTTTTCAGATAAGAACCATAAATATTTAAGCAAATGTGGCATTAGAAAGTAAGAAATTCAGATCAGCCGAGCTCAAGTCTAATGGCAAGATTGATACTTACCAAGTGGTACTCAAATCCAAATGCTGATTGTTTCTATTTCAGATTTTATTTATTTGCATAATTCCAGCTAGGTTTGCTGCTTATCAAACCAATGCACACACTACACCACACTTAACCTCGGTTCTTGAAAGAAGTGGCTAGTGAAATATTTGATGCGTTGGTTTTAATTTTCCAAAATTCCCTAGATTTGGGGAAGGTTCCATTATGTTGAAAAATAGCAAATATAACTCCTTTATTCAAGAAAGGAGGGAGACAGAAAGCAGGAAACTACAGGCCAGTTAGCTTAACATCGGTCATAGGGAAAATGTTGGAAGTTATTTTTAAAGATGTCATGGCAGGGCACTTGGAAAAGTTTAAGGCAATCAGGCGGAGTCAACATGGTTTTGTGAAAAAGAAATCAGGTTTAACCAATTTATTGGAGTTCTTTGAAGGAATCACCTGTGCTGTGGATAAAGGGGAACCGGTGGATGTACTGTACTTAGATTTCCAAAAGGCATTTGATAAGGTGTCACATCAAAGGTTATTGTGGAAAATAAAAACTCATGGTGTAGGGGGTAACATATCGGCCTGGATAAAAGATTGGCTAAATAACAGGACACGGAGAGTAGGCATAAATGAGTCAGTTTCTGGTTGGCAAGATATAATGAGTGGTGTGCCACAGGGATCAGTGCTGGGGCTTCAACTTTTTGCAACTCATATAAGTGACATGGATGAAGGGTCATATGGTATGGTTGCTAGATTTGCTAATGACATAAAAACAGATAGGAAAGTAAGTTGTGCAGAGGACACAACGAGGCTACAAAGTGAGATAGATAGGTTAAGCGAGTGGGAAAAGGTCTGACAAATGGAGTATAATGTGGGCACATATGAAAATATCGATTTGTGCAGGAAGAATGAAAAAAAGCACATTATCTAAACGGTAAGAGATTGCAGAGCTCTGAGATTCAGAGAGATCTGGGTGTCCTAGTGCATGAATCACAAAAGACTTGTATGCAGGTACAGAAATTAATTACGAAAGCTAATAGAATGTTATCGTTAATTGTGAGGGGAATTGAGTACAAAAGTAGGGAGGTTATGCTTCAGTTGTACAGGGCACTGCTGAGACCACATCTGGAGTACTGTGTACAGTATTGATCTCCTTATTTAAGGAAAAATATAAATGCATGAGAAACGGTTCAGAAAAGGTTTACTAGACTAATACCAGGACTGGGCGGATTGTCTTATGAGGGAAGATTGGACAGGTTAGGCTGTATCCACTGGAGTTGAGAAGAGTAAGAGATGACTTGATCGAAATCTTTAAGATCCTGAGGGGTCTTGACAGGGCGGATGTGGAGAGGATGTTTCCTCTTGTGGGAGAATCTACAACTAGGGTCACAGTTTAAAAATAAGAGGTCTCTCATTTAAGACAGAAATGAGGAGAATTTTTTTCTCTCAGAGGGCCGTGAGTCTTTGGAACTCTTTTCCTCAAAAGGCAGTGTAAGCAAAGTCTTTGAATATTTTTAAGGCAGAGCTGGTTAGATTCTTGATTAACAAGGTGAAAGGTTATCGGGGGTAGGCGTCAGGTTATGATCAGGTCAGCCATGATCTTATTGAATGGCGGAGCAGGCTTGAGGGGCCAAGTGGCCGACTCCTGTTCCATGTTTGTATCTTCATAATACACATCAAGTCTCCTACTTCCAGCAGCAGTCGCATTCTGAATCTAGATTAGGCTTACATATTTGCTTGATTTTCAAGGGTTCCAAAAACCCTCAAAACCACATAATTAACATGAATTTTTAAAATGATTTTGTTGAATCAATAACCTAGTAAGCAAATTTCCATAGTGACTGACTTTACTCATTAATTTATGCAGCCCAAGACACGCTATAATTATTGAGAAAATACATTGGATTTTCACATTCACTGAATTTGTTCCAGCATCTCTCATGGTAAAGGTGCAGCTACTAGAGATCAGCAATGATAATTTTCTCCTTAACTGGGACAGAGTCATCTCGCTAACTCTGTAGCCTTTACTCAGAGATTAAGGTATATGCTACTTTAATAATTGATGATATCCTACTTAAAATCTCCTACTTAAAATATTTTACCCTAACAATAATTGAATTCTAAAACTAGATTCTCGACTAGAAATAAGATTGTATTTTCTCCTTTGGAACCTATTTAATATTGTAATTGACAGTTTTCACCTGACTGTGAACTGCATGTTCAGTTATTATATATAGTTTAGAATTTATATTCTCTCAAATAGTCCTCTGTATCACTAACTCGTAAACCTGACTTCATATCTTCTTTGGTGAGGCGGGTACATTAGTAAGGAAGAAGAAAGAAAGAAAGTCACTGTAGTCCTAGAGGACCATAGGCTGCTTTCTCATTAGAGAGAGATGACTGATGGTGAGATTAACCTGAGGGTCACCACACCTCAGGCAAGGTCGAGAAGGCTGAGCCTTCATGGATGACCTCAGCTGGTACAGGAATTGTACTTTCACTGTTGGCATCACGCTGCATCACGAATCAGCTGTCCAGTCAACTGGCCTAACCATATATACTGGGACCCTAATAATATCCAGGATGTTATAATCTGGTTGAAAATTGTTAAAGAGGCTATATGAAGGATGGCAATACTCTCAGCGGGCACCTTTTCTTTCAGACCAATTTTGCGTCTTTAGGATTTGTCCTTTTCTACATAAATTTTGATAGGAATCACCTGAGGTTTCCCCAAATCTAGGCTAGGATTATAATCCACCACATGCAAAGTGCATGGCCCAAGGATTAGCGATTAAGCCAGCTATGATCTGATACTGGATTAAAAGTAGTCATATGCTGTGCTCCAACATACACTTCAGACAGTTGAAAAATATTACATATATCTCAGAGATTTCACCAATTAAAGCAACTAATCAAATAATATCAGCTACAATTCCAAAATATAGAAAATTAGAATAATACAGGAATACAAGGCAACTAGTTTAATGAGAAGCAGCTTATTAGAGCTCTCAAATGTTTTCTCTCACAGTTAGTGCATTGAACTAAAGCAAGTCCTTAATACTGCGTAGTCAATTATGCCAGGCTTAACATCTTCTGCCCCATTCACAGATTGTCATCTTGATCCATATCCCGCAAGAAGGGAGTTTTGCTTGCAATGTGTAAGCAAATTCCATTTAAACATGCTTCAAAATCCACCAAAAGCCACAGAATGTGAAAACTGACCTTGCTATATGCATTTAGGCCTCAAAAATCCAGAGGGGTCTGGACAGAGTAGATAGGGAGAAGCTGTTCTGACTCGAGGATGGATCGAGAATGAGAGGGAAAATATTTAAAGTGATTAGTAGAAGAAGCAAAAGAGACATGAGGAGAAATATTTTTATGCAGTGAGTGGTTAGGGTTTGGAATGCACTGCCTGAGAGTGTAGTGGTGGCAGGTTCATCTGAAGCATTCAAAAGGGAATTAGACTGTTATCTGAAAAAGAAGAATGTGCAGCGTTGCGGGGAGAAGGAGGGGAAATAGTACTAGGTGAGTTGTTCATTCAGAGAGTCGGTGTAGACATGGTAGCCCAAATGACCTCCTTATGTGCCATAACAATTCTGTGATTCTATGAGGTGAGAGAAGACAAAGGACAAATGTTTCCCCACTAAAATTTGAGGCAGTTCTGCTGCAATTCCACCCATTGAAGAATCACCCCATGGATTCTGAACAAATAAGAGTAGTCAAGTACCTGTCTCCAATTCCCTCTGACCATGTTTGGAGAAATTTCCAAGCTACCCTAGGAATTCTGTCCATCATACCCGTATAAAGTCTCAAAAGAAATCTTGCAAGCTGAGAGCTATTGTGGCCATGGGAAAGATCCCAAAAATTAATGGGACTAAATATTTGATGAATATGTGATTGTTTAATTTCATAATCATGGCATTGAAATACTTTAGGAGCTGAAGAAGAAAAAATATCATTTAATCTTAGAAGCCAGTAACAGCCTCTGGTTCCTTCTAATGGAATTCATGTGGGCTGCTCTGACTTCCACTGGTGGATTAGGGCGAGGGTTACCCAACACTAATGATTGATTCTCTTGGGATTGGGATATTGTCAGCATTGTTGTTATGTTTCAAACTTAAGCCACACTCCACTGCACTTCCAACAACAGACCTGTGATGTTAGAAACTTGGGTCTTCATTTCTTTGAAGAATGAAACCAGATAAATTCTAAATATACCGCCAAAGAAAAATACAATGACACAAAAGCAAAATACTGCGGATGCTGGAAATACTCAGCAGGTCAAGCAGCATCTGTGGAGAGAGAAACAGAGTTAATGTTTCAGGTCAATCACCTTTCATCGGAAGATATAACAAAATAACTCTTCTTCTTTAGGATACTGAATATGCAATTTCTGGTACAACGTATACTTCATTCAAATACGTAACTATATCAAACACACATTTGAATCTAATGCCACATCTTAATAAAATTGTGGATTGTAAGTGAGCCATCATGGGAAAGAATGAGCTAGTGTAAGAGAAAGCACATTACGTCTAGTAGCACAAGAGGATGGTAGGTTATTGTAAACTAGAGGTAAGAAAGATTTTGATAGTGAGGTAGTGGTCAGAGACCAGATGAGAGCAATAATGGATTGGTTATCAAATAGCATCCTGCCCATGAGTATAAGGAAAGTGCTCGGAAAGTTTTCCCAGTATAGAAAGACAAAGAAAAGCAAGCATCTTACAGACAGCTTTAGTAATGAAGGAAGAGAAGTGCAAGCTCCATTTGAGATTGGAGGAGTAAGCCAAGAACATCAATGGATAAAGAAGCAGAGCCACCAAGGCTAAGTAATAGAAGCTATTCTTTGTATTTTAAGACAGAAATGTCTTTAAGGAACTGAAGCAGTGGGGGGTGCGGGGTGGTGGGTGTTGCAGAAGAGATCAAAACTTAGATTCAACAGTTAGATGTGAAGCTTCAAATGGTGGAATCATAGCTGGTAAATATCAGTGTCATGAAAGATTCCAGCCATTCTAACACTTGATGCTGACCTAGGATTGCTGGCAAGTAGGCTGCTAAGTATCTTCGGAGTTCTGGCTCGTAGCTTTAAATGGATAAACAGAGATACCTAGTTGGATATAACTAGCAGGCCAGTCATTAAGCTAACCAACTTGATTAGATCATCACAGTACACAATGTGCATTATTTCAGGATAAAATATTATCCATTCTGACTTCAAGATAAGCTAGTTAGCACCCTGTAGCTCTGTCAGCTAAGTGTGCACTGTGGTTCCCTCATAGAAATGTTAATGTTTTGCTACTCAGGAAGTGAAATATCAACTCCTGACTACGATAGTTGAGCTGGTCATTGTTTTCAGGTTTCTCTAACTACAACACATACGTCCATCTGAATTGGTTCTCGGAGGCAGCGGTTCCTTTTTCTGGTTTGCTGTGATTTTCTGCTCAACAAGTAAAGGCGTTCTGTTGTCAGAGGAGATGGTCTCTGATGACCATGGGATATTCGGCATCTTTGGTTCATCGTCATCTACTATCACAATGGTGGGATCCATAGCTTGTGGTTCAAGCTCTCCATGGTTTCCAGTATCACCTATATGAATTAAGAGCGATAGCTATCAGCCAACTCTTGTAAACTACGTGTTACTTAAATGGATAATATATCTTGGTAGATAGGAACATAATAGTTTACACACTATCGCTGGTAAATAGGTGCTTAATATTTGTTTATTTCACAGAGTGATTAGCCCACTTAATACCAGAATTAAGAAAGCAGATAGCTGGATTTTCAGATGAACGTATTAAGCATAATAATTTAAGCAAAATATTGTAGATGCTGGAATCAGAACATATTAAGCAGTTCTACCTATCACATTGCCACATAATTTTAAAACCAATATAAATGATGTGGTGTGAATGTAACGAGTGCATTTGAGATCTGCCAAAGTGACTTCGATATTACACTTTACATACAAATCCAGGGTCCACAGAGGCTGCAGGGATGGCTCCTTGGGGACAAGGGCTACCACAGAGGATGTAGCTGATGTCATCTGTGCGATGGCCTCAAACTGCAGCAGAGCGAAGGTATAATGAGGCTCATGCTGCAACTCGCACCTTGATGGAGGATACCATCGGGATGCTGGAAATTAGGTTTTGGTGCCTGGACCGGTCTGGTGGAGCCCTGCAATATAGAGGGTGCTCGTCATTGCCTGCTGCGCTCTTTACAACCTGGTGCATCAGCAGGGAGAGGAGCTGGCTGAGGAGCAGATGGAGGAGCTGCACGTCTCCTCCCATGAGGAGGATGTCGATGGGGATGAGGGTGAGGAGGTCCTCGAAGGCAACGATGAAAGCGATGAGGCCATCATACTGGCCAGATGAGGCAGGTATGCTCGGGAGGCCTTCATAGCTGCTAGATTTGTGGAGGATGATGACGACATGCAGTGAGGAGACATCATAGATCCTCACATTGCATCTGTGAATGTTTTACTCCACTTCAGCTGATGGAAGTGCACATACCCTCTGTGATAAGTCTCTTGTCATGGGGATGCAGCAAAGGCCCTAATAGTCACTCAATTTCAGGAGGATGATGATGACGTCATGCAGTGAGGGCACTCCATAGATCTTCACGTAACCTCTGAGAACGTCTGACTCCTGGCTAACCGAGGGCAGATTGCCTTCACCCTGTGATCACTGTCGTATCATGGAGATGCAGCTGTGAAACTTTAAATGCACCTGATCCTTTGTCAGCCTTCAGCACCTGAGCCCTTCAGGAGCACAGTGTCACTGGTCACAGCTGCTGACGAGATGGGGCCAACCCCTCCTCAAAGGTGCTGAGAGCACACAGAGAGAATGACGGAACTCTGTGATACCTGCCCATGACAATCTGGCGGCAACGACAAGCATCATCAATGTGCAGGCATTACTGATGAGTCCAGTGAGTGTGAGGTCGGACCATCACTTTGGTCTGAAAGCTGCACAAAGCACACAGACGAAGCCCTGGACTGAGACACCCCCTTTCTCTTGTGCACAAACCAAGGTTTCACATCTGAATGACACGAAGACTGCTCATCAGAAAAAGGAGCCATAGGCAGGGAGACATTCTTGGGAGTTTATTTACAAAAGTGAACATTATTTACAAGCGATTAACACCTGTGCCCAGGCTGTGCAATTATATCTTCTTGTTAGCCATTAACAGGTCCGGGCAACGGGCAATCGAGGGGGTCATCCAACCCGACTGTCTACCCCTCTTCTGCGGCTATGTTCACAGCCGGATGTCCCTGGAGAGAGAGCACGTGGTGTCTGCCGGCACCGTCGAGGCCTTCTGTGCTCGGTGGGCACCGAGGGGACTGGGGTGTTTTATTGACCCTGGTAATCACATTTTGGTTTAATGTTTGTAAGTTTCCTTTAAATTTTATCTTTGTTTTTGCAGTTTCCCTTTAAGAGGCTGCTTTTTACTTTGCCCTTAATTTTGTCAATTTAGTTTACTTGGTTGACTCAAAAGAGTTACATCATCTTAACTTTCCTTTAAATTTTGTCTTTCTAACTCTGCCGTTACATCTTGCTGCCCCCCCGACATCCACAGCTGAGGTGGAAGCAGCTTGCTGACTGCGACCCTGTCTGTTATAACCTTGGTAGGCGTCCCCTGGAGGACCGAGACCTGGTGGGCCCCAGCCTGATTTCGGAGTCCTGCTGAATGGCAGTGGCACCCTCCTCGGCCTGAGGAGCTGGTGCTGCTGGGGTCAAGGGAAGAGGGAATTCAGATGGGCTGGACAGCCCCGGGTCACCTGGGTGGATGACTTTGGGGTGTCGAGCTGCCGGTCCTCCTCCCTATGGGTGCCCGCCGTCCCCTAGATGACTCCTTGAGGAGAAAGGTAAGCTGGAGTGAGATCGAGCTGCTCCACACCCCTCTCGCATACACACTGTTGGCATCAGTGATGAAGTTCAGCTTGCACAGCAGTGCAGGACTGATATCCTGGACCAAGGTTTGCATGATGACCACCATTCTGCCAGTGTTGACCTAAGTGCGTTGACAAGCCAGCACTATCACCTCAAAGTGAAGGTGGATGGACTCCTCCATCGTGCCTTGCAATCTGATGAGTGGAGCGGACATCCCTTCATGATGTTCCTGAGCTTGCCTTTGCAGCTCCAGCAACTGTGACATGACCAAGCCCAGGGGCTCATCATCTGACTCGGACTCAGCAACTTTCTGGTCTCCAGCATCCTCTGAGTGCCAGACACCTGGGAAGTCCCTGCCACCGCCTACTGTGGATCAGACAGTGTGTGTCTCTGCGTTGGTGGAGGGTGTGGGTGAGCGCTGTGATGGAACTTCGAGGAGGGTGCCTTCAGATTCCCATTCAGAGGTTCCTTCCGAGCTTGCTTGGAGGCCCTGTATTATGGACTCTATCAGCTGTTTGGCTGATGTGCCTTCGGAAGCAAAGGAAGAGAATTAGTGCATGGCAGTGGCCTGTAAAACAGGACACATCACTCATGGCATGGTTGTCTGATGTATGTCGCACTGCTGGACCCTAACTTGGTAGAATGGCGCCGACGTCACCATCAGCACAGGACCGGTCTCGATTATCGCTGGCCAGCTGGATACGCCATGAAAATCTGCCATTGCTGTCCGCTACCATATTTAGTGTAAACCTGGGAAAATTCAACTCTGTATCTCAGAGCTCTGCAATCTCTCACCATTTAGATAATATGCTTCTTTTTTATTCTTCCTTCCAAAATGGAAATTTTCCCACATTATACACCCTTTGCCAGATCTTTGCCCACTCACTTAACCAATCTATATCCCTTTGTAACCTCCTTATGTCCTCTTCAAAAGTTACTTTCCTACCTACCTTTATATCATCAACCAATTTAGCAACCATACCTTCGGTCCATTCATGCAAGTCATTTATAAAAATTATAAAAAGTTGAGGCCTCAATACTGTGGCACACCACTCATTACATCTTGCCAACCAGAAAATTACCTATTTATGCCTACTCTCTGTTTCCTGTTAGCTAGCCAATCTTTTACCCATGCCAATATGTTGCCTCCTACACCATGAGCTTTTATTTTCCACAATAACCTTTGATGTGATACCTTATCAAATGCCTTCTCGAAATCTAAGCATAGTACATCCAGTGGTTCTCCTCTATCAACAGCACATGTTACTTCTTCAAAGAACTTCAATAAATTGGTTAAACATGATTTCCCTCTCACAATACCATGGTGAATCTGCCTGATTACCTTGAATTTATCTAAGTGCCCTGCTATAACATCTTTAATAATAGCCTTTAACATTTTCCCTGTGACAGATGCTCAGCTAACTGGCCTTTAGATTCCTGCTTTCTGTCTCCCTCTTTGAATAAAGGAGTTACATTCGCTATTTTCCAATCTAATGGAATCTTCCCCAAATCTAGTTGAAACCAATCAACTATCTCACGAGCCACTTCCTTTAAGATCCTAGGATGAAGTCCAACAGGACCCAGGGACTTGTGAGCCCCAGCTCCAATTATTTGCTCAGTACCAATTCCCTGGTGATTGTAATTTTCTTGAGTTCCTCCCCCCTTCCAATTCCTGATTTACAGCTATTCCTGGGATATTACTTATCCCCTATTGTAAAATAAAATGCAAAATACCTGTTCAATTCATCTGCCATCTCCTTATTTTCCAATATTAATTACTCAGACTCACTTTCTATCGGACCAACACTCACTTTGTTAACTCTTTTCTTTTTTAAAATATCTATAAAAACTCTTACCATCTATTTTTTCTATTTCTAGTTAGCTTTCTCTCATATTCTAACTTTTCCTTCGTTATTAATCTTTACTCATTTCTTGCTGTTTTTATATTCTGCCCATTCTTTTGTCCTGTCATCCATCCTTGTGCAATTATATGTTTTTCCTTTAAGTTTGAGACTATCTTTAACTTTTTTAGTTAACCACGGATGGTGGGTCCTCAGAAACAGCTGGCTTCTTCCCCTGTAGTAGACAAAGAACCAATTCCAACAAGGTGAAACAGTTAGAAAAAGCAAAGGAACACCTCCTTCCCATAACTTTACCGCAGAGGGCTGTAGAGGTTGGGACGTTAAGTATACTCAAGGCTGAGATAGACAGATTTTTAATCAGTAAGGGAATCAAGGGTTGTGGGGAAAAGACAGGAAAATGGAATTGCGGATTATCAGATCAGCCATGATCTCATTAAATGGTGGAGCAGACTTGATGGACAAAACGGCCTACTTCTGCTCCTATGTCTTACGGTCTTAGGGTCCAACTCCCTCACTCACCCAACTCCCAGCGCTCTATTCAAAGTCACCCTCCACCTTGTATCTAAGGAGGATTGGAAGATTTGGCCAGCACTTCCACAATTTTTATCTATAATTCCCTCAGCAACCTCATGCATCCCATCTGGACCAGGTGACTGGTCTACTATAAAAGCCTGAACAGGGACTTGAACACAGGATCCTCAAATTAAACATTTGATGCCCTACCAAGGTAACCTGGTAAACAGCAAATTTTCCTTTCACAGTTTTGGATTTAAATATACATGTATGTTTTCATAAGCAATCAAGCTATTAACTAAAATAAGCCAAGATGATAAATAAGCTGAGCAGGGCTGTGCGATCAAGCTTGGCAGCAGATCCAAAGGTTACGAATTTGGATCTGTCACACAAAGCTGTGTACATTTTGCCAATATAGCCGTGCGTGTTAAGGATAACTATTCCAGTCCCTTTGTCCAGCTTGCAAATATGCATCGGTTGGTCTTGAGACCTCGTAGTGCCACCAAACATCATGCTGCATTTGAAAAAAACAGACTAGTCATTGGGCATCCTGCAATATGCATGTGCTAGATCACATAGGCTTGCTTTCAGGGACTCAGCGTTTTGGGCACTGATTTATGGTGGGATAGCTGAGAATAGAGGAGTTCAAACTCTGCAAATACCTCTTCCCGTTTGATATGGGATGGAGAAACACCAAAATTGAAGCCATGCATGAGGTCAAGCTCCTCGCTTTCCGAGAGTACATGATCAGGCAGATTCACTTCATGTTTGATGTCATAATTAATTGTGCTGCCGAAAAGCTTCCGCTTGAGTGAGTTTACAATGTGGGCCTGTTTCAAGTGAGTATTGCTTATGGTGTGGTCATCTATTGAGGCAATAAACAGCACAAATGGATCAAATAAAAATAAATAAATAAATTTGAGCAGCGTAGGGCACGGCACAGACTAGTAATCCTACTATCTTGCAACGGCAAGCTCGGGAACATCAGGAAGGGATGTCCGCTCCAGTCCTCAGATTGTAAGGCACAATGGAGGAGTCCGTCCGCCTTCAGGCTGAGGTGATGGCACCGGCATGCCAATGCACTGAGGTGAACACTGGTAGGATGGCAGCCGCCATGGAAAGCTTGGTCCAGGACGTCGCTCCTTCATTGCTGCGCAGGCTCAACTCCATCGCTGACACCATAGTTGGCCTCCAACACTGTGTACGCGAGATGGGTGCTGAGCAGCTCGATCTCACTTCAGCTTCCCTTTCTCTTCAAGGATTCAGCCAGGGGCCCGCGGGTACCCATAGGGAGGAGGATTAGTAGGTGCACACTCCGGGCCCATCCACCCAGGTGACTCTAGGAGTGACTGGCCCATCCGAAGCCCCTCATTCTGTGACCTCAGCAGCTCCAGCTTCACAGGCCAACGAGGGTGCCACTGCCACACAACAGGGCCCCGAAAGCAGGCCAGGGCCCTCCAAGTCTCGGCCTTCCAGAGGACGCCCGCCAAAGTCATCACAGGCAGGGCGTCACAGTCAGCAGGCTGCCTCCACCTCTGCTGTGGATGACGGGGGAGCACCAAGACCTAGAGGCAGGGTTAGGAAAGTTAAGGAGAATTACTTTCTTGCACGCAGAAGCCACCATCAGCCACCTACACTGGTACCTTTTCCTGGGGGAATCTGTTCAGGAAGTACGGAGTTGTATAGCCAGTCTCTGAGTAGAACTCTGGACCTCTGGATACAACACTGAGTGACACATTGCTGTGCTCAGTCGCAATCAGAGTGGGGTAGGTCCTCCAGACATCAAGGGGTGTGTACAGAATCATTGCCGCCATTGCGTAAACACATTCCCCCAGGCCGGATCGGAGCAGACTAAAGCCTGTCACTAATCTCTCAGAACTGGGATCTCTGGTATGTTGCACAGCCTGGGCACAGGTGTTAATCATTTGTACACACTGTTCACTATTGTAAATAAACTTCCAAAAATGTCTCCCTGCCTGTGGCTCCTTGTTCTGATGAGCAGTGTTCTTGTCACTCAGATGTGAAACCTTTCTGCACAAGGTAAAGGCAGGTGTCTCAGTCCAGGGCCTCTTCGCAGTGCTCTGTGCAGCCTTCAGACCACAGTGATCGTCTGGCCTCACACTCCCTAGAAACATTACTGATGCCTGCACCTCAGCAGTGCTTGTCATTGCTGCCAGAATGTAATGGGCAGGCATGACAGAGTTCTCTCATTCTCTCGTTGTGCTCTCAGGACATTTAAGGAGAGCCTGACCTCTGCGACTACTGATGCTGTGCCCCATCTCCTGAAGGGCTCAGTTGGTGAAGGCAGACACAGCATCAGGTGCTTCTAAAGTTTCATGGCTGCATCTCTATGATATGACCCTGATCACAGAGCGCAAGCAAACTACCCTCGGCCAGACAGGGGACAGACATTTACAGGGGCTACGTGAAGATTTATGGAGTGTCTTCACTTCATGTCGTCATCATCCTCCTGCAATCGAGCAACTTTTAGGGCCTCCACTGCGTCTCCATGACAGGAGCATTCTCACAGAGGGTATTCGCACTTCCAGAAGCCAGACTGGAGTCAAACGTTCACAACTACGATGTGAAGTACAATGGGGACACCTCAAAGGATGTCGTCATCATCCTCCACAAAACTAGGAGCTATGAGGGTCTCCCGAGCATGCCTGCCTCGTCTGGCTGATGCGAGGGCTTTATCACCATCATCCCCGCCTTCAAGGACCTCCACACCCTCATCCCCGCCGGTGTCCTCTTCATCAGAGGAGGCCTCCAGCTCCTCCTCAGCCAGATCCTTTTCCTGTTGCAGCACCAGGTTGTAAAGGGCGCAGCAGGCAACGACGATGCATGACACCCACTGCGGACTATTGCAGGGTTCCACCAGACCATTCCAGGTACGGGAACCTCATCTTTAGCATCCCAATGGTCTGCTCCGCCAAGGTGTGAGCTGCTGCATGAGCCTCATTATACCTTCACTCTGCTACAGTCTGAGGCCGCTGCATGGGGATCATCAGCCACAGCCTCTGCCCTTGTCCCCGAGGAGCCATCCCTGCAGCCTCTGTGGACCCGGAAGACTGCAGGGATCTGTGACCGACTGAGGATGTAGACATCATGCACACTCCCTGGAAACCATGCGCACACCTGCAGGATGCATTTCTGGTGGTTACAACCCAGCTGCACATTCAGTGAATGGAATCCCTTGCAGTTGATGAAGTCCACCGAGTGGTACGACAGAGAACTGAGCGTCACATGAGTGCTGTCAATCGTACCTGTGGGAAGTCCGGGATCTGGGCAAGTCCAATAGCTCTTGCATCGTGGCTGTCCTGGGCAAAATGCACAAAGTTGTGTGCACTTGTGAAGATGGCATCCGTGACCTCATGGATGCATTTGTGGGTGGCGGATTGTGAAATCCCACAGAGGTCACCTGTGGAGCCCTGAAAGGAGCCACTGGCTGGAAATTGAGCGACACGGTCACTTTCACGGCCACTGTCAGTGGATGCCCTCCATGTCCCCGTGGTGCCAAATCCTGCAGTAAGTGGCAGATGTGAGCAACCAGTTCTCTAGACATATGCAGTCTTCGGTGACACTGGTTCTCGGTCATCTGCAGGAATGAAAGGCGGGGTCTGTAGACCCTGGGTGTCGCTAGGCACCAGCCTGTGATGGCTCACTGTGGCTCTTGGGTGGCATGGCTGCCCTGGTAGCTTGCAACATGGGGGAGGCTGGTCCAAACCAGGATTCTGACATTGCAAGAGGCTATGAGCGCCCCCAGCAGTGACTGCTCCATGGCCAGCTTTAGCGAGGAAATTGTACAACGTGTGCAGTTCAAATGCTCTGGAGTCCACTAGGGTGCTCATGGATTCTCAGCCTGTGCTGTAGGGGGGTGGGGGGCAAGGTCTGGAGCACTTGGTGGCACTTTGGTGCCTCCATGTTTCTTGAATGGACAGGTAGGCTAGGGGCCCAACCCCAATCATATCAGTGTGGCTGTGCCTGAACTGCCTCAGTTGCAGAGGACTGGTCACTTTATACAGGTTTCCCTAAAGCGTGGCCACTTCCCTCACCCACCCTACCCCCCACCTCGAATGCTCGTGCGCAAGATTCAACACCAGGCCATCATTGCACCCCCCCCACCGGTGGCCTCTAAGGCAGGGCGGCACTTAACCCTGACACCCCACCCCCCTGCCACCAGCCGCCTCCGAATTAGGACAGCACTTGCTCCCCAATCCCCCTCCCCCACCAGTCATCTCCGAGGCAGGGCACCACTTAACCCCAACATCCTTGGCGCCCCTCAAGCCTGCAAAGCAACAGGCGACCCTGGCGAGCTCTGCAGAATGTTGCTGTGCACTCACATCCAGTTCACCCAAAGTGCCGGCCACCAAGTGCACATCGCCTCTGTGCTGTTGTGAAACACGTTGGTGTGCTTTCCCGCTGACGCAGACGGTCGAACCAGCGGGGGTGCAAGAGCCTGGCGGGATGGCCTGATAATGATATGCTGATGTATTACAATGAGGTTCCCAGCAATCGATGGCGGGAAACGCAGCCCGCCATCTGTGGTCTGAGTGGACAATCACGACCTGCCTTCCCGCCATCGTGAAACCGATCACACCACATTGTTCGCTCATGCCACCTATCAAGCTTGCAGCTAGCGGGCACGGAAAATTCCGTCCATACAGGGATCTGGGTGTCCTAGTGCATGAATCGCAAAAGGTTAGTATGCAGGTACAGCAGGTAATTAGGAAAACTAATAGAGTGTTATCATTCATTGCGAGGGGAATCGATTACGGAAGTAGGGAGGTTATGCTTCAGTTGTACAGGGCACTGGTGAGACTACATCTGGAGTATTGAGTACAGTACTGGCCTCCTTATTTAAAGAATGATGTAAATGCGTTAGAAGCAGTTCAGAGAAGTTTACACGACTAATACCAGGAACGGACGGATTGTCTTATGAGGAAAGGTTGGACAGGTTAGGCTTGTATCTACTGGAATATAGAAGAGTAAGAGGTGACTTAATTGAAACCTTTAACATCCTGAGAAGCCTGAGAAAGGTGGATGTGGAGAGGATGTTTCCTTTTGTGGGAGAATCTAGAACTAGGGGTCACTGTTTTAAAAATAATGGGTGGCCCATTTAAGACAGAGAGCAAATTTTTTTTTCTCAGAGGGTAGTGAGTCTTTGGAACTCTCTCCCTCAAAAAGCGGTGAAAGCAGAGCCTTTGAATATTTTTAAGACAGAGCTAGATAGATTCTTTATTAGTAAAAGGTTATCGGGGGTAGGTGGGAATTTGGAGTTGAGTTTACAATCAGATCAGCCACTATCTTATTGAATGAAGAAGCAGGCTCGAGGGGCTGAGTGGCCGACTGCTACTCCTAATTCTCACCATTTACAATAGTGGTGCCAAAGGCCTGCAGCATTGCAAATATTACATCTTTGTTCAAAAAGGGAAGCATAAACCTCACAATTACAGACTAGTCAGTTTAATGTTGGTGGTGTGCAAACTATAATCTTGAAGAAAATTAACAATCACTTTGACAAGCAGGGACTAATAAAGGAGCCAGCACAGAGTTGTTAAAGGCAACTCATGGTTGACTAACTTGCTTGAATTTCTTGGTGAAGGAACATGGAGTATAGCTTAGGGCAGTGCAGTTAATGTTGACCTTCTATGTATCTATGACAAAGGTAAGCTCTCCCACCTTTTCCTGTCTGCAGCTTTTGACACAGTTGACCACAACATCCTCCTCCAACTGTGTTCCTCTCCGCAGATGCTGCCAGACCTGCTAAGTTTTTCCAGGAATTTTTATTTTTATTTTTGTTTTGGATTTCCAGCATCCGCAGTTTTTTTGCTTTTATCCTCCTCCAACACCTCTCCACTGGTCCAGCTCGGTGGGACTGCACTCAACTGGTTCCGTTCTTATCTATATAATCATAACCACAGAATCACTATCAATAGCTTCTTGTTCATGTGTCATTACCTCTGATACGCCCCAAGAACCTACCCCTGGTTCTTTCCTATTCCTCATCTACATGCTGCCTCTTGGCGACACCTTCTGAAAACACAGCATCATATGTCTGCTGAAGACACCCAGCCCTAGCTAATCACCACCTCTACATTCACCATCTCTACATTGACAGAGTGCCTGTCCAATATCTAGTACCGGATGAGCACAAATTTTCTCCAATTAAATATTGGAAAGACTAAAGCCATTGTCTTCATCCCCAGCTACAAATTTCATTTGTTTGTCACTGACTCCATCCCTCCCCCTCGCAACGCTCTGCAGCTAAACCTGATTGTTCACAACCTTTGGGTCATATTTGACTCCAAGATGGGCTTTTGACCATATGTTCATGCCATTACTATGAATGCCTAGTTCCACCATTGTAACAGCACCTGACTCCACCTCTCCCTCAGATCATTCTCAACTGAAGCGCACATCCATGCCTTTGTTACCTCTAGACTTGCCTATTGCACTCTTGGCCTGTGTCCCAAGTTGTACCCTCTGTAAACCTAAGATCTTCAAATACTCTGATGCCCATGTCCCAACTCAGATCAAGCCCTGTTCACCCATTATCCCTGTAATGCCTCAATTTTAAAATCCTCTACATTTTCAAATCCTTCCATGGCCTTGCTGCTCCCTATCTCTATAATCGCCTCCAGCCCCACACCCCTCCGAGATATCTGCGCCCCTATAAATGGGGCCTCTTGACCATTCTTGGTTTTAATCGCTCCTCCATTAGTGGGCTTCAGTTTCCAAGGCCTTAAGCTGTGGAACTTCCTCCTTAAATCTTTTTGTTTCTCTGCCTTTCATTCTTTAAGGTGCTCCTTAAAATCTATTCTTTGACCAAGCTTTTGGTCATCTGTCCTAATATCCCCTTACCTGTCTTGTCAAATTTTGCATTGCAACAGTCCTATGAAGCACCTTCAGATGTTTAATTACATGAAAGGCACTATATAAATCCAAGTTGTTGCCGTGTATATAGACTTTCAAAAGAAGTTTAATAAAGTACCCCATATTCAGCTTGTTAGGAAAATGAAGCCCATGGAACAAAATGGGCAGTAGCAGGTGTTCCCTGGTGATCTAGAAGGACAAGGGCAGCAGATAGATGGAAACACCATCACCTGGAAGTTCCCCTCCAAGTCACTCACCATCATAACTTGGAAATATATCGTCGTTCCTTCACTATCGCTGGTTCAAAATCCTGGAACTCCCTTCGTAACAGCACTGTGGGTGTACTGCAGCGGTTCAAGAAGTTAGCTCACTATCACCTTCTCAAGGGCAACTAAGGATGGGAAATAAATGCTGGCCCAGCCAGTGAAGCACACATTCCCTGAATAAATAAAAAACAACATGGATAGGAAATTAACTAGAGATAGAAAACAAAATTAGGGTAAATGGCTGTTTTCCTGACCTGAGCGGTGTATACAGTGGAACAAAAACAAAAATTGCTGGAAAAACTCAGCAGCTCTGACAGCGTCTGTGGAGAGAAAGACAGAGTTAACCTTTCGAGTCTTTAAGACTCTTCTTCAGAACTGTGTATACAGTGGAGTTCCCCAAGGTTCATTGCTAAGACTACTGTACTGCTATTTTTGATGTACTTTAATGACTTGAGGTTACAGGGCACAATTTCAAAATTTACAGATGGCATGAAACTTGGAAATGCAATAAACAATGAGGGAGGTGGTGGCTTAGTGTGTTGTCACTGGACTAGTATTTCAGAGACCCAGGGTAATGCTCTGGGGACCAGATTCAAATCCCATTATGACAAATGGTGAAATTTGAATGCAATAAGAATCTGAAATTGAGCCTGGTGATCACCATGAAACCATTGCTGATTGTCGTAAAAAAACATCTTGTTTCCTTCCTTTAGGGAAGGAAATCTGCAGTCCTTACCTGGTCTAGCCTACATGTGACTTTTAAAAATTTTATTTAGGACATGGGTGTCACAGGCTAGGCCAGTATTTACTGACCATCCCTAATTGCCTTTGTTCAGAGGGCATTTAAGAGTCAACCACATTGCTGTGGATTTGGAGCCACATGTAGGCAAGACCAGGTAAGGATGGCAGATTTCCTTCCCTAAAGGAAATTAGTGAGCCAGATGGGTTTTTACAACAATTGACAATGGACAATTGTTTAGTGGTCATCATCAGACTTGTAATTCCAGATTTTTAATCGAACTCAAATTCAAATGCCACCATCTGCTGTGGTGGGATTGAAATCTGGGCCCCCAGAGCATTACCCTGGATTACTGGTCCAGTGACAATATCACCATGCCACCGCACCCACCTCTGAGGACTATTAAATAGCTTGAGATGTGCCTTCCAACCCATCTCACCTTTGAGGAAGAAGTCCCATCTCTGACGGCTGGTAGTTCTCTGGTCCAAACATCGCCACTTGGAGTGGTGACCACTGCTGAGACTGCATCTGCTACCCAGAGAAGAAGAGCCAGGAACAGGGTGACAGGTAAGTTGAAGGAGGTTTCTCTGCGTGGCCAGGATAGGAGGCCCTGGGCGGGAGGGGGCAGAGGGGGCTAGCTGCTAGAATGGATAGGCCAGGGTGGATTGGGGACAGAACAGCTGGGAGGGTGCAGACTTTGGGGTGGCTTCCGATCAGAAAAGGGGGCAACCCCCCATCCCCATTTCCTGCCCGAGACCCAAGTAGACTAACCAACCAGTCTTGTCAACAGTCGCTCACCTCCTCCTACCAACCGAAAAATTGCGGCTGAGTGATAAGTGGCCATTAATTGGAGTTCAGTTGGCGCAAGGGCAGATGGGCTGTCCAAGGCTTCGTCCAATACCAGTTAAACTGTGGCCAGGTCAGAAGCGGGCAGGTAGGCGGTGGGAAACGCACCCATAAAATTTTATGGGGCCCAGCTACGTGCCTGCAGGGGACTGTAAAATTCTGGCCTAAGAACCAATTGTACACTGAAACTCAGTACCAAATTATATCAGTCAAATGGGATGCTTAAGTCTGAATTTTGATTACTTTTTCTTGATTGCATGCATATTTAGCAACAGCTAATTGCTGATGCCTGGATTGAAAATTGTACAAATGTGATGTTTTTAAAAATATGTAACGTCACATCCTTACCTAAAATATTTTAAGAAATTTTAAAATTTTCACTTAGCATCCTATTTAATAGTATAAAGTATTCTAGGATCCCAGAAGGTATTTAAGAAAAAAATGTATTCCTCATGAGATTTTGAAAATCGATAGTCAGCTGAAGGACCTATAAAATATACACATATACTGAAGCAAAGCAAATTGCACAACAAATATTATTAGACATCAATGAAAGAAATGTCATATTGGAATTACCTGATAGATGTATAGTCTCCACCACTGGTAAATGGTTTCCATTACTCATAGATATTTTTGGTTCTGAGGTTGCATATTGAGAACGACCTGGAAATTTAAAATACATGAAGCTTAGTAAAGCCACTCTACTGCCTCTCTGAAACAGTTGTTAAAACAAAATGGACTCACATAATTACTTTAAACTATATTTTAATTTATTTTTATATGTAATTCATATTCTTATGCATTTTTATTGGATTTCCCTCTTAGGCATCTCCCTTCAAGGCCAAAAAGCTAAAGTTCTCCAGTCTTTCCTCAGACTTAGGCCTCTAGCACTAGGGATTAACCTTATGGCTCCTCTGTAACATTTCCAATTCTAAGTGTCTCCTCTGATGTTTTGGTGACCAAAATAGGGCACAACACCTAAGGAGCAGTCCATCAAAAGCAGCATAAAGTTTGATCATGGCCTTCTCTTACTTAAAGTCCAATAGTTTGGGTACATTGTCCAACATTCTTGATTGCTGCTCCACATTGGTCAAATGTGATTAATCTTGAGCCTGCCCACTCTTCACTCACCTCTCCCCCAAGTCAGGTCCTGCAGCCTAGATTTGCACCCAAACCCAGTGCTTCAAGCTGCCACTTACCTGGCGCAACTTTAAATTTGAAATGATTTATTATCTTTGAGATACTGTAAATATATGTAAATCATTGCTTGTGAGAAACTTATTCATTGCCTACTTATTCAGATTGTGACCTGTCAGACTGTTTGAGCTGTGTATATAGAATTGGAGCCATAGGTGTGAAATTTCTTGGAGCTGTTCCTGCTCTGCTGGCTCGCCACTCAATTAAGTCCAAGGGAAGCAGACTGCTTATCTGACATCCAGGCCAGGATTTCACAGCTCTGCCAAGGCGTCTCTCCCCGCAGCGGATGCGGTGAGCCATTTAAATCTCCATTCAGTTCGGCAGGACTGTAATATCCTGCTGGGCAGGAGGGACTGTAAAATCCTGTCCCTTTATTGAATGGGTGGAAATTTCCTCCAATTAAATATTGGAAAGACTGGTCCCTGCTCGAAACTTCATTCCCTCGCTCCCGATTCCATCCCTCTCCCTGGCAACAGTTTGAGATTAAGCCAGTTTGCTACCTTGGTGTCACATTTGATTCCAAGATGAGCTCCCAACCTCACATTCATGCCATCACTGAGACCATCTACTTCTATCTCTGTAACATTGCTCAACTTCGCCCAATCTCAGCTCCTCTGCTGCTGACAACCTCATTCTTGCCTTTGTTACCTCTAGACTTTTATGTCCCAATGCATTCCCAGCTGGTCTCCAATAGATTTTAAAAAGAGATTTAAATTCCCAGGGAGTGACCCAAAAGATCACACAAGATTTTGCATTTTAAGATTTTTACTGCAGCAAATCCATTAAAAGCAACATCGACTAAATATTAATCTATTAGCTGCCTACTAAGTAAACTACAGAAAAGATACCCCCCTTAACTTCCTGATGGCCAAAAACTCCAAGCCTTGCTTATATGTTACAGTGCACTCGCTGCAGAATTGTAGTTTTTGCAGGAACCAGTCCAAACCAGACAGTTTGGGAATGTTCTCACTAGATCGGCTGTTGGCAAATGTTACACCACTTTCCAAGAAAGGAAGAAGAGAGAAAACAGTAAACTACAAGCCAGTGAGCCTCATATTAGTTGTTGGGAAAATGATGGAATCTATTATTAAAGAAGCTTTAACAATGCACTTGGAAAAGCATAGTGTGATTAGAAGAAGTCAACATGCTTTTCCTAAAGGAAAATCCTGTTTGACAATTTTATTAGAGTTTTTTTAGGATGTAATTAGTAGGACAGGTAAAGGGGAACCAATCGATGTAAGATATCTGGATATCTGGATACCACATAAAAGGTTAATAGGCAAGATAAAGATTCATGGATTTGGGTTAATATATTAGCATGGATAGAGGATTGGTTAATGGATAGATAACAAAGAGTGGGCATAAACAGGGCTTTTTCAATTGGCAGACAGTGAATAGTGGAGTGCCGTCACGATCAGTGTTGGGGCCTCAGCTATTTACAATCTATACTAATGATCTAGATGAAGAGACAGGGAGTCATGTATCTAAGTTTGTTGATGATACTAAGCTGGGTGGAAAGGTAAGCTGTGGGGAGACACCAAGAGGCTGCAAAGAGACATAGACAGGCTAAGTGAGTGGGCAACAAGATGGCACATGGAGTATAATCTAGGGAAGTGTGAAGTTATTCACTTTGGTCATAAGAATAAAAAAGCAGGATATTTTTTAAAAGGTGAGAAACCTGTAAGTGTTGACATCCAAAGAGATTTGGGTGTGCTTGCGCAAGGAATGCAGAAAGTTAGCATGCAGGTGCAGAAATCAACTAGGAAGGCAAATGACATGTTGGCCTTTATCCCAGGCAAGGGGATTGGAGTACAAAAATAAAGAAGTCTTGCTCCAGTTGTACAGGGTTTTGATGAAACCACATCTGGAGTACAGTGTGCAGTTTTGGTCTCCACATTTAAGGAAGGATATACTTGCAATGGAGTCTTTATGGTGCAGGTTCACTAAATTGGTCCCTGGGATGAAGGGATTTTTGTTTGATAAAGGACTGAGTAAACTGGACTTGAGTTCTCAGGAGTTTAGAAAAATGAGAGGCAATCTCATTGAAACCTACAAAATTCGGAAGGGACTTGATAGGGTGGGCGCTGAGAGATTGATTCCGCTGGTCAGGGAATCTAAAGCATGGAGGGACAATCTCAGGATAAGGAGCTGCTTATTTCACACTGAGATGAGGAGAAATTACTTCACTTAAAGGATTGTGAATCTTTAGAATTTTCTAACCCAAAAGGTTGTGGATGCTCCATCATTAAATACAATTAAGATTGGGTTAGACAAATTTTTGGATACTCAGGGAATTAACAGATATTGGGAGTGGACTGGAAAATGGAGTTGAAGCCCAAGACTAGCCATGATCATATTGAATGGCGGAGCAGGTTCAATAGGCATAACGGTCTACTCCTGCCCTTACTTCTTGTGTTCTTGTGTTCAAAGTTTATCCCAGCTTTCAATAGGTTCACAGTTCCCCATTTCAATGAGTCAAAATGTCCTGTACCCTTCAATCTCCACAGGTCCAATCTTTTTGACCTGTGAGCGAGCTCCCACCTGCATCTTGCCTTGTGGCTAACAGAGAACAGCCTTTTCCCCTGTTATTCTGTGCAGCTGCTGTTTCCCTGTCACTCTCTGCAGGGTCTCTGAGTCATTAAGTGCACACAGCAAAGCCAGCTGCTCCTTTCTTTGTGTCCAGGTGTGAAAGCTGGGACTTGAGTTTCAGTAGGACTTGCCCGGGGCCCCCTGTCCCCATGACAACCAGCTCACATAGGTTTATTCAGCAGGTCTGGCAGCATCGGTGGAGAAGAAAAGAGTTGATGTTTCGAGTCCTCATGACCCTTCACGTCAACTCTTTTCTTCTCCGCCGATGCTGCCAGACCTGCTGAGTTTTTCCAGGTAATTCTGTTTTTGTTTTGGATTTCCAGCATCTGCAGTTTTTTTATTTTTATCACATAGGTTTATTGCTGGATAGAACTAGTAGGAGATAAAAAAAGCTAAAAGCTACTGCGGATGCTGGAAATCCAAAACAAAACAAAAACAGAATTACCTGGAAAAACTCAGCAAGTCTGGCAGCATCTGCGGAGAAGAAATCAGTCAACGTTTCGAGCCTCCATGGCCCTTCGGCAGTTCTGCCGAAGGGCCATGGAGGCTCGAAACGTTGACTGATTTCTTCTCCGCCGATGCTGCCAGACTTGCTGAGTTTTTCCAGGTAATTCTGTTTTTGTAGAACTAGCAGGAGGTTATGTATCCCTCTCCAGTACTCAATTTTACCTTGAATTAAAAGAGAGAGTTTAAGGCATAACTCTTTTATAATGTCCAGTGGTCATAACACTCTGTAAACTTGAGGTCATTCAAAACTCTGCTGCCCATGTCTTAGCTCACAGCAAGTTCCATTCCCCTATCACCCCGACCTGTGCTTGCTGGCCTACACTGTTCCCAATCAAACAACATTTTAAAATTCTCATTCTTGTTTTCAAATCCCTCCATGGCCTTACTCCTTCCCATCTCTTTAATCTCTTCCCACCCTACCACCTTCTGAGATATCTGCACTCCTCTACTCTGTCCCTTGTGCATTCCCAAATATAATTGCTCCATCATTGGTGACTGTGCTTTCAGTTGCCTAGGACCCAAGTTCTGGAATACCCTCCCTACACCTCTCTACTTCACTTCCCTCCTTTAAGATACTTCTTAAAGCCTACCTCTTTAACCAAGCTTTTGGTCATCAGACCTAATATCTCCTTATGTGGCTTGGTGTCATACTCTGTTCTATCATGCTCCTGTGAAGTGCCTTTGACATTTCATTATGTTAAAAACGCTATATATATAAGTTGTTGTTGACAACAATTTGCTAGAAGTGTAGTAAATATCATTAACACATGTAAATAGGGTTCTGTTGTACTTCTGGTGAAGTAATGTTGGTGAAGCAAGAGCAACTCCATAGAAATTGCTGGCCATAGAAAATGGCAAAGCCACTGGGATAGATCTTGACTTTGTGCGATCGTGTAAAATAGGTGATAGCAATTTGGCAGCACAATTTACATCTCTTCTCAATTTTTGTTTCCATTGTGGGACATGAGTGAATGGAAAACACATAGAAGAGAGAGGAGACAAATGAAGGACTTAAAGAAAAGCATGAACATTGACAAAAGATTGTTAACTTTTACAGCTATCCTAGTGAGTATCAGCCTGAATCACTGAGTGTGGATGTCATTCTGGCTGCATAAGCTGTTTGGGAAGACAAGGGGGTGGGTGAGGAATAGGCAGAACTCAACATTCAATATGTCCAGTCAATGCAGACCTGCAATCAAAAATGTCAATAGATTGTTGAACAATTTAGTCAATTCAATAGAATGTCAGAAGAGGTCCCAGCATATTCTTTAAGAGCTTTGGATGCCAATGCAAAAAGAGGAGTTGGAAATAAAGATAGAGATTAAATAAAACTAAAGTACAAAACAGGAGAGATGGATCCATCACAAGAGACCATTTAATTTTTTTTGAGGTACATTATTATAGCTCAACTTGTATTTACAGAAGAGTCACTAGTGATTTGTAGGTACTGACTGAGTTGACATGCTTCTGGCTGATTCTGTCAAAATGATATCATTTCCTCAACTCAGACAGCACTCACAGGACACTGGGAAAATAAGACATTAACTAGGAACGCATCCTGTAAAAAATAACTCGGTTTTATCAGTCAAGGTTGGACAAGTGATTGGCGAAGTTGAAAGAAGTATTTTTTTCTGAAGGATCATCATTCTCCAGTTTCAGCTCCTTTCAATTAAAAATTAACAAATAGATCAGATATCATGCTTCAGCATCTGCTGCAATGCCATCTCCTACTGCAAAGTAACATGGTGAATGTGTATCATTCCTACAGCAACCTTTCCCAACAACTTAGCCTAAACTTATTAGTGTAGCAGTACCAACACCCCTTCCCATCAAACATACTCAACCAAATGTCCAAAAAGGAATGTTGACTAGAATTAGTTATGCAGGTCATGTTTTGAGATTTGAAGTTGAATTTAGAACACAATGCTAGAATCTGGCCTAAGACTGAACTCTGCAGCAACATGTTATCCCCTTCCCACACCCCTGTTCTCACGATCAAGCATTGCAGAAATGGCATAAAACACGATGAGTCATTTTATAATAACAGCTATATATGCAGACACCGCTGTCGGTGCCTTGCATTTACCGCCAGAATGTTATTCCTCAATCAAACCATATCAGACCTAATTATTTTTCGATGTTTTATGTTATAAGGACAGTAATCATCTACAATCCTACACGAAAATTAAACTGGCAAACATATTGCGGCTACCTAACTAGAATATGTATGTATAAACACACAAAAAAAATCTTATTGTCCTTTATTGTGTTTGAGGCGCACGTTTCCCGCCTCTCGATAATTCTAACAGCTTAAATACATCTCCACAGCCTCTTCCATGTTTTATTTGTGTCTGAGCAGCAGGCTTCAGACTGCAATAAGATAGCTAGGTACCATGAGAGAAGACAAGTCCAAGTCATCACTCGTACAGCGCAGCCCCTGGTACCCGCACAATTCGCACTAAATCAGCCCCTACACACTCTCTCTCTCCCTCTCAACACAAGAGGACCGGCTTCGTGTTACAAGGACGCCCACGGCCCTGTGGTTGCTCACACATCTCCCAGTGACTCCAGGTTCATTGATATCGATCCATAATCCAGTTCAAAATCGACAAGGACACCCACCTCCTCCCACCCACCCGAAACCCCGATTGAATATAAAACGGTTGTGGAGCGTTTACCGGATTCGACCTGACCCCGAAAGGAGACGATCAGGAAGATGACGGACAGACTCTTTTTCACTGATGGCCCAGTCATCTCGGGCTAAGTGATGTTCTCACGGTGATGCCTTTTCCTCTGGAGATTTCCTGTCGCTGCCCTCTATTAATGGTACCTGTATTTCTCTAACTCAGACCTCTGTCTCTCTCTCTGTCTCTCTCTATGATCTCCTCTCTCGTCTTCTCTTTCTCCTCCAGGTCCTCCTGAAGGTTAAAACGTGCGCATCAAGCGATCCACAGTCCTCAAGAGGGAACCCTTCTCTCAAATAACGACACTGACGTTACTAACACTGAATGACTTGTTGGAAAACGAGTTATTGGGAGAAAGTGTAATTTTGAACTTTCATGTTCCCAGTTTGATTACGAGCCCTTGTTGCTGCTTCCTTAATTTTATGAACATATCTGTTTCAATAAGTGTCCCATCCGATCTGATTCTTACTGCTGACCAATAAACTATACGGCTCGTCTAAATAAATACGTGTTTTGGTGTTATAAAAAACAAGATGATTAATGGCAATGCTACAAGATCTGCCACAATTCTTTCACTCTTTAAATTCGCTTTCACAGTGATCTGGACAGAGCTGCACATATGAGACCTTACCTGAGAGAATTACAACTTATATAGGAAAGGAGCAGGCCATACTACATCATTCCATAAGATGGCGAATTATCTGTACATCGAATTCATTTACCTGTTTGAGTTCCATATCTCTTGATACCCTTAGCAAAAGCTGTTGATCTCAGTCTTGGCAGTTCAAATGGTTCCAGCTTCCACAGACTTTCCGGGAAACAGTTCCAAATTTCTATTCTGGGAGGTGCAAAGGTTCTTCCTGATTTTGTTCATGCTTGTCCTAGATCTAATTTCAAGATTGGCTCACACTTCCTTTGTAAGTTTGGTGCCAGGTGGACAGACAGATATAACATAAACTAACATTGAAAAATCCAGGTGAAGTATCTTTGCAGAACAGGATTCAGACACCATAAAGAATGAACAGGTTATTAGGAGAAATGAAGAAAATTAGGAAGTGATGATAAAGTGATACTGAGCTTAGGCCTTATTTGCAGATTGTAAGAGGTAGAGAAGGCTAAGGGTAAAATAAATCATTACACCGTTTTGAGAATTAATTAGACTAGGAGTCAATGAAATGAGTGTCGAGAATAAAATGAAATTTTATGAATTTTGAATTGAGTGGAAATCCTCCTACTGTGACCAACGCTGTTTGCTGAATTCTTTGTTTGCACTCTTGGCACACAAAGCTCTGTACTTGTAAAACAAATTTGTAAAGTCTTCCCTTTGATTTCAGTTGACAGAGGATGTGTGAGCGCATATTTGTAGTTTAAAATAAATAACTTTCTAATTAGTGCCAATCTACAGCAAATGTGGCAAGGGGTAGCCAATAGTCTGAATGCAATCTCAAATGTGTATAGGATATGGGATCTGTTGCGGGGTGTTGGTTACTGTTCGGTAGGTCTGAAGAAGTCTTCATAGTCATATGCAGGCTAACTGTAAGTCTTTATTGACTCTTAGAACTATTTACAAATATACAGTGAAGGGTACAAGTTAAGAGCTGTCTCCATGCTTGCACATGGTTCTGTCTAACATTAGGCTGACTCTGAGGGCAGAATTTTGCCCTTGGTGGGCATGCGAGCCCCACCGGCTCGGCGGCGGGCAGACAGTCGACCCCCGCCACCGAAACGGGGCCCGCCGCCATTTTGAGTGGGCGGGCCAATTGAGGCCCGCCCAACGGCCTGCTCGACAGGAAGCGCTATGCACTTCCTGTGCGGGGAGGGGGGGTGGGGGGGGGGGGGTGGGTGAGGGAATCCCCAGCTGTCAAAGTACGCTCTTTCGCACATGCACGCGAAAGAGCGCACTGCTCCCTGAGACAAAGTGCTGTCTCAGGGAGATTACTGACAGTGTACAAAAGTTGAAAAATAGAGAATTTAAAATATTATTAACAAGTCCCCCTCATGTGACAATGTCGCACAAGATGGAACATGTTAATAAATATCACATTACATTTATTAAAGTTTTTAAAAAGGAACATGAAACCTCATCCCACCAGTGGATGTGGTTTCATGTGTTATCAGAAGCCCGCTGAGGCTCCTGGCCTGCCCGCCAGCCTTAAGGTTGGACGGGCAGGGCCTTTAATTACTTTAATTATCCTGTCAATGGCCTCAATTGGCCATTGACAGGTCGGCAGGCGGACAGCTGATTTCACTGTCCGCCTGCCTTCCTGAAAATTTAAAGGGACCGGGATGACATCGGGGGTTCCTCCCACCATCATCCCACATCATTTTCCCGTCGGTGAGCGGGCCCCGCCCCCAAATCGCCGATGGGAAAATTCTGGCCTGAGTCATGTGGGTCATGTGCTCTCTTGCACCACTGTGTGGTGGTATTGTACTCAGTCCTACATTAATCCTATATGTGCCAGACCCTTATATTACATCTCCCCCCAGTCTTTATCCAATGCATTTTAAATGACTATAGTTTGCCTTATGTCTTACATTGTTATGACTATCATACATTTACATTGTCATTACTCCCTTATCAGTACTCCATCTCTCCCCTTCATGTCCTTGAATTCAAAGGTTCAGGTGGTCTGGAGGCCTTATAACCCTTCCAAATCTCATTCACACTACTGTAGTGGTAGGCTTTGTTGCTGTTGGTGCTTCCTGTACGTTGGTGGTTGTTCTGGCATCTGGGTGTGTTCCTTGATATCTTTCCATTACCCAGTGAGCACAGGTGGTCTAGGAATGAGGAGGAGACTCTTCCTGTTTCTCCTGACTGTGCCCTCTGCGGTGCCAACCAGGTAGGAGCAAGGTTGGTCCTGGTTCTTTCTAGCGACGGTACCTTCTCCTTCGAGGTCTTTTGCTCCAGACCTTGTCACCTTTCTGTAATTGTGGCAAGTGCCCGGTGTGGTACTCTCTGTTGTATCTGGAAGCTTGCTTCTGCCTGAAAGACTGTTGGATGTCCTTGTAATCCTTGGCTACCAACCCTGGTATGAGTTTTTTCGGCAGGATTGGAAGCTTTGTCCAGAGTTTCCTGCCCATCAGGAGTAGGATGAGGCCAGGCCACATTGTAAAGGGGTAGACCTGTTTGCGATGAGCAGTGCTGTGGGGAAGTCCGCTTTCTTTTTCAGGAGGGCTTTTACTGTACACACCCCTCTTTCAGCTTCCTTATTTGACGGTAGGTATCTCAGGGAGCTGGTTTGGTGGTGAGAGCCCAATGTGGTGGTGAAGTACTTTTTTGAAAATTGTGGGCCGTCATCAGACACGATCTTGTCTGGGATGCCACAGTTTATGAGCATCCCTTTGAGTTTATTTTTATTCATTCCTGCGATGTGGACTTCACAGGCTGGGCCAGCATTAATTGCCCATCCCTAATTGCCCTTGAGAAGGTGGTGGTGAGCTGCCTTTTGAACCGCTGCAGTCCATGTGGTGTAGGTACACTCACAGAGCTGTTAGGAAGGGAGTTCCAGGATTTTGACCCGGGGCAGTGAAGGAAGAGCGATATATTTCCAAGTCAGGGTCGTGAGTGACTTGGAGGTGAACTTCCAGGTGGTGGTGTTCCCATCTATCTACTGCTCTTATCCTTCTAGATGGTAGTGGTCGTGAGTTTGGAAGGTGCTGCCGAAGGAGCCTTGGTGAATTTCTGCAGTGCATCTTGGAGATGGTACACACTGCTGCTGCTGTGCATTGGTGGTGGAGGGAGTGAATGATTTTGGTGGTGGTGCCAATCAAGCGGGCTGCTTTATCCTGGAAGGTGTGAAACTTCTTGAGTGTTGTGGGAGCTGCACTCATCCAGGCAACTGGGAAGTATTCCATCACACTCCTGACTTGTGCCTTGTAGATGGTGGACAGGGTTTGGGGAGTCAGGAGGTGGGTTACCCATCGCAGGATTCCTAGCCGCTGACCTGCTCTTGTAGCCACAGGATTGATACGGCTAGTCAGTACAGTTTCTGGTCAATGGTAATCCCCAGGATGTTGATAGTGGGGGTTTCAGTGATGGTAATGCCATGGAATGTTAAGGGACGATGGTTAGATTCTCTCTTGTTGGACATGGTCGTTGCCTGGCACTTACGTGGAGCGAATGTTACTTGCCACTTGTCAGCCCAAGCCTGGATATTGCCCAGGTCTTGCTGCATTTGGACATGAACTGCTTCAGTATCTAAGGAGTCGCGATTGGTGCTGAACATCGTGCAATCATCAGCGAACATCGCCACTTCTGACCTTATGATGGAAGGAAGATCATTGATGGAGCAGCTGAAGATGGTTGGGCCGAGGACACTACCCTGAGGAACTCCTGCAGTGATGTGCAGGTTATTGCTAAGCAAGTGCCGTTTGATAGCACTGTTGATGGCCCCTTCCATTACTTTACTGATGATCGAGAGTAGACTGATGGGGCGGTAATTGATCAGGTTAGATTTGTCCTGCTTTTTGTGTACAATTGTGGCAATTTTCCACAAAGTCGGGTAGATGTCAGTGTTGTAGCTGTACTGGAACAGCTTGGCTATGAATGCCGCAAGTTCTGGAGCACAAGTCTTCAGTAATATTGCCAGAATATTGTCAGGGCTCATAGCCTTTGCGGTATCCAGTGCCTTCAGCCGTTTCTTGATATCACGTGGAGTGAATCCGATTGGCTGAAGACTGGCATCTGTGATGCTGGGGACCTCCGGAAGAGGCCGAGATGGATCATCCACTTGGCACTTCTGGCTGAAGATTGTAGCAAATGCTTTAGCCTTATCTTTTGTCCTGATGTGCTGGACTCCTCCATCATTGAGAATGGGGATATTTGTGGAACCTCCTCCTCCAGTGAGTTGTTTAATTGTCCACCACCGTTGATGACTGGATGTGGCAGGACTGCAGAGCTTAGATCTGATCCATTGGTGGTGGGATTGCTTAGCCCTGTCTATCAATTGCTGCTTATGCTGTTTGGCATGCAAATAGTCCTGTATTACAGCTTCACCAGGTTTTTAGGTATGCCTGGTGCTGTTCCTGGCATGCACTCCTGCACTCTTCATTGAACCAGGGATTGATCCCCTGTCTTGGTGGTAATGGTAGAGTGGGGGATATACCGGGCCATGTGTTTACAGATTGTGTTCGAGTACAATTCTGCTGCAAGGGGAGGTGAACGGCCCAGTGGTAATATCACTGGACTCGTTTTCCTAAGGCCCCGGAGGGGGCATGAGTTCAAAATCTGCTACAACAGCTAGTTGAATTCAAATTTCCCCATGCTCTGATCTACAGGCGCCTGGTGCAGAAGGGGGAGGCCAGGAGGGAGGAGGACCTCCTCGTGAATCTACTCCTGGGCCTGGCCAAGTTGGCCATTAACAGGTCCAGGCAGTGGGCAATCGAGGGGGTTATCCAACCCGACTGTCTGCCCCTCTTCCGCGGCTATGTTCATGGCCGGATGTCCCTGAAGAGGGACCACGCGGTGTCCGTTGGCAATGTCGAGGCCTTCCATACTCGGTAGGTACCATGGGGACTGGGATGCTTTATAGACCCCTTTAATCACATTTTGATTTGATGTTGGTAAGTTTCCTTTGCATTTTGTCTTTTGTTTTTGCAGTTTCCCTTTAAGGGGCTGCTTTTACTTTGTCCCTGATTTTTGTTAATTTAGTTTAATTGTTTTGACTCAAAAAAGTCACAATTCTGCTGCTGCTGATGGCCCACATCATGGGTGCTCAGTCTTGAGTTGCTAGATCTGTTTGAAATCTATCCCAAACAGCATGGTGGTAGTGCCACACAACACGATGGAGGGTATCCTCAATGTGAAGGCGAGACTTCATCTCCACAGTGACTGTGTGGTTGTCACTCCTACTGACACTGTCATGGACAGGTGCATCTGCGGCAGGTAGGTTGGTGAGGATGAAGTCATGTATGTTTTTCCCTCACCACCTGCCACAGACCCAGTCTAGCAGTTATGTCATTTAGGACTAGGCCAGCTCAGTCAGTTGTGGTGCTACTGAGCCACTCTTGGTGATGGACATTGAGGGCCCCACCCAGAGCACATTCTGTGCCCTTGCCACCCTCAGTGCTTCCTCCAAGTGATGTTCAACATGGAGGAGCACTGATTCATCAGCTGAGGGAGGGTGCTACATGATAATAGGCAAGAGGTTTCCTTGCCCATGAGACTTCATGGGGTCCAGAGTCGATGCTGAGGACTCCCAGGGCAACTTCCTCCTGACTGTATACCTCTGTGCCGCCACCCCTGCTGCGCCAGGACATACCTAGGGATAGTGATGATGGTGTCTGGGACATCATCTATAAGGTATGATTCTGTGAGGATGACTATGTCAGGCTGTTGCTTGACTAGTCTGTGAGACAGCACTAGCTCCCAAATGTTACTAAGGAGGACTTTGCAGGGTTGACAGGGCTGCGATTGCCGTTGTCGTTTCCGGTACCTAGGTCGATGCCGGGTAGTCTGTGGTCTCTCCAGTTTCATTTCTTTTTTGTGTCTTTGTAGCAGTTGTTACAACTGAGTGGCTTGCTAGGCCATTTCAGAGGGCATTTAAGAGTCAACCACATTGCTGTGAATCTGGAGTCACGTGTAGGCCAAACCAGGTAAGGACGGCAGATTTCCTTCCGTAAAGGGCATTCATGAATCAGATGGGTTTTTACAACAATTGACAATGGTTTCATGATCATCGTTAGACTTTTTATTCCAGGTTTTTATTGAATTCAAATTCCACCAGCTGGTGGGATTCGAACCCGGGTTCCCAGAGCAGAGACCCTGGGTCTCTAAATTACTGGTCCAGCTACAATACCACTACACCATCGCCTCACCTTAATTACTTAATTACTCTCGGTGGTATTCATACATAGTTGCTTTACCACAACCCATCTGGAGAAGTATTCCTCCACTATACGGAATGATTTGCTGTTGAAGACGAACAGGTCAATGCTCAGCCTCTCCCATGGCCTGGTAAGGAATTGTATGGGGATGAGGGGCTCTCTTTGGTCCTGCCTGTGCAACGCACACAACTGGAAAATTGCAATGGTGTCTTCAATCACCTTGAAATGCCTGGCGACAGTGGATTGGACCCATGCACAGGCTTGGTGATATCCAGGTGGCCTTGGTGTATTTTCTGAAGGATCCCTGGCTGCAGGCAGTTTGGGATGACCAATCAGTCATCACATACCAGGAAGTCATCTATAATTGTAAAATGTTTTTGTTGTTCAAACCAGTTTTTCAGGGTCCCTCCATTTGGTCTCTGCTGAGGCCATCCTTGTTGGCTATCTGCGGATGTGGACACACTCCTCATCACATATTTGTTCCTGGCAGATATGTTGAAGCTTACTTGTGGTCACAGGCAGATGTCTTCTTGTCAATTGGGAGTATGCTTCCAGTTGTTCTATGAGACTGACGTCCCGTTTTGATGGGAGGCCCACTGTGGCCCTTGAAAGTGATCCTGCTGCTGTCTGGTTTTCACATTGGATGTAAACTATGTCGTAGGTAACGTCATGAGGCACAGGTGAAACCTCTGGATTCTGGGAGGCCTCAAATTATGTAATTGATCTGGGCCTTGGATTTGTCTGAATTGATTTAGAAGTGTGAAATTCTAATCCACGGTTAATTTTTTAAAAGTGTGGGCTCTGCTTTAAGAGCTTCCTGAATTTCAAGATGGTGTCGCCGTTCACTTGGAGACAAAGGAATTTCCTGCGCTTGCCGTTTTTGGTGGGCTCCTCAACAATGGCGATCATGCTTAACTTGAAGAAAACATTTTCAACAATGGCTGCCTGGATCGGCTGCCTGCCGAGTTCTCTTCCTCAGTGTATTACTTTAAAGTCGCAAATATGTCAAATCCTGGCATTTGTTTTCTCTTGGCTGAGTTTAGGAGTTGTGATTCTCCTTGATTACCGGCTCGGGGATTGTGCTTTAGTAATGTATTTTTTCAACTGCCCTTCTGACTCTGAATCATTTAAAGATTTCTCAGGATTTGCTGTAGCCTAGAGTTTTAAAAGATTTAGCTCACCCCTGCTAGGACTGGTGACACTGCACTCTAAGATTAGAAGCTGTACTTCCAAAGGAGATTCAATGGAGTCTTCTGCTGCAGTAAGGAATGTTAAATTTCTGCCTCCAGCTTCCAATCCTTTCTTTGGAGCTTTTTCCTGATGATTTTTCATGTGTATCTCTGTTTCTGGAGCTTCTTTTCTGGTCAGGCTGCCTTGCTGAATTCTTTTCTCAGTCTTTCAGCATTTTAGTTTTTCTCTGCATTTTCTGTGAGGTTTTGAGTTTTTCCACAAGCTGCCACCATGTTGTAGGTTGTTGGTTGCAGTTCGGTAGGTCTGAAGAAGACATACATAGATTAACTGTAAGCCATTATCGACTCTTAGAGCTATTGACAAATATACAGTAAAGGGTACAAGCTAGCAGCTGTCTCCATGTTTGCTGGTAGACACGACTCAGTCCAACACTAGACTGACTCTGGGTGTGTGTCATGTGCTCTATTACATCACTGTGTGGTGCTATTGTACTCAGTCCTACATTAACCCTATATGCGCCAAACCCTTATTCTACAGGATCAAATGCAGAAAAAAAGCATTCTCTAGATTAAGGAAGAATGCCACTGAATAAAGGGCAGAATTGTACCAGATTTGCGTGAAGTGCGGTAGCAGACGTGAAGGGAGAGGTTTCATCAGTCAGCCGCAATAGCTGATTTTCATGCCGTATCATCCCCTTCCTGGCCTCATTAAGAATGCGTTCACGGGGACCATGCCAGATCACTGGCAGGCGGGCTTCGATTTTCCCATCATGCCGTCACCTCAGCACTTCCTCGCCACGGGCGCCATGCTTAAAGTGCACCAGAGTGCAGTCTACTTCATGTCTATAAACCAGATCTGCTCCAGGTGACAGATAGACCTGAAAGCAAAGGTAACAGCAGCCCTCAAAATAAGTGCAGCCTCTCTGGAAAGCCTGCTGGATGCAGTGGAAGGCTGCCGCAACATCCTCTCCCCCCGCTCTGGCCGCAGGAGGTTCACCAGAGTCACCAGTCCAGCCTGGGAGGCAGTGACAGCACCACCAGCACACAGAGGAGGTCAGCCATCCAGTGCAGGAAGAGAATGAATGATCTCATCCGTTCCGCCAGGGTAAGTCAACCACCTCAACACTCTCAACTCTCACACTCACAAACACATCACACATCCTCATGGATCTCACACCTCAAGGGACAACACCACTAACTCTCACACGCACCCTCACATCTCCATCAGGCTCATATCCTCTGGAGCTCACATCCTCATCCTGTCCAAGGCTCCGCTCACCACACAAACATTCCATGCAGTGCCACGTGTCTTGCTCACAATCTCTCCCATTTCTTTTCATGCAGGAGAGGCTGGCTCACAACAGCAGGGAGAGGTCCCAGACTGGGGTTGGAGTGGCGCACATTAGGCCTCTCACTCACTTTGAGGAACGTCCCATTGTGCGGACAGGTGAGGATGTGGACCGTGCCTGCGATGATGATGAAGTCAGCGGTTAACCCGCATGAGGATCCTGCAGCACATCATCCCTCCCTCAAAGCAACTCCGAGTGTTCTCTCTCCTGCTTTTGGCCCTGCTGCCATGCACTAATCATCTCTATTTTGATTCACAGTATCACAGGGAGCTCTGCCAAGCGACCGACGCCCTCAGCCAACCAGTCTCTCAGCTCCATTGACGTCCTCACCTCCAACCAAGAGGACAGCTCCTCCATTAAAGAGCTGGAAATAGGCAGCCTGGAAGACCCTTCACGGCGCTTTACATCCTCCACCAGCGCAGAGTCACACACCCTCAGTGGGACCTAGATCTAGAGCTGGCTTGGGTTCAGAATCTGGTGGTCACCGCACGGATATGTGTCTGCAGCAGGAGAAGGCAGGCTCAGCCGAACCCCCCGGTTGGAGAAACTCGGATTATTCTCACTAGAGCGACGGAGATTGAGGGGCAACTTGATAGCAGTTTACAAAATTATGAGTGGCATGGACAGAGTAGATAGTCAGTTTCCCAGAGTGAAAGAGTCAATTACTAGGGGACATAGATTTAAAGTGAGAGGAGAAAACTTTAGAGGAGTTGTGCGGGGCAAGTTTTTTATGCAGAGGGTAGTGAGTGTCTGGAATTCGCTGCCAGAGGAGGTGGTGGAATCAGGTACGATAGTGGTGTTTAAGAGGCAACTTGACAAATACATGAATAGGATGGGAATAGAGGGATATGGACCCCGGAAGTGCAAAATGTTTTAGTTGACGGGCAATATGATCAGCGCAGGCTTGGAGGGCTGAAGGGCCTGTTCCTGTGCTGTACTTTTCTTTGTTCTTTGTTCACTCAGAGAGCTGCTGGGGAAGAGGCATCTGTGAGGTCTGAGTCAGATGATGAGACTCTGGATTCGACCCTCCAACTCATCATAGAGAGTCAGCACAAGGCAGGGGAACATCACACAGAGTTGTTGGAAACCCTCAACAGATGGCACGTGAGTCAGAGGAGACCTGCTCTATGATAAAGTGGTGCCCACATGTGCGTGCATGGAGGTCTCCATGGGGAGGATGGCAGATGCTATGGAGACCCTGGTCCAGCAGAACACAGAGAAGTCAGGCCAGAGCCCTCGGGCATGCGAAGGGAGGAGGAGCAGCAGCTCGACACCCCTGGGTCATCCACTCTGGAATCTCAGAGGCTGTCCTCTTCCTCCAAGTTCCCTTTGCCTGTGACCCCCTCACCCTCGTCCTCTGTCGCTGCAGAGGGAGCAGCTGGCCCACAGGAGGACAGCCAAAGCAAGCTGAGGCCCTAAAGGCCTTGGCATTCCAGAGGGCGCACACCGAAGTCATCAGAGGCAGCAGGGCCAAACATTGCACAGGCTGTCTCCACCCCTGCTGCGGATGTCAGGGCAGCACCTAGAAGAAGTGGTAGGCCTAGAAAAGTTAAGACCTTCTGATCACCAGTGGTTGAACACATTTTGTCACTTTATAATCTTAAAATATATTCACTTTCACTGAATAATGTGTAATGTTGTCTTGCAGCTTAATTTACAGGCTTTGTGAGTCCTCCAACTGCATCCCCCCACTAACAGTTCAGCTGCACGCAACTGGACCTTGAGTGATTCTGGAGGGAGGAGTGCGTGTGTGTGACAGGGCCTTTTGGAGCCTCATGCAATCACTCTCCCACGCACGCAGAACCTTCCTCCATCAGACTCATCTCACTGTCCCAAGCATTTTCAATGCTGCCTGCTGGGGTTCTCTATCGGTTGTCCATCTGAGCTGAGCTGCATCTCCGACCACACACTGACCACACTCCCATGCAGCGCCTGTGCGTGCTCAACACAAGGCTCCACTCACTTTCAATTTGAAAACCATGGTCGTAGCCAAGCTTTTGATCAGCTCCCCCATCCTTTCCCTTCTCCCAGTCACCCATGTCTTTTCTCCCATCACAGTCCAAGCCCTGCCATCACCTTCCACCGCTCCACCATTCCCCTACAGCCTGAACCCATGTCATTCCAAGATGTCCAGGTGAAAATGCACATTCTCTACCTTTCTGAAAATCCCACCCCCATCCATATTGACCTCCCTGACCTCCTCCTTCCCGCCCAGGATCCGTGTTTGTCCCTGTGTCCGCACCAACTAGCCTTGCTGCCCCTTCTACCGTTACCGATGCACCGTCAACCTCCCATCCTACTGGCTCCCTCTGCCGCCTCTCACATTCAGCATTCCCTCCTACCTCGCCCACCCTGACTTTGCTCCCCAGGAGGTATTCATTGACTCCACAGACCCCTCTCTTGCATGTTCACCTGCACATTCCAACCCCTCCTTACTCCTTCCTCCACCCTTACTCCTTCCTCCACCGTTAGTCTCTCCTCCTCCCAGCCACCTTCCCACCCAAACTCCCTCCACCCCCCCAGACACCTTCACTCCCCTGCCCCCGAACTCCCTCCTTCCCCTGGACACCTTGCCCCCTCTGAACTGCCTCCCTTACACCTTCCCCCCTTACATCTATCTCCCCACTTGCAGCATTCTCCCCCATTACACCCTCCTTCCCCCTTACTCCTCCCTCCCCCGACATCCTTCTTCCCTCTCACAACCTCTGCCCCCTAAAAAAGCTAGGTCCCCTACCTCCCAACCTCTCCCCTGTTCCAGTACACATATCTCTGCATATCTCTGTCTCTCACACCTAGACCTTCCTCCCCCACTTTGCAGATCATCTACACCAGCCCATGGCGAAGTCTGTGAAGTTCCTGATCAGGTCCGAAGCAAGAAGGGAGACCATGGAAGATGCCGTGAGCCCATGGCGAAACCCGTGAAGTTCCGAAGCCTCAGTGAAATCGAAGCTGCTGTTTGGAGACCTCCCACCTTTCGTGAGCTGCTTCAAAGGGGAGCCATGTGCATGAGAATCCACCCAACATGCAATGCACATGTTCCTCCAGGGTCCGGTAGCTGTAGGGCTCCAGCATCTTCTTCTCCTCGGATGTCCGTGATCTGAGGAAGACCCTGTCCTGACTTCTGCATGTCATAGTCATACTCGTCCAGACGTGTTCCGGGATGGTGTGCTTTCCCACTGGTGCAATGGTAAATTGGGCAGGGGAACAGTTCTGGTTGGGCCTTACTTTGCATCCGATTAACGGGATGCAAATAGGATTCATGCTGGCCTCCAGAACACTTACAAGTCTGCCATGGCATACACCATTGGATGATCACGCTGTGATATCACGCCGGCATGAAACCATGTTTTGCCTTCTCGCCATATTGTCCGCTCACTCCAGCCATGACATCCACTGCCAATGGGAGCAGACAATTCTGGCCAAAGGGTGTCCACTCATAAGAATGACTGCAGTATGCATGCACCAAGCACTATAGTCCATAGTACACCACATCAATAACACAGCCTATAAAGCATTGATGTGTGAAGGTACCACAAACTACATGCAACCAGCAGGATTATTGCTGAGTATACTATAAGCATCTCGAAACAGTGATTCGCATGTCTGACAGGTCAGGGAGCATACTACAATATAGTCTCACCAGGGCCCCCAAGATTATGGCTTTCCGCAGGAAGCTGCGTAGTTTGGACATAATAAAGGCTTAATAGTGGAGCAGATGAAAGTGGAAGCGCCAGGGAAGAGCAGGACCCTGATGGAGCCAGAGATTTTTCTTTTACAACTAAGAAGAATCAGACACCTGGTTCCCTTGACAGGAACTTCATTAAATGGTTGAGCTGCCAATGCACTAATAATTTGCACAACGCAATGTCCAATACACCATCAACATTAGAGGTGTCAGCTGTGGCTCAGTTCATAGCACCCTCGCCTTTGAATCAGAGGGTTTGTGGGTTCATGTCCCACTCCCAGAAACCAAGAACTGTGATTGTACTCAAAGGAGTTGCAATCTGTGACTGTTGATAACTCGAAAAGAGTATCAACATTAATGCTACTAATTCATCTACTATAAATCCTATGTCTTATTCTGCACCTTTATTCTGCACCATCAGAAGAAACTGCGTAGGCAGAGTTCAGTATAACCAAATTTAACACTTTAAAAGTGCAAAGCACGTGCACCTCCTATTTTATCACATTGTTTCCCCAGGGTGACAGTGCATGAAATATGAGTTCCAGGCTTTTAGATGTTCCCCCGCTGACAGGAAAATGCGAAGTGGCTATCTGCTGGATATCAGCGAAAGCCTTTTGCAACTTGGTATGTGCTTTGCTGGAACATAGCATAATAGAAGATGGTCATTTGGTCCATCTTGTCCATGCTGGCTCACTGCAAGAGCAACTCAGTTAGTCTCACTCCCCTGCCTTTTCCTGTAGCCCTGCAAGTTTTCCCTCTTCAGGTATTCATCCAATTCCTTTGTGAAAGATACCTTTGAATCTGTGACCACCACACACTCAGGCAGTGCATTCCAGGTCCTAAGCACTGGCTGCATAAAAAAGTTTTATCTTACATTGCCTCCGGCACTTTGGCAAATCAGTTGAAACCGGTGTCTTCTGGTTCTTGACCCTCAGTAGTTTCTCACTATCTGTCTAGACTTCTTATAATTTTGAATGTTTCTATCAAATCTCCTCTAAAACTTCTCTAAGGAGAACAGCCCCAGATTCTCCAATCTATCCACATAACTGAAGTCCCTCCTCCTTGGAACCATTATCGCAAATCGTTTCTGCAGCCTTTCTAATCTCTTCATATCCTTCCTAAATTGTGGTGCCCAGAATTGACACAATACCCCCATTGAGGCTGGGCCAATGTTTTATAAAGGTTCAAAATAAAATCCTTGCCTTTGTATGATTTTATTTATAAAGCTCAAGATTCCAGATGCCTTATTAATTGCTTTCTCAACTTCCTCTGCCACCTTCAATAACTTGTGCACATATACTAGCAGGTCGCTCTGCTCCTGCACCATTTCAAAACTGTCTCTTTTATTTTATATTGCCTCTCCTGATTCTTCTGCTAACATGAATCACTTCATATTTTTCTGCATAAAATTCCACCTGACAAGCGGAAGGCCATTCCCCCAGCCTGTCTATGTCCTCTTGAAGTCTATCACTATCTTCCTCAATTTTCACAATACTTCTGCATTTTGTGTCATCTGCATATTTTGAACTTGTGACCAATTCTGGGTCATTAATCTGGATCAAGAGAAGCATTACTCCTTATACCAATCCCTGGGGAAAACACCATATACATTCCTGCAACCTGAAAAATAATTGTTCACCTCTATTCTCTGTTTCCTGTCACTTAACCAAATTTGTGTCCATATTGCCGCTGTCCCCCATTTATTCTGTGGGCTTCAATTTTGCTGACAAACCTGTTATGTGGCATTTTATCAAATGCCTTTTGGAGGCCCACGTGCACCATCCCAATTACCTTACCCTCATCAACCTGCTCTTTTACCTCAACAAAAAACTCAATCAAATTAATTAAATATGATTTGCCCTTATCAAATCCATGCTGGCTTCCTTTAATTAGCCCAGATTCATCCAAGTGGCTGTTAATTTAGTCCTGGATTATTGCTTCTAAAATCTTTCCCACCACTGAGATTAAATTGACTGTCCTGTGGTTGCAGGGCTTATCCTTGCACCTTTTTGTGACAAGGATTTGCAGTTCTTGAGTCCTCTGGCACTACCGCTGTCGTTAAGGAGGATTGGAAGATTATGGCCAATGCCTATGTAATTTCTACCTTTACTTCCTTCAGTATCCCTGGGTAAACCTGATCCAGTCCTGGTTTCTTTAAGTACAGTCACCTCTTTATCAATTTTTAGCTCATCCAGTATCTCAACTACCTCCTGTTTCACTATTACTTTGGCTGTATCTTTCTCCTTGGTAAAGATAGATTGTACTCATTTGGTACCTTAGTCAAGTCCTCTGCCTGGAAGCATAAATCCCCTTTTTTAAAACCTAATCCATCCCACTCCTCATTTTTTCACCCTTTTACCATGTATATGCTTATAGAAGTCTTCTGGATTCGCTTTTATGTTAACTGCCAGTCTCCTCTCATGCTCCTTGTTTGCTTCTCTTGTTTCCTTTTTCACTTTTCCTCTGAACTTTCTATATTCAGCCTAGGTCTCACTTGTCATCATTCCGACGTTTATCACATGCAAGTTTTTTCTGCTTACCTTACTCACTGTTTATTTCATCATCTCGAGAGCTCTGGCTTTGTTTTGTCTTCGCTTTCCCCCTCGTATGCTGACTGTACCTAAGATACAACCAATTGATGCATAAAAGTCTTGCCTGCCAACCTTTAATTCAAATTTATCTAGGCCAGATCTGTTCTTACCTCATTAAAATTGGCTTCCCCAATTAATTATTTTTATGCTGGATTGCTCCTTGCCCCTTTCCACAGCCAACCTGATATAATGATCAATGTCACATAAATGTTCTACTGATATTTGATCTATTTGACTCACCCTATTCCCCAGAATGCAAACCAGCAAAGCCTCCTTCCTCGTTGGGCTGGAAACATACTAATCTGGAAAATGATCCTGAACACACTTTGGAAACTTTTGACTCTCAGTGCCCTTGACTTGATTACTATCCCTATCTATATTAGGATAATTAAAGTCCCCCATAATAAACACACTACAATTTTTGCACATCGCTTTAATTTCCTTGCAAATTTCCTCCTCTATGTCCAAATGGGTGCAGTAAGTGAAGAAAGAGCTGAATGTGTGAGTGACTGGCATGAATCAACAGTAAATGAAGACCAGGTTGATATGAAAAATTTGTGGCAAGCATACCCTGGCCATTAACCTGATGAATATTACTATTGGATATTCTCATCTTAGCAGCATCCTTAAGGAGGTTTGTTTTCTGCAGCATCTGTCCTGAGACCTGTTGATCTGTATATACGTATATACAAAATTAATCAACTCCTTCCAGGCATGTTGCTCTGTTGCCATGAATTGCCAAACAGAACAAAACTCCCTGTACCCATCATATGCATCAGCACCTCCTTATGACCACTTAACAGATAGACAGCTGCTGCACTAGTCCATTGCTTACTATAACAAAGACAGACTTGCAATTATATTGTACTTTTGTACTCTTGTGAAGAAGAGTCATACGGACTCGAAACATTCACTCCACAGATGCTGTCAGGCCTGCTGAGTTTTTCCAGCATTTTTTGCTTTTGTTTGGGTCACCATTAATTCCGCATTGTGTGGCAATTACTTATGACATTGAATCATTTGGGTAGACAATGGAATTATTGATTCTGTGGTCACACAGCTTGAGGCAGCAAATCTGATTGTTCCAAGAACAGGCCAGAGTAAGTCGGTCTGAGACCACTCAGCACAGAGGATCATCATCATCCCATCAAGAAGAAAGGAACCTTGCCTAAACAGGCAGTCAATGCAGTCAGTAAGGGGAGGGGCTAATTTGTTTCCACCTGCAAGATTCTTCGCTATAGAAATCCAGCCACAACTTAGTATGAAAACCCAGAAACTTACAACTTCCAATTATTTTCAGATTGCAACATTTAAAACACTCCTTCTCAAATGTACACCTTGTTGCAGTCAGCCAAGGGGTGAGCAAAGAAGGAAAAGGTTATCCCACCATCCTCCCCCATCCGTAACACTTTTCATGACCATTGTGTGTCTCAAAGGGCTTTGCAGATGACTAAGTGCTTTTTGAAGTGTTGTAAAATAGGAAACACGGTGGCCAGTTTTGCACACAGCAAACTCCCACAAACAACAATATGGTGATGACCAAATAATCTGGGTTTTTTGCGATAGAGTCATTTACGGCACTGAAGTAAGCCAGTCGGCCCATTGAGTCCATGACAGCTCCCAACAAAGCAATCTAGTCAGTCCCACTCCCTTGCATGATCCCTGTAGCCTGGCAAGTTTATTTCTTTCAAGCGTCCATCTGATTTCTATTTGAAATCATTGGTTGTTTCAGCTTCAACACCCTTGTGGGCAGTGAGCTCCAGATCATTACCATTTGCTGCGTAAAAAAGTTTTCCTTACCTTTCCCTGCATTTCTTGCCCTAAATCTTAATTTTCTGTCCTCTAGTCCTTGCACAATCAGCTAATGGAATTTTTTTCCTTGTCTGCTTTTTCTAAGTCTGCATAATCTTATATCCCTCTATCAAATCTCCTCAATCTCTTTTGCTCCAAGAAGAAAAACCCCAGCTTGTCCAACCCAACCTTGTAACTAAACACCCTCCCCCACCCGCCCCCCCCCCCCCCCCCGCCCCCCCCCCACCACCCCCCACTCATCCCTGGAACCATTCTGGTCAATCTCCTCTGCACCCTCCCAAAGACCTTCACATCTTTCCTAAAGTGTGGTGATCAGAACTGGATGCAATACTATAGTTAGGGCCTAACCAGAGCATTATATGGGTTATGCATAACTTCCTTGCTTTTGTACACAATGCCTCTATTTATGCAGCCCAAGATCCCTTATTCTTTGCTCCACTCTCTCAATATGTATGCCCATCTTTACAGATCAGTGCACGTGCACCCCCAGGTCATTCTGTTCCTGCACACTTTTTAGAACTGTGCCATTAAGTCTATATTGCCTCTCTCTGTCCCTTCTGCCAAAATGCATCACCTCACACTTCCCTGTTAAACTCCATCTGCCACCTGCCTACCCATTCTGCTAGCCTATCTATGCCCTGATGCAGGTAATTTGTATCATCCTCACAGTTTGCCACTCCTCCAAGTTTGGGTTCATTGGCAAATTTTGAAATTTTACTTTGTATTCCAAGCTCTAAGTAATTTATATGTAGCAGAAAAAAAATCAATGGTCCTAGCACTGGCATTTGGTGAACACCACTGTCCATCACATTCCTGTCCAAAAAACGACCATCCACCAGGACTCCCTGCTTTCTCTCCTTAAACCAAATTTTTAATCCAATTGCACACTGGGCCTCCTATTCCATAAGCCTCAATTTTGTTAATCAGCCATTTATGTGGTACCTTGTCAAATGCTTTCTTAAAATTCATGTAGGCAACATCCACCAGGTTCCCTTCATCAATCTTCTTTATTACTTCATCAAAAAATTCAAATGAGTTAGTCAAGCATGGCCAGCCTTTTACACATCTGTGCAGGCTCTCCATAATTAACTCAAACCTCTCCAACTACCTGTTGATTTTTTCCCCCCCCCTGATTAATGATTCTAAAACCTTACCCAACACTGATATTAAACTAACTGGTTTATAGGTGCTAGGACTATCCTAGCACCTTTTCTTGAATAATTGCTTCACATTTGCCACTCTCCAATCCTCTGGCACTTCCCCCATATCTAGGGAAGGTTGAAAGATTAAGGCAAGCCCTTCCACTATCTCCACTCCTACTTCCTTTAGCAGCCTGGGATGCAATTGCCATCCAGACCAGGTGACATATCTACCCTAGGCATAGCCAGCCTTTCCCGTACATCCTACCTTTCAATTTTCACCCCATCCATTACCTCTGCTATCTCCACTTCTATCAATACTTTGTCAGATTCCGCTTCTTTCGTAAACACTGATCCAATGAACGTATCATGCATTCTAGCCTTGCCCCACACCTCTAAGCATATATCACCCTCTTTGTCCCTAATAGGACCCACTCCTTCTCAGTACCGGTTTACTGATTACATGCTGGTAGAAAAGTTTTGGGTTCCCTTTTAAGTTGACTGCCATTCTATTCTCATACTCCCATTTTGCCATTCATATTTTCCTCTTCAATTCCCCTCTGAACCTATTGTATTTGTCCTGATTTTCACTTGAAGAACTCTCCTGACAGGCATCAAACACCCACCTTTTTTGTTTCATCATAATCTCTATCTCTCTTGTCACCTGAGGAGCCTTGTTTTGGGATCCCATACCTTATTCCCTTGTTTGAATGTACCTAGCCTGTACCTGAAGCATCATTTCCTTAAAGATCACCCATAGTACTGTTACAGATTTCCTTGTCAAACCGTAGTTCCATTTTAACCTGGCTAAATTCCTTCTCATCGCATTGAAATTAGCCCTCTTCCAAATTAGAAGCTCTATATTAGATTGTTCATGGTGCTTTTCCATTATAACCTAAACCTTATGATGGGATGATCACTCTTTCCCAAATAATCCCACTCAGCATGAAATTTCCCCTATCTTGACATTGCTTGTGGGTGAGGTGGTAGGTAAGTGAGGTGGCAGGTGGGTAAGGTGGTAGGATAGCAGTCAGGTAGGGTGGTAGGTGGGTGAGGTGACAGGTGGTTAGGGTGGTAGCTGGGTAGGGTGGCAAGTGGATGAGGTGGTAGGTAGCTGATGTGGTAGATGGGTGAGGTGGCATTGGATGAGGTGGTAAGTGGGTAGGGTAGCAGGTGGGTAAGGTGGTAGGTGGGTGAGATGCCAATGGGTGAGGTAACAGGTGGGTGAGGTGGTAGGTGGATCAGGTGGGTGAGGTGGCAAGTGGGTAGGGTGATAGATGGTTAGGGTGGTAGGTGGGTGAGCTGGCAGTTGGATAGGGTGGCAATTGGGTGAGGTGGCAGGTGGGTGAGGTGACAGGTGGTAGTCAGGTCTGGAGGTTATTTGGGTGACTGGGGATGTAGTTAGGTGGCCAGGAGGGGTAGTTGAATGGTCATGGGGTAGTTGGTGGTTTTGGTGGGTGGTCAGGGGGTCAAGGTATTAGTCGAGGTTTAGTGTTAGTGATTGAGGGGTTAGTTCTGGAGCTACCCAGAGATTAGACTAGGTTTTTCCCTGTCGAACATTTCATGGGTAACTATTCAGCTAAGTAAATCGGAACTGTCCGAAGTCTCCAACTCTAGCTCAGAGCTGGCGACATTCACAAAGAGTCTCAGGGAGCAGGGGAATTGCTTGTTGGAAAATGGAACATCCTGAGCAATTCCTACGTGGGTCAGTGCATCATGATTCCTGCAGGGACCCGATGTACATCCGGTCTCCGACAATCCAACGACTAGAAGATTTGGGCCGACATGTTCAAATTGATTGATTTTCCCAGCAACTTATTACTCTCGACAGACTTTACATGTACTGGAAAATCATTTTAAGTCAATGTGACCTTTGAAGTGACTTCTGAAAGAACTTCAACGCCACAGAGAGCCATCTATTTTAAGTGGCATCGTCAATTTAATTCAGGTGGCAACTTTTAAGAGCTGATGATGTACACTCTCCCCTGAGCCCTCCACACTGAAAGCCAAACCAGGCCAAGAGTAAATCTTAGTTATCACATTATGGCCAACAGAATCAAAATGATGGGTTTCTATGCGTTTTAGACACCCAGCTGGAATATTTGATCTGATTTGTCTTTCCCGATTTGAATGAACAAAAAGCTCTCAGCATTCCAGCTCCTCTGCTTCAGTGCCAGGGTTAAAATATAAGATCTCATCATGTTTTTTTTTGGGTGTAAAATGATGGGATAATGGTGGTTTTCTACAGTCATAATCATTCTCTCATTTAATAAAACTGCAAACTAGGTACAGTCCTAATTCATCATATGTAATATCCTGGAAATGCCAGAGAAAATTCAAATTATCTGACTATACATTACCCAGTAAGGTCAACTGTTTCAGGTCTCAACAGGTAGAATGCCAGATTGACTGGTGCACAAGGGTTGTGCTTCTACCCCTTTGAATAAATATAATTAGTTGCCTGTCAGTAAGCTGTTGCTCTCTTATCAGTTAACCTGTTTTCTTTTTGTAAGCATTTCCGTTTGTTCCATTCCTTGTACTGACTCTCATTTTTCTTATTTATCATAAATTTAGAAGCTGTCACAGAAATCAACATTGCAGTTTTTAGTGCAATCTATTTCTATATTGAATGTTAGTGTGCCTGTGGAAGACAGTGCTTACATTCTGAATTCATTCTTGGGTTTAACATTGATTTTATTGGATAATATGAAGATATTGTTGCTGTGGAGATATGTTAACGATTCAGGTTATTGTGCTTTCATTTTGCATAGAAGGGATGCAGTAATTTTTAAATGATTTTTTTTCTATGTTTCACATCACAGCATGCTAACTGATGTGAGTTTGAAGTGGCTTTACTGCCATAATACAGCATTTACAATGTGATTCAGTCTTGTATTTCTTCTTTGTAATGCTTTTGGTAGGTAACATCTTCTATTTTATACCAGGTTCAAACTGATGTTCCACTAAACCACCACTTCACAACGATCAGGTATTATAAAGTGAGATATCTGTCTAAATCCTGTGCGTGTAAATATGAAATAAATTGCAATTTTAAAAAATACAAGATTGCAGTTGTTTAATTGATTTTGCTATCATGCTTGGTAAACAAAATAACCTAGTTCATTATATTTTCTTGAGCTTGATTATTTTTAGTTTGATCTTTGAACTGTGAACAAATTGAGGGGAGCAGTTCAGTGATTGAGAAACTTTGACGAGGAACTGAAGCAAATGGAGGCGACATATGAACATGTAAGGAGGTTGTCAGCAGGAATATTCTTTCAGAGACAGAGCAAACAGGGAACTGCTGGAAAACAGAGGTGCATTTTTAAAAAATTCATTCATGGGATGTGGGCTTCGCTGGCTGCACCAGCATTTATTGCCCATCCCTAGTTGCCCTTGAGAAGGTGGTGGTGAGCTGCCTTCTTGAACCGCTGCAATCCATGTAGTGTAGGTACACCCATAGTGCTGTTAGGGAGGGAGTTCCAGGACTTTGACCCAGCGACAGTGAAGGAATGGCGATATACTTCCAAGTCAGGATGTCTTGGAGGGGAACTTTCAGGCAGTGATGTTCCCATGTGTCTGCTGCCCTTGTCTTTCTATATGGTAGTGGTCTTGGGTTTGGAAGATGCAGTCTAGGAGGCTTGGTGAATTCCTGCAGCACATCTTGTAGATGGCGCACACTGCTGCCACTGTGTCGGTGGTGGAGGGAGTGAATGTTTGCGGATGGGGTGTCAATCAAGTGGGTTGCTTTGTCCTGGGTGGTGTCAAAGCTTCTTGCACTCATCCAAGTAAGTGGAGATTATTTCATCACGCTCCTAACCTGGGACTTGCAGATGGTGGACAGGCTTTGGGAAGTCAAGAGGTGAGTTATTCCCCACAGAATTCCCAGCCTCTGACCTGCTGTTGCAGCCACAGTGTTTATGAGGCTAGTCCAGCTTTTGGTCAATGGTAACCCCCAGGATGTTGATAGTGAGGAATTCAGTGATGGTAATTGTCCAGGTCTTTCTGCATTTGGACATGGACTGCTTCAGTAATTGAGGAGTTGCAAATGCTGCTGAACATCATGCAATCGTCAGCAAACATCCCTACTTCTGACCTCATGGTGGAAGGAAGGTCATTGATGAAGCAACTCAAGATGATTGGGCCTAGGACACTACCCCGAGGAACTCCTGCAGTGATGTCCTGGAACTTGGATGATTGACCTCCAACAACCACAACCATCTTCCTTTGTGTGAGGTATGGCTCCAGCCAGCAGGGATATTTTCCCCTGATTCCTATTGACTCCAGTTTGACTAGGGTTTCTTGATGCCACACTCAGTCAAATGCGGCCTTGATGTCAAGGGCAGTCACTCTAGCCTCACCTCGGGAGTTCAGCTCTTTTGTCCATGTTTGAACCAAGGCTGTAATGAGGTCAGGAGCTGAGTGACCCGGGCAAAACCCAAATTAAGCACCAGTGAGCAGGTTATTGCTAGGCAAGTGCCACTTGATAGCATTGTTGATGACCCCTTTCATCACTTTACTGATGATGGGGAGTAGACTGATGGGGCAGTAATTGGCCGGGTTGGATTTGGTCCTGCTTTTTGTGTACAGGACATACCTGGGCAATTTTCCACATTGCTGGGTAGATGCCAGTGTTATAGCTGTACTGGAACAGCTTGGCTAGGGGCGCGGCAAGTTCTGGAGCACAAGTCTTCAGTACTATTGCTAGAATATTGCCAGGCCCCATAGCCTTTGCAGTATCCAGTGTCTTCAAATATTTCTTGATATCATGTGGAGTGAATCGAACTGGCTGAAGACTGGCATCTGTGATGCTGGGGACCTCCGGTAGATGCTGAGATGGATCATCCACCTAGCACTTCTGGCTGAAGATTGTTACAAATGCTTTAGCCTTATCTTTTGCACTGATGTGTTGGGCTCCCCCATCACTGAGGATGGGGATATTTGTGGAGCCTCCTCGTCCAGTGAGTTGTTTAATTGCCCACCACCATTCATGACTGGGTGTGGCAGGACTGCAGAGCTTAGATCTGATCCGCCAAGAGCACAATAGTGGGCACTACCGGGACTGCAGCCAATCCCAAGAAGAAGGCTCGATGCGTTGTGGAGCAAGGCAAGTCCGGGGTATTGAGCGGCAAGGGTTTGGGCCAGTTTAGGGAAGGTGGGCGAGTGGGGAGTCAGTGGGTTTGAATGGTGGGTTTTGGCGAGCAGGGAGGTAGGGAGAAAGTGGAGGTACTATCTTAGGGGGGCTGCCCCCCAATGCACAAAGAGCACCTCAAGACTTGAAGATAGTACCCCCTTCCATCACGCCCTTTTAAATTGCTTTCTGAAAGGTGGCCTGCCCACTCCTGCCTGACTGCCCACACTAACCATATCATGGTGTGTGCAGCGTATTATCAGGCCAATTGGCTTGTTAACAAGCTCAATTGATCCCTAATTATTTAATTAAATATGGTGGGCTGGCTGCCAATTTTGGCGCCCACCCACCTACCATGTTATGGGGGTGAGCTCGGGCGTGGGTAGGAAGGTGGTGGGGTTGGCACTTGTCCTGTTTCACATGCTCCTCCTGTTGAAAACTTGCCTGGCATGGGCACGTTAAATCCAGCCCCAGAAATGAGATCGAGGGTGACAACCTTTTGATTGTGGTAAAAAAAGATTCAACACAATAAGGAAACATTTTTAAGAGAGGAGAGGAAGGGGAAAAACTGGCAGTAAAGAAGACAGGTGTGTGAGAGAGTAATCTAGAGGGTTGAGATTAAAGACAATGGAAAATATTCAGAGGCTAAAATAAATAAGAAAGCAGTAAGGACAGGAAAACATTATAGACTTGTTTAAAAAAAGTAAAGGAGATCCTAAATAGATATAAAAATCATTCAAATATAGAGAAATAAAAACGTTTTATAAATGAAAAGATAGAAAAACTTAAAGCAAAATACTGCAGGTCCACAAGGTATACAAACCTGAAACATTAACTTGTTTGGTCTCTCCACAAATGCTGCCTGATCTACTGACTGTTTCCAACATGCTTTGCCCTTGTTTTAAAAAGCAAGAAGCCGGGTTATCCATTCCGGGGCACCCATCCTACCAGTGTAAATCAGGTTGCTGAAATCATAAAATGAGCAGGAAAGCACTCCATTGGAAACTTTCCCATTTTGTGCTATGGTGTTGTTTCAGGTGGCAGGGACCAGTGGCATTGAATGTTTTGTTTCATTTTAATTTGGCAGTGGGGTTATCATGCATGACATTTTCCACTGGTCTATTGTGCAGGATGTCGGATGTTCATCATATCCATGTGAAATGAATGGAAAGTGCACAGCACTTTTATGGTAAATTATTTCTGGCATATTTAAATTTGTCCTTCTGTTGGCAGTAGGGCCACCATGTTGGGCTTCTATAGCAGCATTGCTAAAGGCAGAACGTGCCATGGGCTGTGCTGCTGGCTATTTCCAGCATATTCCCCATGCTTCCCATGCTGAACAGGGGACTATAGTACAAGCATGCTGTGCGTGCACCGGTAGCATGAGGAGAGGTTGGATAGTGACGGCTTTTGGCTCTTCTGCCTTATCTTATGTTTATCTTTCAAATTTGTTTTGCACATGTCAACTGAATGCCTGCGCTAAATCACTGCATGAGGAACCCCTCCTGCTATGAGCATGATTTTGGCTTAAGCCTTATTTCTGCTGCAGAGGAAGTGCTGTGGCTGTTTTTTGGAGGTCTGTCGATGAGTTGGTGCATCTGTTTAGGGAGGGCAGAATAGATTGTCATCAGTCTGCAAGAGACATAGGGGGTGTTGCTGCAGCACCTCTGTGGTCTGCAACGTGACCTACAAATGGGAGCAGAGACTACAGAGAGCAGAAGCTCTGTGAAGAGAGAGGAAGAGGAGCTCTACCCACAGAAGCCCATAAGCACCACTTGTTTTCAGAGAGCACTCATACCTCCACCTCATCCAGGAGCAATGCCTGACATAAATCAGGTTCACCAAGGAGATGGTTGCAGAACAGTGCCACCTGCTTCAATCGGACTTGAAGCCTTTCACCAAGTCAAGGGCAGTGGTAGTAAAAGACACAGTTGTGTTAAACTTCTGTGCGACCAGATAATTCCAAGAAGGAGTGGGTAACATATTAAACATCCCCCAATACACCATCCATCATTGCATCGAGAGGTGACAGGGGTCCTATGTGCAAGAGAAATGATTACATCATGTTCTATCTAAGGAGTGCACATGGATTTGTCAGGTTACAAGGATTTCCGATGGTGCAGGGTGCCATTGATGGCATGTACCCCATGTTAACAGGGAAAGAGAAAGGAACTGCAAGAGCTATCATTCCATCTATATGCAGTTGGTGTGCTCAGTATTATGCATAGTACATCATGTTGATGAATACCTGCTATCCTGGCAGCAGCCAAAATGCCTTCAATCTAATGCAGTCTACTGTTCCCTTCAGCTTTGCACTTCCAAGAGCAACCAGAGGTGGCTGTCGGGAGACATTGGCTACCTCAGTGCACATGGCTAATGACTCTGCTCTGCTATCCAACAGCAGATGAATAACAAGAGTCACGGAGCTTCCAGAAACAATGGAGAGCAGATCAGTGCTGAAGCAATGATTCCAAAGCCTGGACCCTTCAGGGGGAGCCAACCAGTGTGCACTGGAGTGTGGTTGTCCATTGCATCCTCCACATCATGTACGTACAGCCAGAGCAACAGGAATCTGGAGGCCATCTTAGGAGGAGAAAGAGAAGGAAGTGGAGGAAGAATAAGAAAAAGAGGCAGGGAAGGGGCATCTGAGACACTTGTGCCCTAGGCAACCTGTCTGAGAGTGCCTGCCCTGACTTTGCTTTAGTCCATTATTCCTCACCTCACCATCACGTTCCCTTGGCCAAGATCCTAAAATAAAAGCCACCAACAACAACCTATCCATAACATTTTTATTGAAACACACATCCACTCATACAAACAGAAATGATACATATGTTTTTCACTGGATAATTCATGGAAACTATATTCATCATTTTATAAGACCTGGCAGGATATGACCAGAAATACATGGCTACCTTTTTACAGCTGTAGATGTAACTGAAAGAAAACATTAGTTATGAATAAACTATCTGTTCATGATGGCGCCATTTAAAGATTTTTATGTGTTCCAAAATTTAGGAATATTGTTTTGGTATTTCAGTGGAAGGAAGAACATGCCACAGTCATTTTGACTGAGATTGAATGGGACACTTCCTTCTATAATAGAATTTAAGATTCAAAGTATGTATCAGTATAGCCTAACTCTTCTGAAGAAAATTTTAATTAGAAAGCTTTATGAAGTAGATAAGAAGTTAACTTTTTCGCTATTTGTGACATGAGGTCATGGTAGCATAGTTATGTTACTGGACGAGAAATCCAGAGGTGTGAGCCTTTCATGGTGGAGGGGCTTGTGTACTCCGACGATCCCTTAAATGATGCCGTCAGGAGCACCTTGCTTCTGATATGGTTACCCACGATGGGCAAGTTGTGGGGACGTGCCAGGCAAAGTGCAGTCCAAAAGGTCCTCAACGCAGATCAGGCAAAGAAAGACTGTGGGCAGAATTTTGCCCTTGATGGGTGGGCAGGCCCAACCGACTCGGCGGCGGGCAGGCAGCCGATTGCCACCGCCGAAACAGGCCACGCTGCCATTTTGCACAGGCGGGCCAATTAAGGCCCGCCCAGCGGATTAGCGACTCCCGTGTAGAACGGGAAAATCGTTGCGGAGGCAGGCGTGGTCAGACCACCGGTTCCAATGGGGAACCGGCAGTCTGTATAAAGAGTGGCCAGGCAGCCTCGTTGAGGCAGTGCACCATGGCCACTCACAGAGAGAGACAGGCTGCTCTCAGAGCACAGGAGCAGGAGCAGGAGGAGGGAGAGAGGCTGCAGGATAGGCCAGCAGGGGGCCACTGTGCCTTGCTGCCCTCCTCGAAGAGGTGTCCAGCCATCAGGATATTTTGTATCCGGAGGATGGGGGAGGAGGGCCCCCCATGTCACCAGGCAGGCGTGGCAGGAGGTGGCGGAGGTAGTAAGCGCCCATGACAACTTGCGGTGCACAGGAACACAGTGCCGCAAACGATTCAATGATTTGTTGCGCTCTGGAAGGGTGAGTACCATGTCAGTCTTGGCCATTTGACCCAGCAGGTAGCCTTAGCCATTTGAGCATCCCCCACCCCCCACGTCTTAGTGTCGTTACTGCATTGGGCATTTGGCGCACGCTGGGTGGGCAAACAGATAGTGACCTTCCTTACATCAGCCTTAGTGGTTGAGGAGAACATGGGTTCTCCCCACAGCATATGTTGGTGTTTGTCGCATTTGAGTAGTCTGGGGGCAACCTGCAGGGGAGGCAGCTAGACACGTACTCAGAACTCCAATACATGTCTTATTGATGGTGATGAGATGGTGGAAGGGGAGCCTCAAGGTGTCGTGGCCAAGAGCCATCTGCTGGCCTTGGCGCCGCACCTAGTTGTGCCTCCTTGCCATGGGCGCTAAGACCCGTGTGCTATTCAAAGTGATGGACGCCGAATGTGTCCAAGGTGGCCGTTGGGGGAGGGGGTTGGGAGTAGTCGTACTATCTTCTGGGGACTGATCACCAGTAGTGTGAACAGGAGCCGCTGGAGGCCTCAGATGGGCCACTGTGGTTGGGGTGCGGCCTGCGCATGCAGAGTACATGAGCAATCAGCCCCAATAAATGCTCTTCTCTGTTCTGCAGGCAAAAACTGAGCACAATCTCAGGGAGCGCCAGAGGACGGGTGGTGGGCACGCCGTGCTCCAGCGCCTCACCACCTTTGAGGAGCAGGCCATGGAGCTGGGGAGGAGGCTGGCGGCCAAGGCAGCTGGTGGCGGCGAGGCTGGTGTGCAGCGGCCAGTATTTGAGGTCCACAGTCCCATCCACTCTGTCTCCCCACCATCCAAGCCACTGATAGTTCCTGCAATCGTTAATGCTGCAACACTGCTCATTTACTGACTGAGACAATCCTCGTCCCCTTGAGGATGCGCGTCTCCACCACCTTTCAAGTCGCCTTATCCCATTTTTGACCACTATCCCCATGGCCTCACATGTTTTGCATCTTAGGAGGGTTTGTACCTCCACCACGCTTTCAGCCAGTGCACCCCACATTACTCTGTCCAAAAGGTCCTCAACACCTCACCTGTCAATCTCATGGCACCCAACTTAAATAAGTGCCACCATGTTACTCATCCCTGCACCAAGGGGAAATGTTGCCTTCTACCCACCTGTTCTATGCCCCTCATAACGGTATGAAGGTCAATAATGTGACCTCTCAAATTCCTGTGCTCCACGGCAAATGTCGCAAATATTTGCGATGTTTCCTCAGCACCGCAACTCTCCAGGCCAGAATGCATCCAGGTCAGGTACCTCTGCACTCTCCCCATTCCAATGGCACCATAACATTCCATGTGGCATTCCTTAGGCCATCTGACCAGCCTCTCCGTATGCGCTTGTAATGTTTGGGCCTCCTCTTGACTCGTTTCCACCCCATCAATGTTCGTCTCCTTAGGGTCTTGAAGGGCGAGCGACTTATGAGGCTCGGGGGGAAAGGGATGAAAGGTTTAACTGACTGTACGCTAACTGATGCACTGTCCTTATTGTTAATTTCAGCATCACCACCACATGGCCGCGGACATCAAGACCGCAGCCCCCCCTCCACACCTGAGGGCCAAGGCGTGCAACTTGCAGAACATAATTTCAGCGAGCCAGGCACCAGCGCAGCCACAAACACTTTGGTAAGGAATTTACAATCGGCTAGTGTCCCGGGACACAGTGGGGAGGGCACCTCACAATCCCTGGAGGAGATGGTAGGCACAGAGAGTGCTGATGGCACCAGCAGCTGGAGGGCGGCAGGGGACCAGTCACATGCTGAGTCCTGCAGTGATGATGTGCCTCTGGAGATGTCCGCCATGCAGCAGCTGCAGGACAAGCGGCTGGATTTGTGGGACCATCTGGCAGGGTTGCATGAGGGTGTGCTTCAGTTGGTCTCTGTGGTGGAGGAATCCAGGCAGACTATAAGTGAAGGCATGAACCTCAGGACAGAGCTTCAAGCTTCCTCCATTGAGAGATTGGCGACTCTCATGGAGAGGGGGTTCGATCAGGTTGAGAATCTGCTGATTGGGTTATGCTCTGACCTGCAAGCCCTCACAGCGGCAATGGCCATGGGTGGTAATTACCAATGTGGGAGATGTTCTGGGCACCAAGTATTGGTGCTCGGTGCCCATCTATCTGCGGTGAGCAGGGAGGTCCAATGTGACCTCACGTCGGTGCAGCAGCTGCCTGTCGTTGCTGCGAGCTCCTCTCAGGGTGCTCCGGATGAGGGCAGCAGCTCCTTCGCCCCTCTGCCAGTGACCGTTGCATCCATTGAGGCTGCGACAACTGGGGAGGTGCCAGTTCTGGAACTGGCCACTCCCTCCCAGGGGGGCCCGCACAGACTCCACGGGCCAGAGGACGCCTGGCAAGGTCATCGAGGCCAACAGGACAGCAAAGTCAGCAGGCTGTCTCACAAGCCACTCCGAGCGATGGGGCGGCACCTAGACGTAGAACCCGCAAACGAAAGCATAAGGCACGTTAGGCACGCCACGGGTTTGTCACTGGTGATTTTATGTTGGCCTTAGTTTAGGGAACAAATAGTTATGTTTGTAATAGAGAGATTTCTCTTTGATATTGGACGGAATAAAGTCCACTTTTCTGACCATGGCTGAGGGTGTTTCCTTTGTGCTGCATTTGTATGTTTCACAGATATATCATGAGTGTTTGAGTGGACATTAATGTTTCTGCACTAAGCCCTTAGTTGCAGCTGATGAGGTGGAAGATATAGCACCTAAGTGCCACTTGTGGAAGCGCCAGGCAATGCTGGTCATGCTGATCGATGTGTGTGGAGCTAGCTGAAGGTTTGTTGGATTAAAGTGTCCCGGGTGTCCCTGCCTCCTTGGTCTAGTAGCGGGTCGGCGTGCTGCCCCTCATCATCGCCCTGTGCTTCCTCATCCACTGAGCCACTGCTGGATTCATCATGTGCAGCCTCATCCACTGCGTCAAGGTCTTCATCATCAACTGTATCCCCCCTTTCCAGCGCAAGATTGTGCAGAGTGCAGCATGCTACCACTATCACAGAGACACGATCTGGGGGGTACTGGAGTGCGCCCCCTGAGCAGTCCAGGCATTGGAAGTGCATCTTGAGAAGGCCGATGGCTCTCTTCACCACAGTCCTTGTGTTGCCGTGGCTCCTATTGCACCGCTGCTCAGCTTCTGTTCTTGGATGGCGGAGAGGCGTCATGAGCCACCTTTGCAGGGGATAGCCCTTGTCACCCAACAGCCATCCAGCCGAGCCGGAGCACTGAAGAGCCCCCGCACCTGGGAGTGTCTGAGGATGTAGGCGTCGTGGGAGCTGCCTGGGTACCTTGCACAGACTTGTAGAATCTGCATCCTGTGATCACACACTATCTGAACATTCATGGAGTGGAAGCCCTTCCTGTTGACGAAGGCACCGGGCTCACCTGCTGGTGCCTTGATGGCCACATGTGTACAGTCTATAGCACCCTGGACACGGGGGAAGCCAGCAATGGCTGTGAAGCCTCTGGCTCGCTGTGCCTGACTTACCTGGTCGCAGCGGAAGTGGAAGCAGATCAATGCCCATCTGAACAGAGCGTCTGTAACCTGCTTGACACAAGTGTGGACAGCTGATTGGGAGACACCGCAAAGATCACTCACCGAGCTCTGGAAGGAGCCAGGGGCATAGAAGTGGAGGGCAACTGTGACCTTCAGGGCCGCTGGCATGGGGTGTCCTCCCACACAGTTAGGGGAGATCTCAGGCCCAATCATCTGACAGATATAGTTGACGGTCTCCCTTGACAGACGGAGCCTCCTTCGGCACTGCACCTCAGTCATATTGAGGTAGCTGCCTTGCTGCCTGTATACCCTGGCAGCAGGATAGTGGCATCTTCTGCAGCCCATTCCACCTTGGACAACCTCTTGGCCCTGCGTCCCTTGTGCCTGCGCCTGGCCTCCCAAAGGCGGCTCCCCTGGAGGCTGATTGTCCACTCCTGGCCTCCTCCTTATTCTATCCCTCTCTTCCTCCTCAGCAGAGCTGCCTCCAGTGGAGATGTCAGAACCCATACTCAGGCTAAATGGAGGCCTCTGGAAAGCTGCAGGCCCGATAAAGATTAGTCTACAGACTGGTGAGCTGAATCTTCAAAGTACAGAGAAAGCTATTGGAAATCGATGTGAACTGCTAACAATCACACAGGCAAGTTTAAAACACTTTCTGCATTAAATACTTCATGAAAAACATGAACAACCCCTCTGAGTCCACATATCCCGCCAGTGCATGAGTTTTAATAAAAAATCACTTACCCGCCTGCCCATTGGGCCCGTGCGCCAACCCGAAGTTTGCACGGGCCCCACAAAATCCTCGTCGATTGGCAAGTTAAGGGCCTTTAGAAGGCCTTTAATTAATGGCGGGCATGCATCGCACTACATATTACGCCTGCCGACCTAAATATCGTGATGCCACGCGCTGACGTCGGAACGCTCGTGCGACGTCAGCATGTGACATTTTAAGCCCTGACGTGCGAGCTCCACCACCCGCACGTCAGCCAGAAAATTCAGCCCTGTGTGTCTTCTACAACTGCGAAGGCAGAAGAAAATTGCAAAGGCAAGGTGGTTACAGTCATCGTGGTTTAACATGTCACTGAAATCTGACCACTAGCCCATCAAGATCAGGTGGGCAATGACAACACCCCAAGGTCGTATGGAGATATGAACATGCAAATTAGGGGTAGGAGTCAGTCATTCAGCACCTCGAGCCTGCTCCACCTTTTGATAAGGTCATGGCTGATCTGATTTTGGACTCAACAACACTTTCCTATCTAACCTGTATCTATCCTTTGACTCCCTTATTAATCAATAAAATATCTAAGTCAGTCTTAAAAATATTCAATGACCCTGACTCCAGTGCTCTCTCAATAAGAGAATTCCATATACTAACAACCCTCTGAGAGAAAGAAATTCTCCTCATCTCCATTTTAAATGGAAGACCCCTTATTTTTAAACTGTGTCCCCTTGTTCTAGTCTCTCCCACAGGGGAAAACATCCTTTTAGAATCCACCCTGTCAAGTCTCCTCAGGATCTTATATGTTTTAACAAGACTACTTCTCATTCTTCTAAACTCCAATGGAATCAGGCCCAACCTGTCCAACCTTCCCTCATAGGATAACCCCTTCATCCCAAGAATCAGTCAAGTGACCTTTCCCTGAACTGCTTCAAATGCAATAAAGAAATAAAGAATATCTTAATAAAGAAATCAAAGCTGTACACAGTGCTCCAGAGGCATCTCACCAACGCCCTGAACAACTGTAACAAAACTTCCCTACTTTATACTCGATTCCCTATGCAACAAACACCAGACTTCTATTTGCCTTCCTAATCACTTACTGGACTTGCATTCCAACTTTTTGTGCTTCATATACCAGGGCACCCAGATCCCTCTCTACCACAGAGTTCTAAAATCTCACTCCATTTGAAAAATATACTGCATTTCTATTCTTCCTGCCAAAGTGAACAAGCTTACTTCAACCAGGGACCATTTCCCATATCCTGTCGCAGCGGAGAATAGGTGACGGGGACAAGGCTGTGAACCTGGGAGTCCCTAGTTTTTATTTTATTATTTCATGGGATGTGGGTGTCGCTTGCTAGGCCAGCAGTTATTGCACATCCCTAATTGCCCTTGGGAAGGTGGTAGTGAGCTGCTTTCTTGAAGCACTGCAGTCCATGTGGTGTAGGTACACCCACAGTGCTGTTAGGGAGGGAGTCTGCTGATCTTGCTGTTCTAGATAGTGGTGGTCGTGGGTTTGGAAGGTGCTGTTAAAGAAGCCTTGGTAAATTCCTGCAGTGCATCTTGTAGATGGTAAACACTGCTGCTACTATGCGTCAATGGTGGAGGGAATGAATGTTTGTGGAAGAGGTGCCAATCAAATGGGCTGTTTTGTCCTGGACGGTGTCAAGCTTCATGAGTGTTGTTGGAGCTGCACTCACCCAGGCAAGTGGAGAGCATCTCATCATACTCCTGACTTGTGCCTTGTAGATGGTAGACAGGCTATGGGGAGTCAAGAGATGAATTCTCCATCTAGAATTCATTACTGTGGCTATAAGAGCAGATCAGAGGTTGGGAATAGCAATGAGTAACTCGCCTCCCAACTCTCAAAAGTCTGTTGACCATCTACAAGGCAGAACTCAAGAGTGCTGAGTGCAGGAGATGGAATACTCTCCACTTCCCTGGATGAGTGCAGCTCCAACAACACTCAAGAGGCTTGAAACCATCTAGGACAAAGCAGCCTGCTTGATTGTCACCCCATTCATCACCTTAAACATTCACTCCCTCTACCATTGACGCACAGTGGCAGCAGTGTGTATCATCTACAAGATTCACTGCTGCAATTCACGAAAGTTCCTTCAAAAGCATCTTCCAAACTCACGACTTCTACCACCTAGGAGGACAAGGCTAGCAAATGTATGGGAACAGCACTCAAGTGGCAGGTTCCCCATCAAGCCACACACCATCCTGAATTGGAACTATACTATCCCTGCTTCACTGTCATTGGGTCAAAATTTTGACACCCTTTCTAACAGCACTGTGGGTGTACCTACACCACATGGGCTGCAGCGGTTCAAGAAGGCAGCTCATTACCACCTTCTCAAGGGCAACTTGGGATGGACAATAAATGTTGGCCTTGTCAGCAATGCCCACATCTCATGAACGAATAAAATAACAGCCTGCTTGGCACCTTTCAGGCTACTGTGCAGTCATTTGCACACAGAAATTAGTGGGAAAAGTGTTCCTGACTGCCTAGAACATTTCCACCACCTGCAAGGCAAGAAACAATCTAAAGTAGAATTTCTAAATTGCCAGAGAGATAATTTCAAGGAGGCGATGGAGAATCTAGCCAGAGCAAAGTGGAACCAAAGCTTGACTGGAAACATTGTAACAGAGCAAGGAGATGGCACAGGTACAGGCTAAGTACATTCCAGCAAGTGCGAAAAGTAAAGGAACCAAAGCCAGGTCTGCTTCGATGACAAGGGAGTTAGAGAATATGATGCAAAATAAGAGTGTATGATGCATGTCAGATGAATTCTTCAAGCGAGAACCAGGTCAAATACAATAGGTTGAGGGGAGAAGTGAGAAGGTAAATAAGATTGGCAGAGAGAGAATATGAGAATGGAATGGCAGTTAATATAAAAGGGAATCCAAAGATCTTTTACCTACATGTAAATAGTAAACCAGTAGTAAGAAATGCGTGGAGCTTATGAGGGACACAGAGGTTTTTATTTTATTCATTCACGGGATGTTGGTGTCTCTGGCTGGGCCAGCATTTATTGTCTACCCCCAACTGCCCTTGAGAAGGTGGTGCTGAGCTGAACCGTTGCAGTCCATGTGGTGTAGGTAAACCCACAGAGCTGTTACGGATGGAGTTCCAGGACTTCAAGCGACAGTGAAGGAACGGCAATATATTTCCAACTCAGGATGGTGATTGACTTGGAGGGGAACTTCCAGGTGGTGGTGTTCCCATCTATTGGCTGCCAATGTACTTCTAAATGGTAAAAGCAAAAAACTTTGGATGCTGGAAATCGAAAACAAAAACAAAAATACCTGGAAAAACTCAGCAGGTCTGGCAGCATCTGTGGAAGGGAGCACAGTTAATGTTTCGAGTCCGCATGACTCTTCAACAGAACTAAGGAAAAATAGAAAAGGGGTGAAATATAAACTGGTTTAAGGTGGGGGGAAGTTGGGACAAGAGAGCTGGATAGAGGGCCAGTGATGGGTGGGGATAAACAAAAGATGTCACAGACAAAAGGACAAAGAGGTGTTGAAGGTGGTGATATTATCTAAAGGAATGTGCTAATTAGGGTAGAAAGCAGGACAAGCAAGGTACAGATAGACCTAGTGGGGGTGGGGTGGGGTGAAGGAATCGGAAAAGGCTAAAAGGTAGAGATAAAACAATGGATGGAAATACATTTAAAAATAATGGAAATAGGTGGGAAAAGAAAAATCTATATAAATTATTGGAAAAGACAAAAAGGAGGGGGAAAATCAGAAAGGGGGTGGGGATGGAGGAGAGAGTTCATGATCTAAAATTGTTGAACTCAATATTCAGTCCGGAAGGCTGTAAAGTGCCGTGTCGGAAGATGAGGTGCTGTTCCTCCAGTTTGCGTTGAGCTTCACTGGAACAATGCAGCAAGCCAAGGACGGACATGTGGGCATGAGAGCAGGGTGGAGTGTTGAAATGGCAAGCGACAGGGAGGTCTGGGTAATGCTTGCGGACAGACCGAAGGTGTTCTGCAAAGCGGTCACCCAGTCTGCGTTTGGTCTCTCCAATGTAGAGGAAACCGCATTGAGAGCAACGAATGCAATAGACTAAGTTGAGGGAAGTACAGGTGAAATGCTGCTTCATTTGAAAGGAGTGTTTGGGCCCTTGGACGGTGAGGAGAGGGGAAGTAAAGGGGCAGGTGTTGCATCTTCTGCGGTTGCATGGGAAGGTGTCGTGGGAGGAGGTTGAGATGTAGGGGGTGATGGAGGAGTGGACCCGGTTGTCACGGAGGGAACGATCTCTGCGGAATGCCGCCAGGGGGGTGAAGGGAAGATGTGTTTCCGCAGGGATTGTTCCCTCCAGGACACCCTGGTCCACTCCTCCATCACCCCCTACACCTCAACCCCTTCCCATGGCACCTTCCCATGCAACCGCAGTAGGTGCAACACCTGCCCCTTTACTTCCCCTCTCTTCACCGTCCAAGGCCCCAAACACTCATTTCAAGTGAAGCAGCATTTCACTTGTACTTCCCTCAACTTAGTCTACTGCATTCATTGCTCCCAATGCGGTTTCCTCTACATTGGAGAGACCAAACACAGACTGGGTGACCGCTTTGCAGAACACCTTAGTTCTGTCCGCAAGCATTACCCGGACCTCCCTGTCGCTTGCCATTTCAACACTCCACCCTGCTCTCATGCCCACATGTCCATCGTTGGCTTGCTGCTTTGTTCCAGTGAAGCTCAACGCAAACTGGAGGAACAGCACCTCACCTTCCGACTCGGCACTTTACAGTCTTTCGGACTGAATATTGAGTTCAACAATGTTAGATCATGAACTCTCTCCTCCATTCCCACCCCCTTTCTGATTTTTCCCCCTCCTTTTTGTTTTTTTCAATAATTTATATAGATTTTTCTTTTCCCACCTATTTCCATTATTTTTAAATGTATTTCCATCCATTGTTTTATCTCTACCTTTTAGCCTTTTTCGATTCCTTCACCCCACCCCACCCCACCCCCACTAGGGCTATCTGTACCTTGCTTGTCCTGCTTTCTACCCTAATTAGCACATTCCTTTAGATAATATCACCACCTTCAACACCTCTTCGTCCTTTTGTCTGTGACATCTTTTGTTTATCCCCACCTATCACTGGCCCTCTTATCCAGCTCTCTTGTCCCAACCACCCCCCCATCCCTTAAACCAGTTTATATTTCACCCCTTTTCTATTTTTCCTTAGTTCTGTTGAAGAGTCATGTGGACTCGAAACGTTAACTGTGCTCCCTTCCACAGATGCTGCCAGACCTGCTGAGTTTTTCCAGGTATTTTTGTTTTTATTTACTTCTAAATGGTAGTGGTCGTGGGTTTGAAGGTGCTGTCTAAGGAGCCTGGTGAATTCCTGCAATGCATCTTATAGATGGTACACACTGCTGCTACTGTGTGTCAGCGGTGGTGGGAGTGAATGTTTGAGGGTGTGGTGCCAATCAAGTGGGCTGCTTTGTCCTGGACAGTGTCAAGCTTCTTGAGTGTTGTGGGAGTGTGGTCATCCAGGCAAATGGGGAATGTGCCTTGTAGATGGTGAACAGGCTTTGGGGAGTCAGGAGGTGAGGTTCTCGTTACAGGATTCGCAGCCTCTGGCCTGCTCTTGTAGCCACAGTATTTATATGGCTATTCCAGTTCAGTTTCTGGTCAATGGTAACCCCCAGAATGTTGATAGGGGGTTACGTGATGCTGATGCCATTGAACGTCAAGGGGGAATGCTTAGATTCTTTCTTGTTGGAGATGGTCATTGCCTGACACTTGTGTGGCACGAATGTTACTTGCCACTTGTCAGCCCAAGCCTGGATGTTGTCCAAGTCTTGCTGCATTTGGACATGGATGGCTTCAGAATCTGAGGAGAATGAGCAGTGCTGAACTTTGTGCAATCATCAGTGATCATCCCCATGTCTGACCTTATGATGGAGGGAAGGTCATTGATGAAGCAGCTAAAGATGGTCGGGCCAAGGACACTACCCTGATGAACTCCTGCAGTGATGTCCTGGAGCTGAGATGACTGACCTCCAAGAACCACAACCATTTTCCTTTGTGCTAGGTATGACTCCAACCATTGGAGAGTTTGCCCCCTGATTCCCATTGACTTCAGTTTTGCTAGGGCTCCTTGATGCCACATGGTCAATTGCGGTCTTGGTGTCAAGGGCAGTCACTCTCATCTCACCTTGGGAGTTCAGCTTTTTTGTCTATGTTTGAACTGAGGCTGTAATGAGGACAGGAGCTGAGTAGACCTGGTGGAACCCAAACGGGGTGTCAGTGAGCAGGTTATTGCTAAACAAGTGCCGCTTGATAGCACTGTTGACGACCCCCTTCATTAAGAGTAGACTGATGGGGCGGTAATTGGCCGGTTTAGATTTGACCTGCTTTTTGTGTACAGGACATACCTGGGCAATTTTTCATAAAGTCGAGTAGATGCCAGTGTTGTAGCTGTACTAGAACAATTTGGCTAGGGGCGCGGCATAAGTCTGGAGCATAAGTCTTCAGCACTATTGTTGGAATGTTGTCACGGCCCATAGTCTTTGCAGTATCCAATGCCTTCAGCCATTTCTTGCTGTCACGTGGAGTGAATTGAATTGGCTAAAGGCTGGCAGCTGTGATGCTGGGGACCCCTGGAGGAGGCCAAGATGGATCATCCACTCGGCACTTCTGACTGAAGATTGTAGCAAATACTTCAGCCTTATCTTTTGCACTGATGTGCTGGGCTCCCCCATCATTGAGGATGGGGATATTTGTGGAGCCTTCTCCTCAAGTGAGTTGTTTAATTGTCCACCACCATTCCCCACTGGATGTGGTAGGACTGCAGAGCTTAGATCTGATCCATTAGGGATCGTTTAGCTCTGTCTAGCACTTGCTGCTTATGTTGTTTGGCATGCAAGTAGTCCTGTGTTATAGCTTCACCACGTTGACACCTCATTTTTATGTGTGCCTGGTGCTGCTCCTAGCATGCCCTCCTGCACCCTTCATTGAACCTTGGGTGATACATGCTTAGAGGTGCACGACATGGTTAGAATACTTGATGAGTACTTTGTATCAGTGTTTGCTAAGCAAGATGATGCTGAAAAGATATTGGTAGAAGCAAAGGTGGTAGAGGTAATGGATGGGGTAAAAATTGATCGGCAAGATGTATTGGAAAGGCTGGCAATGCTTAGAGTGGAGGAGTCACCTGGTCTGGTTGCCATAGGGCAGAACTTTACGTCCTGCGGCCAGGTGCGCACCCGACCCAATCGGGCATAAAATCGCGGTCAGAGGTCAGCCGTACATCCCAATGTCATCATGCACAGTCGCAATATTTCGCTCGGCGGGCACCCACAAAAGTCAGATACACACCTGCTGACAATTAAGAAGGCAATTAAGCCTATTAAAGGCACAATTGTCTCTGATTTTTCAAGGCCCGTCCAACCTTATGGTTAGCAGACAGGCAAAACAGCTAGACGGCCTTTATATTTTTCATCAAACCTCATTCAAAGTTGGGATGAAATTTCCCTCATGAAATAAAATAAAAATAAATATCTGTGGACAGCATTTTTATTAGGTATATTTTCAGGTGCTTGATTGTGATGCATGGACATTTTTTGGCAGCTTTTTAAACCTTTATTTAATCATTTGAAGGTCTGCAGCTCTGTGATGCAGCTGTCTTCCTCAGGGAGATCTCCTTGTAGCGCTCACTCACGCCAGCGGTGATGTCATCGCCCACCCTTTTCCTGCCCCCACCCCGGAAGCGCTGAGCTTTTCAATGTGCGTTTCACGCTGGCTGCCCATTAATTGGCCGGCCTGTGTGAAATCGCGGTCAGAGGTCAATCGTGGTCGCCGGTCTGTTTTCTGGCCACTCCCAGGCCTGCCGATCGCACACGCCTACCAAGGGTAAAATTCAAGCCATAATCTTCCGATCTTCCTTAGATAAGGAGGAGGTGCAAAGAGATTGGAGAATGGCAAATGTGGCATTCTTATTCAAAAAAGCATATAAGGACATTGGTAGTAAAAATAGGTCAAGTAGTTTAACATCAATGGTGGGTAAGGCTATAGAAACAATAATCAGGGAAAAAAATGGACAGGCACTTGAAGAGGTTTGAGTTAATTAAGGAGAGCCAGCATGGACTTGTAAAAGACAGATCGTGCTTGACTAACCTAATTGAATTTTTTGATGAAGGAGCAGGGAATGTTCATGAAGGAAATGTAGTGAATGTTATTGATATGGATTTTAAGAAAGCATTTAACAAAAGTATCACATAAAATGTTGATTAACAAAATTGAGGTTCACGGAATAAGAGGATCAATGCCAGCTTGGATTTAAAAAAATTGGCTTAAGTACAGAAAACAGCAAGTCCTGGTAAATGGTTGTTTTTCAGACTGGAGGATGGTAGACAGTGGTGTTCCCCAAGGGTCAGGGTTAGGACCACTGTTTTTTTTTGATATATATAAATGGCTTAGTATTGGACTACAAAGTAAAATTACAACATGTGCTGATGATACCAAACTTGAAGATATGGCTGACAGCGAAGATGATATGAATCAACCGTAAGAGAACATAGGTAAGCTAGCAGCATAGGCACACAGATGGTAGATGGAATTTAATACAGAGAAGTGTAAAGTGATGCCTTTTGGCAAAAGGAATAGGGAGAGGCAATAAAGACTTAATGGCACAGTTCCAAAGGAGTGCCTGTGCATCAAACTTTGAAGGTGGCTGGACATTTCAGGGTGTGGTTAACAAAACATATGGGATCTTGTGCTTCGTAAATAGAGGCATTGAGTACAAAAACAGGGAAGTTATGCTGAACCTGCATAAAGCTTTGATTAGACCACAACTAGAACATTGCATCCAGTTCTGGTCACCATGCTTTAGGGAGGAAGTGAAGCCCCTTGAGAGTATGCAATGGAGGTTCACCAGAATGGCTCCGTGGGTTGAGTGATTTTAGCTATAAGGTTAGGTTCGAGAAGCTGTGGTTGTTCTCCTTGGGGCAAAGGAGTTTGAGGAAAGACCTGATAGAGGTGTATAATATTATGACAGGTTTAGGTAAGATAAACAAATAAAAGCAGATCTCATTAGCTGATGGTGCAAGGACTAAGGGACACAGATTTGAAGTTTTGGGCAAGAGATACATGGGGGGATGCAAGGAAGGTCCAATTTAGTAGCTAATGGTAATGACCTGGAACTCACTGCATGAGGATGGTGGAAGGGAAAACAATCAACGATTTCAAAAGGAAATTGGATGAGCACTTGAGGGAAATAGACTTGGAAGTGCTACTAGGATACAGTGTGGGATTGGGACTGACTGAGGCTCTACAGTGAGCTGGCATGGGCTAGATGGGCTCCTTCTGTGCCGCAATGACACTGTGACCAGAGGAACAAGTACAGCAAACACATGGTAACACCAATTTGCCCTCCAAATCAAGCACCACCTTGATTTAGAAATATATTGCTCTTCCTTTACCATCACTGGGTCAAAATCCTGGAACTCCCTTCCTATACAGCACCGTAGGTGTACTTAGACCACATGGACTATAGGCATTCATGAAGGTAGCTCCCTACCATGTTCCCAAAGTCAATTAGGGATGAGCAACAAATGCTGGCTTTGCCAGAAGTGGCCACATCCCATGAAAAAAATAATTTAAAAAAATACCGCCAAGCTATCTGCTGGTCTTCCACCACATTTGTGGCCAGGGATTGGGGGAAATCTACTGGAACAGCTCAGAAAAATAAAGAGGTGATATTGATGTATGAATGCTTTCAAAGCAAAATTGTACCAAACTAATGGGTCCAAATATGAGCTTAGAGAAATGAACAGAAAAAGAAGAAAATGTTAGGGAAGTTTTAAAAAGTTAGAAAAGCCTGGAATTTTCTTGGAGATTCTCATCATCTCCTGTTAAATCTTAATGACAATTGATACTTTTTCTCCAAGGTTTTCACTGAGCTTCTGCCAAAGTTACAGAGAGAAATTAGGAAAATGCTCTCAGAAATTCGATCCCAAATATGATGGAAAAAAAAGCCTGAAAAAACAAGTGTTGCTTGCAAAATAAAGCAAAAAAAAAATACAGCAAAAATGAATGAATGACAGACACATTGAAAAAATGGGTTGGGTTTTGCAGCCAGCAGCAAAGCAACAGTGCTTGCTGCTAACCTCAAAGAAAGCTGCCCATAAAGATCTAGAAATCCCTGGGAACAGACTTCCTCTTCCCAATGTCAGTTTGAATTTGGCACTAAGTCAAAGGGTTCTCCAGGCATTACAGCAATGATGTCATCAAGCACGATAATCAGCCAATCACATTGAAGTATTCTCATAGACAGCAAAACAGGAAATTAAAAACCACTGAACCCCTTTATTGTTAAATTTAATGTTTCACAGATTGCAAAGTAAAATGATTGGGACATGGAATTAAGTTAAAAGGTGAAATATCATTAACAAACCTCTTTAAAAATTCAAATTTTTAAAAATCAAAATGGAGAAAGCTGACTTTCAACAAATATGAAATTACTCTTTCAAGAGTAGTGAGGCTGTTGAGCAGTAATTATGAATTTGGCATGCCTTCAAAAACCTAAGTACATCCAATTTAACAAGGTATAACATTTGCAAGGGTCTTTACAGCAAAACTGAGAGTCTAAGGCCGGGATTTTCCGATCCCACCCATGGCGGGAATTGTCACAGGCGGAACGGAAAATTTAATGGACCAGCCAAGGTCTGCTGACTTTCGGTGGGAATTTCTGTTTCCAGTTGATTGTCATCTGAGGGGATGTCAATTGCATACCCTCTGGGAAAGCATGGAATCACTGACAACAATTTACACATTTTTGTGTTTAACAATGCATGTGCTGACTCCAGAAATTGCTGATAGTCTCCTAAGAGTAATGATGTATAACATTGACAATTTTACCATAATTACTATCTATAATAGGCACCTTCTTCTTATTGATTTTCTTCCCACACCTGAGGCAAATGAAGCACATGCTTATGTCTATTTCCATAGCTAGCTTTTCCTGGAATAGATTGCTAGCCTGTTGCTATAGTTTGAGGGACACCACTTCACATCAAGCATGACTGACCAGGAGACTCTCCCACCTGTACCATCTACCATAGGTGTATTGGAGGAATTCACAGATTGATAATCAACCTGCTTGGGCATGTTACGAACGGACCTTCTATGGATCATCAAGTCCTGGAGTTGGACTTGAGCCCAGAGCTTCTGGCTCAGAGACAAGGATGCTACCCACTGTGCCACAAGGCCTCCTTGTAATGAGCACCACAGAAATTTAAATGGTTGTCAATGCAAGTTCCATTATGTTATATTATAGTTCCAGCTGCATCATTAACTTTTAATATTTAGTACAAAAAGAACACATTTCATTTGCTATTAAATGTTACCCTCTCAACTGATCTGCCTGCTACATTAGTAGATTAGAGTTTTGAGCTGAGACAATATTAAATTGTTCTTCTGCTCTTCACATTGGAACTTTTAAACTGTGCTATATAATGGTATAAATTACTATTGATACATGAATGCTCAAGGCAGTCTTACAGTGTTCCTCCCAGAGCTATTTTAATGCAGATTAACCTATTAAACATTCATATGCACACTTTGCTGACTGTAATTTATACCCTTTGGTGAGCATTTTCGCTATTTATCCTTCAAAGAGGCAGCTGCTGCTTCACACAATTCTCTATGTTTTTTTATTAATTTCTTATAAGTGTTGGAAATTAATTCCTGCCCTCTTACGTTCCCAGTTTGTATCTTATTCCCTTCCCTTTGTTTAATCTTCAAGAGCTTTTCTGTTTGCCTTGATTTTTTTTCACGTAATCTCCCTTCTCCTCCATTTCTACAGGAATGCAAATCTCAATGTTTTAACATTTCCAACATTGCCATTTCAAGACATCCCAAGTGTTACACAGTAAATTAATTACTTTTCAACTGCAGTCACTGACGTTATATCTGCAAACGCAGTAGCCGATTTATATATATAAAGGCCCAGAACTTTCGATCTCCAGTGGAGGTGGGGTTGGGGGGGGAGGGGGGTGCGGCGGGGTGGGTGTGGTGTCGTATCCTGGAAATACTCCAGTAGATGCACTGGGGGACCCCCCCTGAAAGTCCCCATGCAAGGACTGTACGACAATTGCCCAGGAAGTTTAAACAACCGATGGGCAATTGCCCTGCACCGGGAACCATCCAATACTCCGATTTAAACCAGAGACTTCGGATGGTTCTGATTCTCTTTAGCAGAATAGTTACCCAGAAAGTGTTAGAAGGATTAAAACCATTTCTAACTCCTGGGAGACTATACTACTGACCCCCTACAAAACCCCACTAGAACCCCAACAGCTCCCTCCCAGCCCCAACAACACCAACCACCCAACACTACCCGACCACCCATTACCCCCCAATTACCCCCCACACCCCCTGACTACTCCCCACCCAACCCGACTACCCTGCCAGTCCCTGACTAACCCACACACCCAACGATTTAACTGGTTTATTGCAATATGACCTTGAGCAAAAGTGCTGACAGTTGGGTGAGTGAGGGAATCTTAATCTCTTTCTAAAAATTTAATTTTGTTTGTGTTTAACATTTAACTGAAACCTAATGCTTAAATTCTAAATTTCATCCAGGCTTAAACGGGGATACACAAAGTCGTTAATGGAGAGCAGTTGAAGTCAGTTAATTAAGGTAACTAGCTTAAATTGTTTTTTCTGTACCCGGGCCTGAGCTAGTTTCAGAGCATATAAATACAGGCCTCTCAGTGCAACTTAGCACAGGAGTACAACTTTGAACAAGAGTGCTGGGAGTTGGGTGAGTGAAGGAGTTAGGGGAAGGAGGTGCTCCTTTGTTTTTTCACCCTGTAACAATTGGTTCTTACTCTACTATCGGGAGGAAGCTAGGTGATTGGTGAGTATCTGATAAGTATCTGGTAAGTGGTTAAGGTTTATTCTATTCCTAAGGTTTAAAATATTACCTGAACGGGTAGAAAGGTTAATAGAATATATAAAAACGTAAAATAATTGAATAAAATAATTAAGTAGTTAATGAAAATACATTAAGGATGGCAAGAGAGGTAATGTGCCATGGCTACAACATGTGGGAGCTTCTGCATGCCAGTGGGATTCAGGGAAAACACGTCTGCAGAAAGTGTTTGCAGCTTAAGGAGCTTCGGCTCAGAGACATTGAGCTGGAGGCTGAGCTGCAGACATGGCAATGCAAGAGGGAGGGGGAAAGTTACCAGGACACTTTTTACCAGGAGGCAGTCACACCCCTTAGGTTAGAGGACTTCTGGTTTGGTCAGTGGTCGGGGATAGGAGGGTGTGACTGAGAGTGAGGCATTTAAGGGAACCCAGGGGGCAGGATGCAGGAGCCTCAACTTTTGCAATTGTTTGACAGGTTTCAGGTTCTTTCAGTTTGTTTGGATGAGAATGGGATCTGCAGGATGGATGATCTGACTAGCCATGGTACCATGGTACAGGAAGACATTCAAGTGGCGGGAGCAAAAAGTAACGTAGTGGTAGCAGGGAACAATACAGTGAGGAGGCTTGACGCTGTTCTCTGCAGCAAAGAGCAAGAGTCCAGAAAGCTGTGTTGCCTGCCCATTGCCAAGGCTCGGGACATCTGCTCAGGGCTGGAGAGGAACTTGGAGTGGGAGAGGGGGATCCAGTTGTTGTGGTCCATGTAGGTACCAATGACATAGTCAGGACAAGGAAAAAGGTTCTGCATAGTCAGTATGAGGAGCTAGGCACCAAATTAAGAAGCAAAACCACAAAGGTAATAATCTCTGGATTATTTCCTGAGCCACGCGCAAATTAGCATAGGGCAAATAGGATTAGAGAAATGAATGTGTGGCTCAAAGACTGGTGTGGTAGATGTGGGTTCTGGTTCATGGGGTACTGGCACCAGTACTGGTGAAAGTGGGGGCTGTACCATGAACCATGCCAGATCCCAGTGTTCTAGCGAACTGCATAACTAGGGAAGTCAAGAGGTTTTTAAACTAAATAGTTGGGCCAAGGATCAAATTTGAGAAGATGTGGTAAATCAAACAGTAGAGACAAGGCAAAAGAGAAATGTACTAATGTGGGAAGTGATAAACAGGCCGTGACAGGAAGGAATAGAGAGTACAAATCTAAGAGTAAATCAGCAGATAAGGCTAGAAGTTACAAAAATAATAAAAGGACAAAACTAAAGGCTCTTTATCTAAATGCATGTAGCATTCAAAACAAAACAGGTGAACTGATAGCTCAAATAGAAATAAATAGGTATGGCCTGCTAGGCACCACAGAGACCTGGCTGCAGGATGACATAGATTAGGACCTGAATATTAAAGGGTACATAACATTTAGGAAGGACAGAAAGCTAGGAAAAGGTGGAGGGGTGGACATGTTAATTAATGATGGTGTTAGCACAGTAGAGAGAGAGGAGCTAAGTTCAGGGAACCAGGATGTAGCAGTGGTTTGGGTAGAGATGAAAAATGATAAAGACAATAAGTCACTTGTAGGAGTGGTGTACAGGCCACATAAGAGTACCCACATAGAAAGACAGAGTATAGAGGAAGAAGTAAGGAGAGCTTGTCAGAAAGGGGTGGTGATAATCATGCGGGATTTTAATTTACATATAGACTAGAAAAATAAGATGGGCAAAGATAGCTTAGATGAGGAATTCATAGAATGTTTTCAGTATAGTTTCTAACAACAGTATGTCTGGAGCCAACCAGAGAGCAAGCTATACTGGACCTGGTATTATGCAACAAGATAGGATAAATTAATGACATCATAGTGAAGCCAGGTAGCTAAGCTAGGTAGCAACAATCATAATATAATTGAATTTTACAGTCAGTTTGAGGGAGAGAAGAGTGGGTCAAACATTCCTATTTTAAACTTAAATAAGGGCAACAACATTCAAGAAGCTCAACACCATCCAGGGCAAAGCAACCCACTTGGTTGACACTTCATCCACAATCATTCACTTCCTCCACAACTGACGCACAGTGGTAGCGGTGTGTACCATTGGCAAGATGCGCTGCAGAAACTCACCAAGGATCCTCGGACAGCGTCTTCCAACCCACAACTGCTACCATCTAGAAGGACAAGGGTAGATACAGGGGAACACTACACCTGCAAGTTCCCCTCCAAGCCATCCTGACTTGGAAATATATTGCCATTCCTTCACTGTCACTAGGTCAAAATCCAGGAACTCCCTCCCTAACATCACTGTGGGTATACCTACACTACATGGAATGCAGTTGTTCAAGAAGGCAGCTCGCCACCACCTTCTCAAGGGCAATTAGGGATGGGCAATAGATGCTGGCCTAGTCAGCGATGACCACATCCCATGAATGAATTAAAAAAAACCTCTGTGAATAAAAAATGAATTAAAAAAAAGTGAGTTGGCAAAGATCTGACAAATGGGTTATTTTTTATGGGAAAATGTACAATTATCCATTTTGGTAGGCAGAATGAAAAAGAAGCATATTGAGATGCATGGATCTGGGTGCCTTAGTACATGAATTGCAAAAGATTAGTATGCAGGTACAGCAAGTAATTAGGACAGCTAATAGAATGTTATTATTTATTGCGGCTGGAATTGAATACAAAAGTAGAGGAGTTATACTTCATTTACACAAGGTATTGATGAGGTCTCATTGGGAATACTGTGTACAGTGTTGGTTTCCTTATTTAAAGAAAGATGTAAATGCATTGGAAGCAGTTCAGAGAAGGTTTACTAGACTAATACCTGGAATGGGAGGGTTGTCTTATGAGGGTAGGTTGGACAGGCTAGGCTTGTAACTGTTAGAATTTAGAAGAGTAAAAGGTGACTTGATTGAAACATATAAGATCCTGAGGGGTCTTGACAGTGTAAATGTGGAGAGGATGTTTCCTCTTGTGGGAGAATCTAGAACTAGGGATCACTGTTTAAAAATAAGGGGTCATCCATTTAAAGTTAGAGATGAGGAGAATTTTTTTCTCTCAGAGGATCATGAGTCTTTGGAACTCTCTTCTTCAAAAGGCAGTGGAAGCAGAGTCTTTGATTTTTTTAAGGCAGAAGTAGATAGATTCTTAAGGGGGTGAAAGGCTATCAGGGTAGGTGGGAATGTGGAGCTGAGGTTACAATCAGATCAACCATGATCATATTGAATGGCAGAGCAGTCTCTAAGGGGCGAGTGGCCTACTCCTTCTACTAATTTGCATGTTCGTTTGTATTTACAGCAGTTTTTGCTCTGAAAAGGGAACGTGCACCACTTGCCCTGATGCTGCTGCCCTGCACTGGAAGGCCTCGGGAACTTGGGATTTTCCCTACTTTTACCAGCCAGAGCTCTCTCATATCCCCTCTTTGCTCTCCTAATTGCTTTCTTAAGCTCCACCCTGCACTTTCTGTACTCCACTAATACCTCCGCTGATTTGCTTCCCTTGTACCTGCTAACAGCCTCTCTTTTCCTTCTTGTGGACTTGTGCCTTGTAGTTGGTGGACAGGCTTTGGGGAGTCAGGAGGTGAGTTACTCATCGCATGATTTCTAGCCTGTGACCTGCTCTTGTAATCACAGTATTTAAATGGCTAGTCCAGTTCAGTTTCTGGTCAATGGTAACCCCCAGGATGTTGATAGTGGGGGATTCAGTGATGGTAATGCCATTGAACATAAAAGGCGATGGTTGGATTTTCTCTTGTTGGAGATGGTCATTGCCTGACACTTGTGTGGCGCAAATGCTACTACCTACTTGTCAGCCCAAGCCTGGATATTGTCCAGGTCTTGCTGCATTTGGACATGGACTGCTTCAGTATCTGAGGAGTTAAACAGGCTGAGTTGGCTGAATGGTTTGAATAGTTGCCAGATGCAGCACAGGCTTGTAAAAGTATGGTGATGTGTGGTGTTGTCAGAATGGTTTGGTTTCTCATTTATTGATTGTTAGCAAAAGAGACAGTGTCTTTGGCTTGACGAGGCATTGATGCCTTGGATACCAAGCTGAAGGTTGTTTGGTCACAGCATCCCTGATGTCTCTGCCTCCATGAAGGTTCCTGTCCTCTGCCTTGATATCCTCACCCTGCGCCTCCTCAGGCTCTTCCTCTGAGGCATCACTTGAATCATCCTCCGTGGCCTGTGGAGCTGCCTCGCTTTCCTCAACCTCCAGTGGGCCCCCTTGCCAGGGCCAGGTTGTGCAGGGCACAGCATACGATAACAATGAGACAGACACGCTCTGGAGGATGCTGCAATGCCCCAGCAATTGGTCCAGGCATCTGAAGTGCATTCTCAGCAGCCCGGTGGTCCTCTCCACCACCGCCCTTGTGGAGGTATGACTCCTGTTGTAACTCTCCTCGGCCTCAGTTCTCGGGTGACAGAGTGGGGGCATTAGCCACTTCTTCAATGTAGAGCCCTTGTCACCCAGAAGCCATCCATCCATTCATGCAGGAGCCACAAACAGCCTTGGTACCTGTGAGTGCCACAAGATGTAAGCATCGTGTGAGCTCCCAAGGTAAGGGGAACAAACTTGGAGAATCTGTGTCCTGACGATCTGAACATTCATTGAGTGGAACGCCTTTCTGTTTCCAAAAGCTCCCGGCTCACCTGCTGGTGCCTTATTGGCCATGTGAGTGAAACCTATAACCCCCTGGGTGTGGGGGAGCCCAGCCATCGCAGCAAAGCCTCGTGCTCCCTCCGCCTGGCTCACCTCGTCCATCCAGAAGTGGTTGAACGTGCAAACATGTCTAAAGATAGCATCAGTCACGAGCTTGACGTAACTCTATGCAGCTAATTGAGAAACGCAGCACAGATCCCCCACTGAGCCTTGAAAAGAACCGGGGGCAAAGAAGTTGAGGGCCACTGACCTTCAAAACCACCAGCATAGGGTGTCCGCCCAAGCAGTTGGAGTGATTTCCGGACCTATCTTGTGACATATTGCTGTCACTGTGTCCCTGGAGAGGCGAAGCCTCCTGTAGCACTGGACCTCGAACATCTGGAGGTAGTTAGACCGCTGCCTGAACACTCTAGCGCTGGATAGTGGTGTCTTTTACATGCCCTCTTGCCTTGGCCTCCCTGCTGGCCCTGCACCAACTGAGCCCCTGCCTCTCCTCTTAAAGGTCTGACCCTGGGATGCTGCCCACGCCCATCTGGACTCCTCTCCCTTCTTTCCCTCTCCTCCTCTTCTGAGGAGGTTCCACCAGCGCAATACACTGTCCCCATTAGTTGGAATGCAGAGAAGCAGAGCCTTGAGAATGAAGGATCACCGTGCTGCAATACTCAGAGAAACCTTCCAGGGAAGATGAGGACCTGAGACCTGAAAGGCAAGCTTGACAATCAAATGAGACGCCAAGAAACTCTGGGACAACTCTGCACTCACACAGCAAAGGACTGGCAATGACAGAGAAAGTGCTGCTGCTCCTGGGGCCTTTTATCCTGCCCGTGGATAGGAAAATGATTAAAATGTGATTTCCACCTACCCGTTTCGCCCATGTGGTGAGCTAAAATTTGCACGGGCAACATAAAATCTTGGTCAATAGGCTTTTTAATGGCCTTGATTGGCCCTTTAATTGTTGGCAGGCGCAGCTCCGACTTCCGCGGGCGCCCGCCGACCTCAATATTGTATGCGTGTGCGATGATGTCAGGACTCATGCTCACAATTTTACACGTGTTCGAGTTGGGTACGTGCCCGACCTCAGAATGTAAAGTTCAGGCCATGGATATTGTCACCAAATCACAAGTCTCATCAGTTCTTATCTGGTGCTCGAGATGGAGCTCCTTGTGAACATGAAATGGGCCTCATAAGTGAGGAAAGAATGGGGCTGCCCAGTTGCACTCAGCATTAATTGTGCTTCCCATTGGCTAATAATGAGCTAATAAAGATTCCATGGTCTGGACTGGGCCTGAAGAAATCTGAATTGAGGAATGATAATTTCTGAGAAGGAAAAGAGGAATAAGCTGCTCAAAGTATTGCCAGGGTTGGCTGCAGTAAAACCTTTGTCAGGAATTAATATTGTTTTAAAGAATGTTCTTTAGATATATGTTTCTTTATAACACACATAACAATTTTTATATAATATATTAAATGTTAAATATGCGATATTGGCTACAAAAATAAGGTCTCACATAATTTTAATTTGGAGATTGTGGTAATCTGATCTGTAATATACCTCTAAAAAGAATGTTATAATAGAAGATCACACAATCTCATTATTCAATGACAGAGTAGCATGGGTTACCTTAGTAGTCTGTAATCTGTGTAGTCAGTAGTTAGTAGTCTAAAGGACGAGTCTATAATGTAGAGACAGCGTTTTAGTTATAAGCACACAAGTGTAGCTGCTGAGTTCCTTTGTAAATAAATAGAATGTGTTCTACATATGAACCATCTGTTGATCTGCTATGTCCATGGTACCAACTCAGTCATCCTGAAACAAGCGTGCAACCCAGATCTATTAGTCCAACTAAACTAGTGACCAAGGATCCAACAGAGATTTTATGAAGAAAGAGTCTATATATTTAGAGAGCATCTTTCACATTCTTGGGACATCTATTTCGACCCATTGCGAAGAATTTCCCTCCCATTAGAGGGGAAGTGCAGGAGCGGGCGGGGGCAGGTGCGCCTACGGTCAGCGCCCCCAATCGAGGGCGCGCCGTCATTTTTACGTGGGCGGGCCAATTATGCGCTCCCTGTGCGGGCTGGGGTGGGGGGGGTGGGGGGGTGGGGATTCCCTCAGCTGAGAGTGCGCTTTTTTATGCATGCTAAGTGCTGCCTCAGGGAGATCGGCTCCAAATTTAAAAATGTTACAGAGACAAATACAAAATTTCCATGAATGTCCCCTCATGTGACACTGTCATATGAGTTGGGACATGTCCATCACTTTCAGTGAAACCTTTTAAAAAAATTAAAAAACCCTCATGAAACCTCATCCTGCCCATGGATGAAATTTCATGCTTTTTCAGAAGCCAGCCAGGGCTCCCGGCCTGCCTGCCAACCTTAAGGTTGGATGGGCAGGTCCATTGATTATATTAAATGTTTTGTCAATGGCTCAATAGGCCGTTGAAAGGTCGGCGGGTGCACAGCTGATTCGGCTGCACCCCCTCCGATCTGAAAATTGAAATGATGCAGGAAGACGTCGGGAGTTCCGCCCGACGTCATCCTGCGTCATTTTACACGTCGGCGAGCGGGCCCCACCCCCGCTCACCGACCTAAAGATCCTGGCCATTAAATTACTTATGAATTGTAGTCATTATTGTCAGTATTCATCAGCAGCAATCAATTAATGCACTGCAACTTTCCACCATTGTTCAAGGGCTAGGACATCAGGAAAACTCAAAAAAAGTACAGCACAGGTACAGGCCCTTCGGCCCGCCAAGCCTGCGTCAATCATATTGCCCATCAACTAAAACTTTTTGCACTTCCGAGGTCCGTATCCCTCTATTCCCATCCTATTCATGTATTTGTCAAGCTGCCTCTTAAACACCACTATCGTACCTGCTTCTACCGCCTCCTCTGGCAGTGAATTCCAGACACTCACTACCCTCTGCGTAAAAACTTGCCCCACACATCTCGTCTATAGTTTTCTCCTCTCACCTTAAATCTATGTCCCATAGTAATTGACTCTTCCACCCTGGGAAAAAGCTTCTGACTATCTACTCTGTAGCTCACTAACTTTTTGAGAATAATTAACAGGGAGATGGGGCCCCAGTTTAATGTCTAATCTGAAATAAAGCACCTTCAATAATACGACACTATTTCTTTATGGAGGCATCCTTAAATCATATGTTCAACATTCAGGAATGAGGCTTACTTTGTATATAGCTCTGGCCAAGATAGAAGTTTGTGAGCAAGCAAAAAATTGGAGTAGAAACAGTGTTAAGGAGCAACAGACACAAACTGAGCAATTAGATGGGAGGCCTCGCTAGTGAATAGTAAGTGAAGAGGGAATTCTCTGCAGGAATCCAGGCAATAAGTGGCAGATAACAGCAGGTTCTCATGGTCAAAAGCTACTGACATGCATGTGACTGTGAAAATTTAAGAGGAGAACCGTAATAAAACCTGAAAGTATATTTTGCCCAGTGTACATGGTTGATTGTTTTCCCACAGTAGAGACAGTGAAGAAATCAGGGAAGCTAATTGTTTATGGCTGCTTTTCACCCCAAAAATACTGAAGCACTTCAAAACTTGGGACACTGCAATTTTGGTATCAATCGTAATAAGTTGCACTTCCATAAGCAGAAACAAATGCTTGTCAAACATTTTTCAATGAAGAGAGTTAACTGAAAAGATATTGGGCAAGAAATTGGTTAACCCTGCAAAACAACCCTGGGGTCACGTTACACAATTAATCTATCCATCCACTGCATCGTAGGCAACGTAGTAAACAGGTACCACCTGCATTGTTCATTGACTGCACACATCAGCAGGGTACTGATATGAATGGCTAGTGCTACTTAAAGGCAGTGCATTTAAAGGGAAAGTGCACTGCAGCTGCAAGAAGAGGTGGGAGCTTTTTCAAAAGACAGTCTGGTATACGATACATTGAGCAATGGCTGAACATATGAGAGAACAAGCACGGAGGTTCTTAGATATCGCATTGGAGGTCTTGGTGGAAGAGGGGAAAGAAGGAGAGAAATCCTTTGCCTGCCCAATGGTGGGGGGGGAAGGTGGATGGGTGGTGAGGGGCATCAGAAGCCCTCCAGACATAAGCTCAGGAGGCAGTGGAAGAAGCAGCAGCGAAGGTCAGTGCCAGAAATGTTCTGCAAGAACAAGAACATTGATGCAGTGCAGGAATAAGTTTAACAATCTCAACCGAGTTGTCCAGGGGAGTAAACTCATCTTCAACTGACATTACATATCAACTGTACCATTAGCCTCAACCATTGCTATATTATCTACACTCATATTACCTATTTATCAACAATCTCTGCAAATGAATATTCAAACCTAAAATTCATGTGCTTTAGGTCATCATCAAACACTTAGCATTGATGCAAGCCTCAGAGCCACAACTCATGGCTCACACAAACTGGCAGCTATTCAACCATGACAGCCACATCACCTAAGCATATTGAAAGACATTCACCGACACACATCCCTCTTTCTTGCTGTGGAAGTCATAACAGTAGATTAGCGGTAAAGAAAGATTGGTGAACAAGTGTGTCTCTATGTTGAAAGAGACAACACTGGCCACCAAGGGAAGGGGCATCACTGAGGTGGTGGCCACTGGCAGGCTGGAGGGATCACTGGTGAGGGTATCGACTTACCTAATCCTACTTCTCTCATTCTGCATCTCATCATCCCACAATTCCTTCTGACTCACAAGTTGTGGATGTTATAAGCAGATACTTCTTACTTTCTCCTCTCCCCTCACCACAAACCAATCCTTGGTCTTTTTAATTTCAGATACCCAGGACTTGAACTTTCCCAGTCAGTGGAGGAAGAGGAAAAAGACAATGAAGATGGAGCAACATTGTTATTCAATCTGACACTCAGAAAAACATAAGGACTAGGAGCAGGATTAGGCCATTTAACTCCACTTTTTTTGTTTGCCCCCAATAATCCTTGGCTCTGTTGTATATCAAAAATCTTTCTAACTCAGTCTTGAATATATTCACTAACCCCCTCCACTGCTCACTGGGGAGAGAATTCCAAAGATTAACAACCCCTCTGAGAGAAGAAATTCCTCCTCATCTCCATCTTAAATGGGAGACCCCTTATTTTGAAACTATTCCCTCTAGTTCTAGATTCCCCCGTAAGGGGAAACATCCTCTCTGCATCTATCCTGTTCAGCCCCTTCAGAATCTTACATGTTTCAAAAAGATCACTTCTCACACTTTGAAACTCCAATGAGCATAGGCCCAACTTATTCAGCATTTCCTCATTAGACAATCCCTTCATCCCAGGAATCAACTGAGTAAACCTGCTCTGAAATGCCTGCAATGCAACTTTATCCTTTATTAAATAAGAAGGCCAAAACTGTATACATCACTCTAGATGTGGTCCCACCGTGTAAAATTGTAACAAGACTTCCCTACTTTTATACTCCATCCTCCTTGCAATAAAAGCCAACAATCAATTTGACTTCCTAATTATTTACTGTACCTGCATGCTAACCTTCTGTGATTCATGTACGAGGACACACAGATCACAGAATCACAGAGTGCAGAAGAGGCCCTTCGGCCCATCGAGTCTGCACCGACACGTGAGAAACACCTGACCTACCTAACTAATCCCATTTACCAGCACTTGGCCCATAGCCTTGAATGTAATGACATGCCAAGTGCTCATCCAGGTAATTTTTAAAGGATGTGAGGCAACCCTCCTACACCACCCTCCCAGGCAGTGCATTCCAGACTGTCACCACTCTCTGGGTAAAAAAGTTTTTCCTCACATCCCCCCTAAACCTCCTGCCCCTCACCTTGAACTTGTATCCCCTCGTGACTGACCCTTCAACTAAGGGGAATAACTGCTCCCTATCCACCCTGTCCATGCCCCTCATAATCTTGTACACCTCGATCACGTCGCCCCTCAGTCTTCTCTGCTCCAACAAAAACAACCCAAGTCTATCCAACCTCTCTTCATAACTTAAATGTTTTATCCCAGGCAACATCCTGGTGAATCTCCTCTGCACCCCCTCCAGTGCAATCACATCCTTCCTATAATGTGGTGACCAGAACTGCACACAGTACTCCAGCTGTGGCCTCACCAAGGTTCTATACAATTCCAACATTACCTCCTTACTTTTGTAATCTATGCCTCAATTGATAAAGGCAAGGGTCCAGTATGCCTCTTTCACCACCCCACTAACATGCCCCTCCGCCTTCAAAGATCCCTCTGTACTGCAGCATTCTGCAGTCCCTCTTCATTTAAACAATATTCTGTTTTTTCTATTCTTCTCACCAAAGTGAACAACCTAACATTTTCTCACATTATACTGTATTTGCCAAATTTTTCTCCACTCACAGCCTATCCATATCCCTTTGCAGACTTTAGGTCGCCCTCACAACTTGCTTTCCTACCTACCTTTGTATTATCTTTCAGGAAATTTGGCTACCATACACTTGGTCCCTCCATCAAAGTCATTAATATAGATTGTAAATAGTTTAGGCCCCAGCACTGAACCCAGCAGGACTCCACTGGTTACAGTTTGCTAACATGAAAAGTACCCATATTTGCTGTTAGTTGGCCAATCCTCTATCCATGCTAATATATTACCTCCAACACCATGAGCTCTTATTTTGTGTCGTAACCTTTATATGGCACTTATCAAATGTCTTTTGGAAATCCAAATACACGACATCTACTGGCTCCCCTTTATCCACCCTGCTCATTACATCCTCAAAGAACTCAAATAAATGTGTCAAACACAATTTCCCTTTCATAAAATCATGTTGACTCTTTTTGATTTTCTAAACGTCCTACTACTACTTCCTTTATAATGGGTTCTAGCATTTTCCCAATGACAGATGGTAAGCTAACTGGCCTATAATTCCCTTCTTTCTGTTTCCCTCCTCTCTTGAATAGAGGTGCTACATTGACAGTTTTCAAATCCACTACGACTTTTGCAGAATTTGGGTAATTTTGGATGATTACAAACAATGCATCCACTATCTCTGTTGCCACTTCTTTTAAGGTCCTCGGATGTAGGCCATCAGGTCCAGGGGACTTATCAACCTTTAATCCCATTAGTTTTTCAAGCACTTCTGCAGTTTTTTTGTTCATTCATGGGATGTGGGCGTCGCTGGCTAGGCCATCACTAATTGCCTTTTGTGGTAAAGTGTCGTGCTATGTACCTTTAAGAGAATGTAGTTAGTTTACCATGTGACTGTATTGACCAGTCGCTACACAGCATGGGCTTCTTGGGTAACTGGAAGTCTAGAGCTGGAGGTGTTTGAAGCAGCACACATGATGTTAGTGCTCTGTTCTTTGTTCCAATAAACTACCAATGTTCGTTCAGTTAATTGGTCTCTCTGCCTATATTGTTTCAAGCACCAACTAAGGTGTTAATATCAAAGGTACAGCTAGCATTCGCTGCACAAAGTGAACCTGATAACCAAAAACATAAAACCCTAGTTCAGAGGGTGTTTAAGAGTCAACCACATTGCTATGGATCTGGAATCACATGTAATCCAGACTAGGTAAGGATGGGAGATTTCTTTTCCTAAAGGACACTAGTGACCCAGATGGGTTTTTACCACAATTGGCAATGGTTTTGTGGTCATCATCAGATTTTTAATTCTGGATTTTTATTGAATTCATTTTCACCATCTGCCATGGTGGGATTTGAACCTGGGCCACTAGGACATTACCCTGGGTCTCTGGAATACTAGTCCAATGACAGTACCATTATGCCACTGCCACTGCTTCCGCCCCCCATTGTTTTAAGTTCCTCCCTCCCTTTTGCCCCTTGATGAATAAGGTCCATGCCAAGAAGAGTAGTAAAAGATAAAATTAAAGGCTCTTTATCTGAATGCATGAAACATTTCTAATAAGGTAGATGAACCAGCACCAGAAATAAAGACAAATGGTTTAGACTTAATCACCATTAGAGAGACATGGGCCTGAATTTTACCTTTGGTGGGCACGATCGATCGGCAGGGTCGGGAGTGGTTGGGAAATGAGCCCCCAACCGCGATCGGCCTCTGAACGTAATTTCACGCTGGCTGGCTAATTAATGGCCAGCCAGCATAAAACACACACTGAAAAGCTCAGCACTGCCGGGGTGGGGACGGGAAGAGGGCGGGCGATGACGTTTCCGCGGGCTGTGTGGCAGATAGCTGCCTCAGGGAGCTGCAGACCTGAAAAAGCTAAAATAAAGATTTAAAAATCTGCAAATAAAAAGTCCAAACATCACAATCAACCACCTGAAAATATAACTGATAAAAATGTTGTCCACAGATATTTATTTTTATTTTATTTCATAGCGGAAATTTCATCCCGCCCTTTGATGAGGTTTGGTGAAAAATGCAAAGGCCTCCTGACCGATTCGCCCGTCCGTCAACCGTAAGGTTGGACGGGCCACAAAAACATCAGAGACAATTGTGCCATTATTGGGCTTAATTGCCCTCTTAATTGTCAGCGGGCACGCTTCCAACTTTTGCGCGCGCCCGCCGAGCGAACTATCGCGTAAGTGCACGATGACGTCGGGACGCTTGCCACACCACTTCTCGCACGATTTTACGCCCAACCAGGTTGACTTAAAATTCAGCCCCATGGTGACAAAACGATCAAGATTGGAAAACAAATATTGCAGGGTACACAACATTTCGGAAAAACAGACAGAATGGAAACGGAGTTGGGGTAGCCCTGATAGCAAAGGATGACATAAGGACAGTAGTGAGAAAGGATCTTGGCCCAAAAGATCAGGAAGTAGAATCAGGATGAGTGAAGATTAGGGAACAAGGGTTAGAAAGTGTTGCTGGGAGGAGTTTATAGGCCACCTAGTAGTAGTTATAACATTGGACTGAGCATTTAGCAAGAAATAATTGGAGCTTCTAACAAAAACAATGTAATAATTGTTGGGGGCTTTAATCTTCATACGGACTGGACAAATCAAATTGGCACAGGTGGCCTGTAAAGATGACTTTGCCGAATCTTTCATGACAGTTTCTTAGAACATTGTGTTGTGGAACCAATGAGGGATAAAGCTATTTTAAATCTAGTATTCTTAATGAGGCAGGTTTACTTAGTAATGTCATAGTAAATGACCCTCTGGGAAAAAGAATGATCATAATACAATTGAATTCCATATTATGTTTGAAAACAGCATACTTCAGCCCTAAACAAGAATCTTAAATTTAAACAAAGCCAATTACACAGGTATGAGGGGACAGCTGGCTACGATTCATTGGGTAAATAGACTAAACGGTATTCGGTAAATAAACAGTGGGAAACATTTTTAAAGAAGCCATTCAAAATGTTCAAGTACTTTACATTAAAACCAAAAACTCAGCATGAAATATCATCCATTGCTTACTAGGGATGTTAAGGGTAGTAGTAGATCAAATAGTAGCAAACCTGATGATTGGAAGTGTTTTAGAAAACAGCAAAGAAGAGCCAAAAAGTGAATAAAAAGGAAACAAAAATAATATGAAAATAAACTAACCAGAAATATAAAAACATATTGTAAGAGCTTTTACAAGTATATAAAAAGGAGAGTAGTAAAGTAAACTGTGATCCTTTAGAGGATCAAGGGAAATTATCAGGCAGAATGAGGAAATGGCAGAGATGTTGAACAAATATTTTGTGTCCGTCTTCATAGTAGAAAACACAGATTACATAGCAGAAAGTAACCAAGGGCCTGATAAAAGTGAGGAATTTAAGGCAATTAACATCAGCAAAGTCAAAGTATTGGTGAAACTTAAGGGACTAAAAGCTAACAAATCCCCGGGATCCAATGGCCTGCATCCTAGTGTTCTAAAAGATGGACCAGTAATGATTTTCCAAAATCCTCTAGATTCAAGAACAGCTCCAGTGGATTGAAAGTTAGCAAATTTAACACTGCTATTCAGGAAAGGGGAGAAGAGAGAAAACAGGGACCTGTAGGCAAGTTAGCCTGAAATCAGTCATCAGGAAAATGCTGGAATTGATTATTAATGAAATGTGAACAACGCATTTAGAAGATTGCAGTATAATCAGAGACAGCCAGCATGGCTTTACGAAAGGGAAATCATTTGACAAATTTAATAGAAATTTTGTAAGGAAGTAACTATTAGGGTTGATAAAGGGGAATGATGTAGTGTATATACTAGTGTATATATGTTGGAAATACAAGTATATTGGTGCCAGAGGATTTGTTTGGCAGTAATTAAGACTTCCTACACTGTTAAAAGGATATGAACACTGGAATGGATGAGTCCTAACACTTTCTGGCAAGTTTAGTCCATATCTATGCATTTAGTGCCACAATTGCATGTCATTCAATACATTAGAATTGTGTGTCCAGCAATGAGATACTGATTTTGGGTAACTTATGGAGGAGTAGGGCACACAGCAACTTCAGGATTTTCACATTTAACTGCACATGTGTGATGGCCAGAAGATGTTATTCGATTTGTACATAAATAACTTTTTGCAGCAAACTCTGGCCTATTATCACAATGATAAAGGCATTCCTGACATTAGAAAATTTCAGCACTGTAACACTGATGTTTGTTTCCAGAATAGTTTGAGTTGAGAGCTCACAAGACCCAACTGGCCGAAGAAAACTGTAACTTCCCTGGATCTTCCAGCAATCTAATTGTTAAAGGTTCCTGAACGGTTTGCTATATATTGATGTATAAATGAGAGTTTTCTGAGCATAGTTATACATTGGTTTGTACATTTAGAAAAGAAGAAAATAGAAGAATCTCAGAATCACAGTGCGGAAGGCCCTTTGGCCCATGGAGTCTGCACCGACACGTGAGAAACACCTGACCTACCTACCTAATTCCATTTACCAGCACTTGGCCCATAGCTTTGAATGTTATGACGTGCCAAATGCTCATCCAGGTACTTTTTAAAGGATGTGAGGCAACCCACCTCCACCACACTCCCAGACAGCACATTCCAGACCGCCACCACCTTAGTAACACTAAGTAACTTAGTAACACTTCACCAACTTTAGAAGTGTAATTACAAAGTCTAACATTGTAATCATTGTTTATTCCAACTGGAAGTTGTATTTTGAATGAAACCTTTTTTTAATAATTTAATTGGGCTCTGGCTCCTTTTCTACCAGTCTTGTCAGTAAAACACATAATGTTACCACATTTTCCAGCTACATTCATGCAATAGATACAATTTGTTTTGGGCCCCCTGTAAATATGAATATTTTTTATGAAAGTTCAGAAGTTGGGTTTTACAGCTCAAAGCTGAGGGTGGAGCAATTGAACCACCTACCACTGTTGCCACACTGTGCCAGACAACCTGTAGCCACATAGCTGAGGTTATAAGTTCAAAGCAAAATATATGCTAGGAACAAGCTCCCTAGCAAACTGACTTGTACTAGGTTAGAGCACATTATCTTGGTTGAGTTTGATAAAATCAGATCTTTCATTTGAACTGCCTTTTTGCTGATCTATTTCCTTCCATTCTCCTCTCTTGAGTCACTAGCATTGTACTGTTGTATTACTCTACAGCTGCTGTGAGTTTTCTGCACATCGATCTAAATGTCCAATCCTCATGAGGGGGCCTAGCTATCAGCAGGCTTTTCACCTGATTAAACATCATGGCCAAGCCTGATTCTGGGTTGTCATGTGGGGCTGAATTTTCAGGATGGTGGGGACTCGGCCCCCACCAACCAAAGAGTCAGTGGGGAAAACACCCCTCCTGATTCCAGCAGCCCTGATTTTTTATTATGCCCTAGCAAGCATTGATTGGCATAATGCATGATTTCCACCCCTCACTAGGACCCCAGAAGGAAAAAAAAAACAGTAAAAACTGGGAAATAAGTGGTTAGATATATGCAGCCTCATGATGAGTGGTCATCGGTGCTGTACCTGTTAGGATATGAAACTCTTTCAAGTTAACAACAGTCACAGATTGCAACTCTTTCGAGTACAATCACAGTTCTTGGTTTCCGGGAGTGGGACATGAACCCACAACCCTTTGATTCAAAGGCGAGGGTGGTACAAAGGACTGATCATTGATGGCCTAATGATGAGGGGGTAAATAGCCTTGTGGAGGAGATGGGTCCACATTCCCTGTCTCCAGTACTTTAATGGAGGGGAAAGTGACCTCATAAAGCTGCAAACTCTATTAATGCAGTTCAATTTAGATTAGGTCCTGCATGGTCCAGAAGTCCACACAGTCATATTCAAGTCTAACGTGAAATCTTCTGTGGTAGCATTGGTACTAGGCATAAAAAAAGTTTCCAGAAAAGAATTATTTTAGTTCTTATTCATCTGAAGACGAATTGCACACTTGTTACCTTTTCTGATGAAGTGTCTGTTTTCTTTATTTTGTTACCCATTGTATTTGACAATCCTTTGTGCTGAAAAGCAAACCACATCATCAACTGGCTTATGGCATCCTCTTCATGTACAATGGTGCAAAAAGCCACAAGTTGATATTAACAATAGTTATTTATCTAACACTTCTAGAAGTATTGGTGAGATAAAAAGATAAATTCTCTAATTGGGATTAGTCAGACAGTGTGTTATTTATAGCATCTAAAAATCAATTACACTTCCAGCTCCCTTTAGAACGGTCAGAGTTAAATTCGAGCTGGTCCTGGATGAGCTTGTTTGCATCATATTGTGTTATATTATGTTCCATTATATTCCTACATTCTATCCTCCATAAATTTGAGGTAATTCCATACTCTGTTGCCAGTGTTCAGTTGAATCAGTTGAAACCAGTTGGAAATATTAACTGGTCACACCTGGGCCTTACTGAGATTAACGGATCATTGCTGATTATAATGGGATTCAACAGGAATAACTGCCAATCACAACTGGAAACTGGTTTGTTTCCCATGTACCCAGTTAATGTTAACTGGACCCAGTTAGCTTTCTCACTGGTACAGATGGATACAACAGCAATTGCCGGTAAAAAATCTGCTATTACCCTGCTTTAATTAGTCTTTAAACTATATCTCATTCCATGACATCTTAATTGTCATTAACCTATCCCTGAATTTTTATTTTGCTCCACTCCCAGCTTTTTCAGCAGCATAAAACCCATCACATTTCTATTTCTTCAGCTCTGAAGTCATATCTCGAAACGTTAACTTCTGTTTCTCTTTCCACAGGTGCCTGAGTTTTTCCAGCATTTCTGGTTTTATTTTATAATTATTATTTTTCCTTTATTATTGATAGCTGATAATAGCAGGGAGAGTCAGCAGCTGGATGGGAGAATTTGTGAAGATGGGCGAAAACTATTTTATTATACAGAATGTTCAAAAAGATAGAAATATCAATTCCTTTACAACTTTTACATGCAATTTGAGTGTATAGAATACCTTTTAAAAGGGTTTAAAGTCACTTCATGTTGATTTTTAGAAGCATTTGGATAAGTTGATTTGCAGCATAATTTTTACAAGTTATTTATGTAATTTAGCTTTTTAGAATGTTTTGTAATTTGCAACATGTTATGAATGATAAGCTAGCTACTATAAGCCAGAATTTAACAAAGAACCTCATTCTTTTTTTTTGCAGATGCCAGATGTATCATCCATCATAAATTCAATCAAAGTTTGCTGAAGCAAGTTGTCCTGATGACTATCACAGTACTTTGAACCTGTTCCTGATAAGCACTCAAGAAGCAAATTAAAATTTTTAAAAAGGTCATTGTTGTGCTGTCTTGTGAAACTTTTTAGGACTGTGTGCTGGAGACAGACTGCAGCCTGCAAGGGGATTTTAATCTGATTGGAGATATAACAAAGTCAGAGCCAGCTGGGCAACGGCATACGACACCCCATAAAATTAGTAAACAAAATTCTGCATTCAGAAACTATGGGTGGAATATTCCATTCTGGAGACTAAGTCTCCTGGCAGGATTAATGGTAACTTTCCTGCTGATTGATGGGTCAGGTTCTCATGCCTGATCTTCCGCCTGAAACCTCATTAATTATACACAGGTGAGCTGCTCACTGAATCGCATCGCAGTACAGGCATGGATTTGTTCAACCACTGTCACCTCATGGGGTCAAAGTCCCTAGCGCCATATTTAAACACCACTTGAACACACACATTACGCTCTACAGGCCAGCTGTGTGGTTGGACGTTCCAGAGATGGCCCCAAGGGACAAAAGGAATGTGCTAAGGTTTAGCAACAGCTCCCTGGAGGCTTTAATTAGAGATGTTCACCACCACCAGGAGGCTCTTTCTCCCAGGGATGGATCCAGGATGTCCACCATCATCATCGTGCCAGCCTGGGAGGTGGCTGCAATGGAGGCCAGCTCCACGGGCAACTACCTGAGAAATGCCATCCCAGCGCAGTAAGAAGGTGAGTGATCTCATCCACACTACCGGGGTAAGTCAACCTCAGCTCACTCCCAACTCACACTGTCATTATGGCATTACGTACTCAAATTATCACACAGCTCAGAGATCTCACACAATGTTAGTGGGGGAGATATCAGTATTAAAAGCCCATTCACCAGCATCTCATCTATCATCCTGCGCAAACAGCATCTTCAGCCCTGACTTGGGAGGGCTCAGCGCACAGCAGGCATGCATGCTTCCCAACCTTTGTTCCATTCCTTCTCATCGCATCCCATCCATTTGCCTTCACGTAGGCCAAGCTTGCCCAAAACAGGAGGGAGAGATCCCAGACTGGAGGAGGCATGGCCCTCCAGAGTAAGGGAGTGCTCTCTGGGGAGTGCTCCCTTCCAGAAGAAGCGCAATAAACATTGTGAACAGCCCTACTTCATACCAGAGACACCCACCATGAGCAGCTCTACTACACCCGAGCTCTACTACACCCGAGGCACCCACCGTAAGCAGCCCTACTTCATACCAGAGGCACCCACCATGAGCAGCCCTACTGCACATGTGAGGCACTCATCGTGAGGGGCCCAGCCAGACACCCGCACCAGTTGGGCCTGATGACCGGAGCAGCGCTGTTTCAGGTAGGCTTTGAATGTTGCACTCAACTTGAAGTCATGAATGAAGCGAGGGTGGACAGCTGCACATCACTTATATCCAGCCGTGATTAAGACTGGTCTAATTTCCTGCTGGCGTGACATGTAATTGGGAGGGGAAATGTGATTCTGGTGACTTGTGTTTTCAATGAGTATTCATGACATGCTAAATCATGCATATGGGGCTCCCAACATGGATCAGCGCTAAATCCGACCCACCATCAGCCAGCCATGAAAGTGGTGAGGGGAAAATTCCCACTTGTTTTCCCACCGACAAGAATCTGACTTTTGGCCTCCCTCTGAATTTTCGGCTCCTGCCTGCCATGAAACTTGCCGCTGGTGGGACTGGAAAATTTTGCCCAACAAATCAGAGCTGTCACTGCATTTCACAGCACCACACAAAATTAGTAAACAAACTCAATACCTCATGTAATCTTTCTTAATTTTCGACTCAAAAAGGATTTAAAGTTACAGAAATTGTTTTCTCGATATATAAAAAGTTAGGAAGTTTCTTTCCTGAATTAAGCCACCATCCATTGGACGAGGCTATTGACCACAGTCTCTATACGTCCTTCAGGGCAACGGACTTCAATTTCCTTGGCGGGTTCACCTTTCCACCTCCTAGGATGTGGTTCTATCCTACTTCCGCCTAGGAGGATGTTCATTTATTTTCCCGAGAAGTTCTGAGTTCTCTTCCGCACAACGGCGCAGACTCACAGAGCCGAAGGGCCTCTTTCTGTGCTGTAGACCTCTATGACTAACCTAGCTGCTGCGCTGACATACATGCAAAAACATAAATAATTTTCAGTTGGCCACAATTAGAAATATTAAATTACATTAAATGTTAAAAGAAATAAAAAAAAACTAATTACTCTGATTTAATTTTTATTCATTCACGGGATGTGGGCGTCGCTGGCTGAGCCAGCAGTTATTGTCCATCCCTAGTTGCCCTTGAGAAGGTGGTGGTGAGCTGCCTTCTTGAGCCGCTGCAGTCCATGTGGTATAGGTACACCCACAGTGTTGTTAGGGAGGGAGTTCCAGGATTTTGACCCAGCGACAGTGAAGGAACAGTGATATATTTCCAAGTCAGGATGGTGAGTGACTTGGAGGGGAGGTGGTGGTGGTGGTGTTCCCATCTATCTGCTGCCCTTGTCCTTCTAAATGATAGTGGTCATGGGTTTGGAAGATGCTGTCGAAGGAGCCTTGGTGAATTCCTGCTTTGCATCTTGTAGATGGTACACACTGCTGCTACTGTGCATCGGTGATTAAGGGAGTGAATGTTTGTGGATGTGGTGCCAATCAAGCGGGCTGTTTTGTTCTGGACGGTGTCAAGCTTCTTGAGTGTTGTTGGAGCTGCACTCATCCAGGCAAGTGGGGAGTATTCCATCACATTCCTGACTTGTGCCTTCTAGATGGTGGACAGAGTTTGGGGAGTCAGGAGGTGAGTTACACGTCACGCGATTCCAAGCCTCTGACCTGCTCTTGTAGCCACAGTATTTATATTGCTAGTCCAGTTCAGTTTCTGACCAACGATAACACTCCCGGATGTTGAAAGTGGGGGATTCAGTGATGGTAATGCCATTGAACATCAGGTGACGATGGTTGGATTCCCCCTTGCTGGAGATGGCCATTGCCTGACACTTGTGTGGCGCAAATGTTACTTGCCACTTGCCAGCCCAAGCCTGGATATTGTCCAGGTCTTGCTGCATTTGGACATGGACTGCTTCAGTATCTGAGGAGTCGCGAATGGTGCTGAACATTGTGCAATCATCAGCGAACATCCCCACTTCTGACCTTAAGATGGAAGGAAGGTTGTTGATGAAGCAGCTAAAAATGATTGGGCCTAGGATTGTTTAATACTCTTTCATAATCATTGTCTATTGATAATTAAAGAGCTGTTGATCCAAGACATTGCCCCATTCCAGGATCTGAGCACAGCCTGAGGGTCTATGCAGGTATCTCTCCAAAGATCCGAGCTGTGCCTCCTGGAGAAGCAGTGGTCAACTGTGGGAAAATGGACATTAGTGGTATTAAGACATGTTATGTTCCATACTTATCAAATTACGTAGCTTTGAACAGATTTATTTCAACAGTTTGAAACAAATTACAGGACTCCTCGTAACTATTGCAATTGCTACTTCCTTCATTTAACTTTATTTAGCTTTCTTAAAAAATGAAAAAAAATGCGACAATGTACACGCTGCAACTTTCACTTTTATGAGGGGGTATTTCCCTCGGAATAAATTTCATTTTGTGATTTAGTTGATATTCAACAGCAGTGCCAACTAGGGGCTGAATTTTGTGTTTGTCGGGTGGGCGGTCCCAACCCAGTCGGCAGTGGGCGTGGAGCCGATCGCTGCCGGCGAAACGGGCTGTGCCGCTATTTTGTGCGGGCGGACCAATTAAGGCCCGCCCAGCGCGTTTCAGACTCCGGCGTACAGCGGGAAATTCAAATCTGCGGAGGCCGCGTTCAGGCTGCCAGTTCCAATGGGGAACCGGCAGTCTGTATAAAGAAAGGCCAGGCAGCCTCCTTTAGGCTGTTCACCATGGCCAGCGTCCGGGATCCAGAGGAGGTCAGAGCAGAGGAAGGGGGGCGCAGGTTGCAGGGTAGGCCAGCGGGGGGCCAATGTGCCCCTCGGATCTCCGATGCCTGCCTTGCTGCCCTCCTGGAAGAGGTGTCAAATCATCGGGAGGTGTTGTTTCCCGAGGATGGGAGGAGGAGGGCCCCCCACGTGACCAGGCAGGCATGGTAGAAGGTGGCGGAGGCAGTAAGCTCTCAAGATGCTGTGCGGTGCACAGGAACCCAGTGCCGCAAATGATTCAATGATTTGTTGCGCTCTGGAAGGGTGAGTACCATGTCAGCCTTGGCCATTTTATCCAGCAGGTAGACTTCGCCTTTGGGGGCGGGGCCTGCTCGCCGACGGAGAAATGACTCGGGATGATGTCGGGAGGAACCCCCGATGTCATCCTGGTCTATTTAAATATTGAGGAAAGCGGGTGGACAGCGAAATCAGCTGTCTGCCCGCTGACCTGTCAATGGCCAATTGAGACCATTGACAGGATAATTAAGCTTGTTAAATGCCCTGCCCGTCCAACCTTAAGGCTGGCGGGCAGGCCAGGAGCCCCAGTGGGCTTCTGATAATACATGAAACTTCATCCACTGGCGTGATGAGGTTTCATGTCCGTTTTTAAAAACTTCAATAAAGTTTATGTGCTTCTTATTAACATGTCCCATCTCATGACATTGTCACATGAGGGGGACATGGTAATAATTTTTTTATTTTGCTATTTTTTAGGTTTATTAACTTTCAGTTTTCTCCCTGAGACAGCACTTAGTCTCAGGAAGCAGTGCGCTCTTTCGTGCGCATTCGCGAAAGGGTGCACTTTGACAGTCGGGGAATCCCTCCCCCTCCCGCACAGGAAGTGCACAGCGCTTCCCGTCGTGCAGGCTGCTGGGTGGGCGTTAATTGGCCTGCCCACTCAAAATGGCGGCGGGGCCCATTTAGGTGGCGGAGTTCGGCTGCCCGCCTGCCGCCAAGCCGGTGGGGCCCGCCCGCCCATCGAGGGCTAAATTCTACCCATTAAGTATGTTGGCCATAATGAATAGTTGGAAGACAAATACTGGAAGGCTATCAGAATTGATAATGTATGAAAAGTTATTTCTATTATTAAGTGGCTGTCCTTCCCTCATGCTCCTGTGATAGCTGCCATCATATATGTCCTCAACATTTCCATGATCAATTTTGTTTGGGTGTCCCTATATGTTACGTGTTCTTTGATATCATCTCTCGCAAGAAGTGTCCTTACCTGAGAAATCAGGTGTGCAGTGACAAAATGTTACTAGTGTTCAGATCTTTAACAATACATTGCTGATGACAATTGAGACATGGGACTTCATCTTCATCAAGATCTCTCAATGCACTAACGTAACAGCAGCAATGCAGACAATAGAAGTGGAAGGATAGGTGAGCCAGTTTGCTGCAAAACATCTTTCTGAGAATTGATTTGGCAGACTGAAACATCTATCTCCCCAACAATGTATTAAAGGGGATGTGACATGGCAACAGAGGATAAACAGGACCTCATGGCAAAGGATAACATCAACAATAACGTCTCCACCTTTGACCTTTGACTTCGAACAAAGAGGGGCTCATATTTAGACGTCTGGAAGAAATGTCCAGGTGTTCTTTTACTGGCATCGATAATTACTTCATTCACTTCGTCTTCAAGCTCAGCACCATCTGCAAAGGAAAGATACAGTGAGCAACAGTTAAGTAACATTCATCAGCTACTTTATGAGGAATTTAGGAACCTTGAATTTCAGGGAGAAAGTGACTCCACACTGAACTTTATATTTTCCAGCAGCCATTTTTTAAAAATTAGAGACGATCACCTGGAGATTACTAAATTTGGGTAGTGATGAAACCTGGGCCTGAACTTTTTGTTTGTCAGGCACATGCGATCTGCGGGCCTGGAAGCAGATGGGAAATAGGCCTCTGGCCATGATCAGCCCCCGACCGCGATTTCACACTGGCTGGCCAATTAACAGCCAGCCAGTGTGAAACACGCATGGAGAAAGGCTCAGCGCTGCCGGGGTGGGGGCGGGAAGAGGGCAGGCGCTGACCTAACTGAGGGTGCAGATGAGCACTTCTAGCGAGCTCCCTGAAGGCAGACAACTGCCCAGGGAGCGGCAGACCTCCACAGAATAAAGGAAATGACAATAGTGCTGCAAAATGTGTCCATGCAGCACAATCAAGCACCTGAAAGCATATCTCATAGAAAAAACAGTCGCCAGATATCTCTTTATTTTATTTCCACACAGAGGTTTCATCCCGCCCTGGATCAAGGTTTGACCACAAATGTGAATGCCGCCTGGGAGAATGGCCTGTCCGCCAACCGTAAATGTGGACTGGCCACGTAAAATCTCTGATAATTGCATTGTTAATGGGTTTGATTGCCTGCTTAATTGTCAGCGGCACACTTCCGGCTGCTGTGCCCACCCATCGAGTGAAATATCACACAAGTGCGTGATGACGTTGGGACGCTTGCCCGATGTCATCTCACACTGTTACATGTCCGTTCGGGTCGGGCTTGTGCCCACCCGCAGGACGTAAAATTCCGGCCCTGGAGTTGGCACGTGCTGTTTAACTTTTGTTTAGCCTTCTGAGATAAATTAAGATAGGGGTTAATGACAAATATTCAGCCTCCAACTGCCTTAATTGATGTTTGATGTAAACAAACAATTTAGCTGTAAGACATCCTGGCTAAACTGACTTCATAATTAATACCTTTCTGACCTTCTTGTGGTCTTATCTGCCCCTGTTTGAATCTTAACATCTCATGATTTGCATGAAATTGCAAATTTTACTTCAATGATTCAAAGTTATATTTGAAATAAATTTATACGGTAATAAAATTATAAAAATGGAACAGCATTGTAGTTGCACCAGGATAGTATGCTGGCTATTCATGATCCTATGCCATGCAAAAAAAATATTTAATCCATTTCAGTGTGAAATTAAATGCTTCTTTTTTTCATTATTACCTCAGAAGTTCAAAATTTAAGCTACCATACCTCTGTCAAAGACCTATCAGAATCCCCTTCTTTGTCAAGAGCTTCTCCAAGCGCACCTCTGGCTTCCTGTAGAAGAGATAGTCAAGGAAGTTTATTAACTTTACAGCTCCAATAGCCTCTAAAATCTACCTATTGTAAGAAAAGTAAGCCCTTGCCAAAGAAGATGCCACTAAAGATCCATGCTCTCCGGCTTAGCTGTCACCTTCTGGTCCATGCTTGATGTAAACAAGCAGCTTAGCTGTAAATGGATTTCTGGAGTCATCCCAGCTACATTTCAGAAACTGACTTCATAATTAACACCTCTGTGACATCCATGTGTCCTATCTGCCTTTGTTTGAATCTTAACATCTGAAATTGCAAATTTTATTTCAATGATTTAAACTGTCAAAATAAATTTATATGGTAAAAAAATTGTAAAAACATCCTTCTGGGATATATGAAACCTATTCACTGAAAAAGTACAAGGCCATAAAGCAAATGCTTTTATCCTGCCAATCCTGTTGTCCCCATTTCCACCTCATAGGTCCCAATTGGCTCTAGCTCCCACACCCCCCAACCTCACCATGAGGGAAACACTCTCCCCAATTCAGGTACAGTTGCATATGGTGGAAGAATAATTTGCTTAAAGTTGAAAGCGCTGGATGCATGGCATATGGTCCATAAATAGAAATTTCATGCAGCCATATTGAAAAAGCTTTAAACCTTATCCCACTATTGTACTCCTACTTTCATGAAAGTTTAAGATTAGATTAAACCCGCATGTGAAAAAAGGCCGACAAATTCTGGATCCCACAGAACATGGAATTATATTTGCAATTCATTCGCAAATCATGATGCTGGCTGAACCTCTCCCCCCCACCCCCAGCTCCTGGTTCTGATCTCATCCCCCAGCCATTTTCTCAGTATCGATCCTTCCCCCTCCAGCCATATTCCTGATCCTGATCTTCCCCATGCAGCCATATTCCCTTTCCTAATTTTCCCTCCCCGGCCATATTCCCGGTCCTGATCTCCTCAACCCGACCACATTCCTAGTCCCAATCTCCCTCACCCCAGCCATATACCTGGCCCTAATACCCTCCATTCCCAATTCCGATCCAATCAGCCGAGCCATATTCCCAGCCCCAATCTCAACCTCACCCCAAGCTATATTTTCTGGTCCGGGTCCCAAACTACCATGGCCACCTGGGACATCCGCTGTACCTCCTTGAATCTTCGTCACCACCTCCCTGCCCTCCGCCACCATGTACAGCAAGTGTTCCTGTGTACCCTTCTGACTCCAGCTGCATTCAACTGTGGAAATAAAATCCAAAGGTTCTGTCCACACCCGCTGATCATGTCCCCTGATTAGTAACCGATTGCTGTTTGCTGTTTTCAAAGTCTAGAGCGGGAAAAACCATTCAGGGTGACATCCTGAGAGGCAGTGCTGATATTGGACAAGAATTTAATCATGTCTGAGTTTGCTTACCTTAGATTCTGGATGGATAATGTATGGAAAATTGTCCATGACTTGCAGGACATAAAAAGTTTTGATTTAGAATCCCATAATGAGGCAAAAGTGTACCTGGTCCAGTGGGTTGAAAGTGAATCAAATGATTACAGCTCATAGATCAGAACACCCGTAAATCAGTTGTACAAGGTGCAAATTTTATTGCTGTCAGGTACATTTAGGAAATATGGGATCAACTGTATGTCTCTGGTACATACGAACATATGAATTGAGCAGGCTATTCGGCTCCTAGACCATACCCTGCCATTCAATAAGATCATGGCTGATCTGATTGTAACCTCAACCCCACGCTCCTGCCTACCCCCAATAATCTTTCAGCCCCTTGTTAATCAAGAATCTATCTAGCTCTGCCTTAAAAATATTCAAAAACTCTGCTTCCACCACCTTTTAAGGAAGAGAGTTCCAAAAACTCACAACGGTCCGAGAGAAAAAAATTCTCATCTCTGTCTTAAATGGGTGACCCTTTATTTTTAGACAGTGACCACCTTGTTCTAGTTCAAGAGAAAACATCCTTCAAAATCAACCCTCAGACCCCTCAGGTGTTCATGTTGAAATTGTGCTGCAATAGAATACATGCTTAAAATTGGTAATTAAGCACAACTTTCCCAGTTGGGGAAGGATTAGAGAATCATTGCAAGAGTTTAGCAATCAGTTCAATCTGGATGTCTGTAAGGAACTGGGAGAGTCTGTGACTACATTGTGGTTTTGGAAATAAACCTGTTTTAAGGTATAGGCTACTTTCAGACTCATTCTTCCTCAACATGCAATTATTGGAATTAATATGGTAGCAGAGGATGAACATTAAGCTTTGGTGATTGGTTGCTGGATAAGAAGCTTTTTGTCTCTATCGTCTGAGAGAAAAGGAAGCATACTGCTGTTGACAAACTCAGTTACAGAATGGCGGAAAGACATTGCAAACTCTCAGGCTTTGACCATCCATCATTGTTTTTGGAGGCTGAACCATATCAGCAATGGAAAAATGAAGCCAAAATGTGGACATGGGTTACTTTGTTATCCTGAAAGAAGCAAGGTGTGGCTTTGGCTTTGTCATTACCAGCAAAAAGTGAGATTCAGAGTAAAGTATTTTCAGAATTGGACATGGATGACTTGGACATCGAAGAGACCCTTCTATTACAGTTTTTGGATAAGGTTAGCAAAAAGGATGATTTGTTGGAAGCATATGAAGCATGGTCAAATTTTGATAGATTTAATAAAACAGATGATCAGTCCATGGAGGAGTATATTATGTAATAAAAACAAAAAATGCTGGTAAAATTCAGCAGGTTTGGCAACATCTGTGGAGAGAGAAACAAAGCTAATGTTTCAAGTCTGTATGACTCTTCTCCAGAGCAAAAGAGAAGTAGAAATGTGATGGACTGAAATGTATATTGTGGACTGTGACAAGTGGTATATGAGACTGAAAATTTTAAACCTTGAAATCCTGGAACCTGTATTGGCATTTAAGTTACTTGATTGTGCATGGATTTCTTATGTTGATAGACTTTTGGTATTGGCGGGGCTTCAATTCCAAGGGAAAAACTCTCTCCTAGACCAAATGGCTGCTGCCCTAAACATTTTTGGGATAACGGTCATTTTCAGCCACTTTCCTATCAAATACAGGCAAACTCTGTGGTAAAGCAAAGGATGGAGGATGCCATGGTGGCCAAATTTCGAGATCGATAAAATATTAAACGTAGATTCCAGTAGAAAGACGGGATTGCTGATAGGCGGTCTGAAGATGGTTGCACCTTTAGCCAATTTGAGAGTCGAGACAAAAAGCGGGTCTGGGATGGCAACCATAGGCGCTTGAACTCGAGGAATACACAGGGAATGGTCAATCGGTGTGATTCTAAATATCATTACACAATGAATTGCTCACAGCGAAAGAATCGTGTTTCTGACATAACGCATGAAACCGATAATTCTGAGGCTGAAAATGATGACAGTGACTGCCATGAAGGAATTCTGTTGGTCACTTTGAGTTTGAATCTGGTGATGAGTATTTTGATGGCTGATTCATTCAACTATGCAGTTTTAGATAGTGATTGCACTTCCACAGTGTGTGGGCTGGATTGGTTTAACTGCGACCTGGAGTCTCTCAATGAGGCAGATTGACGGAAGGTTAAGGAGTATGGAAGCTCCACCTGCTTCAGGTTTGGGGATGATAACACACTAGTGTCTTCCAAAAGAGTAGTCCTCACTTGCATGGTAGCTGGGATCAGTCCCTTCATCATGTGTTGATGTGGTCTCTAGCAAGATACCTTTACTGTTGAGCAGATCTTTGATGAAAAAAGCACAGATGAAGCTAGACATGGAAATTGACAGAGTGTTGTGTTCGGGAAAACTGTGGATCTACATTTTATTTGGTCAGGCTATTACAGCCTGCCATTAAGGAAGCCAGATATTTCTTGTCACAGCTTTCAAGCAGTCTTGTTTACTTTTAGGGATAAAAGTTTGGTGGACAAGAAGATTATTTGGAAGTTGCATAGACAATTTGCACATTCAGCATTGAAAGAGGATACGACCACCTTGCTGAGCAAGTCGCGGCTCAATGTGACATTTGTGTTAAATATCAAAGGACACCACCATGTCCTGTTGTAAGCCTGCCATTAGCCAGGGAATTTAATGATGCAGTGGCAATGGACTTAAAAGTATGGGACAAGGATCAGGGTTTTTTTTGCTACACTTTCTAGATATGGCGATCAGTTTTAATCTATCCACGGTAATACATGGTAAGGACAAATGGACCATTGTCATACCAGATTAGGAATACCAACAAAATTCCTGACAGATAATGGAGGGGAATTTGCAAATGAGGAATTTCGGGACATATGTGAAAATTTGAATATCATAGTTATGCATACTGCAAAGGGAATGGAAAGGCCCAGGGAAAGTTATAGGGCATGAGGGAGAACTGTGATTATTCAACATGGGATTCAAACAACAAAAGACCATTCTTCACAGGTCATTGGAGTGAATTGTGACTTTGCAAACACTGACAATGTGAGAGAAAATGACAAAGTATCATATGCAATGTATACTCATATATTTTGTGGGGCAGAGCCAGAGGGACAAGACATAATGAATCAGGAGTTAAATATCAGTAGAAAATCAGATTGTGACAAACAGGAATGGGCTGTTTTGTCCAGAGGTCAGCTGCCCAAAGTGAGCTTCTGGGTAGCACATAGTCTAGGAGGATCGAATAACTGGAGGGAAGCAACATTAGTGGGACAGGTAGGAAAATCTACTGGAAAATAAAAGAATTGGCTGATTGTCCAGGATGATAGACAAGCTGTCAAGGCCACGGACTGGGAGAACAGAGTACGAGAATGAAAAATAAGGAAGTGTAGCTCAAGTTGCAGTAATAGGTCAGGTGATGAATCCCGGGTGAAGAAACGTTCATGTACAGTGGATAGGGCCTCTGATAGAGTAAGCAGGGGATCTAACAGTTGGAGCCTGGAAAGACTTAAACAGGCAAGTAGGGGTTGCAGCCTGACTAGACTACGCAGTAGAGTGGAGAATGCTGAATCATTACGAAAAAGTAGCAGAAGCAGGAGTCCCCACAACTGAGAGGTTTTTGTAACAGCTGGCAAGTTAAGGGATAAAGCGATACAGAGGCTAAACAGGGAGAGTTGGACAGTTGGAAGGAGAATGGTATATATTCAAAAGTCCCAAATAGGGGTCAACCAGAGTTATCACAAAAGTTGGTCTACATGGAAAAGTTCTTGCCAGGTGGCACTTATAAGAACAAGGCTTGGTGAGTGGCCCAGGGATTTAAAGAATGTATAGCAGATAAAGAGATAAGAGTGGAATGTCCCACAGCAAGGAAGGTAATTTTGAAAAATTTTTAGGCCCTTTTGGCGATGTTTTCTTGGGAGTATAAGTCAATAGATATAAAAGCTGCATTTCTGCAGGGGAATCACCTCCAGAGCAAAGTGTTTCTCAAACCTCCTAAGGCGGCACCAGAAGTGGAGGGGGAACTTTGGAAATTGAATAAGCATGCATGTGGTTTAAACAATGCTTCCAGAATGTGGTATTTTTCAGTTCGATCAGTATTGTTAAAGTTAGGTTGTCTCCAAGTGAAGACAAATCCTGCCATGTTTTACTGGTACCATGGTAGGGAACTGGCAGGCATCTTCTTGATGCATGTTTATGGCTTCCTATGGGGTGGCACTCATGAGTTTCAAAACAGAGTTATTGACAAGATTAGGACAGATTCTAAAGTTGGGAGTCAGGCGAATGGGACCTTTAAATATATTAGATTACAAATAAAACAGCGCAGGTCTGAGGTCAATTTGCATCAGCAATCGTATTTAGAGTGTATTAACGCTATTGCAGTCAGTTGAGCTAAGTCTCTGATGCTGATGCTTCCAAGGATGAGACTGAGCAGCGGCAAAGTCTGGTTGGGCAATTAAACTGATGGGCTCTCAGATGAGGCTGGATGCGAGTTTTGATGTTCTTGAACTGAGTGCTATAATGAAACATCCCAAGGTCCAGGATATCTTATAGGCAAACAAAACATTAAAAAGTTAAAGTCGGAAAAATGTGTTCTCGAGTTTTCATCTTTGGGTGACTTTAGGAATATAAAATTGATCCAATTGATTGGTCCTCCATCCAGCTCTACCTGTCCCACCCCCCTCAAACAGCTTATATTTCACCTCATTTCTATTTTTCTTTAGTTCTGATGAAGAGTCATATGGACTCAAAACGTTAACTGTATTCCTCTCCGCAGATGCTGTCAGACCTGCTGAGTTTTTCCAGCTATTTTTGTTTTTGTTTCAGATTTCCAGCATCCGCAGTATTTTGCTTTTATAATATAAAATAGATCGTGTTCAATGATGCCTCTCATGCAATCTTTGTTGATGGGTTTTCAATTGTAGTGGGTTTTATAATATTTCTTGTGGGTGAAAATAGGAAATGGTGTCCTTTGGCTTGGGAAGCGAAGAAAATCTGGCGAGTAGTAAAATAGCATCCTGGCTGCAGAGACTCTCTCATTAGTAAAGGCGGCTGAAATGGCATTCTTTCTATCAAAAACAATAGGGGAAGTACTACATTGGGGAAATGACGAAGGAAATATCCCAGCAGAATGTTACATCGACAATCGAACTCTTTTGTATAACGTAAACTCCACAAAGAGTGTGAGTGAAAAAAAGATTATGAATTGATATTGCAAGCCTAAAACAAATGGTGGAGCGAAAGGAAACCTCTAAGCTCCAGTGTGTTGATACGATTCATCAGTTATCAGACTGTTTCACCAAAATGAATGCTTGTAGCCAAAAATTGTTGGGGCTATTAGAAGGAGGGCGACTTAGGATGTGAGGTTTTTTTTGAAAATGGGTGATTTATTTTTTTATCTTCAGCTTTTTAAAAATTTTCTTAAAAGGAAATGCACTTTTTTTTGCAAAAGATGGGAATCTGTTAATGTTGAAATTGTGCTGCAATAGAATACATGCTTTAAGTTGGTAATTAAGCACAGCTGTCCCCCCCAGTTGGGGAAGGATTAGAGAATCATTGCAAGAGTACAGAAATCAGTTCACTTTGAGTGTCTGGGAGGAACTGGGAGAGTCTGTGACTACTTTGTGGTCTTGGAAATAAACCTCTTTTAAAGTATAGGCTAGTTTCAGACTTATTCTTCTTCAACATACAATTATTGGAATTAACAACAGGATCTTATATGTTTCAATCATGTTGCCTCTTGCTCTTCTAAAGTCCTGTTTACTAACATGCTGATTTAAATGTGTTCTTGACAATAACCATAGGGTAATTATATTAGGTGATTTCAATTTTCCCAACATTAATTGGGATAGACATTGTGTTAAGGGCTTGGATGGAGTGGATTTCTTGAAATGTGTACAGGAGAACTTTTTAGGTCAATATGTAGAGGGTACAACAAGGGACGGTGCATTGCTGGACCTAATTCTGGGAAATGAAGCTGGACAGGTGGCTGAGATGGTGGTGGGGGAGCATTTTAACAATAGCGACCACAACATGGTACAGTTTAAGTTTGTTATGGACAAAGAAATTGACAAGTTGCAAAAAAATGTTTTGCATTGGGGGAGAGTAGATTTTAGTAAAATAAGGCAGGATCTGGCCAAGGTAGACTGGGAACAGTTACTTGTGGGGAAATCTACAGAGGAACAGTGAGGGGTGTTCAAAAAGGAAATGGGGAGGGTACAGGCTCAACGTGTTCCCTCGAGGGTGATAGGAAGGAGTAACAAGCCCAGAGAACCATGGATGACCAGAGATATTCGGGTTACAATGAGAAGGAAAAGAGAGGCTTTTAGCAGGTACAAGGGAAGCAAATCAGCAAGAGGCATTAGTGGAGTACAGACAGTGCAGGGTGGAGCTTAAGAAAGCAATTAGGAGAGCAAAGAGGGGATATGAGAAAGCTCTGGCTGGTAAAAGTTGGGAAAATCCCAAAATATTCTATGAGTCTATCAATGGGAAGAGGATAACCAGGGAAAGAGTAGGGCCCATAAGGGACCAAGAGGGCAATCTATGGGTGGAGCCAGAGGACATCACTAGAGTGTTGAATGTATACTTCACGTCCGTCTTCACCCAAGAGAATGAGGATGAAGGTATGGAACTCGGGGAGAGAGACTGCGAGGTTCTTAAGCAAATTGGTATAGGGAATGACAAGGTATTGGAGGTGTTGGCAGGCTTAAAAGTGGACAAATCTGCAGGTCCAGATGATTTGTGTCCCAGACTGCTGAGGGAGGCAAGGGAAGAGATCGCAGGGGCTCTGATCCAAATTTTTAATTCCTCTCTGGCCACGGGGGAGGTGCCAGGGGACTGGAGAACAGCTAATGTGGTTCTGCTATTTAAGAAGGGTTGTAGAGATAAGCCAGGGAACTACAGGCCAGTGAGTCTCACGTCAATGGTAGGGAAACTATTGGAGAAAGTTCTGAAGGAGAGTATCTATCTCCACTTGGAGAGGCAAGGTTTGATCAGGGATAGTCAGCATGACTTTGTCAGAGGGAGGTCATGCCTAACAAATTTGATTGAATTTTTTGAGGAAGTGACCAGGTGTGTAGATGAGGGCAGTGCAGTTGATGTAATTTATATAGATTTCAGCAAAGCCTTTGACAAAGTCCCACATTGGGAGACTTATAAAGAAGGCAAATGCACATGGGATACAGGGTAATTTGATAAGGTGGATTCAAAATTGGCTTAGTTGTAGGAGGAAGAGGGTGATGACAGGAGGATGCTTTAGTGACTGGAAGCCAGTGTCCAGTGGCATACCACAGGGATCTGTGCTGGGTCCCCTATTATTTGTCATTTATATAAATGACATAGATGACTATGTGGGGAGTAGGATTAGTAAGTTTGCGGATGGCACAAAGATTATCCGGGTGGTTAACAGTGAGGTTGAGTGTCTTGTGCTACAGGAAGATATAGACGGGATGGTCAAATGGGCAGATAAGTGGCAGATGGAATTTAACCCTGAAAAGTGTGAGGTGATACTCTTTGGAAGGAGTCACTTGACATGGAAGTATTCATTGAACAGCATGACACTAAGAAGTTCTGAGGAACAAAGGGACCTTGCCGTGTGTGTCCATAGATCTCTGAAGGCAGAGGGGCATGTTGGTGGGGTGGTGAAAAAGGCATATATGACACTTGCCTTTATCAATCGAGGCATAGATTACAAAAGTAGGGAGGTCATGTTGGAGTTGTATAGAACCTTGGTGAGGCCACAGCTGGAGTACTGTGTGCAGTTCTGGTCACCACATTATAGGAAGGATGTGATTGCACTGGAGGGGATCCAGAGGAGATTCACTAGGATGTTGCCTGGGATGAAACATTTAAGTTATGAAGAGAGGTTGGATAGACTTGGGTTGTTTTCGTTGGAGCAGGGAAGACTGAGGGGCGACCTGATCGATGTGTACAAGATAATGAGGGGCATGGACAGGGTGGATAGGGAGCAGTTATTCCCTTTAGTTGAAGGGTCAGTCACGAGGGGATACAAGTTCAAGATGAGGGGCAGGAGGTTTAGTGGGGATGTGAGGAAAAACTTTTTTACCTAGAGGGTGGTGACGGTTTGGAATGCATTGCCTGGGAGGGTGGTGGAGGCGGGTTGCCTCACATCCTTTAAAAAGTACCTGGATGAGCACTTGGCACATCGTAACATTCAAGGCTATGGGCCAAATGCTGGTAAATGGGATTAGGTAGGTAGGTCAGGTGTTCCTCACATGTTGGTGCAGACTCAATGGGCTGAAGGGCCTCTTCTGCACTATGTTTCTGTGATTCTGTGATTGAGATCATCAGTAAAGTAGACAAGGGCTCAAGATTCAGGGTGCCCAATGTCCTGAATTCCACTGTTGAAGGGAGCAGCAGCTACAATGGTGGTGAACATAAAGAGGACATGTGAGGATGCAAGAGCAGCCAGGTAATTCCCATTGTTAATAGTCTTTTTTTAAATTCATTCATGGGATGTGGGCTTCACTGGGTGGGCCAGCATTTATTGCCCATCCCTAGTTGCTCTTGAGAAGGTGGTGGTGAGCTGCCTTCTTGAACTGCTGCAGTCCATGTGGTGTTGGTACACCCACAATGCTGTTAGGGAGGGAGGGAGATCCAGAATTTTGACCCAGCGACAGTGAAGGAACGGCGTTATATTTCCAAGTCAGGATGGTGAGTGACTTGGAGGGGAACTTCCAGCAGGTGGTGTTTCCATCTATCTGCTGCCCTTGTCCTTCTAGATGGTAGTGGTCGTGCATTTGGGAGGCGCTGTCGAAGGAGCCTTGGTGGATTCCTACAGTGCATCTTATAGATGATAATATCATATGCTAGATAGTTGCATATCATTTTAATTTCATATCTCCTCTCTGGCAGAAACTGAAGTATACTTGAACAACTTAGGCCCAAGATAAACAACTGAATGTGATTATGGACACAAGAATTTCTGCATTGAAATAATAAGGCAAGCAGCATGAAGAAGAGAAGCCTGGCCTATCACAACCTGTGGGAGGTAAGGGCAAGTCCACATGGTTGAAGGCCCAAGAGGAGGCTGAGCCAGCATCATAACCTGTGAAAAGTAAGGACAAATCCAAGAGGCCGAAGGACCAACAGATGGCTGAGCCAGCTGACCCAACACCACCTCAAGAGACCTGAGATAAAACAAAAATTACGAGTCCCAAAGCAGAGATGGCAGACCTCCAGCAGAAGGTGGGGAGTCAGCAGAATTTGATTCAGAGGCTACAGGAAGAGAATCTGAAACTTTCTTCCAAAATCGGTGAGATGCATGTTCAATTTGAATGTGAACCTCTTTCTGTGACAGACAGTATGATAGGAAACAGATGAGCAATGGGCAAAAACTCCCATATGAATGATAACAATTATTTTTTTATCACGTTACAGCAAGAATACTGTACAGGCAAGTGGTTACTCCACCAGCACCAGGCAAAACAATATTGGACATGTCTGCACACCCGGCACCAGACAGTCAGCAAGCCCACATGGTGGAGGAAGATGCCAGAGAACAGTTTATACTCTAATTATTGGCAAGGTAATGATAATTATAATTAATTTTCAAAACATTTGATAATCAATGTTGGTTTCAGCAAAAAGTGATGGATCATGACGGTTGGTGCAGTGTTATAATAGCCTCCATCACTAATGAGCTATGAGGCTGAACTCAATAATCTCAAACTGAGTAATTCTGAGTCTGTAATATCATCCAGTTTTGCATGTACAAAACTGAGTATGCCCCTGATGTTACTCACAGGTAAAGCTGCCTGGAGGCCTTGAAATAGAAGAGGGAATCAGGACAAAGGCACACAGCCAGACAACAGATTCTTTGTTCGTCAAATCCCTGGTTGTTAGAATCTGGGGGTTTGATGACCTCAGGCCAAGATCAGTCTGTGGGAGAATGTGCCCAATATTCATTAGCACTGGAGCTGTTGCAAAGTGCCCACTCTTGCCAGTGAAGCTATGTGCTGTCAAAGGTAACATATAAAGCAGGCTTATCTAATCTTTTCACACAAGGGGCCACACTTCAATATTTTTCTCACTCAAGGGGCTGATGAGCAAATTTTGGAAAGGCTTGGCACAACATTAAAATTGAATTTAAAAAAGATAAAAGCTGAGGTATAATGAAAAACAACTTGCTGAGCAAAAAAAAAATTGTCAAAGGAATAAAATGATAATTTTTAAAAATGAGCAATTAAGATTAGAGTGTGAGATTTGTGTGTCCAGCTCATCCCTTGTCTCAGGGTGCTCACTCATTCAAACTCAAGCCTACTGACAACCATGGAGTATGTGTGTGTGTGAGCGGGTGCGAATATATGTTGGTGAGGGTGAGTGAGAACCCTGACTGGGAGTAAGCCAGACACTTGCTCGCTCTCGATCTCTCTGTCACATCCATGCTCGCACTTTCTTTCTAGCGCTCTTGCGCACATGCTGTTCCGCTCTCTCTCGCGCGCGCCCTTCTGCTGTCTTTCTCACACTTGCGCTCTTCTGCGCTCTCTCTCACTCTTCCACTCTCCCAGCCTCTCTCGCCCGTGCGCTCATACTCTCCCACCCTCTCTTGTGCCCTCTCTCACCCATGCGCTCGTGCTCTCCCGCCCTCTGTCGCCTGCGTGCTCCATCTCTCACTCACCCGCACTCTCCTGCTCTCCCGCCCTCACTCGCCCTCGCACTCGCTCTCTCCTGCCCTCTCTCACCCACCTCACCCTCTATCCTGCACTCTCTCGCTCTCTCACCCATGCACTCATGCTCACCCGTCCTCTCTCGTCCGCGCGCTCACATGCTCCCGCCCTCTCTAACCCGTGCGCGCTCGCATTCTTTTGCTGCCCTACTCACGCACTCTTGCCCTCTTCTGCTGCCCGCACATGCTCGCGCTCTTCTGCAGCTCACGCACTTCTGCTGCCCCGCCTGCACGTGCTCTTCCATTGCCTCTCTTTCACCCAGAGGCGCACGCACAGCCTCCCTTTCACTCACGCCTGCCGGGCCTAGTGGTTCGGAGATTTAATGGCTGAGGAGAGGTTCAGGATGACCATGGACTCTTTTTCATTCCCCATAACACTTCAGCCATCCCAGGTTCTGCTGTTGCTTCAACCACTGCTCCGCCATCAAGGGGTTCTTCTTCCCTCCGCCGAGGCAGACCATCTTTCTTCCATACACTCTCTCCCTAGCGGCAGTCAGACTCTCTGTTATGGACTTGATTTTTTTTTTATTTGTTCATGGGATGTGGGCATCACTGGACAGGCCAGCATTTGTTACCCATCCCTAGTTGCCCTAGTTCAGAGGGCATTTAGGAGTTAACCACATTGCTGTGGGTCTGGACTCAAATGTAGGCCAGACCAGGTAAGGACAACAGATTTCCTTCCCTAAAGGGCATTAGTGAACCAGATGGGTTTTTAACAACAATGAACAATGGTTTCATGGTCATCATTAAACTTTTAATTTCACCATCTGCCATGATGGGATTCAAACCCTGGTCCCCAGAGCATTACCCTGGGTCTCTGGATTACTAGTCCAGTGACAATACCACTACACCATCACCTCCACCAGATTTTCCAAGACAAGTTTTTCACTAGAAGCATCAACCTTTCTTACAGGCTGCAGCAGCAGTTACATGCTTCCATCAAGCTCCACAACTAGAAGAAGAACCCCCACTCTATGGTTCCCCACGCTTAGAGCTGATTTGTTCACACTGTCACGTGATACGATACAACACAATATGTCTTAAAGCTATAGTCACTACATTTCTTAAAGCTACAATTGCTATACTGTCTCTTTCTCCCTCCCGGCCTCCAGCAGATTCACCACTTTCTGCTTCTGGCATCCTTAGATATCCAAGTTGTGTCCAAATGACCTGGATTGCCAGGACGTTGAGCTGCTAAAGAAGCATTGGGTAAACAAGTGGCCTTGTTAAGGCTGTTTTTTGCACACAACAATCTCTCATGGTGATAACAGGGGTTTTAAAGGCTGTGGGCAGCATACATTTCTCTCAGCATTGAGGTCACGTCACCTGCTATACCCAATTTTGTAATTCAAGCATGAACCTTTCCTCTTATTTTCAGGATGTTTGAACCATCGCCTTTCCCCGGGGGCTGGGTGAGGAACAGATCAAAAAAGAGCTCAGCAAAATGAAGAATTACATAACTGAAAAAATTCAGAACCTCAATAAGTCTGCTGAACAACCCAACATGTAAATATCAGTCGTGCTTTATTTCTGTATTTTGAGTAACAGCTGCAACATGTACATTTAATGTTTCTGCATTCTAACTGTTCCTTTTTGGTGCCTGAACTTCTAACTGTGTTTAACTGTTTTTGCTTTGTACGTTTAAAAAAATTTTTTTTTGTTTACGTGTTTAACTGCTTTATTCCTTTCATGGAAGGAGTGCATCTTGGAGGAAATCAGGAGGCCAAAATTTTGCATCTCAACATTGCAAATGTTCCAGTTTGTGTAATTTTACTGTAAGTTTAGTATATGTAATTTAACATTTTTGTGCTTTAATTAGTTTCTGCACTGTATGGTTTTCATGTACATTATGTTTATGCATCACAGTCAAATTTGAAACTTGCAATGTAGTCCAGTCAAGTTCTCTTTCACAACAGCACACATTATTGGTAATTTTTATCATTCATTAGTGGTATTTGTGTGGAATAAGTAAATTCTAGATTTTCTTCTTTCGCAAGTTTTGAATACTTAAAGGGTAACAAACTGTCGCATATTTTAAGGGATTGTCCATTGAATGTTTGTCCCATTAGCAATGCCTTTTGTCCTGTATTTTCTCAGATCGGCCTGCATGCTGATCTGGGAGTCTGGGGTGAGTTTTCCTGTCAGTGCTATTGAGTGAGTCGGCCAGCAGAGGGACTCAACCTGGTCTCAATTAAGAACACCCACCTCTCTCAACACCTGGCTCAGTTCATAGCACCCTCGCCTTTGAATCAGAGGTTTGTGGGTTCATGTCCCACTTCTGGAAACCAAGAACTGTGATTGTACTCGAAAAGAGTTGCAATCTGTGACTGTTGGTAACTCAAAAGAGTTTCCCTCACTCTTACCAAACCCCGATCACCTTGCTCACATGGTTACTAACATCCCACCCCCTACCCAGTCCCACAGTTGAAGAGTTGATAACCAGGCTAACTGGTCAAAACTGGAATAAGCCTGATGACTCAACTAGAATAATTCAACTGGGAGTAGCTGAACTGGCTAATTTGGATCAGCTCAACTAGTCAACTGAAGGAATTCAGCTGGCAGAGTAACTCAACTGGTCAACTGGGAGTAATCAATGAGACCAATTTGAATTCCCATTTAAAACTGGACCCGTTGTTAACTGATTTTTTTCTCCTCAAACAGGGAGACTCTGCATCATGGCCAAAACTTTCCTGGCCAACACTATTGCCAGTAATTGAGTACTTATTGAGAGTACAAAGGTGACACAGGTGTTATTTTCAAATTTAAATGTCACTTGTAAGTATTTCACATTACATTGGTTTCAATTTATTCACGTGTGCATCACCATTATTTGTTGAGACGAGTTTAGTCAGAGAGCTAAATGTACTGGCATGCTCCATGCTTGGCACACATTGATGGTTACTGGGGATATTTAAAATAAGGGATTTTCCATTTAAGATAGAGATTAGAAGAATTTTTTTTCTCAGGGAATTGTAGTCTGTGGAGCTCTCTTCCTCAGAGAATGGTAGAGGCAGGGTCATTGAATATTTTTAAGACAGAGGTAGATAGATTCTTGACTAACAAGGGAGTCAAAGGGTATCAGAAGTAGGCAGGAAAGTGGCCTTTGAGACCACAATCAAATCAGCTATGATTTTATTGAATGTCAGAGTAGGATTGAGGGCCCAAATGGCCTACTCCTGCTTCTAATTTGAACATTCATATGCATTTCCTTTGTTGTGGAAGAAATGATGTTGTGTTTTTCTGTTCATCCTTCATTGAATGTTCATGTTAGTGTCCAGTGTTGTGCTCATCAGTCGATGAGACATGGCTGAACTTGCAGGGTCAGCTGGCCCTCCCTACAATGCATTGCAAAGGTCATTGTCTGAGATCACTCTCAGTGGAGATAATTGAAGTGTTGTAGATGAACTCAAAAGTCCTGTAAGGACTCTGCCAGCCAACACCGTAGGATGGAAACACATTTGGACAGTATTGACACCACCCTTTAGGCCCACCATTTTCTTACCTTGACTGACTGTTCCCACCACTGCTCCTTTCCACCATACTTGGCATACTAGGCCCTTCCCACTTCACTCCTCTATGGCCCCGACCCCAGTCCATTCCCTCCCCCTCACCACTGATTCCCCCTTGCCGGTCCCAATCTTCCATGCAAGTTGCTACTCTCGTGCTTCCCCTCCTTTGTGACATAGAGATAAACATGGAAAACTGCTGACCTTACACACGCTGCACAAAGCCAACTGGTGTACACTACTTGAAAAGGAACATGAAATGGGTGCGATGAAATTCTCATGCACTGCAGACTCTATCTTGAAGGTAGGATTTTATATAAAATGCTTTAATGCTAATGAGTATCCATGACATGCAAATGCATACGAGTATGAACCCGCCACAGGATGGTGTGAGGTCTGACACTGCAAACACACCGCTGACTTAATCTCTGCAACTCAGCCCTCCATCGGGAAATCAAAATTTGGTGTCCCACTTTGTTTCTCTCTCCATAGATGCTGCCAGGCCTGCTGAGCTTTTCTAGCATTATCTGTTTTTATTTCTGATTTCCAGCATCAGGAGTATTTTCCATTTTCATTCCTATTTAGTATTACTCTATGGGCTTTGGTTTGCACACATGTCTCCAAAGTAGGTCACGGAAATGTGTTTGAGTCTGAGACATTTATTCATGTGTGCATCATCATTATTTGTTGAGACTAGTTTATGAGCTAAATGTACTGGCATGCCTCGTGGCACGCATTGACGGTTACAGGGGAGTTAAGGACATTTCCTTTATTGTGGAAGAAACAATGTTGTGTGTGTTTTGTTCACTCTATTGAATGTTCATTATAGTGTCCATTATACTTTCCACTCTGTGGGGCATGGCTGAACCTGCAGGCTCAGCGGGCCTTTCCTCTATGCATGGTAAATGACATTGTCTGAGATCACAGACAGCAGAGCCAATTGAAATGTTGTAGTTTTACTCAGATAAACTAGAAAGTGGGGGGGGAAGGGAAGGGTATATCTCCAAGAAGTATGACTAATGGAAAACAAAGCAGCAGGTTAGTGTGTGGGGGGGTGGATTCAACTTCATGGAAAATTATGAAAAAACTGAAAAGAAAGGAGAGCCCAGGAGAGGCTATTAAAGTCTCCAGAACACAAAATAGGACAGAGTGTTTGGAAAGGGCTAGGAATCTAACTTCAAGCACATCAGATAAAGGGACGACAATGAGAAAGGGGATGGGAAATACAGGACTGAAGGTGTTGTATCTGAATGCACGCAGTATACAAAATAAGGTAAATGAGCTTGTGGCACAGATTGAAATTGGCAGGTATGATGTGGTGGACATCATGGAGACATGGCTGCAAGGGGATCAGGACTGGGAGCTAAATATCCAAGGATATACATCCTATCAAAAAGATAGACAGGTTGGAAGAGGGGGTGGGGTTGCTTTGTTAGTAAGAAATTAAATTAAATTGAACGCAAGAAATGACGTAGGGTCAGATGATGTAGAATCTGTGTGGGTAGAGTTGAGGAACCGCAAAGGTAAAAAAACCATAATGGGAGTTATGTACAGGCCACCGAACAGTAGTCAGGATGTGGGGCACAAGATACACCAGGAGATGGAAAACGCATGTTAGAAAGGCAAGGTTACAGTGATCATGGGGGATTTCAATATGCGGGTAGACTGGGAAAATCAGGTTGGTAGTGGATCCCAAGAAAAGGAATTTGTGGAATGTCTACGAGATGGCTTTTTGGAGCAGCTTCTGGTGGAGCCCACTAGGGAACAGGCAATTCCATATTTAGTGATGTGTAATGAGGTAGATTTGATAAGGGAGCTTAAACTGAAGGAACCCTAAGGAGGAAGTGACCATAATATGATAGAATTTACACTGCAATTTGAGAGGAAAAAGCTGGAATCAGATGTAACAGTATTACAGTTGAATAAAGGCAACTACAGAGGCATGAGAAAGGAGCTGGCCAGAATTGACTGGGAGATAAGCCTAACAGGAAAGACAGTGGAACATCAATGGCAGGAGTTTCTGGGAGTAATTTGGGAGACACAGCAAAAAGTCATCCCTAGGAAGAAGCATAATAAAGGGAGGACAAGGCAACCTTGGCTGACAAGGGAAGTCAGGGACAGCATAAAACCTAAAGAGACAGCGTACAATGCGGCGAAGAGCGGTGGGAAACCAGGGGATTGGGGAGCCTACAAAGACCAACAGAGGACAACTAAAAAAGAAATAAGGAGGGAGAAGATTAAATATGAGGGTAAACTAGCCAGTAATATAAAAGAAGATTGTAAGAGTTTTTTTAGATATATAAAGGGTAAGAGAGAGGCAAAAGTGGACATTCGGCCGCTAGAAAATGACGCTGAAGAAGTAATAGTGGGGAACAAAGAAATGGCGGAGAAACTGAAAAGGTACTTTGTGTCAGTCTTCACGGTGGAAGACACGAGTAACATCCCCAAAGTTCAAGAGAGTCGGGGGCAGAGGTGAGTATGGTGGCCATTATCAAGGAGAATGTGGTAGGAAAACTGAAAGGTCTGAAGGTTGATAAATCACCTGGACCAGATGGATTACACCCCAGAGTTCTGAAGGAGATAGCTGAAGAGATAGTGGAGGCGTTAGTGGTGATCTTTCAGGAATCACTGGAGTCAGGGAGGGTCCCAGAGGACTGGAAAATCGCTAATGTAGCCCCCCTGTTTAAAAAGGGAGTGAGGCAAAAGATGGGAAATTGCAGGCCAATTAGCCTGACCTCGGTCATTGGTAAGATTTTAGAGTCCATTATTAAGGATGAGATTTCAGAACACTTGGAAGCGCATGGTAAAATAGGGCAAAGTCAGCATGGTTTCATCAAGGGGAGGGCATGCCTGACAAATCTGTTAGAATTCTTTGAGGAGGTAATGAGTAGGTTAGACAAAGGAGAGCCAATAGATGTTATCTACTTGGACTTCCAGAAGGCCTTTGACAAGGTGCCGCACAGGAGGCTGCTCAGTAAGTAAGAGCCCATGGTGTTAGAGGCAATGTACTAGCATGGATAGAAGATTGGCTGTCTGGCAGGAGGCAGAGAGTGGGGATAAGGGGGTCCTTCTCAGGATGGCGGCCGGTGACTAGTGGAGTTCCGCAGGGGTCAGTGTTGGGACCACAACTTTTCACTTTGTACATTAACAATCTAGATGAAGGAACTGAGGGCATCCTGGCTAAGTTTACAGATGATACAAAGATAGGTGGAGGGACAGGTAGTATTGAGGAGGCGGGGAGACTGCGGAAGGATTTGGACAGGTTAGGAGAATGGGAAAAGATGGAATACAATGTGGGGAAGTGTGAGGTCATGCACTTTGGTAGGAAGAATAGAGGCATGGACTATTTTCTAAATGGGGAGAGAATTCAGAAATCTGGAGTGCAAAGGGACTTGGGAGTCCTGGTCCAGGATTCTCTTAAGGTTAACTTGCAGGTTGAGTCGGTAGTTAGGAAGGCAAATGCAATGTTGGCATTTATTTCGAGAGGACTAGAATATAAAAGCAGGGATGTGCTGCTGAGGCTTTATAAGGCTCTGGTCAGACCACATTTAGAATATTGTGAGCAATTTTGGGCCCTGTATCTCAGGAAGGATGTTCTGGCCCTGGAGAGGGTCCAGAGGAGGTTCACCAGAACGATCCCAGGAATGAAAGGCTTAACATATGAGGAACGTTTGAGGACTCTGGGTCTATACTCGATGGAATTTAGAAGGATGAGGGGGGATCTGATTGAAACTTACAGAATACCAAAATGCCTGGATAGAGTGGACGTGGAGAAGATGTTTCCATTAGTAGGAAAGACTAGGACCCGAGGGCACAGCCTCAGAGTAAAGGGAAGACCTTTTAGAACAGAGATGAGGAGAAACTTCCTTAGCCAGAGAGTGGTGAATCTATGGAATTCATTGCCATGGAAGGCTGTGGAGGCCAGGTCATTGAGTGTATTTAAGACCGAGATAGATAGGTTCTTGATTGGTAAGGGGATCAAAGGTTACGTGGAGAAGGCGGGAGAATGGGGCTGAGAAACTTATCAGCCATGATTGAATGGCGGAGAAAACTCGATGGGTCGAATGGCCTAATTTCTGCTCCTTTGTCTTGTGCTCTTATGGTCTTATGGACTCTGCCAGCCAACACCCTGAGATGGATCCACGTTTGGTCAGTATTGACACCGCCCTTTAAGTCCCTCTGTTGGAAATCTGAGGAAAGGTAACTCAAACTGACAGAAACCAGGACTGCAGCTGGCAAACTTGGAATGCTTATATCAGGACTGACATGCATACAGCCAACTTGAAAGAGTACAGTGGGGGCTCAAGCCTGACAGGGCAGAATACCATTACTGTGAAAACTATCACACAAGAATAAGCCAGGCAGCAATCTGGAAAATAAAAATCGAGCTATAAGTTGGAATAATGCTCATTGGCACTGATGGTTGCTTCAAAGGCAATATCAGGAGCAGGAGACTGTGGAATGCTTGTAACTGGTTGACTGCAGCTTATTTATTTATTTACCTAAATGCACTTTGTTGAAAGTTTGCCCACCTCTGCAGGTAGTGAACAACTAAATCAAATAATTTCATTATTTCACCTCCGCCAAATCAGCAGAGTGGCTGCGTGGCTATGCAACTGCATGTAGTCAGCACCAGAGTTTATTTGAATGACTTGGGTGATCTGCATTGCAGCTTGCCAGTTGTGGAAATCAGGAAATTGTACTGTTCTCACACTGAGCCAGACACTAGGTCAGGCTTGGGAGGGGGACGGGTTGGATGGGGGGGTGGGGGTGTTGCAAAACGAGGCTAAGGAAATGGGAGTCTATCCCACAGGACATTGATCAAAGGCTGGCAACAGTTTAAAGTACTTTTGTGGAGCCAGGAGGAGATTTCTTGCACTTCCTTGCTCCACTTAATCTTCCCCAGATTAACCTTTTGGCCTTTTTGTTGAATGGCCACAATCAGTCCTTTTAATGCCACAAACTCTCTTCCCCAGTGTAACAAAATGCAATACTTACTTTTAAATCGGCAGTCAGGGTTTAGGGCCTTCTGTGCATGTGCCAGCCGGGAAATGGCTGCACATACGCATTTCATGTTTTTGAACGATCTTCTGTTCTTCTACACACGTGCTGGCCAGGAGATGGCCTCACATGTATAGTCAGTGTTTTTCCATTCTTCACACCGGGAGCCAACCCTGTGCACATGTACAGTCAGTGTTTTTGCTGTCTTCAGACCGGAAGCCAGCCCTGTGTGCCTACACATAAGAGAAAGAAGAAGCAAAGTAAAACGGTGTGAAACTGCAGGTCACATGATCTGGAACTGGAGTGCCATTGTGGAGCGTGTGTCTCAAGAAGCAGGACATAGGGAGGGGAATAGGGAGAACATCCCTAACCAAGAAGAAGGTCCCAAACCAGGGAATGGGACAGAAAGAGGCCCCAGAAGAAAGTCCCAGGCGAGGGCAAAGACAGGGATTAAAAAGAACTCCCAGAAGACAGCCTCAGGAAAGGGAAAAGGACAGAGATCAGAAACAGATCCTGTTAACTAAAGTTGAAAGAAAGGAGCAGAGAAATAGGCTCCGAATTAAAGACAGAGCTGCAGGAAGCAGACTTGAAGCAAATTGGGCTCAAGAGAAGACAGCAGGCAGAATTGTCCCAGATTTGCACAAAGTGCGGTAGCGGGCAGGTAAAAGGATGTTTTACCCAATGTCTGCATTGGTGGCTTTTCACGCCATATCATCCCAACCCTGCCTAATTAACCGTGCATTCCCGGGAAACACGCCATTTCGCTGGCTGGCGGCCTCCGATTCACCAGCCATGCTGTCACCTCACCGCTTCATCAGGCCGGGTGCCATATTTACAGGGCAGCCCCATGCATACCTCTGTGTTTCCAGCCCAAGACATGGCCCCAAAAGGCAAGAACACTGCAGCACCCCGATTCAGTGACATGTCCCTGGAATGCATTTTGGTCGCCATGGAGGCTCGCTGTGATGTCCTCTACCCCCACTAGGTGAAGGCCAGTAAGCAAGGTCACCAATCCTGCATGGGAAGCAGTGGTCTGCAAAAGAGGACAGCCACCCAGTGCAGAAAGACAATGAATAATCTCCTCCGTCCCGCCAGGGTAAGCCACTCTTCTAATCATTCTAAACTCATACATAGTGGTATTGTCGTTGGGCTAGTAATCCAGAGGCCCAGGGTAATGCTCTGGGGATCCGGGTATGAATCCCACCGCAGCAGATGGTGGAATTTGAATTCAATAACAATCTGTAATTAAAAGTCTGATGATGACCATGAAACCATTGCCCATTGTTGTAAAGACCCATCTAGTTCACTAATGCCCTTTAGGGATGGAAATCTGCCATCCTTACCTGGTCTGGCCTACATGTGACTGCAGACTCACAGCAATGTGCTTGACTCTTAAATGCCCTCTGAAATGGCCTAGCAAGCCACTCAGTTGTAACAAACAGCTACAAAGTCACAAAAAAGGAATTAAACCGACGGACCATCTGGCATCGACCTAGGCATTGGAAATGACGACAATCTCAGCCCTGTTGACCCTGCAATGTCCTCCTTACTAACATCTGGGGGCTTGTGCCAAAATTGGGAGAGCTGTCTCACAGACTAGTCAAGCAACAGCCTGACATAGTCATCCTCATGAAATCACACCTTACCCATACTTCCCCAGACACCACCATCGCCATCCCTGGATATGTCCTGTACCGGCAGGACAGGCCCAGCAGAGGTGGTGGCACAGTGGTATACAGTCGGGAGGGAATCATCAACATCGACTCCGGGCCCCATGAAGTCTCATGGCATCAGGTCAAACATGGGCAAGGAAACCTCCTGCTGATTACCACATACTCCCCTCCCTCAGCTGACGAATCAGTGCTCCTCCATGTTGAACACCATTTGGAGGAAGCACTGAGTGTGGCAAGGGTACAGAATGTACTCTGGGTGGGGGGTTTCAACATCCATCACAAAGAGTGGCTCAGTAGCACCACTACTGACTGAGCTGGCCAAGTCCGAAATGACATAACTGCTAGTCTGGGTCTGCAGCAGGTGAGGGAACCAACTAGAGGGAAAAACATACTTGACCTCATTCTCACCAACCTGCCTGCCGCAGATGCATCTGTCCATGACAGTATCGGTAGGAGTGACAACCGCACAGTCCTTGTGGAGATGAAGTCCCGCCTTCACATTGAGGATACCCTCCATTGTGTTCTGTGGCACTACCACTGTGCTAAATGGGATAGATTTCGAACAGATCTGGCAACCCAAGTCTGGGCATTTATGAGGTGCTGTGGACCATTAGCAGCGGCAGCAGAATTGTACTCAAACACAATCTGTGCCCGGCTCTACCGTTCTACCATTACCCACTCTATCATTACCATCAAGCCAGGGGATCAACCCCATGTTCAATTTTTATGCCAGTGGCTCCTTTCAGGGCTCCACAGGTGACCTCTGTAGGATATCGCAAGTCACCAGCCATAGGTGCATCCATGAGGGCATGGATAGCATTTTCACGAAGGTACACAGCTTTGTGCATTTTGCCCAGAATCAGGAAAGCCAGAATGCAAGAGCACTGGGATTTGGCAGATCTCAGGTTTTTCACAGGTGCAGGGTGACATCGACTGCACTCACCTGACACTCAGATCTCCATGGCAACAAACGGTTAACTACATCAATCACAAGGGCTTCCACTTACTAAATATACAGTTGGTGTGCGACCACCATAAATGCATCCTGCAGGTCTGCGCATGGTCCCCAGAGAGTGGCCATGACTCCTACATTCTCAGTAGGCCTCAGATCTCTGACATCTCCCAGGGTCCATAGGGGCTGCAGGGTTGGCTCCTAGGGGTCAAGGGCTACTCGCAGTGGATGTGGCTGAGGACATCCATGAGGTAGCCTCAGAGTGCAGCAGAGAGTAGGTATAATGAGGCTCACACTGCAACTCGCACTTTGGTGGAGCAAAGCATTGGGATGCTGAAAATTGGGTTCCAGTGCCTGCACCGGTCTGGTGGAACCCTGCAATATAGTCCACAGAAGGTGTCACGCATCATTGTTGCCTGCTGCGCCCTTCACAACTTGGCACTGCAATGGAGAGAGGAGCCGGCTGAGGAGGAGTTGCATGTGTCATCCGATGAGGAGGATGTCGACGGAGGTGAGAGTGAAGTAGTCCCTGAAGGCACACATACCCTCTGCGGTAATGCTCCTGTCATGGAGACGCAGCAGCTGCCCCATAGTCCCTACATTCCAGTAGGATGATGATGACATGCACTGGGGACACTCCATAGATCCTCACAGAGCTTATGTGAATGTCTGATTCCTGTCTGGGCGATGGCAGCTCGCTTGTGCTCTGTGAACAGGGTTATATCATGGAGATGCAGCGTGGAAGCTTTAACTTCTCCTGATCCTATGACATCCTTCATGAGCTGAACCCTTCAGGACCACACTGTCACCGGACACAAATGCCGATGAGATGGGGGCCAGCTGCACCTCAAAGGTGCTGGGAGCACACAGAGGAAATGAAGGAATTCTGTGCTGCCGGCCGAGGACATTCTGGCAGCGATGATGAGCCCCATCGAGGTGCAGGCATGACTGATGTGTCCAGTGACAGTGAAGGTGCATCATCAGTGTGCTGGAAAGGTTACACCATGCACAGGGGTAAGGCCCTGGACTGAGACACCAGCCTTTATCTTGTGCAGGGACCAAGGTTTCACATCTGAGTGACACAAACACTGCTCATCAGGACAAGGAGCCGTAGACAAGGAAACATTCCTGGGGGTTAATTAACAAAGTGAACATTATGTACAAGTGATTAGTACCTGTGTGCCCAGGCTGTGCAACTGAATCTTCTTAATCTTCCTAACCCTGCCACTACGTCTTGGTGCTCCCCTGACATCCGGAGGTGGAGGCAGCCTGACAACTGCTACGGCCTGTCTGTGATGGCCTTAACGGGTGTCGTCTGGAGGGCCGAGATCTGGAGGGCCCCAGCCTGCTTTTGGGGTCCTGCTGTGTGGCAGTGGCTCTCTCCTCGGCCTGTGAAGCTGGATTTGCTGGGGTCCTCCTCCCAATGAATCCCCCAGGGCCCCTGGCTGACTCCTTGAAGAGAATGGGAGGCAGGAGTGAGATTGAGCTGCCCAGCACCCTCTCGCATTGACACTGTTGGAGGACAACATCAGCGATGGAGTTGAGCCCACGCAGCAGTGCAGGACCAATGTCCTGGACCAAAGTCTCCATGGCCGCCGCCATCTTATACCTCAGAAAAGGAATCTGCTGAAACCCACATTGAAGACCTGTCACAGCGCTCAAACACAATCTCTACCAGTGCAAAGCAATCTCACTCCATGGTCGCCGCCATCCTGCCAGTGTTGACCGCGATGCGTTGGCATACCAGAACTATCACCTCATACTGAAGGCAGATGGATTCCTCCATTGTGTCTTGCAATCTGAGGAGTGCAGCGGACATCCCTTCCTGATGTTCCAGAGCTTGCCTTTGCAACTCCAGCAACTGAGGTATGACTGAATCCAGAGGCTCGTCATTTGACTTGGATTCAGCAGATTTCTCCCCAGCAGTCCTCCGAGTGCTGGAAACCAGGGAAGTCCCTGCTTCCACCTGCTGTGGATCAGCCAGTGCGATGTGCTCACCAGATTGTGACCCCGAGGCTACTTTAAAGCTAGATCCTACTGAAGCGTGTGTCTTTGCTCTGGTAGAGATTGTGCTTGAGCGCTGTCTTCAGGGCTTGAGTCAGGGACCTGGATTACGGACTCTCTTGGCTGTTTCCCAGATGTGCCTGCGGAAGCAAGGAGAGATAATTAGTGCATGGCAGTGGCCGGTGAAACAGGACACATTACTCACAGCATGGTTGTCTGATGGATGTTGTACTGCTGGATCCTCAATTGGTTGAGCACTGCTGGCCTCACCGTAGGCACAGGAATGGTTCAGATCTTCGCCGGCCAATTGGATGACTCTATTTTCAAAGTCCGTGAGGACCTTGATTTCAGGCATTCCCCCACCAGTCTCCCTTTTGCTGTGTGCCAGCTTGTCCTGCATGAAAAGAGATGGAGAGAGTGTAAGCAAAATGTCTACCAAGCCAAATGATAAGTATGCCTGGCATTTTTGGGTGGTGAGTGGCGCCATGAACTGACAAGGACAATGAAGGTGTGTGTGAGAGAGTGAATGGTGATGTCCCTTGAACTGGCAGTGAGTGAGATCCCTGATGATGTGATGGGTTTGCGAATGTGTAAGTTGAGAGTGATGAGAAGAGGAGGTCACTCCTTTTGGCACTGGGTGGTTGTCTTCTTTTGCAGGCATTATCACTGACCACCACTGTCACCACCTTCCAAGCCAGCTTGGTAATGTTGCTGCCCCTTCTGCAATCAGAGAGGAGTTAGAGGACATTACGGTGAGCCTCCATGGTGTCCAAAAAGCGCTCGAGGAACACATCACTGAATCAGGGAGCTGCAGTCTTCTTGCCTTTTGGGGCTATGTCTTCTGTGCAGTGGTCTTGGGCTGGAAGCACTGAGAGGTGTGCACGTGGCTGCACTTTAAATATGGCACCTGGCGTGAGGAAACGGCAAGGTGATGACATGGCGGGTGAATTGGAGGCTGTCTGCCAGCAAAACGGCACGCTTCCTGAGAATGCATGATTAATGAGGCGGGATTGGGACGATACGGCATGAAATCCACCAGTGCAGCCGGCAGGTCAAATGTTCTTAGTGCAAATTACTTAGTGCAAATCTGGGACGATTCCACCCATATTCTAAATACCAGCTGTGTATGGCCTGTATGAAAAAATACAAGGGCCTGAATATTCCTGTTGGCGATTTGGGGGCGGGGCCCGCTCGCAGACGGGGAAATGACGCGGGATGATGTAGGGAGGAACCCCCGACGTCATCCCGGTCCATTTAAATATTGAGGAAGGCGGGCGGACAGTGAAATCAGCTGTCCACCCACCAACCTGTCAATAGTCAATTGAGGCCATTGACAGGATAATTAAGCTTGTTAAATGCCCTGCCCGTCCAACCTTAAGGCTGGCGGGCAGGCCAGGAGCCCCAGCGGGCTTCTGATAATACATGAAACCTCATCCACTGGCGGGATGAGGTTTCATGCCCGTTTTTAAAAACTTTAATAACGTTTATGTGCTTCTTATTAACATGTCCCATCTCGTGTGACATTGTCATGTGACATGTTAATAATTTTAATATTTTTCTATTTTTAAAGTTTTTTAGAATGTCACTAATCTCCCTGAGACAGCACTTAGTCTCAAGGAGCAGTGCACTTTTCCACGCGCATGCATGAAAAAGCGCACTTTGGCAGATGGGGATTCCCTCCCCCCCGGCACAGGAAGCACATAGCGCTTCCCGTCAGGCAGCCCACTGGGTGGGCCTTAATTGCCCCACCCACTCAAAATGGCGGCAGGCCCCGCTTCGGCAGCGGAGTTCAGCTGCCCGCCTGCCGCTGAGCCGGTGGGGCCCGCCCGCCCACCAAGGGCAAAATTCTGCCCAAGGTCTGGGAAAATGGGTCACTACTGATTTAAATAATCAAAGCACAATCATAGCTGGGTTAAGATCAATGTCTACCAAGTAAGATGTAATACAAAATAATTTAAATGTTCACTATATGCTTAAAATCAAAAGCAAAGCAGAAATAAAATGCAAAAACGCAAAATTGTAATAATTAGTGGCTGTAGGCCTGCAGGCCTCAGGCCTACAATAATCTGTTTTATGGCTTTATTCATTGGAGGAGCATTTAAAGGTCTTGTGAACCTAAACCACCAAACCTCTACTGTTCTCCTACATCACTCAGCTTCCTCTATCGGCAGTATAATTATTACAATATTTAACCACTGTACGTTTATTGACGATTGAGCTCTATCCACCATTTCTTTGCCCAATTCACCTTCATGATATTATCTCCTTGCCTTGGGGCAATTGGAGTCAGTGATGGGAATGGTCAGCTAAGGGCAGAAGTAAAGGTCTTATACCCGAGCTTTGCTGAAGGTGATGGGTTCCACTGTTCTTTGAGATTTGTGCTGTTAGATTGAGCATATGACAAGGCCAGAACTGACAGTCGCTCCCTGGGAGTTCTGCACTGCTCATATGAAATTTCCCTGGTTCTGAAATACATGGCTAAAGTTTTGAATTGTTCAGGTTTAATTCAAGATAACTCGCAATGGTAATGTGTGACAGTGATACCAGTGTAATTCTTAGATTGGTACCGATAGTTTGTCTGCATGCACACTGAAGTGAAAAATATGAATTCCCTATGCTTCACACAGTGGTAGTTTGAAAAAAAAGCATTCACTTGTCTGTAATAATCTTCCTCTAAAAATCTCCATTATTAAGCCCAACTTCCCAAAATGCCCTTTAAAAGCCAAAAAGTTAAAAGAGACCATCTTCAAAACATCTCTTTTATAGGTGGTAATAAAGCTTTCATGAGTGGAGTTAAAAAAAATACTGCATGTTCATTTGTGCAGCATAGACTATCAACCTTCCATCACTTCCTTTGCTGCTGCCAAGAGTGCAGCAGGGATTGCTGGTGGTAATGCTGCCTCTGCGATGTCTGCCATACATGGCTGGAGTTCTGTCAGATGGATGACAGGCTGTCAGAAATGTTTTCAGGGACAAAGAAGCAGGCACTACAAATGACAGAAGAAACATCCAACTTTTACCTGATGCTATCCACACCGGTAACAATACAAAAAAAAAGCTAAAGTTGGGTGAAGATCTGAGATTTCCAATGATTCAATACTCCACTGGCCACCTCTCTCTGTTCTCAGATCCCCAGCAGTAACTCCCTTCCTGCTGCTACTTAGAGTCAGAGGAATATAATTGGAAATTTGGCAGCAGGTAGTTCTTCTTGTTATTGGCAGGTGCAGAATAGCCCCACTGCTGGCAATAATAGCATCATCAGGAACACTGTGCAAATAAAAAAAATACACAGCCAGAATGATTGTTGTTAACAATTACAAATAATTAAAACTGAAACATAATTTTCAGGGTATAGTCCCTGAGCATAAAAAACACATTGAAGATGGTTCAAAGCAAATATTTTTACACTAGATGGAAAATAATTTAATTTCCTCATTCAGAATGCCTTTTACAAAGCTTCTGTGGAAAATGCAAATGATTTAGGGTTTATACTCAGTCACCTGATGAACTGCTCAGTCACTCTGTCAGAGATGGTTCTACGGAAAATCACATGCTCAGGAAATGCATCACCAGCAAAGCCGAAACAGTCAAATGAATGGTCATTTGACCACAAATGAGCAGAAGCTTTAATTGGGTTGGTAGTGTGAGTTCATGTGACTGCTTCTTATAATTGTGTAGGCTGTAAAGTATTTTTTGATTGGTATCATTCTGGTAATTACTCTGAAATAGTTCTCTGTTTGAAAATGATTAACCTCTACATTTGAACACAATAAGAATGTAATATTCAATCATTAATTGTGATTAATAATTTAGGTAGTGGAAATACACAGGTTAATTGGGGTGGGATAGTTGGATTTAGAATCCATCCTTGGAACCATTCTCATGAATCTTTTCTGCACCCTCTCTAGTGTCTTCACAACTTTCCTAAAGTGTGATGTCCAGAACTGGACACAAAACTCCAGTCAAGGCCTAGCCACTCTTTTATACAGATTTATCATAACATCCTTGCTTTTGTACTCTCTGCCTCTTTTTATAAAGCCCAGGATCCCGTACACTTTATTAACTGCTTTCTCAACCTGCCCTGCCACCTTCAATGATTTGTGCAAATATACCCTCAGATTCCTGCTCCCCTCCCACTTTAGAATTGTACCATTTATTTTATATTATCTCCACTCATTCTTTCTATCAAAATGAATCACTACACACTTTGTTGCATTACATTTCATCTGCCACTTGTCTGCCCATTCCACCAGCCTGTCCATGCGCTTCTGAAATTTAACACTATGCTCCTCACAGTTCACAATACCTCGGAGTTTTGTGTCAGCTGCAAATTTTGAAATTGTGTCCTGAATATCCAAGTCTGGATCGTAAATGTACATAAAGAAAAGCGGGGTCCTAACACCAACACCTGGGGTCCTCCAGTCTGTAAATAACTGTTTACCAGTACTCTCTGTTTCCTATCACTCAATTTCATATCCATGCTGCTACTGTCCCTCTTATTCCATGAGTTATAACTTTGCTGACAAGCCTGTTAAGTAGCACTTTAACAAATGCCTTTTGGAAGTCCATGTACACCACATCAACTGCATTACCCTCATTAAACTTCTCTGTACCTCACCAAAACACTCTAGCAAGTTAGTTAAACACAAGTTGCCTTGACAAATTCCATGTTGGCTTTCCTTAATCAATCAATATTTTCCCAAGTAACTGTTAATCTTGGCCCAAATTATTGTTTCTAAAAGTTTTCCCACCACTGGGGTTAAAATGACTGGTCTGTGGTTGCTGGGTTCATCCTTACAACCTTTTTTGAACAAGGGTCTAACATCTGCAATTCTTCAGTCCTCTAGCATCACCCCTGTAACTAAGGATGACTTTATTTTGAGATACACAATATAGGGCTTCAGAGCAATATTTATAAAATATACATGATATAGGTAAGATTGGAAATGAACACTGAATATAAATCAAATTTCATGTAGAACTGCCTAATATACATTGCTTTAAAGGAATCAGAACTTGAACAAAACTTGCCCATGGTCAGAACAGTGTATGTCATGAGGACCTGTGTCTGGAAGATACATAAAACAAAGTTGCAAGTAGAATTAATTTACGAATTAAGATCCATGCAAACTTCCAACTTCTTTATCAATCTCCCCTCACGTTACACACAATGGGGTTGATCTTGACTTTGAGCCAGTTTTCACCTCTCGAGTTTTATTTGCATTGACTTCATGGAAAGTGGCCTGGGTTTAGGGGACTTGCCAATATCCCTTCAATAAATCAATTTTTGTAACAAATATTGCCTGTCCAACCTTCTCAATACAACCTTCTAACCATGGAATTGGATATGAATCTGCTTCTGTTACCGCCTTTACTTTATGATAATCTATACATAATTGATGTGACCCATCCGGTTTAGGCACCATTACAATAGGTGAGCTCCAGCTACTGTGACTCGGCTCAATAATGTCATTTTCCATCGTGAACTTGATCTTTTCCCTCACATCAGTTAACTTCTCTGGATTTAGTCTGTAAGGATGTTGCTTTATGGGTAACGCATCCCCTACATTAATGCATTGCCAAAGATGTTTTCCCTGGCCTATTCACAGAAATCGATTCATGAGTTTGTAATAGCCTTCATAGTCACATTGGCTTTTTCTGGAAGATAGCTTAATATTACATCTAAATTTTTAAACAGTTCCATATTATCCAATCTGATCACTGGAGGGTCAATTTTAATGTTTTCCACTTCTGATTCATTCTCAGAGTATTCTGATATTTTTATTTCATTCCCTACTTCTTTTGCTACTGTAAATACACTCCTATCCTATCTTCCCTGTCATAATGTTACTTTAACATATTAACATGACAGACTCGCTGACACTTCCTCCTATCCAGAGTGCTCACTATATAATTTACATCATTGAGTTTCTTTTTGATTTGATAAGTTCCAGTGTACCTTGCTTTTAACATTTCACCAGAGATACCTTGATACTAATATTTTGTTCCCAGTGACAAAATTTCAATATTTGGCATTTTTATTTGCTCTAACTTTCATTGTTTGTTGAGTGATTTTCAAATGCTTTTTGGCCAACGCACATTCTTTGGTTATTCTCTCCTGAAAATTTGACATATAGGTCAAAAGTGTAGTTTCTGAGCTTTGGTTTATAAATTTTTCTTTAATTAATTTAAGGCGTCCTCTCACCTCGTGCCCATATATCAGTTCAAAAGGACTGAATCCTGTTGATTCATTAGGGGCACCCCTAATGGCAAACAGTAGAAATGGAATTCCTTTATCCCAATCATTAGAGCATCTCTGACAATAAGCTTTAATCATGGGCCAGAATATTGCCATTGGCATGCGGAGGCGGGCCCAATACGCCAAGCGCAAAATGACATGAGATGACATTGGGCATACGCCCTGACGTCATTGTGCATCATTCCGATATTGCTGTCGGCGGGCGCACGCCGGAGTCAGCTGTACACCCGCCGAACTGTCAAAGGCCTATTAAGGTCATTAAAACAGTAATTAACCTTATTAACTACGTTGAGCCCAAGCGGCCTTCGTGTTTTTCAGGCAATCTCATCCACGGGTGGGATGAGGTTTCCTGAAGGTTTTATAAAATAATTTAATAAATTTTGCTACACTCACAAACATGTCCCAGCTTATATGACACTGTCACATGAGGGGACATGCTTAAATAATTTTTAACTATGCTTATAACAAATTTTTCTTATCAACTTAATCTTCCTGAGGCAGTTCCGTGCCTCAGAGAGATTGCTGCGCTCTTCCACTTGCATGTGCGAAAGAGCGCAGGCCCCGACTCTCCCTCCTCCCCCTGCCCGCACAGGTGGTGCTGAGTGCTACCAGCTGCATGTTACGCTGGGCGGGCCTTAATTGGCCCACCCACGTAAAATGACGGCATGCAGCCAATTGTGGGCAGCGATTGGCTCCGTGTGCGCCCCTGCCCACTCCCGCCCAGCCCACCCAACATAGATAAGAATTAGCCCATGGTCTTTGAAGTTTTATGCCATCTTTCTAATGTTCCTTGTGATTGTGGATGATAAGCTGAAGACTTAAATTGTTTTATTCCCAAACTATTCTTTAATTCTTTGAATATTTGTGGCATAAAATTTGAGCCTTGATCTGATTGCATTTCCTTAAGTAATCAATATCTTGTAAAAAGTTGAATTAACTTTTCCACTATCACTTTTGCCGTAATTTTTCCCAAAGGCACCGTGTCAGGAAATCTTCCATAATTGCTAAAAGATATTGATTCCCACTTATGGTTTTAGGCAGTGGTCCTACACAGTCTATTAAGACCCTGCTAAAGAGTTCTTTGAAAGCTAGTACTGGAATTAAAGATGTAGGATTAATTGATAATTGGGGTTTCCCCGTGACCTGACCTGTATGCCATGTCTGACAGAAGTTAACTACATCTTTATGCAATCCTGGTCAATAAAAATGTTTCATTTTATTTTAATCTGCTTTTTCCTAAGTGATTGCCATTGGGCTTTTGTGAGCCATTGGTAAAATTTTGTTACAACACTCAGATGGAACTACCACCTGATGAACTACTGCCCATTCCTCATCTGTTGGTATTTAAGGTGGTCTCCATTTCCTCATGAACACTTTGTCTTTTACATAACAATACTCAGAAATTTGTTCTTATACAGCTCTCTCAACTCAAGGTCAGCCTGTTGCATTTCTACTAAAGAAGATTGGCAGCCTCATTTTCTTTATCTTCCTCCTTTTTGCCTAGGTTTTCAAAATTAGTTCCAGATAACTGAATTTCTTATCTCCCTTTTTTGTCGCGTCTTCCTTTTCTTTTTCTAACTCAAGCTTTTTCATATCTATATATATAAATAAAAACAAAAATCTAAAAGCTACTGCGGATGCTGGAAATCCAGAACAAAAACAGAATTACCTGGAAAAACTCAGCAGGTCTGGCAGCATCGGCGGAGAAGAAATCAGTTAACGCTTCGAGCCTTCATGGCCCTTCGGCAGAACTGAAGCATAGTTAGGAGAAGGGAGAAATATAAACTGGTTTAAGGTGGTGGGGGGGGGAGGGGGCGGGGGAGGAAGAGAGACGTTGAGGGTGTGGTGATTGTGGAGATAAGCAGTGATAGGCAAAAGATGTCACAGACAAAAGGGTCAAAGAGGTGTTGAAGGTGGTGATATTTGTCTAAGAAAAGTGCTAATTAAGAATGGAAGACAGGATATTCAAAGTACAGCTCTAGTGGGGGTGGGGTGGAAAGACTAACGAGGTTTTAGTTTTAGATTTAAAAATAATGGAAATAGGTGGGGAAAGAAGAATCTATATAAATTATTGAAAAAAAAGGGGGGGGGGGAGAAACGGGGTGGGGGTGGGGATGGGGGGAGGGGGAGTTTAAGATCTAAAGTTGTTGAATTCAATATTCAGCCCGGAAGGCTGTAAAGTGCCTAGTCGGAAGATGAGGTGCTGTTCCTCCAGTTTGCGTTGGGCTTCACTGGAACAATGCAGCAAGCCAAGGACAGACATGTGGGCAAGAGAACAGGGTGGAGTGTTAAAATGGCAAGCGACAGGGAGGTTTGGGTCTTTCTTGCGGACAGACCGCAGGTGTTCCGCAAAACGGTCGCCCAGTTTGCGTTTGGTCTCTCCAATGTAGAGGAGACCGCATTGGGAGCAACGAATGCAGTAGACTAAGTTAGGGGAAATGCAAGTGAAATGCTGCTTCACTTGAAAGGAGTGTTTGGGCCCTTGGACGGTGAGGAGAGAGGAAGTGAAGGGGCAGGTGTTGCATCTTCTGCGTGGGCATGGGGAGGTGCCATAAGTGGGGATTGAGGAGTAGGGGGTCATGGAGGAGTGGACCAGGGTGTCCCGGAGGGAACGATCCCTACGGAATGCCGTCAGGGGGGGCGAAGGGAAGATGTGTTTGGTGGTGGCATCATGCTGGAGTTGGCGGAAATGGCGGAGGATGATCCTTTGAATGCGGAGGCTGGTGGGGTGATAAGTGAGGACAAGGGGGACCCTATCATGTTTCTGGGAAGGAGGAGAAGGCGTGAGGGAGGATGCGCAGGATATGGGCCGGACACGGTTGAGGGCCCTGTCAACGACCGTGGATGGAAAACCTCGGTTAAGGAAGAAGGAGGACATGTCACAGGAGCTGTTTTTGAAGGAAGCGTCATCAGAACAGATGCGACGGAGGCGAAGGAACTGAGAGAATGGGATGGAGTCTTTACAAGAGGCGGGGTGTGAGGAGCTGTAGTCGAGGTAGCTGTGGGAGTCGGTAGGCTTGTAATGGATATTGGTGGACAGTCTATCATCAGAAATTGAGACAGAGAGGTCAAGGAAGGGAAGAGAAGTGTCAGAGATGGACCATGTGAAAATGATGGAGGGGTGGAGATTGGAAGCAAAATTAATAAATTTTTCCAGGTCCCGACGAGAGCATGAAGCAGCACCGAAGTAATCATCGATGTACCGGAGAAAGAGTTGTGGGAGGGGGCCGGAGTAGGACTGGAACAAGGAATGTTCCACATACCCCATAAAGAGACAGGCATAGCTGGGGCCCATGCGGGTACCCATAGCCACACCTTTTATTTGGAGGAAGTGAGAGGAGTTAAAGGAGAAATTGATCAGTGTGAGAACAAGTTCAGCCAGACAGAGGAGAGTAGTGGTGGATGGGGATTGTTGGGGCCTCTGTTCAAGGATTTGTTTTGCTCTTTCAAGTTCGAGCTTCTGCTTCTCTCTATCACTTTCTATCTGAAGATGTTTCATTTGGAACTGAATTTTAGCTAACTCTAGCTGTAAGACACCAATTTCAGGTTTCACTTCTTTTAATTCTAAATGCTAGCTAATTATTTTAATCGTGTCACCTTTACAAAATTCTTCTTTTATTTCTACCTTCAATTTTCCACTAATTTTTTAAAATTTGTTCATGGACCTCACTGGCTTAGCCAGCATTTATTGCCCATCCCCAATTGCCCTTGTTCAGAGGGCATTTAAGAGTCAACCAGATTGCTGTGAGTCTGGAGTCACATGTAGGCCAGGTCAGGTAAGGATGGCAGATTTTTCCTTCCCAAATGGACATTAGTGAACCAGATGGATTTTTATGACAAGCAACAATCATTTCACAATCATCATTAGACTTTTAGTTCCAGATTTTTATTGGATTTAAATTCCACCATCTGCCATGGTGGGACTCGAACCCAGGTCCCCGGAGCATTACCCCTGGGTTTTTGGATTACCATTCTAGTGACAATACCGCTATGCTACCCAGACACTCAGGCACCAAGACTCACAAACAATCTAAATGAAATTGAAATCATTTTAACTTTCTTACACAAATGTATATATATATATGTGCAACTCAAAAATTATACATTGTTCATAATGGTAGTTTTAAGAAAGAAGAGGTCGATTTATAGTAAGGGCACATTTGGGCTCCAGTGTGTCTTGGCTTCTGTTTACTGCTAATGCTAAGGCAGTAGCTGGGATTTTCCACTACGGGCCTAAGTCCGGTGGCGGGAGCAGGAAGTTGGAGGGACTTCTGCTGGAGACCAGGGTGGGTGAGCATGTCTAATGGTGCGTTGCTCACCTAATTATTTATGCAGCCAGGCGGGTTATATCACATCACAGGATGTGGTGGACAGGAAGTCGCAAGCTCCGCAAACATGTCTGGGTGTCATATTTAAAAGGTACCTGAACAGCAAGTAATCCATTGCAACAGGAGTCCAGGACATTGAGATGGTTTCCAGAAAGCAGCAACCATGGTTCAGTGATGCGTCCCTGGAGACTCTCCTCTAAGCTATGGAGGACAAGAGGGACATCCTGTTACCCAGAGATGGGAGCAGGAGGCCCACAGTGGCCTGGAGGAAGTTGCAAGGATGGGCAGTACCAAAGAGGTGCAGTGCAGGAAATGCATGAGTGACTTATTCTGTGACACCAAGATAAGTGAAACCTCTACTCTTTACACTCACCTCACCATTTCTGAATCTGTCATGGGGCGTGGGCGTCAATGGCAAGGCCGCCCATCCCTAAAAGCCCTTCAGAAAGTGCTGGAGTGCTGCCTCATTGCCCTACTGCAGCCCACGTAATCTCCTGGTAGGGAAGCAACTGCAGGTTGCTGACCCAGCCACACTGAAGGTACAGCCATTTTTTGGGGAATGGGGGGCGGAGGTTGGTGAAGAGGGCAACTTGCAGATGCTGCTGATGCCATGCCTCTTGCTGCCCTTGTCCTTCCAGCTGCTATAGCTCACCGGTCTGGAGGGGGCTGTCGAAGTAGCATTTGGACTGGGGATGAGCAAAAGTGCACCGCTCACATAGCACATAAAGCTGCCAATGTGTGGGTGGTGGAAGGCCTGAATGTTGAGGGCACTGGACTGGATGGGATGTCAGTCAAATGGCTTGCTTCATCCTGGATGGTGTCCAGCTTCCTGAGTGCTGTTGGAGCTGCACTTATCCAGGCAAGAGGACAGTATTGCCTCAAACTTCTCACTTGTGCCATGCAGATGGTGGACAGGCTTTGGGGAGTCACAAGGTCACTCCTCAGCCACAGGATTAGCAGCATGCGACCTGCTCCTGCACCAGAGGTGCTCACAATCCATCTATCTGACTTTACGCAGGAGAAGACAGTGCACAACAGGCGCGAGAGGGAGAAGACAGGAGGGGGAATGCCCGACATCCAGCTGCTCACACAATATGAACAGTGGGCTGCCGAGCTGGCAGGGGAGGACTGTGACCATGCACATGTTGACAGCAAGGTCGGAGTCTCCCAAGCATCCAGTGAGGAAGCATGCTTAATCTCTGCATATCGGAACCTGAGGATGAGGATCTGTGTAATGTAGGGGCAGCCTAGGCAGTCACTCATTCTCTTCTCTCTCCATTTGAGGTGCCAGCAGGAAGAGGGTGAGACCAACCCCCACACCTGAACTCAGCCCCAGCCTGCAGGAGACCTCGGAAGAGGACGAGGATAATTTTTAACCTGTAGAGCCATCACAATATTCATCTGCACCCTCCACCAGCCCAGAGACATGCATCAGTGACTCATAGATCTAGTTTAGGCTCAGGCTCACTTACTGGTGCTTGTCTCACAGACACGTGTCTGCAGCAGAAGGAGACAATGCAAGCCAATGTCTCTGGCACTAGGAGGACTGCTGGAGAATAGGCCTTTGGTAAGTTGGAATCAGATGATGAGTCTCTGGAAGTGGTCATGTAGAAGGTGCTGGAGTATCAGCAAGGCACAGGGGGACATCAGGCAAGGAATTCAGAGGCCCTCAGCACAGTGCCACGCAAGGAGGAGGAGTGCGTCCATGTGCTGTCTGAGGTCATGGCTCCAGCATGTGAGTGCATCGAAGTCTCCATGGAGAGGATGGTGGACGCCATGGAGTGCCAGGTCCAGCAGAACACCTAGTTTTTGCCGGACATGTGCTCAGACCTGCACTCCATTGCTGTAGCCATGGGTGAGCTTTTGCAGTGGCTATGCAAGAGGGGAACTGGGCACCTCAACCTCCCTCTAGGTGCTCCTTCTCCTCAAGGAGTCAGGGAGGGGCCTTCAGGCACCCAAAGGAAGGAGGGGCTTCCACCCAGGACTCTCCAAGTGTGCCTGTGCCTTCTGAGTCCCCTCTGGCTGGAACACCAACAACTCCAGCCTCTGAGACCATGGGGGGTACACCTGCCCCAGAGCAAGAGACCCAAAGCAGCCCTGGGCCCTCCAGGCCTCAGGCCTCCAGAGGAGGCCCACCAAAATCATTACTGACAGGAAGGCATTGTAGTCAGCAGGCTGCCTCCACCTCTCCTGTGGATGTTGGAGAAGCAACTAGACGTAGTGGTAGGGTAAGAAAAATTAAAAAGTATTAAGTTCATACTAGTGACATGGGCATACACTCATTGTACAAAGTTATTGCACATTTGTAAATATATTAATCATTGCACTTCACAGAGGCCTCCTGGGTTTATGTTGCTGCTGCTTGTGTTGTTGCCTGTGTGTACTACTCCCCAACCCCATCCTTCCAGGGTGGGGGTGCGGGCTGGGGGGGACCAAGCTGGGTCTATGTCCCCCTGAATCATAACTGCTCATGAAGGCATCGCCCTTTGCGATGTCTCTTACGAGCCACGTTTGAGAAGTCTCCCAGTCAAATTATTCCCCTTCCCTCCATTGCACTCTAGAGCCTACAGAGAGATCTTTGCCTTGTCAGGATGGATTATCAGGGTTCTCCTTCAGTTGTCCAGTTGAGCTGACCTTCAGCTCGGGCCACCCGATGACCTTCCCCCCACCTAGCACATTTTCTGTTGGACATTGAAGGCATCAACACTCTGATCTGCCTTTGCATGTGGGTGGTACGCATCACATTTCAAACTGTCTCCAACACCTTCTACCCTCTTCCCGTAACCCACTCCCTCCCCCATAACTATCAACCCCCCCCCACCACCCGTGTTCCCTTTACACTCCCATCTGTGACCCTTGAACCTCCCCATCACCCTAGAGTCCACCACCACCACCCTTCAAATGCCTTCCCTCACCAATAAGGCCACAGCTGTCACAGTCCCCACGCCCACCCTGATCCTGCCCACTCCCAAGATCCGTGTTAAACTTCTGATCCCACCAACAACAGAGATGAGACCTACACCCGACAACAGACGGACCCTCACCTTCCCACCTTACCGTATCCCACTGCCCCCTCTCATAGTTACAGTGCCCTCCCACCTCCAGTACCTCGGTTTGTCCCCCAAGAGTCCAGCATTGATGACGTAGACACGTTGCTCTGAACATTCCCCTCACCCCCTCCAAGAGTCCCCTGGTTTCCCACATCCTCTTCAAGGCTCCCTGATTTTTCCCCACACCCCGCCTTTGTCTTCCACCAATCCCCCCACCCTCACCCTCCCCCACTATTGTCTTCCAGCACATCCTGGTTGTTGCACATCTTAGCTCACTGTGGTCCTCCAGTGACCCAGGCCACGGCTTTTCAGGTAAATACTGTAGATACTGTCTCGCCATGTGAATGCCGTTTGATCCAATCATGAATTGGACTGGTGTGAATTCCTGCTGATGGGACAGTGGATATGCTGGGGTGGTGTATTTTCCAGTCTGCTGCTGATTTGAATGCCATTAATGATATGCTAATCTGCTTCTCGACGACCTTCAGCGGGAATGGCAGCCCACCATTATCCTGCCATGACAGTCAGGACCGTAAGTTGCCGCCATCACTTCTCGCCATCGGGAAACCAATTTTTTTCCTCCCCTCATATTTTCCTCCCTAGCCCGACACGAACCCTGCTGCTGGTGGGAGGGGAACATCCTGGCCTGTGATACTGATTGGCTAGAAAGATGGCATGAGGGCTAGAATTGTAAGTAAAGGATGCAAGATAAGGCTAGATTGTTGTAGGGTAGCTAGAAGAATTCTTCCCATTGGTCAAGAATTGCAAATATTTGGTAAGAAGTTATTGGTTGTGTTGACACAGGTGCACAGACTTGGGCTGAATGTTGCAAAAACTGCCTGCATAAAGGGTATAAAAATAGGGGAGCATCACTAGGGTCTTTGCACATGCTAGGGGATAGCATTAATCAGGGGACACTAGCTGGGAATATTTGTCGGGAGAGAAAGTTAGGAATTAGTAGTAGGAATTTAGCACTTACATGGGACATTGACAGTTGATGTGTAATTGTCATAGGTTGGAGGTTGCCATAAGAACCCAGAAGTGACTAAAATAATTGTAACAGGTTGTGGATTGCTGTAAGAATCCCATTTAGAGATCAGCATTGGAATCCAGTATTGGGGTCAGTATTAGAATCCAGTATTAGGGCTAAAGTAATTGCCTCAAGAGAAGGTGAATAGTCTTTGTTCGGAAGCTGCTTTCAGCTTGAGAGAAAGAGAGAGAGGCAGAGAGCGGAAGATACACTTAGTAGCAGTTGTGAAGCATGCAGCTTGAAAGAGAGAAATATTCAACAAGCAGTTATGAATTGTGCAGCTTCAACAGTTAAGGTGGACTGAAAGCTACAGCAGTTCAGGTAGATTAAGAAACTAGAATTGAAGTCTTAAAGCTGCAGAGGGGCTTGTACAGATGTTAGAGTTAAGTTGATCAGGTTAAAATCTCGAAGGTCACCTTGAGTCAAGAGACCAGGTTCAAGGATCCAAGAAATGGGGATCCCAGAAGTCCTGGAATCCATGGAAAAGACAGGCCAACACACTTTGAGCTTGTCTATTGTGCCATGAGTTGACTTCACCTGAAAAAAGGTGCCGAATGTGAAGTGTTAATCTTTGTTGTTCAACAAACCTTGTTAGTTTGCATCCTAAATTAGTGATTAATTATTCCCAACAAGAATTTTCTTATTCTGGGGTCGAGTATTGAGTCCAAATCCATACAAGTAATAGACTTACTACGCTGTTGTAGAGATAAGGTAGAAAAGTGGAGCAGAAGATCAGCCATGTTATTTTTGATTGGAGGAGCTAACTCAATGGGCTATATAGCCTACTCCTGCTCCAGTTTCTTAGATTCATATATAGCTGGTAGCTATTTACTCCCAATATGAGATTTGCATATATTCTATCTTCTGGGGGCTCCTGCTCACCCTTTGTGTAGCTTGAGAGAGCAATTTACAAAGTTCAAGCAGCACTAGGAACTATTACAATGATTTGTAATACATATAAGGGGATTTGAGAGTAAAATTTAAAGTAGGGTGAACAGAATGGCTTCTCAATTCCTGACTAATTGATACTGCGCTGGAACTCATGTTGGAAGAAATGAAAGAAAGAACCCCGCTCTCGTTGAAACTAGCACCCTCCACAGAAAAATTGATACAAAACGCCTGGCAATAGATATCAGGATGAATGTGACCCTCAGCACACAGAGGACCTGGCTACAAGTGTAAAAGTAAAACGCCCACCTGAAGAAAGCTGCAAATAACTTCAGCTTCTGCATTTAGCTCCCACATCTGCATGCCACAAATTGCTGCATTTTTTAATTCATTCATGGGATGTGGATGTCGCTGGCTAGGCCTGCATTTATTGCCCACCCCTAATTGACCTTGAAAAAGTGGTGGTGAGCTGCCTTCTTAAACCGCTGCAGCCCGTGTGGTGTAGGCACACCCACAGTGCTGTTAGGGAGGGGGTTCAAGGCTGTTGACTCAGCAACAGTGAAGGAACATCGATACATTTCCAAGTCAGGATAGTGAGTGGTTGGAGGGGAACTTCCAGGTGGTGGAGTTCCATTGTTTCTGCTGCCCTTGTACTTCTAGATGGTAGGGATCATGATTTGGAAGGTGTTGCCGAAGGAGCCTTTGTGAGTTCCTGAAGTGCATCTTGTAGATGGTATACACTGCTGCTACTATGCATCGGTGGTGGAGGGAGTGAATGTTTGTGGATGTGGTGCCTATCAAACGGGTTGCTTTGTCCTAGATGGTGTCCAGCTTCTTGAGTGTTGTGGGAGCTGCACTCACCCAGGCAAGTGGAGAGTATTCCATCACACTCCTGACTTGTGCCTTGTAGATGGTGGACGGGCTTTGGGGAGTCAGGAGGTGAGTTACTTGCCACAGGATTCCTAGCCTCTGACCTGCTCTTGTAGCCACGGTAATTATATGGCTAGTGCAGGATGTTGATATTGGGGGATTCAGTGTCTTCCTGTTGAAGATGGCCATTGCCTGGCACTTGTTGGTACGAATGTTATTGCCACTTGTCAGCCCAAGCCTAGATATTGTCCAGGTCTTGCTGCATTTGGACATTGACTACTTCAGTATCTGAGGAGTCACAAATGGTGCTGAACATTCTGCAATCATCAGCAAACATCCCCACTTATGATGTTATGATGGAGGGAAGGCCATTGATGAAACAGCTGAAGATGATTGGGCCGAGGACACTATCCTGAGGAATTCCTGCAGTGATGTCCTGGAACTGAGATGATTGGCCTCCAATAACCACAACCATCTTCATTTGTGCTAGGTATGACTCCAACCAGCAGAGAGGTTTCCCCCTGATTCCCATTGACTCCAGTTTTGCTAGGGCTCCTTGATGTCACACTTGGTCAAATGCTGCCTTGATGTCAAGGGCATTCACTCTCACCTCACATCTGGAGGTCAGCTCTTTTGTCCATGTTTGAATCAAAGCTGTAATGAGGTCAGGAGCTGAGTGGCCCTGGCGCAACCCAAACTGGGCGTAAGTGAGCAGGTTATTGCTGAGCAAGTGCTGCTTGATAGCACTGTTGATGACCCATTCCATCACTTTACTGATGATCAAGGTTAGACTGATGGGGCGGTAATTGGGTGGGTTCGATTTGTCCTGCTTTTTGTGTACAGGAGATACCTGAGCAAATTTCAGATTGCTGTGTAGATGCCAGTGTTCTAGCTGTACTGGAACAGCTTGGCTAGGTGTGCGGCAAGTTCTGGAGCACAAGTCTTCAGTACTATTGTTGGAGTATTGTCATTGCTCATAGCCTTTGCAGCATCCAGTGCCTTAAGCTGTTTTTTCATATCACGTAGAGTGAATCGAATTGGCTGAAGACTGGTGTCTGTGATGCTGGGGACCTCTGGAGGAGGCCAAGATGGCTCATCCACTTGACACTTTTGACTGAAGATTTTTCTGAATGCTTCAGCCTTATCTTTTGCACTGCTGTGCTGGGCTCCTCCATAATTCATGATGGGGATATTTGTGGAGTGTCCTCCTCCAGTGAGTTATTTAATTGTCCACCACCATTCACGACAGGATGTGGCAGGGCTGCAGAGCTTAGATCTGGTCTGTTGGTTGTTGAATCACTTAGCTCTATCTATCAATTGCTGCTTATGATGTTTGGCAAGCAAGTACTCCTGTTTTATAGCTTCATCAGGCTGGCACCTCATTTTTAGGTATGCCTGGTGCTGCTCCTGGCATGCCCTCCTGCACTCTTCATTGAACCTGGGTTGATCCCTGGCTTGGTGGTAATGTTAGAGTGGGGGATTTGCCAGGCCATGAGGTTACAGATTGTGGTTGAGTACAATTCTGCTGCTAATTCCCCACAGCACCTCCTGGATGCTGAGTCTTGAGTTGCTAGATCTGTTTGAAATCTATCCCATTTAGCACGGTGGTAGTGCCACACAACATGATGGAGGGTATCCTCAATGTGAGGACAGGACTACATCTCCACAAGGACTGTGCAGTGGTCACCCCTACCGATACTCTCATGGACAGATGCATCTGCAGCAGGCAGTTTGTTGAGGATGAGGTCAAGTATGTTTTTCCCTCTTGTTGGCTCCCTCACCACCTGCCGCAGACCCAGTCTAGCAGTTAAGTCCTTTAGGACTTGACCAGCTCGGTCAGTAGTGGTGCTACGAGCCACTCTGATGGTGGACATTAAAGTCCTCCACCCAGAGTACATTCTGTTCCCTTGCCACCCTCAGTGCTTCCTCCAAGTGGTGTTCAACATGGAGGAGCACTGATTCATCAGCTGAGGGAATGTGGTACATGGTAATCAGCAGGAGGTTTCCTTGCCCATGTTCAATCTGATGCCATGGGACTTCATGTGACCCTGAGTTGATATTGAGAGTCCCAGTTCCGCCCCCCCATCCCACTACTGACTGTATACGACTGTGCTGCTACCTCTGCTGGGTCTGTGCTGCTGCTGGGGAAGGACATACCCAGGGATGGTGATGGTGGTGTCTGGGACATTATCTGTTATGCATGATTCCATAAATATGACTATGTCAGGCTGTTGCTTGACTAGATGAAGTCCAACGCACGCCCGCCCAGCGAAATATCGCGTTGGCGCATGGTGCCCCCCCGCTCATCAAACAAAAAATTCTGCCCTAGATCTCAGTTGCTCACTCACCACTTGCCACCACCAGGGTGAAAATTATAATAAAATATACAAAAGGAAGACCGGTAAGATCTCCATGAATTACAGTCTGGTATCATCAACTGCCTCAAATTGTGCTCTTGATCAATGTAGTTTTCAGAGGCAGATCCACATACTCTGTGATTCATATTTATATGTGATGTGAATAAGAACAGCATTTCACACAAATAACAATTATCCTTTTCCACAGGAATTCTCGCAAAGGGTTGCATAGCTGCACAGCATGCACTTATGTTCTCTATAAAAGGATAAATCGACACCCAGTCATACAATTACATTAGAACTACTTGTAAAATTAATGCATCAGATGATCAAACATAACATAGGAATTTCTTCACTGACTAAGTGTTCAGTCTCACCATTGCATTCAGAAAGCAAAGCATGGGAACTGAAATCAAAGGAATATTTTCTTTGATGAAAGGCTATTGATTTGAAACGTTGGGTGAGATTTTAAGTTATAGAAAACCCACCCACTTGCAGAGTTAATATCGGACCCCTTAATTTGATTTCCCTCTCCACACATACTTCCAGACCTGCTGAGTATTTTCAGCACTTTCTGCTTTTTATTTCAGATTTCCAGTATCCACAGTATTTAACTTTTGTAATAATGAGCAGAATAGTGCGCTCGCCGGCGGGCCTGCACCTGACCTGAATGAGCGTAAAATAACGTGCAATGAAGTTGGCTGCACATCCCGATGTCACCGCACACTCGCGTGATATTTCAATCGGCAGACGTGTGCGGTAGTTAGCAGCGCGCCCACCAACAATTAACACGCCTATTAAGACCATAAAAGTAATAATTAAATGAAATTTTTCGCTGCCTATCCAACTTTACGGTTGGCGGGGAGGTGAAAAGGCCGAGCGACTTTTGGATTTTTTAGGAAGCCTCATCCACAGGCAGGATGAGGCTTCCAGCAGCAAATAAAAACAAAATAAAAATTATTGAAATTCATTCCAGCCAGCCAGCACAAAATCGTTGTCGGAGCCTGATTGCGGGCAGTGGTCGGCTTCCCGACTGCTCCCGGGCTCGCCCGCCGAGCCTGCCTGACCACCGGAAAATCCTGGCCAATGTTTAATTCACTGCCACTTCTCTTCCAGGAATGAAGAAGCTCATCTCTTCTCTCCTATAGGATATCTGATTAACAAATTTACCTTATTCATTTTCATTGCTCCCTGTCTCCCTTCTCATGTTTGGTCAAGTATCTACCAAATCGCACATTCACAACCACATCAATTTCCTAAGCAGTTGTCTCCGGCTGTGACATATTCTGACTGAAATCCCACCCTTCATGCTTCAGACCTACCCACAATTACAGCTATCTCCAAGCTATTCAGTGTCCATCGAAACCCTGCTCTCACCACACCCTGCATTCCACACTTAATACCATGCATCACCACATGCAAGCTCTTGGCCTCTGCTTTCAACAATATCAACTCACTTTATCTCAAAACTGTTCTGGTCTGCAGTTCCATTTCATCATTCATCTTAACCAATGCGTTAACAATTTATTTTTTCTGCCTGTCAAGCCTCAACAACTCTTTGATACCAAAGGGATTGTGGGTCCTTCTTTTTCAGTTTCCTCTGATCCCAGCCCTTCTTCCAATCTCACTCCTTGCTGTGTTTTCATTATCGCCTCTGGTTTTCATCTCTCTGACCCTGAATGATGTCTTCAGCAAAGGCTTCAGCTTCAACTCTTACACCACTAACTCAGTCAAGTTCGATCTCAACCTCATACTGAGCTCTTCTTCTGTCACCTTCACCTCCATGCCTATTCTTTGGCAGGAGTCTTCCCTCCGCATAGCTGACCCTTTCACCCATTTTTAGAATTCTCCCTCCACCTAGACCCCTCCCTCTGGTCTGATGCTATTTCCAGATGTTTTCATTGCTAGCTGCTGGCATGACATTAGCCAGTTGTAAATGGCAAGCTGCTCAAATTCCAGAGGGAAACTTGAAGCAGTTGCCACAACTATTTCCAATTTGTATTTATTTTGAGATGCGGGATTTGAATTCAGGAAAAAGAAGGCCACTGAGGCTTAGGGGTTTTTTATAAAACTAAATTAAACATTTATTAATAAAATAAATAATTTTAAGCATGTACATAAGTCTACAAATTACTACTATGATAACTCCTAGCTCCCCTAATTAATCTAACTCCTGTTACACCTCTATGAAGGCAACAGTAAAACACACAAATTTAAACAGACCCAGGCAAAGCACACACTCTGGACAGTCAAATTCAAAGTGAGTTTCTCCTCAGCTTTGGCTCCTTGTAGACAGCGACTTGAGGCTTTTTACACTTGTGATAAATCTTAAAAAAAGCCTTCCCTTGCACACAGCCTTCTCTCCTTTATACATATTTTCCCAATTGTTTCACTCTGTCTTTGGACTTTACCTCTCTAATAATAAAAAATCTGTCACAGTACCAATTTTTCCAGTAATCTTTGGGAAAAATAAACACACTGTTTCTTAACTTCTAGATGAGGTGAAACATTCCACCCCCTCTTTTAAATTCAAGCTACTCTGGTTTATTTACACATGCAAATGTTCCCTTTAGGCCTCACATTCTAAAATGTCACCATGTTTACCTATTTAGCATTTTGAACCTAGCTTTTCTTTTTACATCAAAGATTTCAGTCCAGTTTCTTTAACTCAGTTAAGTCCCATACACATAGAAACACATGTACATACATAGGCACAGACCCCACTATTACTCTACAATAAATTCCAAATAACATTATGAAAATTATTATATCTTCCTAACATCCCCCTCCTTATTGAAAAACGAACCGTCATCATTTTAAAAAGTTGGTTTCATTTTATTAACCCAACTTACACTACCTCCTATACTTATCTATATACTTACACTATTACATTACTAGATGCATGCATTAACATAACAATATATATACACAAATCCTTCATATCAACAGAAGTCATTCCAATTCAATGTCCAGGTTTTTAAATGACTAATTTTCCCTTTAAGTTTCAAACTCTTGACAATGCATCTGCAATCAGATTTTATCATCCAGCCACATATATAATCTGTAGATTAAATGGCTGCAGCAATACATTCCACCTGAATTGTCTTGCACTTCTGTCTCAAAATTTGCCAGAAATTTTAAAGGATTGTGGTCTGTATAAACAATTGTTTCTGACGAACTGATTACAACATAAATCTCAAAATGCTGCAATGCAAACACCAAACCCAAAATTTCCTTTTTGATCATTGAATATCTTTTCTGTTGTACATTCAACTGTCATGAAAAATACCCTGTTGGTTTTTCAATTCCAGTGTCATCTTCTTGTAACAATACCCCAGTGCCTATATCGCTTACGTCAATGGCCAACTTAAATTACTTGGCATACTTTGGTACTGCCAAAACTGGTTTTGTAGTGAAAACAGTTTTCAAATTGTCAAATGCCTTCTGACACTCCTGTGTCCATTGAAACTTCTTGTTATTTTTTAATAGCTCAGTCAATGGAGCAACCACACTGTGAACATTTGGTGCAAATTTCTGGTAAAACCCACTCATGCCCAGAAATCTCAAAACTTCTCATTTTGTTGTAGACACGGGGAAATCCACAATAGCCTTGACTTTCATATCTCTTGGAGCCGCCTCATCATGTCCAATGGTATGGCCTAGATATGTAACTTGCGCCTTTGCAAATTCACTTTTAGCCAAGTTCATTGGCAAATTGGCTTTTTGTAATCAACAAAACAATTCTTCTAGATGCTGTAAATGCTCTTCCCGCACCTGACTGAAAACTATAAAGTCATCAAAATATTGCTCAGACCTGAAATTATATTGTTTGTCACTCTTTGAAATGTTGTAGATGCATTTTTCATACCGAACAGGATGACTTGAAATTGATATAGTCCATCTGGCATCACTAAATCCAATATCTCCTTTGCTCTCTCTGATAAAGGTACTTGCCAATATCCCCTTAGCAAGTCAATCTTTGTGATAAATTTTGATTGTCTCACTTCCCCAATACAATCTTCAAACCATATTATAGGATATGAATCTGCTTTTGTCACTACATTCACTTTTTGATAGTCTTTGTGTTCCATCCTGTTTCAGTACCACCATAATAGGCAAACTCCAGTTCCTGCAACGAGACACAATGATGTCATTTTGAAGCATTAATTCAATTTCTTTCTGTACTTGTGATAACTTTTCTGGATTTAATGTATACATACATCATGTATAGCTAAATTTGTCCTCCCCAGCTTATTTCCACAAATAGACTTGTGTGACTTCAATAGCTTCCCCAAATCACTTTGACACTTGTCTGGAAGGTAATTCAAAGTTACATTTAAATTTTCAAGTACCCCCTCATTATCCAATTTAATTAGCGGCAAATCAATTTCAAAATCCTGCATCTCTCCCTCTTTCTCATTATCTACCACCACTAACTCCTTCTTTTGGTCCTCTTCCCTATCAAAGTACTTTTTAAGCATATTTACATGACACACCCTCTGCTTCTTTCTTCTATCTGGAGTATTTATGAAATCATTTATTTATTTATTTCATTCAGCTTCTTTTCATCCCTGTAAGGCCCACTAAACATTGCCTTTAATAAGTCACCCAGTACTGGTAACAGAACTAACACTTCCCCCCCGCACCCCCCCGCACCCCCCCACCCCCACCCCACCCCACCCCCACCCCACCCCAGCAACAAAACTACGAGCTGTTGCTTTCCTATCTGCCTTCACTTTCATCAATTGCTGTGATATTTTTAAATGTTCCCTAGCTAATTCACATGTTCTGTCCAATCTCTCTCTGAAGTTTGATACATAATCCAGGAGAGAAGTTTCTGAATTTTGACCCACTAATTTCTCATGAATCAATTTCACTGGTTCCCTTAGCTTATGACCATAACTTTGTTCAAAATAACTAAAACCAGTCATGCATATAGAGCCATCTGTCACTTGCCCATCCTGCTTTCTACCCTTAATGTCACCTTTATCACATCCTTTAGCTAATATCGCCACCGTCAACACCCCTTTGACTTTTTGTTTATGACATCTTTGGCAATCTCTCCTTTGCCTCCACCTATCACTGGCCCGCTATCCAGCTCCACCTGTCCCACCCCCCTTAAACAGCTTATATTTCACCACATTTCTATTTCTCTTTAGTTCTGATGAAGAGTCATACAGACTTGAAACGTTAACTCTATCTTCCTCTCCACAGATGCTGTTAGACCTGCTGAGTTTTTCCAGCAATTTTTGTTTTTGTTTCAGATTTGCAGCATCTGCAGTATTTTGCTTTTACTTCAACCTTACTCTTGTGCCATTAAATATAAACTGGCGATTAGTAGAAAGTAGAAATTCTTTGCCCTTACTGATAAATTAGCTCCCTTTCCTGTGCCTACAAATTTTTGCTTTCCCATTGCTAGTTTAGAAATTTACATGTTTCAAAATTACTGGGGTTGAAACATAGTTTGTAACAGCAGCTGCTCAAGAATGAATCAGATCACAACTTTCTTGTGATGTTACTCTCACTTTTTTTCAAACCCACCGAGCAGCTCTGGAAGGTTAGAACAAAAGAACTAGGAGCAGGAGTAGGCAATTCAGCCCCTCGAGCCTGCCCCGCCATTCATCACGATCATGGCTGATCTCATTTCGGCCTCAACTCCAATTTCCCGCCCTCTCCCCATAACCTTTCAACCCGTTACTAATTAAAAATCTGTCTATCTCTTCCTTAAATTTATTCAGCGTCCCAGCATCCACTGCACTCTGAGGTAATGAATTCCACAGATTCACAACCCTTTGAGAAAAGTAACTCCTCCTCATCTCTGATTTAAATCTACCACCCCTTAGCCTAAAACTATGGCCTCTCATTCTAGAAGGCCCCGCAAGGGGAAACATCCGCTCCACGTCTACCTTGTCTATCCCCTTTAGCATCTTATATACCTCAATTAGACCTCCTCTCATCCTTCTAAACTCTAGCAAGTATAGGCCTAAACTGCTCAATCTCTCCTCATAAGACAAGCCCCGCATCTCTGGAATCAATCTAGTGAGCCTCCTCTGAACCACCTCCAATGCATCTACATCCTTCCTCAAGTAAGGGGACCAAAACCATGCACTCCAGATGCGGTCTCACCAGTTCCTTGTACAGTTGCAACAACACTTCCCTATTTTTTAAGGGGACCAAAACTGTGCACTGTACTCCAGATGCGCTCTCAGCAATTCCTTGTACAGTTGCAACAACATTTCCCTATTTTTATACTCTATTCCTTTAGCAATAAATACCAGAATTCCATGTGCCTTCCTTTTAACCTGCTGTACCTGCATACTAGCTTTCAGCGATTCATGCATGAGGACATCCAGATCCCTCTGCGCCCATGCAACCTCTCTTGCCCCTGGAAAGTAAGTGAAAGGCCCTGAGCCTCAGCCTCTCCTTATTCACAGCCCCAGAACATGCTCCCACACAGGTCCCACTCCTCTTGCTCCCTTTCTCCAAAGTTAGCAAGTTAGTCTAAAGAGCTTGGAAATTACAAATTTAATTTTTTTGATAATAAGAGTTAAGTAAAGCATTTCAATTAACCTCCCTACAATGTAAGTGACAACAGAAGAAGAGAAGTGAATAGCCAGTGCATCATATTTTTTAAGTGATAAATTTTATTTTCTAATAGATAAAGGAATGACAGGACAACTCCAACACCTGGGGTACACATCCTGTTCCATTTGGGAACTCCAGGACATTTCCTGTATCTTGGATTAACCACATGCGCAGGAAGTATTGGATTTCAGAGCTTGAGTGACAGCAGACATCCCTGTGCAAATCCGTGAGATTGGGAACTTTGTGGATAACATGTTTATGAATGCAGTCAGCCCTCAATTTAAGAGTATGCAGGGAGAAAGGGAATTTTTGACCACCAGGCAATCAAGAAGAAATCGTTTAGGAGTCACCTGAGTGCATCTCACTCTCCAACCAGTGTTCAAGCCTGAATACTGATGAAAGTGATGGTTCGCCTAGGGAGTGCAGCCAGAACAAAGTCCTTGGCACCACAACTGGCTCAGCTGTATAGGTGGACACAAAGAATACTGCAAGAGCAATAGTGATAGGAGATTTGATAAATTAAGGGACAGACAGGCATTTCAGCAGCTGAAAATGTGAATTCAGGATGGCCTATTTCCTCCCTGGCGCCAGAGTCAAGAATATCACTGAACAACTGCAGAGCATCCTAAGAAGGGGTATGAACAGCCAGTGGTCATAGTCCATATTGGTACCTATTACATAGTTAGAAAGAGGCATGTGGTCCTTTGGTCAGAATTTAGGGAACTAGGTAGGAAATTAGCAAGTAAGTCTTCAAAAGTGATAATCTCCAGATTACTCCATGAGCATGAGCAACTGAGTATAAAAATAGGAGGGATGAGTAGATGAATGCTCGGCTGGAAAGATGGTGCAGGAGGGACACTCTTGATTCTTCGGATATTGGGATTAATTCTGGGGGAGATGGGGCCTTTACAGGACAGACGAGTTGCAAATGAACAGAACCAGGACCAATTTCATTCCAGATGATTTGCTCCTGCTATTGGGGAGGATTTAAGGTAACTTGGCAGGAATATGGGAACCAGGAGGTAATACTAGAAAGGGATACCAAGGTGCAAACAATATTGGGAGAGACAGATTGCACTAGAGTAGGATTTTGTAATGTATTAAAGGCTTCAGCATATGAGGGAAAGTAATAAAGTCTAAATTAGGGTTATTGTACATGTATGTGAATGTGTGGAGTGTGGCAAATAAGTTTGGTGAATTGCAGACGCAGATAACCGTGTAGGAAATATGATGTTGTGGCGATAACCAAGATCCGGCTCAAAGAAGTGCAGGACCAGGTATTAAATATTCCTAGTTACAAGGGGCTGGATTTTACAGCCCCCTGCCGGCATATTTGAATGCAGTGGGGCTCATAAATTAAACAGGTGGCCTTCCCATCGCCTTCCCACCCACCTCCGATCTGTCTCCCATATTATGGGTGTGGAAGGATTCCAGTAGCCTACCCACCCTTGGGCTTATTGAGGCCCTAAGTGCCCAATTAGTGAAAACGTAATGGCTTCATTCTGCCTCCGCCACTGTTTTCCATATGGCAGGGGAAGGCAGGGGCGAGGCAGGCAGCTCAGCAGCTTTCACTGTGCAGGGTACTGATGGGCAGGAATGGGGGACCTGTTTTGGGGGGGGTACCCTGTGCCTATCACAGGAGATAAGGCGGGAGAATGGGGTTGAGAAACTTATCAACCATGATTGAATGACAGAGCAGAATCAATAGGCTGAATGGCCTAATTTCTGCTCCTATGTCTTATGGTCTTATGGTCTATCCCTGGCTTGGTCATAGAAGACAGAGGGTAGCAGTGGAAGGGTGCTTTTCTGAATGGAGAGCTGTGACTAGTGGAGTTCCGCAAGGATCAGTGCTGGGACCTTTGCTGTTTGTAATATACACAAATGATTTGGAGGAAAATGTAACTGGGCTAATTAGTAAGTTTGCAGACGACACTAAGGTTGGAGGAGTTGCAGATAGTGAAGAGGATTGTCAAAGGATACAAAGGGATATAGATCGGTTGGAGACTTGGGCGGAGAATTGGCAAATGGAGTTTAATCCGGACAAATGCGAGGTAATGCATTTTGGAAGGTCTAATACAGGCAGGAATTATACAGTAAATGGCAGAACCCTTAAGTGCATTGACGGGCAGAGGGATCTGGGTGTACAGGTCCACAGGTCACTGAAAGTGGCAACGCAGGTGGATAAGGTAGTCAGGAAGGCATATGGCATGCTTGCCTTCATTGGCAGGGGTATTGAATATAAAAGCTGGGAAGTCATGCTGCAGTGTATAGAACCTTGGTTAGGCCACACTTGGAATATTGCGTGAAGGATATGGAGGCATTGGAGAGGATGCAGAGGAGGTTTACCAGGATGCTGCCTGGTCTGGAGGTTATTAGCTATGAGGAGAGGTTGGAGAAACTCGGATTGTTCTCACTAGAGCGACGGAGATTGAGGGGTGACTTGATAGAAGTTTACAAAATTATGAGTGGCATGGACAGAGTAGATAGTCAGAAGCTTTTTCCCAGGGTGGAAGAGGCAGTTACTAGGGGACATAGATTTAAGGTGAGAGGAGAAAACTATAGAGGAGATGTGCGGGGCAAGTTTTTTACGCAGAGGGTAGTGAGTGTCTGGAATTCGCTGCCAGAGGAGGTGGTAGAAGCAGGTACGATAGTGGTGTTTAAGAGGCAGCTTGACAAATACATGAATAGGATGGGAATGGAGGGATATGACCCCGGAAGTGCAAAATGTTTTAGTTGACAGGCAATATGATCGGCGCAGGCTTGGAGGGCCGAAGGGCCTGTTCCTGTGCTGTACTTTTCTTTGTTCTTTGTTCTATCAGAGGCACCCTCCCCACCTAGATTGTACCCCCCTTTAACTCTCCCCCACCCCAGCCTCTAAAGCCCGGCCCCCCAACTTTGTCTCCCCCTTGCTGGGATCTGCCTGGCACGCCCGTTCAAAATCCTAGACTTAACCCTGAGTCCAGGCTTCATGACACTTCTAAAACAAAAACAAAAATACCTGGAAAAACTCAGCAGGTCTGGCAGCATCTGCAGAGAGGAACATAGTTAATGTTTCGAGTCCAAATGACCCTTCATGATACTTCTTCCTTGTGGACTGCCTGTGACCACCGCTGGACCTTGGTGGTGCTGATACTACAGAGCTGCCGGCCAATCATATTTGCCAGCAGCTCTCTAGGGCAGTTCTTCTTCCCAGATGGAGGAGGAAGTCCCTCACTGAATCAAATAAGGCTGCATCCAGCATATTATCACTGCGGGGAAGCTGGATTATAAGTGGCGGGTGTTCAACACTAACTTTGCTGTTGAACGAGCGGGAATATGCCTCTATGTAAAATCTAGCCCAATATGTTCAGGAAAGATAGGGAGGGAGAAAGCGTGGCATACTGATTGAGGAGAACATTGCAGTGCAGCAGACAGAGGATATCCCAGATGGGCCAAGGAGAGAATCGATTTGGCGAAAGCTAAGGACAAAAAAAGTGCGGTTACATTGTTTGGTGTAGTTTACAGGCCACCAACTAGTGGGAAATATATAGAGCAACAAATTTGCAAGGAAATTACAGAGTAGTGCAAGAAATATCGAGTAGTTCTAATGGGGTATATTAATTATCTGTATATAGATTTGGATAATAGTTGTCTAAAGGGCAGAGATGGACAAGAGTTCCTAGAAAGTGTTCAGGGAATTCTCTACCACAGTATGCTCCCAGCCCAATGACAAAGGAGGCACTTCTGGGCCTGGTTCTTGTGAATAAGGTGGGCCAAGCGGATTATGCATCAGTAGGGAAACATTTAGGTCACATTGATCATTGTTTCATAAGATTAAGATTGGCAATGATAAAGGACAAGGAGGAATCCAGAATAATTAACTGGGGGAAAGCCAACTTCAATGATGTAAGAACGGATCTGGCCCAAATATATTGGAATCAAAGATGAGCAGATAAAACCATAATTGAATTATGGGTTGTCTTTAAAAAAGATATAGGGCAGGATTTTCCCATCCGCGCTCAGAGTATAGTGGCAGGTGGGAAAAGCAATGTATTCCCTGCCATGTGCAATGGCAGGCTTTTGCACCGTATCATCTGCTCTCCGCCTCATTAATGATGCGAAAACAGGAAACACGTTGGATCGTGGATGAGTGCCTCTGATTCACCTTACCCACTGTGACCTCAGTGGTTCTTTCCTCTGGGCACCATATTTATACTGCATCTGCACACAGCCTTCTCAATATCTCCAAGCCAGGATAGCTCCACAGAAGCAATGGCCCCGAAAGGCAAGAAGAGTGCGGCTCCCAGATTTAGTGATGCTCCGCTGGGCTAGCTGCTGGACACTGCTGAGGCCCACCAGAATGTCCTCTACCCAGTAATGTCCAGAGGAGGTCAACCACTGCCACCACTCCAGCTTGGGAAGCAGTGTCTTTGGCAGTCAGCACAAACGAGGCACAGAAAAGGTCTGAAATCCAGTGCAGGAAGAGGATGAATGATCTTATCTGTTCCAGCAGGCTAAGTCAACCATCTCATCACCCTTAACTCACACATTCACAAGCCCATCAAGCCTTAGCAAGATGACACTCCACAAGGATCTTACACATTGCCACCTAAAGGCACATCACTACTCACCCTCTCACACACACATTCACATCTCCATCTGGGCTAACATGCTGTGTAGATCATGTCTTCATCCCGTCCACTGTTCCACTCACCACCTACACAAGGCATGCATCCTTATCATCTGCCTTGGCATGTGTCCTGCTCACAATCTCTCCATTTGTCTTCATGCAGGACAAGCTCTCACACAACAGGAGAGAGAGGTCCCAGACTGGGGGTGGATTGGCTGAAATTAAGGCGCTTACTCCATACGAGGAGCATGCCATCGCACTAGCTGGAGAGGACAGGGACCTTGCATGTGGCGACAGTGAGATGGGTGGTGTCAACCCAAGTGAGGACCCTGGATCAGCTCATCCCTCATACAACCATACTGTGAGTCCATTGTCTTCCAGTCACTTGCCATGCTTATGTAATCTCTACTTTCTTTTATAGGCAATGCTGTTGATGTGCTGGACATGGACTTCCAAAAGGCACTTGATACAGAGCTGCACAACAGACTTGTGAGCAAAATTATAGCTCAAGGAATAAAAGGGACAGTATCAACATGGGTACGAAATTGGCTGAGTGACAAGAATCAGGCAATAATTGTAAGTGGTTGTTTTTTGGACCGGAGGGAGGTTTATAGTAGAGTCCCCCAGGGGTTGGTGTTAGGACCCCTACACCTCCTGACATATATTAATGACCTACATCTTTGTGTACAGGTCACAATTTCAAAATTTACAGATGATATGAATCTTACAAGTATTGTGAACCATGAGGAGGCTAGTGTAGAACTTCAAAAGGATATAGACTATATGGTGGAATGGGCAGACAAGGGGCAGATGAAATTTAATGCAGAGAAGCATGAAGTGATTCATTTTGGTAGGAAGAACACAGAGAGACAATATAAACTCAAGGGTGCAACTCTAAAGGGGGTGCAGGAGCAGGCGAACCTGGGTGTATATGTGCATAAGCCATTGAAGGTGGCAGGATAGGTTGAGAGATCGGTTATTAAAGCATACGGCATCCTGAACTTTATCAATAGAGGCATAGAGTACAACAGGAAGGAAGATATGTTAAACATATAAAACACTGGTTCATTCTCAACTGGAGTATTGCGTCCAGTTCTGGCACCACACTTTAAGGAAGCAGCTGAAGGCACTACAGAGATTGCAGAAAAGATATACAAGAAAGGTTCCAAGGATGAGGAACTTCAATTATATAGAAAGATCGGAGAATTTGCGTATTCTCATTGGAGAAGAGAATGTTGAGAGTAGATTTAATAGAGGTATTCAAAATCATGAAGGATCTGGACAGAGTAGATAGGGAGAAACTGTTGCCACTCATGAAAGGATCGAGAACGAGAGGGCACAACTTAAGATAATTGACGAAAGAAGCAATGGCAACATGAGAAAAAAAAATTTCATACAGCGAGTGGTTAGGATCTGGAATATACTGAGAGTGCGGTGGAGACAGGGTCAACTAAGGCTGTCAGATGGAAATTGGATCATTATCTGAAAAGGAAAAATTTGAAGGGCTGTGAGGCAAAGACAGTGGAGTGGTACTAGTGAATTGCTCCTTCAGAGGGATAGCACAGACACAGCAGGTTGAATGGCTTCCTTTTGGGCTGCAAACATTATATGATTCTGCTTTTTATATTTACACCTCCTCTAGGCATATCTTCTGTTTCTCTTCTTGTCCAATTACTGTTGTCGTTTGCCTTGCACCATCATTCCCACTGTTATTTAATCTCTTCTGTGTTCCCCTTTGTTCTTTCTTCTTCCCTGCTTCTATATTTGCTGACAACCTGTTAGATCTCTAATTTTTTTCTATTTCTGTGGAAGGTCACCAATCTGAAATGCCAACTTTGATTCTCTCTCCACATACTGACTGACCTGCTGAGTGCTTCCAGAACTTTGCGTTTTTATTTCAGATTTCCAGCATCCGCAGTATTTTGCTTTTATGGAGTCCAAGGAATCTAGCAGTTCTACACTACAGTAAGTTAGCTATATCAAGTCAGATCAAAATAATCCTCAAACTAGGTGGAAATTGTATAATTAATCATTTTTACCTTTCAAATAATTTGTAAATTTCTGGTCTTGTGAAAGTTGTAATAGTGGGTGATTTAAATTACCCTAATTGTAGCTGGGATATAATCAGTATAAAAGGGACAAAGGGTACAGAATTCTTAAAATCCATTATTTTTTGGCGAGTACATAGCAAGTTCAAAATGAGAAAGGGCAGTTCTTAGTTTTAGGGAATAAAGCTGGACAGGTGAAAGGAATACCAGTGGCAGAGCATTTGGGAGTCTGGAACTCACTGCATGAAAGGGTGGTAGAGACAGAAACCATCATTAAAAATAAGTTCTTGGGTATGTACTTCAAGTGTCATAACCCACCAGGCTATGGATCTGAAAAGTAGAATTAGGCTATTAGGCTGGATAGTTCTTTTTCAGCCAGCATGAATATGATGGACTGAATAGCCTCCTTCTGTGCAGTAAATTTCTATGATTCTATGATTGTTTACTCTTGAGCCTGACTTATATATGAAATCAGCACTGATGACTTCAGTAGTTTTTCATTCCTCAGATAGATAACTTGGCATTGATTTGAGTCTGTATGTGAGCTCACATACATTAGCATCTCAAGGTCATGAAGGAACTGCAGGAGCAATTCACTTGTAAGTACTAAACAACTCCCAACACTTTAGGACCCATAGGTATTTTAAGATAGATTTGTGTGTATTCTCATTTTTCCCATCTAAAAACAAGCTTTTTGTTTTTATAGGAAAAATAAGGGGAGAATTTTCTCAGCCGAGTCAGCCAAACTGAAAATCTAAATGATGCACGGTGACATCAGGACGCACACCTGACGTCACGCCACGTCACTTTACGCCTCGGTGAGCAGGCCCTGCCCCCGCTCACCGAGCCAAAGATTCTGCCCTAAAGGTTTTAAATTCCTAGGCTGGGATTTTCTGCTCCCACTCACAGTGGGCATAATGGCGGGTGGGAGGGGAAAATATTGCCAGGGCCAAAATATCAGTTTCCCGTCAGTGGGAAAACAGGTTGCGATCATCCGCTCCACCCTCAATGGTGGGTCGTGTTTCCCGTTGTGCCATGTTAGGAAGGCATTAGAATGTCATGAATGCTCATTATCAAGGCAGCTTGCCGGAATCATGGCTTGACACTGGATCAAAAGGCCACACTGGCGTCTAATTCGACCGACGTGCATCATGACTGGAAAAAAGCAATGTTCACCTGGCAAACTGCACTTCACTTGTGACTACAAGATAAGTTTGCCTACCTTGCCTTTCACTGTGCTCATGCCTCCACAGGCTCTGTGCCAGGCTTCAGCACATCAAATTCAGGAGGCTATCGCAGGCAAGGCTCCATATAGCAGACCAGCGGGAAGGCGGAGTGGTTTCTAATGTGTTATAGGTTAAATGTTTGACTAGGTGGGGGGAGGCAAGACAGAGGCAAGGGAAGAGGCAGGAGGGCAAAGGCTTGACTTGGAGGGGGAAGACTCAGGAATGTTGAATGCAGACACATGACTGGGTGGGAGAGGGTTGTGGGGAGACTGGGGCAAAGAAATCTCATGGCCGGATGGTAGAGTATCAAGGGCAGCAGTCCCAAGGCAGTCCCAGGCAGAATGGCAAGACAGCCAACTAAAGAAGTGCTTAAGTAGTGACCTAGCTTGAAAAGACTGTCCTTGTCCCAGTCCACGGAGGGGGAGGGCACCCACCTGAAATCTGTATTCCCAGATAAGGAAGAATGCACAGCTGAGACATGTTAGGAGCATCAATGCTACAACAGAGGTTATAATGAGCCATCAATGCAAAAGCACATTCATGTGAGATTAATTCCGATTAGTTCCAATTATCGATCACTGTGCAGTAACCTTTTACAACAATCATTATTCCCCTCCGTGATAGTGACTTCAAAAAACAAGTGCACCTGGACAAGCAGGAAGAGCCTTTTGGAAACATCACCTCAGACCTCATAGCTGCCAGGTTCAGAGATGGGAATTCAAGGCCCCCAAAAAGAATCTCATGCCTTCACAGAACATCTTCCCTCATGTATGTTGCAAAGGATGTAGTTATTCAGTCTATTGAATGAATAATGTGTAAACTGGAACAAATGCAGGCTATCCAAGTCCCTGGCCAAGTCCATCTCATGGCAATAGGTCTTTGCTAGAGCAAGGTTAGAGGGTGGGCAGGGATAGGTGGGGGGAGTTTGTGGGTTTGGTGGGGGGAAGGATACTGTGACACTAAGAGTGTTCAGAGCCATGGCCATGATTGCATTGGCTAATAGGCGCCTATATAGTAAGCAAGCCCTTAAAGCCACAGACACTCTCTAGCCAGCGACAGGAAAATAACCTTTGGAGATTGCTGCTAACTCATGTTTTTATTTCAATGATTTAACAGAGAGGAGGACATGAAGAAAATGGAGGCTGCATTTAATGTTGGCTGCATCATCACAAGAAAGACAGGAGTGTGCATGACCTCTGAGTATGGCCATTTAGATTGCAAACCCTCAGGGATTATAGACATTGCACGGTGATAAAGAAGTGGTTACACTTCGACAAGTGCATCTACATCTCTCCTTGTACGCTACACCTTCACCTTTCCACAATGCAGACGAGTTGGGGGACTGTGAGTCTCCAACTTACATAGCCATGAACATCATTTGTACCCATAACGCTTGTCAACAAGCTGTCTCACACAAGCACCTTTTACATAGAGGGTGACATATCACTGATTTTGGAGAAGAACTGAGAAGGGACACACACTGTGATGAGATGGCTTCACACAACATGGACCAGACGGACATGATATGAGATCAGTGATAAGTGGGGGGAGGGAACATGGTGTGACCCCTGATGGACCACAGCACAACTCAGCATACAGAGGAGACATACACAAGAGATGTGGAATGGGTGCAATTGTATTTACACAAGTGGAAAGTAGATACATGTGATGAACACCCGTGCCACCGTTGTGCTCCTAGTATTTCTTGATCTTCCTAACCCTGCCTCTACGTCTCACCGTGCAATGTCTATAATCCCCGATATCCACAGCAGAGGTGGATCCTACGCCCTGTTGTCTGTGTTGACTTTAGTGGATGTCCTCTCAAGGCCCGTGACTTGGAGGGTCCTGGCAGGCTTTGGACCTCCTGCTGTGGACGTGAAGGTGATGGGGGTCACAGGCAGAGGGGATTGGGATCAACTGGACACTCCTGGAGTCACCTGGGTGGATGGCCCCGGTATATCCAATTGCTGGTCCTCATCCCTATGGGTGCCCAAGGGCTGCTTTGTCCTGGATGGTGTTAAGCTTCCTGAGTGTTGTTGGAGCTGCGCTTCTCCAGGAAAATATTCCATCGCACTCCTGATTTGTGCCTTGTTGATGGTGGACAGTCTTTGGGGAGTCAGGAGGTGAGTTACTTGCCACAGGATTCCTAGCCTCTGACCTGCTCTTGTAGCCATAGTATTTATATGGACTGTCATCATATCTGAGGGGCTTGTGAGAATGTGAGGTGAGAGTGATGAGAAGGCTGACTTGCCCCGGCTGCGCGGATAAGATCTTTCATCCGTTTGTGACACTGGATCCCTGTTCTCCCCCAAGCAGAGTTGGCACTCAGCACCACAGACACCTCCTCCCAGGCTGGGTTGGTGACCTTGATGGACCTCCTCTGGCCATCACAAGGGCAGAAAAGGTCACTGTGGTCCTCAACAGAAGGTGACCCAGCAATGCATCACTAAACATGGAGGCCCATGCCTCTTTGCTTTGGGGGCTGTCTCTCACCTTTGAGAAGCTATGCCCGTGTGCAGTTTAAATATGGCGTCCAGAGCAAGGTTCCGCTGAGGTTATGGCAGGCGGGCGAATCAGAGGCCGCCTGCTGATGATACAGAGTATTCCTCCTGATGCATATTTAATGAGGCGAGATGAGGACAATCAGCTGTTAAAACCCACCATTGTGGCCAGCAGAGAGAATGCCACTTTTCCCAGCCACCACACCACCTAGTCTACAGAGCAGAAAATCCCACCCTTGGTCTCTCTAAAACCTTATGTGAAAAAGAAGTAAGGTATAATTTAGAATGATTCAATTCCTAGCATGGTGCCTCACTGTATGAGAGCACAGTTCAGAGCCAGAGCTACATTACTATATGACTAATTGAAAGGTCCCATGCTCCTATCAGAGAAAGCTCCAGGTTTGGAGGAGAACATTCCAAAACCAGCCCTTAATTGAGATTTTATCATAGAAGTGAGATAGAGCTCTGCTTACACTACACATTCATTTCATTCTTGGTAAGCTTGTGTGAATAAAGAGGAAGTATAATTATTCAGTGCAATGAATGACTTGATCTACATTGCAAAATATCTGTAAAATATCTTGCTGTGTGGAATTCTGTATCTTGAAAAGATTATTACATAATTTTCAAAATATCTAAAGTTTGAACATTCCAAAGCTGAATATGAATCCAAATTTCACTTTTCCCAACTATGATGCTCTGTGTCAGGCTCCCTGGGTTAAGTCTAATGCACATACAAGCTGCTCTAGCACAGCGATGGTTTAACCTGTAAAGGAGACAATTTGATTTTCCATCCAGGGAAGGAAAACCAAATGGATTTCTTTGCAGCTGTTCACTCCAACATGCCTAATTTTTCAATAAGTGCATTTCCCTGGTGGTCCACCATATCTGGTCACAAACTCAGGAAAAGTTCCTTTAATATGCTGGGCTTTATATCTAGAAGACGAGAATACCAGGGTCTAGAAATGATGCTTCGGCTGTACAAAGTTCTGGTTAGACCACACCTAGAGTACTGTGAGCATACTCTTCACCTTTTTGATTATTTTCTGTACCTGTTAATGACATTTTAATGGTCTGTATGCCTGGAACCCCAAGGTTGGAATATTCTCATCCGGCCTGTGGGATTTCATGGCGGGCAGGGCTAGAAAATTTGGAGAGAGGCCAAAAATCGGAAACCCATCGGCAGGAAAACAGTTTGGAATTTTTCCCTCACTACTTTCATGGCAGGCTGATGACAGGTCAGGTTTCCCATGACAGCAACTCCATTTGCATGCATTACCATCTCATGAATGCTGATTGAAAACACCACTCAGTGGAATCACGTAGTGCCCCCCCCCCCAGCCAAGTGTCAAGTCAGTGGGAAATTAGACCGGTCTGAATCTGTATACAGGTGGCGTGTGGGCCTCAGTTCTCTCATGACTTTGAGGTGGGTGCAATGCTGAAAGCCTACCTGCAGCAGCGCCGTGCCAGGCTTTTGCCAAGGGCAGACTGGTGGGGGTGTAGGCTTGCGCTGCCTTCCTCCACTATCTATTCTCCATTGCTTAGTCAGGGCAGCAACCCAGACAGAGATCAGCATTGCATCCGGGGAGTTTGCGGGGAGGGGAGAAGGAGACACAGGGGTGCAAAGCTGGGGTTGGGGGTGCTGCGGGGGGAAACAATAGCAGGCAAAGGGGAGACCAAGGTGGCGGGGAAGCTGGAGCCCAGCATGAAAGACAGGAATGCAGACACAGTAGGGGATGGTATGGGAATAGATATCCACAAATTGGGGTGGAAGCATTCAGACTCAGGAATATGAGGCGGGGTGGTGTTAGTTTGGCACAAGAGGGTCAGGTTGGCACAAAGTTTCATGGAGGTGGGGGAAGAAAAAGGATTGCACACAAGGGAGGGGTTGCATGGAGACTCATGGTGGGGTGGGGGAGGGTGTGTGGAGTGTGGAGGAGGGACAATGTATTATCAGTAGCCAAGAAGGAATGATAGAGCAAAGAGAAAGACAGTCATAGTCCTTGGTCTGGGGCAAGTTGTCAGGGTGCTAGAGTGAAGTAAGTCTTGGGGCTTACAGCACCTAATAGTCAGGGTGCCAGAGTGAAGTCAAACCTGGGGCTTTGTGGGCCATGCTACAGGTCCATGCATGGCTCACACATCATAGGGCAATTAGGGATGGGCAATAAATGCTTGCCTAGCCAGCAATGCCCACATCCCTTAAATGAATAAAATAAAAAAGTCCCACTCCAGGGAGGGGCATTGGCTGTGTACTCAATTGGGAAAAGGCACAGCTTGATGTGCAGGCGTGGGCATGGTTTCAATGTTGCTGGCCATGATCGTGTCTGGATTGATGCTGGGCTGCAAATGGGATGGTCAGGGTTAGGGGAGACATCTGCAGCTTGTAAAGGGGGAAAATGTAATACAGAGGGGGGTATGTGAAACTATCCGGGGGGTGGGTCTTATCTATATGTGACCATGCCCACAGCCTCAAGGTGAGGAGGGGTGAGGTCCACAGTGGGCATTGGGACATCTACAGTTATGGGTTCAGGTGGGAGAGTTGGAATATTGACCACAATTATTATGGGATCCAGGATTTTTTTTTCTTTATTCATTCCTGCGATGTGGGCATCACTGGCTAGGCCAGCATTCATTGCCCATCCTTAATTGCCCCAGAGGGCATTTTCAAAAGCCTTGGGTCACATGTAGGTCAGACCAGGTAAGGGCAGCAGATTTCCTTTCTTAAAGGACATTGGTGAACCAGATGGATTTTTGCAACAATCAACAATGGTTTCATAGTCATCATTAGACTTTTAATTCCAGATTTTTATTGAATTCAAATTCCACCATCTGCCATGGCGGGATTCAAACACAGGTCCCCAGAGCATTAGCCTGGGTCTCTGGATTACTAGCCCAGTGACAATACCACTATGCCATTGCCTCCCCTTGGGGGAGGCTGGAGAATGATCTCTACCTGCACACTGTGGGGTTCCAGGAGGATTGGCGGGACAGTAACAGTCATGGGGGGTGGGTTGAAGCTGATCTCGTAGTAGCATCTGAGCACCACCATCTTGTCAAGTCAAAGTTATGGGGCAGTCAGAAATCGAAACTGGAAGAGACTCTGGATGGGAGGGTTTAGAGTCAGTGTGGGAAGAGCCCAGGACTGCACTAGGCGCCCCATTTCATGGGGCAGTCTCAACCTGCTTGCACTCAAAACATTGAAATGAAGTCAGAGCTGAGATGAAAATTCCATTGGAGTCATTGCCATTTTTAATGCTTTAAAGATAAACTGTAGGTGTCATTGGCTTCATAAAACATTTGCTCCATTTCAGTAGGAATGTGAAAATTGGGTATTCAGGCACAGCAGCTGTAAATCTGCCAGATCTTCAATAAAAGTCTTTAATGTGCTTTCTTCAATTGGTATGCACAACAGGCCAAAGGGCATCCAATCATTACTCGTGTGCAAGTTAACTTAATCAGTATGCTACACCTGAGATTGCAGGAGTGAGTTTGGTAAGGTGGTGCATGTCATTAATGCATTCAAACCTTTTCCAACCTATGTGGCATTGAGGTGTTAAGTGTCAGGTTTGTCATCTTGTTCACCTTGCTCTGCGAGTTTGGACCTCAGCTACAAGGCTTAATCAGTGACAAGGTTAGCAGCGCAGACGCAGCTCGATTCCATGGCAGTGGCTTCTAGTTTGTGAGTGGTAGCTTTACTATGTTTCCCCATAATATATCTATCATTCCACAGAGAGAAGGAGGGAACAATAATAGATCCTGGGCTCAATGCTGCCTTCTTGATGGTACTCATGGAATGAAGGAGGAGAAGGGCCCAGCATCACCAAGCAAAGCTTCGGGGGCGAGGACCTGCCTGAGGTTCAGGGCCCAGGGGAGCTCCAGTAACAACCAGAGGAAGGGAAGGTTAGACCCGTACCACGGAGGCATCTCACTCGACCAAGGATCTACCGAAGAAGACTCTCCTTTCTGCAGATGAGCGAGAGACAATTCCGCGCATGTCTGCCCTTGTCTGGAGATATGGTGTATCACATCTGCCATGTTTTGCAGGAGGAACTAATGCCTCATGGAGTAGGGGGACATCCTCTGCCTGTGGCCCTGAAGGTCACCACCGTGCTCAATTTCTTTGCCTGCGGATTATTCCAGGGATCCACAGGGGACCTATGCGGCATTTCACAGGCCGCCACTCTTAAATGCATCAAGTTGGTGTCAGATGCCCTCTACTGATGCTCCATGGCATCAGCCTCTGAAAAGGTTCCACTCAATCAATGTTCAACTGATGTGTGATCATTGGGAGCACATAATGTACGTCTGTACCAGGTACCCTGGGAGTTGCCATGACTCATACATCCTGAGTCACTCCCAGGTGCCTCACATATTTGAAGCATTTACAGAGCTGGCTGCTTGGGGATAAGGGGTACCCGGTCAAACAATAGCTCATTACGCCCATGCGCCATCCTCAGAGTGCCTCGGAGGAGAGGCACAACGAAGCACATAGCTTTGCATAATCCATATTCGAGCAGACCATTGGCATCCTGAAGATATATTTCCGATGTTTGAACACTCAGGTACCCAGGTGGGGTTCTGCAGTACAGTCCAGATAGGGGATCTCACATCATCATTGTGTGTTGGCCCCTGCACAACCTGGTGCTTCAGAAGGGTGATCCCTTGCCAGAGGAGAAATTGAAGAGGCTTAGATCTCCTCGGACGGTGAACAAAAGGAGAGCCAGGAACCTGAAGAGGGAGATGTGGGTCAGCTTCCATGTGAGGATGACATTGAAGATGCACGACGTGGAAGATGTGCACATGACACATTGATAGCCACAAGACTCCAGGAGGTGCAAGGTGCAGGCAACAGGAGACGGCCATATTCCTCCTGTCTATTAGTGCTATGCCATTGCTCTAAAAATGATTTACAACCAGTCACATTGACAGCAAGTTCCACATTAGCACATGCACCATCAACCCTCATGATTCAGCAGGACATGATCTCAGGAAAGGTCAACAGTGAACCCTGTATCTGTGCAGTCTGGGAAGTGAAGTTCGATACAACAGCACAAACTCTGCATCAAAATACTTGTTGCAGTTGTGGCCACCTCAATGAGAAACTGTAGCAGACACTGAGATGAGCACATGGTTGGAAATATTATCATCTTGTCAGGTCTTGTGCTTTGGCGCTACCACTGAGGAGACACAACTGCAGCTATTCCTTCAGGCTGCTAGTGTTGTCTCACAAGCCAGAAGGGTTGCAATTTCACTGGAAACACTTACTTCCAGTCACGGCATTACACAAGGGTCTGGTAACTATCTTGAGTGAAGTTAACATCACATAAGGCTCACAAAAGGAAGTGATCACTGAGTGGGAGGCTGGCTCACTCTTGCAATAAGAGGGCATGTATATGACTATGCACGATGCCATCGGATGACCAAACCATTCACCGTGACATGAAATTTATTTACAAAAGTGCACAATTTATATGGTGATTGAACACCTGTTACCCAGAGGTGATGTTAATATTTCTTAATTTTCCTAACCTCAAAGCTACGCCTGGGGGCAGCCCCGACATCCGCAGCAGAGCTGGAGGCAGCCTACTGATTGTTACATCCTGATGTCTGTGATGAGATTGGTGGATGTCCTCTGGGCAACCCGAGGCCTGGAGGGTCCCGGCCTAATAAAGATCTCCTGCTCAATAGCAGATGCACCCTCCTTGTCCTGACCAGCCAGAGCTGATGTGGTCACAGGCAGAGGGGATTCTGAGCAGCTGGACACCCTTGGAATGTTCTGTATGGAGGCCCCATGGATGTCCTGCTGAAGTTCTTCCTTCCTGTGGATGCCTAAGACCCCCTCCCTGACTCCTTGAGGAGAAGGGGCACCTGGAGGGAGGTCAAGGTGCTTGCCCCCCTCTTGCCTAGTCACTGATGGATCCCACGAATGCCTATAGCTATGAAGTGCAGGACCGAGTGCAAATCCGTCAGGATCCGCTGGACCAAGGCTTCCAAGGTGGTCTCCACCCTTCCCATGGTGACCTCAAGGTGCTTGCATGTCGGAGCCATCACACCAGACAGAACGTGGATGGAATCCTCCATCCTTCACTCTGGTCTTCACTCTTGCATCTCTGCCAGATTTTCCAACATCTGTCGATGCATTTCCAGCATTGTCAGTGGCCGCTCAGAGAGGCTCATCATGTGACTCAGACTCAGCAGTTGTCTGATCTCCAGCAGTCCTCTTTGTCAGTGAGGTGTACTCCAGAAAGTGGCCCCGGGCCTAATCTAGAACTATGACCCACATGTGTCTCTGCGCTGGTGAAGGGTGCAGGTGAACACAGTGATGGATCTTCCTTGGATGGTTCCTCAGCTTCTTCATCTGAGGCGGCCTGGGGGCTGGGGCTTATTTTGTTCCCCTCCCTCTGTCTGGACCTGCTGATGCCTGTAAGAGAGAGGAGACTGATTTAGTTCATGAACAGACAGGTGAAAAGAAGGTGGGTAGTGAGGGAAGAGAAGGAGTAGGTGGAAATTCACAGGAAGTTTTTCCTCAGAATAAAAAGGAACGTGCTGAGGGTGGAGGCGACATTCAAAAATTGAGGTGTTTTCATTGCAATAAAATTGAACACTTGAAGTCAGTGAGCTGGAAGTTGCTGGAGAAAACTGTTAGAATTATAGGGGTGCATAAAAGTTCTGGAAGTAAAAGTATTGTGGGCTCTGAGGTTCAGGCACAGGGAGAAACAGTGGTTTGTGTACAGGAAAAACAGGAAGAATCAGTAATAGGTGAAGAAGTGGGAATGTGTTCACAATTTACCCTGGAGAATTCTGAGGAGCAGGTTGCAGAGATGTTTAAAGATTTTGTATGCGAAAGGAAAGTCTTTCCATGTGTACAGGGTGGAGTAGGTAAAGTTGTTAAAATTTTAAGGGACACAGGGCTAGTCAATCCTTAATGTTGTGAGATAGTGATGTTTGTTGTTCAGAGGGAGTATTGCAGGAACAGGTGATAATAAGTGGGGTTCATGAAGATGCTAAACCTATTCCATTGTGGAAGGTAAATTTAAAGAGTAAATGGAAAACAGGTGAAGTGACTGTGGAGGGGTGGAAAATTGCCCATTGCATGAGTTCAATTTATCTTGGGTAATGAAATAGCTGGATCACAAATGTGGGTGATGTCTATGGTAGTTGAGCAGCCCATGGATGTATGTTCAACAGAAGTGTTGCTGAGAGAGCATCCTGGATTATTTCCAGGTTGTGTGATAATGAGATCACAGTCTCATAGGTTGAAACAAGAATAAAGGAAGGACAGGCAGTTCAAAGGCAGGAAGAAGGTGTTGAAATCCAATTAGCTGACACTGTGTTTGATAACATTGTTCAGGAAGAAAGACTGGAAAATAATTCAGTTGAAGTGCTTAACCCAAGGCAGTTGGTAGAATCACAGAAAAAGGATTTGCAAATGCAACATTTATATCAAACAACTTACTCAGAAAAAGAAGCAAAGTGTATTACAGAAAGTTATTACCTTAAGGGTAATATTTTAATGTTTCAGGAAATGAAAGCTGGAGGGAGGGGCATCATATTGTCATAGAAATTAGGTTCTGAGGATAGCTCATGAAATTTCAATGGGGGACATTTAGGAATTAGAAAGACACAGATGAAGATACAAAAACAATTTTTTTGGGCCTGGATTGCCATCAGGGATGTAGTCAAATTCTGTAGAACATGTCACACATGTCAGGTGATAGGGAAACTACAAGCAGTGATTAAGCCGGCGCCTTTAATTCCAATTCCAGCATTTGAAGAACATTTTACTAGGGTCATGATTGATTGTGTAAGACGACTCCCTAAGACTAAAAATGGAAATCAGTACTTACTGACAATAATGGATGTGTGTACCAGATTTCCTGAAGCAATACCTTTGAGAAACATTACAACAAAGAAGCTTGTAGAAGACTTAACTAAATTTTTTACAAGATATGGTTTATCTAAGGGAATACAATCAGATCAGGGCTCAAATTTTATTTCACAGCTGTTTAAGGCAGTAATGAACAGTTTGGAGATAAAACAATTTAAGTTAACAGCTTATCATCCTGAGTCACAAGGGGCTTTGGAAAGATGGCATCAAACTCTAAAAACTATGATGAGAGTGCACAGTCAGGATTAACCACAGGATTAGGATGAAATAATTCCATTCTTGTTATTTGCTATTAGGGACGCTCCTAATGCATCAACTGGTCTATGATCATGACGTAAGGGGACCTCTGAAGTTGATTTATGAGAAATTGGTGGGTCAAAATTCAGAAACTATTTTCCTGGATAATATATCAAACTTCAGAGACAAATTAGACAGAGCATGTGAATTAGCTAGGGAACATTTAAAGATATCACAACAAGTGATGAAATTGAAAGCATAAAGGAAAGCTACAGCTTGGAATTATATTTCTTGAGAGAGAGTGCTAGTTCTGTTGCCTGTTATCTGGGTGATTCATTACAGGCAAGGTTTAGTGGGCCTCACAGGATTGAAAAAGAACTGAGTGAAGTAAATTATTTAATAAATACTCCAGATAGAAGAAAGAAGCAAAAGTTGTGTCATGTAAATATGCTTTAAAAATACTTTGACAGGGAAAAGGACCAAAAGGAGATATCAGTGGTAGTAGATAATGAGAAAGAAGTAGAAATGTAGGATTCTGAAATTGATTTTCCTCTACCCAAATTGGATAATGAGGCGGTGCTTGAAAATTTAAATGAAGTATTGAGTTATCTTCCAGACAAGTGTCAAAATGATTTGGAAAACCTATTGCAGTCACACAAAGCTATTTGTGGAAATAAGTTGGGAAGGACAGATTTAGCTATGTACGATGTGTCTGTTGAAGTTGCATCTTCGGTAAGGCAACATCCTTATAAAGTAAATCTAGTGCAGAAAGGAATTGAATTAATGCTTCAAAATTATGTAATTGAGTCTAGTTGCAGTAACGGGAGTTTGCCTATTATACTGGTCCTGAAATTGGATGGAACACAAAGACTTTGTGTGGATAATTAAAAGGTAAATGCGGTGACAAAAGTAGATTCATATCCTATACCAAGGTTGGAAGATTGCATTGAGAAAGTGGAGCAATCAAAATTTATCACAAAGATTGACTTGCTAAAAGGATATGGCAAGTACCGTTATCAGAAAGAGCAAAGGAGATATCAACTTTTGAGACACCAAAAGGACTATGTCAGTTTAAAATCCTGCCATATGGTATGAGGAATGCACCTGTGGCATTTCATAGACTGATGAACAAAGTAATTGTAGGTCTGAGCAATTTATATTGTTTATATTGACGACTTGATAGTTTTCATTCCAATGTGGGAGGAGCATTTACAACACCTGGAAGAATTATTTACTCAATTACAGGAAGCTAATTTGGTGATGAAGTTGGCTAAAAGTGAATTTGCAAAAGTGCAAATTACATATCTAGGCCATGCCATTGGACATGGTTAAGGTGGCTGCAAAAGATGTGAAAGTCAAGGATATCGTGGAGCTCCCAGTGCCTACAACAAAATGAGAAGTTTTGAGATTTGTGGGCATGAGTGGGTTTTATCAGAAATTTGTACCAAATTTTAGCAGTGTGGTTGCTCCACTGCCTGAACTGTTAAAAAAGAACAAGACGTTTCAATGGACACAGTAGTGTCAGAAGGCATTTGACAGTTCAAAAAATGTATTAACTGTGACACCAGTTTTGGTAGTACCCAATTATGCCAAGCAATTTAAGTTGGCCATTGATGCCAGTGATATAGGCACTGGAGCTGTACTGTTACAAGATGACACTGGAATTGAAAAACTGATAGGGTATTTTTCATGGAAGTTGAATGTACAACAGAGAAGATATTCAATGATCGAAAAGGAGACTGGGTTTGGTTAGTTTTGCAGCATTTTGAAATTTATGTGGCAAACAATTCGTCGGAAACAATTGTTTATCCAGACCACAACCCTTTAAAGTTTCTGGACAAATTTTGAGACAGAAGTGCATGGCTATTCAGATGGAGTTTATTACTGCAACCATTTCATCTACAGATTATACATGTTGCTGGTTGAGTTAGGAAAATTGCTCCCTGAAGATCTAGGTGGATATGGCCTACTACTGGGAGTGCTCCTCCTTTCTGCTTGAGGAGGCTGTCTTCCCCTGTGTAGCCTCTGCTGCAGGCCAAGGAGGATGCAAACTACTGCATCTATGTCTGAGACCGTGATCCAAGCAGAATCCTTTAAGTCAGGACTAAGTCCTTCAGCACATACCACACCTTTCACTGTAGATCTCAACAACTTCAAATAGCAATAAAACCACCAAACTCAGCAACAGCCAACAGAAATCAATCAGCAAGTAATCTCTAGGTAGTTGATGATCCCTTTAAATCACACTTGTGGGGGAGTCCTTCCTGTCGCTGAACACATATCCAGCTGTGTGAGATTAGAAAAGGGTGTTAGCTGAAGCAGTGAGGTCAAAAATAGTAATGCTGGCACCAAATCAGCGTTACATGCTGACTGGCAGCATGATGTGCCTACTCTGCATACTTTTAATGCACTCTTCCTGTGGACACTGTTTTGGAACCGAAACGGAACCATAGTGCCAAGAATATGGGCAGTATATAACCACATTTTGCAGCAAATGAATTATTTTGTGTCTCATACCAACTGGTGGCACCACTTTGTTACCTGATATGGCATTTCATTTTCAGTCACTATACTAGTTAAGGCTTAAGCACACATGAGGCGGAATTTTACGGCCCCTCCCACCGGCAGGATTTTCCAGTCCTGCCGAAGTCAATGGGCTTTTGAATGCATTCCGGTCCTGCCGCGATGGGGCCGCAAAATTCCACCCATGGGTAATTATGGCAATTGTAAACGGATCAGGAGAGCTTGCCTTCTGTTTCTAATGTTAGAACTGAACAGATCACCTAATCTGCCTTTAATATTGCTCCTGTTTGTGATATTTTTTTCCCTATTCTGTTGAATAAAACTAGCCTTCAACTACCCTCAATCATGGTAACTACAGGGAGAAAGTTTTTATGGTTTTTGAAATGCACCCACGCCTTGCATTAGATGTCCACCCGTTCCCTTTCTGGCAATAATGTATATTCTAAATACTCTCCATAGAAAATGTGCATATTGTAATGTGTGCAAGGATGGAGAAATAGTTGTAATTGTTTCTCACCAATAATAAGACCTACTTCCTACTTGTCTGAAAATTATCCCCTAAGAAGCCAAATTAAACACTTGTTCTGTTAAGCAGACAGCAGCACTGTGGTTATGCCTGGCTGTCTGCCAGCTTAAGAATTAGTATTGATCATTGCTGCAGATGCTCAGCCAACCCAATTTAACTGCCTGCCTACCTTATCCATAATGAAAAAACAATTTTCTCTGTACATTTCAATATATGTATACCTGACCCCTTTGTGTCCCTGCCCCTCACCCCGAGTTTGTAGATAAAGATGTCATCAGTTTGAATTAGCAATGGCTTTATTTATCAAGGTGTTGAGGCTAATTCAGGATGAATTTCTAAATTGAGATGCCTCCTTGGCATCTATTTGTCCAATACATAATTGATAGGTTGCCTTTAGGTTGTCCTAGTTCCCTTCGAAACCATACAGGAGCAATAACTGAGAAGGGAAATTGGATAACACAACTGTGTTAATTTTACAGGGGTCTGCTCTCCAGGTCAGACATCTTCTGTGCCTTCCCCAAGAAATACTAGTAGCACATTAAGAAAGCCCTTACATTTGTCTTGGCATCAGCCAATTCCCCAAAGCTCAGATAATCCAAGTGCCTACACACGACCCCATGACCTTTGTGAACTACAGGTGGTCACTGAAAAGTTGCAAATGGCAATTCAGGTCAATGCCTAGTTCCCAGATAGCAGTCATGACATTAATCTACATGCCTGGCCTATAGAATCATTATGGAGTATACAACATCTTAAAGGTATGCATCAGAAGGCAATTTTAACAATAAACACTTCCAAAACCAGATCCCATCTGCCAGGAGCGCGTATCTCAAATCACAATTGCATTTCCAACAATTTTCCATCCATTGGAAATGTATTTCCAACTTTGATTAAACATTCCCAGAAGACAAGGCTGCAAATCAGGAGCATACATTCAGAGAATGATGTTTGGACAGATCAGAGGAAAATATTACACTGCAGGCCTGCTAGAGTATCCAAAATTATTATTGTCTGCTGCATGTTGCACAAATCTGTCACACTGAAAGGTCTAACTATGAAGGAGATGGTGGAAAAGAAACTCAGCTGCAGTCAAGAGCAGAGGCAGGCTGGACAATGGGCTGAATTTTGCACTTGACGGGCGGGTGGGCCCTACCGACTCGGCGGTGGGTGGGGAGCCGATCGCCGCCACCGAAACGGGCCACGCCACCATTTTGCGCAGATATTTGGAGCACGCTGGGTGGGCAAACAGATAGTGACCATGCTTACATCAACCTTAGTGGTTGAGGATAAGCTGGGTTCTCCCTGCAGCATATGTTGGTGTTTGTCACATTTGAGTAGTCTGGGGGCAACCTGCAGGGGAGGTAGCTAGACACATACTCAGAACTCCAACACATGTCTTATTGATGGTGATGAGATGGTGGAAGGGGAGCCTCAAGGTGTCGTGGCCAAGAGCCATCTGCTAGCCTCAGCGCCGCACCTAGTTGCGCCTCCTTGCCATGGGCGCTAAGACCCGTGTGCTATTCAAAGTAATAGACGCCGAATGTGTCCAAGGTGGCCATTGGGGAAGGGGGTTGGGACCAGCAGTACTATCTTCTGGGAACCAGTAGTGTGGACAGGAGCCGCTGGAGGTCTCAGATCGGCCACTGTGGTTGGGGTGTGGCGTGCGCGTGCAGAGTACATGAGCGATCAGCCCCAATAAACCCTCTTCTCTGTTCTGCAGGCAAAAGCTAAGAGCAATATGCGGGAGTGTCTGCAGACGGGTGGTGGGCACGACTTGCTGCAGCGCCTCACCACCTATGAGGAGCAGGTAATGGAGCTGAGGAGGAGGCAGGCGGCCAGGTCGGCAGGTGTCGGCGAGGCTGGGGTGCAGCGGCCAGGTATTTGAGGTCCACAGTCCCATCCACTCTGACTCCCCACCATCCAAAGCACTGATGGTTGCTGCAATTGTTAATGCAGCAACACTGCTCATTCACAGACTGATACAGTCAGGCGTGTGGGTCATTCACAAAGGTCCCTCGGCCCCTTGAGGATGCGTGTCTCTAGCATCTTCCAAAGTCGCCTTATCCCATTTGTGGCCACTATCCCCATGGCTTAACATGCCATGGCATCGCTGCTGCACATCCAAATACTTATTGCATCTTAGGAGGGTTTGTACCTCCACCAGCCTTTCAGCCAGTGCGTCCCACATTACTCTGTCCAAAATGTTCTCAGCACCTCACCTGTCAACCTCATGGCACTCAACTTAAATAAATGCCACCACGTTAGTAATCCTTGCGCCAAGGGGAAATGTTGCTTTCTGCCCACCCATTCTATGCCCCTCAGAACGGTATGAAGGTCAATAATGTGACCTGTCAATCTCCTGTGCTCCACGGCAAATGTCGCAAGTGTTTGCAATATTTCCTCATAACCCCAACTCTCCAGGCCAGCATGCATCCAGGTCAGGAACCTCTGCACTCTCCCCACTCCAATGCCATCCCTCCCATGAAGCACAGGTCACAACTGAACACAGAATTGTAGATGTGTCCTCGACAGTGTTTTCTGCACTTGCAACATGACCTCCCTTTTCCTACATTCTGTTCCTCGGCTAATAAAAGCAAGTCTGGCTGCGACCTTGTTAAACGCCTTATGTTCCTGCTCTGCTACCTTAACGGGTCTGCCCAGCAAGGTCCCTGTAATCGTCCTTATGTTCCACGGTCCTACCATTACTCATGAATTCCCGGACATTGCTTGTCTTGCCTAAGTGCTTAACCGAGCACTTATCCGCATAACATTCCATGTCGCATTCCTTAGGTCATCTGACCGGCCTGTCTGTATGCATGTATAATGTTTGGGCCTCCTCTTGACTATTTACCACCCCACCAATGTTCGTCTCCTTAGGTTCTTGAAGGGTGAGCGATTTATGAGCCTGGGGGGGAAAAGGATGAATGGTGTTACTGACTGAACGCTAACTGATGCACTGTCCTTGTTGTTAATTTCAGCATCACCACCGCATGGCCGCTAGCAACACGTCCAGAGCCACCCCCTCCACACCTGAGGGCCAAGACTGGCAAGTCGCGTCACATCATTTCGGCGAGCCAGGCACTAGCGCAGCGACAAACACATCGGTGGGGAATATAACATCAGCTAGTGTCCCGAGGCACAGTGGAGGGGGCACTTCACAATCGCTGGAGGAGATGGCACGGACAGGGAGTGCTGATGGCGCCAGCAGCCGGAGGACTGCAGGGGACCAGGCACATGCTGAGTCCGGCAGTGATGATGTGTCTCTGGAGATGTCAGCCATGCAGCAGCTGCAGGACAAGCGGCCGGGTGTGCGGGAGCATCTGGCAGGGTTGCATGAGGGTGTGCTTCAGTTGGCCTATGTGGTGGAGGAGTCCAGGCAGAGTGTCAGTGATGGCAAGAACCTCAGGACAGAGCTTCAGACTTCCTCCACTGAGAGATTGGCGACTCTCATGGAGAGGGGCTTCAATCGGATTGAGAATCTTCTGATTGGGTTACGCTCTGACCTGCAAGCCCTCACAGCGCTAATGGCCACAGGTGGTCATTCGCAATATGGGAGATGTTCTTGGCACCAAGTGTCACCGCTCGGTGCCCATCCATCTGCGGTGAGCAGGGAGGTCAAACAAAGCAGCAGGTTAGCATGTGGCTGGGGGTGGGGGGGGCGGGTGGGGGGGGGGGGGGGGGGGGGGGGCGGGAGGGGGAAGGCGGTGGGGAGCTGGATTCAACTTCATGGAAAATTATGAAAAAGCTGAAAAGAAAGGAGAGCCCAGGAGAGGCTATTACATTCTCCAGAACACAAAATAGGACAGAGTGTTTGGGAAGGGCTAGGAATCTAACTTCAAGCACATCAGATAAAGGGACGACAATGAGAAAGGGGACAGGAAATACAGAACTGAAGGTGTTGTATCTGAATGCACACAGTATACGAAATAAGGTAAATGAGCTTGTGGCGCAGATTGAAATTGGCAGGTATGATGTGGTGGGCATCACGGAGACATAGCTGCAAGGGGATCAGGACTGGGAGCTAAATATCCAAGGATATACATCCTATCGAAAAGATAGGCAGGTTGGCAGAACAGGTGGTGGTAGCTTTGTTAGTAAGAAATGAAATTAAATCAATAGCAAGAAATGACGTAGGGTCAGATGACGTGGAATATGTGTGGGTAGAGTTGAGGAACCGCAAAGGTAAAAAAACCATAATGGGAGTTACGTACAGGCCGCCGAACAGTAGTCAGGATGTGGGGCACAAGATACACCAGGAGATAAAAAAGGCATGTTAGAAAGGCAAGGTTACAGTGATCATGGGGGATTTCAATATGCAGGTAGACTGGGAAAATCAGGTTGGTAGTGGATCCCAAGAAAAGGAATTTGTGGAATGTCTACGAGATGGCTTTTTGGAGCAGCTTCTGGTGGAGCCCACTAGGGAAGAGGCAATTCCAGATTTAGTATGTGTAATGAGGCAGATTTGATAAGGGAGCTTAAGGTGAAGGAACCCTAAGGAGGAAGTGACCATAATATGATAGAATTTATCCTGCAATTTGAGAGGAAAAAGCTGGAATCAGATGTAACGGTATTACAGTTGAATAAAGGCAACTACAGAAGCATGAGGGAGGAGCTGGCCAGAATTGACTGGGAGATGAGCCTAGCAGGAAAGACAGTGGAACAGCAATGGCAGGAGTTTCTGGGAGTAATTTGGGAGACACAGCAAAAATTCATCCTTAGGAAGAAGTATATTAAAGGGAGGTCAAGGCAACCTTGGCTGATAAGGGAAGTCAAGGACAGCATAAAACCTAAAGAGACAGCATACAATGTGGCGAAGAGCAGTGGGAAACCAGGGGATTGGGACGCCTGCAAAGACCAACAGAGGACAACTAAAAAAGAAATAAGGAGGGAGAAGATTAAATATGAGGGTAAACTAGCCAGTAATATAAAAGAAGATTGCAAGAGTTTTTTAGATATATTAAGTGTAAGAGAGAGGCAAAAGTGGACATTGGGCTGCTGGAAAGTGACGCTGGGGGAGAAGTAGTAGTGGGGAACAAAGAAATGGCGGAGGAATTAAATAGGTACTTTGTGTCAGTCTTCACGGTGGAAGACACGAGTGACATCCCCAAAGCTCAAGAGAGTTGCGGGGCAGAGGTGAGTATGGCGGCCATTACCAAGAAGAAGGTGCTAGGAAAACTGAAAGGTCAGAAGGTGGATAAATTGCCTGGACCAGATGGCTTACACCCCAGAGTTCTGAAGGAGATAGCTGAAGAGATAGCGGAGGTGTTAGTGGTGATCTTTCAGGAGTCACTGGAATCAGGGAGGGTCCCAGAGGACTGGAAAATTGCTAATGTAACCCCCTTGTTTAAGAAGGGAGTGAGGCAAAAGATGGGAAATTACAGGCCGATTAGCCTGACCTCGATTGTTGGTAAGATTTTAGAGTCCATTATTAAGGATGAGATTTCAGAATACTTGGAAGTGCATGGTAAAATAAGGCAAAGTCAGCATGGTTTCATCAAGGGGAGGTCATGCCTGACAAATCTGTTAGAATTCTTTGAGGAGGTAACGAGTAGGTTAGACAAAGGAGAGCCAATGGATGTTATCTACTTGGACTTCCAGAAGGCCTTTGACAAGGTGCTGCACAGGAGACTGCTCAGTAAGATAAGCGCCCATGGTATTAGAGGCATGGTACTAGCATGGATAGAAGATTGGCTGTCTGACAGGAGGCAGAGAATGGTGATAAGGGGGTCCTTCTCAGGATGGCGGCCGGTGACTAGTGGAGTTCCGCAGGGGTCAGTGTTGGGACCACAACTTTTCACTTTATACATTAATGATCTAGATGAAGGAACTGAGGGCATTTTGCAGATGATACAAAGATAGGTGGAGGGACAGGTAGTATTGAGGAGGTGGGGAGGCTGCAGAAGGATTTGGACAGGTTAGGAGAATGGGCAAAGAAGTGGCAGATGGAATACAACGTGGGGAAGTGTGAGGCCATATACTTTGATAGGAAGAATAGAGGCATAGACTATTTTCTAAATGGGAAGAGAATTCAGAAATCTGGAGTGCAAAGGGACTTGGGAGTCCTAGTCCAGGATCTCTTAAGGTTAATTTGCAGGTTGAGTCGGTAGTTAGGAAGGGAAATGCAACGTTGGCATTTATTTCGAGAGGATTAGAATATAAAAGCAGGGATGTGCTGCTGAGGCTTTATAAGGCTCTGGTCAGACCACATTTAGAATATTGTGAGCAATTTTGGGCCCCGTATCTCAGGAAAGATGTTCTGGCCCTGGAGAGGGTCCGGAGGAGGTTCACGAGAACGATCCCAGGAATGAAAGGCTTAACATATGAGGAACGTTTGAGGACTCTGGGTCTATACTCGATGGAGTTTAGAAGGATTGGGGGGGATCTGATTGAAACTTACAGAATACTGAAAGGCCTGGATAGTGTGGACGTGGGGAAGATGTTTCCATTAGTATGAGAGACTAGGACCCAAGGGCACAGCCTCAGAGTAAAGGGAAGACCTTTTAGAACAGAGATGAGGAAAATCTTCTTTAGCCAGAGAGTGGTGAATCAATGGAATTTATTGCCACAGAAGGCTGTGGAGGCCAGGTCATTGAGTGAATTTAAGAGCGAGATAGATAGGTTCTTGATTGGTAAGGGGATCAAAGGTTACGGGGAGAAGGTGGGAGAATGTGGTTGAAAAACTTATCAGCCATGATTGAATGGCGGAACAGACTCGATGGGCCGAATGGCCTAATTTCTGCTCCTATGTCTTGTGGTCTTATGGTCTTAAGGTCCAATGTGACCTCACGTCGGTGCAGCAGCTGCCTGTCATCGCTGCAAGCTCCTCTCAGGGCGCCCTGGATGAGGGCAGCAGCTCCTTCGCCCCTCTGCCAGTGACCGTTGTATCTGTTGAGGCTGCGACAACTGGGGAGTTGCCAGTTCTGGAACTGGCCACTCCCTCCCAGGCGGGGCCAGCACAGGCTCCACGGGCCAGAGGACGGCCGCCAAGGTCAACGAGGCCACAGGACAGCAGAGTCAGCAGGCTGTCTCAGATGCCAATCCCAGCGATGGGGCGGCACCTAGACATAGCACCCGCAAACGAAAGCATAAGGCAGGTTAGGCACTCCACGGGTTTGTCACTGGTGATTTTGTGTTGGCCCTAGATTAGGGAAAATATAATTATGTGCGTCAGAGTGACGTTTGTGTTTTATTTTGGTTGGAATAAAGTCCACTTTTCTGACCATGGCTGAGGGTGTTTCCTTTGTAATGCATTTGTATGTTTCACATACATATCATGAGTGTTTGAGTGGACATTGATGTTTCTGTACTAAGCCCTTAGTTGCAGCTGATGAGGTGGAAGATGTAGCACTTAAGTGCCATGTGTGGAAGCGCCAGGCAATGCTGGTCGTGCTGATCGATGTGTGTGGAGCTAGCTGAAGGTTCGTTGGATTGAAGTGTCCCGGGTGTCCCTGCCTCCTTGGTGTAGTAGCGGGTTGGCGTGCTGCCCCTCATCATTGCCCTTTGCTTCCTCATCCTCTGAGCCACTGCTGGATTCATCATGTGCAGCCTCATCCACTGCGTCAGGTCTTCATCGTCAACTGAGTCCCCCCTTTCCAGCGCAAGTTTGTGCAGAGCGCAGCATGCTACCACTATCACAGAGACACGATCTGGGGGGTACTGGAGTGCACCTCCTGAGTGGTCCAGGCAACAGAAGCGCATCTTGAGAAGACTAATGGCTCTCTCCACCACAGCCTTTGTGGTGCCGTGGCTCCTATTGTAGCACTCCTCAGCTTCTGTTCTTGGATGGCGGAGAGGCATCATGAGCCACCTTCTGAGGGGATAGCCCTTGTCACCCAGCAGCCAACCATCCAGCCGGGCCAGAGCACTGAAGAGCCCCGGCACCTGGGCGTGTCTGAAGATGTAGGCGTCGTGGAAGCTGCCAGGGTACCTTGCACAAACTTGCAGAATCAGCATCCTGTGATCACACACTATCTGCACGTTCATGGAGTGGAAGCCCTTCCTGTTGACGAAGGCACCGGGCTCATCTGCTGGTGCCTTGATGGCCACATGTGTGCAGTCTATTGCACCCTGGACACGGGGGAAGCGAGCAATGGCCACGAAGCCTCTGGCTCGCTGTGTCTGACTTGCCTGGTCGCAGCGGAAGTGGATGAATGTCAATGCCCGTCTGAACAGAGTGTCTGTAACCTGCTTGACACAAGTGTGGACAGCTGATTGGGAGACACCACAAAGATCACCCACCGAGCTCTGGAAGGAACCGGGGCATTGAAGTGGAGGGCAACTGTGAGCTTCAGAGCCGCTGGCATGGGGTATCCACCCACACAGTTAGGGGAGATCTCTGGGCCAATCATCTGACAGATATAGTTGACTGTCTCCCTTGACAGACAGAGCCTCCTTCGGCACTGCACCTCAATCATATTGAGGTAGCTGCTTCACCACCTGTATACCCTGGCAGCAGGATAGTGGCGTTTTCTGCGGCCCCTTCCACCTTGGACAACCTCTTGGCCCTGTGCCCCTTGTGCCTGCGCCTGGCCTCCCAAAGGTGGCTCCCCTGGAGGCTGATTGTCCACTCCTGGCCTCCTCCTTATTCTATCCCTCCCTTCCTCCTCAGCGGAGCTGCCTCCAGTGGAGATGTCAGAATCCATACCCAGGCTAAATGGAGGCCTCCGGAAAGCTGCAGGCCCGATAAAGATTACTGTCTGCAGACTGGTGAACTGAAGCTTCAAAGTACAGAGAATGCTGTTGGAAATCAATCTGAACTGCTAACAATCACACAGGCAAGTTTAAAACACTTTCTGCATTAAATACTTCAGAAAAAAACATGAACAACCCCTCTGAGCCCACATATCCAGCCCGTGGATGAAGTTTGTTAAAAAATCAGTTACCCGCCTGCCCGCTGGGCCCGTGCGCTGAGCCGAAGATCGCACGGGCTCCTCAAAACCGGCTTCAATTGCCAAGTTAAGGGCCTTAACAAGGCCTTTAATTGATGGCAGGTATGCGTCGCACTTTATTGCACCCGCCCACCTAAATATTGCGATACCGCGCGCTGACGTCGGGACGCTCGCACGACATCAGTGCGCGACATTTTAACCACTAACGTGCGGGCTCTGCCACCCGCATGTCAGCCATAAAATTCTGCCCAATGTGTCAGAAACTTCAGCAGCTAAGACAAACCATGTTTGAGTTGTGTGGGTCTGAAGAACAGCAAAGAGAGCAGTGACATTTTCATCAGTAAGCACTTCGAAGTCGGAGATGTTGTAGTCAACGGTTAAACACCAAGTTTCTAAAAGTCAATTAACCACACAATAGCTGGTTCCATTATTTTATCTTTTGTTCAGGTTTTGGCTCTAATTTCCTGCTAGACTTAAATAAAAGGTTGTGGTTTTGCACATTGCAGACTTGGTTAAGCCTGTTGAATGGACTTTTCCCAGAATGCATAAGGGCTAAACTGTATTTACATATGTGGGTTATGTACAGACCATGATCCTGGTTAGTAGAATTTGTTGTTTTTTCTTCTTGATCATAAAATTGCAGGACCAAGTGCAGTAGACATAAAGGCATAGAATCATACAAATTTACATCATAGAGGGACCCCATTTGGCCCACACAAAAGGAAAAACCAGTCAAACTTGAAGATGAAGGGTACCAGTAAAACTTGTCCAAACTAGTCTTGTATAACTTAAATTGGAACTCCTGTATGACTGATTTTTACAGAAATTTGAAAATGTTGAACCAGTTCTTTGCTATTTTTTGAGATAATTAGTATATATTGAAACATGTTCTGGATTGCGGTGGAAGCCATTACCTGCCTGCAGTTAGACCCAATTTCAACATCACTGTATTCACTAATATGGGGATGATTTGAAAAATATTTGTGACACCACATGATGTTTTGCCTGTGGAATGCTTCTACAAAGGACATATAATTTTTGCCTAATTCTTAAGGGTGCAGTGAAGAAAAATATAGTTAATTTTTTTTTAAATCTTGTTATGGGACCAAAAGCTTCTTTTGAACTGACTGCTCCTTCCCATTCATACCTTCTGATATGGAGATCTGAAAGCAGCATCGAGAGAGGCTTTGGTAATTAAATATTCATGGCTTCAGCCATCAAGATTAGGAGAAAATAAATATGGTAGAGAATGGGGTTCCGATAGGAAAGGTTTAAACTAAAACCTGATAAATTACAACCTATGGCTTGAAAATTCAAAATGTCACTGACTCTGGTGCCTAAAAATGATGATCCATTTGAGGAAATTGTCAGAGGCACTTCCATTCAATTAATCTGTCAGGGTTCTTGACATTAGAATATCTGATACCACATGATATCATGTGCCTGAAACAGCAAAATTGCTCAAAAGTAATGTACCCTGAAATGTGGACCTCTGAAAAATGACCAGCATAGTTAAATGATTATCAGATAGGATGGAAATAAAATGATATCATTTATGTTCACTGTCATATTCAATGGCATGAAAAATATCTCCATATTCAAGTGCACTGAATATTAACAATGAAGAGTAATCGTTTATATAATCTGTTGCCTACAACACTATAATTACTTTTCTTCATTAAATCCAGTGCAGGCAATTACTGTATTGCAAAATATATGAGATTATGCAATGGTTCTTCTTTTTTGCAAAGAATTCCTGAAGCCATTAACCTTTCATAGGAGTGTGAATTGAACATTGATTACAGATTTCACCCTCATAGATTAATAATGTCTGACTTTTAGAAAAATCAGTAATTACATTGTGAAAGGTGAAGCACTGGAATGTGTTCTCAAGATATGGAAATGTACTTATAAGCATGTTTCCTTGCAGTGCACTATCACTAGCAGTGCTGTAAAAAAAAAATCACTTAATACTGTGATTAAAATTAGGTTGGGTTTAGATCTAATGTCAGAGAAAATTAAATGATGAAAACAAAATTTGAAATGTCAAAATCATTTGTTTTTATTGAAGCATTTGAGGGCTGTTTGAAATCTTTTAATAATCTTTATAAATCAGTTTACTTGTTGGAGAGTACAGGGAGGATTATGTTAGTGCAGGGGAATGGAACATTGGTCCAGATTTTGCAGCCAGTGGTGAATGAACGGTGCATGTCAATCATTATACTTAAACCTATACAGACATTCTGCTGGCCTTTGCACTGCAACTTGCAGTAATTAGAGAGATGAAATAGCATGGTGACCACCGCAGGAGATCTGGGACCTGAGTGAACAGTCTCCTTACCAATTAGATTGAAGAATCCAGACTGAGGTATGTTGAGGGAGAAATTCAATTAGTCTTGATATCAGCCGCATGGATTGCCATGTGCAGCTACCCTGTTCTTAGCCTCATTGAAGCAGACGGCAAGTAAACTTCATGCTGTCTGCTCATCTACGTGAATGTAGCATGAATCCCAGCATGAAACACACTGCTGACTGGCTGCAACCTCAGCAGGTGACCCACATATGTACATGCTGCTCAGCTAGTCTGCGCCTCTTAAAGAAGACCTGCATTCCTGCAGCAGGAGCTCTGTGAATAGTCTCATGGAGGCTTTGGTGAAAGGTAGAGGACAAAAAATAAGCAACAAACCAGAGAGAGGGCTCCCAGGTTTTTGGATGCAGCACTAGAGGCTTTAGTGATAATGGTCAAAAGGATCAGAGGCGGTATCTTTCCACAGGGGCCAGGAGGCCCTCCAGTCATACACTGCAAAAGCACTGAGAGAAGGTGGCCAGGGAGGTCAGTTCCTGGGCACTGATCCTGAGGTCACAATGCAAGAAAAAGTTCAATGACTTCAGTCATTTGGTCAAAGTTGGTGAATGCACCAACCTCTCATGCTGCTTAATGCACCATAACCCCATTATTCATTTATTGGCAATCAGGACTCATACCCTAAAGTTGCTTTACCTCGCCCTCATGCACACCCACCTCATGCGGCTTCCATATACCTCCAGCTATTTAGCAATGGCAGGGACACCACCCAGGCACTTTGCAGCACACCCACTGACATTCTTCCCTCTCCCTTGCAGGACAAGGTTGCACATAAGCACAGGAAGCAACAGTGGTGGGGGACAGCCAAACCTGCATCTCCTGAACTTTTTGGAGGAGAAAGTTTTCACTAATGGCACTATTACAACCAGAATTGCTGAGAAGATGCAGGGTGACACCATGTTCCTGCACTATGTACCTTCTCAAATCCCACTTCACCTTCTTCTTGCTATCTGGCATGAAGTGCAAGCTGCAGATAGTGGGGCCATGGAACTCTTGCTTTCCACTTCACTCTGAACCTTCTAGTCTTCATTTTTACTTCCTGATACACAAGATTCTCTATTTGGGCAGCCACAGCAGCCTCATCCAGAAAGGCAGGAGCAGAACCAGGCCTCTGATAAAGAAACACCAGCAGTTGATCTGACTCTCACAGTAAACACTGACACAGTGCAGATCTGAGAGGTGAGACATTGGGCACAATTTATATCAATGTCTTAGATGAAGGGAGTGAAGGCATGGTGGCTAAATTTGCAGATGATGCCAAAATAGATGGGAAAATATTTGTAAAGTAGACATAAGGCGCTGAATTTTCCCCCCATTGGGGGGGAAATTGATGGGCAGGTGCGCTTCCGATCGGCATCCCCGATCGGACGCGCGGCGTCATTTTATGTGGGCGGGCCAATTAAGGCTCGCCCAGCATGATGTCCACACGGAAGTGCTATGCCTACGGAAGGGAATGCCTAAAATCGAGAGTGTGCTCTTTTGAGCATGTGCATGAAAGAGCGCATTCATCTCCCCGAGGCTAAGTGCTGCCTAAGGGAGATTCTCTACTTTCAAAAATATTAACTGTAGAAAAAAATTTTTGCCTTACATGTTCCCTCATGTGACATTGTCACATGAGTTGGGCCATGTTCATAATTTCCAAAAAAACTTTATTAAAATTTTTAAAACCCTACATGAAACCTCATCCCGCCTGTGGATGAGGTTTCATGTTTTTTCTACTTCCCACTGGGGCTCCTGGCCTGCCCGCCAACCTTAAGGTTGGACAGGCAGGTCCACTAATTACTTTAATTGCTCTGTCAATGGCCTCAATTGGCCATTGACAAGTCGGCGGGCACGCAGCTGATTTTGCTGCGCCCCCGCCTTCCTGAAAATTTAAATGGGGCGTGGTGACATCGAGAGTTCCGCCCGATGTCACCACGCGTCATTTTACGTGTTGGTGAGCGGGCCCTGCCCCCGCTCGCTGACGGTAAAATCCAGCCCAAGGAGTTTGCAGACCAATATAGGTAAGTTGAGTGAGTGGCCAAAAATCTGTCAGACGGAGTATAATATGGGAAAATGTGAAGTTGTTCACTTTGGCAGGAAGAATAAAAAAGCAGAGTATTACTTAGACGGAGAACGACTGCAGAATTCTGAGGTGCAGAGGAATCTAGATGTTCTTGTGCATGAGTCACAAAAAGTTAGTATGCAGGTACAGCATGTAATCCGGAAGGCTAATGGAATGATATCCTTTATTATCAGAGGAATTGAACATGAAAATAAGGATGTTATGCTTCAGTTATACAGGGCATTGGTGAGACTGCATCTCGGGTACTGTGTGCAGATTTGGTCTCCTCATTTAAGGAAAGATGTAAATGCGTTGGAGGTAGTTCAGGGGAGGTTTACTAGATTGATACCTGGAATGTGCGGGTTGTCTTATGAGAATAGGTTAGACAGACTGGACTTGTTTCCACTGGAGTTTAGAAGAGTGAGGGGTGACTTGATTGAAGTATATAAGATAATGGGGAGAATTTTCTCCCCATTGTGTGGGGTTGGGATGCGCGCGAAAGAGTTTAAGTTCTGAAAATTTTAATGAAGAAAAAAAAAATGTCCCCTCATGTGAAAGTGTCATGTGAGCCTGGACATGTCTATGAATTTTTTATAAAACTTTAAATACCTTCATGAAACCTCATCCCGCCTGTGGATGAGGTCCCATGATAAATGCGAAGGCCGCCTGGGCTCTTCACCTGCCCACCAATCTTAAGGCTGGACGGGCAGCTCCTTTTATTGTTTTAATTGATATTTAAATAGCATTAATTGGCCTTTAACAGTTTGGCGGGCACACAGCCGACTCAGATGCGTGCCTGCTGAACTGAAAACCTGAATGACATGGGGTGACGTCAGGACGCACACCAGACATCACCGTGCGTCATTTTACATGTCGGCGAGCGGGCCCTGCCCCCGCCCTGCCCACCCAAAAATTCTGGCCCCAGAATGGCCTTGACAAGGTGGACATGGAAATGATGTTTCCTCTTGTAGGTGAGTCTACAACTAGGGGGCACTGTGTTAAAATTAGGGGTCGCCCTAATAGGACAGGGATGAGGAGAATTTTTTTTCCACTTTGCAGGAAGAATAAAAAAGCAGGGTATTATTTAAATGGGGAACAACTGCAGAATTCCGAGATGCAGAGGGATCTAGGTATTCTCATGCATGAGTCACAAAAAGTTAGTATGCAGCAACTTTGGAACTGTCTGTCTCAGAAGGTGGTGGAGGCGGGGTCACTGAATATTTTTAAGGCGGAGGTAGATAGATTCTTGTTAGGCAAGGGAATCAATGGTTATCAGGGGTAGATAGGAATGTAGAATTCAAAACACAAACAGATCAGCCATGATCTTATTGAATGGCGGAGCAGGCTCAACGGGCCGAATGGCCTACTTCTGCTCTTATTTCATATGTTCGTAAGTGGGCTACAGCCAGGTTGGAGAAGGAATAGTTCATGGGCCAATTCACCAGATGGCACGGTCACAGACGAGTTCTTCTGCAGAGTAATTGTTGAGGATTTAATGGGGGTTCATACAGGAGGATGCTACTGGGCAGGCACAGAGAGATAAAAACAGAAACTGCTGGAGAAACTCAGCAAGCCTGATGGCATCTGCAGAGAGAGAAACAGAGTTAGTGTTCCGAGTCCATATGACTCTTCTTCAGGATGACAGCTCTGAAGAAGAGTCATATGGACTCGAAATATTAACTCTGGGAGGAATCATCCCAGATTTGTACTAAGTGCAGTAGTGGGTGGGAAAAATGACGTTTTACCCGCCAGGCACAATAGCTTCTTCTCACACCGTATTATCCCAAACTTGTCGCATTAATTATGCATTTCCAGGAAACATGCTGTTTCCATGGCAGTCTGGCAGGCCCACCACACCTTCACCTCGCCGACTCATCATGCCAGGCGCCATATTTAAAGTGCAGCCACGCGCACACCTCTCAGCGCTTCCAGCCCATGACGGCTGCAAAGAAGACATGGCTGCAATTGGCAAGAAGGCTCCAGCCCCCAGGTTCAATGATGTGTCCCTCAAGCACCTTTTCGATGCAGTGGAGGCTCGCCGCGATGTCCTCTATCCCCACTTCAGCCACAGGATGGGCAGCAACATCACTAACCCAGCTTGGGAGGTGGTGGCAGCGGTGGTCAGTGCCAACGCCATGCAAAAGAGGACAGCCACCCAGTGCTGCTAGAGGATGAATGATCTCCTCAGTTCCGCCAGGGTAAGTCACTCTTCTCATCACTCTCAACTCACACAGTCACAAGCCCATCACAAATCCACAGGGCCCTCACTCACTGCCAGCTCAAGGGACATCACCATTCACTCTCTCACGCACACCTTCATTGTCCTCATCCTGTCCATGGGACCGTCCATACATGCCAGGCATACTTATCACCTGATCTGTTTCTGTTTTTGTTTTGGATTTCCAGCATCCGCAGTTCTTTGCTTTTATACTTATCACCTGGCCTGGCAGGCATCCTACTAATACTTTCTAAATCTCTGTTCCTGCAGGACAAGTTGGTACACAACAAGAGGGAGAGCTCGCAGACTGGTATAGGAATGCCTGAAATCAAGGCTCTCACGGACTTTGAAAACAGAGCCACCCAGCTGGCCAGTGACCATCTGGACCATTCCTGTGCTGACGGCGCTGCTCAACCAACTGAGGATCCAGCAGTGCAACTTCCATCAGACAACCATGCTGTGAGTGATGTGTCCTGTTTCACAGGCCACCGCCATGCACACTTCTCTCCTTACTTCCGCAGGCACATCTGGGAAACTGCCAAGACAGTCCATGGCCCAGGGCCTCCAGCAGTTCAAGAAGGCAGCTCACCACTACCTTCTCAAGGGATGGGCAATAAATGCTGGCCTAGCTAGCAAAGCCCACATTATTTTTTATTATTCATTCATGTGATGTAAGCATCACTGTCTAAGCCAGAATTTATTGCCCATCCTTAGCTGCCCATGTTCAGGGGGCATTTAAGAGTCAACCACATTGCTGTGGGTCTGGAATCACATGTAGGCCAGACCAGGTAAGGATGGCAGATTTCCTTCCTTAAAGGGCATTAGTGAACCAGATGGGTTTTTATGACAATCAGCGATGGTCTCATGGTCATCATTAGACTTTTAATTCCAAATTTTTTATTGAATTGACATTTCACTATCTGCAGTGGCAGGATTTTAACCCAGGTCCTCAGAGCATTACCCTGGGTTTCTAGGATGCTGGTCCAGTGAAAATACCACTATGCCATCACCTCCCCAAATGAATCCCCTGAAGGAATAAAAAAAGGCCTCCATTCAAGCTTTGAGGGAAGCTCAGAAGAGGAATCTGTTGAATTCCTCCCTGAACATCCATCACAGCGCTCACCCACACCCTCCCAGCAATGCAGAGACATACACCTCAGTGGGACCTAGCTTTAGAATAGCCTCAGGATCACAATCTGGTAAGCACATCACATTGTTTGATCCACAGGAGGTGGAGGCAGGGACTTCCCAGGTTTCCGACACTTGGAGGACTGCTGGAGGCCAGACATTTGCTGAGCCTGAGTCTGATGACGAACCTCTGGACTCGGTCATGTCACAGTTGCTGGAGCTGCAAAGACAAGCTCAGGAACATCAGGAAGGGATGTCCGCTGCACTCCTCAGATTGCAAGGCACAGTGGAGGAGTTTGTCAGCCTTCAGGCTGAGGTGGTGGAGCTGGCATTGCAACGCATAAAGTCAACACTGGTAGGATGGCGGCCACCATGGAGACCTTGGTAGAACATCGCTCCTGCACTGCTGCGCGGGCTTAACTCCATCGCCGACGCCATAGTTGGCCTCCAACCATGTGTACACAAGAGGGGTATGGGGCAGCTCGATCTCACTCCTGCTACCCCTTCTCCTCAAGGAGTCAGCAAGGAGCCTTCAGGCACCCATAGGGAGAAGGATCAGTAGGTGTCCCTCCCTCATTTTCAGCATCCCGATGGTTTGCTCCACCAAGGTGCGAGCTGCAGCATGATCCTCCTTGTAACTTTGCTCTGCTGCAGTCTGAGGCCGCCGCATGGGTGTCATCAGCCATATTCTCTGTGGGTAGCCTTTGTCCCCGAGAAGCCATCCCTGCAGCTTCTGTGGACCCTGGAAGACATCAGGGACCTGTGATCGATTGAGAATGTAGGAGTTGTGGACACTCCCTGGAAACTATGTGCAGATCTGCAGGATGTGTTTGTGGTGGTCACACACCAGCTGCATTAAGCAAATGGAAGCTCTTACAGTTGACATAGTCGATCTCTTGTTGCGATGGAGATCTGAGTACCACCTGAGTGAGCTGATTGCAACCTGCACCTGTGGGAAATCTGAGATCAGGGCAAATCCAATTGCTCTTGCATCTTGGCCCTCTTTGTCCTGGGCGAAATGCACAAAGTTGTGTGCTCTTGTGAAGATGTCCTCCATGACCTCATGGATGCAATTGTGGGTGGAGACTTGTGATATTCCACAGAGTCACCTGTGGAGCCCTGAAAGGAACCACTGTGTAGAAATTGAGTGCCACTGTCGCTTTCACAGCCACTGGCAGTGAGTGCCCTCCATGTCCCCGTGGCGCCAAATCCCGCAGTAGCTGGCAGATGTGAGCGACCAGTTCCCTAGACATGCACAGTCTTTGGCGACACTTATTCTTCTTCATCTGCAGGAATAAAAGGTGGCATCTTTTGATACTGGGTCTACCTAGGCACTGACCAATGATGACTCGCTGTGGCTCTTTAGCAGTGTGCGTGTAAGCCCCAGCCACCCCTACTTCCAAAGGCTGCTGCTCCTCTCTCTGCACAGCCAGGCGCCTCCATTGCTCTCTTCTCCGTCACCTCTGCCCTCTATATGCCACAAGGCATACAGTTAGTTCACCAGGCTCCATGATCCTGATATACTCCTCCTAAAGCATAAAAGAGAGACTCATAGGTTAGCTTGGGTATACAAAGAACCTCTCTTGATTAAGTCTGAAGGCCCCTTAATGCATCCTGGAGAGTGCTGGCCACCACTTGGATGGCCAGAGTTTAGTGCGCTGCATGACTACCCAAAACCCCAACCACCTCCACCCCACTCCACCTGGCCGATTGAGGTCAGCCTTGCCTATTGGACTCAGTGCTGTGCTCTCAGCTCAGGCGCAGACATTCTCCTATCCTTCACTGCAAGGCTGCACTGTTAGCTTGAACCCTGGGGGAGACCGGTCCAAACCTGAATGATGACATTGCAAGGGGCTGTGAGCACTTCCACCAGTGACTGCTCCATGACCAGCTTTCACAAGGAGATTGTACAATGTGCCCAGTCGTCCAACTGTTCTGCAGTCCACTAAAATGCTCATTAGTTTGCAGTCTGTGCTCGAAGAGTGAAAAGCTCTGGAGCACTTGGTGGCACTTTCATGCCTCTGTGTTGCTTGACAGAGAAGCTAGAGGCCCAACTCCAAGCATGTCAATGTGGCCGCGGCTGAACTTCTCAGCTGCAAAGAAATAGTCACTTTATACAGGGTGTCCCTAATGTGTGGCCGCTTCCATCCCCACCACCACCCCCCCCAACCCCCCCACCCCAGGCACTACCTTCAGCCACAGGGCAGCCCTTGCCCCCCTCCACCCCCAAGCGCCTGAACTGCAGGGCAGCCCTAGCCCCCATGCCTCCAATGTGCCTCAACCTTGAAGTGCAATAGGCAATCAGAGCGAGTGCTGCACAACATTACTGTGCACTCACCTCTAAGTTCCCCTCAAAGTGCAGCCCGCCAAGTGCACGCCTTATATATGCTGTTGTGGGCAGACGGCCCAGTGGGATGGTGGGCGGATGATTCCTGCGGGCTGGCCTTATAATGATGTGCGGATGTATTACAATGAGGTTCCCGACATCCGATGGCGGGAAACACGGCCCACCATCGACGGGTTGAACGGACATCCCAAACTGGCTTCACGACGTCGTGAAACCGATTTTTGTCCTCACCATATTGTCCGCTCACACTGCCAAACATGCCCAACACCAGCGGGCATGGAAAATTCCACCCTATATTTCTCTCTCCGCAGTTGCTGCCAGACCTGCTGAGTTTTCCAGCACTTTCTGTTTTTTATTTCAGATTCCCAGCATCCGCAGTATATTGCTTTTATGCACACAGAGATGTTTGGTACACTGACAGGCCTGTCAAATATCCTCCTTTCATCGTTGAGAATGGAGGAGCTCAGCCCCAACTTGGCTTCGAGCATCAAGCAGAGCGTGGAGCCCATCGTTTCCAATGGCAAAGTGGTAGCCAACTCCTTGAGAGCACTTGTGGTTCCAGCTGTGATGCAGTGTCTGGTGGCCAATGTCTTAGTTTCCAATGCAGTACAGCAGAAGTCAGCCATTGTGTCACAATGCTGCAGTGTGAGTTCACATTGAGATTATGGGATCCACGCTTGTTGAGAATCAAGGCCATCTTAGAGCCATGCAGGCTCAGAATGGCTGAGGATAACAGGGTTTGCAGGGTCTCATAGCAGTCCAGTTATCTGTCCTCCAATAGAATAAGCGGAGAACCTTTTGTCCTCTCTCAGGATGACAGCATTCACGTTTGCATCACTGTCTCTTTGCCAGTGCCCTTTCTGTTGCCTCTCAGTGAGCCAGCCTAGGCTGCTGCTGCCCATGCTAGGGTGCAGCAGTCCGAAGCCGAATCCTGAAGGCCCAGCTGCTCGTGGCCATCCTGCAAGGTCATCAGCCGTCTTCCTCATTGAAAATCAGCAACTGTTATGGACAGGGTGAGGGAAAACTGCTGAAAGCCCTGTCCCTTCCCAACAGTCCATAATCAGTGAATTTTTGAGAGGATAATGTATGTGTTTTTTGAACCCCTGGGTGTGTGAACAATTTGAATAAACAGTACCAAGCTTTTTGTGAGTTTAAATAAAGAAAGGGGATTGTTTATTTTGTTATGATTCCAGCTGATGTTACTACTGACCAAGTCAGATCCCAGGGTGGAACCTAGCTTGATAAACCCTAATTTTTAATTTTTGGTTAGAAACGTGGAGGGTGGCTACCGAACAGAGTCACAGGAGTCTGTTCATTAATTTTTAACAAAAGAATAAAACATTTCTTAAAGAAGGAAAGGTTAACTATATTGCAAAACTCCTTCATCCCAATTATACTTTTACAGATATATACAAATTTGAAAAGATAACACAAGCAAAATAATAGGCAAACTGCGGTCGAACACACCACACTCCAAAACCAAGTTTCTGTGGATTTCTCATCACTCCCCCAGATCCAGACGCTCATCATGCTATGAGCCAATCGGTCTCACTGAAACCCTGTCTTTCTCAGGGTTTCCTATCTCCATGTTTGAAGAACTCGCTTTTTAATTCTCTCCCAAACAATGCTTTCACTCAGACATCTCCAACAAGGATCCACCCCCAGGGTTTCAGCCTCTTTTTCCAAGGTTCCTTTCCCCTGCATCTCTACGTGCATTCAAGCTTCACCTTCCACATGCAAAGTCTCAGATATTCAGCCATGCCAAGCAGAACACCACTGCTCCAAAGGCCCACGGTAAGGAGTCACTGACCTTCGGCTGTCTCCCCAGATCTTCTGGCTTCTTGCAAGCACACCCCATTCCAAATCTGCTCCCTACAACTCTGTCTTTTTAGTTCGGAGCCTCTTTCTCTGCTCCTCACTCTTAACTTCACTTAATAGGATCTGTTTCAGATTCCTGTCCTTGTCCCTTAACTTGACAGTCTTCTTGAGACCTCTTTCTGTGCTAGTCACTGGTTTGGGACTTCTTCCATATTTTGGGACCTGCTTCATCTTTTCCTGGCACTTTGGCTGGAATTTTCCAGCCCCTCATGCCAGTGGGATCTTTCAGTCCCACAGATGTGAATGCAGATTTTAATAGCTCACTGGGTCCGCCGTGGGAGAACCCGCTGTGGGGGTGCTGGAAAATTGTGGCCTTTGTTCAGAATGGCTACCCTCTGTGGAGATGCAGAAGGTCACCTCATCTTCTTTTCACACTGTTTCACTTTCGGGTCTTGTTTTCCCTTTTGCGCAGGCAAGCAGGAACAGTTTACAGCCGAACAAAAGAAAAGAAATAAACTGTGCATGTGCGGCCATTCTCCGGCCAGCTGAAGACATGAAAAAAAAACTGCACATGTGCTGTTTGATATGATCTGCCAGTCTTTGGGATGTACAGCCTACATACCTAGCATCACATTGGCACTGAAATTCATATACCACATTACTCATTTGCCTGATGGGCAGAACGTCTTCTTGGTTTGACAGCAGCATCCTGTGAGTGGCAAATGCCACTTGTGTTGCTACTGCAGAATAGCAGCATGAAACAGCAAGCTTCAACTGTTGCTCAAGTTTTCGAGATAACTTACCCTCCCAGGGTAATCTGAGGTAGACTGGGCACTTTTCAGGACCAAAAATGATGGCCTTAGGTCTGCTCATGAGTTTGTGTGATATTCAACATGAAATGATCTGACCAGGGTAGCCATTATCCTGCAGGATGCCTTTGATGCGCCCTAGTTCAGCGACTGGACAACATTTGCTAAATAATCCTCAATGTGCTAAGAATTACACCGACAACCAATTTAAGATTTTCAGTCGGGCTCGCAGTGTGGCACATTTGCATGTACTGGAAGCTACATATATTAATACACAGGGCTCTGTTCTTTGCAGACAGAAAGAACATGTACACACATTACACCTGTTTCAGCTAAACAAAATAAGCAACTGTCCATTCACTGACTCATTCCTCAGGGCAAAGCTTTGACCAATCAGGGTCAAGCTGCTTGGTTTAAAATTCAAATAATGCTTGGCAGTTAATTGTCAGTAACCATCACTGGTGCATTCTTCATTGCAACATCTTTACCAATCAGAGTCCACTTGCTAATTGGTTGAATCAGCACCCTCTTCACATACAGTGTAAATTGTTGTCTTCCCCCATATTGGTATTCTTGTGAAGTGTCCTGAAAAGTGCAAGATGAAAAACTTCAACATGTCCCTTTTTTCAGCAATAAACAAGTTCTGTGCTACCACGTGACTATTTCAAAAGCACTTAATTAGATGTAAAGTGTTTTGAGACATCTGGTGATTGTGAAAGACGTAATATAAATGCAAGTATTTCTTTTTTTGTGTATTTATCACAAATATGTTGGGTGGAATATCCACCAAGCTCAAATGGTTACCAATGGTAGCTATATTTCTATGTTCACGTATGGCTTGTGACTTTAATTACCAGTCTCAGTCTTCAGGCTTATGAAGTTTTATGAATTTTAAAGCTGGAACATCCAAACCGCTTCAAAAATCCAAATGCTGGAAAGCTGAAATAAAGTACAAATGTTGGAAATATACATTAGGGTAAGGGGAGATATTAATGTCAGTGGATGAGTAATCCAGAGGCCAAGGTTAATGCTCTGGGAACAAGGGTTCAAATCGCACCAGGGTAACTGGTGAAATTTAAATTCAATTAATTGTTTTTTAAACTTAGAGATTGAAAGCTAGTCCCTGTAATGGTGGCAATGAAATGATCATTGATTGTCATAGAGGACATTAGTGAACTAGATGGGTTTTTAAGGGAGGAAATCTGCCTAGTCAGACCCATAGCAATGTGGTTGACTTTTAGCTGCCCTCTGACATGATCTAGAAAGCCATTCAGTTCTAGGCCAACAAATGCTGGCTTTGCCAATAATGTCCACATGCCATCAAAGCATTAAAAAAGAGTCTGCAAATAGAAACTTTAGTGCCAGTGTGGTTCAGTATCATTCTTTGAACTAGAAGGTACCACTGCAGATCACTAGTTCACTAATGTGGACATGTAATCTAAGTTAACACTTCAGTGCCGTAATGAGAGAGTGCTGCACTGTCAGATGTGCTGTCCATTGAACAAGATATTAAACAGAGACCTTGTTTGTCAATTCAGGTGGACATACCAGCTTCCTATTCAAAAATGAACATGGTGTTCTCTCTGTTTCCAGATGCAACATTTATTTTTACAGGATTCTTTTTGCTATTTCATTAGTAGAATTATTTTTCTTAGAAAAATACTTTAAGGAGAATTTCGAGGGATAAACATGCCAAACCCACAAATACAACAGTAAAATAATTAGCATTCACATGGGTTCCAGCTACACTGGAAGCAATGTGGTGCAAAGTGCATCACTAAATATATATTCATACCTCATTAATTTTCAAACATATGGTATAAACAGACCATGACGACACATGGCAGATAATTTGTATTCCATTCATGACTGAGCATAACTGGCACATAACATGATTGCTAATGAGGTATCAATAAGGAAGAATTCCTCTGGTTGTTTGGACGACATTTTAAATGCATTCACTCTGGTTGGTCTTTCTAATAGAGATTCAAAAGTATCTGTTTAAACACTTTCATCAGAAATATTGACCAGAATAAATTGCATGAATGCACTTATGACCTTGCTCCATGTTGTGAATACAACGTTTCTAGCCCATCCCCTCCCCATGTAGCCCAATCATGAGATACAAATTTTACAATGCATTCTTACATCCAACTCATGGAGTTCCATCCTTTAATCTCCCCCAAAGATAGATATTTGAACACAGTACTACTGGCTTTGTCAGCAAAAGCGCCTTTGATTGATCTGCATCACTCATGCCCTGTAGTACTGGACTCATCTTCTAATTGGGATCTGCAGTAATATGGGATCATAGATTAGAAGATGTCACGCTCTATCTCAGCTAGGTTTTTAAGTAGCTGATTGCATCTGTGATAATGGTGGTGGGTGGGGGTAGGGATGAGATACATCAGCGATCTGCTCCAGTCAAGAGAAAAATCAGTCCGAGTTTTTGCTCCTTATTGCTGTCCAATAACCTCTGCTTGAAAGTGCATCATATGGACTTTGAGTATCGATACTGAACTCCGGCTATACAGTTTTTCACAGTTAAGTAGTGTCCCCATACTCACTGTCTCGGATTATACATGTGTAATGTCCACTTGGTTGAGGTATTGAAAGGTTTTCATTGGTCTTTATTGAGAAGGAGGTGGTGAGCTGCTTTCTTGAACTGCTGCAGTCCATGTGGTGTAGGTACACCCACAGTGCTGTTAGGGAGGGAGTTCCAGGATTTTGACCCAGCGACAGTAATAGAACGGCGATATATTTCCAAGTCAGGATGGTGAGTGGCTTGGAGGAGAACTTCCACGCTGCCGGGATGGGAGGTGGGGGAATCTCTAATTCAAAGGCACTATGCCTGATGATGGGGCTTGACATTGGGAAACGGGGAGGCCCTGAAAGCAAACCCTTGCCTTTGCTGCCGACAGCCCCTCCCCCACGCTCCCCACCACGTGATCCCCTTCCCACAAACGTTCACCTGTGTCTGATTCCCTCCTTGATCCAAGGTCTCAGGTGGGCGTACTAACAGCAGCAGCCACCACCTCCTGGCAGCGATGCTGAGTGCAAAAGAGCCGCCAGCCTATGATTGGCTGGCAGCTCTCAGCAGGTGGGACTTCCCATCCCTGGGGTTCTTGGTTCCTAGAGAACACCTGCTGCTGGCCTGTCAAGTGCCTGAGTGTCACAAGCCTGCCTTCTCGAAAAGAGAGTCTCACCAGCTCTCCAGTTGGCAGCTGACACCTCTGTCTCCTCCACAAGATTCCACCCAAGGACTGCTGCTGTGATTGTCCGTTCCCTAACTGCAAGTAAGGTTGTGCGTTATATCAATATTATGTGGGAAATTTTAATCTATTTATGAAGCCCTCAATTACCTGAGGCAGGCCACTTCCTATAAATGTATGGCCAGTGCATGGGAGAGCTTTGGGAATTCAGCAGTGAATGCTCACTTCTATTTTAATCATCCCAATCCCCATTCCCACTGGGCAGTTGGGGTTGAAATCCGAGTTAAGTTGCTATTGAAATCATGAGAGAACCAACATTTTTATTCATCTTTATGGGAATGTCCTGGAGTAAAATCTGTCAGGTGGATGCTTTAATTCATGATTTTTAATTCTACTGTATTCCCAGAAATCCTAAGTTACTGATTCTAGGATGTGTGCTCACATTTTTCATTAGTGCTGCAAATCCGATGGTGCTACCCAATAATGGTGGAAATCATAAGCAGCCAATACAAACCTTGCAAGGCTTGTTGTCTACAAGGAGAGAAAAAGACTTTCAAGATTAATCTGTCAGCACTTTGAGCCATTCAGTAAATCACAAGGAAATTAAATGTCATGTAGCATTTGGTTTACATGTACGACCAACTGAACCGAACTATTGGAATTACTATTTACATCCTTGCTTTACTTGTGCTGCAATTGTATTAATGTTGTAAGTTTTACACAGAGTATTTAGTATTTGAATATTATAGATAATGAAACTTTTAATACAATATTTTGTGGTACCAATCATAATAAGATCTCTAACTAGGCAATGAATTAAAGTTTGGCATCATTTTCAGAAGCTGTTGGAGTCTTAAGCTCTGGTGTAGGTGAACATTTGTAAGCTATTTCCTGCTGTGTTTCTTTATGGTTCACTTTTCCACAAGGAATCTGTCCTCATTTCAAGCCAATTTCAACCCACTGCTGATCCAATTATCCACAGTGCTACTGGAGTGGGAGTTCCAGGATTTTGACTCGGTGACAGTGAAGGAACAGAGATATGTTTCCAAGTCAGGATGTTATAAGACTTGGAGGGGAACTTGGTGGTGATGGTGCTCCCATGAATCTGATGCCCTTGTTCTTCCTGTGTGCTGGAGATTATGGGTTGGAAGGCTTTGTCAAAGGAGGTGAAGGTGTGAATGCCCAGTTCCATCCTGTGTTCTCTTTTCTTGCTTGCCTTCTTTCAATCATTCTCTGCTCTTTGATATTTTGATACTCCTCTGTGAAAGGTATTGAAAAGTTGATAATACAACACAAAATGTATATAGATACCAACAAATTCCTGTCTTTGTCAATTACAGGGCAGAATCTTGGAAGGTCAATTTGTTCAATAGTGTTTCCCAGGGATCCTTGCAAGGGCCTCAGCTTTTCACCATATGTATCAATAACTTGGACAAAGGAATAGAGAGTTATATAAACAAATTTACAAATGATACTAAGTTAGGAGGCACAGTACAGATGTAAGTATGTTTTATGTTCTGTAGTGAGTGTGTAAAATTCTGGCAGATGGTGTTCAATGAAAGGAAATGTGAGCACACCCACTTTGAATCTGAGAAAGACAAATCAAAATGTTTTCTTGAATGTGAGAGACTAGGAGCTGCGGGAGAGCAAAGGGATTTAGGTGCCCATGTACGCAAACCACTAAAAGATATTGGACAGGCACAAAAAGCAATTGGAAAGGTTAATGGAATGTTTGCCTTGTTTTCAAGTTTTACAGAGCCTTGGTCAGATGCCATCTGAAGCATTGCATTCAGTTTGGGCACTGAACCTCAGAAAATATATATTGGTGTTGGACTGTTGTGTACAGTGCAGATTCACCAGAACAGTACTAATGTTTAAAGTTTTAAGCTGAGAGAACAGGTTACAACTTGATTTATATTCCCTTGAGTTCAGAATTTTGTGGTGTGATCTAATCAGGGTGTTTAAGATGATAAAGGCTTTTGATAGGACACATACAGAGAAACTGTTATCTTGAGTCTAATTTAAGAGATCTCAAACATGAGAGCAAGCACATGCAAACCATTTGGCCAACTTCTATGTCAATGACATTCTGATGATACGGATTCAGAAGCTGTTATTAAACTACACTGCAAAACAAAGTATCAAATATGATAAAGATGATTAATCTAATGTCAGACATAGTCATTGCTTTCCATTCATTTCTCATCCAAACGATCAACCTGTAGGACTTTTCTTTAAAGAAGGTTTACTAAATCTGCTATTTTTATGAGGTGCTCTCTTAGTAAATGGAGAAAAGCTGGTAGAAAGCTGCTGTTCCTCATTTTGAGATGCTCATGGCTGGTAACTTTTGGATACTCAAGTCTGCTGAGTCCAACGGCACACTGTAGGCTGCTACACTTGGCCACCGCTGGAGCAGTCTGATCTGCTACCAAGGGGGTGACAAAGGAGCAGACATGCTGATATCCTGAGTGGGGGTAATGTGTACTCCTCCTCTCGTGCTACTCCTATAGCTATTCCTGCTTGCGGGAGAGCAGACTGCAGGAGATGAATAACTCCTTGAAAGGCCCTATTTACTCTGTCCACCATCATATGAAGCCCAAAGTTTGCATGGCAGCCATTTGAGCTTCCATGAAGGCTATAAAAGCTAGTGACACTGACTTCTTTTGTTGAGACCACACTGGCTGGAGCTCAACTCTTTCATATTTTCATCCGTAGTGCTAAAACTCCTTGATTGCCCTCCCAATGTCTCAAAAATTATTTGTGTGTGAGAAGCATTCTTCTTTTCATTGCTGGATATTTGAAGGTCTCATTACTGTCCTGCTCACAAGAGCTGGTAAAGGAGCTGACCCCTGCCAAGCTCTCTCCTCGGTGATCACTGTCGGTAGTACCTAATGCTGCTCGCTCAGACTGCAGACCCAGCCGACTCACTATCAAACCCATCTGAGTGTCAATGCCTGATCTGGAGTCTTGGATGAAGCACGTGATAATGAATCCTCAGGAAGGTTTTCCTCCTCTGATCCTCTGAGACCTTTCCTCCAGGTGCTCCTTACTGCTGAGAAGAAAGAGTAAAGGAATTAGTATCAGGATGGCAAATAGAAGCTGGACACTTTCAGTAACAGTTTTGAGAAGGCAGTTTGAAGTAGTAAAGCTTTCTGCATATTTGTTAATTTTTCCCAAAGATTACTGGTGGGATTGGTACTATGATAGATTTTTTATTAGTGAGGATGTAAAGTTCAAAAGACATAGTGAAACAATGGGAATTTGCATTCAAAGAGGAAAATATGTATAAAGGAGAAAAGGCTGTTTTTAAGGGAGGAAGTTTAAGATCCAAAAAGTGTGAAAGCCTATAGCCTGTATGTATAAAACTACTGCCTCCAGAGACTGAAGTTAAGAGAATTCACTTTGAATCCAACTGTTCAAAGTATTGTTTAATTTGCCTGGTTCTTTTAAAATGTAGAACAAAAACAAAAATACCTGGAAAAACTCAGCAGGTCTGACAGCATCTGCGGAGAGGGATACAGTTAACGTTTCGAAATGTTAACTGTATCCCTCTCCGCAGATGCTGTCAGACCTGCTGAGTTTTTCCAGGTATTTTTGTTTTTGTTCTACATTTCCAGCATTCGCATTATTTTGCTTTTATCTTGTAAAATCTATGTGCCTTACTGTTGCCTTAACAGAAGTGTGGCTGGGAGTTAAATTAATTAGGGGATTTATAAGTTATTATAGTGGTAATTTGTAGACGTGCGTATGTGCTTCCAATCTTTTCTTTTATTAATAAATGTTTAATTTAGTTTTATAAAAACCTCTTAAAACTCAGTGGTCTTATTACTGAATTCAATGCCCCCATCTCGAAACATGCAAATTGAAAATTAGTTGCGACAGTTGTTTCAAGTTTCCCTCTGGGATTTGAACAGCTCAGCGTTTACCATCCGTTGTGTCCTAACAACACGAAACATGGGCCGGGATTTCCCGTGCCCACTGGCGTCAAGCTTGTTTGTGGCATGAGCAGGCAATATGGCACAATCGGTTTCACGATGGCATGAAACCAGCTCGCGATTGTCCCCTCAGCCCGCCAACGGCAGGCTACATTTCCTGTCATCAGATGTCGGGAACCTCATTGTAATACATCTGCATATCATTATTAGGCCAGCCCACTGGAATTGTCCACCCAACCCCACTGGATCATCCATCCACGTCGGCAGGAAAGCATGCTGACATGTTTCATAACAGCACATAAAAGGCGTACGCTTGGTGGGCTGCACTTTGAGGGGAATGTGGAGGTGAGTGCACAGCAACAATGTGCAGCGCCACCAGGGTCGTCTGTTGGACATAAAGCTTGAAGAATGTTGTGGGGGGTGGGGGTGTGCGAAGGGCAGCCCTGCCATTGAGCTAACTTGTAGGGGGAGGACAAGGGTAGCCCTGCCATTGAGACGACTAGTTGGGGGGAGGGCGTTCAGGTGACTTAGCGGGGGGGGGGGAGCAAGGGCTGCTTTGTGGTTGAGGTGACTTGTGGGGAGAGGACAAGGGTGGCCCTGGCGCTGAATGTAGCGCACAAGCATTCGGGGTGGGGTGGGAGTAGGGCGGGCGAGGGAGGCGGCCTCGCATTCAGGAAACCTGTATAAAGTGACCATTCCTCTGCAGCTGAGACAGGTCAGACGCAGCCACATTGATATAATTGCAGTCCGGCTTCCAGCTTATCTGCCCACTCAAGCGAAGCTGAGGCATCAAAGTGCCACCAAGTGCTCCAAAGCTTTTCACACCCCCCCACACAGGCTGCAAAGTAATAAGCATTTTAGTGGACTTTAGAACAGTTGGATGATTGCACACGTTGTACAGTCTCCTTGCGAAAGCTGCCATGGAGCAGTCACTGCTGGAGGTGCTCTCAGTCCCTTGCAATGTCATCATCACAGTTTGGACCAGTCTCCCCCATGGTTCAAACTAACAGTGCAGCCTTGCAGTGCGGGTTAGGAGAATGACTGCGCCTAAGCTGAGAGCACAGCATGCAGTCCAATGGGCAAAGCTGCCGCCAATTGGCCGGGAGGAGTGGGACAGAGGTGAACAAGGTTTCGGGCATCCATGCAGCGCTTTAACCTTTGGCAATCCAAGTGGTGGCCAGCACTCTCCGGGAAGCGTTAAGTGGCCTTCACACGTAACCAGGACAGGTTCTTAGTACACCCATGCTAACCATGCGTCTCTCTCTTTCATCCTGCAGGAAGAGTACATCAGAATCATGGAGCCTGGTGAACTAGCTGTGTGTCTGATTGCCTACAGAACATTAAGACAATGTAGGAGACAGTGACAGGCTCCTGTCTGTACAGAGTCAGGAGCAGCAGCCTCAGGAAGAAGGGGCGGCTGGGGCTCCTGTACACGCCACCAAAGATCCACAGCGAGCCATCGCTGGTCGGTGCCTAGCGACACCCAAGGTCCATAGACGCCACCTTTCATTCCTGCAGACCACCGAGAACCAGTGTCACTGAAGACTGCTCATGTCCAGGGAACTGTTCAGTCACATCTGCCAGCTGCTGCAGGATTTGATGCCACGGGGACATGGAGGGCATCCACTGCCAGTGGCCATGAAAGTGACCTCGGTGCTTATTTTTTGCACCAGTGACTCCTTTTAGGGCTCCACAGGTGAGCTCTGTGGCATATCACAAGCCTCCACCCACAAATGCATCCATGAGGTCACGGATGCCATCTTTGTGAGGGCACACAACTTTGTGCATTTTGCCTGGGACCAGGACAGCCAGGATGCAAAAGCAATTGGATTCGGCCAGATCTCGGTTTTCCCGCTGGTGTAGGATACCTGCACTCACATGGCACTCAGATCTCCATCGCAACACACGGTGAATTATGTCAACCACAAGGGGCTGCACTCATTGAATGTACAGCTGGTATGCGACCACTAGAAATGCATCCTGCAGGTGTGTGCAAGTTTTCCAGGCAGTGTGCACGACTCCTACACGCTCAGTCAGTCACAGATCCCTGAATTCTTCCAGGGTCCACAGAAGCTGCAGGGATGGCTCCTCAGGGACAAGGGCTACCCGCAGAGGCTATGGCTGATGACACCCATGCAATGGGCTCTGACTGCAGCAGAGCAACGGTATATTGAGGCTCATGCTGCAACTTGCAACTTGGTGGAGCAAACTATCGGGATGCTGAAGATGAAGTTCTGGTGCCTGGACCAGTCTGGCGGAGCCCTGCAATACAGTCCGCAGGGGGTGTCATGTATCGTTGTCGCCTGCTACACCCTTTACAACCTGGCGCTGCAACGGGAAGAAGAGCTGACTGAGGAGGAGCTAGAGGTCTTCACCAATGAGGAGGACGCTGACAGGAATGAGGAGGTCCTCGAAGGCGTCGATGATGAGGATGAGGGCATCGCACTGTCTAGACTAGGCAGGCACACTCGGGAGGCCCTCATAGCTGCTAGATTTGTGGAGGATGATGGTGACATGCAGTGAGGAGATACCATAGTTCCTCATATTGCATCTATGAATGCTTGACTCCAGTCTGGCTTATGGCAGTGCACATACCCTCCTGATATGGAGACACAGTGTAGGCCCTAACGGTCACTCAATTGCACGAGGCTGATGACAACAAGCAGTGAAGACAATCCATAGATCTTCACATAGCCTCTGAGAATGTTAATATTCATTCACGGGATGTGAGCTTCGCTGCCTGAGCCAGCATTTATTGTCCTTCCCTAGTTGCCCTTGAGAAGGTGGTGGTGAGCTGCCTTCTTCAACCGCTGCAGTCCATGTGGTGTAGGTACACCCACAGTGCTTTTAGGGAGGGACTTCCAAGATTTTGACTCAGTGACAGTGAAGGAACAGCAATACAGTGCCAAGTCAGGATGGTGAGTGACTTGGAGGGGAATTTCCAGGTGGTGGTGTTCCCATCTATCTGCTGCCTCCTTCTAGGTAGTAGTGGTCATGGTTTTGGAAGGTGCTGTCGAAGGAACCTTGGAGAATTCCTGCAGCGCACCTTGTACACACTGCTGCTACTGTGCATCGGGAGGGAGTGAATGTTTGTGGATGTGGTCCCAATCAAGCAGGCTGCTTTGTCCTGGACAGAGTCAAGCTTCTTGTGTGTTGTGGGAGCTGCACTCATCCAGGCAACTGGGGAATATTCTATCACATTCCTGAACTTGTGCTTTGTAGATGGTGGACAGGCTTTGGGGAGTCAGGAGGTGAGTTACTCATCACAGGACTCCGAGCCTGTGACTTGCTCTTGTAGCCACAGCATTTATATGGCTATTCCAGTTCAGTTTCTGGTCAATGGTAGCCGCCAGGATGTTTATAGTGGGGGATTCAGTGATGGTAATGCCATTGAACATCAAGGGGCGATGGTTGGATTCTCTCTTGTTGGAGATGATCGATGCCTGACACTTGAATGGTGCAAATGTTACTTGCCACTTGTCAGCCCAAGCCTGGATATTGTCCAGGTGTTGTCTGACACCTGTCTGGCCCAGGGCAGTTTGCTTGTGCTCTGTGATCAGGGTCATATCATAGAGATGTAGCCATGAAACTATAGAAGCAGCTGATCCATTGTCTGCCTTCAGCACCTGAGCCTTTCAGGAGCTGGAACACAGCATCACTTATCACAGATGCAGCCGAGATGGGGCCAGCCCCACCTTAAAGGTGCTGAGAGCTCACAGACAGAATGACGGAACTCTGTGACGCCTGCCCACGACATCCTGGCAGTAATGACAAGCACCATCGAGGTGCAGGTATCAGTAATGTTTCCAGGTAGTGTGAGGCCGAACCATCACTTTAGTCTGAAGGCTGCACAGAGCACAGGGAAGAGGCCCAGGAATGAGACACCTGCCTTTATCTTGTGCAGGAAGGTTTCACATCTGAGTGACAAGAACACTGCTCATCAAAACTAGGAGCCATAGGCAGGGAGACATTCTTGGGAGCTTATTGACAATAGTGAACGTTATCTACAAGTGATTAACACCCATGCCCAGGCTGGGCAACTAATTCTTCTTAATGTTCCTAACCCTGCCATGACATCTTGGTGCTCCCTGGACATCCACAGCAGAGGTGGAGTAAGCCTGCTGACTGCAACGCACTGTGATGACCTTGGCGGGTGTCCTCTGGAGGGCCGAGACTTGGAGGGCCCCAGCCTGCATTTGCAGTCCTGCTGTGTGGCAGTAGCACCATCCTCAGCCTGTGGAGCTGGAGCTGCTGAAGTCACAGGAAGAGGGAATTCGGATGGGCCAGACACTCCCAGAGTTACTGGATGGAAGCTCCAGGGTGTGCACCTGCTGATTCTCCTCCCTATGGGTGCCTGAGGGCTGCAGGCTGACTCGTTGAGGAGAAGGGGTAGCTGGGGTGAGATTAAACTGCCCAGCACCTCCCTTGTGTACACACTGTTGGAGGCCAACTATGGCATTAGCAATGGAGCTGAGCCCACATAGCAGTGCAGAAGCGACATCCTGTACCAAGGTCTCCAAGGTGGCCACCATCCTACCAGTGTTGACCTCGGTGCGTTGGCATGCCAGCGCTATCACCTCAGACTGAAGGCAGATGTATTCCTCCATTGTGTCTTACAATCTGAGGAGTACAGCGGACATCCCTTCCTAATGTTTCCGAGATTGCCTTTGCAGCTCCAGCAACTGTGGCATGACTGAGTGCAGAGGTTCGTCACCTGACTCAGACTCACAAATCTTTGGCCTCCAGCAATCCTCCAAGTGCCAGACACCAGGGAAGTCCCTGCAACCGCCTGCTGTGGATCAGATGTGCTCAGCAGATTGTGATCCTGAAGCTATTTTAAAGCTAGGTCCCACCGAGGTGTCTCTCTCTGCACTGGTGGAGGGTGTGGGTGAGCACTGTGACGGGACTTCAAGGAGGGTGCCTCTAGATTTCTCTTCAGAGGTTTCTTCGGGCCTTGATTGAAGGCCCTGGGCCATGGACTCCGTCGGCTGTTTCCCACATGTGCCTGCGGAAGCAAGGGGAGATAATTAGTGCATGGCAGTGGCCTACAAAAGAGGACACATCACTCACAGCATGGTTGTCTGATGGATGTTGCACTGCTGGATCCTCACTTGGTGGAGCCCCGCCGACCTCATCGTCAGCACAGGAACAGTCCAGATCATCACCGGCCAGCTGGATGGCTCTGTTTTCAAAGTCCATGAGGACCTTGAGTTCATGCATTCCTCCACCGGTCTGTGACCTCTCTCTCTTGTGTGCCAGCTTGTCCTGCATGAATAGAGATGGAGAAGGTATAAGCAGGATGCCTGCCAGGGCAGATGATAAGTATGCCTGGCATATTTGGGTGGTGAATAGTCCCATGGACAGGATGAGGACAATGAAGGTGTGTATGAGAGCGTGAACGGTGCTGTCCCTTGAACTGGCAGTGAGTGATATTCCTGTGGATGTGTGATGGATTTGTGCGAGTGTGTGAGTTAAGAGTGATGAGAGGAATGACTTACCCTGGCGGAACAGAGGAGATCATTCATCCTCATGCAGCACTGGATAGCTATCCGCTTTTGAAGGGCATTGGCACTGACCACCGCTGCCACCACCTCTTAATGGTTGGTCATGCTGCAGCCCACCCTGAGGCCAGAGCTGGGGTAGAGGACATCCCGATGGGACTCCACAGCATCCAAAAGGTGTTCTAGTTTTGTGTCACTAAACCTGGGGCTGCAATCTTCTTACCTTTTATGGGCATCTTCCCTGCAGTCGTCATGGGCTGGATGCACTGAGTTGTGCGCATGCATCTGGACTTTAAATATGGTGCTCGACGTGATGAAGCAGTGAAGTGATGGTGGCCAGGCGAATGAGAGCCTGCCAGCCATGGAAATGGCTTGTTTCCCGGGAATGTGTAAATAATGTGGCGGGATTGGGCTGCTATAGTGTGCAACCCCACCATCGCAGTCAGTGGGCAAAACATCATTTTACCCGCCCGCTACCGCACTTAGTGCAAATCTGGGATGATACTGCCCATGGTGTCAGAAGTGGAGATTAAACTTTTGAAACCCTGAAAAGCTGCAGAGAAGGCACAACTCAGAAAGGCACAAAAAGATGTTCAAATCTGCAAAGAAAGGACAAGGGAAAGGAAACACAACCCAAAGGCTGCAAGTAAAATACTGAATGAGTTTACATGGCTGTAAACTTCCCCCTCCCAGCTCCAGTCAAACTGAAAGGCAATATATGGGGGGACTGGCAGTTTTCCACTTGCAATGGCAAAACTCGAAATTGCAAAAGGTTTAATTAATAAGCTGGAACTGATAAGAGTCGTCACACTTCTAACACTGCTGGGGAGTGGCTACTATAAATTGTATACCACCCTAAATTTATCTGACAAACAAAGAAAATAGACAACAGAGATTTTGAATGCCTTGAATGCACATTTTGACCCCCGAGTAAACGTTACTTAAGAACTCTATGTATGCAACACTGGAGATCAAGGTGCATATAAGCCCATTGAATAGTATGTGACTGCAGGAACACAGTCTGCAGAATCAAATGAATTTGTGCAGATAAAAGATGATCTGATTAAAGATAGAATCCTCTTAGTCTTACACGGCCCCTCGATGAGAACAAGCCTACTGTAAGAGGAGAAATCTATGCTCAAAAAAGTGATAGACAAATGTAGAAATGTAGAGGTTATAAAACATCAGCTGGAGCACATGTATGACAGAACAGACCAGGAGATACATTACGTTGTGAGACATTCAGGCCGAAAGAGCAGAACAATCACGGACAAAGGGCAGGATGAAAATACCGTGGGCGACATCCTACAAAGGAAAAGGAGAATTGCAGCGTTTTAACTGCAAGAAGCCGAATCATTTTGCTGAATCATTTTTGGCTAAAAAGAAGCAAAACAAGCCTATCCAGATGGACACTGGAGAAATATCAGTGAAAGAGTCTGATGGAGCTGTATACACGATTCAACATGTTGGCTCCAGCAAATCTAAAGGCAATAAATGGTTTGTGACTGTTACAGTGAAGACCACAGAGGGAGAGTATCAAGTGAACAAAAAGTGTCAGATAGACATCATGGCCTTCACAGACCTGTGTGAAGTGGCTCAACATGGTGATCCAAAAATGAAGCTCTTGAAAGTAAGGTTGAGGCTATATGATGGCACGATATTCATACCAAGGGGAGAAATTAACCTGAGACCCCAATGCAATGGCAAGAATGAAGATCTCGAGTTCCAGAAAAGTTGTGACCTCAATCATACATGGTGGAAGCGAATGACCAAATATACCAGTGCAGCTGCAGGCATATACACACAAATATCGAAACTGTTCCTTCACTGCAATCAGCTGGTCAGGAGGATGGGATCTCAGCATTTGTACAGAGTACAGAATGACTATCACTCCCAAAAGTCCACTGGTACCCAACAAAGGAAATGGAACAACAGGTACCACAGCAACAAGTGTCATGGGAATGACACTCTCTGAACAAGGACTATTGCCTCAATGAACAGCCAGTGACAACGTGCATGCATACCATTAAGAGACCATAAAGACTATATATACAATGCAAGTGCAGAGAGTGACTAGTAGAACAAACAGTTGCTAATGCATGAGAACAGTGGGTGTATGGCGGGTAACTTGGCTGACTCACAGTTACACCTGATCATGCATGTATATGTGTCTTCTGTTCGTTAGGAAAAGGAGGATGTTTGGATCTTTTGTTGGTTATGAAAAGGGGGATATTTGGGTTTTGAAATGCAACAGTACTATATGTCCTATCTGCTTGCTGGAAGCGTGTGACCTTTTTTATTATTCGTTCACAGGATGTGAGCTTCGCTGGCTAAGCCAGCATTTATTGCCCATCCCTAGTTGCCCTTGAGAAGGTGGTGGTGAGCTGCCTTCTTGAACCGCTGCAGTCCATGTGGTGTAGGTACACCCACAGTGCTGTTAGGAAAGGAGTTCCGGGATTTTGGCCTAGCTACATTGAAGGAACGGCAATATATTTCCAAGTCAGGATGGTGGGTGACTTGGAGTGGAGCTTTCAGGTGGTGGTGTTCCCATCTATCTGCTGCCCTTGTCCTTCTAGATGATAGTGGTTGTGGGTTTGGAAGATGCTGCCTCAGGAGCCTTGGTGAGTTCCTGCAGTGCATCTTGTAGATTTTACGCTCTGCTGCTACCACGCGTCAGGTATCAGTGAGCAGGTTATTGCTAAGCAAGTGTCACTTGTTACCACTGTTGATGACTCCTTCCAATACTTTACTGATTATCAAGAGTAGACTGATGGGGCAGTAATTGGCCAGGTTGGATTTGATCTGCTTTTTGTGTACAGGACATACCTGGGCAATTTTCCACATCGCTGGGTAGATGCCAGTGTTGTAGCTGTACTGGAACAGCTTGGCTAGAGGCATGGCAAGTCTAGAGTACAAATCTTCAGTGGTATTGCTGGAATATTGTCAGGGCCCATAGTCTTTGCACTATGCCACTTTGCCATGAGGCATCTCTCTGTAAACAGGCATTTTACATCAGTTCAATAAAGACTCCCACTGAGAAAGCACTGCTGTCCTTGAACATGAAACAGGTGGAAAGGGGATGAAATAAATTCTGTTGAGATAGCTAGAGAGATGAAAAACTCTACTCCCCCTTCTTCTTGTGAGGTAATTGAATCTTTCCTGCATTGAACTCAAGCTAGGGTATGATGCTGATAGCACCGATCCTGTCAGCAAACTCTCAGGCCTGTTTCAGAGTGGCCTTTGTATGCCCCTGTGGTTGCTAGAGGACAGTTGTTCCCTCGACACCCACTATGGATACATCACAATACCAGGGGACAGCTCTGAAGGACAGCCCTGGAGCTTTCTGCGCTGCCACAATATTTTTCACAGTTGGTGAGATGAAAGTTTTCTTTAAGAGGTACATCCCAACTTTAAATAGCCCTTGGATATTCCACCAGGAATTACATACGTATAAGTGGGCAGGCTGCAGAAATTCTGACATAAGCTAAAATCAAGCAGGCCTCACAGTTCTGACGTTATGGGTGCTTCCTGCCCAAATAATGCACCCCTCCACCCAAGTCCCAACCTCATTCACACCCCACCCCGCCCCACCGTATTCATGACCTGAGAGGAAATCTGAAGACTTATTAGAACCATCCCACATGAAGCATTATAAATTCTGTTGAAGACAACAGATAATTTGCAATATTGTAACAGGACTTTTCATTCACATTAATTCGAATGATCGTCCAGGTTTCTAAAATTATTTCACAAATTAAATCTCTTTTCCAAATACTGAAAGTGTTAATATATTCTATTGTTTACATAAAAATCCTAGATATTGTTTTAATTTTATTTAACTTGCCAAAGGTCACAAATAGAATCACAGAATCACAGTGCAGAAGAGGCCCTTCGGCCCATCGAGTCTGCACCAACACGTGAGAAACACCTGACCTACCTACCTAATCCCATTTACCAGCACTTGGCCCATAGCCTTGAATGTTATGACGTGCCAAGTGCTCATCCAGCTACTTTTTAAATGAATTGAGGCAACCCGCCTCCACCACCCTCCCAGGCAGTGCATTCCTGACCGTCACCACCCTCTGGGTAAAAACATTTTTCCTCACATCCCCCCAAACCTCCTGCCCCTCACGTTGAACTTATGCCCCCTTGTGACTGACCCTTCAACTAAGGGGAACAGCTGCTCCCTATCCACCCTGTCCATGCCCCTCATAATCTTGTACACCTCGATCAGGTCGCCCCTCAGTCTTCTCTGCTCCAACGAAAACAACCCAAGTCTATCCAACCTCTCTTCATAACTTGAATGTTTCATCCCAGGCAACATCCTGGTGAATCTCCTCTGCACCCCCTCCAGTGCAATCACATCCTTCCTATAATGTGGCGACCAGAACTGCACACAGTACTCCAGCTGTGGCCTCACCAAGGTTCTATACAACTCCAACATGACCTCCCTACTTTTGTAATCTATGCCTCCATTGATAAAGGCAAGTGTCCCATATGCCTTTTTCATCACCCCACTAACATGCCCCTCTGCCTTCAGAGATCTATGGACACACACGGCAAGGTCCCTTTGTTCCTCAGAACTTCCTAGTGTCATACCGTTCATTGAATACTTCCTTGTCAAATTACTCCTTCCAAAGTGTATCACCTCAAACTTTTCAGGGTTAAATTCCATCTGCCGCTTTTCTGCCCATTTGACCATCCCATCTATATCTTCCTGTAGCCCAAGACACTCAACCTCACTGTTAACCACCCAGCCAATCTTTATGCCATATGCAAACTTACTAATCCCACCCCCCACATAGTCATCTATGTTGTTTATATAAATAACAAATAATAGGGGACCAAGCCTGGTGTATGCCACTGGACACTGGCTTCCAGTCACTAAAGCATCCTCCTGTCATCACCCTCTGCCTCCTACAACTAAGCCAAATTTGAATCCATCTTATCAAATTACCCTGTATCCCATGTGCATATGCCTTCTTTATAAGTCTCCCATGTGGGACCTTGTCAAAGGCTTTGCTGAAATCCATATAAACTACATCAACTGCACTACCCTCATCTACACACCTGGTCACCTCCTCAAAAAATTCAATCAAATTTGTTAGGCATGACCTCCCTCTGACAAAGCCATGCTGACTATCCCTGATCAAACCTTGTCTCTCCAAGTGGAGATAGATACTCTCCTTCAGAACTTTCTCCATATTAACTGAAATTCAGAGACCTTTGGAGTTCTGCTTCAAATGCACACACATTAAATAATTAAACAAAGGAAAAGTTATATTTCTTTGCTCTGATTTAAAACCACTGCATTAAGGCAAAAGTAGGTCACAGGTTTATAAACAAAGCATCAGTTTGCAATAAGGGTGTCGTTTCTGTAGGAGTTACTTTTTTCCAAAGCAAGGTTGTCAAGTTTTGGACATAGCCTGTATACACATTAACATAATACTTCTTAAACTTAATAATTAACCAATATTATTTGTGATTTTCTTAACAATATTAATATAGTGGCAGTTTCGGGCAGAAGAACAGCTTCAATTCATCTGGCCCACTTATCCATAATATTACACATAGTATTCAAATAACTGAACAATATTCATCAGCATGAACCTATTGAATTTCTTCTTGAAAGCCATTATATTTTCCTGTTTCACAACCTGTCTTGGTAATTTTGTTCCACATAGTTATTCTTCAAAAAAAAAGCTCTTGCAGCATTTTCTATATTATTCGTTGCCCTTGATTTGTAAATATGATCCCTTCTGATTAAATTCTGTATGTGGCAGAAAATCTTACCTAGATCCAGTTCATCCAAACCTTTCATAATTGTAAACATTTTTATCATATTTCCTCTCTATCTTCTTTATTCTTATGCATCATTTCTTTAAGTTCTGGGATCAGCTGTTTATCTTTTCTCTGTATCCCCTCCAGTTACCGAGTGTCATTTTTGAAATAGGCAGAACAAAACTGTATGCAGTTCTCCGGATGTGGCCCCATCAAGACTAAAAATACTTTTAAAGTGATCTCTCAGGATATACATGTTGTACTCATTGATTCCAATGTTCTGTTTTCTTTTATAACAGCCTGGAAATATTATGCCAATAGTTCAGTAATCTGTCCTCTAACACCCCAAGCTTAAACCAGACACAAAAATTCTAAAAGAAAGCACAGTGTTATCTCTTAAGCATTCTTTATGTTGAAGAGATAAAAATTGATTAAAGGATAAAGTAAATCCATATTAACAAGGGAACCACTAAAGTAAACCTTATTGTACAATGTACTATTGTACCATGTATTACTTTACAATCTATTATTATACTGTGATTTTGACTGTTTCCTCTCTCTCTGACTTTCCCCTCATATTATAATGGTGTACCCAATTTTTCCACTTACTTGATTTCTCAGAGTATCTACTTTTATCAATAGCTTCAGTCACGAATCCTGGCACAACTCTTCTTCATCTTGTCACAACAGTGATTACAGCCCCAAATTACTTACGGGCAATTGAACTCATTAAGGAACACATTTTTTAAAATACATATAAGCAAAGACACTGAGCAAAAGATGGCTGAGAATGTAAAGAACCGCTTTCTGGAAAATTCCTATGTGGGATTATACTTGAACAACTAGTCCTGCGAGAACATGGAATGTTGTACCTAAAAAGATGTCAAGGCCTACTTCAGACAGAGAAATTTGAAAGGAAGAGGTGAAATGCAAAAGACTGAACTTTAATCTCCTGTAGTTGCAGAGATAATGGAGGCTGATTACCACATCTTAGCAGACATCCAAAATCCATCTCCTATTCAGTTATAGCTCAGAATATGGAAATGGTCTGAGTTGAAAGAAAATGGGCTCTGGGCGAAAGACATATTTGTTTTTCCCCTTCCAGGAATACACAAGGAAATGGGTTAAAAAGCTAGCTACAGACCTGATCTATGCATGCTAGTCAGCTGTGAAAGTGACAGCACAGGAAGATCAACTAGTCACCCCTGCAGTTTGCAGGCAAAGTCTCTCTCCCTCTCTCTGTTGCTGGAGGCAAGTCAACAAAGCCACAATCAAAAAGGAAATGGGATAGCTTCTTCAGCCAACCTGCAGAACCAAGTGTCTCCAAACCAACTGCTAAACTGCCCAAGTCAGCTCTACCAGAATCACCCAACTTAACGGCTGCAACGTATCACCATGAATGCCTCATGGACAAGCCAAAGACCGATTCACATACCTTTAACTTTTATTTAGACCCAACTACTAATTTCTGATCTGTGTGTACGTGTGTTGCATTTTTATTATTTTTTCTTGGGTTTTTAGTAACTAATAAACTTACTTTTTCTTTGACTCAAGAAAGCCTGGTTAAATTTGCTCCTTCTAAAACATCAATACATTTGGACAGTGAAAAGGTATCCAGAAGAGGAGGGGATCCCTTTTAAATTAACCTTGTTGCAACCAACCAAGGTGGTTAATTAAAGGGGAGGAGGTGGAGTATTGGTAATGTCACCAGACTAGTAATCCAGAAGCTCTGGGGACATGGGTTCAAATTTAATTTCAGTTAATAAAAAAAAAACTGGAATTTAGTAAAAAAAAAGCTAGTCTTGGTAATATGAAACCATTGTAGAATGTTGCAAAAGCCCATCTGGTTCACTAATGCTCCTTTAGGAAGGAAATCTTTCATCTTTACCTGGCCTGGCCTACATGTGACTCCAGAACCACAGCAATGTGGTTGACTCTTAAATGGCCTAACAAGCCATTCAGTTTCAAGCTGCTACAGAAAGGAATGAAACTGGATAGAATAACCAGCATCAAACTAGGCACCGGAAACAACAATGACAAACTCAGCCCTGTGGATCCTCCTTAGTCCTCCTTACGTTAGTTAAGCTGGGGGCTTGATTCAAAATTGGGAGAGCTGTCCCACAGACCAATCAAGAAACAGCCCGACATATGTCGCACTCAGGAATTGTACCTAAAGTCCCAGACACCACCATCACCATCTCAGAAGTGGCAGCACAGTGGTATATAGCCAGGGGGGAGTTGGCCTGGGATACTTCAACATTGACTTTGGACCTCTCATGGCATCAGATCAAATATGGGCAAGGTAACCTCCTGCTAATTATCACCTACCCAGCATCCACTCCTCAGCTGATGAATCAATACTCTTCCATATTGAACACCAATTGGAGGAAGAACTGAGGGTGGATCGGGCACAGAATGTACTCTGGGTTGGGGAATTAAATGTCTATCTCCACGACTGGCTTGGTAGCATCACTGCTGGCCAAGCCCTAAAGTACATAGCTGCTATAATGGGTCTGGAGCCTGTCGCAGATTCATCTGTTCATGGAAATATATTGCTGTTCCTTCACTGTCACTGGGTCAAAATCCTGGAACTCCCTCCCAAACAGCACTGTGGGTGTATTTACACTACATGGACTGCAGTGGTTCAAGAAGGCAGTTCACCACCAACTTCTCAAGGGCAATTAGGGATGGGCAATAAATACTGGCCTAGCCAGCAATGCCCACATCCCAAGAAAAATTTTTTTTAAAATGGCAGTATTGGTAAGAGTGACCACTGCACAGTCCTTGTGTAGACGAATTTCTGCTCTCACATTGAGCAAACCTTTGTTGTGTGGCATTACTATTGTGCTGAATGGGATAGATTTCAAACAGATCTAGCAATTCAACACTGGGTATCCATGAAGTGCTTTGGGCCACCAACTGCAGCAGAATTCTTAACAACCACAATCTGTAACCTCATGGCCCAGCATATGCCCCACTTTACCATTACCATCAAACCCTTCAATGAAGAGTGCAGGAAAGCATGCCAAGAGCAGCACCAAGCATACCTAAAAATGAAATGTCAACTTGGTGAAGCTACAACACAGGACTACATGCATGCCAAACAGCAAAAGCAACATGCGATACACAGAGTTAAGTGATTCCACAACCAAGGGAGCAGATCTAAGCACTGCAGCCCTGCCACATCCAGTCATGAATGATGGTGGACAATTAAACAACTCACTGGAGGAGGAGACTCCACATATATCCCCACTCTCAATGATGGGGGAGCCCAGCACATCAGTGCAACAGACAAGGCTGAAGCATTTGCAACAATCTTCAGCCAGAAGTGCCGAGTGGATGATTCATCTTGGCCTCCTCCTGAGGTCACCATCATCACAGATGCCAGTCTTCAGCCAATTTGATTTACTTCACATGATATCAAGAAATGGATGAAGACACTGGATACTGCAAAGGGTATGGACTTGGACAGCATTCCAACAATAGTACTGAGGACATGTGCTCCAGAGGTAGCTGCACCTTTAGCCAAGCTGTTCCAGTACAGTTACAACACTGGCATCTACTCAGCAATGTGGAAAAATTGCCCAGGTATGTTCTGTCCACAAAAAGCAGGACAAATTCAACCCAGCCAACTACTGCTCCATCAGTTGACTCTCAATCATCAGCAAAGGATGGGAGGTGTCATCGACAGTGCTATGAAGCAGCATTTAATCAGAAACAATCTGCTCACTGACGCTTAGTTTGGATTCTGCCAGGGGCACTCAGCTCCTGGCCTCATTACATCCTTAGTCCAAACGTGGGCAGAAGTGCTCAACTGAAGAGGTGAGGTAAGAGTGATTGCCCTTGAAATCAAAGCAGCATTTGACTGAGTGTGGCATCAAGGAGCCCTAGCAAAACTGGAGTCAATGGGAATCAGGGCGAAACTCTCCACTGGTTGGAATCATACCTAGCACAAAGGAAGATGGTTATGGTGGTTGGAGGTCAGTCATCTCAGCTCCAGGACATCACTGCAGGAGTTCCTCAGGGTAGTGTCCTAGGTCCAACCATCTTCAGCTGCTTCATCAATGGCCTCCTTCCATCATAAAGGTCAGAACTGTGGACATTCACTGATGATTGATCAGTGTTCAGCACTATTCACAACTCCTCAGGTACTGAAGCCATCCATGCCCATACGCAGCAAGGCCTGGATAACATTAGGGCTTGGGCCGACAAGTGGCAAATAACATTCATGCCACACAAGTGCCAGACAATGACTATCTCCAACAAGACAGAATCTAACCATCGCCCCTTGACATTCAATGGTATTGCCATTGCTGAATCCCCCACTAACAATAACCTGGAGGTTACCATTGACCAGAAACTGAACTGGACCATCCAGATACATACTGTGGCAAAAGAGCAGGTCAGAGGCTGGGAATTCTGCAGCGAGTAATTCACCTCCTGACTCCCAAAGCCTGTCCACCAGCTACAAGGCACAAGTCAGGAGTGCAGCGGAATACTCCCCACTTGCCTGGATTAGTGCAACTCCAACAACACTCAACAAGCTCAATGCTATCCAGGACAAAGCAGCCCACTTGATTAGCACCTCATCCACCACCTCCACATCCATTCCCTCCAACACCTCCACACAGTGTGTACCATCTACAAGATGCACTGCAGCAACTCACCAAGGCTCCTTCGATAGCACCTTCCAAACCCGCAACCTCTACCACCTAGAAAGACAAGGGCAGCAGATGCATGGGAACACCACCAACTGCAAGTTCCTCTCCAAGCCACACACCATCCTGGAAATATATCACCGTTCCTTCACTGTCACTGGGTCAAAATCCTGGATCTTCCTTCCTAACAGCACTGTGGGTGTACCTATAACACATGGACTGCAGCAGTTCAAGAAGGTGGCTCACCACCACCTTCTTAAGGGAAATTTAGGGATAGGCAATAAAAAATGTTGGCCTAGCCAGCGATGCCCACATCCATGAAATAATTTAAAAAGTCAACGTTATTCAAGAAATCCCGAAACTCAGGTTATCCCAAAATACTGGCACTCTCCGAGTTTTGGGATTTCTGGATTAACAGTGAGTGTCAGTATTTCTGGGAATTAAGTGAGTGCCAGTAATTCTGGGAAAGCAGTGAATGCCGGTATGTCTGGGATAACATTGAGTTTTGGGATTTCTGGATTGATGTTGTTATCCCAGACATACCGGCATTCACTGCTTTCCCAGAAACACCAGCACTCTCAATTATCCAGAAATACAGGTACTCACTGATTTCCCAGAAATACTGCCATTCACATTCATCCCAGAAATACTGGCATGGACTGTTATCATGGAAATACTGGCAAATACAGTTTGCTTTAGTTGACCAAACTTAAAAAAAAGACTACATTTTATGTATCATCTTGCCTTGAAGGCCAAAAGATTATTCAAAGGAATATTAAAACTACTGAGTGCTGCAAACTGCTTTTCATAGATAACAGAGGCCTTGGGCAGGAACACCATCCAAGTGTTATGAAGAAACAAGAACATCTCCAGGTCCGGCCTTGAGACTCACAGATGACTTAATGAAATATTGATAACTGGTGGATGTACTGTACTTAGATTTCCAGAAGGCATTTGATAAGGTGCCACATCAAAGGTTATTGCGAAACATTAAAGCGCATGGTGTAGGGGGTAACATATTGGCATGGATAGCAGATTGGCTAGCTGCAAGAAACAGAGGGTAGCCATAAATGGGTCTTTTTCTGGTTGGCTGGATATAATGAGTGGTGTGCCACAGGGACCAGTGCTGGGCCCTCAGCTTTTTACAAATTATATAAATTACTTGGATGCAGGGATCAAAGGTATGGTTGCTAAATTTGCAGATGATAGAAATATAGGTAGGAAAGTAAATTGTGAAGAAGACATAAGGAGGCTACAAAGGGACAGAGGTAGATTAAGTGAGTGGAAAAAATTTGGAAAATGGAGTATAATGTGGGCAAATGTGAAATTGTCCATTTTGGCAGGAGAATTTAAAAAATGCATATTATCTAAATGGTGAGAAATTGTAGAGCTCGAAGGTTCAGCAGGATCTGGGTGTCCTAGAGCATGAATCGCAAAAGGCAGGTACAAGTAATTAGGAAAGCTAATAGAATGTAATTGTTCATTGCAAGGGGAATTGAATACAAAAGTAGAGAGGTTATGCTTCAGTTGTACAGGACACTGGTGAGACCACGTCTGGAATACCGTGTACAGTATTGGTCTCCTTATTTAAGGAAGGATGTAAATGCTTTAGAAGCAGTTCAGAGAAGGTTTACTAAGCTAATACTAGGAATGGGAAGGTTATTTTATGAGGAAAGATTGGACAGATTAGGCTTGTACCCACTAGAGTTTAGAAGATTAAGAGGTAACTTGATTGAAACATACAAGACCCTGAGGGGTCTTGACAGGGTGGACGTGGAAAGGAGTCTTGTGAGAGAATCTAGAACTAGGGATCACTGTTGAAAAATAAGGGGTCACCCACTTAAGAGAGAGCTGGGAAGAATTTTTTTCTCTCAGAGGATAGTGAGCCTTTGGAACTCCCTTCCTCAAAAAGCGGTAAAACCTTTGAATGTTTTCAAGGCAGAGGTAGATAGATTTTTGATAAACAAGGGGGTGAAGTGTTGCCAGGGGCAGGGTCTTAGTTTGTATGTTTGTACGATAAGAGGAACTGAAAAAACAATTCGCATTGGAATGCAGAAATAATTGGAAGTTCAATAGCATATTGGTTGGCTTTTGCCCCATGACTCAGATAAAGAACTCGATGTACGATGGGCATTAATGTTAAGGGGGAGCTTTGTAGGATACTATCAATGTCATATAGCACCCCTAAAAATGGATATACAAGATGTTGTAAAAATAGACTATTCTAGTTTGCAGTTGAGGGCAACTTGATTGGTTGCCAGTTAAAGACCTAGATCAAGTCATTGTCAAACTGACCACTCACTTTGCATTCATACGGTTTATGCTTATAGGTGCTTGAGTTTAAAAGTAAAGGGGTTGCTCAATGCATGCGTACTTGTAATCTCTTGCTGATTTTTAAGTGAAATGAACTTATTGCAAAAACCTTTGTCTTGAATTGCTTATTCGCGAGTCTGAACTCAGCAAATTGTTTGACAAGGGAAAGTCTTCGAAATTTTTGGTGCCTGAACAGGAACACAATTGGAAGAAAACAAAGTCGAAGGCGGTGGTGCATTGGTCACAAAGTCTGTGCCAGGGAAACTATCCCTCTGGTAGGAGTCGGTATGTGTTATTAAAGATGGTAATGATATGGTAGAAGAGGATGAAGAGTGTATATGAGGAATAATGGAAGCCACCTGGTCAATGGCACACCAGAGTCAAGCAAAGAACCAACCAGAATAGAGTTAAATATACTGGTACCTGTGAGAGGGACATAGAATTTGGATTAAGAAACTTGAGTGCAAGCAAGAAATAGTATTTAGTAAGAATTATCTACAAGATTGGTACAATTGAAGAGCGAGCTGAGCATTGTGTAAGTCCATGCTTGGTATGTTGCTTGAATTATATTTCCTTATGTGCTAACAATTTAGAATATAAATGAGTGAGATGATTTGCAGGTGGAGAGTGCAATCCAAGTCAATAGTGATCAGGGATCACATTTTACTAGTGATTTTTTTTCCTTAGCTAGAATGGATAATAGAGATTTCGGACAATCTTATCTCACTACCCACAATCAAATGCGGTTGTGGAATGGAATATTGGAAAAGGCATTCCAAGGTGAGCAGTGTTATTAGGTTAAAGAATGTGACTGAAGGCAGAGAAAAGTAGATGAAAGTGAAATTGAAGGCTCGGAGATGGAAGCTATGAAGAAACAGCTGACAGGAAGTTCAGCTAAAATGAATGAGAGGTTCTGATAAAGTTAAAGAAATGTGGGAAGCATTTAGTGTAATTCTAGTTTTATAGTACAGGAATTCCAGGATGTCCATGACAAGATGAATGAGATAACTAAAGAATCTATACACCTGTAAGCAAATGCACTTAAGTGATAATATTTTAGATCAGCAGTCCTCGTGCAGATGTATGTGGATGGTGTGGGGTTGAGGCGGTGGGGGGGGGCCTCCAGTATTTTTACGAAGGACTTATTTGGATGAATAGAAAATGTATCAATTAGACTGCTGCCAATTCGCATGAGCAAGCATATGTCACTGTAGAAGGTGAGTTAAAAGAACAGATACACCAGATAATGACTCAGTCGGCTTTGACATACCACCTCTGCCAGATCCTTTAGTGACATGTGTTGGTCAGTCCCAGAATCGTTAGGCTGGATTTTATGCCCCCTTCCCAGACAAATTTCTGGTGGAAGGCATGTAGGGGTGCCCAGCCCACCAGCTTCCCACCCATCCCTGAACTGTTCCCCGTAATACACGAGCTGGGTGGGCATCAAAATCAGCAGCCTGTCTGCCGTGCTTAATAAATAATTATAGGTCAATTGGCCTTGTTAACAAGCCACGTAACTAGGACATTATACTGCCCACACGGATAGGCTGGGGAGGTGATGGCGTCATGGTATTGTTGCTGGCCTAGTAATTCAGAGACCTAGTGTAATTCTCCAGGGACCTGGGTTCAAACCCCACCATGGTGGAATTTGAATTGAATAAAAATCTGTTATTAAAAGTCTAATGATGACTATGGAATGATTGCTGTAAAAACCCATCTGGTTCACTAATTCCTTTTGGGGAGGAAAATTTGCTGTCCTCACCTGGTCTGGTCTACATTTGACTCCAGACCCACAGCAATGTGGTTGACTCTTAAATGCCCTCTGAATTAGGGCAACCAGGGATGGGTAATAAATGTTGTCCTGACCAGCAACACCCACATCCCATGAATGAATAAAAACAAGTGTGGGTGTGGGCACAACATTTTTTGAGGCCAGTTTGAAAAAGGGAGGGCAGGCATTGGGCACATCATTCAGGGGCATTGCCTGTGCACATCAGGAGCACCCCCCCACCCCCTCAAGATGTCACCCCACACCCCCCCACTTCGTTCCTCACAGCCTACCCTCCAAATCCTGGTCACCCTCTCCCCACTCTCCGCTCTCTCAGATCCCACTCTGCTCTAAAAGCCTGCCTCCGGAAACCATCGCTCTTCTTGCTCCTCTTTGCAGTCCCAGTAGTGCCCACTACTGAGCTCTGGTGCTGCTGGGACTGCTGGCCAATCTGATTGGCCAGCAGCTCTCGAGGGCCAGACATCCACCTACTGAGGGGCGGAAGTCCCAGTCTCACCTAGTTTAGCTCGCCCCCAGCGCACTATGGCTGCAAGGCAGGCTTCTTTTTGGTGTGACGGCTTACCTTCCAAGATGCGAGCAGTCCAGCCCCTATAAAATCCAACCGATTATTATACTTTGGTCCTAAAACAGTTAGCAAAAATGGGTAAAGTCGTTTTGGAGAACATTGAATGAGTCAGTGTAAGTGCCTGTAACCCAGATGTTTGGGCACACAGCCACATGAAAGGGGACTGTAGGAATACAGTTTCCTGTAAGTTGACCAAACTTTAAAAAAATATATACCAGCATGCTTTGCAAGGCCAAAAGAAATTTCAAAGTAAAATAAAAACTGCTGTATGTCTCAAGTTTTTTTTTTACAGATAAGAGAGGCCTTGGGCAGAAATGCTTCCAACAGATAAGAAGAAACAAGAATATCTCCAGGCCTACCCTTAAGGCTCCAAGATGATTTAATGAACTATTCATAAGAGGAACTGAAAAAATACAACTATCACAGGAATGTGGAAATTCATGGAATGTGGAAAATATAACGACCGGCAATGCCTCATAGATGAAGAATTCAACATACTATTGGGCATTTGTGTATTAAGGGGAAGCTTTAGAGGGCAAGAAGGAACTCCCAATAAAGGGTACAAAAGATGTTTAAAAAAAAAACACGCAGAGTTGCAGTTGAGGGCAACATGGTTGGTTGTCAGTTAAAGAGCTACGAGTCACTGCTGAACTGACCACTCACTGTTTTTGTATGTATTGGGTTTTTGCTTGAGCTTAAAGTGAAATGATAGATCTGTGCATGCTTATGTATAATCCAAGATTCGTGTGTCAGTGCTACATTGTAATCTCTTACCAATTTTTAAGTAAAAGGAAATTATTCCAGAAATATTTGTCTCGAATTGTTTGTCCAGGTCCAAACTTGGTCAACTGTTTGGCAAAAGAAAGACTTACATGCTAGAAATACCAACACTCACAGTTATTCAGAAATCCTGACACTCACTGTTTTCCCAGAAATCCCAACACTCACAATTACTCCAGAAACACCGGCACTCACTTGTTAGACTTCATCTCCTTGACACATTTCTGTAATTAATAAGGCTTATGTTATTAAATTGGACTGTACATATTGATGAAAAGCCTTAATTTGTATGCATTATTTGGATGTTGGCATCTCTTTAAGTGCCAAAATACTGCACTGAGGACACATTTGGGCCCCACTGAGCTTAGCATTAGCAGTAAATATAAGCCAAGTCTGCAATACTGATTGGCTAGAAGGATGGCCTGAGGGTTAGAATTATAAGTAAATGGTACAAATTAAGGTTAGTTTATTGTAAGGAAGCCAAAAGCACTACTCCCATTGGTTAAGAATTGCAAATATTTGGTAAGAAGTTATTAGTTGTGTTGACACAAGTGCACAGACTTGGGCTGAATGTTGCAAAACGTTGCCTCCAAAAAGGGTATAAAAATAGGGGAGCATCACTCAGGTCTTTGCCAGGGGATAGCATTAGACAGAGGACACTTGCTGGGGGTATTTGTCCAGAGAGTAAATTAGGAGTTAGGAATAGGGGACTTGCTAGGAAGTTTGCATTTGGTTAGGGCAATGCCAGTCGACGGATAATTGTCAGGGGTTGGGCGTTGCCATGAGAACCCAAAAGTGGCTCCAATAGTTGTCACAGTTTGGGGATTGCCATGAGAATCCAGTATAGAGTTCAGTATTAGACAGGGGTGTAATGCCAAATTTTGAGGTGCAGGAGCTCTAAGAAAATCATTTCTAAATCTACCATAATGTGTTTTCCCATGTATTAATCATCTGAGTCCCAAAGCATCTGTAAAACTATGCTTTTTAAGTGAAAAATATTACTGTTGGTAGGCATGTTATTTTGAATCATGTGGTATTTTGAATCATTAGTCTTCAGCATAGCTAGAATTCCATTATGCAACAGTTTAATTATTTAATTCAGACATATTAAAAATATCAATTATAGAAAACTTTACTTATTTCTGACTGGGGGATGGTATATAGAGGGACAGCTGCTTTTCTTGATTTATATTTATAACCTAGACCTGGGTGTACAGGGCATAATTTCAAAATTTGAAGATGATGCAAGACTTGGAAGTATTGTGAGGAAGATACTGTGAGGAGGATAGTGATAGGCTTCAAGAGCATGGCTGGTGGAATGGGCAGATACATGGCAAATGAAATTTAACGTAGAGAAGTGTGAAGTGATACATTTTGGTTAGAAAAATAAGGAGAAGTGACATAAAATAAAGGGTACGGGACCTGGGTGTATATGTGCATAAATCATTGAAGGTGGCAGGGCAGGTTGAGAAAGCAGTTAATAAATTATGCTGAATCCTGGGATTTATAAATAGGGGCACAGAATACAAAACCCAGTAGATTATAAACCTTCATAAAACACTGGTTAAGCCTCAACAAGAAGGGTGTGAAGGTTTTAGAAAGGGTGCACAGTCTCTCTCCCCTCCCACCCACCCCACCTCCGTCACGCTCACTCTCTCCTCACCCCCTCACACCCTCTCTCTCACACACAGCCTCCAGTCACTCACTTACTCAGACTGGGCTCTGGTGGGCCCAGCTCCAGCTGCCTTGCCCCCCCCACTGCTCCAGCTGCCTCACTGCCTGCTGCACCGGCTGCCTCGCCTGGGCCCCACTGCTCCAGCCGCCTCGCCTGGGCCACGTTGCTCTGGCTGCCTCGCCTGGGCCCTGCTGCTCAGGCTGCCTTGCTTGGGCTCCACCGATCCGGCTGCCTTGCCTGGGCCCCATTGCTCTGGCTGCCTCGCGTGGGCCCTGCTGCTCAGGCTGCCTTGCTTGGGCCCCACAGATCCGGCTGCCTTGCCTGGGCCCCATTGCTCTGGCTGCCTCACCTAGGCCCCGCTGCCTTGCTCCCTGTAGCTCCAGCTGCCTCGCCTGGGGCCCTGCTGCTCCGGCTGCCTCGCCTGGGGTCCCGCTGCTCCGGCTGCCTCGCCTGGGGCCCCGCTGCTCCGGCTGCCTCGCCTGGGGCCCCGCTGCTCCGGCTGCCTCGCCTGGGGCCCCGCTGCTCCGGCTGCCTCGCCTGGGGCCCCGCTGCTCCGGCTGCCTCGCCTGGGGCCCCGCTGCTCCGGCTGACTTGCCTGGGGCCCCGCTGTTCCGGCTGCCTCACCTGGGGCCCCACTGCTCCGGCTGCCTCGCCTGGGCCCCGCTGCCTCACTCCCTGTAGCTCCGGCTGCCTCGCCTGGGGCCTTGCTGCTCCAGTTACCTAGCCTGGGGCCCCGCTGCTCCGGCTGCCTCGCCTGGGTCCCCGCTGCCCTGGCTGCCTCGCCTGGGGCCCCGCTGCCCTGGCTGCCTTGTCTGGGTCCTGTGCTCCGGCTGTTTCGCCTGGGCTCCGTTGCTCCAGCCGCCTCGCCTGAGTCCTCAGCGCTAGTGCGCCGCTGCCTCATACTCCGGGCCCTGGAGCTTACCTTGAAAATTTACCTTCCCACGCTTTGTTGCTCGTCCAATGACAGGCTGGTTTCTCTCTGCATTTGCTGCTGATAGGCTCACTAGTGATTGGATGAGCAGCTTTACAGCATTTTTAAAATATAAGTCACTTGAATGTCCAACAAGTTTGGTGAGCCATATTAAGTTGGACAAGTCTGCTTTGTACAGAAGGTGCCGGCTACACCACTGGTGTTGGCAATGGGGATACAATGGTGTAGTGGTATTGTCGCGGGACTAGTAATGCAGCGACCCAGGGTAATGCTTTGGGGCCTGGGTTTGAATTCTACCACAGCAGATGGTGAAATTTAAATTTAAATCTAGAATTAAAAGTCTAATGATGATTATTGTCGACAGTTGTAAAAACCCATCTGGTTCACTAATGTCCTTCAGGGAAGGGAATCTGCTGTCCTTACCTGGTCTGGTCTACATGTGACTCCAGACACAGCAATGTGGTTGACTCTTAAATGCCCTCTGAGCAAGGGCAATTAGGGATGGGCAATAAATGCTGGCCCACACAATGAATAAAAAAAAATAGAATCCAGTATAGGGATCAGTATTACAATCCAGAATGAGGGCTAACAGTAATTGTCTTAAGAAAAAGTGAATAGTCTTTGTTAGGAAGTTGCTTTCAGCTTGAGAGGAGACAGAGAGAGAAAAACACGTAGTAGCTGTAAAGTGTGATGCTTGAGAAAGAGAGAGAGAGAGAGAGAGAAAAATATTTAGCCAACAGCTGTGAAATGTGCAGCTTCAGCAGTTAAAATGGACTGAAAGCTACAACAGTTAAGGTAGACTGGGAAACTCGAGTTGAAGTCTTAATGGGGTTTGTACATGTGTTAGAGTTATGTTGACTAAGTTGAAATCTCGAAGGACGTTGTGAGTCAAGAGACCAGGTTCAAGGAACCAAGAGGAGAAGACCCCAGAAGCCCCAGGATCCACGGAAAGTCAGAATGGCATGCATTGAACTTGTGTAATGTGCCACACATCGACTACTGGAATGTTAAGCATGAATCATTGTTGTTCAATAAACCTTGTTAGTTTGTGTTCTAAGCTAGTGATTGTCATTTTTGCCATTAAGGTTATTCCTCAACAAGAAATTTTTTTTACTCTGGGGTTTAGTATAGACTTCATATTCTGCACTCTGTTAGTCCAGAAATCCCAGCACTCATGACCATCCAGAAATCCCGGCATTCACTGTTATCCCAGAAATGCTCGCAGTCACTCTTTTCCCCGAAATGCTGACAGCCACTGTTACCCCGCAAAAAGCACCACTTGCTGTTATCCAGAAACACCGGCACTCATTCTTATCACGGAAATCTCAACGCTCTTTGTTATCCTGAAAACCCATTACTTACTGTTATCTAGAAATCCTGATACTCACTGTTATCCATAAATCCCGACATTCATTATTATCCCAGAAATCCCGACACTCACTGTTATCCTAGATATCCCGACACTCACTGTTATCCAGAAATACCAACACTCGCTGTTATCCCAGAAATCCCAACACTTACTGGGGAGAATGTTCTTCCAGTCGGGCAGGCCGGTTGGGAGTGGGTGCAGGCAGCCACGGGCGGGCGCGGAGCCGATCGCTGCCCGCAATCAGCTGCACGCTGCCATTTTATATGGGCGGGCCAGTTAAGGCCCGCCCAGCATGACGCGAGCCGTAGCGCTCAGCACTACCTGTACAGGCGGGGGAAGGAGGGAGAGTCGGGTGCTCTGCTCCTTCGCGCATGCACAAGAAAGAGCGTAAAAATCCCCCGGAGGCACAGTGCTGCCTCAGGGCGATTAAGTTCAGTTTTAAAGGTGGGAAAAATTAAAAAATAAAATTATTCAGACATGTCCCCTCATGTGGCAGTGTCACTTGAGCTGGGACATGTTTATGAATTTTCATTAAAAATTTTATGTAATTAATAAACCTTTCATGAAACCTCCTCCAGCCCGTGGATGAGGTTTCATGAAAAATGCGAAGGCTGCCTGGGCTGTTCGCCTGCCCGCCAAACATAAGGTTGGATGGGCAGCCCTGACAATTACTTTAATTAGTTTATTAATGGCCTTAACAGGCCTTTGACAGTTTGGCGGGTACGCAGCCGATTCTGGTGCGCACCCGCCAAACGAAAGATCGGAATGACACGCGGTGATGTCGGGACGCAAGCCTGACATCACCACGCATCATTTTATGTTTCGGTGTGTGGGGCCCGCTCCCACATGCTAAACAGAAAATTCTGGCCACTGTAATCCCAGAAATCCTGACATCACTGACATTCCAGAAATCCTGGCATTCCCTGTTATCCAGGAAATCCTGGTGCTCAGTGTAATCCAGAAATCCCAACTCTCACTGTTATTCCAGGAATCCTGACACTCACTGTTATCTCAGAAAATCCGACACTCACTGTAACCAGAAATCCTGAGATTCAATGTTCTTCCAGAAAATCTTTGAGGAAGTGACAAGAAGGTTGATGAAGGTAGTGTAGTGGATGTTGTGTACATGGATTTTAGCAAGGCATTTGACAAGATCCCACATGGCAGATTGGTCAGGAAAGTAAAAGCCCATGGGATTCCGGGTAATGTGGTAAACTGGATAAAAGGTTGGCTTTGTAAACAGGAAACAAAAGGTAACGGTCGATGGATGCCCTTGCGAATGGAAAGTTGTCTCAAGTGGTGTTCCACAGGGCTCGGTGTTGGGACCCTTGCTGTTTGTGTTATATATTAACAATTTGGACGTAAACGTGGGGGGCACGATTGGGAACTTTGCAGATGACACAAAGATTGGCCGAGTAGTGTATAGTGTAGAGGATAGCCATAATCTCCAAAACGATATAGATGGGTTAGTGGAGTGGGTGGTAAGGTGGCAGATGTATTTTAACATAGAGAAGTGTGAGGTCATACATTTAGGGAGGTCAAACAGTTAAGGGATTACACAATAAATAGGAATATACTAAGAGAGGTAGATGAAGTGAGAGATCTTGGCGTACAAGTACACAGGTCCCTGAAGGCAGCAGTTCAAGTAGACAAGGTTGGAAAGAAGGTATATGAAATGGTCTCCTTCATTGGCAGAGGAATAGAATATAAAAGTAAGGATATAATGTTGGAATTGTATAAAACACTGGTGAGGCCACAACTGGAGTATTGTGTGCAGTTCTGGTCACCACATTACAGGAAGGACATAATAGCTCTGGAGAGAGTGCAGAGGAGGTTTACAAGAATGTTGCCAGGGTTAGAAAAGTGTAGCCATGAGGAGAGATTGGATAGGTTGGGGTTATTTTCCTTAGAACAAAGAAGGCTAAGAAGTGACTTGATTGAGGTGTACAAAATTATGAGGGGAATAGATAAGGATGGACAGGATAAAATTGTTTCCCTTAGTGGAGAATTCTAGAACCAGGGTACATAGATTCAAGATAAGCGGCAGATGGTGTAGGGGGGACTTGAGGAAGAACTTTTTTATGCAGAGGGTATTGGGTGTCAGGAATTCGCTGCCCAAGTTGGTGGTAGAGGCAGAAACTCTAAACTCATTTAAAAAGTACCTGGATCTGCACTTTAAGTGCTGTAAACTGCAGGGCTATGGGCCGGGTGCAAGAAGGTGGGATTAGAAAGGGCACCTGGGTGTCCTTGGGCTGGCATAGACAAGATGGGCTGAATGGCCTCCTTCTGTGCTGTACCTTTTCTATGGTTCTATGGTTCTAAATCCTGGTGCTCACTGTAATCCAAAAATCCTGACTCTCACAGTAATCCCCGAAAATCCAACACTCACTATAACCAAAAACCCCGATATTCAATGTTATTCCAGAAATCCTGTTGCTCACTGAAATCCAGAAATCCCGACTCTCATTGTTATTCCAGGAATCCCAGCATTTATTGTTATCCCCGAAACACCGACATTCACTGTTATACCAGAAATACCAGCACTCACTGGGCTGAATTTTCAGCCCAGTGGAAGGGCGCAATAGGCAGGCCCGGGAGCAGCCGGGAATCAGGACCCCGATCGTGATTGGCCCACCAGCGCGATTTCATGCTCGCTGACCAATTAAGGCCGGCCCAGCGTGAAATGCAGCTTCCCAATGGTCGGCAAGGGATGGGTGGGTGTGTGTCGTGCGCTGGGTCCCGTAGCTACGCGGCGGCCAGTTTAAAAATGGCACAGGCAGCCCCTTGAAGGCTGCTGGTGCAGAAGTAAACAGTCTGCATTGTGGCGATGGTACTTATGGCCTTGACAGCGGCTGGAGAGTCCAGGCGGGAGGGCAGGTCAGGTGGGCATGCGGCCGCCCTGCTTTTCGGGCGAGTGCCCCACCGTGATCCTGGAAAGATGGCTGCCAGGAGGGACATCCTTGTACCAAGGGACAGAAGGAGGAGGCCACCACACCTGATGAAGAAAGCCTGGGAGGCAGTGGCAGCACAGGTCAACAGCCATGACACTGTGCGCTGCACATGATTGTAGTGGCACACGAGGTTCAATGACTTGCTGTGCTCAGTAAGGGTGAGTACCATGGATCAATGTGGAGAAATGCTAAGGGCTGGCTGTTCCCCCATGGAACCCAGGGGTGTTAGAGTCTGAGTGCCAACTGTCAGTGACGTCAGAGTTGGCCAAGTAGATAAGCCCTGGCAGCTTGGACTGAGTACCTTGCAGCTCAAAGGCCATTACTTGGATGAGTCCTGCAAGGTGTTCCTCAGCTGGGGTTGGCCAGGCTGCAATGGTGCTGCAGGTAGAGAGTGGATTAATCAGTGATCCTCTGTCTTTTCAGGAGCAGACAAGCCAGAACCAATTGGAGAGGTCATGGACAAGCGGAGGGCCACCCAACCTGCTGCTGGTGACCAGGTTCAAGCAGGGTGCCCTGGAGCTGAAGAGCTGGCAATGCTCCCTGTGCAACTGGTTGTGGAGAGGCAAGGGTGTCAGACAAAGGTAACAGCACAGTGCACAGAAATGGGTGTTTCTAGTGCAGTCTCTTAATTGATGGAAGCCTCAAACCTGGAGTCCCCATTGATCGTTGAAAGATGATGGCACCATGATGCAGATCTCCATTGTCTCACCAGGGTGCCTGGTATGCAAGTGACAGTGTGATGACTTAAACTAATGACATGTCCTTGATCTCCCTTAGATTCATCAGCACCCACTCACTCTCTGGACCCCGAAGGGCCACCCCTGACACCAGAGGACTGCCAGGCTTCATTTGCACCTGCATCACACCTGCTCTCTGAACCAGGCAACAGCGCAAATGTCAGCACCTCAGTGAGTGTTAGATAATCGGCTACATTATCGGTGCTCATTGGTGAGGGCACTTCACACTCGCTTGAGGAGAAGGCAAAGGCAGAGAGTGCCCAGGGTGCTGGCAGTCGGAGGATTGCTGGGGGTCAGGACAATGTTAGGTTGAAGGCAGATGATGAGCCTCTGGAGTCGTCCATTAGGCGGCAGATGCAGGGCGTCCAGTGGGATGTGCTTGTCGTTTCTGCAGGCTCCTCTCAGGGTGCTCCAGATGACAGCAGCAGCTCATCCGCCCCTCCGCCAGTGACTGTGGCATCTGATGAGGCTACAATGATTGGCAAATGCCAGCCTTGGCACTGGCTGCTCCGTTCCAGGCGGGTCCAGCACAGGCTCCACTGGCCAACAAGACGTAAGAGTCAGCAGGCTGTCTCCAACGCTGGTGCGAGTGAGGGAGAAGCACCAAGATGCAGCACTTGGGAACCTAAGTTTAAGGCACTATAAGCACAAAGAGGGACTGTTCACAGGCGATCTTCTGTTCAGTTATGTTTGGTTTATATGTTTACTGGTGTGGACATCAGCACCTGTAATGGTCATGACAACGTGATTTGAGTGTGACAATAATATTAAATTTGCTTTTTTTTTGATGGCCTAAGTATGCTTCACCTTTTATTTTTGGTGCAGGGTGTGCCAGTATGTAATGCTGGACGTGAGTGGCTCTAAACTTTATTGCACAGGCACTGAGTGAACTTTGGGCTCACATGACAGGGGCATTTCGGGCATCCTGGATGGAGGCAGCAGTCCTGGCATGAGATGGGAGAGGATCTCTGGCAGCCTAGCTGAAGGAGCACTGGATCAAGGCGACTCTGGTGTCCCTACCTCCCTAAAGGTTACAGAGGTCTGCCTCTACGCCCTCAGCATTCCCCTCACCGTGCTACGAGTCGTGCCTCAAGATCCTCTTCCTCTACTGGGTCCCCCCTTGCCAGTGCCAGATTGTGGAGAGCGCAGCGTGCAGCCACTATCAGTGACACCCACCCTGGGGAGTATTGTAGTGCTTCTCCTGAACAGTCCATACATCGGAAGCGCATCTTCGGAAGACCTACGGTCCTCTCTATCACCGCCCTTGTGGAGGCATGACTCCTATTATAACACTGCTCCGCCTCTGTCCTTGGGTGGTAGAGAGACGTTATAAGCCACCATTTCAACAGATGGCCCCTGTCACCCAGCAGCCATCCATCCAGTCGGGCTGGAGAAGTGAATAACCTTGGCATCTGGGAGCATCTGAGGATGTACGCATCATGGGCACAGACTTGCAGAATATGCGTCTTGTGTTCACAAACAATCTGCACATTCATCGGGTGGAAGCCCTTCCTGTTGACGAAGGCACCCAGCTGACCCGCTGGCACGTTGATGACTACATATGTGCAGTCGATTGCATCCTGGGTGTGGGGGAACCCAGCAATCACTGCAAAGCTTCTGGCTCGCTCAGCCATATGGAAATGAATAAATGTCATTACTCACCTGAACAGAGCTTCTGTCACCAGCTTGACACAACTGTGGACAGCTGATTGGGAGACTCCACACAGATCCCCCACTGACCCACGGAAAGAGCCGGAGGCATAGAAATTGAGGGTCACTGTGACCTTCAGAGACACTGGTATGGGTGTCCACCTATACAGTTGGAGCTGATCTCAGGGCCGATCATCTGACAAATCAAGGTCACCGTCTCCCTGGAGAGGCGCAGCCTCCTTCAGCGTTGCACCTCGGAAATGTTGTGGTAGCTGCATCACCGCCTGTAAACTCTGGCAGCAGGATAGTGGCCCCTTCCGCCTTGGACTACCTGCTGGCCCTGCGCCCCTTGTGCCTGCACCTCTCCTCCCACTGGTCGCTCCCCTGGAAGCTGCATAGGGACACTGGCCTCCTCTCCCTTATGCCCCTCTCTTCCTCAGAGGAGGAGGTGCCATCAGTGGAGACCACAATTCCCATTACCAGGGTTATGGAAGGCTGTCTGATACCTGGAAGGGTCCATACGGTAAAAATCCTCTGGGGGCCTTGGAGACACCAATGAGTCCCCACATGCAGCCTGGAAATGCTAAGAATGAAGCCCCGAACAGAGATGAAGCTACCAAGTACCAATAAGCAACCAGCAGCAAACTATCTACCAAACCCCTCACTACTCACACTGGCAATGCTGCTGACCCTTTTTATCCCGCCCTTGGATGAGGTTTTGCAAAATGTTGGCTGCCCGCCTGCCCGTTTTGCCTGTGCAATGAGTGTGAAATCACACGGGCAATGTGAAATCTTGAGCAGTTGCCTTTTTTGATGGCCTTAAGCAGCCTTTTAATTGATGGCGGTGGCGGTTCCGACACCCACGCACACCCACCGACCGAAATATCGCACAAGTGCGGGATGACTTCGGGACACGTCAACTCGCGTGATTTCATGCCCGATCAGCATAAATTTCATCCCATTTTTTCCCCAGAAATCCCATCACTCATTGTTATTCCAGACATACTAACACTTTTTAAAAATTCGTTCATGGGATGTGGGCGTGTCTGGCTAGAAGGACATTTATTGCCCATCCCCAATTGCCCTTGTTCTCAGGGCATTTAAGAGTCAACCACATTGCTGTGGTTCTGGAGTCACATGTAGGCCAGACCAGGTAAGTATGGCAGATTTCCTTTCCTAAAGGACATAGTGAGCCTGATGGGTTTTTATGACAATGGTTTCATGGTCATTATCAGACTCTTAGTTCCAGATTTTTATTGGGTTCAAATTTCACAATCTGCCATGGTGGGATTTGAATGCTGGTCCCCAGAGCATTACACTGGGTCTCTGGAATATTAGCCCAGTGACAAGACTACTATGCCACCACCTCCCCAACTTTCACTGTTATCCATAAATACAGGCGTTACCCAGAAATAATGGCACTCACCGTTACCCCAGAAATCTCAATATTCACTGCTACCCCAAAATATCGGCATTTATTGGTATCCAAGAAATACCAGCACTCATTGTTTTCCCCGAAATACTGACATTTATTGTTATCCAGAAAGGCCGGCACTCTATTATCCAGAAGTATTGACAATTACTGTTATCCAAAAATACTGGTACTCACTGTTATCCATGGCTTGTTCTATATGATAAATATATGGGTCACTAATTCACTTAAATGCACATTAGATTGATTTCTTTCTGATAATAATTTGCAGTATGATATATGCGTAATTTGAGACATGAGTGTAGAATACTTAGAATGAACAGCTGATTTTGGATTCAAGTTATTCAATGTTTTCCTCCACTGGGATTTTCCTCACACCATATCTAGATATGTTGCAAAGGTTGATTGACATGATTAGTCAACCACTCCATAATCCTTCCATCATACAACTATCAGGTGGTAGAAGATGAAGAAGGAGCTTCGTCTTTTTTCACCTAGCAATTCCTATGCCACTAAAAAATTAATTTGACAGATAATTAATATATTTATCACATTTTTCCATTTTCTTTTCTGCTAAGGAAATGCTCACTAAGTGACCTGGCATCTGTGGCGGAAACTGAGAGTCAGAATCTCGAGCAACAAGAGACACTCTAATTTAAAAATAATACCTGGTTAAATGAAAATTTAACAAATGACAAAATATTTTTCAAAGTTACATAAAGTGTTTGTCGCTGCCACTCAAGGAACTAATATATATTGAACTTGTGTGGCAGGCTATAGCTCATTTGTTTCTCTTCAGAATTTGAATCATATTTTATGTCAGGAAGTGACGTATCCTCTTTGTGTTCTGTATATCGTGCATTAGACTTCATGCATTTTTAAAAATTCATTCATGGGATGTGGGCATTGCTGACTAGACCAGCATTTATTGCCCATCCCTAGTTGCCCTTGAGCAGGTGATGGTGAACTGCCTTTTTGAATCACTGCAGTCCATGTGGTGTGGGTACACCCACAGTGCTGTTAAGGAGAGAGTTCCAGGATTTTGACCCAGCGACAGTGAAGGAACGGCAATATATTTTCGAGTCGGGATGTTGAGAGGCTTTCTGCCCTTGTCCTTCCAGATGGTAGTGGTCGTGGGTTTGGAAGGTGGTGTCTAAGGACCCTTGGTGAGTTTCTGCAGTGCATCCTGTAAACCTTGAGTATTGCTGCCTTATGTAAAGCTGATGGAGAAAAAATAGATAAAAATCACTTTTGATTCCAATGACATTTCAGCTTATTTCTGTGAATCTTTTGGCACAAAAATGAATTCAGTAAAAATGAAAAATCTAAACATTGTTACCCTTTGATTACAGGGTGATAAGCTAACTGACCATATGGCACAACCAGGGAATTTGAAGTGGCATGATGTAAGAGGAGTCTGAAGAGATTTACATTAATGTGCAGAAACATGAGACCACTGTTTGGCTGTGAAATCATTCAAAGATGTGTTAATATCTGTGTACAAGGCACTATTTAAAAATTTGTAGACGAGACAAAACTTGAAAGTATTGTGAACTGTGAGGATAGTGATAGATGTTAAGAGGGCATAGTCAGGCTGTTGTGAAATGATGTGCATACACCTTTAAGGTTGTGTATCTTAAACTGCTGTCAATCACTGCTACCACTGACACATGATGTGATGTATTAGTCTCAAAATGAGTAGTCACTTTGTAAGCAGTAGTGGTTGAGGTCAGACATGTACCTCATAGCCTCCCAGTGAAGAGTATTCTGTAAATAGTCTTATCTTCAAATAAAGAACCCACATTATTATTTCATCAGTCCTTAAGTATGATTGGTATGTTTACTTCGAATATGAAGAATGTAACACAAGCTGGAGGACTGGGCGGATACATGGCAGAGAAGTGTGAGGTGATACATTTTGGTAGGAGGAGAGAGAAAGAAAGACTTGCAATTATTTCAGCCTGTCATGATCACTGGACATTTCAAAGCACATTACAGCCAATGGAGTAATACTGAAGTGTAGTCACCATTGTAATATAGGAATCACAGCAGCCAATTAGTTCACAGCAAACTCCCACAGAGAGCAATGTGATAATGGCCAGATAATCTGTCTTGGGTGATGTTAATTGAGGGATAAATATTTGTCAAGATATGGGATAATTTGAAACAAAAACAGAAACAGTTGAAGGACTGTTGAAGGGTCATGAGCACTCGAAACGTCAACTGTGCTCTTCTCCGCCGATGCTTCCAGACCTGTTGAGTTTTTCCAGGTATTTCTGTTTCTGTTTTTGTTTTGGATTTCCAGCATCAGCAGTTTTTTACTTTTATCTATGGGATAATTTGCCTGTTCTTCTTTGAAATAATGCCAGGGAATTTCTTACACCAACCCTGTGAGACTCGACACCTCCCCTGAGGCCTGACACCCACCTCCCACCCCTCAAGGTCAGACACCTCTCCCCCAAGAAGAAGAGTCATACAGACTTTAAACGTTAACTCTGTTTTTCTCTCCACAGATGCTGTCAGACCTGCTGAGCTTTTCCAGCATTTTCTGTTTCTGTTTCAGATTTCCAGCATCTGCGGAATCTTGCTTTTACCTCTCCCCCAAAGCCCAACAAACCCCATGAGGCAAGATCCCCCCCCTCAAGTCCTCCACAAACCCCAAGGCCCGATTCTCCACCATCCCTCCCCAAGGCCTGACAGCACCCCTCCCACCTGAGACCCGACTCCCCCAACACCCCAAATCCTAAATACTTATCTTAGACACTAACTAACTTCTAACTATTGCACATAGCCACACCGACCCCCCACCCACAGGACTCCCCCATAGCCACAAACCCCCAGGGTACTCGCCCCAGGCCCCCTCCACCCCCCCCCACGGGACTCCCCCCACTCCGAACCCCAAGGATCCCCCCTCCCACCTCCTCCAAAGGGACTTCCCCACCCCCCGCTACCCCAGGTGAATCCCCACAACCCCCAGCGAGACCCCCATGGGACTATCCCACCCTCACAGGGGCTCTTGTCCCCGCCACCCCTCCCGAGGCACAACCCCCCAAGGACCAACACCCCTTCCCCAAGGCCCGACCCACCCACCCCACTGAGGCCCAATCCCCAACCGTTAAACTCACCTGCTTTATGGCAGCTAGTGCCATTTCAAAGGTGGTGTGGCTTCCTTCCCTCGCAATGGAGCTGCACTCGACGCTGGGTTCCGGGCTGTACTACCCGGATCTCACTCAGCCTGAGCTGGATGGTCGGGCGAGACAGGATTTCAGGTTAAGTAACTGGGATCAGAGTGGCAATCCGACACTGAATGCCTCTCCGAGAAAGTTCAGGCCCAACATAAACTGAAGGGCACAATCCTACAGGGGGTGCAGAAACAGGTAGACCTGGGGATATATGTGCACAAATCATTGAAGCTGGCAGGGCAGGTTGAGAACATGGTTAAAAAGGCAGACAAGACCCAGGGCTTTATAAATAGAAGCATGGAGGACAAAAGCAAGGAAGCTATGACAAACTGTTTAGCTTCAACTGGGGCATTGTGCCGAATTCTGGATGGATGTGAAGGCTTTAGAGAGGGTGCAAAAAATATTTACGAGAATGGTTCCAGGGATGAGGGATTTCAGTTGTGTGGATAGATAGGAGAAGCTGGGGTTGTTCTCCTTGAAGAAGAGAAGGTTGAGAGGAAGTTTGACTGAAGTGTCCAAAATCACGAGAGGAGAGTTGACCAGGAGGAACTATTCCCATTGGCAGAAGGGTTGAGAATCTAATGTCAATGATTTAAGGTGATTGGCAAAAGAACCAATGGCGACATGAGGAAAAGCTTTTTTACACAGTGAGTGATTAGGATCCAGCATGCACTGCCTGAGTAAAGTGGAGGCAGGTTCAATCATAGATTTCATACCAACATACATAGAGACGAACATACAAATTAGGAGCAGGAGTAGGCCATTTGGGCCCTTGAGCCTGTTCTGCCATTCAATAAGATTATGGCAGATCTGATTGTAACCTCTACTCTACGAGGCCTCGTTCCATGCTGTAACCATGTTATGATTCTATGATTCTGCTAAAGCAAGAGAGAGTGAGGAATCTCTCTGAACGCATCAAGTTTTCATATGCTAGTCCCCTTGGTGAAATTCCGGGGCTTTTTCAAAGCAAATAACACCTAAACATAGCTCACTTATGGTGGGCTATTCTTACCATCCTATGGGTATTTCTTCTTTTATAATGATAAGAACTGGGAATTTCCTTGGGGCTTCCCTCATTCTATAACTTTGATAGATGTTTGATAATAACGTGCATAAATGGACTGTCTGTCAAAGTAGCAATAAGAGTGGGGAATCCTCAAGGAGATCCCCAGGCCAACATGTTTACTTTCATTTCTGAGGGTTAAAAAGCCGCCACTGACTCTGCAGAATTCTGCCATTGTCACATTTGGGGTTTTTGACCTTTTTCAACAGAAAGGATTTGGAAAGAGCTTTTTTTAAATGCTGGGTTTTTACATAGGGCAGAATTGTCCCAGATTTGCACTTAGTGCGATAGTAGGTGGGAAAAAGAACGTTTTACCCACCTGCTGCAATGGCAGCTCAATGGTGGCTTTTTACATCGTTTCATCCCCATCCCAACACATTCACCTTATTAATTATGCATTCCCGGGAAACACACTGGGTCTCTGGCAGGACGGCCTGTGATTTGTCTGCCCCACCGTCACCTCAAGTCTTCAGTAAACTGGGCGCTATATTTAAAGGCTGCACCTGCACAGAGCTGGCACTCGTTAATGGGTAGGAAGCTGCTGGGAACTGATGGGTGCCAAAGGGAGGAAACATGCTGCCCCCAGATTTAGCGATGCCTCCCTTGAGCGCCTACTGGTTGCAATGGAGGCCCGCTCTGGGCAAAGACCAGCAAGCAAGGTCACCAATCCAGCATGGGAGGCAATAGCAGTGGTGGTCAGCACCAATGCCCTGCAAAAGAGGACTGCCATCCAATTCCGAAAGAGGACGAATGATCTCCTCCGTTCAACCAGGGTAAGTCATTCTTCTCATCAATCTCAATTCACACATTCAAAAACACATCACACATCGATAGGGATCTCACTCACTGAGAGTTCAAGGGACATCACCATTCAGTCTCTCACACACGCCTTCATCTGCCCTGTGCACTATGTCCTCATCCCGTCCATGGCACCATTCACCACCCACACTTGCCAGGCACCCTTCTCATTTGGCCTGGCAGGCGTCTTGCTTACACTCTTTCTACCTCTATTCATGCAGGGCAAGTTGGCACACAACAAAAGGGAGAGGCCGCAGACCGGTGGAGGAATGCCTGACATCAAGGTCCTCACAGGCTTTGAAAATAGAGTCATCCAGCTGGCCAGCGATGATCTGGACCGTTCCTGCACTGATGGTAAGGATGGGGTGCTCAACCAAGTGAGGATCCAGCAGTGCAACATCCATCAGACAACCACGCTGTTCCGCAGTCCCCTGCTATAAACTGATTATATCTCCTTGCTTTCACAGGCACATCTGGGAAGCAGCCAACGAGGTCCACAACCCAGATCTTTGACTCAAGCCCCGAGGACGCCTCAGAAGAAGAATCGTTTGACATCCTCATTGAAGTCCCGTCACAGCCTCACCCACACCCTCCACCAGCGCAGAGTCACACAACTTGGTGGGCTCTAGCTCTAGATAGCCTCAGGGTTGCAATCTGGTGAGTACATTGCACTGATCCACAGCAAGTGGTGGCAGGGACTACCCAGTTTCTGGCACTCAGAGGACTGCAAGAGGCCAGAAAGTTGCTGTGTCCGAGTCAGATGAGGAGCCTCTGGACTCGGTCATACCTCAGTTACTGGAGCTGCAAAGGCAAGCTAGGGAACATCAGGAAGGGATGTCCACTGCACTCCTCAGATTGCAAGACACGGTGGAGGAGTCCATCTGCCTTCAGCCTAAGGTGATAGCATCGGCATGCAAGAGGTCAACCCAGTAGGATGGCAGCCACCATGGAGATCTTGGTCCAGGACATTGGTCTTGCACTGCTGCGTGGGCTGAACTCCATCATTGATACCATAGTTGGCCTCCAACAGTGTTTACGCGAGAGGTGTGCGGGGCAGCTCGATCTCACTTCAGCTTCCCCTTCTCCTCAAGGAGCCAGGAGTCAGCCAGGGGCCTGCGGGCACACATGGGGAGGAGGATCAGCAGGTGCACACTCCAGGGCCATCCACCCAGGTGACTCCAGGAGTGACTGGTCCATCCGAATCCCCTCTTCCTTTGTCCCCAACAGCTCCAGCTCCATAGGCCAAGGAGAGTGCCACTGCCACACAGCAGGATCCCGAAAGCAGGCCAGGGCCCTCCAGGCCTCAGCCCTACTGAGGATACCTGTCAAGGTCATCAGAGACAGGGCGTCACAGTCAGCAGGCTACCTCCACTTTCACTGCAGATGTCAGGGGAGCACCAAGATGTAGCGGCAGGGTTAGGAAGGTTAAGAAAATGTAGTTTCACTGAGTGGGCACAGGCGTTAATCACTTGTACATCATTTTGACTATTGTAAATAAACTCCCAACAATATCACCCTGTCTATGGCTTCTTGTTATGATGAGCAGTGCTTATGTCAGTCTGAAGTGAAAGCTTGGCCCCTGCACAAGCTAAAGGCAGTTGTCTCAGTGCAGGGCCTTACCTCTGTGCTTTGTGCAACCTTCGCAGCACACTGATGGTGTGCCTTCACTGTCATTGGTCACATCAGTCATGTCTGCACCTCAATGGGGCTCATCATTGCTGCCAGTATGTCCTGGGCCAGCAGCACAGAGTTCCATCATTCCCTTTGTGTGCTCCCAGCACCTCTGAGGTGCGGCTGGCCCCCAAATCATCAGCATCTGTGTCCGGTGACAGTGTGGTCCTGAAGGGTTCAGCTCACAAAGGATGCCATAGGATCAAGAGAAGTTAAAGTTTCCCTGCTGCATCTCCATGATATAACCCTGTTCACAGAGCACAAGCAAGCTGCCATCAGCCAGACAGGAGTCAGACATTCACATATAAGCTATACAAGGGTCCATGGAGTGTCCCCACTGCATGTCGTCATCATCCTCCTGGAATGTAGGAAGTATGGGCATCCGCAGCGTCTCCATGACAGGAGTCTTATCACAGAGGGTATGTGCGTTGCCATTAGCCAGACTTGAGTCAAATGTTCACAGATGCAATGTGAGGATCTTTGGTGTCTCCTCGCTCCATGTCATCATTGTCCTCTATGAATCTAGCAGCTATGAGGGCCTCTGAAACGCGCCTGCCTCATCTGGACAACACAATGGCTTCATTGCCATCATCCGCGCCTTCGAGGACCTCCTCACCCTCATCCCTGTTGACATCCTCCTCAATGGAGGAGACGTGCAGCAGTCATCAGCTACATCCTCTACGGGTAGCCCTTGTGCCCGTGGAGCCAACGCTATAGCCTAGTCTGGACCTGCAAAATGTCAGGGACCTGAGACTTACTGAGAATGTAGGAGTCATGGACACTGCCTGGGAACCATGCACAGACCTACAGGATGCATCTGCTATGGTTGCCCACCAGCTGAACGTTCAGTGAGTGGAAGCCCTTGCAGTTCACCTGTGGAGCCCTGGAAGGAGCCATTGGCATAAAAATTAAGCACCACAGTCACTTTCACGGCCACTGGCAGTGGATGCTCTCTGAGTCCCTGTGGCACCAAATCCTGCAGCACGAGGCATATGTGACTGACCAGTTCTCTGGACATGCGCAGTCTTCAGCGACACTAGTTTTCTGCAGGAATGACAAATGCTGTTTTTAGACCCTGGGTCTAGCGGACGCTGCTCAGTGACCGCTCACTTTGGCTCTTCAGCGGCATGAGCAAGAGCCCTAGCTGCCCCTTTTTATTGAATGTGCTGCTCCTCCCTCTGCCTAGCCGGGCACCTCCGCCGCTGTCTTCTCTTCCGTCTTCGCTCTCTGTAAGCCATGAGGTATACAGCTAGGTCACCAGGCTCTGTGCTCCTGTAGGATGAAAGAGAGAGAGAGATGCGTAGGTTAACATAAGTGTACTAAGAATCTGTCCTGGTTAAATCTGAAGGCCCTTTAACACATCCCAGAGAGTGCTGGCCACCACTTGGATGGCCAGAGTTTAGTGCGCTACATGGCTGCCTGGAACCCCACCTTCCTCCGCCCCACTCCACCCGACCGATTGGCGGCAGCTTTGCCCACTGGACTGCATGCTGTGCTCTCAGCTCAGGTGCAGGCATTCTCCTAATCCACACTGCAAGGCTGCGCTGTTAGGTTGAACCATGGGGAGACTGGTCCAAACCGGGATGATGACATTGCAAGGGGCTGTGAGTGCTTCCACCAGTGACTGCCCCATGGCTAGCCTTCATAAAGAGATTGTACGACATGCCCAGTCATCCAGTTGTTCTGCAGCCCCCTAAAATGCTCATTAATTTGCAGTCTGTGCCTGAGGGGTGAAAAGTTCAGCAGCATTTGGTGACACTTTGATGCCTCTGCATTGCTTGAGTGGGCAGATAAGCTAGAGGCCCGATGTCCACGCATGTCAATGCGGCTGCACCTGAACTGTCTCGGCTGCAGAAGAATGCTCACTTAATACAAGGTTTCCCTAATGCTTGGCCGCTTCCCTCCCCCATCACCCCGCATGTGCTTGTGCAGTACCATCAGACCTTGCTGCTTTGCCCCCCCCCACCCGCACCACCCCCTCACTCGAACCGCAGTGCAGTCCTTGCTCCAGCGTCGCACTGTCAGCCAGCTGGGAAAAAGTGATTTGCCTGTACCCTCGCCTGAATGCGCGGCGCATCTTCTTTGAAGTCCAATGGGCGACCCTCGCGAGCACTGTGCAACGTTAGTATACACTCACCTCCAAGTTCTCCTCGAAGTTCAGCTCATCAGGTGCGTGCCTTTTAAACGTTGTTGTGAAATAAGTCAGCATGCAATCACGCCGACGTGCCCAGATGATCAAGCATGGAGGTGTGATTCCGGCAGACCGGCAAGGTGATGAGGTGCAAATGCATTGAAATTAGGTTTCTGACGTTGGATGGCGGGAAAGGCGGTCTGCCATTGACGGGCAGAGCGGACGATCGCAAACTGGTTTCACGATGGCGTAAAACCGAATTTTATCCTTCCTACCATATTGTCCGCTCATGCCCACCATGACACCTGACGCCAACAAAGGCAGAAAATTCCGGCCATAGAGAAAAACAGGTCATTTGGCCCAATTGCTTCGAGCCTCCTCCGACCCTATTTCATCTAATCCATCAACATTATCTTATACTCCTTTCTCCATCATGTACTTATCTAGTTTCTCCTTAAATGCATTTAAAGCAAAGTACATTGGAACAGTTTAAAAAAAAACCTCAAATGTTAAAATGTTAATAAGCTAAATATTTAAATTGTTTTTCTTAAGGTCAAAGGCAATAAACAATTCATTAACCTGTCTTGTTAATCAATAAACATTTACATACACCATGTTAGGAAGTCCCCAGTGGCTGGGCAGGAGTTGTCTGACATATAGCTCCACCTCCCCACCCGACCACCGCCTGCTGACCCCTGCTCCCAGTTGGAACATGGGAGATAAAAAGCAGGGACCAAAGCACAAACTGGTGGTCAGGTTTTGAAACAGAAACCTGCTAGGGCAGGCTTTTGCCTCGCTCAGGCAAATAGAATAGGGCATGCTCAAGCAATTCTTTGATTATTTGCCCACTCAGAAGGACTGTTCTACAATCTAGAAAATATGAGCAAAAGCCATTGCTAATGGTTTCAGCCTTCCATCTCATAAGTTGATTATTTGTGCTGTGGTGGTCAACCCTGTGTTAAGCATTGCCTGGTGTGGCTCAGGAGCCCCACTCTGGTATGGCAGTCTCTGCCACATTTGCTCCAGAGGAAGACAGTGGGCTGAGAAGGTGCATGATTTTCTGGTCTCTGTTTACTCTGGGCCCATTTCTCAGCCAGCTGAGCTTTTTGTTTCTGATGGCTTCTTCCAATGCCCTTCCAAAAAGTCAGCCTCCAGAGATCACAACCGTCACCAACTGTCTCCCAGCTGCCATTGTCAATATCCACCAACTGCATATTTTACTTTCTTGTAGTGGAGGTATGGATGCCCAGGAGGTTGTGACCCAGTGGCCTGTTCACCGTACAAAAGGTCTTTGGGTTTATGGCTGTCATCTGGCGAATGTGGCTGAGCCAATGCAGACATCATTGGCCTAGAAATTAGTGTACGCTGAAATAGTGTGCGAGATAGAAACTCAAGTTCAGTTGTAATTATGGAAGGTACTATATCAGTCATCATAATGAGATTGGTTATAATCCCCAAATGACCATACCATTAAGCTTTCCTTCTTTCAGCTCCAAAAACAGTTTGCCCATTATAGTGACCACATGGGACAGAACCAGCCAACTTTTGGCACAGGAGTTAAAGTGAGCTGGAATTGTCCTGCTACTTCCTCCTGATTCTTCAAATTTAACCTGGCTTGTCAGCTGCAGGGCATATTTTAGTGCTTTAAAAGCCAGAAACTAGACTGTACTCATTAATACTAAGGGGAAAGTGTTATAGAAGACACCCTGTACCTATGCATTGAGACACTGGAAATCAAGAGTGAGAAGGCCATATCATGAATTTTGCTTCTTAACACTTGTGGTACATTTTCCAATATTTTGGAGCCACCAAAGAACACAGACATTGCAATTTGTAACCAAAGCACATTTAGTCATTTTTTAAAAAACTAATATATTTGTCATTTGAAAGTGAATTATTTAACTTTCTGTTTTAAAACTTGTTACTCCCAGTAATAGGAGATAAAGGAAAATAGAAAAAAATAGAAGCAGGAGTAGGTCATTCGGCCCTTTGAGCCTGCTCTGCCATTCAATATAATCATGGCTGATCCTCTATCTCAACGCCATACTCCCGCTGTCTCCCCATACTCCCGCTGTCTCCCCATACCCCTTGACGCCTTTAGAGTCTAGAAATCTATTTCCGTCTTAAACATATTCAGTGACTTGGCCTCCACAGCCTTCTGTGTAGAGAATCACACAGGCTCACCACCCTCTGAGTGAAGAAGTTTCTCCTCATCTCTGTCTTAAATGGTCTACCCCATAACCTGAGATTGTGACCCCTTGTTCTAGACACCCGCAGCCAGAGGAAACTGGGACTGTTCTCCTTGAACAGAAAAAGGCTAAGAGGAGATTTGAAAGATATGTTCAAAATCATGAGGGGGCTGGATAGAGTAGATAGGCAGGAGCTGTTCCCACTCGTAAGAAGATCAAGAACAAGAGGACTCAGATTTAAAGCGATTTACAAAAGAGGCAAATGTGATGTGAGAAAAAACTTTTTCACACAACGAGTGGTTTGGGTCTGGAATTCGCTGCCTGGAAGTATGATGGAGACAGGTTCAATTGAGGCATTCAAGAGGGCATTGGATGATTATTTGAATAGAAACAATGAGCAGGGGTACGAGGAAAAGGCAGCGCAATGGCACTAGGTCATAATTCACACAAGATGGGCCGAACAGCCTCCTTCTGTGCCGTTAAAATTCTGTGACTCTGTGAAACACCATCCCTGTATCCAGTCTGTCCAGCCCTGTCAATATTTTATACGTTTCAATGAGATAGTTGAAAATAGTTCTTTCTTTATTAGCTGACAGCAAAATAACAAATGGGTGCATCAAATTCAATCTTTCTGACTGTTTCAGCCAGGGCTAGAGGCAGTAAATGTATTATTGGACATATTCATCCTGAAAGTCCTCCCCAGCCCTACAATTACTGAAAAAATATCACGAGGGAGGCCCAGAGTCATGCTCTCCTGGAACATTTTGCATTAATACATCTGAAATGATGCACAGTAGTTCATTTTAAATCTTTCTACACAGCTCAACTGATGGACTTTTAAACAAAAATTTTTGACATTTGGGGTTTTCACTGTCACTTCCTTTCAAATTACCTCAATAGTTATTGTCCCTCTCTAACCCCCGCCTACTTGATGCAGACATATGCTACTCCTTAAGCACCATCTCAAAGGCAATTAGGGATGAGCAATAAATTCTGGCCTAGCTAACGACGCCCCCATCCCATGAACAAATTTAAAAAAGGGTACTTCAAGCCTTTCAAATACATTCAGTTCATAAAGAGACTCACGTTCTCCCAAGGCTCATATGCATACCCATTTCAGCAGAGTGGTTGCCCGACCCTGCTGGACTCCACATAATTAAAATGCATTTCTTGCATTTTTTTCCCCCTGAAGTGTATGTTGAGTTTTCAGGATTGCAGCAGCACATAAAGGTTTGCTTCAGCATGAAAGGGAGGTATTTTGTAGGCTTACTGGATGGCATGATTGAAAGAGTTCGGAGGGATTCCCCCAGCAGCAATGACAGCCTGGAGGTTTAGGGAAGGTGGCCCTCCAGAAAATATCAATTTTTGGTACAAATGGTAATCCTCCAAATAGAGTCAGTACACAGCAAGCATGGCGGGAGATGGCCCTTTATGAGAACGCTGTATTAATCATCATTTTCTGCAGGCCATTCAGCATATTTAGAACAGTTTGTAAAACATCTGTCCCCATGGCGAAGTGCTGTCAACCTGGATTTTTTTGCTGCAGTTCATGCACTCTACCATCACCCTCAGCAGGAACTTTCTGTATCATGATTAGAAGCACTGAGTACCATCCTGGTCCTGGACTATAAAACATTAGTTGCATTTGAGGGGTGTAAGTGCATGATGACTGCATTCAGGCCATTGACTTTCAGATGTACAAGAATGCTGTTAATGCACAGCAGTACTTTATGGCATTGATATTGGATTTTTCTATTCAATGATCAGATTCATTCAGTGCTTCTAGTCATTTAGGCTTTTGTTGTTTTTTTCTGTACATTACTGGCAGCATCTTTATATTTTTAAAGCACCTAGAGTTTGCTGCTTTACCAGTTAAAGTAGGGGGTCGTGGGTTGGTTCCATCCATGTTTTCTTCCAGTACGTGGCAGGACTACTTGGTCTTTACTTTGTTTAGTGTTAACATGGGCTGAATCATCATTGGTCAAAGTTTTATAGGCAAAGAACTGATCAAAAGTCTAGCTCCATCAATGCTACAAATCCCTTGGATTGTAGCTCTGTGTAAGAGATTGAAGAATATCCATCAGCCATGCACTAGTCACATACACGTTAACCCCACCCTTTGCACTGACAAGTATTGGAAATTTTCATTCATGACACTGCTAAGGCAAACAGCAAAATAACAGTGCCAAAAACTGCACGCCATACTCTAACAGTGACGTAATCAGGGTCTTCTAAAAAGCTTATCATTCCTTCTTTATCTTGTACTTTTGGGGCTGAGTTTGTCTGGGGGTTCGCAACTTCTGCTGAAGAACTACAAAATCTCACACAACACCAATCACCTCATTGACTTATGACCTGTTTCTTCCTTTTTCTCCTTTGATAATTTATTTCAGCTGACTATTTATTTCAGCTATGTCTTCTGTTTCTATTCTAACAACATTATTAATCTTGCTCTCTTTCTCTAACTCAAAGCTAGATTTTCCCCAGCTCCCTGTCATATTAATTTACATGCTCCCCATCCCTTTACGATAATGCATGTGAAAGTGTGGTGTGAAACTTCCTTCCATTGGTTGAAGCCATAAAAAACTTTCTTGCTGGGAAAAGCAGTTCCCCAGAGACCTTGATCCTTAGAAGCCAAGGAGGGATGTAAACTGACCTCTATTCAGCAGGTCTCTGCTTTTCCTGGACCACCAATGCCATCTTCATCTGCCCACACATGCACCACCAGATCTACCCTCCTCAATCACACCTTTGAAATCTCTCAGATGTTTATAGCTGTGCGTTGTGGTGAGAAATGGCATACTTTGTGAGATGGATGATTATGTGAAGCCCCTCACCCTTAACTCTTTAATGTGGTACATCTGGAGCAGATATATATGCTACAGTGGTGTCTTGTGTGACAACACATCAAATGCAGTTTTCCACTAAATGAAAGGCATGGAACTGTTGCTCAATATACCTTTTGGTAGCAGCAGGTGAGTGAAGAAGCTGTGGGAAAAACAGCAGGAGTAGATAATATCAATTCAGCGCTGGGGCTAGCCTCAAGCTCCACCATCCCATGCTCTACTCATGGCCCCTCTACCCCTGATCTCTATGACAGCCTATTAAAGTGAGTCAAATGATGAAGGTTAGGAAGTCTGCCTTCCAAGCGGCTTGTTTCCTGCTTGTGATGTGTATATCCTTGATAGTAGGATGAGTGAGAACTTGAAATTTATAAAAGTGCATACAGTGATATTCATATGTCAACATACAGCCCACAGTGATCATGAGTTTATGAACATGAGTCTAGAACCAGGGGTCAGAGTCTTGGCCATTTAGGACTGTGATATGGAGAATTATTTTTCGCTTAGAGGGCTGTGAATCTTTGGAATTTGCTGTTGCCGAGAGTTGTGGATGCTCAGTTGTTGAATATATTCAAGAGATGGATCGATTCTTGGCCACTAAGAGAATCAAGGAATATAGGGATAGGGTGAGAAGGTGGAAGTTCAGCCATTGGCTGGGAAACTCCCAGCCATTGGGAAAGATTTCCCGCTCAGTGTGTGGGCGCGTGCCCGACACACCTGAGCGTGAAATAGCACATGATGACGTCGAGTGAGGGTCCTGATGTTTCAGTCGGCGTGCGAACATGGCAGTCGGAGCGCACCCGTCAGCAGTTAAGAGGCCTATTAAGGCCATTAAAGCATTAATTAAGTGCTATTTTTCACTGCCTGACCAACCTTATAGTTGGCGGGCAGGCGAATCAATCAGGCGGCTTTTGGATTTTTTAGGAAGCCTCAGCCATGGGCGGGATGAGATTTACGTAATTAAATTTAAAATACAAACATTTTTGGGCAGAATCTTTCAAATATGCATGTTGACGTGAGTGAATCCGTTGTGTGTACATTTTTTGCAGATTTTTAGAAACTTTATTCACTAGTTTAAAATTCTTCAGCTCCTTGAGGCAGCTCCCTGCCTTCAGGGAGCTGTCAGCGCGTGCTCCTCCACGCACACATAGACCTTTGCGCTTGCCCTCTTCCCGCCCCTACCCCGGCAGCGCTGAGTTTCTCAGCGTGTCTTTCATGCTGGCTGCCCACTGATTGGCCAGCCAGCATGAAATTGCGGTCGGGGGCTGAACGCGGGTGGTGCGCCATTTCCCGACCGCTCCTGGGCCCACCCGCCACACCTGCCTGATGACCCGAAAATCCTGCCCATTATCTTATTGAATGGCGGAGCGGGTTTGAGGGACCATATAGCCTTACCCTGTTCCTATTTATTGTGCTTCTACATTTTTTTTGACATGCTTTATGCATGCTAATTTATCATGGGGATTGGCATGTATGGGTATGAGGGAAGAAGCACTTAAAACAGAAAGGAACTGCTATAAAGGCTAGTGTCCTGTATAATAAGCATTCATAGGAAACATCCAAAGGACTGTAAAACTGCCTGAGTGGGAAGTAACTCTAAATATCATAAACGTGTAACAGACAACAATACAGTCCCCATCGCTTATAGCGAGCAGGTTGGTGTTTCATGTGATTCTCTCACTATACGCAGTGAACGTTAAAAGCAAAAAGGCAAGTAATCAACTTATTCTTAAAAATCAGGAGATCTCACTTAGCAACGTTCTCTCCTAATTGTTAGAGGTTGCATCCAGAATCTCTGCTCCAAGGTAATCACACTTTAATGAGATGTGAACAGCTGATTGAAACTGTTTAAAGATCCAATTTTGCCTAAAATCAGCAACGCTTTTTAAATCGTTAAGTGCACTACATGGGATTAACAAAGTGCAAACAGCTGATTGATCTTACTTCAAGACCCAAAATTGAGTGAAATCAGCAGAGCCTGTTAAATCGTTAATTAGAGGGTAAGTACTTTTGAACTGCCTGAAGTAGTCGGCGTAGTTTATGCGTATTAAGTGCCACCTTTGTTATTGATGTTTAGTGCCATTTGCCCAATATTGGAGGCTGCCTGTGCAGATGCAGGCGGAGAGGACCATATTTCAAAGAAATGCTGGGATCTGCTTTTTTGCTGGATCTGGTGAGGCCATCAAACATCTTTTAGCACTGTATTTAAGCCAACAGGTCAATACTTAACACTGCTGAGAGATAAAATGTGTATTGATGTCTGTAGCTATGTCCAGCGATTCTGCCTGAGCCATTTATGTGCTCACTTGATTGTGGGGAGCAAAATGTAAATTTCAATCTTGCAAACTTGCTTCAATAAGATGCAATGACACTGTAAATTCCTGCAGGCCTTCAGTGGCACATGATTTCCCAACCATCAATCAGAAAGTTCCAATTAAAGAGACTGACATAGTTAACGTGTCCACATGGTGCAAATTAGGCTGAGGACAGATTAATTTTGTGTCCCTGTTAGGATAGCATAGCCCAACCGGAGTGAATTGTTCATATCTCACTAACATTTGCTTTCTGCGAGAGTGGCTGAATGGATCGAGTATTGTGATGAAGTAGCTCTCCTCATTCAGATCATTCAGCAGTAAGGGAGTAGACAGAGTCAGGCCTATCATTTCAAACATCACAAGTGTTACTTGCATTCCTGCAGCTATTTCAAACTTTAAATGTAAGTATTGTAGAGCAAAGGTATTGATTATGTGGACAGGATTAAATAGGATATATAGCAGACAGGCCATTTAGTCCAACCAGTTCATACCCGTGCTTATGCTCCACTCGAGCCTCCTCCCATCTTTTCTCATCTAAATGCTAACCATCTATTCCCTTCTCCCTGATATACTTGTCTAACTTCACCTCAAATGCAACTATACTATTTTCTTCAAACTGTGGTAGCAAGTTCCACATTCTTACCACTGAAGAAGTTTCTTCTGAATTCCCTATTGGATTTCTTGGAGACTATCGTATATTGATGGCCCTGAGTTATGCTCTTCCCCACAAGAGGAAACATTCTCTCTGTGGCCACTCTATCAAAACCTTTCCTAATTTTAAAGACCTCCATTAGGTAACCCCTCAGCCTCTTCTTTCCAAGAGAAAAGAGTCCCATCCTGTCATTCCTTTCTTGATATATATACCCACTCATTTCTGATATCAGCCTTGTCAATTTTCTCTGCACCATCTCCAGTATGCTATGGCCTGAATTTTGTGCCTGTTGGGCATGTGTGATCAGCG